>NC_080610.1:8487537-9715037 GCF_027887145.1 Ammospiza caudacuta
CATAGCACTACTAGTATTATCTGTAGCATTTCTGATACCATGCTTGTTTGAGAACACACCAAAGTGCTTCAGCAGGAGTAACATGACTAATCTGTTAAATTTTCTATTATAATTTCTCTATAAAAAGAACTGCATACTGAAAAAAAAATTGCTGCTCTAGCATAGTGTTAGCTGTGGGTTTGTATGGCATAGAAATTTTGGGGGATGAGGTCAAAAGTATCTTAAGATACCTTGACTGCTTCATATTAATGCAAAACCTCTCCAGACTAAAGAGAGATCACTACACTGCTAGAAAGCTTTTGTGTATGGTCAGTGTCAACCACTATTTCACCAAAAAGGAAAATGGGAGAGGAAGAGACCACTTACTTACATTGACAGGGGCACTTGCAGACCCCTGAAGAAAGGACTTACAGACTCAAATATTAGCTCTAGATAGAAACTTCAAAGGCAATTCTGCAGTTCTACAAGGACAAGAGCACCTCCTTGACTGTGGGAAGAAAGACAAACTTCAAAGTCTTATTTACTTTTCTTGTAGTTGCACTCTGTGTCCCCAGTTCAAGGATTTCACATAATTCTGAACACCTTGTGCCATCACAGACCTGCCACAAAACAAGAGACAGAACATGAAGTCATCATATTACAAATTCAGGTTATGCAACACAAAGATATTGGCAAAGATATATGCTGAAAATGAGGACTGAACCACAGTATTTTTTATTGTAAAAGCAAATTATCAAGTCCAAACCAACATAATTTCTGCCCTGAGAAACCAGAAACTAATTCTGTTTTTTAACAAGTACCAGGTTAAAATTTCACATGCAAAATTCACTTCCCTAACTGTCCCATAATAAACACCAGCTGGGAAAAGGTTATTGTTATGCATTTGCAGCACACAGGAGTGGATATAAGCAACAGTCTTTACCAGGTATGATGAACAGGTTGGGGTATATTCCAGCCATAGTGTTGGGCATCTTTAAGGGCACTCCCTAAAAGGGCTGCTTGATGCATAAGCTTTTTAGGAATGCAGCCAACATTCACACAAGTTCCACCAAGTCCCCATGAAGTTCCTTGGGAAAAAAACAAAGAAAGAAAAAAAAAAGTAAATTAGATTAGTGTAACAATGCAGTTGGCTCCATGGGAAGTAAAAAGTTCTGTAAAAACACAGTTTACTGTCTCCTACAGATCAATTTATAACTTGCTTTGTGCTCATTTGTTTGATAAAAACCATCTCTGTACATTTTTCTTCTAAAATTCAAGTAATTTCAAGATTTTTCTCAGAGCTCAGAAGATTCAGTAACTAAACATTCATGTTTGCAGATCTCATTTTGTGCATTGTATACAAGGAACCTCAGCATGACACAATTAGTAATTTTTAGAAATTGTAAATATTATTTTGACAGAGGGAATATTCTCCTTATTTAAGTCCAAAGTCCACTATAAATTATAGCATCAAGCACTGCTAACAAGCTTAATGTACAGGGGAGTAGGCACAACTGGTTCATCTTGGAGAGAACAAGCCATGGCACAAGCTGGGCTTAAAGACTTTTCTCCAAGCAAAACAGGCTTTGGACACTGGACACTGCTCTCTGGAGCAACCTGCTCACCTGAGCAGCTGAATGATATGCATGTCCAATTATTACCCTGTTATTTCTCTTCCATACCTCGTGGGGAAGGTTCAACATAATCCAGAACAGCCACTTTTTTTCCAAACTGAGCAGCTGTAAACAAAGAAGCAAAGTAAGGTATTTAGAGGAAGGAGAAATACACAAACATAAACATTTTTAGTAGCACACACAGAGATAAAATACAGGAGATGACAGCTGGTGTTTTTTCTGTCTAACTCAAGATACCAGACCAGAGACCCAACCTGCCTACATAGTCAGCAAATTCTCTGGAAGATGCTCAATAAGCCAGACTGGGGCCTCCAGCTTCCACTGACCCTAAAAATGCAATTTGACCTCAAATGAGATGTTTAAGAACACTGTGGGTTGTTGAACATGCTACCCTGACAAACAAAGGGGGCAAGGTTCTCTACAGCAGTTAGATCTTGGATACAGTATGAAGGTATTGTTTTAAATGAGAACAGTATTTTAAAAAGTACAGTATATATGGAGGTACTCTGAATACTTTTACAACAGTGAAATTAAAGCTTACTAGTTTTTCCCATGACAAAAGAAGAAACATATTTTAAAAGGTTAAGAGGAAAGCCAAAAAAGATCACACCATCTGAGGGTGTGAATTGATTTGCAGATTAACCATATGGAGCTAAGTTAATGATTGATGTACAGGTACTGAGCGTACTATGCTTCTTATAAAGCTTTAACATTATCAGTAACACTTCCCTCAGTTTCCTTACACCCTACTGAAGTTAAACCAAAACTTCTGTTAGTTATTTACACATACAAACCTTCTTTTGCACAAGCAAGGCCTCCAGACCCTCCACCAATGACCAGAAGATCATACTCATTCTTTCCTGTGAAGAGGACGTGAAAAAAAGAAGGAATAGAAACAGATCAGGAAGATGGGAGAGGTATGTAAGAAGGACAGTATCAGAGTACAGTTATTTTTATAATTGATTATTGCTGATTTGGGTTTTCCTCACTTCACTCTAGCGCTGTGGTTTGTTCATTAAGTAATCTACTCTAGTTTTCTGAATGAAATACAGAAAATAAAGCACTTTCAAACAAAATGGGAAATTATATTAAATTTTCAGACAACGTCCCAAGAGGCTCATAATTAACGCAACTGGGATCCAGTACTGGTCTCTGTCTGGGAATTGCAGCAGCGAGTTCTACGCAGATTTTTTTTTGCGGGGTCGCCTTATCGGACTCAAAGCTTTACATGCCGTGTGTGCCCTGCCGGGCGTGGGACGCGGTCAGAGGGAAGCGGCCCCGCACAGACCGGCCCCGCACAGACCGGCCCCGGCACAGACCGGCTCGGAGCAAAGCAGCCCCGGCTCCCGGCGCGCTGTGAGGCGGCGGGAGCAGCCGCAGGTGAGCGATGACTCCTTCTAGGGAGGGCACAGGGCCGCTGCTGCTTTCGGAGCCATCACGGGCAGGGCGGGCACCGAGCCCACGCAGCATCCGAGCCCGGGCGGGGGGAATTGCCCTGGGATTGCCGAGCGGGCGGGGAGGGCCGCTACCCTTTGGCGGTGATCCCGCAGGAAAGGTTTGGCTGCCTCTGGGGCAGCCCCAGCCCCACTGCGGAGCCCCCACTCCGCTGCACCGTCCTGTGAACCCGGGGGTTCCTCAGCGCCCAGGGGCCGAGGGACGGGCTCCGCCGGCCGCGGCGGTGGCTGCCAGAGCCCTCATGGATGGAAGCGGCCCCCGCCCGCCCCGCCTCGGAGTAGAGCGGAGAGGCGGCCCGGTCGCCACAGCAGTCGCTCTAGTCTGTGATCTACGGGTGGTGCGAAAGGCGTGGGGGACATTCCCCGGACGCTCTGCGCGTCAGAGGGCGCGGGCAGGCGCTTCCCGCGGGGAGCGGCGAATTCGCGGTCGCTGCCGGGCCCGAGCCCCGCGGGTACCGCGTACCTGAGAGCGCTCGGAGCGTACGGCACAGCCCCGACACTGCCGGGGGACGCGCCCGCCGCCACAGCGCCGCCATGCTGTACGGCACAGGGCCCCGCGCCCGCCAGGACCCCGCGGGCTGGCCGCGCAGCGCCTGAGCGGAGGGCGGCGGGGCCCCGTGGGGAGCGCGCGGGAGCCGCCTGAGGGGAGCGCTCGGCCCGGAGCCCTCACGGCGCTGGGGGAGACGGGCACCGGCTCTGGTGAATCACACACACACCGGCACGGGATCGTTAGGGTTGGAAGGGACCTCTGGAGACCACCCAGTCCAAACCACCGTACAAATCACGGCCGCCTGGAGCAGGTGGAATGGTTTGGAATGTCTCCAGAGAGGAAAACAGCGCGACCTCGCTGGGCAAGTTGTTCGAGTGCTCTGCCACCACCAACGTGAAGTTGTTCCTCATGTTGAGGTAAAACCTCGTGTGTTTTAGTTTATGGCCATTGCTTCTCCTCCTGTCATATCATTAATGAGTTTCCCTTTCAGTCTTCTCTTCAGACTGAACAGGTCCAGCTCCCACAGTCTCTCCTCATGAGAGATGCTCCAGCCACCTCATCACCTTCGTGGCCTCTTCTGGACTCTCTTCAATAGCCCCTTGTCTTTTTGTACTGAAGAGCCCAGAACTGAATGCAACATTGCAGTTCTGGGCTCCTCAATTCAAATCAGCTAAAATTTGTGTTAAAGTTAGACATTTGGAAGGAAAAAAATATCCCACAGTTTTCTTGACTGGCTTCACCCCTGATCCTGCTCTAGAAAGGGCTCGGGAAAGGCCTTTTGGGAAAGAAAAGAATCATGATGACAGCCCAAAACCTTCACTGGTGTCCAAGACCTGTCCTTTCTCCTCTGAACCAGCCATTCCTCTGTAGCAGACACAGTGATAGGAGCTGCCACAGCCCCTCCTCAGGTGGAGGTCACTGGCTGACAGAAGCCTCTGAGGAGGTTTAACAATGCACCTTCTATGAGGTGTTAGAGGCTACACTCGGTGTTGCTCCATGTTCTGTGACTATGATACGTTCAGGATTGTGAGCAGGACTCAGGTCTGAACAAAGGGGTTCCTTTGCTGGAATGCTGGAGTGGGGCCCAAGCAGTGTGGGTCACTGACCCTGATCTGCATCAGCAGCTTGCACACATGGCTGGGCTGTGCTGGGACAGATTTCTGCTTGGGACACCCACTCAGAGTGCCTCCAGTGCCTCAGCCTGCAGCAGCATCCCTATCCCTGTGCCACATGCCTGCTATTGATTAAACCAGGGCGATGCTGCTGACCTAGCCCCAATGGGAGCTCTGAGAGTTAATAATGCCTGTGATGTGTTCTGACAGCCTGAGGTAAAAGCCTCAAAGCTGGCATTGATCAAAACAAATCAAGGGAATGAGTTTTCCTCGTTCAGAGGTGCTGGCTTGGCCTTCACTGAAGCTCAGTACTCGCCCTGCCTGCTGCTGTAAGTAGGGGGTCATATGTGTTAAGTGCTACCACAGCCAAAAGCAGAGTTTGGGACGAGAGAATCACATGTGTTTTCTACAGAAAAATAAAGGGGTTTAGACAGTCGTGGTTCAGACTTTGGAGCAGGGGCCTCGCTCACAAGGGGGCAGCATCCAACCATTTTGTTTCAGAAAACATCGATCCTCTGGTCCACAGCTGAGGAGAAATGGCAGGAAATTAAAATACTCAAATAAAGTTTTATAGAATTCACTTCACCTCCAGTGTAGACTCATTATTTTTGTTCACCCCGTTAATGTTTGAAAATACATTTAAAAAAACAGGAATTATTATCACTTCAGTAAGTGCATTGATGATTTTTTCCCAGCATCATTGCTATTAAACCTCCTGCCCAAAATACAAGAAAACCAAAAGGCAAGCCCCCTGTTATCATAGAAACACTGTTACCCACTGCAACAGCAGTAGAAAGAAATGACTAGAGCATACTGAGAGGCCTTTGAATTAAAGAAACCTCGAGCATATTCAGATATAATTTTTTATGCTTTTCAAGGTGCATGCATGCAAAGTTGTTTCAGCTTTTCATGTTAACCACTATTCTGAGTTGGATCAGGCAGTGTTGAGCATATGCTCTTCACACAGATTTAGTTCAGACATGTAGGATCAAGGGTAGAATTAACTCTCCCCAGACACAAAAAAAGTTTCTGTGAGGTGTCCCTGCAGCATTATGGTGTTCTGCTAATAAGGAAAGGCCTTAAATGTGGCAAAGCAAAGTGAAACTAAATTGAATCAAATGAAAGGAAGGTGGTGTCGGTTTCTTCTGCTGTGTCTCAAGTGAAAGGATGAGAGGAAATGACCTTAAAACACTAAAGGAGGTTCAGATTAGAAAGTACAGCTGGTGCTGTGCCACGGTGTGACCATGTGATGCTGGGGCTGTATCCCACAGCTCAGGGTAAAGCACAGTGCAGCTCCACAGGCTTTCCCATCAGGACCAGCTTCAGAAGAAAGTCCAGAATCTGTGCTGTGCCATTGCACTTGTTCTTGCTCATTCTCACAGGCTTGATTGGTCCTGGAGAGTGGTAGAGACAAAGAGCAGGAGTGGGTTGTGCTGATGGTGACAGAATCAGTGAGAGCAGCAGCCCCTGGTATTTCCTTCTGTCAGCACTCAGTAGGTGTGTCTGTGCTGCACTTCAAAACTTTTCCAGGGACAGGAGAGATAATGGTTATCAAATGTGGTTTCTACTGTACCTGTGGCTCAGCTCATATGGCTTTCTACTCTTAATTTAATTATTTTGTGGTTAGCATTACGTTGATTAGATAATTAGTGATACACATTTTTATATATATATAAATATTTATAAATACATCTTAATTTCTTTTAAGAAAGCAAGTATTAAGTCCTTTAGCAGCAAATATATTCTATTTATCTATTAGATAAAGCCTTGGGTTTCTGCAGTGAAAGCATATACTTCCAAAACTGAGATGAAAAAAACTTCTTCCAAGATAGTTATCAGACTTAGCATCATATTTCCACTGAATTTTGTGAGTTGTAGCTTGTCATATTTGAAGTCATAAATGAACTTATACACGAGTTGTGGTTTGGTTTATTTCCAGGGGTAGATGTTTATTCAATATACTTTAAAGAGTGTGGTATTGACAGGGTAAAGGAGACGCCCTGTATCGGAAATGTACACAAATCCATTCAACAACAAAGGTGCTTTGTAGGTCATGAATTGATTTTGTTAGCAGGCAAACTTTCTCCTTTTGAATTTATTGTAAAGACAGCTTGCAATTCTGTATGTTGTTTCCTTTGTAGGAAATACATTTTATTACATTTATCAATGGCTTACTTAAATCCTCCCTCATGAAGATGACCAGGACCAAATACTTTTTCTACCAAACCTTTTAAAAATTTTGACTTTCCAAGCACATCTTCTTGTCTTGCCTGTTTTTCTGGCATAGTTTCCTTCATGTCTTACATTCCCAGATCAGCAGCCAGGGAGGGTGGGGACAAGAAGAGAGGTGTCAGGTAGATCCTGTCTTTGGAAGTCATCACTTTGTGTCCTTTTTAGTGGGTGGGCTGGGAAATCGATTCTCTCAGAGGCTGCATTTTGTGATGTGACCTAATGAATAATTTACAGAGTGGCAGTGAACTCTGCTGGGTCACTGGTTGAACTAAGCTGTCTTCACATCAGGTAGGACCTTTTGGTTTCTTACCATCTCTCTTTTAAAGATTATTCAAGAATTATTTTCAGAAATTTGTCTCAGAGTAGGACTAGTTCAGAATTTAATCTTTGCCTTTTTATTTGTTCCTTCCTTGCTTAACATACATCTTCTGTTCATAGTTTGTCCTTAACAAGTAATTGATTGCAAGTAAGGGAAATAAACAGCAGAAACAGATGAAGCTTCAAGTAACACAAGTTCTTGGCTTCATTCAAATGCTTCAGCACATATTGCCAAAAAATGTGAGGGTAGAAAAGAGAGAAATGTGGTAGCCTTAACTGCTTCAGAGTTTTTGTGACGAGTTATAAAGTCCTTGAAAGTTGAAAGGCTTTTTCAGTCTTCCTGATAACCTTTTTAAGAGGCACTGTAAACACAAAATAGTTGAACTGCTTGTATTATCTGTATAAATTTAGAGTACGACTTTGCTGGCCACCTTTCTTCTCTTTTAGCTGTTTCCTGTTTCAGATATTGCCAGGCAGTTTCCTGATTCAGACATGAGTGGTGCTTCCTTTCTTCAAAATTCCTCTTTTTCATGTTTCTCAGCAAGACAGACTAATTTGACTGTGGAAAACAGCAAATTCCCATAAAAGAAAATCCCTCCTGCTATTCTGAAAATGCAAGCTCAAAAGAATTTTCTTCCACTCAGTGTTTCACATGATCTGTGGGGTTTATGATAATGTGCTAGCTCTCCTGTCTCCCTTTGTTTCAGCTTTTAAAAGCCAGTCTTTGTCCAGGGTTATTAGAAGCAGGGAACGCCTTTTGTTGTTGTGCCAGGCATGGATTTAGGGGGGAAAGCTCTGGCTCCGTGCTATGCACAGCAATGGGGATGGCCCTGCCACGCTGCTCCATGTGACTGCAGTGGGAGCTCTGGCCATGAGCAAGCCTGCTCAAGTTTGTGCAGCCAGATCAGAGCTCGAGTGGTGGCTGTCAGGGTGAGTCAGCCTGAACCAGCCAGTTCTCCTCAGCTGCTGCCATTCATGTGATGTTGCTCCTGGGCTAATGAATCCTGGTTCTACACCTTCCCACAGATGTGCCCTGGGAATCCAGGACCTGATAGATATTCTGAAGTCTTTTAAGATCCTGGCCCTACATACAAAGCGTATTACACCAACACATTTGTAGCTCTCTGCGTTAATATCAGGGCAGATAATAATAATATGTATTAATATCAGGGCAGATTTTTACTGTCTAAATAAGGATAAGTCATATAGATAGTATATTAATTTATGCACTGTGGAGTTTGTAGCATTTTTAGTGCATTAGTAAAAAAACTTGCAAAAATATCCATACTTATAAAGACCATGTGTTGGGCTAACAGGTAAATTAAAGAGAGGCATGAACCAATATCTATCAGGCTACCAAAGAAACTTCTCTTGGGGAAGAAAATACCCCATAACATATTACAAGATTTCAACTTTCTATTAACTTGGAAGCAAGTTATGGATATACACAGTTTGGGTGTCTTAACCAACTTAACCTCTAGTTTTGTCTAACTTGCAGTTATTGCCATTCACCATTTTTACTTATGTAATGAAATATGTAGACAACAGCAAGGGTTACTTGCAGGCAAAGCTTTTATCACACAAGTAAACAGCTGTGGGCAGGCAGAAGCAAGTTTGCTCCTCCCATGCTTCGAGCCTGAAGAATATAATTCAGCTCCAAGTTAGAAGACTTTTAGAAGTATTGTCACGGGATATTGCTCAATCTGGGGAGTCTTGGCACTAAATTATGCTGCTAAGCAGAAGCTGGGCTGACACCACCCACAACTGGCTGTAGTTAACTGCAAGGACTTCTCCAAAGAGCAGCTGTGTACTTACACAAGGTAAAGCTGTATACTTACTCAGTGCTTAGAGTAAGTTTTGCTGTTTTAACTCTTTTCTCCACAGCCCAGCAGTAAAAAAAATTCTCTGCTAGTTTGAATTGTGGGAGGTATCAGGGATCACGCAGACACGACCAGCTTTTGACCAGACAGGAAATTACTGTCAGTGAAGCTGGACTGCAGTATTGCTTACTTCATTCTTTGTTGTGCCTGATGTCTAGATTATAAGAAAATATTTGCAGAGCTAAAGCTGTGTTATACATGGAAGGGATAGTTCAGAGTTATTCTGTAATGACATTGGGGACTGTGCTGTATTGCAGGGCTTTAGTTAGGTTTTGTTTAGAGCTACTAGAAACATTTCTATCTTCATCCACCTATTTTTTTGCCACAATTCTTTTTTCAATTAATCTGCTTAAAATTATTTGGTTTTCTCTTGTCATGCTCTCAGGTGGTCCCTAATTCTTTCAAAGACCTCCCCTATCACTTGACAAAGCCTGAAGTTCTCAGAACTTCAGCTCCTGTTTCTGCCAAACTTGGCACAAAAACATTCTTTAAGTCTTTAAAAAGTTTCTAGGCTTGAGCTTCAAACACTTGCTGACTAGGTCTGAGTTTTGCAGTGAGAATATAGGAGAGAACTATTACCCTATTGTGGTTGGGATTTTTGGTTTTCTTCTGATTTTCTTCGATGGTGCAATTTAATTGCAGCTGATCATATTGTTCCCACCTCAAAGGAAACAGTATAGACAGACAAGCTGAAAACAAGATTTCCTAGAATAAGCCTCTTCCTTTACCTTAGAGCTGTTTGTAGCAAAGTATTTTTCCAGCTAGAAGCCACAGAAATTCCAGTGTGCTATTTATAATGTATTGATTGCAGCTCCTCCTGTAGCTGCTATTAAGCCATTTGCTATCCATACCTCGCCTGCCTCCAGCAGCACTCTATATTTAACCCACATGCCTAGGTCTTGTTCCTACCAATTCTGCTCTGGCTTTAGCATGCCACGTCTGAGCTGAAAAAAGAACTAAATCCCTTGGGCCAAATTCATTCCTGAAGTTGCTTGATTGAACACATTGCATTTATAGTGAGCACAGATTTGGCTCACACCTGACTTTGTCAGCATTCACTGTGCTGTAACTAAGTAACAAGAGCATGGTCGTTAGGGGACAGATGAATAGCTTTCTCTACGGTTATTAGAGCACCGAGCACCTTTAAGGAGTGCAGAATCTGTGAAAGGAGGAGTTGGGGAAAAGGACACCGCTCCTTTTAGAGTCTGTGTAACAGAACTGATAAGCTATTCCTGTGATGTGATCGAATGTGACTGAATACTGCAGGCTCTTGGACTCTTATTCTGTAAAATCCACAGGAGAGCAGCACAGGAAAAGATCGGAGGGAACAGCTTCTGCTACACTAAGAAAGGTACATATTTATATTTTCTTATTTGTCAGGCTTGACGTGATGTGTTATCTTAGATAATGACACTATTTTAAACAGTGGTGCTTTGGAAGGAAGTGGTGTTTTCCACATTCTGACTGGCACTCATTGTCAGGAAGCCAGTCCGTGGGCAGCAACAGCTTTCACAGAGAAAGAGTAGGACATATTTGTGTGTAATGCATTTGTACTGTATTGTAAATCCTCACAGCTGAAAGAAGTGAGATGAGATAACCCTGCTGAAATTGAAAATTTAATTTATGGCTATAAGTGTGCTGGAATTTGGTATTCATTTATATTGAAGAAAAAGCTGAATGCAAGTCAAGCTTCACATTCAAGTTCGGTCAAATTTGGCTGAATAGCTGCTTTTATAAGTGTTTTGCTGCAGATGTACTTTATGGAGGTTTTCATTCTCAAGAGGGAGTTCTGCTACTCCAAAAATATCTCTGAAGAAGAGACAAAAAGCGAGTACTTTTGCTCACCAGCCCTGTTGGTGCTTATAGAGTATCCTTCTGATGCCCATAATGGATATTTTTTACTTTCTGTCTTTTACAAACTAACTCATATTTACCAATACTGTCATGCACGTCATACTGATGAACTCTGTAAACAACCACCTTAAACAACCTTTACTTTGTCTCTGCCTTCTGCTTACACAGTCATGGGCTTCTCCAACAAAGCCCTCAGGTTCAGAACCACATACATCTGCACAGCTTTGCAGGATTGAAATAAAAAAGAAAAACTTCCTGATTTACAGCTTTAGTTTGCATTAATAGAAAAGAACTTGATCACATTAACACTGCAAGCAACTTATTTGCCATCCAAGTTTAGCAATATTTCCCAGCAGTCTGGTACCCAATTTACATCTGCCAGTCTCATACTGTTCTTTCAGCATTCCTTCAGGATTACTGGAATTAAAAGTGACTGGGAATTTTTTGAAAAAACATAATTTTGGCAGCAGTCCTTGAAAACAGACCTTAATGTGTGAGGCCATTCTAAAGCTCTCTCAGAAGGCAATTTCTAGACAGAGACCCTTTATGCCCACTCCAGGCATTTTCTGGGGGGAGCTTTCACTCAGGATTTGAAACCAATCCCTACCCTGCTCTATCTCAGGCTCCCTCTTCCCACACAGTGTTTGATTACCTGCTATGCTATGGAGAATCCCACCTTGGTGTGTTAGAGTTGTTAATTTTCATAGAAAAATGTCATCATTTCAGCAGAGATTTCCTTCCTAATCCTTCAGATCCCTCAGCAGGTGTCCTCACTACCAAGTTTCAGTCGTGCTCTCCCCCCACCTGAAGAGCAGCCTGTGGACAGCAGAAAGCTGTGCTGGGAGAGAGACAGATTTACAGTAGATTAGCTGGTAGCCTTGGAAGCAGGGCAGGAGTGTGCAGTGGGGATTTGGGGCACTAGGGATTCAGCCCTGTGATATCAGGAAGAGACTGTGAAATAGGTCTGTCCTGAGAGCTGTTAGCCAGTTTGGTCTTTGCTCTTTCAGCCCTTTCTCCCTACATCCATTTGGGGCCAAGTCATTCAATAACAGCTTGACTTTATTCCCTGGGGAGCATGAAAATCTCATCTTAGAAAACTCTTCACAGACCAGCTCCTAGTGTGCTGTCAGGGCAGAGAACTTTCTGCTTTTGTCAATCCACTGCCTCCCAGGTAGGATTTGTACAGTTCTGCTGAGCCTCCCTAACCCCTAAACACTGGTACAAATAATACAAACACATCTGGAGTGCTCCAGCAGGAATAAGGACTATCAGAAACAAACACTTCCTAGGGGTACCTGAAAGGGTCATATTCCTGAAAAGCTGTGCTTGGTATAGGCCTGGGAAATGCATTTCTTATCCTTGAAGAATCTCTCACCCCAGAGTCTGGCTTTAACCATGCAGTGTGTTCACTAGGTCAGTGTGGATTAGAATGGTACAAATTCCTGTGCACCTGCATGTTGGGTGGAGAGGAGGCCTCTCTGTGTGGCCAGTTCATTCTGAACTCTGCACTTCTTTATGGGGCACACAACCATTGTACAAACCTTCTGCTTTGGGTAATAGCACTGAACACCATCCAGAGAATGGCTACTGGGAAGGGAGTTTTAAGTGGGTAGCAATTATCTGAATTGAAATCTGTGTGGGGAGAATGGATTTAAACACCCTTATGAAGGTTATTGGATGGGGCTCCCAAGTAGGCAATAGGCACTTTTCTGTTCTCTGCCTTTCATTCAGAAAGAAGAAATTTGTATTTGTTTCCTTTCAACATGAGAAGAGGGAAGGAGAGGGAAGACAAAAGGCTATGGGGGCGGAAAACAATCATCAGAACTTTGCATTTGTAGAAAACAGATAAGTTTGCAGTGAAGTTAAATTATAGTAATTTGAAAAAAAACTGAGAGGAAAATCTAGATTTCAGGCAAGAAATAGTGAAAAATTATATAAAGTCTGTTCAGATTGTTTTCATGATGTCACTGGAAAATCTGAATGTCAAACTCCCAGACTAAGTTTCCATTGAAATACAAGCTATTCACATTTGGCAATATGATGATTATTTTTCACAGAACAGTTGCACTCACTTGAAAATACATAAACAATAACAAAAGAATAGAAGGTAAAAAGATTTTTTTGACCTTTAAATGTACTAAATTACAAAGCTGTTGAATTGTGTTGCCTACAGCAACAGGATACAATATGTTTGGCAGAAGTTAGCTTAGACTTTCTGACCAAAATACTCTGCCTTTCTTTCTCTGGGAAAACATCAAGAAAAACAAAATGCCACAAAAGAGAGATTGCCTCATCCAAGACAGCACAGGACTGAGAGTCAGAAACTCCAGTCCCAGCACAGCACAGATCTCCTCTGGCCTAGTGCAGAACATTGTTAAAATATGTGTAGAAATGTGCTGACTCTTCTGCATTGTTTTCACAGTGCTTCACAAACAGCTAATATATCCTTACTAGTGTACAAATCCTCTGCTTACTTCAGTGCATCAGTGTCTAAAGGCATCATTTCAGCAGAGGCTGAAAAAGGTTGAATGATATAAACTTATCAAGTGCTCCCCATTCACCAGGTTATGTGAGTTAATAAAGTCAAAATTAGATTCTAAACCCTTTAGCACCAGAATGCTAAAGTACTGTCTGGATGTGTGGAGACTGGTAATGAACTCTTCAACAACCAACCAGCACTTGGCAGTTAGATTAAATGCATGAAAAATTACAGCAAGACTGCCTGTACCATCTTTCCTCAAAGGCCTGAATTGTCAGCTGGCTGGAAGCCCTTTGGGAAAGCATTTGAAGCACTGCTTGTCTACATTTTCCCAGTTGTTCATAAACTCAAGAATAATAATGCCACATAGGCATTTGCTGTGCAGACAAAACTACTTTGCCTTTCCTCAGGTGTTATCCATACATTCATAGCAGGGGCTTCTCTGAAAAAGATTTATTCAGCTTTACAATTGAAAGTTTACACACGTAGCAGTCACTTTAACTCTTGTGGCAACACAGAGCATGATAAGACAGCTCATCCAAGGCCAGATTAGAAAACCATTGCCAAAATGAGACTCACAGCTAAGTGCCCTGGCTCAGGGTCACAAAGTTTGCTCTCATTCCAGCCCTGGAGAATAACAGGATAATGTATGTGCTGTCTTTGTACAAGAGGGGTGGGGCTTTTTGTGATAATGTTTAGGATTTAATTTTCAGTACAAAGCAAAGCAATATCAGTTTATCCAAGCTAAAACTGTAATGAGAAGCTCTGTAATTAGGCTTAGAAGTATTCACCTTGATTAGAAAAATGTTCTATCCAGCAGTTTTCCAACTCACAAGTATTTCAATATTTGTCATCTCTTATTTTTGCATCTGTAGGAAATGACATCTTGTTAATTACTCATAATGTAGTGAAATGTAAGCTTCAGAATAGTTTAATAGTCAAATTTGATACTTCTTTAATCCACTGAGTTAATCTCACTATGGTATATGCTTTTGTTAAAACTTAGGCCATTTAAAGGTGCTTACTTTCACATGCTTTTTCCTTCTCAATAAACATCAGTTTTTAGCAAAGGGATGTTGGTTTGGAATCAGAGAAGTTGCAATCAGTAGTTTGCAACACATTTCCATACACCTTCCTCCAACAGTGCTATGAAAACTTTTGTACAGTTTTTATGAAACACTGAAAAAGATCAATCTGGTTACTTGGACTTACCTTAAAAATTGATGTTACCCGTTATTCTAATCCTTATTTTTTCATGTCAGGGAATTCGAGGAGGAATTATTTTTTAGCAGAGGTTGGAAAAATGTACCAGAAGGATTGATAAATAGCATTACTGAAATCCTTATTGTAACCTTTGGTGAAATGGCTGGAGTCAGCTGCATGAGAATAAAGAACAGGATGTATTGGTTTGGGCTCCATCACATGGGCATTTTTATGTTTTAGAAAAACTGAAGATCATATGATAGTAAGGGGATACTGAATACTAATTTAGCATCTGTTGGCATAATAGCAGATCCCTAAGTCTGAGCCAGTTTTCATGGTTTCTTTTAAAGCCACTGGAATGACTTAGGTGTTTCATCTCCACAGGCAGGTAAGTTGGGGCAGCAGATTCCCACATTTTATGTCTGCTCCTCTCTTTGAAAATGTCTTTTTAAATCTCTGTAAACTGAAGCAGAGGTACTCCCATTCAAATGCTGATTGTTTGATTATGGTGTACATCAGGGGAAAACTGCTGAGCTGCATTATCAAGTTATGATTTGGTCTTATGAAACTGCCAAAATGAGTAAGATTAGATGCATAAGAAAATAACTCAGTGCTTTAGAAAGACTCATCAGTAGTTTGACAGGTTTGGGCATGAAATTTTAATATGTTTTCTTTTAAACTGTCTTCTCAAAACCAGATGTACTGATCTGTGTTATTCATTCCTTCCCATAATGTTATCCCTCCAGTTTTCTGTTTATTCCCTGGCTGAATTTTTCATTTGCCTGCTATTTTCCACTTCAAATTCTACCTTTCAAAGAGAAGGCTCCCTTTATTACAGTGTTTCTAAAGCACAGAAGAGGTTGCAGTGCTAACCTGTGTATTTGGAACCTCAGTATAAGCATTAAATAATAAGAGTGGCTGCCTTGTAATAAGTGGTTATGGGAAACTTGACTGTATGCAACTTTTATTGCATACTTAATGAATCTCATGAATCCACATTAAAACTAAAATTGCTGTTGCATTTTCTAAAGCTGTCATAACATGACTGTCTCCTAGGTAGTGCTAGTTTTAAATTGGTTACACACTTAATTTTCATATCAAATATTTTCCAGCTAAGAATATGAAAGCAATTACCTATTTTGGTACAGATCTTTTTTCCCTCTGGGTACGTGACCATCACCATGCCTCTTGCTCTTGGCAGACTGCCTTTACAGTCTACTGCTGTCACTAAATTTATTTTCACACCTAAGAAGACAGAAATTAAGAGGGACAAACTTTGAAAAATACTGTGTGAAAATAAAACCAAAAGTGTCATTTTCTCTCTTTTTAGAAGGTACCTTCTCTGGAAAGTGGTTTTCAGGATAATTGCCTCCTGAAGGAGTTCTGCTAAGAACAACCCATACTGCCAGTTTATGAAGGTGCTGGTGTGTTATACAGAAATATTATTAATAAAAAACCCAGTAGTTGAAAAACATTCCTTGATACTTTCAAAATAAGTTAATTCCTCTAGGAATGGAAAAATCAGTAGGTTGTTTCTACCTGTGACCAACCTCTGGGGAAGGCAGGTGAGCTCTGCTCTTAAGTGTGGTAGCATTCATGTGGGATTCAAGTGCAAAGATCTGAGGCACTGGAAAAAAGTGGATCCCTCTGAGTTCTTGATTCAGTCAGTCTGAAAAAGAAGTCTCAGCATTCCTGCAGGACAGGGAGCAGGGCTGAGTTAGCCTACAGAGGCTGTCTCTCCCTGTTTAGAGAAATCTCATTAAATGGTCTCATATCAATGCTAAGCAATAAAGGAGGAAAGCTGTTCCCCCAAAAATACCCTACCTAGTTCATCCTGCTGCTCCCATCCACTCCTGCTGTCTGACAGATCTTTGAAGGGCACCCCCGAACGTGCTGGCAGGATCTGACAGTGCTGAAGCAACAGCCTGTGGCAAGGTCTGCCCAGAGAATGCCAAAGTGTCCATTTTAACCAGAGAATTCTGTCTGGCAGTGCCTGCAGTAATTCTGAATGCCAGCACTCCTCAGTGCCACAGGAACCTGACTGGAGCTGGACTGCCACCAACTGAGTCACAGGTCTGCAGGGTCACAGCTTCCTGTGTCCAGAGGCAGGAAATCAGAGTTCTGCTGGCCCTAAGCAGTGTTTTCTGGGCTCCATCCATTCATTGGAGTTCAGAATAATTATCTCTCACCTGTGTCAGTAATCCAAATCCATCAACAACAACCATACAATCAACTAAGCCATGAAAGTCAAGTAAAGGCCAGTCAAGTGAAGCTAGAGAGATATTTAATGTTAAACTAATGATCTTTCCACAACCCCAAAGTTTTTAGTGGACAGATAATGTCAAAAATTTTCATGTAGAAAAACTAAAAAGAGCTGAAGTCCCATCTGAAAGGTGCAGGACAATTGGGCCTGGTCAGTAGAACTACTTTTGCACAGAGGGAAAGAAGAAAGAATGACGTCCAGGCCTTCATAATCCTGTTGAAGTTATGAAGCAGGCTCATATTAGCTAGGGAAAAAATACTCAGAAGGTCCAAGAAACAAGATATTAATGTGCTAATGATGCTGGCAGGCTTTGAAAGGAAACATCTCAGGTCAGACTTTGCAAGAAAAGCATTAAGGGTAACTGTTAACATTGGTGACTGCTTAAAAGCAAAAGAAATCGACTTTTAACAGCTCCAAACAAATCATACTTGCTCTGCAACTAAGATAAGAGAATGACTGAACAAAATCAGCTTTACTGTATCTTGAGCATATCTCCATGGAAACTCAGTCATCTTCTGAAGTCAAGATATGTTCTGCATGATGATTCAAAATTTAAGTAGTGGAATAGATTTTCCCCATGTGTATATGCCAAATCCCACTACAGAATGGAGGTCAGACCATCCTTAAAAATAGGATTTTTCTGGGACAATATTTGGGGAAACAATAAAGAGAAGCAAGAACAAATAGGAAGAGATTTGTAGGCATGTTGTTATCTCCTAAATGAGATAATCCCTTTGTCATTGGTCTTGGGTAACTTAGGCAAAATTTTTGAGGATGTTGTTGCTCCTGGTGGAGCTAGAACAGATTTGATGCTGGAAGCTCCTTGTGCAGTGGCATGCTTGGAGCCAGGACTGAGCAGCTGTGTGGGGGAAGGGACCAGAGCATTAAATAAAGCTACTTGTTGACTGCCTGTAAAATTGGCTTCTAAAGGAAGCGCTACAGAGCACCATCCATTACCAAGTGTCAGAGAGCCTTTTACAGCTACTTTAGACACAATCATAATTAAACTCTGTGTGTTCCTGTTCAGTACAGTTGGTTGTGGGTTATTTAGCTCAATATTTACAAAAAGCACAGTCCTCTCCTGTGCTACCTTAACCCTAGGTTGTTTTTCTCTTTTCTTCCAGATGCTGGAGATCTCTTCAGTCCCTTTGTTCAGTGTCTTCATCCTGCTTTTCATTTTGCTATTCATTGTGTTGCTCATCAGGAAAAATGCCACTGCTGCCCTTATCTGGAATGAAATAATCCGGGAGAAAGTAACCAATTTCATCATGAACCAGAGCAAAGAACAGAGGATTTTAAATTTTGTGCTGCAGAATGCAGTGCGAGGAGACCCTCATAGTGTGCTGGACACTATAGATAAATACTGCTCCCAGAAAGAGTGGGCCATGAACGTGGGTGATGAGAAAGGTAATTGCAGCAGGGGTCAGCATCTGGAGAGATCCCTCAAGACTAGCACAGTACAGGCCATCTGATTGTATTCACATGGCAAAAAGCCCAACCCACACAGCCTTGTGGTCAGCAGAGTAGTTCTGTGAACAGTTGTGCCTGCTCATGCAGATGTTTTTGTGGACAGGTCTCCAGTGACTAATCCAGAAAGTCACAGCCCCACATGTGGGTTTCTGTGTTGTGCACACTGCAAGTTTGTAAGCAGAGAGAGGCAACTTATGGGAAAAATCTAGGGTTGCATGATACCTCACTTTTTATATAGGGTGCCTTCAAGGCATAATTCATTATGTTAAATACTTTCAGATCCTTAACAGCAAGATAGCAAAATGAAAAAAAAAAACAAAATTGTTTTTAACTATATGACTTTTGTATATGCAAGCAAAATTAGAAGTTTCTGTTGAAGGGAGAAGTCCCATCCGTGTCATACAATATCAGACATTGTTGCTATTTAGCAAGTAAATCATCTTGTTCTTGTCTCCTAAAGAAAAACATGGGAACAAAACCTTTTTTTCATAGCTGCAGGAAAACAGCAATCTTTTAAAAAAACTATAGTGGCAAAATGTTAATATGTTCCCTTATGAATTAGAAACAAAAGCACCTCTTGCTGGGAAATTTCTGGGGAAATTTGCTTAGTCTGGGATTAACATAGCTAATGAAAAACAACTGTAAGCATTGTGATAAAAATGCTCTTCTGACATGTCTACAGTTTTTAAAGCAGCTCCTCAGCATACCTGGCTGGGGTGCTTAGGGGAGCAGAACTGGGGGTCATGGCTGAGTAGGAATACTTAAAACTCTAAACTTCAAACATTTGGGATCAAATTCTTAATTTCACTCTGGTTTTGCTCTGATGGCCTTAGATAAAAGCCATCAAAGCTAGAGCATCTTTAGTCTCTGAGACTTCAAGAGTGACTACATGGCCCCAAGATGCCTCATCATCATATTAATAAATAGCACCCAGAAAAATATCCCTTAATGACCATTGGCTTAGCATAAAATCCCTTCCACTACTTTTTGAGTTTAGTTATCTAGTTTCTAGTCATATAAATAAGAGGAAATTTCTCACAAATAATTCCTTTCCTTCAAAAGGACTGAATATAGTCACTGTCACTTCTTTTTGGGATCATTTTATGTTATTAACAATTGACTAATATTTTCCATCCCACAAATTCATGCAGTGAAACCAAATATTTCGCAGCTTTGTAAGTAGACTTTTCCTTTAAAGATGAGTATTTGGAATAAGAAATTTTATATCAGACAACAGCATGTAACATTAGCAACAAACATGAGCACTCAAAATCCAGGAGTTATATATTTCACAAATATAGTTTCTGCAGTAAATTCTTGGGAAAAATTACTGCATTTCCCCCTTCTAACACTATAAATTAGTTGATTCAGGGAATTACATAAGTTTTATTCAGGGAATATAAATTAATTCAGGGAATTCCTTATTCAGCAATGTTGTGAAACTAAGATTTCTTTAAGTTGAAAGTTTGCACTTGGAAACTTAAAATGTCCATGATTAGCTTGATCACAGGCCAGTTTTCAAAGGACACAGTATATAATTTGACATCAGTTCTTAAGTTTTGAATGTCTTGAGCAACTGAGTACATGGTTTTTTAAAGTTTCTTGTCACTAACTTGTTCTTCTGTATATGAACCAGTTTGGTTTTGTCAAAATGTAATCTTTTCCCATTTTAATCAGGTAAAATTCTGGACAAGACAGTGCAAGAGGCCAATCCATCAGTTGCCCTGGAGCTGGGAACGTACTGTGGCTACTCTGCCGTGAGGATTTCTCGGCTACTGAAGGCAGGAGCTCGTCTGCTCACTGTGGAGTTCAACCCAGAATTTGCTGCTATAGCTAAACAGATGATTGAGTTTGCTGGAGTACAAGATAAGGTAAATACCATTTGTCTGTAACCACTACAGCAAAACTGGTGAGATTTTGTTTTTGGTCTGGTTTTTTTATCTTTTACCCATGGACCTTATAAATTTAACCAGCTCCATGCTTAGTTACAGTGCCTGACCTCTCCCAGCAGGACTTCACTACCTTGCTTTCCAAAAGCCAGAATACTGGGTTTCTCAATATAAACTAAAAGGTTCAAATTGGTGTCAAGACTAACTACAAAAAACTGAACCATAGTCCAAGTTGTTACAAAAGGTCACAGGAATCAGTTGTATTACGTGCAATGGACTTCAAATGAGAAGCATTTAGCCAAATCTAGCTGGTCACAGTACCCGTATCTAAGTTTTGTGCAGTCAGAGGTGTCTTGACTCTGTATAGCTGGTTGAGATGCAGGTGTTTCCAGTCTATATCCCCCCCAGGCTGGGGGATTCATGCCTGAGAAGGGCCTGTCTATTCAGCAGACATCTCACTTCAATGGAGCTGGAAACACTGGAGGAAATAAACCACACCAAGGGACCTTCTAATGTGTTTCTTAACTTCTTGAAGAGAACCTGAAGTACTAGTACATCTAAAACTGCATTTCCCCATCTGATTTAATCTCCTGATCAGCTATGAGTCATAAAACAGACATTTCCTTACCACTTTCTTCCTCCTCTCACAGCATATGGTGCTTGCCTCACAAAAGTCCACGTGCAGCAGCTGCTTACAGTTTAACAGTAGTAACTCCAATAAACCTGTGAGGAAGATGTAACAGCCTCTGTCCTGTCTCTTCCCTCTCCTGGCTATATAAATTTTACATATTGTAGCCTCCATCTTTTTTCTAACCTAACCTGTTCTCTGCATCTTTTGCTTCCCTTGGACTACAAGACTCAACTGAGATGTAACTTAAAAAAAAAAAAAAAAATCACTGTTTGCAACAGGAGATTTCCATGTTTCCAGTAAACACACACATTATATAACAAAAACACAGGTTCACCTTTTCTGTTGTTAATTTAAAAATCAACAAAATCCAAACCAACCAAATTCATATTTTGAAACTTAACCTAGTTGGTTTGTCAAAAATAAAAAGATATATTTGACCTAACCCTGCCAAATAATTCAACTGACACAATATTGAGCTATAAGCATGATCCCTGATGTCTGGCTACAATTTGAAATGAGCTGGGAGCATGTGATTTTTCTTAATGGTTCACAATTCATCACATAGATTTGTATTTCAGGTAAAACTCCTAGAAGGCCCTTCAGAGGAAATTATCCCCCAGCTGAAAAAAAAATATGAAGTGGATACTCTGGATTTTGTCTTCCTGGACCACTGGAAAGACAGATACACCCCAGACACCATCCTGCTTCAGGTCAGTTTGCACTATTCCAGTCTTAAAAGTAAAGCAGCAAATATCTTCATGTCTGTGAGGCCTCTATTCTTTATGAGGGACCTCATCTGAAGTAAAATGAAGACTGGCAGCCAAAATAGCAGCCTTACAAGGAAAGAGGATTTGAAGGACAGGACCCTAAAGTTTTGTTAAGGACAACTGCCAACACTACATAGCTCAGGACTCAGTGAGTACTGCTGAACCCTTGTTTCCAGAACATACGGGTGTGCAGTAGAAATCCTACCTGGAGGAGTGCACAGCCTGAACTTTGCACTCCCAGGAGTGTGTGCATGGTCACCAAGCAGAACACCTGACCCAAAGCCCATCCTGATCTTGGGAGCAGGTGAGACCTGGGACCTGCATATCCCAGCTCCACCTCTCTAATTTCCTCAGTACCCCTTTTTTTGCCTGGGTCTATTGATGAAATGGAGCCTCTTGATGAAATACTATTTTGGTAGCATGGAGTATGACTTGTCTTGGAGTCCTTACACTCCACCTAATTAATTGGCTGCAAAGCAAAAGTTAGAAGAATGCAGACTGCTCCAGCCAGGCACTTCCTAGGGGAATGCTGTTCAACTCTATGTCCAGCCCCAAATGTGTAAAAATTATGCTTATTTCTTCCCAAGCTGCCTTGACCATTGCTGTGGGTATTACAAAATAAGTTGGCTGCAACAGCAGCAGGCAGTGGCAAAGGACATCTGGATAAGAAGGTATTTTCAGGTGTTAACTGAGATTGACAGCATCTGTACTTATGAACACAGCACATACAGATGCTCTCCTAGCTGACAGAATTTTCTACAACTGCCTGCTTTTATGGAAGTGCCATTTTCCAATTATTTTCTTCACAAATAAATCCACTTTTTTGAGCCTGCCTCTCAGATTGGGAACCTGCCAAATACTTCCTGACCCCTGCCTGAGGATTACAACTATTTTATGACCCAGCCTCCCTGTTTTTTTTTTAGTTTTAAGCCCCGTTCCCCAGAAAGCTGTTTGAAAAGGAAATTTGTTTGGGGTTATGAACAGCTAGTATTGAATTTACACAGCAGTAGCTGAAGAAAATGTTCCCTCTGTACAGTTATTTTGTACTCAGAGAATGCTTTCTTTTAAACTGCCTGTGTAAGGATGACTGAGCTCTTTCCACAGTGCATCCTTATCAGAACTTAGCCTTCCAACACAGCCAAAGCAAACAGACGGTTTAGTTCCATGGTAGTGGTCAGTCTGATGCAACTATGATACAAAGTTGCAAAAAAACTCCCGTGAAATTAAGAGGAGAAAGACAAAGAAAAGATCCTCAGATTTTTTCAGGTGTCATAAGCTTTCTAAAATGCATTCTCAGCAGGTATTGCAGTATGAATAGTGAATATGAATTTATTCAGATGAAATATGTATATATTGGAAGTGGTCCAGACAAAAAAAGCCAGACATGAAGAGCATCTGAAATCCTGATGACCAGTGGAAAATCCAGTATGTTGTCTCTTCTAAGCCTCTGTAGGCTGTGCAATAGAAACAGACTGGAGGGTATTTGACGTCTCTAAAATAACTTCTACTGTGCTGACTGGTGTTCAGTCCCCAGAGGCAAGAGCAATAAGCTCAACAGCTTCTGCAGGACACTGATCAACAGAGCTGCTCTCATAGACTGGGAGTGACCAAAAACACCCCATGTTTTGGCTACAGCTACTGCCTGTAACCACAGGATAACAACAAGCTGATTTAACTACAGACTTTGTTTTAAAACAGCTGGTAAGCCCAGATAAGCACTTCTTCTAGACAAAAAATACCAGTAAAAATTAGGTTTGTAGATTTACTAAGGATAAACATTGCACTTGAAGTGACTACTGCAAGTTAGTTATGTCTTGTGGAAATTAATCAGAGGGATCTTCATTGTGCAAAAACCTCACTTCATGCCCAGATCCCAAACAAAATGGCAGGAAGTTGTTCAAGATGAAAGGAAAACAAGCACAGAAAATCTTTCATTCTTTTAGCAGTTCTGGAATATGACTGAGTCTGGCCAAAGCAGTACATGCTACTCAGGTGACCCAAAGAGCTACTACAGCAGTTTAATGCCATATTAAAAAAGTTTTTAAACATGAGGCATGACAGCCAAAACAAAGCCACCTTACTGATCATGTAGACATAGCTGGAAACAAGCTGAGGAGCAAAGCACACACTTCCACTTGATTTGCTATTTCAGAATCAGCATCTAATGTTGTACTAATAAACAGAAAAACTTAGCAAATGACCACAAAGGATCCAAGAGTTACTCAGCTTCTCCCATGTCTCTCGGACCTTCCAGACCTGTACCACAATGGGTTTTTGGATGCAGGCACTTGAGTATACCTGGTTAACATGAAAGTACATTACATTCAAGCCAATGTCTGCTTAACAGCCATTATGAAGCCATTTCTCTTCTTTCTAGGAATGCAACTTGCTGAGGAAGGGCTCAGTTCTTCTGGCTGACAATATAATTTTCCCAGGAGCTCCAGATTTCCTTAACTATGTCCGCAAGAGCCCCCATTTCCAATGCACTAACTACCCATCTCATCTGGAATATATGCAAGTGGAAGATGCCATGGAGAAGGCTGTGTTTTTGGGATAAAGAGAGTCATTAATAATCAACTTTTGTTTCAAATTATGTAAATGCAACTGCACAGGTTAACTTGTCCATGCTCTACAGGTTTTTTTAATTACTATTTTTTTTATTTTGGAGCTTGTAATTAAACAAGCACTAGTGATCTTTTTAGGTGAGGTAGAAACCAGAATATGGAGTAAGTTGCGTCTGTGCCATCGTTCCACATTAACACAGCAAACCCAAGGTGATGCACATTGCCTTGCCTTGACCAACACATCATCAAACAACAGTCTATCATTTTGAGCTTAACTTGAACAACCACAATTTGGGTTTAGGGTGGAGAAATACACTGCAACTTCTGAAGACTTGTGTCTCCAAGCTCAACTCATTAATCATTACCAAGAGTGACAAAAAACATTCATATTGCAAGAAAAGACCACTTCATGTGCCCTGGTTTTGCTAAATTACTAGCATGCCTCTTGATGCAGTGAAGGCTCCTATTGTGAGATCAGATACTTCTTTGCACATTTACTGCAAAAGTTAATCATCTCTATGTGAGAGAAAAGAGCACACACTGAAAGAAGGCAGACCCATGCAGTGATGAGAACAACAAAACAGTATTTTGAAAACACAAACAAATAAAATTGTTAATCTGCCCACGGAGAGGCAGGGAAAACTGAAGTAGTAAACAGATTAAAATAAATATAGTGACAGGTAACAAAAGGAGCAGACTCCTTCCAAAAGAACACAAAACTACATAGTATTTGACCTTGATGAAATGCTGGTTTTCCCCTCATTATATTGTACATACATAGTACATGCTTTTAGGGGCAGGGCAAGCTGCTTATTCTGAAATGCTGGATATGTTTAAGATGCTGTATAGAAATAAAGTCCAGAGAGAATGGGTTCTAGCAGGTGGGTCCTGCATGCCCTGGTTACCCTCAGTGCTGTTACACCATGTGAATAGTGTGGGTTGTCACTGAGAAGATTCAAAGCCAATACAAAGTCTCTAACTCACCTGAACAATGCAGAAATCCAGTGGAATTTCCTAGCATGTCCTGCTGTGATTATATAAGGCAGCAACAATCACATTTCTAAATAAAAAGTAAGAAACAACAGAGCAAGGTATGACTTTCAGTTTTTTCCAATGAATTCTGTACTGCACGTAAGGCTTCCAGAAGTGAAACAGACACAGAAAGATCCAACAGTTGAAAATCAGAGTGAAAATCAAGGACAACCATTCTTGTCTTTCCCAGGATGAATTCTTTCAAGCCTGTTATGAGTTTCTTCCTTGTATAGCCCACCTTACCACAGTGGTCCCTCCCCTGGCCTGTGTGCTGCAGAAAATCCACCTCCAGGACACTACTGAGGAGCAGAGGATCACCAAAAGAAAACTAGAATGGGCTAAGGTGACAGAGTCGGTTTAGAAATGGAAACCATGGTGACCCAGCCAGGTTGTAAAGTGTGCATTTCACAGGGACAGGAGAAGGCAACACTTCAAGAGTTTTCTTGACAAGGTAACTGTCATATCATGAAAGACACAAGATTTCCTGTACTGGGTGAGATTATGCAGAAGCAGCCTCAGGTGACTCTGTTGTACTCCAGATGACAGTTCTGTGTAGAGCCAGCACTGAGTTCTAACACCTCCATCTTGTACTGAAAGTCAGCGATTAGTTCTGTAACATTGCTCAGCAGCACGTCCTCTTGGTATTCAGCTCAACTCCAAGTCATTGGACCAAACTCCTTCAGGTGGTTGGAAGCAATTTTTGAAAAATTTGCAATGCAAAATAATCTTCAAGTACACTTACTGGCATATACAATTTTGTAGGGAAAACTGGAAAATCTGGATACATACAGTGGACCAGAAAATTTGTCTGTGTATCTAAGGCCTTGACTCCAAAGAATCCTCGCTTGTGTTTAGCCCTAAACACCTCTGAACCCAACCCCTGTCACAGCAGGGCACATCACACAGGCTGATGAGCAAACCAGTCTCAGAAGGATAAGTAAGAGTAAACAGGTAGATTCTTCTTCACTTTACAAGAGAGGATCAGAATAATGGCCAAAATTACTGTTCAAGAGACTGTCAAGATTAGGAAAGGTGGGAACCCATAGAATGGATATTTCAAAAGATGCAGTAGTGAATAATGTATTTGTAATACATATGGCAAATATAACAGCCATCTTTTAGTATAAAAAGGTATTTTACTTCGTTAGAAAGCATCTCCAACATGGCAAACAGTAAAAAAACCACAATGTATGTTCTATCAGAATATTTGCAGAATTCCATATGTACAAAAAAATTTTCCACTTCACTACATTTTTGAAATGCTCTTAATTATTGGTGGCAAGGGATGAAAAGAAAAAAGCCAGACTCAGTTTGCATGACTGACAATTAGAAAAAAGGCTTTTGGGCAGTTGAGCAAATATGATCTGGAGTCACTGACACAAATGTGGAGTATCCCAGGGAAAAGAGGCACTTTTCAAAATAAAGTCACACTTTGAATTCTGGGAGAAGGAAAAGGCAGACAGTGGATCTTCTAATTTGAACATATTTTAAAAAACCTACTGGGTGTTACTGCAACATCAGCCTATTGCAGTTAAAAGACACAACCTATGCTTGCACAAACTGTGTATGGAATGGTGCATGTGGAGCATGTGTTTAAGGAGAGTGGACCACTGATAGAAAGCTCCCAAGGGGAAGAACTTCCCTAAAGCAACAAACACACATCTCTGCAAATTCTCACAGCTCATGTCAGAAATGGCTGATCTCACCAAATACTGATAATTTACACCTATTCTCCAGATGACAGTTACTGTCTAGCTTGCCTTAGTGATTCAGGCAGTGCATGAGAGTGAGGTCTGGTTTCTGCCAGAGCCTCTTTGTTAACTCAAAGGGACATGATACTGTCTTTCAAAATATTGTTCAAGAAAGGAGGAGGATTTAAGAGGTAGTCAAACATAGCACTACTGACTTTTGCATAACAGCACTCATGAAAGTGATCCTTCCATCAGAATTTACTTGTCTGAATACAGAGCAGGGTACAGGAGCCACTGCCTCCTCCCACTGGCATGAAGAAGTGAAAAGCAGCTCACTGGAGAATTCTGAGCAATGAGTCAAATTAAATGCAGTGAAGGGAACATACAGAGACCTCCACAAGAGCAACAAGAAGAGAGAAACCACTGAGATCCCAACTCTCCCACCCAAGGTGACACCAGCAGGGCAGTGATGTGTCCTTACTTGGCTGAGCAGTCCATCAGGAATCAGTTATAACGTACCTTACAAATAACAGCTATGATTGCTGTGCACACACACACATTGAACAGAGCACCAGAGTTTCAGTCTTTGCCTCTGTCTCTACAGCTCAGTTAATGAGATTATAAAGCACCTTCCTGTTTCAAAAGACCCCCCCATCAGCTTGTACCAGATCCTGCCACTGCTGTGCTTAAGAGACCTTTAAAGAAAGACACTGGGGAGGGGACCCCTGAGGACAGAATATTACCCTAAGACACTGCTGAAACCTGAAACAGATGAGGGCTGTGATATTTCTTGCCCGCTGTTACCAGATTAACCTTTCACCTGCAGGACTCACCACTTCTGTTTGCCCAACCTGTGATAAGCTGGAAATGAAGTCATTTTGACAGCTATAAAATGTCAGTTGTAAAAACAACATATTTGTTTTAGCTCAGTACCTTACCTACAGCATCTGCTATTCATTGCCATATTAGTGCATCCACAAAGGGAAAATAAGGTTCCTCACTGCAGTGGAAGAACGATGACACCGAGCTGCAGGATGCTAAGTCCAGGAGCCCACATCTTACCACAGCACTTGTGAAACTGAATCCTCCAGCTGCAAGAACAGATCCAGAGATGATTTTACAAAACACCTGGGGATGCATTTAAAACATCTGAAATAAGGAGGGAAGGTAAGCTGGAGATGACCTTCCAAGCTCTGTTTGCTAACATTTGCATGTAAATGAAACCTTACAGTGCTATGAATGGTACAATCAGGAATTCTCCTATGGCAAACTCTGTTACTGGCAATGATTCATCAACCTTTCACTCAGAAAAACTGACCTCCATTTTCTAAGACCTTGCAGAACATTCTGTGGAGATTAATTGGGTTTTGTCAGGCTTCATAAAGGCACGGTGGTGAATATGGTGTGTTTAGGTGTGCCAGTCACTGATCTCACAAACACAGATGAGACAGTCCTCAAGAGAATGAATATCTGTTGGTAACTGGCAGTTGCCTTATATGGGTGACTCTTCATTATGTGGATTTTCTTCCCTTCCACAGTACCAAATGTAAGTTATTTGGCACATCTTCAAAGTAACAATTTCTTGTGTCAACGAAACCTCATACATTACTACAATTTGGTTTTCTTACACACATTTCAGAAATGTGCAATCTTTGTAAAGTTACATAGATTTTATGACTTAGTTGAGGTTAGTAACTTTCCAAATGGAAAAGATATCAGCAAGTTCTGTGCTCACAGACATGCTGGCCCTTGAACAGTGATGCAGATGTTTTTCCCACAGAAATATGTCTGTATATTAAAAAAAACCAAAAAACTCCATGATCTACAGTCCAGGGTCATGCTACAACTCCAGCATATGGCAATGAGTAAAAAAATGTTCAGCTTTACTCATTTATAGGATATTTCAATTGCCTGTCATTACCACTGACCTTTTGCTAACACAGAGTATTGACCTGAGCTAGGGTTGAATAATCCCCTGCCACAGAAAACTGCTGCTGCAAAAGCCAAAGAATATTTGAGATACCTGATGTAACAAAAAGATAACCAATGGCACATGTATTCTTTCCAGGCATGGTTTATTGAAAACACACCAAACTGTTATCCTACATACCTGGTTTCTAACAAGCATTCTACTTGTCTGCATTATGGAAAGATCCTATCATAATAATAATACATTCTGTCACGGTAATATTTGTTCTATGAAAAGCATAATCCACCTTTTTTTCCTCTCCATACTTGTAAAATCAAACCATTCTGTTTCAGTTTATAGTACAGTGTAAATACAATGCAAAATCCCACCAGTCTAATCTACAGAGAGAATGTTGAGCAGTTATTACAGAAAACACATTGTTGATTTTTTTAAATTCTCCTACCATGAAAATTTTAAGGCACATGATAGTTACAAACACATTAGCTACTAATTACCAGTAAGCTTCTTAGTCTAGTTATTTTGTTTTTTTCTGAACAGTAAGAACCAGATTGGCAGGCCTTGTAGTATCTGCACCATCTTCCTCCTCACCTTGGACTTCAGATCATCCTACCCTGATGTCAAACTTTTAACAGAAAACAAAGGCTCATAATATCTTCCCCTTAAATGCACTAGGTTAGTTACTGTATCAGTAAATCAGAGATTTTCTCTGTCAAAGATAAGGAAACACCAGATTTTAGGGGTATCATAAAGAAATTTTGCAAAAAACTACACCTATATAAACACCTTCAAAAACTCCACCCCAACAGCACAAACCTGCTGGCTGAAAGTATTGGCACATTGTAGGTTTCACTGAGCCAGCAGCGGCTCAGCAGATGAGGCTATAACCACTCTTATGTGCCCACTTGGCTTCTGAAGCTTTGCTTGCTCAAGGGTTTGACGTGCACCTCTCTCACAGGTAGCTGAGCCCATGCTCAACCTTAAGGCAGGTAACAGAAGGTAACTCACCACCTTCAGTCTCATGAAACTGCTCTAGGAGTGAAAACTGCTTTGCCTAGCACAAGGCTTTCCTGCTAGAAAGCATTACTGAAACTGCTCCTCAGAGCTGGCGCCAACTTAGGAAACTGCTGTAACAGACATGCCACCCCTGGCTTTCTTCATGGGTCCTGACAGCAAGTCAGTTCCTAGTCCCAGGGGCATCTTGGCAACAGAGACCAGATTTGCTTTTCTGATAGAAGCACATTCAGAACCAGGTCTGAGCATGTGAGAACAGATCTGGGATAGGCAGCAGTTATGCCAGAACAGAAGACACTGAAGATTGGGACCTATGGCTGCCCAAGCTGTTCCCTAGGGAGCATTTCAAGCTGACAACACACCTAGAGTTGTATGTATGGCTATACTGCTACTTAAATTCACAACAGAACCAAAATGTCCTACAGCCTTGCCTTTTGCTCTCCTCCTTGGATTCCACAGACACACTGACTGACCTGGGAACCATAAAGCACAACTGCTGCACACTTACTTGATGCTTCTCCAGGGGAGTTGGCACAGAGTGTTTGTTCAGTGAAAATGCCTGGGAGATATGCGAGCCAACTTCGAGGAAGAAGGTTCTATAGTAATCACGTGCTGTCAGAAGTCTCCCTCGCCCCTGTGTTATCTCAGCCCTTACTGGGCCATCAAATTTCCTCCTCCTCTTTAGCAGGAGTCTTGCAACACCATCACTTCCTTCCACAACCATCCCTCCCACTACGATTTCTGCAGGTAGAAATCTCTTCTATCCCAGCCTCTTGCAGGCAGATTCCCTCCTGTTTTCACAGTGGAGTCAACAGTAAAAGAGGAGGTCACAAACCTGAGCCCTAAAAAGCAGTGCCTGCCTTTTAGCAGGAGACTCTAGACCCTACTGCAGCATTAGTCAACACACACTGCCACTTTCCCTTCTTTACATACAGTCCCTGCTGCCAAAATACAACAATTACGGGTTCATACACCCACATTCCAGAACAGCTCAAACAGCCAGTCACACTTGAGCCAACAAGGGGAGAGGTGAGGGCAGGGGTGGGCACACATCCCACCAGTGAGCCCCTGGCCACCGACAAAAAGGACATTAAATCACTAGACCTGGTTCAAAGTACCCTGCTTTGGACCTCAGCAGGTGGGCTGATAATACAAAGTGATCGTTTCACATACAAATCATCCCCCAATCTGTTTTCTTTCCTCATCATCCAAATAACAGTTAGTTTGTCAAGAAGAAAAACCCCCCACAGTAGTGCTGAGGATGGGTTATTGCTACATACTTGGGAATTAGTTGTCAATGTAAGGCATGGGAAGGGTAGGGGTTTGATGTGTGATTCCCAGGGGAAGCTTTGGCCCATCAACTTGGTATCCAACTTCTTGACACACCATCCTCTGATTTTCTGCAGCAATAAACCATGCTGTCAGCTCACAACTCTGCTGGCTGCTGTAACACCCCCAGGAAAACAAAGAACAGTTTGCTACGATGACCTGGGCAGCCAGTGCCATTTAACCTGATAGGGACAGTTCTGGGTGCAGTGTAAATACAAAAAAAGACTTTTGGGAGAAGTGAGATGGGGTCTGAATCTGCTTCTCCAATATCCTTAGTGTTTTTAGCCCATTAATGACACAGATGAACGTGGACTCCAACCCAGATTCTGAGTGTCCCTGTAGTGTCCCAGTAAGAGCCATGGGATACCTAGGATTGGAAGTCATGACCATAATTGGCCCCAGTCACTTCATTTGCTCCCTCCTGCAGTTTTCTCTGATAACTTCTTGCTGGCTTTGAAATATCTGCACAATAACTAAACCACAAAGTCTTAGCAGAGACTCCTTTCAACAGTCAGGTCTTTATTTTAAGTGAACTTTTTCTCAGACTCCTTTGGTAAATATATGATTTGAAGTAGATCAGGGACAGACTGACAGCATGGCCCTTCTCTTACACTGTTCTAGTCAGCTACAAAGCAGGTTCCATTGCTAATTACTGAACGTTTTTAAAAAAATCCTTTCATATACAAAAAGAATACACCAAGTACATAACCAAAAGTGATATAAAACTCTTCTGTGTAGCTTGGTTAAAAGGGTCTCCGCGTATTGGCAGAACAAGTATGAAAAGAGCACCATTGATATAATATACAGTCAGACGATGTATCTGGTTTCATTGCCACACTTTATGTCTACACAGAGAGACACTGCCCCGACACAGATAGTCACAGGTGCCTCTCTTTGCTTCCCTTGATCCGCTGAGCATCTTTGGCCCAATAGGACTCTCATGCAGATGAAATAACAAATCTTTGCTATGTTGATTTGCTCCAAGCAACTTCACCTTCCCCAGGATCCAGAAGTGACACTGCAACGTATGTGGAAGATGAGGGTCAAAAGGGAGCGTGCAAAGCAGCACACGTATCATCCAAATCACTGACAGCTTCTGGCATCAGTCTTTTTCCCTGAATCAACAAATGCTTCCCTCTCCTGCAAACTACTTTACATGGTTTTGTTAACCTATTCTCTGCACAACAATATATATATATAGATATATAGACTTTTTTATTTATTTATATATATGTATTCATGTCAAATTTTTAATATACTCAAGAAGATACAAAGCTCTTGGTACTTGCCTTTTTTTAAAGTTTTTTTAAATTTTTTTTTACAAAAAATGTAATGGTTACTATTACAGTAATATTTTGGGGGAGGTGAGATTGTTGGATACTTCCCCTTTTTAGTTACAAAAGGAACGGCAGGCACTGAAAACCGCAAATGATGTTTGCTAGACTCAAGGATGTGCTTTCCAGTCACACCGTTTTTAGGAGCTTGTTTAAAACTAAATGTGGCAATCAAAGAACAATGGCAACCAAGTAAAATCAGCAAAAGTCCTCTCAATGCTAATGCTGAGACATTTGCTTCCTATTCTCATCTGCTGCCCTCCCTTGACCAATGCCTGGAGAAAATCAGTGATCTGAAATCATTTAGTCCCCGGCATTTCCAGATACCACATTTGCAGAGTACATTTTCTTGAGGTAAACATTCCCCTACAGAAGGCAGGCCTTGGCATCCTGGAGGAGAGCTGCTGCACACAGGTGATTTTCACACCACGTGAAATATGCAATCTCAAAAGCAAAGGAACACAGAAACCATGACAATGATTTTAAAATGCCAAACCAGTTCCCTTTGTGGCATTTTTCATCAGGATCTTTAGCCCAAATCAAACATGGATCCAACACTGAAAAATTTATCAAATGTAAGTGACAGACCCATCTCAAATTTATAGTGTGTTCAAAATGAGACATCCTACAAAAAAGCTCCTATTTCCTTCAATGTCTTAACAGCTATGGCAAAAGTAGTTCATCATAATCAATGCAAAAATGATACATTTAACATGTAAAAGCTCCTTATTGCAATCTTTGAGAACATGAAAATAAAAAGCCAGCCAACTCCATTTCCCAGCACATATTTCTGAACCAGGGACACTGAAACCTTCCATAAACTGCTTTTCAATATGTAGAAATAAAAACAGACATTACAGAATTCAAAAGGCAGAAGTATTGTACACCAGATTATAATGATAATATAGCACTGTGATTGATATAGCTTACTCTAAAAGCAGATTATACAGCTTGCATCAATTTTGTCATCCACTCTCCAGTTCATTTAACTAGGCGTTTAATAGTTTTTGTTCTGCATTTTCTCCCTTCATTGAAATCCAATAAACCCACTCAACATTCCTGCACCTTCTGTGGGAATAATAAAGAAAACCTAAACATTTTTCAGAAAGCCTTCAAAAATGTTAAGAGTCACAGTTCAAAAGAAATCCCCCAAAACAAAAACCAGAACCATGAACCCCAAACCAGAAAAGTGCTATTCTCCTCATGGCTACACCTACAGTATCATTTCAAACATGCCACAGTTCCCGTCTCGCTGTGAAGCTGCCCCATGATGTGCGCTTCTCCAGCTTGGCACCATCCACACGTAAGAGTCACCTAAGAACACAGCCAGCTACATGGAAGCTTGGATTCTCTTTTCTTGCTTTTCTTCTTGCAGGAGTGGGAGGGAGGGAGGGAGGGGGAGGCGGTGGCTGTCTCTGGTGGGAATGTCAGGGAGTTAAGCAGCAGAGTGTCTCGCTGTAAGGCATCGTGCTCCGGGCGATGGCACTCGGGTGGGTTCGCTCCCCACGCCCTCCTGGGACCTGCAGCCCTCCCAGTCTGAATGGCAGTGGTGACTGATGAGATCCTCTGGGTCGATTCAATGTTTGTTTCTCCCCCCTCAATTAAAAAAAATGTGGTTGGACTTTAGCCCTGCAAAATAAAGTCAGAACTGATTAATACCAGTCATTAGCATGGCCTTGGTGATCTCCATCACCTTGTTGTAGGACAGTGACTGGAAATGCCAACCTATGCCAACACATGGGCCCTTTGTTGGGCATGTCTGTGAAAAACAAGCACAAACCTAATTTTTCAAAGTCAGGACCCCACCTGTAGGGCTTCACTGCTCAGAGCAGAGTGCGGGAATGAAGCAGGCACCACAGGCACATTGATGCTACCCCGTGCCTGAGTCACCATGGCTCATCATGCAGCGCTGAGCAGCCGTGGGAGGCCAATGGTGCCAGGACCTGCTCTGTGACAGCACCTCAAAATGCTGAAAGCCTTCTCTGGGCAGGTGCTTCCAACCAGAAACAGAAACCATCTGCTAACACCTTGCATTTCTATTAGACTGAAAGGAAGGAGGGAAAAAAATATCCAGCACCACCACCCAAAAACATACAGGAGCTTTCTCTCCCACTAATGAAAGGGATTTCCATGCAGAATTATGTGGGTGAATTACAGCTCATGGTTAGGAATTTGGGCCTTTAAAGTCTCTTGCCCATTCTGATGGGAAAGTTGCTCAGTGCCTTCATGACAGTCACTGAAATTTTCCTTTAGTCATAGCCAGGGGCACAACACCTGCTGTTCCAAACACAGCATCCTCTGACGGAGTGCCAGAAGGTATCACCGGGGTGACTCGAGCAAGACAGCAGGACACAGATTAGCAGTGGCAGGAGCGAGGAAAGGCTGGTAACATTACTGAGGAACTTGGCACATGGCAAAGGCACACAACTAGAACACAACAAAAAGGCACCTTTCTTTAGTGACACACAATAAAAAAAAAAAAGAAAATGGGAAGTGGGAGTTGTGGGTCACTATTTATTGTGTAACCAATATCATCTCTCCTTGCAAAGTAACTCCTGTACAGTCAGCAGCTTTCCTGCTGTAATTCGTGGGAACCTTAGGGGACATCCAAAAATAGTCAAGGATATGTTTTTTCTTAAGTCTCAGGCTAATCCTTATAATGAGCATTGAGGGAGAAAAATGGTTGGAAGCAGGAACACAATACTCAAATTCATTCCCATGGCCTAACAGCAGAAATATTTCACATTTCAGCTGACAACTAATCATTCACAATATTAATTTTCTGCCTGGTTATTTGACAGGTTATTTTTAATCAAACTGTGGTGTTTTATTGCATTTCATTAAAGATACACTGAATAGTATAAACACCACTTTTTTTTTTCTTCCAAATGCACTTTCATCTATCTGTAAGTTAGCAGTTAGATTTGAAGAGATCCCACAGCTATACAGATCATGCACAAGAGAAAGTTATTCACTAGACCCAATTACCATTAAAAGGACCTACCATGCATGCAAATTAGACCCAGGAGTCAACAGGCTGGGGTTTAATGTCACGGGCATCCACCAGATTCACTGAAGCCCTGTTACTCCTGTTAATGTTTTTCCTATTTGTGTCATTCTGCAGCACAGGGCGAGGAGTTAAAGCAAAACAGAGCAGATTAATCAAACAAAACCACCAAACAAGTCAGCTTAAAGTAGCACAAGGGAAAATTAGTGGTAGAGAAAGAAACAAGATCAGCAAAGGCACAATACTGACAAAAGCATTTGCAACAGCCAAAAGGCCACACTTCCCTGGATTCCCAGCCTCCCATGAGCTTGCACACAGCTCACAAGCCACAACCCCCACAGCCACATTTCTGTTTGGCAGCACAGAGAGGAAGAGCAGCAGCTGCTCAGCTGTGCCCAGGTGAGGGCAGGGCTGTGGCTACTGTTGCTGTGCACAATAGCCTGGATTCAGGCTACCCCCAGGTGCTCAGAACCAAGAGGCAGCACAGGCTATGAGTCACACACTGTTGAGGTGAAATGTTTTTTCCTCTCTTTCTCATAAAAGCAAAGCAGCACCTCCTGAACTCTGGTTGTCCTTCACTTTGGTCATACACTGGAGTTAGGGCTGCTTGATGTGATTTTGAGGGTTGCATTGGACCACGTTAATGAATTTTGAGTAGAAAAAATAACAAGTACTTGTTAATTTTCCTATCTTATCCTATTTTCCTTAAAGAGATATTTTTTGCCAAGTTCCTATTGATCAACATTCTTATATAACTTACTGCATCCATTCCTGCTGCATCCTTGCACAACTGTACTCGAACTGTGATGAGGGAACTAGGAAGTTTATTTGACTGATACTGGCTCAAGCAGGACCATCTCTTGCCAACTGGAGGAGAGGGACACATTGTAGGACTTCAGTAATCAGCTTAAAAAAAGTCCAGGCAGATTGAAGCCACTCTCCAGGGTGTACCTTCTTGGAAAGGCAGAACACAGCAGGAAATGCCTGACTAGGCAAGTTAAAACAGACAAGTTGGTGCAGTTTTCCTAGTTTACCATCTAGGGAAGTATTTTTCTCCAAATCCCATTTTTTTTCTTTCCCTGTTCAACGATGGTGGGTTTGTCTTTCAGCTGACTGAAGTTTAACTGCTTCCCATCAACAGAAATCACCTGGATTTTCTGGTTTTATCAACAATGTGCAGAAGGTTATTAAGGACAGCCTTCTGCAGACTAGCAATAGTGTCTCCTACCACTGACTCTTATTTCAATGAATCCTCATTTTCCTTCTTGAAATTACTCCCCCAGGGGAAAATCCAAGCTTGTATTAAGGCCAGGGAGAACTGGTGGCCACAGCATTTTTACATTCACAGACTTTTTGCTCTGAAAAGGTACAGAAGTGCAACAGAAATTACACAGAGCCTACTGAGCCACACTTGCACACAGCCCATAATACAAAAAATCTTGTAAAGTAAGAATTATTTTCATTTAGAAAGTAGTCTAAATTTGTATTTAGAAAACACACAGACAACTGTGCATGTCTCTTCTTCGCTCTCAATCTCCCTGGCCCATGGCCATGGTCCACCATCAGGACTGTGAATGAGTGCTGCAGAAATGAGTCCTATTCACCACACTGCTGGACATGGACACACAAGATCACACCTATTTCTCATGATGAAGACAATAAAGCAGCATGACAACCTGAAGAGACTTGTCAAAACAAAGTCTGAGCACAGTTACACAGCTCAGGGCCAGGGAATGCTGCCTGGACAAGGGCAACAGAACAAACACTTCCTATCTTTACAACCTCATCCATTTACAAGAGTACAGGAGCAAGTACCTGCACTTGCTGCTGCACTGGAAAGCAACATTTTTTTTTTAATTTCTAGTTAGCCAAGTGCTAAATTACAAAATAATGCCTTTATGTGAAATAAAAGAAGGCCCTTTACACAGCCCCCTGGTGAGTGACTGCCCTGTGTTTCTGGCTGAGGACACTGGATCCTTTCTTCCCAAGGCACTAACTACCCTCAGCAGGAAGGGGAGCTCACTTTTAAAGGTTCCTTCTCGGAAGCATCTCCTGTGTTATCACTGCTCTTGTACTTGCGCTCCTTGTCTCGGTGGTCGATGGTGGAATATCCATCTGAGGAGAAAACACAACAGTCAGGCATGAAGCAAAAACAAGAGCAGAAACAGAGCTGATGCAAGCAGAATTCTTTAGCAAGGAAAACAAACCACCACAACCCAAAGATGCCGGCAGCCTGCTTCTCATGTGCTCCAGCTCTGAAATTTCATTTTTACTAGCTAAAAACAAACAGAGAAGCCTTCTTTTTATAGCACTGCCAGATGCTGGCACTCATTAGCAAGCAGCACTGTTTTCATCCCAGCCTGCTGCACTTTTTAGTGTGCCCAAGGAAAGCAGCAAGTTGTCATCTCATGCCCTGTGGCTAATGAGCTCCAAATTCAGCCCAAATCCTGCATTCCTTGCTTAGCAGTCTGATTAATTGGCTGTGTTCATTCTCTGAATGCTCTGCAGCCTGTTACCACTTTTCCTGAGCCTGACTACTAGCAGGACATGACAATAATTTGGAAGAGTCCCCGTCAGAGCACTGAGAAAAAGGGCCTGTCGAGTTGGAAGAAATCTCAATGCAATCCCTGCTGTGCTTGGGCTTTCATTGCAAAGCAGCACCTGTTGGTGCCTTTTCTCCTGACAACTATGGAACAGCATGAAAACATGATGAACACAAGGAAGAAAACTGTGAGAGAGTTCTATAAAGAAATGGCTGTAATTATTTCAGAACCTTTGCTTTGAGTCATTGTCAGACAATGCAAAACTTAATTTATTTTCGTGATGCATCAAATTTCCCTCATTATCAGTGACAAATAGATCCTTGCCTGCTCTGCTTTGACAGCATTGTAATCTGGAGTAAACAACACCCAAATTTATACCTCCCTGTAGGCTTTTGTTTTCCCCTGTGTAACTGAGGGATCATTACTGTTTTCTTGTCCTGACAAACTGTGTTTTTAGAATACTACAAAAAGTTTTACATAAACTATGAAAATGCCTCTCTCTCCGTTTGTTACTTGCCTGTAACAGGCCATTAAGGAAAAGTGAGTGATGTATTTGTGGGCTTCTTGCGGCACTGTTTGCCCACATGACAACTGCACACAGAGTCAGGTTAAACTGAGAAAAGCTGAGAAAACTGAGAAACTGAGAAAAGCTGCAGTGTTCTGTGTGCCTCAAACCCAAGTGCACACAGACCAGCAAACAAGCACCTGAAGCAGGATGCATTTTTGACATCAAGGGCAGTAAAAGATGATTTAACTATGCTGACCAAAAATAACTAAGGAATTTTGGAGTTATACATGTAGTTCACAGATCATAAAGCATGATTTGCTACACAGCATTAAACTTACAATTACTTGTTGACAATCAAGATGCTTGACATTCTTAGCTATTCCTTTTGAACAAAAAAAGAAAAAAACCAGCTGCACCCAGCTACCCAGCCAGCACTCACGGGGAACGCACAACCAATAATTCTCTTTCAAATGACAGGCATGAACACTGCTAGTAGGCTATGTCCTAATCTACAGATTCATCATCTAGTTAGGACAAAATACTTCACAAAAGTATGTATTCAGTGATGCAAAAACAGAAAATTAAACTTGCAGCATCTGGGTGGTAGCTTTTTACAATCTCATGGTAACTCACAAGAATGTAATGGATCACTTTGCATTTTTGTAGTGGCATCATCATGGATGACCAACAAATACTTCCAAAAGGAATTGCCAAGACACAATGGAAACCTCTGAACTACCCCCAGAAAGCCACAGCCACTAAGTGAAGCTGATGGCAGCTGTGATAATTCCCAGGGAGCAAGGTCATTAGTAAACTATAATAATAAAAAATAAAAAACCAAATCAGATATTTAATAATATGAAAAAATTAAAACTCCCATACTTAGCCAGGACACATCAGCAAGAGGAAAATCCAATTTTTGCACTGGCAGTAATCTGACAACAAAGAACACTCAAGAACTTTGCCCTTTGCATCTGAACTCCAACACATTTTGCATTTTGTCCCATGGGCCCCTGGCCTGTACACAGACTGGCACCCACAGGTCATGTGTCCAAAATCCACACACTGTTCTATGCCTCTGTCAAGATAAGCAGCAGCAGAGATAGGAAGTTCATGATTTGATCAAATAAAATGAGAAATTGAAAGAGGCTGCATTAGAGAAGAAATACCTCGCTGCCCTGAGAACCACAGATCTACAAGGAAGTTAGAAATCTGCTTCTCCCATATTTCAGATTCATTTGAAGAGACAATCAGAAGTAACTGCTTCTGTGGCATAAAGATCTATACATATCTTGCTGCTCCAAGGTATAAGTACATTACTTTGACTTAATACAATCCCTTGTATAGACAAAAGTTACTTTGGTCAATAGAGCAATGTCCCATCCTTGGCTTGTTTATTTCTCTCTCTCAGCATCCTGCTTGTTGTCATCTCTATTGCTTCTCTATCTCCCCCTCACTCTACAGCAACATTTTTATGTCATCACAGATTACAGGACCAAATACATGCCTGCCAGTGTCAGTCCATTTGTGCCCTCACACAGCTCTCAACTTACAAAAGGTCAAACCTCTAAACCCATCAAAGAGAAGGAGGAGAAAGGAAAAGTCATGCCTGAAGATGGGCATGGAGGACAGTGGCATTTGAACTCTGTGTATCTGGTCTGAACAATTTCACTTCCCAAGTGCTCCTGTCTGAGTGCCTGCAGGTTAACTAAAACACACACAGAGTTCTGGAGGATTTGGCACAGACTGGAGGTCACCATTCTGCTGCTTCTGCAGAGAGCTTGGGGCAGGGCCACAGGCACACAGTGACAGTGGCACTGCTGCTCTGCAGCCTGCCTGGAGTGGGGACACCTGACAGACCTGATCATCCCATGGTCACTCGTAATATGGGGTTTCTTCTGTCTCCCAGCACATCCACACCCTACCCAGGCTGTTCCACTGCCCCAGACAGCAGGGACCTGACTGCTCTAGTACTGCTGGCTGATGGGAACGGATCCTTCTGCCTCCCTCACCAATGACAGCCAAGTGATTTCCTCTGTTGAGAAGGATAACCCCTACAGCATTAGCAAAGAAGCTGCACCAGCAATTTTCTTTTTGTGATCTTGAAGCAGAGCCCATGTGGGTTAACAGGAAAGGCCCAGGCACCAGGACAGCTTAAACACTGAGAAGAACCCACAGAGGAGGGGCAGACAGGTGGGGATGTTCTGGAACCATCAGTCCTGTATGGATGTACTCTGCAGGGGATGAACACTGGGCTGGAAGGACCAGTTCATTCCAGAGTGGAAAAAGAACAAAAACTCCAGAACATAACAGTCCACTATTTAGTTAAAATCTGAAAATATAGTCTAGAGCAGCCTTCTCATATTAATATGTCCATAAGACAAAAAACATGCAGCATTTGGAAGAGCCTGAAGAAAAGAGATGAAATGTTGTTATTCCAGTTCCCTGGAATTAAGGATAGTAAACTGGATAAATGAAGTTGTGCTATTTCAGAGGTCAGCTGAAAAGAGAATAAAGTCATAGTCATATTGGAAGTAAAAAGCACTGAAAAGCGGGAAGCAGGAAAATTTGACAGATCTCATCTTCTAAAGGTGATAAAAAGACTGGAGAACAGCATGGCCCAGAGAATCTGCCTGATGCCGTACATATGCTGTAAATTTGCATTTTGTTTTGTACTCAGGGCTGCACCAGTAACTCCTGAGAGCATAAGGCAGCAATTAATACTGAGATTATAAACAATCAGCACTGCCCATTCTGCACTACCTGCCAGCACACAGCTATTCCTGCCAGGCAATCCTCTACAAAGAGATTTTCTTCCATTGTGAGAACAAATGTTTCAGTGTTCCCTAAGGCAAAATACATATGGACAGTTGATTCATGGCAGGTGGCATCTCATTTTTCCAAGAATACAAAAGGTAATATATAATACCTGTTCTTTTACTTTCTGAACATGCTTGGCTTTTTTTTTTTGGCTCTAACTTGCTATTTTATTCAATCACAGTTACTAATAGCAGTGTACCAAACTGATCTGGAGGTATTCATACAGGTGCATTTAAATAGGTGCAAATTCTCAAGACACCACACAGCACCTTTATCTACCTTGGTAAAGGGAAAAAGCCCTACAAGTTTAACACTACAGAGCTTATCAGTCTCAAAGCACATCACTGACAGTCAGTGGCTCTTCTCAGTCTAGAGGAAAAGCCAGGCTCATTTAGATGCAGGTAAATGGAAAGCAGAGTCATGAATATCACACACACTAACCTATTTTTGGTTTTACCTACAAAAAAAAAGGCAGAACAGATTTAAATACAAGCAATACATTGAAGTAAATTTTCAACTCTTTCTTTCAGAATCCTGGAGACTTCCAGATCTGTAATACGGAATGCAGCTGCCTCAGGGACCAAAGAGCAGAATGAAAGCTAGGTCAGTGTACCTCCAATATATGCATGAAGTAGTGGGGGAAATTGGTGTGACACTCTACATGTATACAAAGGAAAAAAAAAGACGATGACCAATATTTTGTGAGGTAATGTTTTGTTTTAAATGTCAGCTTTATCCATCTGAAATAATATCTCCTAGAGAAATAGCTGAACTTTCCTGTGAGTGACAGTGTGCTCTATTGGAACAGACAGAGAGTTTGATCTAGGACTGAATTTACCTGGGCCAAGTTCATCCATAGGTATCATATCACGACTCCCCGACTTCTCATTATCTAGAAAACAGAAGCATTGGAACAACTTGAGGTATATTTGCTTTTCTCAAAACCTGGTAGTTCTGAATTAGTCACAAAACCAGAGAGGTTGATAAAGTACTGAATGCAGAGATTATTGTAAAAAAAATTCTCGAACTATTCCATTGTTATCCATTCAGAAAGGGAAGTCTGAATCAAATTCTTCAGAGAGCACATGTAATCCATGTATTTTCTGCTTTGGCACTGTAATACAGGCCTTTCTCTCTCAAACAGAAACCACAGTTCTGCTTTGGACTACCTACCACAATTAACAAGCTTCTCTTTGGTCTCTCCAGAGTAAAAGAGAAGGAAAATAAGTCAGGGTGCAGCTTCTCATGGCACACCAGCCAATCCAGCATCTGCTGAGCCAACAGAAAACTAATCCACAAAGAAAAGAAGTTTCCTGTCACATCAGCAAGCTGACCCAAATCATCCTCAGTCTCCCATCATGTGCCAGGTTTGATCAAAGACAGGGAGGGTGGAAACAGGCAGGGCAGTGTGGGGCTGTTGTTTCTGCAGTAGCCTGCAGTTAAACCAGAGAAAGTGCACCAGACAAATCCTGCTCTTAGCAACCAGAGCCAGGCTCAGAGACACAGCAATCATGGTGAAATCAAAGCTGGTGCTACACTGGTGTTGGTGTGGCTGTGCCTATGAAAAAGCACAGATAGGATTAGTTGGAGCTTGAATAAACTCCTCTCCAATAAAAAAATCCTGCATGGTAGAGGAAGAGGCTGTGCCAAAATGGGCACATTTATTTAAAAAATGGAAAGACTCCAATACAGAGTAGGGGTAAGGTCAACCCCACTTGCAGGAAGATTAAACTGATAACACTGCATCCAAGTTGAGAAAACGGTATCAGCAGTGTACATTTTGTAAGGAAAGAAATTCTATCCATCTCCAGGTAATAGGGACTGATTATTTTGAGACTGTGGGGTAAAAAGCACACAGGAATAGTTCATTTTTACCCCCTTGTGCTGTAACACAGTCACAGCAAATCCAGAAAACCAGTAAAGCACTATATGACAAGCGATAAAGAGAAGAACCGACCTTGACTTTTATCCACCAGAGGCAAAGTGCTGTCATCATAGCCAGACCTGCCAGCAGTACCTTTGGAGCCCTTTGGAGCTGCAGAAACAGACTACAAGAGAAAAACCACACAGACACCAAATTGCTACTCATGGAAACTGAACAATACAAATAAATGAACCAACAGCACGGGGAGAGATTATGGAATGCACTTAAGCCCCCCTTCTGTTGATAATACGGAACTTTTAATACAGAATATATTTCATTTCTGATAATACAGAATATTTTTCATTTTCACATCAATTTGATGGAGTTTTCTCCCTGTTTTCTCAATGGCAGCACTGCTGCCCTGTGAAAGAAGCAAAAGCCTTCCACAAGAAAAGGTGAGGAGGCTGCATGTCAAGCAGAGGTGGCTGCCCTAGGCTGCTGTACAGAATGTTTCAAAGGAGACACAACTAAGACAAGACATACTAATTCTTCCACCAGTAAATCGGGGCATTTGGGCTGTACAGGAAGGCAAACTCCCCAAGCCTAACAAGCTGCATTCCAAAGACCACACCAAAGCACAGCCAGACATCTATGCAGGATGGTGTTACTGAGTAGGGTACAATCCACTGTGCTCTCAACTGCAAGAACAGAAGTGAAAACGAAGATCTACAGACTGCAAGGGTGGCCTAAGTAAGGACATCTCCACTCAGGCACTTCCAGAACCTATTTAAGATCTTTACCTGAAAGTGTGACTTGTTCCACCCATCCTTCTGAAGGGCATTTCGTAGTTCTTTATAGCTCCAGATCATCTGAAGAATGTGAGATGCTGCTTTTGTTTCTCTGGGAGACTGGCTGATTTGCAAGATAAAATGACAGTTTAAGTATCAAGCAATGTCCAACTATTTGTATGTTAATACTCCACACAGCTATTATTTGAACCTATAACTAATGGGATATATGTGAAATCATTCAGTGACTTCCTAATATCTACAGGTATTTGCTGACAAAACCAGAAATTGAAATGTTATGAATTTTGCACATTTCTGTGTTTTCAGAGGTATTGCTGGACAAGCACTGTCAGGTCAGGTCAGAAGCCCTGGTGACACTTTTGTCTTGTAGCTGTCATTAACAAAGAACAGACACATTCCATTCTGCCTGGATTTAATGAGGAAAAAAAAAAACCCAAACCAAAAAAAAATGTTCTCAGCTGCTTTTCAAACCTTCATCCCAATGTACACCTATTCATCACAATTCAATGAAGTTGCTCCATGGTTTAAAATACCTTACACAGTAATTTCGGTCAGCAAAAAAAAGTAAGCTGTTTTTAAATCGAAAATGAAATTTTATCTACTCCTTATTAAGTCAGTACACAGACACCTTTTATAATATAGAACAGGTGTAGATTATTGGTGGCTCTCATATTTAGTAACAATACAACCCAAGAAGGCTACTGCAGCCACCCTCCCAGAAGTCTGCAGCAAACACACCTACAATGAACTATGACAGGAACTACACGAAACAAAGTTTCCTCTACAGCAGTCAGAACAGAGTTCTTAAATGGAAGAAAATTTGTCACTTAAATCACCACCAGCAGCCCTTTGGCCAGAACAATTACCACACACCATTAACCATTTCACTTAAAAGAAACAGATTTCATCACTGACATTCCAGCAGTGGAACACAGAAAAAAGGCTTTCCAAACTAAAACCAAAGATCATGATGTCACTGCAAATGCTGCCTGCTGAGTGTGTATGTGGTGCGAAGATGATTCTGACAAGGAGAGAGCACATCTTAACATGACTGAAGTGACTCATCAATTAACCTTTTTCATCAAGTACATTTAAAGGTGCTGGCTGGCTTTACTTTGTTTCTATTAACTGCTGAAATTACAGCTCGGAAACATTGGGATGCTCCAATACTTTCACAAAGCAAAAGCTGCTGTTCATAGCGACATTTTCATGTTTGCAAGGAGTTCTTATGCCTTTTGCTTTCAACTGTCACTTACCTTGACTTGCTGATAGCTACCAGCTTCTGAATGCCCTGTGTCTGGATCAGAGACCTTGCATTTTCTGAGCTGTCAGTAATGATTTCATGGATGGTATTCAACACTGCAACCACAGTGTCCTCTTCCAGGTTCTTTGCAGATCTCTGCTGCCTGCTGGGCAAATTTCTTACCAGCTCACCCATGGCATAACTACCTAGATAAGGGGAAGAGATACCATTAGGCAGCCCTAATAATCATTTCAGCTTTCCAACCTGAATGATAGAAGTCAATGGTGTTTGCTATATTGAAGAAACCCCTTATAATGCATGTGTTTTAAACCACAAGACTGTAACTTCACAGAGTATTTATCATTCATTCATTATTTCAAGGTGATTGACAGCTGATAAAGCTAAAATAAAGTCCTTCATCACAGATTCTGAAAGGTATTGAGGAGAGAAAAAAGGCATTTTTACTGAGAATTTTACAGCCAACATCTATCATATTTTGCAAAGCCTGAGGCAAAAAAGCATCCAGTAGTGGCTAATGCCAGGTATTCATGCTAATACACACACATGGTTTACTCAGCTTAGCCCTGTAATAGGCCTTCTGGGGCAAGGTGGGCAGCCATGCATTTATTAACCTTCTCCAACAAAGGTAAGAGAGCGTTTCCTCCTGGGTGCAGCTAGCCTTCTCCATGTATAGTACTTGAGAAAAAACAGGGAATCTGGACTTTATCATTCCCAGATATCCATCTGTACCATTTGCCTGGCTACACCTCTGAACTATTAAAATGAGAAGCTGACATATTAAGGTAGAATCTCACCTTGCAATTGCCATGATGGCCCTAAACATGTCACCAGAATTTCCTGGCCTGACAAAGCTAGAGTTTAAACAAATACCTTAGTTAAATACAGAAGTCATCTAAAGGAAAAAACTCATCTCAGCTGAATCTTTCAAGATTCCTGCTTATGGGCAGGTGAATGTTATTTACCACTTTGGATAGGAGCTACAGCAGCGCTGAACATCAACTTGAAGAATATTAAGTTGTTTAGTGTCCAGCTCCTACAAGTATCCACCAGGCAAAGGGATGAGAAAGGAAGGAGGAAGCAAAAAACCAAAGGTACAACTTTAGAGCTCCCTGCACTTCCCCAGGTTAGCTCAGCAAAACAAAGGCCAGACTCCCACTCTAACTGCAATACCAGGTGGGCCTAAGGAGCAACATCTATGAGCACAAGTCCCATAACAACCAGAGCTAAGGAAAAGACAAGAAACCTCTTATCCCATCCAGCCCTCTGCACATCTACTACACACACTCCTCTCCTGCAAAAAAGTATACCTAATGGTTCTCTCAAGTTAGAGATCTCCCTCAAGCCACAGCTTGTTTGAGTGGGCTGGACATACATTCTGAGCTGACAGCTCCCCACTTGACAGATACATGGATGGAAACTGCAGAGAGAACAAATCCTCAACACAAGGGACAAAACCTCAGGTCTCAAGGGTCTCCAAGCTCCCAGGCTGGTTAGAGAAGTTCAGAAGATACCTATGAGGTCTTTATTGCGGCGATCCATGGAAAGGTTTCTCAGGGCAATGGACACAGCCCTCACAACCTTGTCTGAGTCGGACTGGAGCAGCTCCACGAGCACCGGCAGCCCCCTCTCCTTCCGCACCGTCGCACGGATGTACGTGGACCACTGACCAGGACACACAAGGGAAAAGAAACAACACCAAGTACTGTGAGTTCATACACCTGCTCTTCCCTTGCCCCTGGCATTTCCTTCAGTGCTGTAACTCATTTTTTCTCTGCAAAGACCAGTTAGGTTGTGGGTGCTGATTTATCCCATTGCCTTCAACCTTCATTCAAGTACACCAAGAACCAAGGAAGAAAGGGTGTATAAGTTCATCCTACAGCTTCTGGGGAAAGAGAGCAGGAACAGAAGGAAGAAGCATCATCTGCCAGCATCTGTTCTGAACACACCTTGGTGTGAAAACACATCCCTCTGGATTAGGAAAAAAGAGGTCACTTGGAGGAAACACTAAAGCATCTAAAGCATCTGTTATCTTCCTCCTCCTCCAATTTCATGGTTTTATTCTGTTTCATGATTGTTTTTCAAACAAACCTGTATTATTTAAAATAAGCTGGCAGGCAGCCGTGAAACACCACCCTGCCAACCCTCAGGCTGCTATCAGTCCCACTTTGCTGAGCAGTTCTAGAAGTAATCAGGCAAATCTTTGCGAGAACTGCCTGATTAGTGCTGGGGATGCTTCACAGAGGGTATTAGGGGACACTCTGGAGTGCAGTTTCCTCAGCTAACTGTCAATCCAACAAGTTAAGTATTCAGAACACATAACTATCTAATACCAGGCTTTTCTGAATGGACAAAGCAATGCTTACATGGCTGAAGTGGTGGCACTGAGCATAGTTCTGCTATGTAAACATCACCAGCCCAGAAGATGCAAAATGTGTTCAATCAGCAAATTGAACTAATTTCCTTGACATTCCCACTTCCTTAATTTTTAAAGGAGATACAAATGTACAAAGTAACAGTGCACCTACAATGGGACATCCCCTTACTCTTTACTTACACAAAGGAAACAAAAGAAGACTGAAGACTACACTCACAGTCCAGTTGCCAGCACTGAGGTTCTGCAAAGCTCCTGCTGCAGCTTCCAGAGTGTTGAAGTTCTGACTTTCAGTGAGGATGGAGAGGTACAGTCGGACCACATCTGGCTGGTACAATAATTCAAAGCCTGCAGGTGGGGCAAGAGGAGAACAGAAGCAAGAAAGGCAGAGAACACAATGTATAAACAAACACATACTCCTATTTAATAACCTAACAGAACAACCGAAAGCTGTGACGACACAGAAGGAAGAGCTTTTGTCATGTCCAAGACATTCTATCCACAATTGCTGGAAATGGTGGAGACACCAACACTTTAAGGTTGTCAATAAAGGCTGACAATTGTCTTAAGGTTGACAGTTCTTTCTGGAATCTGTGCTATGCTATGAACTGCCCAGAATGCAGGTGGTGACAAGGGACAATTTTTGCCTGTGACAATTACTACTTTGCATCTCTAGACTGGGCTGCAAATTCACCTTGCACTCCTGTCCTTGTTCAAATATCTCTCAATACTTTTAGAGACACAAAGAGCAGGACCAAACAGAGTGAGCTACACCATCCTGTCAGCCACACCCTGCACACACCTAGGGGACAGAAGGAAGGGGCAGGATGTCAAAGTGACCAGCACCCCCAAGTGTGAGTGGCAAGGAGGAACACTGACTCTAGTTCAGATATTCAGCACAGAAATACACCAGCATTGTCCCACTCTGGGAGACTGTGACAGCCACATCTGTTCACTGCAGATCCCAGAGTCACTGTATCAGCTGTGCAGTTTCAGCATGACAGGAATGAGAGCTCTGCCAAGGATTTCCTTTTGTGATGCTGAGTAACTGACAGTACCATCCTGTTCTGACTTCCTCATCCATAGGATTAGTATTTATGCATCTACCCACCTTAAAAGGATCTTCGGCAAGAACGCTATCACTCGAAATTGCTGAACAATTTGTAGCAATTTTTACCTATCTTCTTTCACTAAGTGTAGCATGACACACTGCATCAATAAGGGCAGAGTACGCCAAGCATCTGCTTAAAGGACTGGCCAGACAAACCATCTCAAAGTGCTGTTCAGGTTATGTGAACAAAAAAACTTAAACCCCTAAATTGCCTTGGTGAGTGCACGAGGGCACAAGCAAGCTCTGGTCAACGTGACTCATGTGTAGTCACTGTAGCTGCTCTGGTGGCCTTTGGGATGTTTGCAGTAAGGAAGCATTAGGTAATGCAGTAAGCATTACCTAGGAGAGGATTTCTAGTAAAACATGACATCAAAGAAAGCATAAAGGTGTGAAGAAGCCTGAGCAAAGAGGCAGTTTCAAGCTTGTTTTGAGCAAAATAATTTTTATTATTTGTACGCATGAAAAGAATGTTCTTCACATAACAAGATGCTGTCCTAGAATTATAGCATAATTCAAAGCAAGTTTACCACTAGTAAGACAGGAAACCTCCAAACACAAATCACTTTCTCTCTTCAGCACTTTCTTTTCAAAATCACCCATCTCTCATACACACATCACAGACTATCATATTTTAGACATCTTCGAGCAATGCTGTCCTATCCAGTGGAGATATATTTTTTCTTCCCTGTTGCTGAAGGCTTCCTGAAATAAGAGCCTTGATTTTAAATGAAAGTATTTCTCCACATCCTTCATATGGCTCTGTGGCTTTTTGAGTCAAGACCTCAGAACTCAGCCCTCTAACACTGTCTATGAACACAAGCTGTGTTAACCCTCTGGCTGTACAGCAGGTACTTATCCCACTGAAAGCAAGCAAACACCATCAGCCAAGGTTTGTTCCATTCCAAAAATCCGATCTATGCATGAGGATCCAAGTACTGGTTCATACTTTCCATGCTCAGCCTCTCGTGTGCATCCCAGCACGCCCAGGCCCTTCTCCAGTGACCGGACACTGAACCTGCTCCATGGCCGTGTCTCCTTTCAATGCCACCACTTGCTTGCTCCACATGACACCCTAGAGATACGTGCAAACACAACAGATGGCAACCCCCAAAGGCATCCTGCCAATCCATACCACTGACTTTGTTCTTCTCGAGTGTCCTCCCCTTGTACTGGGATCACTGCCCTCTATATTGAATGCTGAGGAAAAACTACCATTACTTAAGCCATGAAGCATGAACAGTTGTACAGCTTTTCTCCATTCCTTGAATAAGTCTGTGATTATCTGACTCCAATACAACCTTCATATCACCCTTTTCCCCTGCCACTTCACAAGGTGAATTGGCAACCTAAGAACTTCTCAAGAAAAAACACTGCTGATAAGCGCCTGGTGTTCCTTTCCTGAACACTAATACTTAAAAATCTCTTAGGATAGCCTACTGGAATTTTGACACTGTTATCTTTTAAGGAAGCTTTGCTGAAATGTAAATCAGATCAGCAGAAGAGATGAAGGCAGGTTCATTAGCAGATAATATTCATACAGAACATTTTCTGCTTCTGTATCTGAGCTCAGACTTGCCTGTGGTTCAACAAGATGCAATTGTTCAGCCAGTCTTCTGTTTAGAAGTACCCAGTTGTAATTTCGTCACACTTGGAAACAGCCCCACACTGTTACTCTGTCCTGTTATTTAAATGCAGTCTGTGATATGCCCTTCCTGTCAGTCTGTACACTCCTTTTTGACTGGACACACGTCCTTCCTCAGCACCTTGCTGTGTGTGAGTGCTGAGACGCTCCAACCTCCTCCCCTCTGCTCCCCTCCTGTGGCCACAGCTGCATTCCAGTCACGCACCTCACCCGTTCTCTGTCATTACCTCTCTCCATGCATGAAAGCCTCTCCTTTTTCCTACTTACTACTGTAAGAGCATCTCAAAAATGCCTTCACCTTTTCTCTTCAATAATGCACAGCATTTTCTCTACCAACCACCAGTACCTTCCTGCTTTGGGGCATAACTCCTTAGCAGGTGGTGGATGATTCCCTCCTCACTCTACCCCCTCCCCCTTTTCAACTACATTTATGCCTCTGCCCTACTGGCACCTGTCTCAAACAGTGCCAGTGAGTGCTACACACTACCCACAGCTCTGTCCTCCCTCCTGCCTCCCCTGCTCCTCTCCCAGCACTGCAGCTCTTCTGGGTCAGCCTGGCTATGCCAGAGAAAAGCAGCAGGAGTACCAAGAATGCCCCTCACGGAGGCTGCTCATTAGCAGGGATGAAAAACTAATAACGAGAAAGTTGCTGCTGCACTGGAGGGTTTTCCCTCTCTGACAGCAAGCTGACACTTTTCATAAGCGTTATAGTGCCTTAAAAAGAAAAAAACAAGTTTTAGATTTTCTCCATCTGCCTCCTGTCCTAATGAATCCAGTTCTGCTATTTATAGGATGCAATTTGTCTGAATTATTATGAATTTCCTACCAGTGTTGCATGAAGGCCTTGTACGTTTTTCCATGAAGCGCTTCACACACGTTCCTGGGAAGCACAGCTGGTCTCACCTCCATTAAGCACTTGCTTCTTTTCAAAACTGATTTCCTTAATTTCAAGATCATCTTAATTATTTTTTTCAGGTAATGATACTTTTATGAAAAATACAGCTAACTCCTTACACCCATTTAAAAATGGATAGAAGAAATGAGAAAAGAGGGTTATTAGTGATAGAGAATACATCAAACGATAAAAACATCCATTGTTTTTCTTTTTTCTTTAAAAAGCTGTTTTAATTATAGCCCAGATTTAGCACTGTTCTTAAAAAGATAATCTTCCTGAAATAAATGAGATTTTTCCATTGGTTATGGATTTGTGCTGAATTGCAATCTGCACTGTTTCCTCCTGGAAAAGCATGGAGATAAGTAATTTATTGCTTCTTTCACTGCAGAAAGCAAAGTAAACAAGTTCACTGTATTAGCTTTTGGCTTTCAGAGAAATGCCTTGGACAGTCATGTCACTGTGAACATCAGACCTTTTGCAGTGTGTGAGCATTCCCCCAGCTAACAACAAGAACGTGTCACAGAGGAGTATCTTCCATATTAGAGTCATCTCCAACACACTGCAGTCTCATCTTTCTGAGAAATAGGAAGATGAGCTTTTTTGTAGCAGAGTTGCTCAGAACTGGCAAATGGGACTATTTCTGTGTGAAGTTCACATTACCAGGACAGGATGTGGCAAGTAGATTATCTGCCCAGGGAACAGTGACAGCACAGACAGCAATTTGAATCCTGAATGGAAAACACCTGAGGAATTAGCTGGGGCAGATTAGCCATCTCCATCCCTTCAGCCCTCAGTCCCCGTGCTGAGAATGATGCAGCAGCTCCTGGATTATCTCCTCCACAAAACTATTTGCTTTCATCTTGGCAATGCTGATCCTGTGCCTATACTTAGCTACATTCTGGCAATAACATGAGATACTGCACCAGGTGCCTATCTCTGATACACTCGCTTAATCCCAAATTCAGACAACTCTTTTTGGAACAAGGCTGCCAAACCTATTCCCCTTCACCACCCATTCCATTTAGGATTTATTCTGCCACCACAGGCATGGGAAATGATACATGTGGATGCTGGACAGATGAGGAATCGCCTGCTGCTGCAGCAGAAATACACTGCTTAATTTTCTATCCACACAAAACTTCTGGACTGATGCTTGAAACAACTGTCAAATTTCAAATTTCATAGGAAGCTGAAGGATGTTGACAACACTGTAGAAAAAAACCTAAGCAACTCCTAAACCGGGGGTGGGGGTGTGTCTGTGGAATCACTGAAGTGAACCTGATAGCTACTCACTCTTGCAGCGTGCAGATACAATTCCCACTCACTGCATTTGGCTTCCCGACAGAAGCTGCAGCAGCACCTGCAAGGCAGCACCTCTGGGGCTGCCACTACAGCAGGAGGCGCATTCCCGGCCCACAGCCCCCAGGGGCTGCCGGCACTGCGAGCTCCGCGCTCGCCCTGAGCCGCACCTGCAGCGCCGGCAGATGGAGCGAGAGGAGCCCGGACCGCGCCTCCTCTGCAAGGTCACCCGAAAACAGACTTTGCACAGTGGAAAAACATCTCCCTCAGCAGCCAGGAAGCTATCAGCCAAAAACAAAAGAAAAAATTAAAAAAGAGAGTAAATAGTCATGACAGTAAAAAAAATGAACACTAAGAATCTGCACGAAAGAAAAGCTCCGCAGCCCTTGGACTCCTGCCCTCTGCTGACAGCCGGCCGGTACCTTCAGCACAGCCTGTGTAGTTCATTGTCTGCAAGGTCTAAACCAGGGCTCAGAAGTATTTGCCACAAAAATGTTTTCAGAACACTTCAGCAGCAGATCAGTCCTGCAGTTCAACTCTCCCCTTCCAAGAACTCCTCACCTCACAGTGTGGTTTTATAGAAGACTACATGAAAAGTCCCATGGAAAGCTGGGGGAGGCAGCTGGTTACTTTAGTAAAAGCAGTAATCAGATCCCTAAAAACCCGACCCATCAGCTCCCTTCCATCTGTACGCTATGCTTCAGCACCCAGTGCACAGAGCAGCTTGAATGCCAACATAAACTTGCAAGATTCTTCTAATTGAAAGGCTTAGCAGTAGTGCGAGCACAGCCAGCTCCAGCAGAGCCAAACACTTGGCATAACTGCCCGAGAATGCAGCTCGATGCAGATACATGCAGAATACTGAGTGACACACAGCACAGGCACAGCAAACTCTGCAACAAATGGAGATGAAATAATAGGTGGAAAGTTCTGAACAGTCCCTGTGGCTTTCACTTCAAGGTACAGCACAAGTCAGGACTGGTACTGAGCTTACTGCAGAGACTGAATCACAAATACAGCATCCACCAGTGAGCAGCAGCTCTGAAGACAGACAGAACAGCCTTTGAATAGTATTGAAAAGAACAACCAGAATAATGTGGGACACACGAGACTCAAATCAGGCTTGAGGGTATGTTTAAGAAGAGTTTTCTATTTAGGAAATGAACACCACACTGTGTGACCTTTCCAACTAATCTACTAAGTCATACTAAGTTCTAAAATGATGTAAACTCTTCCCAGCTTATCACATACTCCCACAATGACAGCAGCACTGGCACACTTCTCCAAAAGGGAAGCAAACAAACCCCCAGCCCAAAGGATGTAACAGGAATGTTTCCAGCACTACCAAGAGGTATGCAAAAAACCAACACAGGGAGCTAGGGTGACTGCAGGGAAGACAGAAAAGCAGAGAGGAAAGGATATATTGGAGGGCAAGGCAGGGCAAGAGAAAGAAAGGATGCCTGGGAAAGCAAACTGTCTTTTGCTATTTCTATTACTCTTTACATTTCCCAAGCTCCACAAGCTGTCATCGAAGTACCTTCTTACAGAATGACTCTTACAAGGTTGGTTACATCCCACTTCATACCAAACAATATGCAATTCAACAAAGAGGTGTCTCAACCAAACACAACCCATTCTGACCTTGTACGAGGTCTAGCACTTCTGTTTTCTGTGACCACACATTTTAGCTAATACTGTTTTCCCTTTCCAAAGGACCTGCAAGCAGCATTTCTCCCAATAGCATGTGACACACTGCCCAATACAAAGTCTTTTCCCAAACATATGCACTGAGTCTCCTGGCAACTGGAGATGTTCCATTAACAGCCTTTTCTCCTCACTAATCAGTAGCAAAGGCTCTGGAGGACCAACACTTAATCTCACAGCTGCTGCAGATAACTGGAGCACTACTGGAGCTACTGGTTCAAAGGGGGAATGCTCTGTCCCACAGGGCTGTCACCAAAGCACAGGGAATCCCCAGCAGCCAGGCTGATGCAGGGATGGGAGAGCTGCTGAAGGTCTGCACCTACAGAGAGAGGAGACACGTGGGTGAACTGCAGCACATTTAAGCATTTCTAGGTCACCTCTGGCATGGTTTTTGTTTGCTTTTGAGAAACACCATTGTTACAAGCAACAATGTCTTGGATTGGAGTTAAGCCCTTTGGCTGCATGATTAAAATGGAGAGTTCATGTAAATAGCTTCCTTTACCCCAGTCCCAGAAGACTTGCCTCTGACCTTGGGGACTCTCAGTACAGTACATGAAATGTTAACACTTGCTCTCACACCAGCTTCTCTAATTCAAAGTTATTTTTATTTACTTCACAGTGATAACTGAATGCAGTTTCTTTTCAAGAGAACTGGACATTCGTATTATTTCAAAAGCAAATCTGTTTTGAAATGCAGTTTGTATCTAAAAATCAAACATTAAATAACATTTTCTCCCACTCTCTTGCACACAGAGCACACACTGGAGTCTCTGGGCTGTGAGCTACATACCAAATGCAAACTGTTTGGAAGGACGGGCTCCTCTCTTCCCACCACCAGCTTACCATGGTGTTTGCAAGCTCCCAGAATGCAGCCCAGGCCCTGCATCACCACTGCAACATCTCCAAGTGGGACTTGGTTCAAAATCCTGGCTCACATACGTAAGTGAGTACGAAACTAATTTGCATCAAAGGTCTGCCAGCTCTGCAGGGTTTCTCAGTGTGACACTGCCAGCCCTGCTTGGGGTGTGGAATTTCTGGCAGCTCAGGCACACCCAGGACTCTAAGCTAGGGATGAGCATGCAGAATGGCTGTGTCTAGGGGAATCTCTCTTACTGGTTGCCCCTTACTCTTGCCTCAAACACTACAGCATTTTAAGACAAAAGACTGATTATGCTTATCAGGCTGGTGATCTCACTGACAGCAGATCAATATGCCAAGGGAGCAGCAATGCTCCTAAATGTGAGCAATCCTGCATGCTCCCCTCAGGGAAGCTCCTTCCTGAAGCTTCCTGGTTGGGCTCACAGGTCTAACAGCTGATACAGAAAGGAGCTGGGCACAGTGGTGATGTGCATTGCACTGGGGACTTCTTAAACAGACAGCAATCCAGCCCATGCATACAAGATCAATACCGAGCGTGTCATTGATCATGTTATGCATCCCTGGGAGGGAAAACCTGAATTTCCAGATGCTGTCTGCTACATCACAGGGATATTGGAACAACAGTGACAAGGTCAAACATCCATGCTTATTCTTTTAGATCTCAGTGCTGCTGCTGCTCCTATTGGCCATGGGTGCTTCTGATATGTCTGCTCCTGTCTCTGCGAGGGTCCAGAATTACATGACTGACTGGTTTTCTTTCTCCTCTCTGAAAGGACCCAGATGGCAGTGCTTGGTGACTGCCCACATGCCCTGAGGGGTGTCTCCTTGCTTATGTCATCAAACAGCTCTATTTTGTCACTGCTCCTTTTTAGCCAGAGAAAGCAATTCCAAGGAATAGCACAATCCTCTTCAGAAAGGATAACACTGCCAAGCCCTCCTGGCTTATCTGGCTCCTGGTGCCTGGGTCAGTGACAGCAGTAGAAACTGTGGAGAGGCTCAGGAACTGTCAACTTAACGACCTCAGAGCTGCAAACTCCAGCCAAGAATATGTGGGGATGCCACAATAATCCAAACTCATAACATTGCCCAAGATCACTTCCTAATGTAATGAGGTGACACTACAGAATGCCTCATCTGCGTACAAGCAGGTGGAAAGTGGCCCTTTCTTCCTGAAGGGGAAAGGTTGTAAGTGGAGGAATCTCTAGGCCTGAACATGCTTATTACTCTCTGCCTGGGTAATCCACTGCTTTATGGAGCATGCTGCAAGCCTTTTCCATTTAGCTAAGCTTTCCCAAAGGAACAAAATAAATAAAATGATGGCTGGCAAAGCTAATGAGGATTGGGAACATGAGGAAAATTATCAAATGTGTTTTCTCAACTGTGCATTCACATATTCATGCCAGAACATGCATGTTTACTGGGCCTTTTCCTTGAACTGAAACAACCAATGTAGACAAAACCATTTTCCTTACGACCCTCACCTACACCTCCATAAATCACAACACAGCTTTTTGATCACAGCTGCCACGTGGTGCAGCTGAAAAGACCTGAAACTCCTTTCACTGCCATTACTAGTGCAGATGCCTAACTGTCCAGCCCAACCATCAGCAGGTTTGAGCTTAGTGTATAAAATGTGTTTATTGAAGAGAGAGATACTGAGTGATTCCCTGAAGGAAAGCCCATTAAAAAAAAATTACACCACAGCTATGTCTAGTAGTAAAATACAATGTGTTGCTGTTAGTATCTTAACAAGTCCAAGAGCCTCATAACAGAAAAATGTCTTAGAACTAGAGTCATCGCTGAAAATCAACAGCACTGTTAAGGGACTTCTTCCTTTAACTTGTGGCTGCCTGAGCCTGCCATTTTCTCTCCTCTGGTCTTCAGTGTGTGTTTAACCAAGGATCATGTGTTCCAAATTGCCCTTTTTTGGCCTCCACCCCCTGTAAAACTCAGCTTTGCAGTTCCAGATGCCAATCAGCTGCTCTTACTCCAGGAAGCTAACGAGCTTTCAGCTTCCTCCCAGCTCAGTAGAAACCTGTCTGCAGAGAAAAACTTATTGCAAAAGGAGTCATGCTTTAGTCCTTGGCTCCAGATGCCACCTAGGCATATTTATTTTATTAAAAAGATTCTGACTTTATTTAGAACTGTTGAGATATTGAACAGCTTTATAAACTTTCTGTCACAAAATGCCAGGAAATAGAGAAGCACAGCAAAGGGAAGAAACACTCCAGCAGACAGCTGCATGACAAAATAAAAAACTCTACATGGTAATGCATATTTAGCTGAAATATCCACATAGCCTTAGACATTTAGTACTGAGCTATGCAAGAAAGGTAGAAAAAACACAGAAAACGCTTTCTTACCTTGCAGCCCTCTAAATATCTTCTTTCCTGTCTTCAAGATGGTGTATGAAACATGCTGGATCAAGAGGCCAGGTATGGTCCCACCAAGTGCCCTCCCCTCCCATATGACAGCCTAGTCACAGGAGCCCAGCAGAGCAGGGGCTGTGCAGTGGAGGAGAGGCTGCAGGGCTCTGCAGGGCACAGCTCTGGGCTCCAGCACCAGGGGGAAGCAGCACTCAGTGCAGCCGAGGGAAGGAGCAGCCGCAGTCCTGGAGCCAGGCTGGGCTCAGGGTGGCTGCAGCAGTGACCACAGTGCTCTCCCTGGTCACAGCAGCCACTCTCCTCCAGACCTCCACAGATGCTGTTTCCACCAGGTCTGCGGGGAGCCGAGGTGTGGGAGGACTCACAGCACCTTCTGTGCTGTTACACACTGGGGTGATGGCACTAAAACCAACCAGCAAGGCAAACCCCAATCCTCCATCACTCAGGAATTTACAGAAACAGGATTACTTTGTCAGATGTGGGACTTAGGGGGTTTCCACTGACTGTGCTTCAAAACATTCCTGCTGCTGAGGGACCTCCAGCTCAGGTTTGAAAGCCCACACGGTCCTGACAAGCGCTTGGGTGGATCAGAGCTGGAGCTGGGACAGACAAGGATCGACTGACAGCATTTCCACTCGGGCTGGCACCTGTCAGGTTCTGCCCTTCACAGCATGTCTGCGTTTTATCTTCAGTGCCAAGGGAAAAACAACGTCAAGAAAAAACCCCAAATCCTCCAGAGCTCACGCACACTGAAATACGCTTAGAAGCCAAACTGAAAGCTTTTTTCTGGGTTACTCATGCTTCACTGAGTCCTCTTATACTTCCACTGCTCATCATGATTTTTATATAAAGTCTCATAAATGGTCATAAGCCATTACACAGGTATTTGGTTATTCATATCAATTCAGCTGCTTGTTAGAGGATCGTCTGCTTAAGGCAGTGAAGGACTACAGAACTCCACAGCTTGAATTCCTCAAATAAGGCAGAATAAATTTTCTATTCTCCAGTGGATATACCCTCACAGAAACATCAAACATCTCAAAATAAATCCCAGTAAGAAGGAAATATTTGGATATAAACAGCTAATCTTTTTTGGGGGAAGCTTAGCAGAATCCAAGCTGAGCAGAGGCTACCAGGTCCAGTCTCAGCCTGCAAAAATGAAAGGTCAGTGGCTCCTAATCACTGGGACTGAAGCCTGCTTGGTTCATTAAATGCAAAGTCCTGCAATCTTGCCTTTATAAGCATTTTATAAGCAACTGACATATGGAAAGACTCCCCCACGTTAATAAATAATTTATTATATGCCAACCCAAACATTTCCTCCAATCCTGTTTGTGTCCTGAAATTGCTAATTAGTTCCTGCTCCAGCTTCCAAAGTCAGAAGTGTGTTTCAATTCCTCTCTCCATTTCATGAAAACTGCCTCATGCACCCAAAGGCAGCCCAGCGCCTCTTATCTGTCTCAATTACAGTCACTGTGCTGCTGTCAGGCAAGTATCTCCCAAGCTCCAAGAAAAAGAATTTGATGTTTTCAATGTCAAATGAATGTCAGACCAGAGTGGAAGCAGCACAAAATGTTTTCCTTATCTAATGAAAAAATAGACCTTGCAGCCCAGCTTTTTAAAGGTACCATATTTGGGTACTTATTTCTCATGGATTTCAGTGTAAGCTAGAAACATTAATGTCTCAAAGAACAGAGGTTCTGCACTCATTCTCAAAGCACTGTATCCAGGCAGGGATTACAGATGATGGGAGACAAGAGAAGATGCTGCTGCTCCTCCCTCATTTAAACTGGGACACACTGGAACATACCACATCAAAGTACTGAGTGAACAGGTACTCTTCTCCCTTTCCTGCCAACCATTCTCTGCAGCTTTCTGGAAAGCCAGGGAAGTTTCTATTAAATGTAAACCCACCTGCTGTTCAGTGCACTGCCCGAATATTGGATAATCACAGGCAGAACTGACACAAAACCAGCTCTGCCTATAGAATAACAGATTTCCTGGAAACACAGATCTTGCTGTAAAACTTAAAGCTGGACTAAAATAGGAGGTAAGACAACATGATCTGGAGAGAAGTAGCTCCCTGAAGCCTTAGCTGGCTAAACACACACACCCAAAACCCACAAATAAATCTATTTGCAAATTAAAAAGCAAAAGAAGAGATTGGGGCCCTAGTGTGTAGCAATGAACGAGATACTTTGCAGCAATGAATAAAGGGAGCACAGAGACATTTTTCAAGAGGCAAAGGGGAACATTAGACAGCATCCAACTGCAGCCTGCCCCATATTCACCACCTACAGCAATATCCTGCATTCATAAAGCAGCAGAAAATCATATGAGAAATTCTACAACAAAGCCACAGCAGCCACTACCACAAAGCAACACTGACAGCTTCTTTAAAACCACTTCATCGCCTTTAAAACAGTGAAAAGATCCCAACCCAACAACCACTTTGTCTAGGAGACTTTTAAAATTCAATGCAGCTTTCTTATGGTAATATTATGCAATTAAAAATTGAGCTTAAAATTACCCATGTAAAAGATTCTAAGCAGAAGCTGACCTTTACTGTGGAGGTTGTTCATGCCTATAGAAAACTCTGAAAAGGTCAGTATAAATGTAAATAAGGAGAGACACTTCCTCAGGAGTATAGAAATTTCCATCATATTAGGGCCTGTACCCATTTCTCCATGTAAGGCAATGTTATGAATGCCGTGATGGCTTCTCATGGGCCATATGAGTCCAGCTTGATCCAGAAATAGGTCTCCATACTTCAGTGAAACAACTGGCAGCAAATTTTCAGTGTTTTAGGGAAAGTAGGATCCAGCCACCCAGAAAACTGCCAATACAGTTTACTGTCCATGGGTTTCATCTCAGCAGTGTTCTCAGCAAACAGGGATGTTGGATTTGGATGGGACGTGCTTGTTAGAATTTAACTATGAAGCAAAACTGCCCAAATCCAAATCACCTGTGCATTTCCCAAGTCTTACATTCTGGACACTATCACTAACCTGAAATACTCTGCTGGGAGCAGCACTCATGTAATTGAATAAATGGGATTAGGTGTCATGCTCCTGACACCCCCAGTTTCTCATTCCTTGAGAAATTCTGAACACACTGCCAAGAACACAACACCTCAGTCATTCTTCCCACTTCTCTCTTCTCTCACACATCTGCAGGTTGCCTTGTGTGCTCTCTCGTTTCATTGCTCAACGTGAAAAGTAGCCCCAAAAGGGAAGCGGGAATCCTGCATCTGCAAGGAACGCAGCCTTCCAATTTCCTAAGTGTTTAAAGGTCACTGGGGACACTCCAGGTAAGGCAGATCCTTTCTCTAGACCCTCCTCTTGCCCCCTCACACTGAATGAGTCTTTGGAGATGTTTTTCTTGCTCATTATTTTTAAGCGCTCAGCAGGATAAGATGCAATTATATGCTCAATCGTGATTACAGACTTGCTGGTTGTGATTTTAGAAGTCTCAAAACAAAAGTCATTACATTAAATTTTCTTCCTGGCTTTGTAAGAGAGGGACAAGAAGAACTGACATCTCTAAATGGAGTGGGCTGGCTAGCGTGAGCAAGCTAGGAAGATACTCCTTTGTAATCAGGAAATCTCATCTCTCTTCCCAGCTGTGCCACAGAAATGCCCTTTAACTGCACAACTCACTTCAGCAGTGGTACCCTCTTTCCCTCCCCACACAAGTTCAGTCCTGCTTTTAGCTCGAGCTGGCCTGCTCAAGTGGACTGTCACAGTGTTGGTACTTACTCTTTACCGAGGCTACTGTTAAAAACCCCCACAAAGTTGCTCTAGACATCTTTGACAAAAGCAACAGGATTTTTAGTACAGAGACAGCAAGGTGTGCAAAACACGAATGAACTGGGCACAAGGCGCAAGGACTGCTCTCCACATTGCCTCCTTCCAGATCAGCCTGAACCAGGGTCTATTCCTGCACAGACAAGTAACATTTCATGCTATTACAGATTTCTAATTTTCCCTGTGATCAAGACACAGAAAATTCAGGGCTGAAACTAATGGTCTGTGAGGCCGAAATAAAAACACTCTCCTTTCTACCACATACTGATCAACATTCTCACTGATCATCTGGAAATGCCTGGGTCAGCAATCAAGCTCTCAGTGGGTTCAGAGCAACCAGCAGCTGGATTGACATTGCTTTCTAAACCATGCAGAGGTAAGGTTCCCCCTGCCTCTAGCTGACAGGTAAATTTAAGTGACTGCTTTACCATGTAAAATGCCTGCCTCTCAGTTCAAGGTCATTTTTCTTCAATCCACAGTTAGAGGTATATGGCACATTAAGTCCTGTAATTCCCCTGTCATGGTGGAGAAGGGGGGGGAGCTTTTAAGCCTGTGCAGAGCACTTGGGGTTAGAGAAATAAATATGGCTTTACACAGCAGCTTTCACTTTCAAGATATCTCACAGTGGTTTACAAAGTAATGAGTCAGATAATAGGGCTGCAGCAGCTGTGCAGGTACACTCACTGGAAATTAATGCTGCAAAACCAGAAGTCTTAAGTTTTTGATCCTCTTTATTTGCTCTTCTGCAAAACATGATGGCAGCTTCAGCCCAACTAATGAGCATCAGCCGCTTCTGCAATTTAAAATGCCCAGGTTATTTGACATTCCAGTTTGTTTTAATTTCCAGATTAACTCCATGATTAAAGCTCTCCATTAACTATAATACTGTTCAAGCAAAAGTGGAAAAAAAGCATGTACCTCCCTGTCTTGGCTGCACTGGAAGGAAGGTCTCCTTGCCTGATCTCTGAACTAACTGCAAAAAGTACCACAATTTGCAATTAGTTCAGAATCACACAACTATCTGATTTTCATTCCCCTTTCTCTCCCCTATCATTAGCTGTTCTAAGCAGATCCTCAAAGACTGATTATCAAGTGTTTTGAGAATTCCATGGTTTATTGTGCTGGCACCAGTAAAGTATATATTATAAGTAAAAATATGTTTTTCTTTGAAACAAGCCATATCTTGAGGTGCAACCTGATACACTCAATTTTGTATATATGCTCCTTTCTCAGGTTCCATGGGTAAATGAACTTTCTCATTCTTCTTCTCATCTGAGTCACCTAATGCACTAGTTGTGGATTGTTCTGGAAAAATGTGCTGGTTTTATGTAGACATACTTTTCCTGGCTGACTCTGTAATCAGTTAATGAGAGTCACACAGAACAACCAGGCTGAAAGGGAACATGGGAGGTCAACTGGGCCAGCTTCCTGCTCAAGGCAGGCTAATGCCAAAATTAGACCAAGCTATTATGCTTTTGTCCAGTCAGGTCTTGAAATCCTTCAATAATATAAAGAACCCTTCAAAACCTCCTCCAATGCCCAATTATGTGGCATTAGCCTCCATTTCTTTGGGCAGAAGGCTACCAGATGGGACAGATGCTTTCAGTGAGACTCAAGTGATGTCTGTCTAGTGCTGAGTTCTGAAAGCACCGAGTCACCTCAGAAAGCCACATTCTGGCTACTCCTACAGCACAGCCTTCAGAACACTCACCCAGAGCTGTAAGTACATCCTTTGCTTCTGCTCATACTACTTCTGGAAAGGGATTTAAATCAACATTACACCATTTTTCTGCCTCAGCTCTTCTGAAACTTTCTGCAGTTCTCTTAACTTGTGAAGCAGCTTCGTCAGCACAACTTTGCTGCAGTACTTTTGATGGACACCAGAGATAACTGTAACTTCATCCAACAAGGTTTTTGTAATTGATTTTGACATGAAACTTCAATCTCTAAATTCTGACAGAAGCTGAGTTCCTCTTCCCTGAGCTTCCTGGTGATAGTGGCTGGGCAACCAGGACAACTTTCAGATTCGCACCCCTCTTCAAAGCACCATCTCATTTTTTATGCTTATGCTAAAGGGGGGGGGGAACTCGGAGATTTCATTGCTATTGTTTCTAAACTGAAACTAAGAGGCATGGCAAAAGCTGGCATGATGCAACAGTGATAGATTGGTGGATGGAGTGAGTCTTTCACTGCAGTGACTGAGCCCCAAGACTGAGGTAGCTACAGTTATGAGGGATAAGCACCTTCCCATCAACTCCTGCTTTTATTCCTGGCAGGCTTTCTTGGCACATTCTCACTTTATAAACAGTCCTGGAGCAGCATCTTTACAATGAGCTATGCTCTGTAATAACAAGCATTCTATTTTAGAGTAACAATTAGAATTACTTGTAGAATAGAAATGCTAAATGGGACATGCAAAAACATACACACAACCTAAAATGTGGGGAGGGAAGAGAATTTACCATTCTCAGCAGGGCAAACAGTGCAGGAAAAGCTGTGAAAATTAAAAACATGTGACTGGCAACTACAGCTTTCCAACATTAACTATTCTTCATGAGAAATATTAGCCAAGTGGAAATGACATGAAAATCCAATCAGTGGTTGAAGAGTTAAGTTGCTGCATTGCCAGAGAGCACCCACTGCTATAACTGAAGTAAATGGAGCTGGGCAGTAAAACTTATCAAGGTTTCCAGTTATGCACTAGTTTATGTGCACACCTTTCTATACAAAGCATCATAAATAATGCAGTTGAACTTCTCAATAAAAAAAAAAAACAATAAGTGCAAAGCAATTCACAGTATTACACACTTGCAAAATTCTCTCTGTAACTCAAATGCTTCAATCCATTCCCACAGTATCTCACCAGGGCAAACCTCTACCATCCATCTTTAACTGAAATTCTATTTTTATTTAATTTTTATATCACTGTACTGCTAGCAACAGCTGGGATACAGCATACTTCACCAGATTTTGCTGGTTTTACAAATATACCACATACACTCCATTTGCATTGGTTATTACAGCAGCAGTGAAAACACTAATTATTTTAGTGAGGGTAATTATTCTAGCTGTTATTTTAGTGAAGTGATTCTTCTAGTGAAGTCAGAGGAAATAGAAGGCTCTTCATGAACAAGTTTACTACAACCCCAGCAACTGAATGCTATTAACTTGCCTAAGGCCACTCAGAAAGTCAGTAGCAATGCTGGACTGGAAAAATCAGACTCTTCTCCTTCCAGTTGTGTCTTCAGCTGAAGCTCCAGATCACTCCATCTCCTTATTAGCTGCTGTAATTACCATGTGCTCTAGTGGAGCTCCTGCTGTTTAGTTTTTTATAAGCTACTTTATTATGCAAGTATATATAGGCTCTTCCTGTTTGAGATGCCTAAATCTCATTTTCTGTGCACTTAAGTTGGCCACAAACTCACATCAAGTTGGAAAAGGAATTTACCACCTGGGATTCCTGTCTTCTGAAGATACTGCTAGTTATTACAGTAGATCTATATTCCTGGGTGTCAGCCTCAGGCAAGAAGGAGCTGGAAGCTGACTACTGGAGTCTTTTTATAGTCCCATGAGAGCGACAGGTGAAAGGACAAAGGACCTAAAGGTGAGGAGGGAGAATCTTGCCACTGTCAGCTTTTCCCCCTCATGTGCTAAGGGAGACTAAACATTTGAGAATGCAAAAGAAGGATAAAGAAGAGGAATAGCTATTGATGTTGATTCACTATTTCCAAGATAATCAAAGTATTAGAAGTCAGTCAGCTTTTTCTCATTGAGAAGGAAAAGTCTGAAATTATTTAGAAACAAAGCAGTTGTCTTAACTCATCTTTCCTGTGACCTCTAACTGTTAAGACAGAGGTAGAAGACAAAGGAAAAATCAGTGCTACAGACAAACAAATTATAGCTGAGCCAAACAGAGATGGAAAAGAACCACCACCTTATGACTTCACAACGAGTTTCAGCTTCTATAAATACAGAGCTGAATGGAATTCTCCTATCATTACAATTGCTCTTCCTGCCTCCCTGCCCCAGCAGTTGTTTCCCACTGGTCCCTCAGCTTAAACTTCAAAGCTTCATGATCTAAACCTGAAAGACATTCACACTATGAAGCGTCCATGGCTGGGGGTGGGGAGGTGTTAGTGGCATTTAAATATCACAGCTGAAATTTCTTCTCCAGTTTGCATTGGTTCTATATCCTCCATGTAGCAGAACTATTTCAAGTTCCCAACTCAAATCTTCCTGACACAATCTCTCACCTGGGCCATTCGCAGCAGTGTCTACTCACACAAACATTGTGCTTTCCCTTACTCAGCTGCAAGAGCTTTTCTGTTCCACAGATGCCATTTCACCCCTACCAGGAATCTAGCCTGTCTTATCTGTAAACACAATTTTGCCTGGGTGTCCCTATGGACGAAGCAAGGGACTGGAAACCACAGTTCAGGGCTGCAATGTCAAGGCATTCTCTGAAGCCAGAGAGCAATGCTTTGACAAACACGGCAGCAATTACCAGGATGCAAAGCCAAAACTATTCCTCACATTCCTGAGCCGACAGATAACACCAGAGCTGGTCCTGTAACAGTCTCAAATTCATCTCACATGATTTTGTGGAATAACTGAACTCCACACAGCAGAGCTGTGAGTCTCAGCAGCACTGCTGTACAGAGTTACTGTACAGGGTTTCAGTCATATCACTTAGTATTTCTCCCAGAAAAATATTTTTTCCTTACAGTCTCCAAAGTAAGAATACTGTAGGATAGAATTTTATTACCAAATGAAAAGAATTAGTGGCAGAGACAGAACAGTACTCCTGGACCTCCAATTCACATTCCACCTGTATCCCCCCCATATGATTTTTCAAAGCCTTCAGTTTCAACCTTAAACATACAATTTATGTTCTACATATTTAAATTTACCAGATTGATAAAGATCACAAAAAAGTTTTCACGTGTAGAGCACAGCTCAGCAGTAAATGAGCCTTAATTGGTCTTATCCTAGGGCAAGCTATCACAGCTCCAGAGCTCAGCCCCCAAGGGGACTGAGTGCCAGAGGCCAGCTCGCTCAGACCAAGGCCATGGGTCAGCCCCTAGCAAGCAGGGATATTCAGCTCTTACAGTACTTAGCCAGCTCTTATGATTTCAGCTTTGCTTGCTAGGTAGCTTTCCCTTGGCTTGAGGCTCCAGCAGACGGTAGAGAGAGAAGGAGAGGACGCTGGCTGTTCCACGTGCATGGCTTTATTGGAGGGGTTTGTGAAGGGTCTCAGCACTTCTTCTTCCGAGTTAGTAGGGGTACAGTGTGCTACTTTTATACCCTTGGCCCGCTTCCAATCCTGACCAATGGCAAAAGGTTAGAGGGACCACAAGTGACCAGTAGTAGGGTTAACAAGGTATTGCCTTACATGGCTATAGGGACGCGTTATAGGGTGGATGTCCCTGGAGTCAGGAAGCTTCTTGGCTGCTGTGTCAGCATTTCAGATTGTCCACAAGGCCCTGGCTAAACCTGATGGTTTCACTACAGGCCAGGAAGCAATTCATGCACGTGTCCACTGGCTCTGAACAAATAAGAACACTGAACATACGAATCAGAGAGGATTATGACCAAAAAAGCAGAGGATTCCAGAACAATTAGCAGTCAGCTATGGAAAGACTGTGTACACAAGAAAGGAAAAATCCACAGGTGCCTGCTCTGAATTCCTTAAAAATATAGGGAAAAAGAATGGGAATTTAAAGATACCAGATTAGAGAAAGTTTGGCAAGCGTAGGTTCCATATGGGAATTTTCCTATTCAAGGCAATAAATTCTCTCTGACTCAAAGCACTGGAAGACAGATGAGAAACCTTTCACTGCTTTGTAAATTATGAAAAACACATGGGACCAAAATGAATACTCAGCTTAGGAAAGCAACAGAAATAAGAGATACTTAATAATTCTGATCAGAATTCTTAATAATGTGTATTAAATGCTCAAAAGATATTAATACAAGAACATGTTACTTGCTCTCACAGAGGAGATCTTCCCAGTCCCTGAATTTCCAGCAGCAGGCACAGGAGGGGTGTGGATGGTGCCATTAATCAATCAGCTCTACTCACTTATTCACAATACGACAATCAAAATTAATGATGGAAGGGAGCTGGAAAGGGCAGGTGAGTGCTTGAGTCAACTTGTCAAGATTTAAAGAAAGCAAATTAAAGCAGCAGTGAAATGCGAACTGCAGCCAATCTTAATTACAAACTAAAGCCAGAGTAAAGTGAGGTTTCTCTCTCCTTCTACTACATGTTGCCTTTAGCTGAAGACAAATTGCTGGCACTTTTGTAATCTACTAAGTTAAAGTCATTACCCTGACAGTGCCAGGAAGTCTAATTTCCTGGAGCAGTAATACAAAGATTTATAAGGGAATTTAAACACTCGCCTTCTGGAATAGAAAATCTATCATCAGCATGAGGCTACATGGAAAGTGACTGAGAATTTTAGATAATGGAGAAGACGAAATCCACCTGCTGACAAGTTCATCCAAAATCTCATTCCCTGCCTACATAGGCTGCTGACCAGGGTAAGTGTACACACAAAGCTGAGCTTTCAGATAAATTCAGCTTGTCTTTGACGTCCTCACTGCAACAAAATAGACTTCTTCAATTATAAGCATTTTTAACACTAGATCAGTATTTCAGCACAACTCTCTCCTAAACTTATGTTTCCATTAAAATGGAATTAAACTTAAGTAATGAAAAAGGAAAAGAGAAATTAATAAGCAGCTTAATAACTGCTTTCAAGGAGAAAATGAGCTAGCTCATCCACCATGCTGAAATCTACCTGCACATCTCGTAATGGCTGAAGATTTTCAACTCCCTAATGAGATAACCTGAAATGAAAGCTGAACTTCAACACCCAAAGCTCCATAGAGCAGCTACTGTTCTGGCCTCAGATGTATGTGCACATAAACAACAAGCCATGAGATTTGCTTAAACCAGACAGCACAGAGATCTGGATTTAATTAGGAAGAACCTAATGCTGATTCCACATAAAAAAACTGTTCTGCTCTTCTGGACTTTCTCCTCCCATACTCCAGCACTGAGGAACAGAGGTGGACAGTCCAACACCTTCATGCAGGAGGATTAAATGCTACATCCCCTGTAACGTATTTGGGGGGCTGACACACATCAATCCTGATTCAGCTCAGAAAACCTTATCACAGAGTTTTGCCATCTGAGACAATGCCTTCCCCTGCACAGATATGATTAATCCTCATCTTCCCCCAGTGCCTGAGCCTCCTGCCACTGTTCCTGCTCAGAAGTGAAGGACTCTGAACAAAGCACATGAGTTGTACTATGCTACGTATTTAATGCATACACAGGAGAAATCAGTGCTGTGGCAGTGCAGAGGAGGCAGCCAGCACCACTATCACTGACCTACTTTAGACTGGGGAAGGGATTTCAGTAAGACTTCCCTCCCCTCACAGAAGCAGCAATTTTTGAAAGTCCTAAATTTAGCAAGGTTCTGAGAACAGCATTCATAACTTCTTGTCAGTGCTGTTCCCTTCTCTATGCAAGCTCATATCACTTTGCCCCAAAATTTATGCTCTCTCTCTCTCTTTGACTGTCAGGAAAAAAAATATGCTCCTTTCAACAAAGAGGAAACACAAAGCTTCTCTTTCACAATCTTTCCTCGTGAGGACAGGAGTACTCTGGACACTGCCAGGGCATATACATTAATTTTTTAATATCAGATGAGACAGTTTCTGAAAGCACTGCAAGTTGTCCAGTCTGACATTATCCAGTTTACCACAGATAACAACCCTGAACTAGAAGCTTTCCCCTGCCAGAATGCCTAGCACATAAAAGTATTAAAGGCTTAGATATGGTTTCAGGGCTGCTCAAATCATGTGCTGCAGCAGAACCTGATTCCCATTAAAAAACCAGGAACCATCAGGAAGAGACTCCAGGTCATCACTCTGAAAAAGAGAACTGCCTTCCTTCATTCATTCCTCACCAGAACAAACAAATTCCAGGGGGAAAAAGTGAAATACTAGCATTTAAACTAGGTTACAACTCACAGGACCCTTTGAATTGTTCAGATACGAAGATGCTCCTAAGATGTTGTACCAGCAGGACAGATGTTCTGAAGGACTGAGAAACCTCTGCAGACACTAGCCAGTCCCCACCCACAACCGACAGAAGTTTCTGCTTTTATGGTGTTTGGCTGCAGGACAGGCAGAGATTTCTACCATTAAAGTAATTTGGAGTCAAAATGAAGTTTCCAGAATTGATAGAAAATAGGTCTGGACTAGTCTGCTGCTACTAGTCCATGGTTTTTCAGGTGATCATAAGCATATTCTCAATTAAGCTCAGTGGTCATAACTAGGAGTATCTCAAAGGGAAACCATGACGTCAAGTTCTTGAAACCACATCTTTAGACACACCAGATAAGCTCCATGGATGCTGAGTATAAGATTACAGGAAACTTAACAACAATACATCTCAATATTTGTTAACTACCACAATGTTCATTTGCTGCATTGAATGAACAAATCTTATTACTGCAGTTACATTTGCTCACAAAGATTCCAGCTGAAAACTCACTTTAATATGGCTTTAATAATACATGAAAGAGATTAATCTATAATTGTTGATTTTTGAAATAGCACTTCATCATGTCACTCAATCTGAGTGCTTTTGATCATTAAAACTTGCATGATTTTTCCATCTCGGTAACGAGATTCTGCCTCAGCTGAGAGCTGATCTCATCAGAGTCAATTATTCTCTATAGAAGAGATCTGACCAGAGTTCTTCAGGGTTTTAAAACTGCAATTTTATTTTCTTTATTTCAGTGAACAATTTAAAGTTCAAGCAACCTTGTTAGAACCTTTACTATCCAGGAATTCTCAAGCAAATGACATGCTTGGCAAGAAAATACCACCAAAAAAGTGAACAAAAATGCATCAATATCTTCGTTTTTTTACTCTTAGCACACAAGTCAATAGTTACGTTTAAAATATGCCCTTTTCCATGTCAAAGTGCTTCTTTCAAAAGGCTGTGGGATTAATCTCCTGACCTTATCTATCATGAGATACGTAATCTATTTGACTTTGATTAAAGGGGGGTATCTCAAAATTATCAAACAACCTCTTCAAGAGTGTGAGATTTCTAGCAATTGAATATGATAACAAGCTGTGTAAGCTCAGAGACAGATCCATCTCTCATCAGATCTGCACATCACTTCTGTCATTAACAGAGCCACATGAAAGCTTTTAATCTTATTTTAAAGAAAGCTATGCAAGGTACATTTCCTTGCAGAAAATCTTGATTTCCATCTTTTCCCTCTAGTGGCACCTCCATTCCAATCACATTTAGAAAGGAATGCAAATGCTGAAGTCTTTGCTATATTTTGCATTCCTTTCTTTTCCTGCATCCTAAAGGTGTCTTGCTCTGCACTGTAATCAGCTCCCAGCCTGAACTGATGGCAGCCAGTGAAGGCTGGGTGGAAGTTTCCTGCAGCTCTCTAAATAGGATGGTACTGCAGCTTCTGAGAGGCTCTTTAGCATCTTGCATTATTTCACAAGATACAGAGGATCTTGTGCAATAATGCACCAAATGAAAATCAGTGTTTAGACATGAGACTAGAAACTGCATCCACTATAAAGGGTATCTATAAATAGATTAGATTTATCTGCATCTTAGGATTAGTTTGCTTATCATCAATCAGTTTCACTGTGAATCTGAGTGCAGCACTATGTATGTATAATTATTACACCATTACTGACTACCAGCACATCTCTAAGGATCTCAGACATGGCCTCTGTTGTTGCTCTCAGTTAACAGCAGGAAGCACAATAAGTGGAAGCACAAATAAGTGGACTGCACCAAGGCCACCAAAAGAGCACAATTCAGTTATCCCAAGTCTGTGGATCTCTTCACTGAGTCAGGTTGTCTCTTTACACTCCCCAAATTTCTCTGCATGATTCAGGAAGAGTTTAAAATTTTTCTTCTGAGGATACTCAGGTAGTTCTGGGTACTCAGAGCTCGTTAAGGTGAGGCTGACAGGGTGGCACAGCAGCAGTTGCCATGACAATGGCTGGATCTTTGCAGAGACATTGCACACACTTCAAATCAAAACCTATGCAAGTCTCAAAACACCATCCAATGCTCTAAGAATTCTGATAAAATCCCAAATCACCTCCTAATCTCCAATTAAAAAAAGTACCATGCATGCAAGAAGGGAACGCAGACTGCAAAAGATTCCACCTCTGCCAGAGCTAAAATACAAAAGCACAATGCAGAAGAATTTTTCTGTGAAACTCCCAGATTTTAAAAAACCACAAGTACTGCTCACTTCAGGCAGGAAGGAATACTGTGTTCAGGGAAGACTGACTATCAGCAAAGGCAAAAATGCCCAATCCCTGCTGTCACCCAATTCCAAAGAAAACTGAAGAATGACAGATACACCTGGGAAGAGAAAGAGTTAGTGCCAAGCACTCTCACAGAGTGCATTTCAGAGCTCCTCACAGTCAGGTGTGGTGCAGGAGGGCTGCAAATGGAGCTGCAGAGGAGGAGAGCCTGCACTCACCCCTCTCTGGAGTTACAATCACCTAACAACAAATCAGACAGGCTTCTACAAGTTTCCACCAATTCAGCAGTCTTAGATAAAAATTCATATCCAGTATGCAGCACTAGATAACAGCATGCAGAGATATATCCATTATCTCAATTAACTGGCTACAAAAGAAAGAGATCTGCCTGATATGCTCATGTCTTAAGCCCCTTTAAGAGCCTCCAGCTCCCAAGCTACTTGTTCTTTCCAAAAGCACAAACATTAGCATTACCTTTTGCTGCTTCAGACCGCTTAGGCAAATCAAGTGTATCAAAATTCCTGTCCAAATCTCCATTCTTCTTTCCTGTGCAAAAAAGAAGACAACAGATGGAGAAGACTGTCAGTATACTGACAGGTAAGTTACTGTCATGTGCAACTACAAGATGGGAGAAGATACAGACCCAGAATATAAATCACAGACTGCTACCCATCATTGAGTGTATCTGACTGGCAGCCCAGCTGCACAGCTGTGGTTTTAGCATGAGCAAACTTAGGGACAAACACCCATGCTGCTTTCAGGTTGATCTGCAAATATGTTTAGCACATGTTTCAGAGAGTCTTAGGAGTGTTTTAAATCATGGAAAATTGTGCCATTTCCTTTCTTGGCAAAGCTGTGCCCCTCCCTCAGAAGCACAGTGTTTACTTCTTGTTTTCAGAGACCTGAAGCTTAGCTCAAGCAAAAACTCAGCAGCAGAGCAGAAAAACAACAGCTTTGCTTTGCAGCCTCTATTCTCAATGCAACAATGAGGCAGGAAGACCTAGATTTAATATATTGTACAGACAGCAGCCAACAACTTAAACTTGAATTGCCCTTCAATCGACAAAGTGTCATTTTTGCTATTTGTAAGAAGCTAATGGAAATAATTCCATACTTTTGCTAAGAAACAGTGTCAAACTATTACATCAGCTTTAATTTATACGTTTACATAGAGCAGAACAAAACCTGCACTTTTAGTCAGTTTGAGAATTCAAGGTTATGTGAATACATGGGGAGGGAAGGGTTAGTTTCCATGCCCCCAAGGAGACATTCTGCCTTGGGTAAGCCCACATGGATGCTGTGGGACAAGCAGGAACTTTGCCATCAGAGGAATACTGGCAGCAGAGAGAGAGAGATTTGGAAGGCAGTGCAAGAATCTGCATGGCTTCTGATCACAGCAGTGTACAATTTAGCTTTCCCAAATTATTCTGAGAGGGAAAAACTCAAGTTATTTACTCCCTTTCCCTCCAGAGAAGGGAAGGCAGGTGCAATGGGATGAATTCAGACAACCTAACTGAGGCTGCCAGAAGTAGCTTCTGCACAGGGATTACCAGGCTGGTAATGGAGGTTTTACAGAAAGGGCTGGAAGCTCCACCAGTCAGGCTGCTTAAAAGCAAACAGAAAAATGGTCCTTGAAAATGTAATGGGGAGATTAGTCTGAGTCTTGTCTGCCAAGAGGTTACAAGATGGGAAAGGCCAGTCCCTGCCTTGTTACAGCAGGGAGCTGGTACATGCACAGTAAATTCAATGGGTCACTGTACCTTTCCTCTTGACAAAAGGATTAAAATACTCAGTACCACACAGAGAAGAATTAGAGCTTTTAAATACCATTATGAATATTTAGGAGTAACATTAAGAGGGAAATCCCCCCCTTCAAGGTAGTATTCCATCCTCTCCCTTTCTTTGGGAGGGGATGGACTCACACCCTTTTCTTTTGAAATACCAACACAGAATATCAGCCAACTTCCAACTGTTGTGCATAACAAAACATGCACCTAGAAGTTCTGCTGATCTGAAGTAATTTCCTTAACTGAAGTATGTAAAAGCCCATCTAAGCTGCCAAAGGTCATGCAGCCAGGTACCACAGCACTCCTTGAAAGGTATTTTTTCTAAAGGAGGGGACAGGAATTGGTGGCACTTCACAGCCTTCCATCAATTTTTTGCTCTGTGAAAGGAGCAACACATTGCTTGGGAAATCAAATACCAGAAAGAAGTGCTGTACATCACCAAAAGACTTTGCACTTCTTGATGGCAGCTGAACCCAGTTACTGGCTGCAAACCCTTGCTGACTCTTAGGGCATTGACAGGAAAAAGCAGGGCAGAGGGAATTAAAAGGAAAAAAAGCATTCAAGGAAGGAAGTCAGTGTAGGAAAGATTATTACAGACTTAAAGCAGACCCATAAATGTGACTCCATCTTATCTACAAGTAGGACAAACTGTTTTTTCACATGACCCCAAATTTCATGTCTCTGCCATTAGACAGTTTAAACCTCAGAACGTGTTCTCAGAGAGCCAGACCTTATTTTACACAACTACTCATTTCAAAAGTTCCCTCTGTAATTTAAAGATTGGTTTGGCAGTTCTATCAGCACTGCAGAACTGAGATGGCACAGTAAGAGCTCCCTTCTTCCCAGTGGCAGTGTCTAGTAAGCACTGTGTTTGTGCACAACTTGTTAAGGAGGAATCGTCCAGGAGTGCAGTGTTGGCTGCTACTTTTGAGCTGGGAATGCCAAAGCAGCTGTCTATTTACTGACCCATCTTTCATAAAGACAGCACCCTCCACCTGTGCTCTGGGCTCCTCAGTTGCTGTCTCTCCATTTCTGGGCCAGACAGCAAACACTGGCTGGTTTGAGGAGCCTCTGCTGCTTTGCATCTCAGCCCTGTAAGGAACTCCCACCTCGCAGGCCAAAGCCCGTCTGTTCAGAGAAAAGCTGCCAGCTGCTTGCCAATGGCAGCAGTACAGAACACACAACTCTGACCAAGGGGATTTCAACTCTACAAATTACTTGCTTAATCAAATGGATTGTGTTTGGAAATACCCCAAGCACCTACATTTCCAGGGCTTTGCTATAGAGACAAGGTGAGCAAGCTGCAAGAACACTCCAAACCAAATCCACCCAGAAGGCAGAGGTTTCAATCTGAGGCCCAGCAGCTATTTTTCCCATCTGATTTTCACAAATACTGGGGAGTTTCTAAAAAAGGTGACCAAGTAGCAATTCAGGAGTCTACTGAGTAAAACCTTCTCAGCCATCCCCATGCATCCCTGATAACACAAAAAATCAGCATCACTGCAAGATTCTGTAGCTCTGAACACCCTGCTCTGTCCCTCAAGCCTGTGCATTTGTTCACAACAGGGATGTGAACACACACACAACCCATGTGGCTGGGATTTGCAGGGAGCACACCACTGCCTGGATCTCCACAGTCAGGTTGTGCACCACAGGGATGCTGAAACCGCAGCACAAACTACACCTGCAGTAGGAGAGAAGTTTAAGATCTGTTTTTCGGTACATTTCAATTTCCACCCATATCCAGAGTCTCCAGGTTTTCCAGCCCGAGGTGTGTCAGAGAAAGCCAGTGCTGGATGAGAAGCATAGCTCCAAACTTTGCCAAGAGACAGTTTTGAATCTGCCTGCTGACAGGCCAGTTTTATGAGACCTGGCTGTGGGACTGGCACAGCACTCTGGTTTGGGAAAACTGCCTGACATGAGACATGCTTGGGCAAGATGCAATTTACAGTCTCTGAAATGGAGGGATTAAAATTCTTCCCCTCTTCCCCCTTGCTACTTTTCATTATGTAAGAAACAACCAAAACATGACCTTCAGCATTTTCCATCTGTCAGAAACCCTGCACAGACTCTGAAGTGTGACCCAGTGTTATTAACCACTAATGTTATTGTTGATCTTCCTCAAATGCCGTTTTGCTTTACCATATAATCAAACCATGGTGCAGCCAGACCATTTCTGCTGAAGGATTAATTGCCAAATGCTTTCTTTCTGGTTGAAATAAACATTTAAGGCAAAGTGCTTCTTCATAACAATCTCACCTTATCCTCCCTGGTGTTCAGTAATACAGCCACTGAGGTGGCCACAAAGGAGTGACAGAAACCAAGGGCTGAGCTCTGTCCTGCCAACAAGTCCGTCCTCCACAGCCTCACCACTCACAGTCCAAAAACCAGTGTTCTGCAGAGCACCATTTGTTGGGTGGAGCAATTAGATTTTTTCCCTCCCCAACATTTCTCCTTTGGTCCAATCCTCCAGCACCCATGATGTGAAGCAAGTGTCACAACCTGGAAATGCCCCTACCTTCACCCCCAAACCGGCCTCAGTGATGGAGTCTCCCAGGCACCCACAAGCCTGTCAACTTCTCAGCTAAGGGCAGCTTTAGTCTTAGACTTGTATCTTCCAGGTGCAGTTTTACTTGCTGGGATGAAAAACTGAAGCCTATCCCCTGAGACAGGTACTGGGGTAGCTTCCTCCAGCTCCTGTGTGTGCCAATAACAGAGCTGCAGCAGCCCAGGCACAAGCCCAAGCAGAAGTACCAAGCACCCCTGAGAACACACACCCAAGCTGCTGCAGCTCACAGCTCCTTCCAGCCCCCAGAGCAGCCAGCAGAGCCCTCCATCTGACAGGGCTGGGGACACAACCCTCACCTGGGTGTTCCTGCTCTCCTGGCCTCAGCAGGCCAGTCCACAGCAATTCCCCTACCGCACTTTGACCAAAAATGAAGAAATCCTAGTATTTTCCATTTGTGGTATGGAAAGACCAAACTGCAAAAGCTCCCTCAGAGGATTTTTCCATGTCTGCTGAAATGAACAGGAGGTTGTGCTGGGGGAGCAGGAGGAGGTGGCTGAACAAGACCTTGATCTCAGCTCTTAGCCTTGCATGTGAAAGCCGAACAAAGCATGTTATGGTGATGATGAAAAGAAAGTATTGCAGACTCACCTTGATTGAACCACTCCTCTAATTACCAGAAAAGCAGCAAAAAGAAAACAAAAATTTACAGGATGAAGAAAATACAAAGGAACAGTCACAAAGAGGCAGAATTTCACAGAACAGGTTCAAAACCTGAGTAATACAAGACTACAGAAGTTTCATCAATTAAAAAACCAAACCAAGGTATTTCATGTACTCCCTATTGTTCCTGCTAAAAAACCCCAATCTTTCTTTGCACAGCTTTTTTTTTCCCTTTTCTTTCTCTTTTTATTACAGAATTGAGGGGACAGAAGGATGACTAGCCCTTTGCAGAGGTGTTTGAAATGCTGTGATCAATGACCATGAAATAAAATAAAATAAACAGGGAAACACTGCAAGATTAAGTGAACAAGAAAGGAGAGAACAGACTGATTTTGAAGTTCTAGACTGAGAAAATTAAAGTAGGTTCAGACCAATATCCACATAAATTTAACAGTGAGACAAGGGAGCTTCTCTTTATGATTTAAAAGCACATTTATGAATGGATCTTAACTTTTATTTTTGAAGCACAACAGTCGTCTGAGACCCTCTATTCTTTCGATCTGCATCCTACGAGCTGTGAGCTCAGTATTATCACCAGCTGATTTCCCTCTAGGGAGCAGCACACTTTCAAAAGAGCACTGCAAAAAGGTGGAAATACCCATTAAAATGTATTGTCATTTCCTGCCAAACACAGAGAGCCAAACCCAAGCTGTCACTGAGTGCCTGCACTGCTTGCTGCAATCCACAGGCTCACCCCCCAGAATCAGATGATTTTGAGATTGATTTGCCCACAAAGATGTGACCTGGTGCTTCAGCTGATGAACAGAAAGTACCTGGGAGCACAGCCCCATGAGAGGAGTCTCTAGGTGGGCCCAGGCAGACACCTGGCATGGGACACACACCTGAGAGTGCTCCTGTCACTGCCATCAAGGGGTGGAGGACAATTCTCCCTCAGCACAACACTCTCCTCCCACAGGCCACTCAGAGCTTTAATGGCTGAAGTGTTTCCATGGACTGTGCTGCTCTCAGGCAAAGCAACACCACGGACTGCAGGTGGCAGGAACAGGCTCGAGTCAGCACACATGCAAGGCTTCCAAAGGGGATCGCACTGCAGGCTCAGTCACTCCCTGTGAGAACAGGCTGGCCAGGCACGCAGAATTACTTCTTTAGTTTTCCCCCCAGTCTTTAGAAGATGCCCGTCAATTTTTTATTTTAAACAGTTTAAATGTAGTTGATGACAGACTAGTCTGCAAAAGCAAGTTCACACTGTTATGACTTCCCTAACACATATGGAAACACGTAATATTTAATAACTTGTGCAGATCAGATCAAAGAGTAATGTGCAGCATAGAGTCCATCAAGTTCAAACAACTCCATATCAGCTCTTTAGGGGCAAAACCCTTCCTTGTACCTGGGTACAAATAATAAGCCAGGATATGTGTACACATGAATGAGGAGAATGAAGCCTAGGCAGAAATGGAATTAATTATCTCTGAATTCATCTGAATAGTCATTTCTCTAAGAAAGGAAACAGAATTCAGTCTAGAATAGTAATTTCTCTAAAACAACAAAGAAAGCAGATATAATTTGAGTGTCTCCTTGTAAAGGAAACATTGAAGGGGGGTTACTGGGACTATTAATCCTCTCATAATGAAACTCATTTGCAACACTCATGCCCCAGAGGAGAGAACAGGTCTAAGAGTGACTGACAATTAAAAGCTACAAAATCGTGTTTGCAATTTAAATTACTGAAATAGCGACTGAATTGGGAGGTTGTATGTTTTGGTTGAGTGGGAGGGGAGGCTTTTAGTTTGTTTTCAAGTATGAGAGTCTGGAGGCATGGAAGATGTACAGGCAGGAGTGCCATGCACAGGGATGGGTGGATGGATCCATGCTGGCCTGGCTTCCTGAGAAGGGCGCACGTGCTACACAGCCAGGCAAGGAGACTGAGCAGAGATGTGACAGATGCAAGAATACAGCAATGCAGAGGAGAGACACAGCACATCCACCTTTTTCCAACAGCACAATGTCATCTGTCAGCATGCAGCATTCCTGTTTAAAGCCAAACAAAATTACAGTACTGTGGAAAAAAGAATCCCAAACATTCAACTGTGATGCAACATAGGAGATAAACACATGCCAGGACACTGCAAACACTCCGCAAACTGCATCATCCTAAATAAGCACGATGAATGTGCTTGCAAGAACAGGACTGCACAGCAACATTACCCCCAAATTCATTTCTAGTTCTGAGTTTTTGCAACACATACCTTTAGCTTTTTTTCCACCAAAACAACCAGCATCATCTTTCTTCTTCTTCTGGGAGCCTCCTGTGCCTGTAGTCTGACCAGCATCTAGTTCTTGGTACTTATCAGCTCCAGGGACCTCTTTGTGGACATGATAGGAAAGGTTCCGCATGATGCACACACAGTTCTCCACAGACTGTGACAAAGAAATTTATGTTATATGAAATATTGCACCCTCTTACCTGCAAACCATTGTACTGTACAGAGGAGGGCTTGGGGAAATTGAAAAAAGAAGGCTACCTGTCCCAGGAAAACCACGTAGCTCTCAAGGAAGATTTAGTCAAGACCATTAAATAAAGTTCATTCTTCTTCTAAAGCCCGTTTTATTTTTCCAAAAGTAAAGCGCTTTATAAATAGTATCCATTCAAAATGAAAACTCTCTAATCAAAAATACCACTTGATCTTACATAAAGAATACAATTCACCAAAAGATCAAACACACAGCAGAAAATGATCATATAAGGATCTTATTTTAATCCAAGTCTCTCTCTTGTTCTTCCAACATTTACAATCTCCAAGGGGCCCATTTTATTAAATTTTCTCTGGGTCAGAACCTAGGCCTTGTGAGGATTTCAATGGGAACACACGTTGTCCTGTAGTAATAGCTAATCCACAGCACATCGGGTTCTGACAAGAGCAGTGCTCTGTAGGTTGCAATGGAAACCACCAGGTGGTTACAAAATCCACTTCCAAAATTACCTGATTAAGTAACAGGGCTTTGTAACCCCCTTGTTCAGGCCATCACATGGTGAGACACAGAATAAAATAACGATGCTTTACAAACCTTCTGGTGCTATAAAGAAATAGCATGCTCTTTTTTTAAACAGGTTAAAGTTATGATATTCCTCATGCATATAAATACAATTTTAAGTGTCATGGGATGAGATGATGATAAAAACAGATTAATAAAATCTGCACCAAAAAAAAAAAAGCCACAGTGAAAGTGCTGCAGGTCTGAAGACATTTCTTAAAGTCTAAGCACTTCAGTCTTCAGAGATGGTGCTGAATAAAGTCTTTAAAATGAGAACTGACTCATTTGCTGCTTTGTGCAAATGGGACTCAATTCTGATTTGGAGACAGCACTTATAAATGCCAATTAAGTAATGCAGAACAATAGCAATAATGTCACTGACAATAAAGGACCAGTCTCCTCACCTCTCCCAGCAACCAGCCCTTGCTCCCCTCATCAGCCATAGAGGGAAACACAGCAGCATCCTGCTGATACCCCATCAGCACTACCACAGATACACCAGCCATGAGAGGAGGACAATTACTCTATTTTCTGAGGCAAGCATAATCCTCTTCTAATACCAGCAAACAAAAGTTGGATCCCAGTGCAACACTTCAGCATAAACTGATGCCAACATCTACTATGTTTTGAAACTCAAATTCACCTTATTGTCCGTGTCCTTCTTGCCAACTGCAGACTGCAGAGCATGCAGGAGGGCATCCACCAGGCCATCACACTCTCTCAGTCTTCTGCGTGCTTCTGCTCCATCTGAACTTACATTCCTGACAGGAGAAAGAAAATTTAGCCCTGTAACCTTCACTGTAAAGTTCTTCACTGTAAAGTTAAAGGTGCATTGATTTATACTACAATTATTAAGAACTCATCATTTTGGATGAAAAATTAGGAGGCCAAATAGACTGACAAACCTATTAAAGCTCAGTAAAGTGTGGGCAATACACACCTGCAACTCTCTGAGCCTGAACAAAAAGGGGAACACAATCCCAGAGGTACCTACAAACACCTCTGCTTTGCTGGCAAGCCCAGGGACTCACCTTAAACCAGGCTGGAGTCTGCAGAGCAAACAGCATGCAAACCAAAAATTTAATTTCAAAACCAGCAGTTCCCAACTGAAAGATACTTTCACCACCTTAGGAAAAACATACTAAGTCACAAGATTGCCCAGCACTATCATGGCCACAGAAAGTGAAAAAGCTGTGTGCAGCAGATTCATTACAAAGTCTGGGTCAGTCAAGTTCAGTAAGGAAAGGACGACAGTTTATATGGCTTTGAATTTCTCAAAACTCTGCACAAGAGAATGGCACAGGTAGAATAAGCAAGACAGAGTGGAAGGCTACTTGGAGTTGTTAAAGTTACACTTATCAATGACTGTAGAAACTGTCAGAGGGGATCTTTGAACTTGGCCTGAACTCATCCAGTGAGCACAAACTGATACCCCAGCCTTGCATTAAGCATCAATCTGCCATTTCCCAAAAAATAAATAAAATTCAAGTCAATTTTCCAAATGCTGCCTTCCCCCTACACCCCCCTTTTCTTTAGGGGGAAAATGAAGGGACAAAATTATTCTTAATCGTGCTCACTGACCAAAGCTGTATGGAAGCTCTTCACAAAGCCGAAACACAGTAATTCCAACAATAACACAGACAACCTTTCAACTTTCAGGTCTCTGAATCCCACAAAGCTATGTAAGGTTACCTCTCAAAAGCTCAGGACACCATCATTACCTTCTGTTATCAGGATCCTGCAGTCAGTTTTTGCTTTTAACTAGAGGGACTGCCAATCTCCAAGTAATTAACAAATCAATCATGGTCCCCTCCCATGTCTCGGTCATCTGGGCTGGCTGCTGTGTTAATTAGACAACTAAGAAAATTCACCTTTTCTCAGAGACCTCTCAAAATCTGAAGGCACTTAATTGTGAGCTGGTTGCTGTAACAGCACATTAACTTTCAATTAGGAAAACAAATGAAATGCACAGATAAACAAATTCTTTTCTCAAATCCTAACACAGCTTCACCTCTAGCAGTGGATGATAGAAGGCAGGTAAAGTGGGTATTAAAATGATTCCACAGGATAGATAGAAGAGAATCCTACTGCTGTTTTCCCATCTCCAGTTGTACTTATCCTTTTGTATCAAAAACACAAATGTGAGTTTTAATGCTATGTCTTTATGAAAATGAAATTGGAATTCAAATTCTCTGAGATACCTTTCAGGAGTTATAACAATAAATGATAGCAGCTCCACCTTCAAGCACATCTATTAATGTGGAACACTACTTGTTAAGCTTCAGGGTGACAGAAATGCACTATAAATTGTCTTATCTGGAGCTGTGTATCACATTTTTTATTCCCTCATTAAGTCTCACAGTGTTAGAATTCAAAAGCAACACTGTCAGACTAAAGGCAGAACAGCTCAACCTTCTCACCTTCCTTGCCCTATGGCCCATTCAGAAGAGATTTTTCTCTGGTTCATTTGTGCTATCACACTTGTACCACATTTGTTTTACACTTTGGTTATGAACAGCATCACAGTATTGTGTATCTTGCTTTCTTACTTCTTGATCTGTACTGGGGCTAATACCAAGGTAGACATTGATAACATTATGATTGAAAAAATAATACTGTATAAGTAAGAGTATGACCTGCTGATATCCCTGTCTCTTCAACTTTAGAAGAATTTACTGGAAATTAATGCCTTCAGAAAAGATTCCCACATCTATCACACATAAATAAGCATGAAAACTCTGCAGGATCAAGTTAATAGCTAATTAATGCTTTGACTAAGTTATCCAGACATCAAACTCTGCAGATTTAATATTTTTACTAGCACATCACAAAAGGTATCCTTATAAGCATCTCATGCAGAAACATCTGCTCTATAAATACACAACTCTTGGGATTTTGTTAGTCCTCCCTCCTTGGGTAATGAGCTTCCTGCAGCCCTTGGGATTTATCTGCCTTGGAAGAACAAACCCCATTGCCTTGTCTAACCCAGTGAGAGCTCAGCTCCCACTCTTGTCCCAGCAGTCCAGGCAGATCTCAGACAAAGCCCAGGGAGATCAGCACCTGCATCATGAGAATGCTCTTCTGCTGCTCCAACACTGCAAAGGGCAGTGAGGAGCTCCCAAACCCCAAGGAAATATTTGCATTTCAGATCCATGCCACAATCTCTAAGCTCTAAACTAAGGAGGGCCCTATGAAAACAATGACAGTATGCTTTGACTAAGTTCTCATCTGAGCAGGCCATGAGAAGCTGCCAGGTTTGGTCTCCATGATCCAAAGACGCCTTCCCAAGTCCATGCAACCCAGGAAAATGCCAGGCAATGACTTTAAGACTCCACCATCCACCTCCTTGAAAAGCATCACGTGGCAGCCATTGGTCAAACTCATCTTTGGTCTTCAGGAGGGGCTGGAGCATAAAAACAAAAGGGATGACATGGACAGGGGAGCTAGTGCTGGCACTGGTCATGAAAAAGGACAGAAAATGCCATGGAATAATCAACCTGATAGCACACTCCACTGACAGGAGTCAGGAAAAATCTCTTCCCATTTCACATCTGCACTGGGATTGTTCTGCATCTTGTATCTGTTAAATGTGATGGAATGAAAGATGTAACCAAACCATTGTCCAAAAGAAGCTTTCAAAGCAAGGTTTCTGAACACTCTTCTTCCAAGAGTGATGGAAATCAACAAACATGACTGATTCCAGCAGTTAAGGAGGATTTGCTGTCCCTTTACACAGGGCAACACTCCACAGAAGGAATGCAGAGCCTCACCCAGGCCAGAAACTCCTGCAATGGAGATATGTAACATATGGCATCCAGACTTGGAGAAAGCAGAGAGCTTTGCTTTCCATTTAACTTTTCTACACATTAGACAAGTACTGCTATACACCAGAAGTAATTCTTCAGTGGATGGAGTGTTTCACACAAGACACCAAAGAGAAAGGCAGCTGAGACCCCAGCTGAGGTGCTGCTAACTCTGTTACTTAGGAGACAGGCTGCCATGCAAGACCTGGAATGGCCAGAAGATATTGCAATTAAACAAATGATCTCACTGACTTGCTTGCTGGGGCAAATTAATATCAAGAGCTTCTGCAGATAGAAGTCAAAGTTACTTATTGAAGTGTGAACAACTCTGCAGAGCTTTTGAGGCACTGAGGGGCCAATATCCTGTTACAAATGAAAATAAAGCTGATTGCCTATTGAGAAGGGTGGGAATGGTGAGGGGGGACTACTCAAACTATTTTTACACAAACCAGTGACAAATGAGACCTGCCATTCATCCCCAGTGTTCTGCACACTTGCCCTGTCTCTTCACCCCCAGGAAGGTCTCTGCTGCTTTCCCTGACTTTCCTGCTTTTCAGTGCTTTTCCAAGAGTCTGTTAAATGACAAGTGTATTTTAAAACCAGAAGTGTCTTTCTTATGTCACAATGCAAAGGGTAATAGGAACCTTCAGTGTGCTTCCTGTAAATATACACAGTCTGAAGAACAATTCTAGAAACAAACCACAGAATTACTGCCCATATGACTCCAGGTATATAAGAAAGAAACCAACTGGATGACTGATTTTACATAAAACAGTAAAGCACAAATCTCATTCCAGATATTTTAAATCTCCAGCCTTTAGTTAGAAAAATCAATCTGGATTTTCCCTCACATTCTTGGAGTCCAGACTGTGGCCAGGAGTAGTGAAAGAGAATTTGTAAGGATGTTGCAATATATGTTCTCCCTGGGGAAAACCCCAAAACAGTAAAACAAAGAAGCACTAAGTCAAATGTTAAATAAAAGTAAATACCTATGAGCACAGAAACTCATCAGGCTAGGAATGTAGTCTGTTGCTATTAAAGACTTCAGAGAATGGGGGCAAGTGTGCTGAGCAATCTGTTCACACCTTAGATAAAGTTATCATTATCACCAAAGACCTGGCTTAATAATATGCAGTTCTGAATGCTACATTTACATCTACATCTGCAGAACTGAGCAGGCACTCACCCCCTAGGAGAGGTGAGCTGTTACTAGTGTCTGTGCCACACACCAGAATTATCTTCAAGAGAAAAGACTTAAAAGTAATTAAGTACAGGGTACTTAATTTGCACTCTTTCAATGCAATCATGTGGCAGTGCCCCCTCCATGCTCTCCCTAACAATCCAACAGAGAGTGGAGATGTGCAGAGCTTTTGGATTGTTTTCTTTTTAATGATGAAGAGAAATTTGAAAAAAAAGGCAAAGACACCTTCAGCTCTGAAAATTAATGCCAGTATTTCCAGGACTGTTTTGTCTGTCATTTGGCTGGAGAGCACCATCAGCTGCTACCCCACAGTGCTGCAGATGAAGCCAAGGCTGGAGTGCCACTGAGCAGTTACCCTCCTGCTTCAGCTCAGGTGCAAAAAGCACTTTGTTTAGAGATCTATCTGGGAATGAAGACAACAGTTTGGAGACTTTGCTTTTTCTATAAATAGGAAGTTGAACTGGAAATTTTAAGACACCCTCCTAGTAATACTTCCACCTTTCCCTGGAAGAATCACAGCTGAGAGCTGAAGCTGAGACAGTGACGAGCTCTTTCCACCCCCTTGCTAGACCCTGACCAGCACCATCACTGAGCCTTTGCTGTCCAGACACTGAGTTTTGCATACTTCAGCTGATAAAAGAGCTTCTCACAAGTCTAGTTTAAAATATATCAGTTGTTCTGTCCACCTACTCTGGCAGGCAGAACACTTGCTATACAAGCACCCTTCCACACCCCCAAACTGTTCATAATAAAGAAATTTTTATTTGGATGTCAGCCAAAGGAATGGATCAATAATAATTGTAGTAAATGAACTCTATTTCCAAGTGTATTTCTAGGCCTGCTATGTCTCAAAGGAGGAATATACAATATTTAAAAATCATTCCATCATTTCATGCAGAAATTGAATGGATTCCATACATCAGTTCACATCAAGTACCAGAAAGTTTAATTGGTATTAAAAGTTCATTGTTATGAAAACAAGAGGGAAAAAGAAAGAAGCTACCTGTGCCACAAAGATAGCCTGATCCAGGCAGCTCTGGTCAGAGGGTCCTGCACAGCACAATGCAGTTTGGCAGCAGAGAGCTCAATCAGAAATCAAGCAGAAAATATAGTAAAGCAAGCAGAAAGAAGCCAAAGTCCAAATGAAATGCAGAGAAAGCCAGAGGAGCTCTACTGATGCTGATTTAGGTAGGGAGCAGCTGGGGAGGGATTGTTCAGCCCTGGGATCCCACTGGACGCTGCTGCTCCACTGCAGCATTCACTGACCAGTTACACCCGAGAGAGAAGCAGCAGAGCAGCCCCAGCTTCTTTGCATGCAAACCCTTCCACCTGCTTAAATAAAGTGGTTGGTTTTGTTTAGTTGAGCAAATGCTTGAGAGAACACAGCAAAAAGCCACCCCTGAAAAAGGGTTTAATGAGCACAGTCTGTGCTCCAGCAGCAGTGGCACAGAGCAAGAGATCTACAGGGCCCCCTGTCACATCTCATATCCCTGTCTACTCTGCCTACAGCTCTCAGGCTGGGGCTCAAGAATACAGTTTAACAAAGGATGGACTCAACATCTGTACCTTGTTTTCTGTGGCATTCTATACCCAAAACACCTTGTAATGCCTTTTCAGTAAAATGCTGACTGGTTACCTCCTGCATGACCTACTTGGAGGGCCTTGGCTTGCTCTCCTGTAATGCAAAACGATGCAGAAATGCACTGCACGAGAATTCCACGATGCCCAGCAGCTACTCAGCTTCCAAGATATTCCGGTCTCTTCCTGGAGGAAACGCCAAGGGACTCTGCTTGCTTTAGCACACATGCTTGCTGCCATGACAAAGAACCTCAAAAATACAGAAAGGAGGTGGTACTAATGTAGCAAAGGATCAGGGCTCACAAGCCTTCCACAGCAGACTACACCCATTAGAATGCCTGCAGGGAGTTTTGCTGCAGTCCTGCTCTTCACCCCACCACAGCAACAGACATTTTTGTAGATTCCCTTTCCTGACAGCCAAGGGAGGAGGGATCTAGGTTCATTTCTAAGTAATGACAAAAGGCAGTAAGCAAATGCACAACTTTAAATTTATACCTCAAGATATGATTGTAAAGCATTAAGATTGCATGTAACTAGGTTATGTCTCTGCTGCTAAAATCTATGCATAATTTATTTATATTACAAGCTAAACATCAGGAACTGTCAGGAGGAACCCTAACAGCTCCTTACTAGCACGAATTAAACGCTCTGCACATAATATAAGCCCCAGGACAGCCATATGCTGTGATCCTGCACAGTATCAGTAAGCTAATTAAGAAACTGCCTTTGCTCACTCCTCTCTTTTGTGTGGGTTTTTAATTTGAGTTGATTTTTTCCAGTCTGGGTTGGGCAGATAAGCTTCTCCCTTTTTGTGCTACTTGCCGCCTCCAAAGTGAAGATTCACAGGCAAATTTTGGTTCTGTTTTTATCTCTTTTCTGGAACTATTCCTTCTCTCAAAGTCCACTTCAAAAGCACCTGCTGCACACCAGAAGACTGACAGAATCATTAGCTCCAGTACCTGGAGCATCAATCTCTCACAGGCTGCACCCACTGTGAACACAACACGAGCACAGCAGCCTCAGCACTGCGGGTGAGTGGGGGACAGAGATGGCAGCATCTGCCCTCAGCTCCCCTGGGTGGCACAGAGAAGCATTAACCTTTGGGAGGAGTCCTCTCCAGATGATCCTGATTAAATAACTGCTCTGCAAAGCATAGGAAAGGACTACTTCAACTAGGATAGGAGAATACACAGAGTAAGAGGGAACGCCAAACAAACGACTTTGCCATAGAACCGTTTTTGGAGTTGGAGAGAAGTGTAGCTGCTGAGGAGGGCTCTGTACTACTGCAAATTTGATGCTGATAAAGAAGACAGAAAAGTGAGTTTTCAGGTGCCAGCCTTTAGTTTCTACCTTCTCTGTTGTGCCATGCCTCAGTGAGCAAAGCTCCCCTGACACCAAGGGCAGCTCATCCAGCAGCACCGCAGCAGCGTCACCTGAGCCTCAGCTCCTGCTCTGCACTAGGCAGCACTTCCAGGTCACAGATTTGCACTTCAGCACCTTCTAACCTCAGTCAGCTGGGGATGAAGGCTGCCTCCAGTGTATGAGTGCACACAGGACAAATATTTGGTGACTGTCACCACATACTATTATCATGCCTGCAGGATCTAAAGATGAACAACTTGAAAGTAATGCATTCTGAAAGCTCTAATTCCCAGGCACTCTTCTTCAGAGAAAAGCCACACATTAATCATTAATAAGAAAGAAGGGCATAAGAACCTGGTTTTGATGACCTTACTTCTTTTTGTTCCTCAAATTCAGCACACAGAGATGGGAAGAAAAAACAGGCACACCAACATCACTGGTGCACTCAATACAGGTGTTTGTGGGGGCAAAGACAGAGACCTTTTCTGCCCAAACAAGACCACAAGTTGCTTGACAAATCTTCTTTACCTCCACATGCCTCAGAGACACACCCACACTCCTGCTCCAAACAGTGGGTGCAGGCAGTGTCTGGGTACATACACATTATTGAACTATAAAGACATGAGGACTCACAGTGTTACCTGTGTCTGAAACACTGCAGGTGACATTTGCAGCACAAGATGTACAGGCATGTACCATAATGCTCTGTCCTCCTCAGAAAAAGGCTCAGAACATTTGCATATAAAAAGGATTTGAAATATCCCAAATATTTCTGATTTACCATCAAGCTCTTGCAGTTTCCTTTCCTCTGAAGTACCTAAGAGGAATCTGCAGATACTTTCACTAATTTCTCAACCTGGTGGAGCATATTTCTGGCTCTGAATTCCCTGAGTCTTTACACCATGTCTTCAAGCATCATGTCTCACATTTACCAAACCTATCAGGTGTTGATTCCATGGACCAAACCCTTAATTTACACCTACAGAAGTTGTTTTTTCCCAGTTGAAGTCTGTAGGATGAACCATTTCAAATCCTTGAACTACTGGTATTTACAGCAACTTCAGGGAAGGTACATACCGAGGTGCCAGTCCCACATTAAAGACAGAAGATTGAAGATCAGTGAAGTCTAGATCCCCTAAGGCACTTAGCAGCCTGAACCTAACCAAAGCCAGAAGGAGACAGGGCTATTAAAAATTAGACCACAAAAAGGTTTATACCATTAATCTTGCCTGTAATTATGTCAGTGCAGTAGCGCACCAGCAAATAAATCCACACTTCTCAAGTCTCCTGGTACAGCTCCAGCCACCAGGTCGTCCCTTCCCTTCTCAGGGGCTGACATTGGACAAGCTGCTATGTGCAATCTCCAGCTGAAGAATGTGTGTTTTTAGGGAAAGTCAGGTGGGTGCAGGTTTGTTTGTGTTCATACACCTCGGCCAGGGCTCTGAACCCTAAGGGTATTTGTGAATGCGAATTTCTGTGTACTTGGAGAACTGACAAGAAATGCTGCAACTACAGATGGTACCCCTGGAAAAAGGAGCACTTTGCATCTGTTTGCTATGCAAATTAATTCATTTAACATTTGTTGACAACAGGTCAGTTTAGCACAGGAATCAGGCTAGAAAGTTGGCAATTTAGGAACTAAGTTCTACTCTGTCCTCTTATAAGTGAAAAAATCCAAGAGAGAATTAAAAGCAATTAGGCAGAAACTAGCAATTAAGCCCATAATGAATTTAATTTTTAAACCATTAAAATCCTTGCTGCTTCCAGAAAACTAGGAATCATGGTGGGTATCTCCACAGACAACTAACAAGATGATGTGACTGCAACAGTGCTCTGACTCACAGATGCAGCAATTTCCATGCAAAGCAGGGAAGCACCTTTGGAGAAACCAGGAGACCCAGGGAAGGTCTCTGGAGCTGCCTGGGTGTTCATGAACCACAGATCCATCTTTCCTATAAGAGCTCAATTCATACTCTTTTCCTGAAGCACCTCAATGTCTGGGTAAAAGCTCTAGGAAGGACCATGAACTTGCCTCATGAAGATGCACCAAATAATTCCACTGCTTCACCAGGAGTGCAATTTGAAGACAAATGCTTCAGGATTGCAAATCCCAGTAGGGATTTAAGTGTTTAAAGAAAAAAAAAAAAAAAAGAGGCAGTAACTAGAAGAGACCTTCTCTACATACCTAAAAGAATAAAATACAATGTGAAGACATAAAACTTGCACTGTAAATGAAATGAAGGAACATCTGTACATAGTTAATGATTCTCCTATGGCAGGCAAATGTCTTCCTTACTTCTTTCCCAGTCCTACTGCTTCATAACCAAAAATCCACTTTGCTTTGTCTTTTACTGTTCATTTCCAGATTTCTACCATACATGTTTCTTTTATCAGCTTCAACAGGATACAAGAACACCCCTGTTTTATAAATGACACCCAGGGCAGCATCCCTCACAAGGCTAGTGACCGGATATTGCAGATGTATTCATCATACTGTGTCTACCCTTGGAAACACAGCAATGTAAGAGGAAGCATCTTTTTCCTGATCTCAGGATGGGAATGAAGACAAAATTACCATCACCTGCACTCATTTCTGAAAGCTTCAGTGGTCAAGATTATAAAAGAGCATCCAATCAATTTTATTATTAGATCATACTTTGCAAATTGGATGTGCTGCCAAGGATTCCCCCAAACATTTCTTTGAGCAGAGTTTTTGGCAAGTCAAGTGCAGAGTGAGATGGCACACAGAACCCATCAGCCATGTTCCTGATGATACCAGGATTCAAAATAACCCTACAATGGGCACAGTCACAGGAGAGGGCCTGACTTTAAATAAACAACAGTCAATATAGACCTTCACCAGTGGCCTTTTCTTCCTTGGATTCCCCCTGGCTCTCTGTGTGAGCAGTCAGCTACAGCAGCCTGGAATGGGCACCATTGAGTGTCCCAGGTAACCCCAGAACAAATAACATGGCAAAGCAGCTTTCTTGAATGGCTTTTCTGATCATAAACTGTGAGCAGGGGTGCAAATCCTGTGGCCACACAAACCTAAATCAGTATCCAGCATCACAGTGGGAATTTTGTTACTTCAGCAAGTGGGTAAATCTGGCTACAGAAAGCCAGAAAGCCACCTCAGCTCCAGCCAAGGGCAGAGTGCATGGACCATGGCTCTTATCTTGTAAGTTAATCCCCGGCCCTGGTGCAGGTATAGATCTTTGCTCAGGGGTTGGCCCCAGTTACTGACCCTGCAGCTGAACCACCCTTCCATCCCACAGGTGCCTGCCACACCACACTGTCCTGCTGTCAATGCAGCTCTAAATCCACCCGGAGGCACTGGGCCAAGGTGAGCACATAGCTCACCCCAACTTACTCAGACCTGCACACACACCAGCACCTGAACCCCCAAAGTGAGGGGGGAGAGACACAAGTTACACAGGGGAAAATGGGTAAGACTGGAAAGGAAAGTGGGATGGTCCAGGAATTGAAGAAGAGGTAAAGCTAAATAATTGTAGTGTGGGTATTTTTAATTACTTGTTTTTAATTATTTTGAAACGAGTGTTTCCATGGCTCCACATTATCAAAGGAGAAACCTAGATTAAGAACAAAGTAAAGATGAGTAAGCAGTGTTAAAAAAATAAAAACACAGCAAGTAATTAACTGGCAGTTCATGCTGTGAATCACTGAGTTTGGAACAAACTCACCCACATCTGTTGATAAACTTCATTAACTGAAAAAATGATACTGAAAGGAATGTCATGCTGCATGCACAGCGCCTGTGTTCTGCTTAGATACCTAAACTGCAAGGACACCTGAAACCTCACAGGCTCAGAGATTGTTCCACTTATTTCGGGAGACAACACAGCTCACACCTGAGGCTCACTTCCAAAGGAGACAAAGGGAGGCTGGCACATAATCAAGAGGCCTAACCTCCCAATTAAATATCAAACTGGTGAACAGTTTGCAGCCTGCAATAAGCTCCATTCGTGGAAAATTGAATTTCTAGGACCAGCTACTGAGTCAATGAGAGAAGCATAGGCAAAGGGGTTTTTAAACACTGATGTCTGTCAGACAGATGGCTGCAACAATTTATTCCCTGTTGGTGTTAACTATCACATCTTGTTGCTGCTTTTAAAGATGAGTTGCACAGGATTTCAACACACAACACAAAATAATTTCCAACAGTTTTAATGTTAATTACTTTTGATATGCCCATTTAGACCCCTAGATCTGGAAGTGCTCCACAAACAGTGTGTGTTATATCCCTGACATAGGAACAGGAAGCACAACCAGCTGAAAGGCAGCTCACACCCACCTGCTCCTGCACTCACTCACCTCACTGCACAGAGGGGGCAGACAGCAGGGCAGTTCTGCTCAGTTCCTGTGCAGGAGGCTGCTGTCTCCATGGCTCAGCACAGACCTGGACAGATTACCTTTTCCAGATTACCCTTCCCTGCTCTCACATCCCCATCTACCTCAGGCAGCCTCAGTCAGGCATGAGATCACCTCACCTCACATCTGATGGAAGCTTCACATTTTCCACAAGGAAGCACTAAGTCCCTCCTGACTGTGACAGCAGAGACTGGAGATGAGAGGACTGAAAGACATTTCCCTATTCAACAGCAGAGCAGCCACCATTCACTGGGAGTTGGCCTGATGCATTACAGGGTTCACCAGGACCACTTTGAAATATCAGAAGTTTAAATTCTCTAACATCTCAGTACCATGTTTCACATCCTTCTTCATAGGCTTTAAGAACACAGTGTCCAAAAGAAGTCTGAGTTTCCTGTAAACCCAGTGCCTTACTTTAAAATTAAACAAAAACCCAAAAAACCCGCAAAAGCCCAAACCCAACTGATCAACAAACCAAGAGACACCCTGGAGTACAGAAGTTTGAGTGGATCCACATACTAATAAAATTTTATGATGTGGATTAGGCTAGTCTACTAATGACCAATTTATTGTCTATACTTACTGGAGAATCTCATATTCATTGAGATAACCCTTTTATTCCCTCACCATGACTAATTTCCTCCTGCAGAACATCCCTAGAAATGAGACACTAGTAAGTAAAAACCTATGATGTCTGGAGTCTGCTTAAAGGACCTCAGCTTCCAGTGGGACTGCAAATAATTTCAGTAATGGGCCCTTCCAGAACACTTTTCATTACTTTCTTCATTTGTCAAGTTACTTGGGGGAATAGTTATTACAATTTAGAGACCACAAGCCCAAGAAACAGAAATGAACCAACTTCTGAAGATGCATTAATCAGTAGAAATCTGACAGGAATACATTTAAGAGAAAGAGAAGGTATAATGCCAAATCTTTATTACTTTTATTCGAACTAATTGACTTCATCGCAAAGCTGAAGAATCTAAACTAAATAGCATAACTGTTTTTTCTCAAAAGAAAAGCAAAATGTGCTTAGGGAACATTGATTCTTCAGGTTTTTCAGGCTGCATTAGGACTCCTCCTGACTCCAGCTTTTAGCATGAACTGTCCTGCTCTCAAGGTGCTTTCAGAATTGCAAACACAGTATGAAACCAGAAAAGGCTCCTTTGTAAGAAATTTTAGAAGGAACACTTAGAATCCTAAATAGTCAGCAGCTCAAAATCTTCACTGAAACCCCCAAGAAACGATGGGGAAAATGCAGAGCTGTGCCTTACCTCAAGCAGCCAGAGGTGTTCTTGAAGACCGTTGTCCACTCGGCGTCGCGCGGCTTGGAGTCCTCGTTGGGCTCGCTCTCCCAGCCCGAGTGCGGGATGATCACCTCGTTGGTCAGCGTCTGCAGACCGTGGTTGATGATAACCATCTTCAGGGGCTCGTAGGAGGATAAATTCCACAGGGTACCTGCAGGGGATTATTAAATAACCAGAGAATAACAACTGTATGGTAAAGAGAATCACAGGATTCACAGAGAAGCAGTTGAAGGTTAAATCAGAAAACTAAACAAGAAGGTGAAGCAACTTGATGAGATGCCAGACCAGAACCAGCTTAGGGAAAATCCCACAGTTTCTTCAACAGAGCACGAAAGCACTTTTATCAAGACATGGATAGTGTTGAACTCATCAAGCCCTACACAGAGAACATAAAAGTGATGTACTACTGGAGATTAATAGGATTTTTCTGCTGTATACAAATTGTGTTACACTTTCAAGTCTAACTATGCCTCAAAAAGTAAAAATTCATCCAGTGAAGCAAAGTATATTGAGCAAATCCAAGGAGAGATGAATTTCTGGAGGATCACTGATCTTATGCTTATCTTCTACACAAGATAATATTTCATTCAAGTCTCCTCTCTATTATTTATTTTCACATCTTCCTGTCACAAGCAATATCTGTGTTCAAATCTCCTGGTGCCACAAACATATGATTTCTTGAAGAAGCTGGAAACCAGAACTCCACTGTCTTTTCATTTTTACTTCAATTATGAGCCAAAGCAGACAGAAGTCAAACATCAAAACCGAATAACAGAGCAACAGCTTTATAGCTGCAAAATACCCAGTGTTAGATAAGTGATACAGCCTCCCAGCAGACCTGTATCAGTGTCCTGACAGTTATTACTCATCAGAGTAGGACTGAAACAGAACGCTCACTTCAGAGAGAATTTCTGCATAGACCCAGCCTGGTACCATCTGAGAGCTGTCAGTAACAACACTTGGAGGGAGCCAGACACACGCTTTTGGTCTCCAAGAAAAAGTGTCAGTTCTAGCAAAATTTTCAGACAGCCCAAACAGAAAACCCAGATTCCCCAAAACACACAAGGAATCTTTCCCAAAGGGATCGAATACCAACCTGAGGTCCCTGTGTTACCACAACTATGGACATGTGCAGATTACAGTGCATACTGTAAATCTCCACCTAATTCTGTATACATCTAAAAAACACAACAACAGAAGTGCAACCTTTTGTTTCTGTCCCTTTCAATCTTTCCTGGAGCAGTGATGTAATCTGTTACTTCTAGAGTGAAACTACAGAGGCAAATTTTATTGCTTAAGGAGAACTAGGCAGATAAATAAGTAAAAAGTCAAGAATACCTACAAAATTTTCAAGATCTCTAATATTACAGGAGCGTATGAAATATTACCAGTGCAAAAACCTTTTGCTTGTTTTAGGACTTAGAGATTTGTGTCTGGACTTCAATACCTTCAACCACAGCATGTAAAATAAAATCACCACCTCCAAACTCTTCCTATATTCTCATTCACCAGAGGTTATTTCAAGAGACTAAATGCAACTGTGGATTCAATAGAGTTCTGACTGGACTGCAGCACCAACCTGCCCATCTAGCACCAGCTTTGATGCTGTAACCCCACCCTGACCAGGAGAACCACCTGCCCCTATGGAACAGCTCCTCTACATACACAGAATTTTTATCAAGGGGCTGGCTCTAACTTATGCAATGAACTATTTAGGGCAAACACAATTTGACTGTAAATCTCAGTGAGAGACTACCAGACAAAGGGAACTGGAGTTACACAGAACCTTTCCCCCACCCTCTTTGATGAAAACTCCCCCAGCATTTTACAAGATTTCAATTTCTCATCTGCATCCCATCTCCACAATCTTTCATACAAAACAATAAACTGAAGAAGAATAAAAGACAGCCTTACTATTAAAAAAATTAGTGCAATCACTTCAAATTATTCAAAAGGTCAAAGCACTTAAATTTATAATATTCTCCTTGATGGTTGCATAAGGAAATCCAAAGGAATCCCTCTGTTGAACAGCCTTTAGCAAGGGAAAATTCACAGCACTTAAAAGAAATGTAGCAAAAGATAAACAGAGGTGAGGGAGTCCTGTGGTTCCAGACAGAGAAAAAACTTCAGGTTGAAAACTGATTTCATGGGGAAAATATTTCACAGGAAAGGATATAGAAAATAAACACACTGACAGTACACTCTTCTTGTTCAAAATTATGAAACAAAGAGCTCTAAATCCAAGCATCCTTTCTACACTAGAGAAAACAAATTCTATGGAAAAGTCACTGCTAGTGACAGCCTTTAGGTTAAGGGAACAAATTCAGATCCAATTGTAGCATGTAGCAGCACAAAAAAATAGAAGGGAAAAAATTGCTGTAAATTTGACATCCATCTTTAAATATCATTCCCTGTTACTATTAGCATAACACACAAATGTTTCAACAAGCTGGAAACACTGTTTTTAAAACTCTAATCAATTCAAATGAACAGCACTCAGGAGAAATCATGTCACTAACACAGCAGCACAAGGTGCACAGGTGTCACTAACACAGCAGCACAAATCTAAATTTTCCATGCACTTTCACTACAAGCCTTGGCCTTTTTGACCACAGACTGCATGAGCTTTAGGAGTAGAAAAAGATGAAGTATTGCTCTTCAGAAGATAAACATGATGAGTAGCAATCTGTATTTTATTCATAAATACTGTGAGTAATGTACTTATGTACTTCTAGCTTCAAGCATCAGCCCTGATTTTTCAACATATGAAGCAGGGAAAATAACTACAAGCTTTTATTTAAAAAAAAAAATCCAACATCACCAAGAAACTAGAAGCTCTTTAATTCCTTTTCTGTGGTCCATACCACACAGTTTACCACTTGGGGAAATAAGCACTCTGCAATATATTCCCTGAGGAATTCTTGTTGTGTGCTGGTCCAGGGGACATGTGTTTGACAGACTTGTTTGTATCAAAATCCTGAAGATTGGAGCTGTGCTCCATTAAGCAGTCAAGTTGAGCATCTCAGTGTGATCTAGTGTGTGACAGAACACACCATGGGCAAGAACCTTCTTCAGAGCAGCCCTGGAACAGAAAATGGAAGGAGAAAGCTCCTCTGAGATGAGCAAGCTGAAGAGAGCAGGGTACTTCTCCAAAGAGGAGCCTGAGCAGCAGACAGGACCTCAGCACACAGCAGTGCCCAGGGATGGGAGCTCTGAGAAGCTGATTTATCTGCAAGTTGCTATTTGAGCATTAGATCAAAATATTTCATCTGCAGAGCATTCTGAAGGTCAATCATTTTTCAATTATAACCAATTTCAAGAATCACGTCCTGCACCACTTAAAATCAGTGCAATGTCATTAAACAACAAAATTACTCCAACATTCTCACAAAGAACAAAATTATTCATTAAAGCTACCAATTTCTGATTGCTTTTCAAAGAATGTAATAGAATTTTGGTCTTGCATATCTGATGGGAACATTTCCTCCACAAAAACCTTATCATTCAAGATAAAACTTTTGTAGCTTTCCCAATCAGAGCAGATTTAATTCCTTATCAGCTTAATCCTCATTTCTCTATTTTTCTCAAGAAAATGATCCACTGAGAGTACAGCAGTACAGCTGCAAGCCTAGAAGAAATGAAGGAGGAATTTTGTGGAGTATTTCTCAACACAACTCTACTCATGATTTACTTATGGACAGTCTAACACTTAAATCAAGCTTTTCTCAGTGCAGTAGCTAGGAAACATTTTGTAACTCCACATTTCAAAAAGAAAGAGAAGTGAGATCTGTGGTATTTTATGAATGTACCTTTGAGTTTAGAAGGCAGTTTTTGCACACTTCACAGATTTCTGACCTCAAGGGACATCATTTGCAGGTATGTCAAGAACATCTGGTAAAACAATGATGGCACTAACCCAAAAAAGTTTTTTAATTTCTGCTAAAACCAGTGCTGTCTGTAAGAAAAAAAATCTACAGACTGGCTTAATCTGGCAGCAGTGGTGTACCAGTACACTCTGCCTGCTTCCAAAATTCAATGTCAGAACAGTTGTCTGACTTCTCCAAAGGTGTATCCTGGGAAGTGCTCAAGGGAACACTCCCAGCACAGCCACACTCACTCGTTCAGCACTGATGCCACACATCTGAGTTCTCCCTCCATGCTGCATCCATCTCTTGGGTATTTTTAACTCATTGGTGTGGCTTTTCCCCTACTCCATTCACAGTGACCAGACCCAGCTGTGGCTGCTGCACCAGATCAAGCAAAGGAGAAGGCATGGAGCTGTCAAGGACTGACTCTCACATTAAATGCTAAGGAGGATCTCTTTTGCCTGAAAGCCCTGCCTCAAACAGGGCGTCCTACTGTGTGCACCCAGGTACCTCCTGTCCTGCAGGCAGAGTTCCACAGCCAGAGAAACAAAACTTCAAGCCTAGAACTGCTGTTGAATTCAGACAACTGAATTATTTAAACTTCTTTAAATTACTTGAATCTCTCTGGAAAGTAGGATTATTTTATTATTTGTCTTTAGCTGGGATGACCAGCTGGTGATTACTACTGAGCTTTTGAAAGGCAGCCAGTATTGAGTTAAAGAAAGATTAAACTGTAGAAAAATCAATGCGTCATACCAAACTTGAATTTGGAGCCTGTTAAAAGAAATAAACACAAATGCTGTATGCTGTTGTATTTTTTTCTTTTTCCTAATGCATTGCTGATGAAGTCCCCAGACATTTCACTCCAGACAAACTGAAAAACTTTCATGGCAAAGGTAGGCTTTGGTTTATCACAAGGGAAAAGCACCCAGATAGGAAGTCACAATTGCTGCCAGGAGAACACTGGAATTGTGACCTGAATTTCTGAGGCTGCAGAACCCAGTCCTTTTGCAGCAGCCCTGCCTGAATGCTCCCTTTGCACTTCAAGCTGGCTCTTGTTTCTGTCTGCTGACTTTTGGAGCTCACTTTACAAATGGACAATTCCACATTATCAGCCAGAGCTTTGAACACGGACTGCAAGTACAGCAGCACCAGCCACAGAGGCATTGCTGGAATATTATTCTTTTCTGTGCTGATGCTTGAATGTCTCACACTGGATCTGGTGATATCATTTTAGAAGGGGAATGAAATTATTCCTGGTAGGTGGAGATTAAATGCACATCATCTGTTACTGGACATCTGTTTAGGTTAATGCCCTTAGTATTCCTGGTGTTTTTGAGTAAGGGGAAATAAAGAGCTCTAAGGAACAAAAGCCAAGGTGGAATAGAAATACTACATTTAATTGGAAAAAACTGCTGCCAAATAAAATGCATTTGAACTCTAAAGCTAATTAAGCAACAGGAAATCAAAGCAATTGCCATTTACAGTGAAAAGGAAAAACATCCACTTTGCTTTTGCCATCTTAGAAGTGACTGATTACTACCTAGAACTATAATGATATTCCTTCAGAGTAAATTATAGACTGGCTTCTCCTTTCTTGAATCTAAGGAAATAAATTTATTGCTTCTCAGCACTCCAGAAATGAGTGTTGATTAAACTAGAACAGTAGATAAACAGATATTCTTTACTAAAAAAAAAATAAAGTCTGTCGTCGCATTAAATGAGTGCAACAAATAGAATATAAATACCACCTGCAGAGTTTCCATGTTGAGACAGAGCACTGACAGCTCTCAAAGCACAACCAGCACGTGCTACTCAGAGGTTCTCTGACAAAACAGACAGCTCTCCTTTGCCAGCTCACTGGAAAAAGGCTGGAAAAATATCCCTGCTAGTTTCAACACTGTATATTTAGACCTAGTTTGCTAAATAGCCTGTAATGGCTGTGGGAGAACAGATGGAACACCCAGGGCCACTGTTCATCTCAGAGAATTATGATTACCAGTAAGAACTTAAAGAGAGCTACTACAATTTTTGAGGAAATTACAGAATTATGATGTTTACCTCTAATGGCTTAATCAATGTTTGCAATAGGGTCTGCCTGCACAAGCCAACACTGATAAGGCAGCTAAACAGTTTCAGCCCTGGACCCATTTTCATCCTCACAAAGCTTTCAGGACAAATTCTGTTCTGGCACAGAAATTCATCGGAACTGCTCTGGTCTCCATCCAAACATCCCCCGCGGCTTCTGAGAAGAGAAAGGGAAATCCATTTCACTCCTCATGATTTATGGGAGACTGAAGAACAATATCTTTCTCCTTACTTTAAGAGCTGACATACTTTTCCACCCTTTCCCACTTAATGGCTGAACTTTGAAACTTGGCATATACTTTATTGCTCTTTTTGGATGATGCCCAAGACTAAGTTCAAATAAAAACAGGTTAAATAATGGAGCTGTAAGTGTTTGAAAACTCCCTGCAAGTGTGCACAAATTCAATAACCTGAAATTTAATTCTCCTTTTTCCAACCTTAGCAACAAACAAATCCATGTCCAGATTAGCAAAAGCAGACCCTCTGCTCCTAAAATCTGAGTTTTCCAGCCCAGAAGCTGCAACTTTTACACAGCCTCAGAGTCCTCAGCACCAAGCTGGAAGTGTTCCTGACCAGACTGACTGGCCCCCTAAATATAAGGGAGTGGGGACATGGCAGCAGGATTGTTTTATAAGAGATTAACAAGGAAAGATTTAGCTCAGCCTGTCTTACCTCATAACGCACTGAGGGCACGTGCACTGCAAATTACCTGTCAATGGAGCAGCTGTAACTCATTTCAGCTCCAGTACCCCAAGCACCTGGTACTGCATGCTACACCCAGGGAGCAGCACCCACCCCTCAGCAGCCAGGGAATCCCAAGTGCACCACACACACACACAGATGACCTCGATCCCCTCCTGACGGGCACGCGTCAGGCTCTCACCCCACAAACGTGGTGCAGCTACAGAACAGCTGCAGCCAGTGATCTAAATTCTCCTCCAGTGCTGTAATCTCCAGCAATTCTTGTCTCTGGAGCTGAAAGAATTGTTCTAAAGACTAATCCATTAAGGAAATCAGACACTGACCTGTAATTAGCTCTCTGACTTCCATGTCGTTTGTTTTTCGCAACAGCCTGATCAATGCAGGGATCCCATCACAGTTCTTTATGGCCACTTTGTTTTCGTTATCCTTCCCGTAGGAGATGTTTCTGAGAGCCCCGCAGGCCTTACGATGGACCTCAGGCTTTGGATGATCCAGCAGGCCCACCAGGATGGGGATGCCCTTGAGGTGCCTCACGTCCTTTTTGATCTTGTCGTTCTCGTAGCACAGGTGCTGCAGGTAGGCGGCGGCGTTGGACTTGACGGGGTCGATGGGGTGGCTGAGCATGGCGATGACCTCGGGCAGGTCGGGGTCCCTCCAGCGCGGGTCCTTGCGGATGCTGTCGATGGAGGGCGAGCGCTTGCCCAGGCGGTCGATGCTGGCCATGCTGCCGCGCTCCGGCTGCGCCAGCGGCGCCGCGTAACCCCCGTGCAGGTACGGGATCCTCTCCTCAACCATCTCCGTCTCGATGGGGTCATCGTAGCCCCTGAGACAAACAACGGTCCCGAGACAAAGGAAGGGAAAAAAAAAAAGGCACATTTAAACACTTAACTCTGAGTCAACATGGAGATTTCAGATTTCAGCCATGAGCAAACATTTTAATATCACAAGCATCACTGGGGCAGCATATTTAGTGTTTTCAACAGTTTACTTGGAGTAATTTGAAAATTAACCATAGCTGAGCTCTCAGCAGTGATGGGACTCCAGCACAGTGTTTGTCTGGCCAGCAATGAAACGATGACAGGAACTGCAAGCCATCAAACAGATTGCTTTCATTTTGGTCACTTAGCAAAGCAATTACAACAGAGCTGGATTACATTTAGTAGGAAACACTGATCTTCATTAATGCTGCTACTTCTGCAACAAACCAAAACTCTAATTAAGGGCATTCAAGGCCTGGGCAGGGACCACAGATATATTTCAGCAAGTCTGACAAGCTCCACTACATTTCCATGTTGATGCTCAGACAAGCATACTCTAAACACTACTCTTAATCGATATTGCCATAAACCACCCTCTTATAGATGTATTTTTTCAAACCAGCAGCAGCCTTTTGCTTTACAGTTTTTTCCTGGACAGGTTTGCTACTGTCTCAGTATTGCAGTTAGCTCTGTCAAGTAAGTGGTTCTAATTGCTACAAAATGTTTCTTAAAATCTTTCATCTAAAGCACTGAGTGATGTTATTGAACCATTTCTGCTGTCAGGCTGAAGTATAGGCTATTAGAAGCCAGGAGAAAACGGAACTTGCTGTCATCCCAAAGGGACTGATAATTAAACTGAGCTCTGGGGAGAAGAGCAACCAGAGGTGGAGACTGAACTTAGTCTTGTACAATTAACGCTTTTAATGTTAAAAGTGCCTCTCCTGACTTTACGTTGCTTTAATTGCTGTTCTAAACCATAAACTGAATGAAAGGATAAAATGGGCAAGTATCCAAAACCCAGAACGAATCTGAAGAAATCCTTTTATTGATGCAGTTATTTGTATATGTATAATTCAGCAGTTGCTCTACACAGTAATTTACACTCTCTGGACAGTCGTGTTTTCTGTTACAGAACAAAGCTGTTTCCAGCACTCCAAGCAGAACAACACTGAAACAATTTATTTCTGTGAATGCACACAGGGCAGAAGGAATAACAAAACCCCTTAGCTACTCCTCAAAATTCTGTTTTTACACATGCAAATTTGTGATAACCAGCATTAAAACTGCAACAAATTCTCATTTCTCAAACCCATCCTCATGTTAAATTCTATTTCACTTCACAAAAGCAGCAGAAGATTAATTTTAATAATTGCACAGCTGTTCCTTGCTTGACTTGGTAACTCACAATTCAGAACATCTCAGTCCTGTGAGTCCACCTCAATTACACCTGCACAATTAAGCTTCTCTCTCCTCCTCATCCGTGCAAGTACACAAAGATAATTGCTGTCTTGGGATGAAGTTTGTTTGCTTTATTTCCACAAAGCCTTCCAAACAGAACCACACAGATAGGCCTGTCTTCCTCACGTTGTATCCTCTTCTCTTTGCCACACAAAGCTCCTTGGTCTCATTACATTTGTCAAAAGAAAACTTCAGAGTTAGAAGTTCAAATGCAGCACTGTCATGACCAAAGAGTACCACACAAGTCTTGTACCAACAACACTAATTGTCAGTCACTACTTATTAAATATGAGTGGAAATACCTGAAGTCAAGAATTAATCATTAAAAAGAAAAATTAAATAAGATGACAACCTTGCTTTAAAATAAGACAGCATCTCTCAACAATCAGTAGAGAAGAGGATAAAAACAAAAACCTTCAATTGCTGGAATAAGCCCTCACAGGCCAGATCCAACATTCCTCTGAGGATGAAACAGTGCTGAGAGTCAGTATTAATGCACCAGTGACATAACTCAATGATTGCACCTGGCAGCAAAGGAAAAGACCTGCACACCTGAACCCTGAAGACCCCAAATCATTATGTAGAAACTCAGATCCTGTATGAACCTAAGAGGTGTACAAGAAAGCTCAGCCAGGGCAAGTATCGCACTACTTCAGATTCACATGACCAAATAATACACTGATCAAGGCTAGGGAAGGTTAAAAAAAAACCAACAGGGGAAGCAGTTTACCAAAACAGATCATCTGCAAAGGAGCAGGACAACTGCTCAGGCAGAGCAAGGCACAAGTGCCACAAGCCCCATCACCTGTCCTTTAACAGAGGGCTGGAACATCAGAATGGCAGAGCAAGAAAGTCAAAAGCAAGAATCTATCCGGGCATTAAACACACCCTGATCACCAACATATTTACACACTGGATGAGTAAAGAAATCCTCTTTCTGAGTCAGATTGGTGCATGCTAAATGGGATTTGTCACTTCCACATCACTGGAACAGCTAGGCTGGGAAGGAGAAGCCACTTGATACAGAACAGGACTAAGAAGAGCCTCAGCAGATACTGCTCTCAGGAGACCAGGAGCTCTCTCCTCTCAGGACTGAAGAGCTCTGGTGCTATGCCAGAGTTGCTGACTGCAAGCATCTTGCCTTCTGTCTGTCTGCATCAAGGCAGCCAAGTTTTCGGGATGTCATGGGTCTCACGAATCACCTGTCTCAGGGAATTGATCAAAACCCACTCTAGCACAGTTAAAAACTGGGAGAGAGCTTGTGGATTTGTCATCTTTCTTATGGCTTCAACATAGGCACATTTGAGTAAACAGGTGAAGGATTTAAACATTTAATCCTCAACAACTTCTGCAAGTGTTAACATTCATTACACTTTGCAGCCGGTGTCTGCTTTGGATAAAAGACCAGAAAGGCTCAGGATTTCAGCAGGAAACTTAGTGCCAAACACTGAAGAGGAAACGTAAAGACTTTGCAGAATGAAATTCTACTTTTGCCAGGCTCTGTTCCCTGATAGGATACACAGGGGGATTCAAACCTGGAGTGAATCCTCTGCTGAGATAAGGCTGAGTTATGGCCATATGGTTAAAACACCAAAATCCCCTTAACAGGAGACACCTAAGAACTCCAATGGATGAGCTGACTGGGGCTGCCTCCTGCCCCATCAAACTCTGCATTCATCACCTTCTGCAAGCACAATATTATCAAGCTGAATCCACACTAAGGAAGACACTCAGAAAAAACCCAAATATTTTTCATACTGACCACATTGCTTGCCTCACCCTGTTCTGCCCAGGCATGTCCATAAAACCCTGCCCCAAACTAGACAACATCCAAACGCTGCCCATATACACATGGAATGAGTGAATGTAGGCCAGAAGTGCTGACTGAAAGTTTTATTTACAATTGCAAGTCTTTTTACTGAAAAAAAACACCAGAAGAAGAATGAAACTGCCATGTATGGTGTTACCAGTACTCTGTCTATACACAACAGCAGCAATAGACCCACTGGTAAAGGTATTTAATCTAAAATTTGTCTCATCTCCTGGTAACAGTAATTTGGACTGTGAAGTGACCACCAAATACAGTCTCAGTGTCTTAAATCAGGCTTCTGGCATAGATAATTTAACAGTAAAAAACTGTTCTGTTGTTGATTTAGTCAACATTAAAAATTTATATCCTGTCTAGTCTGGAACAGTAACACTGGCAATAGCTGCTCCAGAGCCCTTAGGGAAAAAAAGAGGTCCCACAAATGCTCATACAAGTGAAGAATGCAGAGGTCTACTCTGGGAAGAAATCACCACCCATGCAAGAAAAAACTGAACAGAAGTTATTTAAATCAGTAAGATGAATTATGACTTGAAATTTCTTTCAATTTCTTTCTTTGTCTGTATTAATTTCAATTTAATGATTAAAAAATATTCAAATAGTACTAGGGAAGTTTTTTGTGAATAAAAGAATTCAGTACTTCTTGCTTCCTTGCAAAAAGGACTGTATATAAAACATCCAGCACACAGTAAAATTAGATGCTTTTAAAAACTATAATAAACATTTAGTATAATAAAGAGAACCTAGCAAATGAAGGAAAATGAGGCACAAACTCAATTAAAGATATGTAAATACCTTCATAAGTAAACTTGAGTAAAATTACTTCAATACTGTACACCCCAAATGCTTTTCTCTAACCCCAATTTATTATGCAACCTGACTTACACCAAACCAGAGCATAAAGCTGAGGGGAAAAACAAGAAGTGCCAGGTGCTCTTGCACCTGGTAAGAAAGTGATGTATCTTACATGAGGAGAGACTCAGTATGAAGGAAAACAAGAAAGCCCAGCCACAAGCAATGATGAGCCAACAGAGGGAATATTTGCCTTTGTGCATTTATCTGGATTTGGAGATGTTTGTGAGGAGGCACATTTTTCCCCAATTTAAAATGAAATATAAGTAGCTTAAAATGAGGCTGGTGATGACAGAAGAAAAGCACAAATAGGTATTTATCTCTGTGATCAAATGGAGCAGGCAAGAGCTGGAAAGAACAATCTGTACTTGTAATCCCCCTGCCTAGGACCCCCTCCAGACACAGCTGGGCTGCTCAGCACACAGGGAATCAGACTCACTAGCACAGATTCCCATGAGAAACCTCCACTCAAGCCCTCTCAGAACAGGAACTGACAACAAGGACTCTTATTTTACCTTTAAACTACTCCCTAATGAAGCTGCACCAACTGGGAAGAACATGAGACAAAGGCTCAGAGAGTCACCAGTGCAGGAATTCTGCTCAGGACAGGAGGGGCCCAAGATGAAAGTCAGTGTAACACAGAACAGCATCCAACAGAGCTGTTGTTAAACCTGCTCTACACATTTTAACTTCTTGAAATCAAAAGTGACATCAATTAATCACATTCATTTAATCATTTTCACAGAAATAAAAAGTTTAAAAAACTAGAGAGGAATAATAAATTAGCAATTACCCTCATCTAGTACAAAGCACTACTTGTAGTCTTTATTTTCTTGCAGATCAGTAGCATATCTGAAATGCAGGTTTATTGAATTGTTCAAGTATTTCTTTGAAATGTCAAAAAGTAACTGCTTATGAAGAGGCCCTCATACAATCTTCTTATGTTCTCAACAGCTAAAGTTTGCTGCCACAGTCAGGCTAATTATTTGTCAAAGTCTCTTGATCACATTAAATATGGAAAAAACCTCATAACAAAAGAAATGTAGAAGAAAAATTATGAATTGGTCCTATCCAAACTGCAAGGAACAATAAATCAAAGGGATGTTTAATAAAAACACTGAATTTTAAAATGCAAATGGGTAGGTTCTAAGAATATATTTAATTATTCATTTTGCATACAGTTTGAAAAATGCTAATAAAAATTTAAAAGCGTTGATGCCTGACTTCTTTTAGCAAGAACTGTAAACTTGCTTAGTTCAGGAAGCACAAATCCAAGTCCGATAAATTGAGCAGGATTCTGGCACCCATTGGGTGCAGGTATTTCCTTCAGCCCCACAAAAACAGGGATGTGATTCCACTGCTGCAAAATCAAAGATGTCACAATGGACTTGAAGGGTGTTTTGGGAGATACACCTTGACACCTTTTCACTGGCTTTTTTTTTAAACTCTCACAAGTATAGATGACAATTTGGAAGTGTTTGATTCTAGCTTTGGAATGAACTTCCAGAACAGGGAGGGAAAACAGAGCCACAAAAGCATGAATGACATAACATCTCCAAGGAGGAGGACTCAGAGAACAAAAATCCCACCAACAACAAATCTCACCAACAACTGCTGCTGATGCAGCAAAGCCTGAGGTCAGAAATGTTAAGTCTAAAGACTGTCTATACACAGAGACAGGCAAATCCAGACTCTTTACAGCTCTGGAAACTATTCTAAATTAAAAGGAAAAGAATGAGAGCTAAATCCATATCAAAACACAAATCATGAGGATATGACTCCAAGCAGGCACATGTAAAATTTGTACCCCCTTTAGAAAACAAAGTTATTGCAAGTTTTTCAGGTCTATACAAGATGACTTTCAGCTGAGTAACAGGACTCTTTTCCCAAGCCTGGGGGTTTTTGGCTTTTTTCCCCAAATGCAAGAACAGATAGCTGTGAACCAGCAGAAACAACTAATACCAGAAAAGATGGCATAAAATAGAACATGTCTTAGAAACTGGGCTGAACCAGAAGTAATTTTTAACTGGTCACTTTAAATACAACAAGGATACTCTTTTCTCCCCTTAGCACAACCTGCTCAGACAGCTGAGGGTGTGTGGTTAGCAGCGGATCTGGGCTGAGGCTGTCATACACCTCACAAGACAGCTTGGCACCCCTTCACTACAGGGATCAGCTCATCTGCAACCCCAACCAGCTGTTCAAAGCTTTTGTTTGGCAGATGTGCACACAACCAGACCTGTCAGGAGTCTCACAGATCACAAACCCCTCTTTTCACCTTGCTAGTGTGAGATGACTCTGGGACAACACAGTGCATTCACAACTCTTTTTTAGGAAGAGGGAAAAAAAGTAACTTAGCCTTCTTGAACAAGTTCATCTTTCTCTCTAAATTCAACCTGAACTAGCAGCCCAGAATCACTGAAAGGGTCCTTGGGCCTCACCTCTCCCTCTCTTCCATACTTTTTTCCAGTCATTTATGAGCTGGTTTTCTGTCAAGTAACTCCAGAACATACCAGATCAGAGTTTGAATGTACACGAGCAAATAAGCAAAAGCTGCAGAACAGCACTGTGAAAAACAAACGAGTTTTACCTTCCTTTGTGAGGCCTTCCCCTCTCTGGCACACCTGCAGACGTCCTCCTGTTGACAGTGGAGTAATCCGGATCCAGTTCATAGCCCTCATCATCCACTCCCAGGCTGCGGTTGTCATCCTCCAGCCCGTAGGGCTCGGGCTGAAAGCGCTCGGGCTGGGAGCGGTTCAGGTCAACGCTGCTGCTGCCCACGGGCACCTGGGGCTGGGCCACGGGGCCGTACGTGTCCCTCCGGCTGGGCAGGGTGAAGCTGCCATCGTCGGGCCGGTAGGAGCCCCCGGGCACGTAGGCGTAGCGGGGCCGGTAGCCGACGCCCCGGGACAAGCTGCCGTAGCTGTCCGAGAGGTCCCCGTAGCCGTCGTGGCCGATGTAGGGGCGGTACTGGCCCTCGTGGCCCTCGGGGTAGGAGGAGTCGTTGTAGCTGTTGTAGGAGCGGCTCAGCGTGGACGAGGCCTGGGGGGGGATGAAGCGCTCGCCGTTCTTGAGGTAGCGCCTGTCGATGGAGTCCGTGTAGCTGCCCATGGGCGAGGAGCCGTCCATGGCCGGGAGCCCGTCCGGCCCCAGCGGCACCTGCCGCACCGTCCGCGTGGTCACTGTCTTCACCATCTTGGTGACCTGGCAGGAAGCACAAGGAAATAAATGTTTTAATGCTCTCCTTGCTTCATAATGTGGTGAGACGCGGGAGGTGGAGGAGGAGTGGAAGGGAGAGAGAGCACCACAGAGCAGACTCCTGTGCCGTGCCTGTAACACCAGCACAGCCATCAGCTCACCTGTTAGCTTTGGGAACGAACAGTGGAAAAATACTTTGAAAAAAGCACTCTGGGCTCTCACTACCAAATCAAAAGCACTGCAGCCATGTGACAGCACATGGAAGCAACACAAAGTCATTAGACCAGTTCCAATTCCCCCAAAATGTTTTCAGGAGACATCTGTCCTAAGAGAAGGCTTTACCATGTTGTGGAGCCACAGCCTGTCCTCCCACAGCTACAGCATAAATACCACATCACATTCTCTAGTTTAACAAAAATAGTTATGTGCTTCTGCTTGATCTGGATCAAGTTTACACCTCCGTGTAATTTGATGGAGCTCAAATCTGGCAATAATATTTAGGAAACCATGATCTCAAACAGAGAAGTTTTGGGCTTCAGGATTGTGGACAACACACCTGCTTTCTCTTTTAAGATATTCTTACATCCAGCAATCACCACACAAGCCTAACAGGTAACTGTTGTCTTTATTTTGGTGACTAACAAATTTCCAATAATGAACACACACACCACATTGCTTTTGCAATTGCAGCTACCTAAACATCCTAGACAAACTTGTTTAAAACACTGAAGAAAAAGCTGCATACAAATACAGCTTTATCTTTACTTCCATAAATCACATTTCATTTCATTTCAAAACAGAATTCGAAAAAACTGAAAATAGTAAATGTCCACAGGGCTCTTGTATTCAGGGTTCCTTCCTGAAGGGTAAGAACAAAGAGTCCTTAAAACTTTGCAAGAACCATCTGCCTTTGTGGCAAAGGTCTGGTTATCTGTTTAAGCCAGTGCTGGACAAAAGCCACTGTATTTACACACTAGCAAAGGGCCTTCTGTTTGGGTTGGTATCTGGGCTCCATCAACTTCTGTACTGCCTTCCAGAGTGACCAGCAAAAGCTCTTTTGGGAAGAATAAAAAGTCCAGCAAATGCCAGTCTATCCTTGGTAGTCCCAACCCCCCAAAAATTACTTTAACCTATATAAAGTTACCCTAATCCTAGTAAGTGCTGACTTTTCAGCCCAACCAAATTCCCAAAACAGCACATCCACAAAGATGAGAGGGAGAATCAACCTACCTGACAGCATTACACACACCAGGGGAAGAACACAAAATTGGTAAAAGGTATTTGGGGTTTCTGAGCTATTACAAACATAAATAAGCATCAGCAAATGACACTTTTCTTCATTTAAGTCTCAGAATGAAATGCTACATTCAAGGGAAATGTTAACCACAACATGCATCCCTGGATTGCTCAGTGGCTCTGAAGTCCAAATAAATATTTTGACCTACTGCCTCTGATTTAAACATTTAGATTGGCAACAGATTAGCCAAGCTACTGCAATGCAAAATAATTAGACTACATCTCTTGAAGTGGCTCCAGACGTCCTCTAGCCAGATGTTTTCACACAGAAACCTCAAACAGAATAAGATTCACCCAAACAGCATTTCTTTTCCTACACACATCTGTGAGCAAATGATACTTCAACATAATGAAGTAATGAAATCCTACAAGACTGAAAGCAGCACAAATGTCTCTCCACCAGCAGTGTAATTAACAGCAACACGATGCTGCATGCAGCACAGCCAGGTACCAACATGACCTCTGTATCTAATTTGAACCACAGCTGAAAGAATTTTCCTCATCAATACAAAGGGATTTCCTCATCAAGTAAACATCAGCAAAGATGCTATCCTTCCATGACTCTGAGTCTTTTCTCCCTTTTTCAAAGCACACTTTTAATAACTGGAAAAAAGGAAACTAGAAATTCAACATTTATTTAATGGCATACAATCCGACAGGGGTTTTTGTTTGTTACCTGTGTACAATACTTCTCCCTTCCGCTCAGTTGTCAGCGTGACCACTGTCACAGCTTTTACAAACTCAGCAGTGAGAGGACAGAAAGAGCTGGCAGAGTTTACAGTAGCTCTTTGTGAAGTGGATACACACAAAGCAACACAGCTCAGTGTTCTACTGAAGTCAGAAACAATACTTTTATTCAAAGTGCCATATTCATAAGTGATCTTGTAAGAGCAGAAAAAGTGACATTTCTCAGGCCTGAAATACACGAGTTCTGCAAAGCCATGACAAAACTGGGTGCAAAATGCTGGGCCTTTGTGTTCTTGAATTTGGGAACCAGTAACAGGAATAACAGGAATTAAGGTAAATGTCAGCAATTTGATGAATCAGAAATGGATACTTGTGCTCAGAAAGGAACAAGGAAGGAGAGCTTTCGAAATGCCAAGAAGTGCCCTTGCATAACCTCACAGAGCTCCTCCTTTCAGCACCACACAGCAGATCCAGGCCCAAGCACAGCCTTTCAGACACGACTGCCACGATGCTCAGTTTGTCACCTGTCATTTTTCCTAAAGCTGCTAAGATCAGACAATAGGAAGTGCCTAACACACCTCCTGTGGCTGCAGCAACAGCACAAAAGAGGAATAAACTCTGTCCTGCAGGATCAGGTACACCTTCATCAAAGGCTTGCTCCATGTCATTGGTAAACAGGATGAGGTGACAATCACAGAATGTTACAGCCAGGAAAATTGTCTCCAAAGCTGCTACATGTACACAAAAACCACAAAGCAGAATTTCAGATCACTGAACATCACCTCCTAGACAATGTGCGACCTGCCAGTTACCCTTAGTGAGTTTTTCACCATGCTCTGGCAATCTACAGAGTATTTACAGAGATTTGGGTTTTTAGTTTAAATTGCCAACGCAGAATGCAAGGGATTAGTTTGCAATTTATATTTACTTTGCCTTATTTTCCTGTCTGTCAGACCAGCAGAGACAGCCTTTCAATGGCTGTGGCCATCAGAAAGCCACACTCAGTGTGAGGCAGCAGAGCACATGTAAAAACAAGTTTACAGCATCAGCACAGCTTCACCTCTTAGTATTTTCTGAACGCTGCACCCAGCAGCAAACACAAAGTACCAGGACAATCAAAACCACCTTGGTCAGACACATAAAAAGGTACATTTCACTCAAGCATTAAAGTAGGCATTTCTCACAGTATAAAGGCACTCAGTAATGCTAAAGGTGTTATACTGGGGCAATCAAACAGAGCCATTTTATATTTTGAGAGGGAGTATTTGTACTCATGCCTCATTTGTCAGGCAGAGGCATTGAGATAGAAGATTTATCATGTGATAAACAGATTTTGCTGCTGACAGGACAATAAAGGGAAGCTTTTTGGCAGCAATTAGCCAGCACACAGATGAAGGTCCATTTAATGAAAGGTTTCCAAACAAAAGAAGAATCCCAACCAACAAACCAAACACGTTTATTTCAGGAAATCCTGCTCAAGGGAATATTTCATTTATATTTCTTAAAAGAACACAGGCAATCTTGAGCAGCTGACAGCACAGTAATCTTCTCTCCCAACATTTTTGTGATTTCCTTAATACTGATGCATTAGCCAGAGAGAACGTAGCCATTCCAAATGGAAGCCCCAACAGACAGCCTTATCTGAGAGACACCTGACCCTTCAGATGCACCCAACCTTAAAAAAGATTTATTAGCATCAATTCCTCACTGTAGATGTGCTCTAATAAAAAAATGCAGAGTTACAAGTTACTTTGAGGGTAATTTGACTTCCTCTGTTTACTTTCCCTAAAGAAAACCCGTGTAAAAAGGTTTAGGTTTTTTTCAGCCCAATGACAAATCAAAGATGCTCAATTGTTTAAATGCCCCAATCTTGAAGTACCAGAAGAAAGCTTCAGAGTATTTTCCTATGAAGACGCTGTCTGAGTATGCTTACAATATATTTGTAATTCTTTATGCCCTGTACAGCTACAGGACAAAAAAAAAAATCCAATTTACCTACTAGTTCAAGCTCTCACAGCCAATATTTTGTGATACTTCAAGTCAGTGCTTTCACTGCTGCTCTCCACACGCCAAAATCGAAGTATACTTCAGGTTTACTGACCTTACCATTGTTCATCACATAAATAACAATGATTTTAGTAAATAAGTCCCTTACAGGTCCCATGGTAATGGTTTCACTAATTCTGTTTCTGGAAATACATTTGCCAATAGAACATAAAGGAAATATTCACACATTTGGAGCAGCTTCTGTATTTTTCTGTCCCTTATCCTATTTATCTAGGAGGATGGGAGAAAAAACATGGAACTATCCAACAACTGGATTTACTGGATGCATGTGCACATGGTACAAGTAGGTGCCTCACAATGCTCAGTCCCAGAGGATTAAAGACAGTACCAAGATCTCTGTGGAACTGGGCTGGCATGGTCAGATGCAGTCATCTTATCTGTAATTCTGCCTTCCACTTTGTTTCTCAGGTTGGTTTTGTTTTGCCTCTAATTTATTTAAAATAAATTAACTGCATTATAAAAGCTGATAGGGGTAACAATCTTGTTGAAACTGTTGTAAACCAACAATCAGATGACAAGGAATGCAGGAGCATCTGAGCATCCTGACATTTCTGTGAGCTTATTTTTGAACTATGGACTGTAAAAATTTATCAGCCCATGCAGGTTGAAGCTATTACCTTTCTATTAAATGCTGTGGAAGAACTCACCCTGCAGGTTTTCAAAACAACAGCTGACATCTCTCCTCTTCAATTTCAAGCCTAGTATTTCACATTTTGAAAGGGCCCTCAACTTCAGCTAAATCCATTCTGGCTCTATTGCCTAATTCCTTTGAATTTCCTGCAAAGTTTCTAAGAACTGCCTCTGGGGGTACCTGGCACCAGCAGAACCCAGAGTTTTGGTAAGAACCACTTTCCTAGCACAGGTGTTAGGAAGTGGGAACAGCAGTTCATCACTGCTGGGAGCTGCACCTGCTGACTATTGGAAAGCTCAAAGAAAATGGATGGATCACAAATTAAACAACTTTGTATACAGATTGATTTCCCAGTTTGCTATGATAAAACATCAATTTCAATGAGTAACAGTGACCTACATATCTCAAATCTTTTGGCATTTCAAAGATAAAAATTAGAGGTGCCTGGAAAAAGAAAAAAAAGCGAACATTTACACACAAACACACACATTAATTTGCTTTACTGAGTTCTCTTGAGCCACTTACAACAGGCTCTCTTTAACACCTGGCAGTGCTCCAGCCAGCAGCAAGAAATGGAAGTCTCTCCCCAAGGTGACTTTCCCTGTTTTAGCTTGATGGGTATTTGGCTTCCAGAGATATTACAAAGTTGAAATGAAGTGTTATCTGCTACATCTTTTGTGCAATGAATGCTATGTAGGGACTTAGTATAACACTAAAAGAATAACAGGTAGGGGAAAATTACCCAGAGATATCTCATTTTGAAAAGGCAGATGTTCTCTATTTAAAATATGTCAAATATTAAATTCTATTACGCCTTCTTCCTGCTTCACTGCTACAGGCATTTTCAAAGATGAGGGAAAAGCAAAGCAAAACTGTCAATGCATCTAGATTAAGGTTGTTTACTTAATACACTATTGAAAAGAATAACCTCTATAAATTATGGGTTTGAAACAACAGGGGAAGGAACAGAGAATAAAGGAACAGCAGCATCCAGGAGCATTCACGTTTACAGCCTTTGCTGTGCTGCATTTCAAGATGAAGAATTTCAGAGGCATCGCTCTCCAGTAGGCTAGAAATTGGCAAAATTTAACAAAAATAAGTGATAATTTCCTTTTAAGAATCCAAAAATGGCATCAGGTCGACAAATCCCCACATAAACTATCCACCAAAGAAAGAATACATTTGAAAAAAAACATCTCTGGTCTCTTTGGCTCTTAAAAAAACACGACCTGTGTTATTTACTCTGTCACAGGAAGTATCTCATGTCCCCACTTGCTCTGCAAGACAGATATGCTGGAGATTGTGGCTAACACTGTCCAGCAGAGCCCTTAGTTATAGACACAACAAAAACAGGTTCTAAATCCTTCCCTAAAGGAGCCTGGAGCAAGCAGAGCAATGCAGAGCATAAAGGGCTATTGCTCAGAGTAAAAAGAGTAAAAACCTACCCCTCCTGAGCACAGTGTGACCATCTCAGCTTCACACTGGGGAGTCAGTCAGGAGATGTGAGGATTCCCAGCACAGGAAATGCTGCTCCTCTACAAGGACACAAGTCCCACCTGCACACTGAATGCAAGGTCAGATTCCTGTGGGGTGCTTTGGTTTGGGGGGGATTTGTTAAGTGTATTTTCAATTTCTTTAAATCTGTGAGGGAACAGGCAGAGGCACAAAACTGCAGTTTTTGGGCTCAACATCTCCTACTCCTGGCCAGCAGGATGGCCAGCATCCACATAGCTGCATCTCCCATGCCAGGGAGATTCCCTCAGCACCCTCCCCTGAGCAGCAAGGACAGAATTCTGCCACTGCACAGAGGTACCAGGAAACTTAATTCTCTCTGTAAGGCTCTCACACATAAAAGCATGAGCTATGAAAGCACCATGATGACACCTATTAGAAATGATTGTGTCAATGACAATTAACTCCAGGGAAATTAACTGATGCTACTAAACCCCAGTGACACAGGTTTCATTTTCACAGTCCCTACCAAAACAAAATGCAAGTTGAAGAACAAAGTGATGTAAAAAACTTGTAAAATCTGACCTCAGATTAGAATTTAAGAGCTGTTAAATCTATACCTTTTTATCATAGCAAGGAGAAGTCAAAACAAAACCATTTCAGAGGCAACAACCCACCAAAGTCTCATCACCTCTTCTGAGAGTCAGGGCTAAACCAGGCTGTGTTTTGACATTTCAGAATCTCTTTTCTCAACAACTGTGTTTTCAGTATTTTTTGTTGGTACTTGTAGCAATGAATTACTGGGAAACAGCTCCAGGTGGTACTTTAGCTGCAGTCAGTGGCATTATTTGAAAAAACACAAATTGAGAGTAAGACAGCTCCACATCCCACCCCCATCCTGGACACACTTCAGTACCTGCCGTGACCTGCAGCAGCACAAGAAAGCCTTGCTCTTTGAAATGGAACAGTAGCTCCAGGGTTGCTGTTTTTTCAATTTTCCTTTCCCCTAAGCAGCCACAATGCCTGCTCTGAAGCTGCCACTATGCTCTCCTGTGGGAAGATGGAAGAACAGGAGGTTCCCCCCAATACAGAGGAGAAAATCACAGCTCTGAGCCATGACAAACACACAGCCTTTATCAGTGCCACAACTATTCCAGACAAACTACTTCACTCCATGTGGTCCTGTTATCTAGGTGAGGCACGGCCTCACCTCTATTTTTACAGTCATAGCTATAATCTTATGCCCTTGCAGCCTCCTAAAACTATGCACTACTATTAGTACATATAAAAAGGTGTCCATCCCCACTGTAATTTTATCACTTCCTTTCAGCAAATAACAGTAGTTGTTGCTGCCACTAGAAAGAAAATAGCATTTCTTTCATGTAAGTCACAAACTAAATATATTAGATTATTTGAAGAGCTAATAAAAATGTGGGGGGTTTTTTGTTCATCTGTTTTTATTTTAAGACCTTAATCTCCTTCCAACAATCAGAAAATAGGCCAGTTATATTCACCTTGTAACTAACTGCAACCACTATTAAACCAGATACTCAGTTTATCATCTGTGCAGGCCTACTGACCTCAGGAAATCAACATTTATTTACTTCAACTTGAGGATCTGATGTCCTGAATAGATATCCTAGAGGACTGCAAATCTGGAGCACCAGTGAAAATAAACACTGATTTACACATTGACCTCTCTTCGACTCCTTTTAACACAGAAAGCAGCTGAACAATCCCCTCCCTTTTTAAAATCAGTCCTGTTTAGAAGTTTTTAAAACAGGAATCACCCTTCATCTTTTTAACATTTTAGTGTCACTGAAAGCACCCAAGGCAGCCATGAACACACAGCACCTGCTCAACAGAGACTGTAAAATTACCTTACACAAGAACAAAAAGATATCAGGAAAATTAGAACACTTGCAACACCCATAATCCAGCCAAACCTGAGGTACAGTCACTTGAGAGCACACCCAGCTTTCCCCATGCATTAGGAGTGAGATGCCATTCACAAGATTGTTGCAGGTTTTAAATGCTATGGTGTTATTTACATAGGCTGTTTCTTGTTCCACAGGACAAAGGCATAATCATAATATAACGTTATTATAGACTGTCTCTAATTTAAGACATATTTTCCTCAGCCAAGCCCTATCAACTCATCAATTTTTGTTTGCAGGGCAATGCTGTGAACTGCTTCAGTAGAATGAAGTGAATATTGCAAGAATAAGCAGATAAGAATAACCCCCTGAGGAGGGGTTCTGGTGTTTTTGTTTGGTTAACCTGGGTAATTTCTACTGCTCAGTTCACAGCTCCACGAGGAACAGTATCAGCACAGCTGATAGGGAGCAATCTAGACACAGAGGTGAAACTGAAAAAGCCCTGAACTCAGTTCTGCTGGCAAACACGATGCTCACAATAGGATGAGGATCACAATAGCATGATTGTCATCACTCAGGCTACTCCCTGCTATTTCCACTCCATGATTAGATGGCACTTTGCCATTTTCCTCAGTGGTTGTTAACCTCTCACCTTGGTTTCAGTTCTCCTTGTGGTTCCATCTTCAGAAGTGACAATAGACACGTGGGAAGTGGGAGTGCCTGGGTCTTCCTCCACAGTAACTGTCTCTTCCACCATTTCTTGAGGCTCTTGCATCATTGCTATTGAAGTCTGGTTACTGGGGCTTTGTTCCTATAAAGAGCAAGTGAAAAAAAATTAACTTCTCACTTCTACCATCATGGTGTAAGTACTCCACTGATTTCAGCTTCTTTGACTGAAAAAACCCCACGTTTTACCCAACAATTTGCAAGCAGAGATTCATAGAAAGGATTATCTCCTGTCAGACAAGTTTGCTGCAACTGTGCTGGTATGACTGGGCTCAGTGCAGCAAACAGAAATCATGTGAAGCATCTATCAAGTACTTCATATTAACAGGCAACAGACTGTCTTAAATTTAAATCTGCTTTAAGCTTTCTCAATGCCCAGCATAGAAGGAGTGGAATTTTTCTCTGCAAAAACATTCTTTCAGTTCTGCAGTGAACAGGCCCACTGGCTTTCAGAGCAGTTAATTTTATACACCATTGAAAGTTCCTTTGCATTTGATAAAGTACACGCAGCTGGAAACTAGAGAAGGCTATAAAACATCAACACCTACAATTAAATAGACACCTCTCTCAAACTGCCCAAGGCCATGATAATTAAACAAAAACTTCCTGGCTAAAGATTAATTCCCTGAAATGCTTCCCTTCCTACAGCCTCACTAAGTCTGAAAGGTCTAACTGGTTACAAGCTTATTTAAATTGATAACAGATAGACAACATAATAAAATCTAAACAGAAAGCAGGGAGATCAAAGGCAGGTTCTTGCAGGGATGCTGCCTAAAGAGAACACTGCTCTTGCCAGCACCAGCGCCTGAACCCTCCTTTTTCTTATGCAATTGTGTGTTCCAGCACAGAAATCAGACAAGCTCCCTTTGGAAGATGAATGTCTTTCAGAAGTTTCCCAGCAAGAGGCCAATAAAGAACCAGCTTATGCACCGAGAACTCAGACTTTTGCCCAGCATCATGAATCCTCAGCCATGTTAAATGAAACTACAAACTGCTCATTTCATTACAAGCCCTGAAGGTGTCTGGCTACAGAGGCTTTAAAGCCAAAGCAGGGCATCTGTTGGCACATCCTGTCAAACAGACACTCAAAGAATATCCTTTATTAAGGACTATACACACACAGACATATTTTTACATACATATTTTAAAAACAAAACCATAAAATCCAAGAAGAATGACACAAAGGCCAAACTGCAAATTGAACACACTGTGCCGAAAGCAAACTCTGGACAAATTCACTCCATCTCTTCACAGGACAATAAAAAGGCTTGGGATGGAACTGCTGTAACAGAGGTGCTCAGCCTAACTACACAAAGGTTTAAATATTCTCCACGTGTGAACCGCTTCATCACCAGGGAACTACAAAACCACATTTTGTATCATTTAGAAAAATTGCATTTCAACCCAGCTATAGCCTTTGTATTTCCCCTTTTACTGTGCCATATGACCTTTTGCTGCTGATGTCTCATTAAGGTCCACATTTAAGTCTTGCATGATCTATTATTTCTCTTTAAACAAGCTGAGATGCCTATGCCCAGTTTTCTTTTATTTACAGCTGTATTCTGACCTTCTGGAACTCAGACTTGAGTAAGAAAGCCACTCCCATTTTCAGGTAAGCACTAATATTAACCAAGACCATGACAATAAACCTCTGCCAATCACCTCAGTCAAAATGCAACAGACACAGCCTTCAAAGGTAAGGCACAGAAGTGATACAAGCAGGCACCACTTCCATTTCCATTGAAACCACAGAATAACTCAGCTTACAGAATCAAAGTGAATAAGGCTTCTGAAATCCTAAAGAAAATCACTCCTTCCAGTCTGCAGGACTCAAATCATTAATGGCAAATAACTTATGATACATGCTGAATTCTTCATGGTAGAGTTCAGATGGCATATCGTGCCTTCTGTGCATGGCTCCAGAAGGGGAATTGCTCCTGCAATAAATACATTATTCTCTTCACATTTTTCTTGAAGATACTGTGTTATAACTGCAACTCCCTTTCTCACACCCCACAGTGAAACTTTCCTGCAAAGAGAATAATTTACACAATACTGCAATAGAGACTCAGAACTTTTATTCATCTTCACTCAACCAAAGCTTACCAAGAATAAAGAAATCAGTTACATGCAGAGGGTTTTTGCACAACACCTTATCCCTGTAAAGATCACCACTGCTTCGAGGTGGAACTTTCTCACTGCTCTCACACCAGTATGTACACACAGAGCTCATCCACCACCTTCATCTCCAGCTGCACTTGAGGTGCTGGCATGTCTCTGTTCCCCTCTAGACTTTATAAAGGCAGCCTCTGCTTTCTGATAATAAACCTGAGGAGATGGAAGGTGGAAAGAAATATTTTGTTCTTTGAGCTTTTGCAATACTTTTTCTTTATTAAAAAAAAAAAAAAAAAAAAGAGAGAGAGCCTGCCTTTGTGTTCAGACTGCCTGTGGGCAAAGGAAACCTTAAAAGCTAGGCACTTAAACATGAGCAAATTGCAAGCTGGAGCATATTGTCTTTAAATGAGCGCTGTGCTGGATTTTATCCTCTGGCTGCTTCTAAAATGAAGATTCAGGGAGATATGGTACAGATCTGCATTCCTACAAGAGAAAACTATTGTTAGCAAGAGACTGTCCTAGGCATCAGAGAGGCTAAAAGCTTGCAAAGCTCAAGGTAGATATCTCAACACAGGTGCCCAGCCAGCATCAACTGTGTCTTTCTTGTTACTGCGCGAGCTGCTGAGGAATGCAGTGAGCCAAGGGGACAGCCAAGGGGACAGCCTGGCACCCAGCTCAGGGGACAGCCTGGCACCCAGCTCACCCCTGAACTTCCTGAACCAGGTGCTTCTTTCATCTCCAAACCCACTCCTTTCTCTACATCACTAGCCTGGAGCTGTCACAAGCGAACATTAATGTAGAAAAGATGCAAAGGTTTTGTTATCTGCTTTTAGACACCATCATTAAGGATTTTAGGTCATCACAAATTGCAGAAACTGGGACACATTACCCTTTTCAACTACTTCCTCTGCACTCAGCTTCGAAGCCATTATTTACGACGCTCTTTTTTGCTAAATACACCTCAGCATCTCAGATTGCAAACATTTGGCAGGTATGCCTAATTATCCAGAGTAAACCACAAGCTGCTGGATAGGGCTGGAACACGACACCCCTAATGAATAATGCTACCAGTAGTTCCCTGCCTGCTAGAAGAACAAAATAACATTTTCTCATTTACCTTACTAGAGGCTTCCAAAGCAAAAGCAATGAGATAACAAAACTCCACCAAATTATAGGAACAGATTCCAGTGCAGTTATTGCATGTGGTGTCAGTAGTCATGACTCTTCCTTTTACTTCTGCTTTTCTGAGACCAAATGAATCCTATCCTGTTGATTTGTGCTTGCATCTCCAGTGTGCTTTAAAAAAGCCAGGCTATTTACAACACAAAGCAACAATCAATTTACCTCCAGCCTGTAAAAGTTAAGCACAGATGAAACAGCTAAAGACCTTGTAAAATAAGCAAGAAACATAAAGTAACAGTAATTCTTGTTTTGTTAAAGAACAGTGATTTATCATTTAGGGCACATATCTCCTAGGGCTTATTTTGCATTAGACTACTATAGCTTCTGTAATCATCACCATTTCAATTCCTAGCGTTGTATTTCCATCAAAGTAGCTATTTTATATCTGTTTTAATAAAAGAATAACCTCCCCCAGGAGGATCAGACATCCTACTTCAAGACAGTAAACAAAGTTTTTTATTCTCTGCCTATGGAACAATTTTAAACAGTCTGGAAATAATATAAAATTGCAGGGGATGATTATTTCCACTAAAACAGCCTCTCTTCAAGAATACTGAAATCATGTACATCAAATCTGCATTGTCCCCAAGATCTCCTTTGTTCTAAAGATTGCAGTGCAGGCTATTCCAGCTACTCCTTACTCCAGGCTACAGTCACATACCAGATTTGAGGGTTTTTGCAAAGCACAAAGGCTGGATTCTACATCAGTGGACATACTTGTCCTCAGCCAACCCCAGCACAGACAAAGCTTGAGTGTATCAGCTTCTGTGAAACACATTACAAGTCTGGGCATAATTAATGGCATTGGACAACAATGCTAATTGAATTAAATGTGGATTCTCTGTCCTCTACTACTCTTTAAGTTACTTGTTAAAGCTTCCATCTCTGCAAAGCACGAGATTATTTCTAAGTGCAAAGCAAGAGAACACTGGCTCTGCTGGAGTCAAGCTCAGGCTGATGTTGTGCCCCAATGGTCTCCTTCCCACTCAGGTCTGCACCTCCAGCTCAATCATGTCCTCAAGCTTTTATTTGCTGAAAGCATGTGGAAAAAGACACAAAAGGCAAATCTGCAGGAACACAGCTGCTGAACAAAAAGTCTGTGTTGAGATCTGCATCAGACTGGGACATCAGAGAAGAAGGAAATCACTGATGGAATTTGTAGAACTTGGCGTACTTGGGGTAGACTTTTTCTAGTACAAGATCAACTCCAGCAGCTAAAGACTCTCAAATCTGGTTATCACAGCCTCCTGCCTTGTCAGAGCACCCTTCTTTCACCACAGCCTCAAGATCCCTGCTGTGCTCTCTGCCTTGATTTGTCCTGAGAGCTTTCTGTGCATCTCAGCAGTGCAAAAGCTTGATTGCAAGCTGAGCAGCTCAGGCCCATCACTGAGCCTGTGTCCCCTGAGGGGCAGCAGTACAGGAGACCTTCCCACTCTTTCTAGTTTGCTGTTCAAAACCAGGTGAGCCCTCATACACTCAGTGCTTGCACTACTGCAAGGCAGAGCACCTTCTGCAAGCACAAGGAAACCTGAAGTTCAGGGACTGCCACGGGCTGTTTCCCCCAGCTCAAAAAGCACAGTGAGGTCCAAGTCTTCAGCACCAAAGCACAAGGACATAGCCAGACCCACCAAAATTCTTCATGTCAGGGGAAACATTGTGCCAAAACTGGGATCAAATGATGGCACACTCAAGCAGGGTGGCTCTAGAACAACAAAAAGCACATGGACCAGCCTGTACTGAAACCCAGGCACCCATGATGCTGGAAGGGGAGTCTACAATACAGAGAATGACTTAAATATGGGAATACATAAATATGTACTTTGCTGCAGATAAACAAACCTCCATTTAGTAAACTTACTTTTGTTTTCTCATGTGAAATAAAATGTGGGGTTTATATACATAAATATATATATATTTATGTATATGCATGTATACAATGTATTCAGTGCACTTCCATGTGAACCCAAACACATCAACCTATGAGAAAGCCCAAAGCTCTGCTGGAGCTCTGACAAGCTCTCCCCTAAGGCTGGTCAGTTCAGAACAGAAGGGAAATGTTAGCCCCAAATGAAAGCAGGCTGTCCTGGCACGGGGTACCAGAATGAACTCAGCCCCACACCACAATGCACCAACTGTTTCCTGAACACTTACACACTTCCTTTGTCCTTCAGAAACACACACGACAAGCAAGGAACAAATAATGCCAAGAGCTTTTAAAGCACCAAGGTTAAAAGGAACATTTCAGCAACTGGAGAAAACCCTTCACTACAGGAACTCTGAAAAGCCACAAAGAGGAGCGGGTTTTTTGGGAAGCAGGCATGGTAATTCACCCTTTGAAGGCATAACACCTTTCAGGGAGAGCAGGAGGTTAAGGAGAAGGAATCAAAGGCCAGCCAAGGCCTGGAGCAGCAGTATCCATCCCTCAAGTACAGCAGGACACACTGGGGCTCTGTTCAGCCACGCGGTAGCTGCCCATCAACGGGCAAATCCAGCGCCTGCCCCACGGTCAACAAAGATCCTTTTATGCTATTTTAAACAATCTGAAGTGTCTCAGTTAATGGAAGACCGGGCAATTGGCCCTCAACTATTTCTAATTGACTGGAATGATGGATGAAGCTAAAGGGAAAGCTGACCCACTGAACTTTTCCATACAAAGCTAGGAAACTGAAGGAGATTGTAAACAGTTTATTAAGAACTAGAAGTGGGAGAGGCAGAATCCCAGAGGCTTTGCTCCTCTCAACCTGCTGTTAAGTTGTTTCAGACTAAGGAAAACCAAGAGCTTCAAGTCTGAGCAACAAACAAAAAATACATGGGAAGGCCTAAACAAATAGGGTATTTTTCCCATGCTCTGCTCCCCTTTCTCCAGGAGCTGTTTAGCACTGCCATGCAAGCTGGTTTTTTGAATGAGAAAGGGCAATCTGTCACTCTGACAAGGTGTCTCTCAGGGCTCTCTATTGCCTTGCCCTGCTTTTCAGATTGACTGGGTGTTAACCACGGATGTCAAGACATTACATCTCAGTCAACTTCAACTGATGGGATGATATGCACTTAAAACTTACATGTTAATCAGTGCCACTACATTAAGGTAATGCTCAGGAAACCACACATGCCCCTGGATTTTCTGAACAAAACCATCACCAGCAGCTTTGCACTGCAAAGGGCAGCAGTGCTGCAATGTGACAGAGCTGTCTGCTCACCTCAACAGCTCCTGGGAAGGAAGTCTGAGGACACACAACTTCCAGATGGGGAAACGGATGAGTAATAGGTTCAAATTCACACCATTTAACTTTAGGCAGCTTAGCAAGGTATCTAAATGCAGGATAACTTAATTCTTTCTTGTTAGTCAAAAAGAAGAGTAGGAGCCTCAGAAAACAGAACTTGCACAGACTAAATTACTTCCTCGGACATATCCAGCTCTTGCCACTGATTCCGCACAGAAATTATATCAAGTGCTTCAAGGAAGCATTAAAGCTGGAGGATGAATCCAGGCCTCAAAGCCCCAATGTAAGTACTCTGTGTAGAACCCAGAATAGGACAAGGGTATCACAAGTCATCATTCAGTCCCTTAGTCATAACCTTTTTTCTCCCAGCAGTTCAGCAAGATCAAGTAGTAAAATAGAAGCATAAGTCATTATTTGTAATATGAAAACTATACAGGACAAAAACCCAAAAAGAAAAAAACAAAAGCCAAAAAAAACCAAAAAAAAAAAAAAAAAAAAAAAAAAAAAAAAAAACCAAAAAACAAAACACCCCCAAAACCCCAAAAAAGAACAAAAACCGAACTCCAAAAATGAAAGAGCACCTAGCACACAGAGCTCTCCTTCCCTTAACTGTAGACAGCCTGCCCAGTAGGCAACTGAGCAGGAAATGATTGTTTCTCACCAAGATTTGTACAGAGAGTTCACTGCAATTTGCCAAACTACCTCCCAAAGACAAATACAATGTAAATCTGCATGCCTAATCTTTGACCAAACCCAAAACAGATCTGACTTGTTTCCTCTCTGGAGTCTTTCAGATGAACTAACCAAGGCTAAATTAGGGAAATTTTTAGTGGGACGAGGTTACATCATGGATTATAATTTTCCACCAAGTTTTTTTCCTTCATCTCCACCTGCTGCCTCTATAGCACTGGCATTAAGGATGGTGTGGAATGACTAATTTTACATTCCTTTCTGCAAGACAAGCATTCAGATTTCATTTCTTCCAGACCCCACAGAGTTTGGATCACAAATTAAATGGATGCATGTGTTACTAGAGATCAAGTCCACAAACTTACATGCACATGGGAGTCAGAAGTACAAGCTAGGTCCTTCATCTAAAACAAAAAAAACAACTGTCAGTTTGGCAGGTGAGAGCAGGTTTCTTTCTGCAGTCTGTGTGTCCCAGACTCTACCCCAGCCACCTTCACACATCATTAGTGAGTTAAACCAAAGCCTGCCAGACACAGCCAGTTCTAGGCTAACACACACACGCCCACTTGCACGGCTACAAAACTACCTTAGAGAATTGCTTTTAACTTCAAGGCAGATCTAAACCATCTCTGCATTCTTTGAATTACGACCAAGGCTGGAGCATTATTTGAGTGTCCTAGGAGCCATATCAGATCAGTGTTAAATTTAACTCATCTCCTCACCCACCCACAATCTTGCTGGTAGAGCTGAACTACGCCACAGAAATGCTTTTTGTGGAAAAACACACAACACAAAAAGCAAAAAAAAACCAAAAAAAAAACTTTTCTAATCCTGAGGGAAACAGAACAAACAGACCAGTGATGATTGTTTAAGCCTGCATTCCAAGAAAGCTGTTCCTTAAAATAAATTATTTCTCATTCTAGGGAATACAAAGCAATTGACAATAAATCCTATCACCCATCTCACCAGGACTGTGCCTGCCAGGGTCTCCCACTATTAAGCCCCAGAGCAGCTCTGCCTGGCAGGGAGGCAGCAGGACTGTGTCAGCCCAAACAGCTCCCAGGAGATGATCCCTGGTAAATCACTCACTGCTTCTTCCCCCTGCATCCCACCCCATTCCAGCCCCCCACCAAAGCCACGGTCTGCACACAGCACAGCAGGAAGGTGGGAACACCTCTGACCCAGCCTGGCTCCTTTTGCTGGGCAACCCCAGGGAGCAGGAAAGGGACAGCAGGAAAGGAACTGAACTGTGCAGGAGGGCCCTGGATAGGTACAAATCCATTGGAACACCAAAAGACACAAGTCAACAAAGCCAAAGGCTGCTCTGACTGCTGTAAATCTTCCAAATGGAAGAGATTCCAGCACAAAGACAATTTTCCCAAGTGCAGTGCAGTTACTGTGCTATTTCAACTACCCAAGAGAGCTCACTGATGGTTTTTTGTCCAGCAGTCTGTTTATTTCACACATTTTCTGTTTATTCCCTAAGACTGACCTTATTACCCCTACTTGTACATGGCAGACCTCACACATTGGGAAGAGGGAACTGCCTGTGCTAAACTAGCAATAAACAGTATGGAAAGAAAAAAAGCAAGGAAAAAACCAAACAAAACCAAAAAACCCCACCAAAACCAAACAAAAAACCAACTCCAAAACAAAAACAACAAAAACCCAAACAAACAAAAAAGGTGAGCACTTGGATATGAAAATCCTGCATAAGAACATGTTCAGTTCTCATATCCACCACTGTGGAAGGATGTGGATGCACTGCACTGGGGTCAGAGCACACCCAAGAGAACAGCCAGAGAACAGCAGGATCAGAGGTCTCTCTTTCACACCTAAGGTCCAGCTGTTAACCTCAGAAGAAGGTCAAGGAGTGATTTGATTACAGGTCAAGTGCCTAAAGGTATAATGGAAAGCTGATGGAGAGCCCTTCCAAGAGAAAGGTTTAACCAGTGTCTGTGGTGAAGACTGACAAGCCACACACACATTTAATTTTAAGACAGCAAGTGTGAATTCTGCAAGTAAAGAAGAAACATATGGAAAAATTTGCTGCTGAACAGGTTGGGCCTAATTATTTTTAAGAAAAATGTTTCTATTTACTGATAAACCTGATAATGGAGACGTGCTCACCTGCATGCACACAACTCCTCACACTTGACTGCTACCACACTCTGAAGATTTTTCAGGCTGAGAATAAATTATTTAAAGCATGTGAAGGAATACTCCATCCCCCCCAGCCTGCCCTCAGTAAACTACTTTTTCATGCAATCCAGAGATTTCTGTTGGCCAGAGAAGGGGCTAATGGCACCTGTTCATCTTTTGCCTATGGAGTTGCCTCTCCTCCCACCAGTGAGCCCCTTCTCAGCTGTCAGTAGCACTTCAAGCAAGGCCAAACTGCAAACCAGAGCACTGTGTCAACTGAGAAACCACTGCCCAGGAAGGACTGTGTGTCCCATTCCCAGCCTTTGCTGTCTGCAGCACAGCTCCAAAAACCTGACCTGCCAGCACAACTGGAACAGCTGTGGGACAGCAGGAACCAGGAACTGAAGAAAAGAGAAAGGATGAGCACCCTTTATCCAGGCACTGTCACCTAGAAAATGAATGGGAAACCACTGGTTCCATTCAGTTTATAATAAGAGTGCTCAATATCGACAGCACCCATTCAGCAAGGACTGCTATTACAGCATGAATCTCAAAAAGCAAAAAGTAATTTAAGCTAAGGTGGAAGTCACTTGCCCAGAGGTAAATACCTTCACCAGCAAAGTAAAATAGCTCTCAATTTCTTAGTTAAATGTGTTTAGCTTTTTCCATTTGTCATCAGCTCTGGCTAATGTTCCACATACTTGCTGGAAATAGGCATCTTTCTATGACCACTCACTCCTCCTGGCACTGTGTATACAGTCAGCTCTTCTACATTAAAGCACTGGAATTGTAAAATCCTATCACGTTTGCCAAGTGTTCAATTATTTACATAGTACCTTTTTATTATTATTTCTCATGTGTTTTTATTTGGGACTTCACAATGGAATTCAAATATGATGAATACTGAGACATGATGCAGCCCAAGAGTCAGCTGTCTGGGCAGCAGTCTAAATCACTTTTAAGCAGGTTCTCAGAGGGCTTTTGAGATAGAGCCATTTCTCAATTAAACAGACACAGATCAAAACAAGAGATCAGGAGGAAATTAAGGACTTGCTATTAACAACCATCAGTCACAAACTAAACTCATGCTCTGAAGGCTGCACTTCTCTGCAGTTGGCAAGACAAGCTGTTTGAACCTAAGGACAGGACAGCTGCACTTCCCTCCCACTCCTTGTTATGGTTTTATGCCAGAAAACAGAATCTTTCATTTTTCCAGAGAAGCCTTGCCAAGCTGAGGCTGCAAATAGGATATGGGGTGTTAGTAAACTCCTAGGCAGCTTGCTCACAGCCTGGCCAGAACCACTCCAAGTTCCTAAATCCCTCCATGCACCCTGGCAGCAGTGACAGCTTCCCTTTCACACAAATGATGTTCCTCTGTCAGATTCCTTTTGTAAATCAGGCCTGCACAGGCCATGCCATTTTCACCTCTCCTGGCAGAGAATGCAGCACCCAGGTACCCCATCTTGACTCCTCTCCTTTATAGGCTTTCCTGTGACCCACCTCCACTACTAAAATTTTGGCAGAAATAAACCAAAGTCCTCCATAAAGCATTAGCTGTACTGGAATCATCTATACACACAGCTGTCTTTCCTGGAGTTCAAATGAAGCTGTTTTGTTTTTTTCTCCCAATTCTTTACAAGGAATCAAAGATAAACATTCATCCCACCCATCTTTTTTAACAGCAAGACAGACTCAATCACTACAAATCCAGCAGCAGCAAGTCCACCACCCACTAGGAACACCCTGCCATAAACACTGTTCCTGCCTCAGGACTCACCCTGAGCACAGCACTGGGAATATTCTCAGAAACACACACTGTCAGGGTTCATCCCACTTTGGTTTTCAGCTTGTGGGTTTATTTTTTTCCCAAGAGAAAGCCAATGTCTTCTAATTCCTTCCCAGAGTCTCCAGCAGCAAAAAACATCTCCAAAAAGGTGCTGTTGAACCCACAAGTCAGATTTGCTGACTTGGACTAACCCATCACTCAATTATATTAACAAATTGTTAACAAATAAATTCATCTGACAGAAATCCATAATATTCTACATCTCAGCTTGCTAAATCAGGAGTATTGCAGTTAGTAACAGATAAGCATATGCATGGAAGATGGTAAGTTTGGCAAACAGTTGCAAAAGCAATGCTGCAGCCTGAAGAACGCCAGAAAAAGAGGAACAGAGGAGAAAAAGCATTACAAAATGCATGAGTCTATCCAGGGAGGGCAAAACCAAACAATAAAGCACGTCAGGGAAAAGGGAGGACAGATAAAAATGAGAAGAGACTGAACCCATAAATGAGCAGAGTGTCATGTGGAAGCCAAATCAGTGGCTTTCACATGAAAAAAAAAGTGGCAGGAAAAGAGAAGGAGGGGAAAAGTATGAAAGAAATATTTCAGTTTTTAATTCCATCCTGTTAACAGTGCTTTTGTTCACCACATAAATCTTCTGGCGAGCAGTAGCTCCCTCCACACAGGGCAGTATATTAAGATTCTTTATTAAGGCTTTCCAAACACCATAATGTCATTCTTTGGCTTTTTATGTGGTTTGCCTAGACTATGTTTTTGTTGCTAAGCTCTCATTAGATGTGTATCTTGTACTGACAGGGAAGAGATTATAAAACACAAGAAACCTGAGCACAAGCCCAGTATTTGATTTGACACAAGTGAACACTCAGGCAACCGCACGATGTCCTGTGTGTGCCTTGGGGACACTTCTGGATCAGCTCAGCATGAACAGAATGAGTCTGAACTGTCCCATGGTGGTGTGCAAGTGATTAATTCAGGGAAGGACACAAAGGGGAGGAGAGCTCAGAGCCAGATGTATCACAACCTATCTCCCACATCAGGAACTCCTGTGCCAGTCCCAGCACTTCCAGCCCCCGGGCAGGACAGCTCAGAGCTCTGGCTGAGGACTGGCAAGAGAATATTGCCCCAAGCAATGAATACCAGGGAAGCACAAGAACAACACAACACAAAGATGGAGCCAAATTAATAAATCTTGCTTACAAGGGATGACAGCACATCAGGAAGAGCAAATGTACCCATCTAGTTACCCGGGTGGAAGACAGAGATATCCATCCTGAACAGCAAATTGTGTCCAACACCATGAACACTTCACGCCCCACAGGCAGAAAGCTAGTCTGATTCTACACTTAATTAAATTATCTGTGTCAACAGTGACCAAACACATCAGCATTTACAGCCTCCCACCATTTATCAGCTCACGCACGCAGAAATTAAACCGACTCCTGAACAAGGAATCATCAGCAACTCTGATCACAGGAAAAAAACACAGAAAACTAATTTTTGCCAGAAGTTTAAACTGAGCACAGTTCCATTTGCAAAATTACATGAAACCAAAGTATAACCTTATCATTCACTTAACAAAAGCCACCAAGTATAACAGGCTGTTAGTACACATCTAAAATGTGTTTAGAAACCCAGAAAATAGACCAGATAATGTGCTCTATATACCCTCAGCAGCAGACATTGCAGCTATTCTTAATCCCAGTTTTGTGAATCTGGTAGACATAATTCATTGTGCTTTTGGAGCCATAATATTTTGCAAAGCACTGCAGTTTGCTGGCTTACAAACCTGCCCTGCCAGCTCACTGTGTAGAAAGATTTCTGCTGACTTCACCCATCATTCAGTTGCACTCATCAGGGATTAGTATTTTGCCCTGCTAAGGATAAAGGCTGCAAGTACCAAGCAGGAAAGGTTACCCATGTGGCTGGAAAAGACAGGTAACATTTTGATAGGTAATAAATACACAGTGAATGAGCACTTAAGGGGCACTTGACTGTTTCTTCCATGAAGTTCAAGTAGCATATTTAAATATCAAATGCTTTAGAAATTTTACTTATTATTAAAGATATAATAGACAAAATCTTTTCATCATGCATTTTATACCATAACTTCTCTAAGAGGAAGTGAAATCATCAGAGAAGCCTTTATATTCTTTACAGACTTTCATGAAAAAAATTCTTCTCTTCACAACTTCACACCTGCACATGCACCACAAGAAATAAAACAATTTTTTAATGGAGAGTATTTAATGTAATGTTAAGAATCTAAGAAACCATGAAGGTAGCAAGCGCTTCTGGTGCAGTCCTCTACCACTAAGGACACACCTCAGCACTCTGCCAATTCTGAAGCACTGCCATATTTTGCAATGAAGGTGGTTTTCCATAGTAGGCTTCTGTCTTCACACTCAGTGGGAAGAGAAGCAAATTTCAGTACAAGTCTGTATAATTAATCTATTGGAATTTTACATTATTAAAATGGCAACTTCAGAACAAATCAGTGAGTGAGCTGCTTCAGGAACATTACCTTCACACCTGCAGCAAAAATCCCATGGCAGAAGAGAATATCAGTGAAAATAACTTCTTATAATATTATGCAGCATTTTCCAGTTTGAGCAGTCAAGCAAGTTCAAATGGTCAGCAGCAAAAACCTTTAGTAAACCATTTGGATCTTGATTCTCCTAAGAAAGTTTTACAAGAGAACTAATTAATTATCAGGAACAGGTGCAGAGATGTTGAAGTCTTCATCATCAATAACCATGGCTCCAGCAGAAACGTTCACTGTTCTTACCCTCGGAGCAGTATGAATGTGATGACAGAACAATGGATTTACTTCCAGAAGAACACGAGTTTGTGGAGGTTTGGAACTCAGGTGAGTTGCCCTGCAGGGTGTATGAACCATCCAGCCTGCCCTGCTCAGCCAGTGCAGGGCCCAGAGGATGCAAACAGCTGCTGCACTGCAAGAGAGAGGCTCCACAATGCCCTGGCCACCCCAGAGCAGCTCTGTGCAGGTCTGTGCCTCAGGACCCCAGCAGCTGTCCCAGAGCTGATCACTGCACTGCGCACAGGGGTGAAGGAGCTCCGCACAAAGAGAGCTCAGCCTGCAGAGCTGATGTGTGCTGCCATCAGGGGTGTGTGACAGTGCTGGTGCCTGAGCCAGCTCCAGCATCAGCTGCAGGCTGCTCTCCCTCCCAAAGCCTGCCAGCAGCAGCCTGGGGGAGGCACTCCCCAGCCCATCAAGAAATAACAAGTGACAATTCAGGAAAGCATGTTTGCTATCCATTCATGCGTGCAAACCCAATCTTGGGCCAAACAGTGGATGTGCTAAAAGGTTTTCCCCAGAGGAAATGTGTTTATTAATTAGTATCTACTGAATTAATTGGCTCCCCATATGCTCTGCTGTGCTTCTAAGACTGAAGCCCTGTTGTTGTTACTGAAAGGTGTCAGGCATGGTGACTACCCAGGAGGTTCATCAGAACACTTCAGTCAATCTGAAAAACTAATTTATGTTTTTGTATTCATCAAATTCACAGTGTATCCACCTGTGGCTGAAGACATGGAAAACACATTTAAAATCTCCAATCCATAATAATTTTTTAAAAGGCCAACACACACTCTTACTTCAGCCACAAGTGTGATACACAGCAGAAGCTGAGGAGGTGCTGAGCTGAGGCCATCACTCATCTCTTGGCCCCTCACCGGCAGTAACCTTGGCTGTTCCTTTCACACACTGTTACATCCCTTACACCAACCTGTTCTAGCAACTGCTGCCACTACTATCAAACCAACCTTTACATCCATCACATTCTCTCCCACACCCTTTCGTCAGTGCAGGAAAGGTATTTTTGGATTCTGACTACATTTGGCACAACTCTGTTCAATGACACAATTTTTCTAATGCTATCAATCTCTCAATGAGACACTATTTAACACATGTCAGTGTCAGCTGGCAGGGACCACAGCTCCCGTCATTCCTGGTACTCCAGCACTCATCCTGCACCAGCCTCTCTGTGTAAGCTCAGACTGTAGCAGTTGAAGAGGGAGAGCAGTCCTGCAATCTCCCTCTTAAGCACATGCCACCACAGGCTGTCATCCTCATCTCTGAGAGAGACAATTTACTCTCCAAGACATTCCCTCTCCACTGCAATGCCACCTCTCCTAATGCCCCTGGATGCACCCACACAGGGCAGAGGCCAGAAAACCCTTTGTCAGAGTATGGAGGACAAGCACTCATTATGGCAGCCTTCCTAGCAAATTCAGAGACCTTTGATGTTTATTTAGTCCAGGTCTCCAATTTCAGCATTCCCTCACGTATGCAACACCCACTCAGTCCAATTCAGAAACGTGAATATCAACAGCTGTAATTACCACACCCAGTGGCGAACTCAGGCTGCAGCAGCAGCATCCCTGACACAGGCAGTGCTGCTCACCCTGGCTCCCTGGCAGAAATAGCCTGAAGTTGTCTCTGCAATAGAAAAGGAGTGTCTCAGCTATATTAAAATAATGTGCTCCAAGATTTTACCACTGTACCACCACACTACAACACAGTACTTACTGCAAGCTGGGCAGGCCCAAGGACCAGGCATCTGACATCATTCCGACAGAAACTGCTCTCACAGACAGGTCTCAGGTGCAGCCATAATGCCATTATTTAATTCCACATGGCCTGTGCTCAGCCTGCAGGAGCAGAGGGGGGGGAGAGCAGTCCTACAAGCACCCTCTTGTAAACACATTTTAGCACAGGCTTGAGCTTCTTCAGCTTAGAACCTCAAGAAAATGAAGCTGAAGACAGCCTAAATGTACAACCTCAATTCTACTGCAGGAAATGGTTAAAGTATATCACAAAAGAAACATTTATCAATATAAACAGGTGTAATTGTGATCTGTTCAAAACAGCTTCCTCCAGAGGAAGATGGTCATGCTGGTAAGCAGCAGCAGAAGCTGCAGAGAAGCACAAAATCACGTTCCTAAATCAGAGGCCTTGTTAATAATTTCTTTGCAAGTACAAAATAACTAGAACAAAAATTAAAGCTACTTTCAGATAATAACATCCTCTGCAAGGCAGGCTGCAAATAGAGTCAGCAGGATCTGTGCTACCTGTCTGGCAAACATATTTTCACTTGATAATGGGCATATGACAAGCAAGACTTCTGAAGTGACCCATGTAAAACATCAGTGCACAACACTGTGCTTACAACACTGCAAATGGAAAAGGTGGGATGATTCCTCCTGTCTGGGAGAGCTGTTTCTGAAAGATTTGCAACATGCCACATGGCAACACATATAGCACTTCATCCTTCCAAGAGATGGCAAACCTCTCTTAAAGCAATGAAGTGCTCCTCTTTAATTCAGCATATCTGCCCCACCCAATGATTAAATCATTTGACAGTTAATTTAGGAGGATGTATTTCTCTTCCAAATGCTAGTAAAAGGCATACAACAGTAAAAAAAGGCAAATGTTCAGTTTCCAGGCACTCTGATACAGCATAAACCTACAGAAAGGAATTGGAGAAGCAGTAACTATGCACAGCATCACAGCAGCATAACCTCAATAAGCCCATGTGTACAGACTGTTCCTAGAGACAACTCTTTGCTCTTCAAGGATTCAGGCTTGAAGGGATCTTTTCCATGCACTTCACTTAGTTTTGGTTCACTACCCTGCATGCAGATACAGAAGACTTCGTAACACATTTACTGCCCACCTGCAAGACATTAATGATTAATTTCCAAGCATATCAACTGTACACAGCTTCGGGCTGCTGGGCTTTCCTTTTTCCTCTGTCTCTTCACTGCTTGCTTTGAAGAAAAAAGAACAAGAATATCACGCAAAATCCAGCTAGAGATATTAAAACATTGCAGTATTTTTCAGTCTCAGCAGAATAGCTGGGGAGTCAAAGATTTTAATCAAAGGATTAGGAAAAATTATTTCAAATACACAAAGTGCATGCCAGATCAAATCCTGTCTTCTGTCATACAAGGTAACTGTTATCCAGTGGACTAATTTGCAAACATAATTTTATCTATTTATTAACTAAATCAGTCTAGGTGAGAAGATGTGAAGATATGATTTGTCCTGTCAGCTTCACCCTGGGAGCACGGCAACTGAGGATGGAGGAGGCACCTGTATGAGGTCCATGCTGAAGTGGGATCTGCATGCAGAGACAATTCAGTTGATGGTGAAAGATGAGATCCACAACCACTCCTGCCTGGTGCTTTGAAAAATGTCCCATTTGTTCTGTCATGTCTGCAGAGCAGCCCTGGGGAGTGGCTGAGCAGAGCCCAAAGGGCAGCCTGGCAGAAACTCCAGCTCTGAAGGCACCCAGAGGAGCTTCTTCCAGTGGGCCACGAGGAGCTGCTGCAGCTCAACTGTCCCAAGGTGAGAGCATCAGCCAGAGGGAGGGGAATTCACCTAGCAGGGTCTGGAAAAGACAGGGTCTGGGAAATGGGGAAGAAGCCACAGCTACATTTGAATATATCCCTAAATCCACATTTGGCCATCAGAGGAACAAAGACATTTGATTTAGATTTACCTCGCCTATCTGCTTCTCTGTTCTTGAAAAGGAAAGTATTACTAAGGTTCTTCACAACAGAGTTAAAGGGAACTTCCTGCAAAGATCTCCCCAGACAAGAAATGCTAGTAACTTCTTGTGAGATATAAATACAGCAAAAGCTCTCAAAAAGTTTCTGAGTCCAACTTTTACTTTCCCAGTACAGGCTGATCAGATGAGTCCTTGATGTCTTTTGTAGCTGTCCTTTACCTGGAGGCTGACTGTGGGAAAGGTACAGCCACAGCTTCTCGGTGTAACTCCTGACACAAATACTGTCCTGAAGGAAAAACAATGCTCTTTTGAAATAAAATTAAACCACTAGCGAAGCAGAGCAATTACTCTGGAGAGAAGCCACTTTTAATAATAATAAAATCCATGCAAGGACAACTGTAATATATAAAATTTAAACTTAAATATACCACACAGACCAGCACATCTATCCAAATGCATCTGTCTGTCCAAATTCACAGCTTTTTTTTTTAACATAAAAGTTTGCAATGGGAATTCAGGAGAACATGCCAAAAACCTTTGACAATTTTATATATGGAGCACAGAAAAAAACCTGAAGTACAAAGAAAAAAATAAAACCAAGCATTTTTAGGGAATGTGCTTAAATGCCTTGTTTCCTGCCTGAAATTTGCCTTCTGATAAATGAAGTCCACTATGACAAAACTTTTTTCCATCCAGTTGCTCTTCCAGATCTTTGAGATGCTCTGGGAATGGTGAGAGGTAACAGTCTTAGCAAAATCTAGCCAGATGACCAGGGCAGTACCAAAAGGTTGAAGGGTTTAGTAAGGGAAGGGCAGATGAAAACACACCCTCCCCATGCAAAAGGAAACAGGGAAATAAAACTGCCTTGATTGATATTTCTGAAGAACAGTTCACATCTAGGGATTTACTAATAATGTTCTCCCAAGGCAGGCTTTGTGTGACAGCTGATTTTGTCTCTCTGGTAACACCTTTAAAAAAAAACCATGCCAGACAGATACACAGATCATTCACTCCAAGGACTGATCTGCACAGTCATGGTCAATGTCATAAGTCTTTCTCCCTTTGCTCTTAAAAAAAAAAAAAAAAAAAAAAAAAAGAAAAGAACGAGGGAAAAATCCCATCTGTGACATACCTTAGAGCATCAGAAACTCGGTCAGCTTTTGCAGTAATCTGATTCACCCCTCTGGCTGCCCTTGAATTTTCTCACAAGATCCAAGCCCTGCACAGACAGGATGCTGTACTGCAACAGGTAAAAGAGAAAACCTGCAGAATTGAGGTCAGGGGTCTTACAGCTCTGGTAACTGCTTTTCTTTTTCATTGGCAGAGGCAATAGGCTACACATGGTGTGTGTGAAAGAATGAAAGCTAAAGCAAACAGCTTGCAAGTCTTGTTAAATTATCTGTACTGAGTAAGAACCATGAAAAGCACACAACATAGAAAGAGATTATGAGGTACAGTGAAAAATGAAAGATCTGCAGTTTGGGGCCAGGTCACAGAGTGTGAGGTATCTGGAGTCCTACAGCTGACCAGGGGTTGCAGAAAGAATCCATGAGCATTCCAGGGTAAGCTGCTCTGCTGACAGATTACTTGGGGCTAAAAACTAGTTGAGGAAAAAGAATCAGCAGCTCAGAAAATGGCAAAAATGAAGACAGACTTCCAAGTATAGTCTAACAGTACCTGGAATATTGTGCTACAGACGTGATCTAATTAAATATCCACGTTTCATGACTTGATGATCTATTGTATCAAAGACCCTGAGAATTTTTTGACATTTGAGAAAACTAAGACAGTATTTTCAGAAGTTGCATGTGAGTCACTGATGAACTCCCTCTGAAGGAAGCAGACCATTGTGCTGTCTTTCCAGCAAAAGCCACAGTGCATTTTCTGTTTGTGGTGTTTAATCATTAAAAAGAGAGGGGAGGAAAAAATCCTTTTTGCTAGGGCACAGCTAATAGTAGAATGAACTACCTCATTCATCTAAATAAAGTCAGCTCTAAACCACGCAATAACCATTTAAGCGCCTGCTTTGTTAATTATTTCACTGTTTATCTAATTCATTATGAGCATGTACATAATAAGCTCATTCAGCATAAGCCAAGATCAGAGAGAGAAGACACCCATCCTGCCTACCCACCCTTCTGCCCACTGGGGGTCTGTCCCCTGCAGCCCTGCCCAGGTTTATGGGGTCCCTGACCCTCTTGAGAATGTTCAGTCACTCCACAGCTCAATACAGCACAGCTTTGTGAAAGCTTCCTGTCTCTTCTACCATCATTCTTCCATAGGCTTTGTGTCGATTTTGGGACGGTTACCCTTAACTTCCCAATTTATTTCAGAAAAAAAAGTCACCTTCCAGCATGAACAGCAGAGAACAGGTGAATTGTTTCATTATTAATCCACTTCCCTTTTCCTCACCTGTTGCTTCTGAATTATTTTGCCTACAGCTGCAACAACTGTTCCTCTGAAAATCAGGATGTCTATAAATGCACAATAGAGCTCACCTGGGAAACAAGGGCAACACACCTTCAAGAGGGCACAAGGAATTGCACCTGCACCTCCTACACGACCTCAATTATATCCTGCATCCACTCCCTTTCAGAAAGGCACGGCACTTTGTGATTCCCTTAAGAAAAAGTACATTTCACCTTTCTATGCTTCATTTCAGTTTGGCATTTATATAGCTCAGAAGATAACTACACCTTTTTCTGGTGATGTTAACATATGATTAAGTGTTCCTCAAACAGAGGCACTTTTCTTGGAGATGGTAATTGAAGTCAGCACATGGACTGGCCTGAGAGGCTGCATTAGCAGTTCAAACACTGCTCTCCTGCTTCTGAGGAGTGAGCTAATCTTCAGGTGGACTACAATAGCTGGAGCCTTGGAGAAAACCAGAAATGGCAACATGTCTGGGAGCCTTTTTCTTGGTAGACAAGCCCATCACAACATCACTCCAAGTGGCAAAACACAACTGGAGCAAATCAAAACAAAGTCCCAGCCACGCTTGAGTTCCTACTGAGGGAGTGGTGCTTTCCTCAAGTATTTCCAAACAGCAGTCAGGGTGGGTGGGTGTGGGGAGTCAAAGGCTTCAGTACAAACTGTTTATTGAAATAATTCCCTTTAATTGCCTCCCTCACAGTGCAGTTTTTAGCCATGGAATCACTTGTGGCCCTGGGAAGGGGCAAGTATGTACCATTTGTGACTGCAATTAAAGCAGAGTAATTAACCAATCCCTCCATTTCTGCAAGAAAAGCTTCTTAAGCTGATAATGAATTTAAGCATTTGAAAGTAGGGAAACTGATTTTCCATGCAGGAACTACCAAATGTTTTCTTCTTGACTGTTCGCTGAGCACCTGAAATGATGCAGATCATTACTTCAGCAGGCACCAGGGCTGTTAATCTCAAGATTTACACAGGAGGCAAAAACTTACATTGCAGTATAGCCACAGAAGTTCAACTGTACAATGTATACAAATTTTGTATGAAACAACAGGCTCTTCTGAGAAATTACAGTAATTTGGGTGTGAGAAAGCAAAAAGACTTAAATCTGCACAAATAATGTTAGGACTGCCAGGGTGAATTTACACAGCACACCAACTGCCAATTAAAAATGTTAAACAAAAGCCAACCATCTTGGTCTGTAAATTTTTTCCTCCCAGCTGCTGTGTAGGCACATTATTTAGAGCAGCTGTGTTATTAAGAAAAAGAAAAAAACTGAAGCAGCTCTTGTGCACTTACAAAATCCTGTGCAAAACTTTGACCCTGCAGTGAAGGGCTCAGCCTGTGTTTGGGCCAGCAGAACTTACTTGACTTGTGTCCCAGATTTAGCCCTGAGAGGAAAATTCATCTCCAGCAAATCTATTGAATGAATGTGGCATCATTTGAGTCAGGAGCCAAGTCTCATACAACCAAAGCACAATTAAGTATCAGGAAAGCAAAATGTTTGAAGGCAGACAAGCTTCCCAGTTGGATGTTATAAACCAGGATAAATAACCACAATGACAAGGGCCAAATTTGAATTACAACTCCATTACAGTTAAGCATTTAAGCATAACATACAGTTACAGATTCTCAGCCACTTCACTTCTCAAAACTGAGAAAAAATGTGCTCACTTCCCATTCTGCAGCTGGGTCTCTGCACTCTGAATGCTGCATCAGCAGCACTGGGTAGTGTCAAACTTTTCCCTTGCCACCCACCCCTGTGCCCCAGGAGCCATTCTGATCTTTCAAAAGCTGTTTTTCCACAACCTCATGGGATTCACTTTCTATTACGGGAAGTTCAAGCAGTCTAACCCTGGTCAACACCACAGCAGCTACCCTAAAATGAAAAGCCCAGCCTGAGCTGCCATCACTTGGTGATGCAGGACACCTTTCATCAGGAAACTCACTGAGCTATCATCTATACCTACATGTCTCAGGCACAGCTCTGCTCAATCCATGGCTGTGCAACAGCTCAAATGAAGGAACACTTTGCCTCAGCTAGGAAAAACACATCAGAAGAAAACAGAAGTCAGAGGTAGGGAAAAAAGCCAACTGGAAGCTTTTATTATCCTTTTTATTGAGTTCTATACTACTCTCCCCAATTTCTGAAATGGTTCTGGAACTCTCACAAACACATTGAATAGACAGAAGCATACAAGAGACCTTGTCCCAGGGGCACAACACAGAATTGGGTCAGGAAACTGGGAAACATTTGACTTGCTCAGGCCAACACAATAAGGCAAAAAAATGAAGTTTTGATTGGAATGTGGCCATGCTGGCTCAAAGCAGTTATCTCCTACACCAATCTCAGTACTGATGCCTTGAACAACAGCAGTATCACATTCCATATTTTGAAGAGGACATGCTTGGTTTCATCCTCCACACTGCACATAAAGTGTGTCCCTTCTCCACCCAGCAGCAAAGAGGAAAAATGTTTCATAACCTTTTCCTGAGCTTAACTGAAAATCACCTGGTGCTTGTCAAGAGAAGCAAGACCAGGAGTGACAGAAGTTCATCTAAGAGCAGGCACTTGACCTTCCTGTCCTGCAATACCTGAGTTCACCCACCCAGGTACTGCCATTCCTGTGACACCGTGCCCTGAGTATGCATGGGGTCCTGAGCCCCCGCTTCTCTCCATTTAGATCAATCCATTTTGAATACCACAAGTATCTTAATATAAGATGACTTCTAAAACAGTTAACCCTGCACTGCTTTTACCTATTCAAAAATTTACTGCTTCTCTGCTGCTAGAAAGAGTCAGAGACAAAAATGCTCAGATCTGCTCCTATTCACAGTCATTCTATGACATCCTTCTTAGTTCTTTTTCTAAATTTTTCTCTCCCAAAAAAGGAAAGGAGGCAACATTTATTCCCCCAAAATTGCTGAAACAAGACAGATGAACAGAGCAGTGTGAATGCCACAGAAGTGCATAAACACAGAGGTGCAGCACAAGGGTGGGACCCTGCTGGGACACAGCCTAAGAGCCATCAACACCATGCAGGGCAAACCACGTTTACACAAAGCCTGAGGATACACATCTGGATGGCATTGACAGAAGTGACCTTGATGCAAAAGCAGGGATATCACCAGCTCTCCAGTATTGCAGGAGATGTCCCAAGCAAATAAAGGCCTTGTTTCCATTTGTATTATATAAATTGAAATAATTCAACCACCTTCCAACAATATTTTGCATTTCACAATCACTACCTTCTCTACATCATGCGAAATTCAAAGCCAGCATTCATTTTAAAGGCTATGTATTTCATAGAGGAAACTGAGGCACAGACTGTCCAGAGATTACTCCCCAGTGCTTCAGTGCCCCCAGTCATCCTGAGCTTACTTGGCACACTGGTGGTCAGCAACAGCAGTTAAGTCCAAAGTCCATCAGTGTCTGACAAAGAGACTCCTGCCTCTTCCATCATCCAAAGAGAAAACTCTGGTTCTTTAACTTTTCAGGCCATTGAAAAGCCCAGCTGAAAAAGTTTAACCTTTCTGTGTGGCAGATTTTGTGAAATGTCCCACAAATGGAAGGTTGCCTCTGGAACTCATTTATCAGGAATTTCAGCAATGCTCTACACAGATGTTGCATATCACTTTAGGCTCCTACTCAAAGTCAAAATGTTGTTGAACTCAAACATGAAGGATTAACTCCACTGGACTTTAAACTGCCATGAACACTGACTGTAATTCCCTCTCAGGACAATAAGAATATCCCAACATCCAACAGTGAAATGACACAACCTGTAGGCTGCACCTTGTCCTCTTCCCCTCACACTTTTTTCCCCACAATTCAGCTGAAATTCATGTGTGTTTGCTAAACTTTCCTTAGGCACTCTAGATTCTAGTCAATCTTCTTAAATTCTCAACATCAGCTGCTATTTCTGCAGAGGTCCTGATCTCCTTCAGTATTTTCAACAGCATTTTCTCTCTGGTTCCTCACTGCCCACCCTGCCTTAGCATCTGACACCCAACATCCATCTCCTCCAGTATGTGCCTGAAACACTCAGACTCCCATTCAGTAACTGTGAAAAGCCTCTTCCACCATGAGCAGCAGCCATTTCTTCTTCACCTTTCACAACAACCTTCTCCAGATGTCAAATACAACAGGAGCTCTGCCTCAGAGTTTTTATTACCAATTCCCTTTCAATCAAAGGCACTGGGCCAAAATAAACCACCTCCTGCAACCTGCTGTCCATCACTGCTATTCTAAGCATACTTGGCAGTGTATCCTAGGGATTGCTCATTTTCAGGGATGTATATAGGGAACACGATGTCAAAGTGAGACTCTTGACTCCTTCAATGGCATAACAGAGAGCCTGAGAAACAGGGGTGTACAGAAACTGCCCCAATGGCATCCATCAATAGAGGCACAGACATATGTTTATCTTCTTTACAAGAAGCTTTTCAAGCTGTAAGTGTTCACGTTATTTGTAGAGCCTCAGTTTCAACTCCAAGAAGCCTAATCTAAATTTTTGCTGAAGTTGCTATATTAATAGCAGCTTCTTTCCTCCTGGGAAGTATCAACACAATCATCTCTTGAACTCTTTAATAATAAAGGAAGGCAAAAAGCAAACTACAAAGGAGAAAACAACCCAGCTTAGAGAAGTTCTTATTTTTTAGCTGACAAGCAAATGAAAACTCCATATCTACAAAGGTAGAATAAGCATTTCAGAAACATATTTCTTATTCCTACATGGTGAGAAGTCTTTTCAAAAGGATTGAAGTCCCTCAGTTCAATCTTAACATTAACATGAACTCTTCAAGTATTTTCTGCTCTTGCAGATCATTCATGTGATTTTAGAAAACCTTTTTCTCAGAAAAGTAAAAAAAGTTCTTTAGTCTCCAAACTGAAGCCAGCTCTACATACACTCATAGGTCAAATCTCTATTTCTTTATATGGACAGTAAGAAAAGTGAGGCTGTTGTAAGAGGTACAAATCCTGTAGCAATGTCCCAGTCATGTGAATGTAAGCTGGTAAACTCATTTTAGAGCACCATTCTGTAAATGTTCTTGTCTTACACCCAATTTTGACTGTCTTTTGTACATACACGCTTCTCTTACAAAGCCTCTTCAGTCCTTTCTGTGGCTCACCAGCTCACTCACTTTACAGAGGTCATTCTGGGGAAAACTGCTTTTTCTTTTCACCCTGGCTGCTGATTTCTATGGTTATTAATCAATAGATGAGGCTCACTACAGGCCATCACTCGTTGTTACTGCACAGCTCACCACAGCGCTGGTGTGTCCATCTGCTGTGCTGGTGGCACAGGATCTGCTGGCAGGCTCCAGGGCAGGCAGCCAAGGAGCTGCTGGCCTTCCAGCAGCATCATCCTTCTCCCTTAAAATGCCACATCCTTCTCCCACAAACACACAGCAACTGCTGCTCTCCAGCTGAGCCATCCAAACTGCTCCACTACCTCAGCATGAAGATGTATCTTGAGCTTTGAAACAAAACGTTTTTGCACTTGAAGGATGTCAGGGGTTACCTACAGAAACCTGCCCAAGTATTTCCCTGGGTTGTCAAACAGCCAAGCACAACAGCAGCAGTCATTCTGACAGACTAACGGGCCAGGGACCAGCTGTCTACAGCAGAGCCATTTTCTTGGTCAAAAGAGGGGCTTTATAAGTAAGTTATTATGTAGTGATTGAATGATACCATAAACCTTCTTTGTTTTAAAGCTGATTTGATGTAGATGAAATAAATCACCGGGTAGCCCCAGTTTTACTGGGTTAATCACTTTTAAGTTTTTTCCCTAGTTTATCAGGCAACATTTTCAGATGACCTCAAGTTCTCCTGATGCCTGGTATTCCTCCCACCAGCGCAGGCAGAGGCACATCTGGAAATAATGCAACCCTATTGTTTTGCTTATAATAACAACAACCAAATAGACCTTATGGAAACAGATTTCATCTCCTATGCACAGCAAAGTGTGAACAGTGAAACAACAATCTACGGAGGTGATGAAAGGTGGAGCAAAGTGGTTTTGAACCAGTTTCCACAGGAGCAGCCCAAGCAGATGTGTGGCTGCACCCAGCAGCATGAGGGGACACAAGGCTTGTGCTGCAGCCAACAGCAAACCACTCACTAGAACACATCATCAGCTCCTGATGTGCTTGATTCCTCAATATGATAATACAAAAATAACATGGCTGCATCACAATGATATAGCAGGAAAATCATACACCTTGAATGTTTTGTCCTATTTTAGCATAAAGGATTTTCCATTAGGCAAGGACAGCCTTTCAGTAGTAGAGTAATATTTCAAGGGGAAAAAAAAACCCATCAGTTTTTCAGTTTCTGAATAGGGGGAAAAAAAAACATTTCCAGATATCCTTTTGAAAAAGGACCATTGAGACCAATTCTGTTGTCTACTTCAGAGATCTTTAAAAGACATTTTGTAATTTCAAGCCAAAGCACATCACTCTGTCATGGGGAGGGAAGAGAAAAGAAAAGGGAAAACAATTTAATTTCCCCTGCTCATCTGAACACGCATCAAGTGAGCCTTTCAACAAACTCATAAAAATGTGCAAGGCAGACAGAAAATAATTTAGGATGCATTTAGAATTTATTGACTTGGCCTGGTCATACATTTGATAACCTATCTTGCTGTTGGTATGGCAAGTGGGGATAATAAAATTAAAGCTGATCTGTGAAAACTGGCAGGCTTAGCTTTAAATGGAGCTTCAAACCATACCAAAACAAAAAAAATCTGGTCTCTCTTTGGAAAATACACTGCAACATCTCCAAATTAGCCATAATTACTGCAAAATAACTTCCTGAAGAAGAAATGGGCTATAAAACCACTCCTGGTGGCAGGCATGAGAGATTGAGCACTTCAAGACCAGTCACTGGTCCTACCATTCCACATGGCAAGTGAAAGCTTCCTTACCAGGAGAAGCTGTATTTCAGAACTATTACTTGAAAGAAGCCCAGTATTTTACATTCTTGCCACATCAGTTTGACTCTTCCTTATTTAGTACTTTCTGCTTGAACAAAGTCCCAGTATTTAGTCTGGGGGTGAGGTGGAGACCTTAATTTACAGGGAAAGGTGAGGGTGGTTTAAGCCAAGAAGGGCCTGTCAAGCATTGATAGGTAAACTCCAGCTTTCTGTTATACACCAATTCATCCTTTCCTCAATCCTTCCCCATCACACAGCCAGATGTTGCCAACTTTATCAGCATGACTTCTGCAATGATGACTTTACATGGCAAGGGACTGTGCCACCACCTGCCACTGAGTACCTGCACCTCTCAGGGAAGCTCAGGGCTTGCCTGAATTATTTGTAGCTCCGGTTGTTCAAAAACAAAATCCTAAGAGCTCTCTCAAGGCTGAAGTGCAAAATATATTAAGATATGTGAGATGCCTCCATTTCTTTGTGGTTTTTTAACTATTCAAACTTGCCCCATGTACCTGGGGGCATTTTTGAACCCCAGGCTGCCAACAGCACACCAACCAAGGCAGGCAAGCAGTTCCCAGCCTGGACAGAAGACAAGAGTGCAAGAAAATCCAGACACACTATTCAGTGTCCCTAACTTATGTCTGGAGTAATCATCTGATTTTGACAGTGTTTCAAGAGAAAATAACTGAAACACCCAGTGGGTTTTTATTTTAATTTACTTTTGAATACACTGGTGAGAAGGGCTGGGGAAGAAGCCTCTTGTTGCAATGCCTTACAGCTACAGAGAAAGCAAGCCAACCTTTTACAAAATAAGAAATACAGCAGAAAACAAAACCAGCCAAAAGCTCTTCAAAATGATCAAGCACAGTGCTACCTTGCAATCTACCTCTTGATTAAGCAAAAGGTTTGGGATGCTTCACAGGGTACTAAATTTCACTGAAAAAGCCACCACCTCAGCACTGAGAGGAGAACAGCAAAGCCTGTCCAGGCTCAGTCCCAACCTCAATGGCCTCTCCCCAGGATTATCTCTGCAGCCTCCCATTCAATGCTGTTTAACACACCACAGCACACATTTCAGCTGCTAATTCAGCTCTCTGGTCAAAACAGGCAACAGAAGCAAACAGATAATTTCTCCCCAGATCCTGACTTCCAACCTACAATCATTTATTTATGCACAGCAGTGTTCACAAATTCATCTCCAGCAGCCCCTGGAACACAAAGCTCAGTAACCTGATATGGTTTCCATGAGACCAGTTACAGAGATTGAAGGAAGGACCATTAAAACAAAACGAAAAAGCAATGAACTACAAGAGAGTCGATGTTTCAAAGCATGTAGCAAGTCTGTCCTACTGATCACTCTGCCAGTTCTTCAACTGAACCACAACTGAAAGCCAATTTAATAAACATCTCTCATTTCAACAGGCAGGACACCACCAGGCACCAAGAAATGTTGCAGCTCAGCAAGAAGAGAATGCAGTGATCACTGGGTGGGTATAATAGAGGGATTATTTTACAATTACAGCAACAATGAAAAAGCAATTTATACAGTAACATGCTGATATACTGGCAAGCACCTGTCCAAAGGGATTAAATGGAAGTCTGACACAGACTACAGACACAAGAATGTCTTTAGCAAAAGGTTTATGAACTTCCCTAGACAGTCATATTTCTAAGCAATGTGCCTTAAAGACAGTATCTTGCATTTAGACCCGTTTTAGGTAACAGGCACAGTGCACAAACAAGAAATAAAAGTTCACTTTGAGAATTCTTATTTATTTGAAGAGAAGTAAAAACATATATGAAAAGGCTAGGTCACTTTTAATTGCTTCAGAGAGCATACCTCACTGGCCCCCAGAATACCTTCATTTCTTGGGCTTAAACTGGCCAAGGAACCTCAGAGGTGGCACTGGTAGCTCTTGGGGAGCTCCTGCTGCAGCAGTGACTTTGACAGAATATTTCAGAAGCCCTCAGCAGGAGTAACAGGGAAGCAGCCACAAGAGAGGAAGTTATCCAGGAACACTGTGGGGATGGCCTGAATGGTTCACAGCATCTCATGCCCCTGAAGCAAACCCCTGGTACTCTCTGGAAAAAAGCTGTTTAACAAAACCAACTTGCAAGGATAACCTGCAGGTAGAGCAGGCTCCCTTCCAGAGCAGGGAACATCCAACCGAGAGGGAAAAAAACCCCACGCTGCAGAAGAGAAATTCGGGTAGTTCAAAGGGAGGGCAGATGAACATTTTTACAAACCACAGAGCTTTTAGCTCTGGTTGATTTATTAAATGGGTCGTCCTCTTTTTCCTATCACTTCAGGCAACAGCTGAATTATTCAATGAGCTCCAGTTGACTATGTTGTTTCTAAAACACTTGGGCTATCTCTGGGGAAGGAAGACAAGAGGCGAGGGGGTATAAAAACATGTTTAAAAGTTAAAGAATTTAACAGAAGTGGGTCCTATTCATTTAGAAAAGTCTCAGAAGCAGAGAGGAAATCAAGCACATCTGCAGGTCTCCTGGCTAAGGAAACTTGTAGCACATGGAGAAGTGGAGATGTGCAGCTCAGCTGCAGCCTTGTTCCCACACCAGCTCAAGGCTGCTGCCCCTTCTGCTCCCACAAGCAGGATTCAAGGCTCCAGCCTCAGTGACACCCACCATGGCTTTGGAAACAAACACATGCTTTACTCTTCCCTAACAGAACTGTCAGAAGAATTTCTCCTGCAATCCAGTTGAGAGAAAAGCAGTTTTCAGACAATCTTTCAGAGTTTAATAACTGCAGTATTTTTTTTTTTTTTTGCCAGCCCAAAGCAGAGTGACTTGAACTGGACAGGGAGAATGAAGCCAACCTCTCAGTGAGGCAAATACCAAACCATCAGACTAACAAAGCAACATTCCTCTGAACACACCATTTCTCACGGATCACCAGCTCCAGGACTTAACTTCATAGTGGCCTTTAATTAATGAAAACACTGTGTGATGGTCATGTGAACAGAGGTTAGTTTTCAGATGTTTTTCAGATTTCAGCAGTAGCAGAAGTGATTGGTCATGAAGTAGCAGATGAGCTCTTGCAAAATTACTTATGATCCAGCAAAGAAGAGATATTTGCTGCAGAGAAGGTCAGCTTGCTAGAAGAAAGCCTGTTGACAGCAGAGAATCCTGCTGTTATTTGTGCTTGCTTAGTAATTGGAGATGGATGCAGGAAAACACAGGGATCCATCAGCCAAGACAAAATCAAATCAGGAAATACATAAAAAATTAATATAATCAAAAAAAGCAAAGGACCTGACAGCAAATCACTGAAGCCAAAAACAGACAAAGCTCTTTACTACTCTAAAAAAAAAAAATAAATTAAAACCCCCAAACCTGTAGATAATTTACTCACATGACTGATTTTGCTACTGCTCCCAAACACTTGCAAATCACATATGTATATTTTAAAATAAAATTAATTATTTATGGCTTTTTAAAACATTATAAGAAATTTACAGGCACATAATCTATAAGGACACCACCAGAGCATTCTGACCTGAGTAAATCAGAGGATTCCACATGCCAACTGATGCTCAAAAACAAATTCTAAAACCAGAATACAGCATTGACAGCTGGTACAAACTTCAGAAATGTAAAAATGGTAAAAGTCAGCAAAACAATGTCAGAGCAGATAATCAGAGGCCCAGACCTGGGTCCTATACATCTGCCAACCTTACCAGTTTTGTGGGCCAAGTATCAGTACTGAATATTGAATTCTTTCTCTTCACCCTCAGGTGAGTGGCAGAAATAACAGGATATACTCACTGGATTTATCTTCCCTGAAGAATTCCCATTTCTTTCAAATGATGTCTTGGACCAAAACATTCCATCCCAACTGCTGCATTGTCCTGGGTACCTCACTAACTCCTACATGGCTTTGATAACAGAATAGCCAAGATCCTTTTCCAGTGATCTCTTAATATTTCTTCCTGTCTCTTACTAAAATTTCTTCCCAGCTCCTTCTTTGGTTGCCATTTAACTTTTGTACAGATGAAGTCTGTCCAATCCAGCAACTCCAGGTTCTCATTACTGCAGCAATGGCACTGATGCAGGAATTTAAAATATGTGGGTTTAGTTGGTGCATACTCATTGGGATAACTGTGAATGCAGGCTAAGAATTACTCACTGCACTGATTTCAAAAGGATACTTTAACAGCTTTTTGTAAAAAAGGAAGTTTGAGCTCCTGAATCACCTATGTAAAACAATCAAATCTGCCTATTTTTTTTAAACTAAGAACACAGTCCTTTTGTTGTATTCCAGTAAAGCTGCTTCATTGTAACCAGGCATATTGCACAATGCCAATTTTCAGCCTCTAGTGTCACAGGGAAATTCTCACTCGAGTAACTTCCATTCAGTCCCAGCCAAGAGCATTACAATTGGTGTAAAGCTGACATGCTCTACCCAGACAACAGCACCCAACCAATCCATTTCAAACAATCAATAAAATTTACTATACAGACTCTAAACTCAATATTGAGGGCAAATCTTTGAAGTAATCTAGAATATCATCCTGGGAGAAAACTACTCAGTAAACTTCATTTTAGTTTTTATTTCGTGTTTGCTTTGTGGTTTTGGTTTTTTTTTTTAATACGCAAACAAGATTATGACAGAAATTATGCAATAGACAGAAAAAGGGCTTATCTAAAGTAAATAAAGCCTCCTGTTTGCAACCAGCTGACAGCATTTGGTATTTCTCTCTGCTTCCCTTTGTCTCTTTAAAGACCAACTTTCAAAAACAGTTACAAATCAACTTTCAGAAGAGATTTTCAGGTAAGTAATGACTCCCTTCTCAGTGTGGCCATTCTCGTGGCACCACTGAGCAGGAAAATTGATAGGACATGGTACAAATTTGACAGTGAGCAGTTCAGACACTGAATGCTGCTTGAACTTGCACAAACTATTTTTATCTTCACTTTTTGGAATGCTATGTACATGAAGAGCAATGCAAGCTTCAGATGCACCCATCATTAAGTTCAATGCAACTCAGGAAGATTTATAGAGTTTCTATTCAAATAACTCTGATTTCCTCAGACTTTCAGAAACCTTGAGACAGCCCCCCCCCCCCCCAAGATGTCTTGCATTAATCAAATTATGCAGCACCAGCAAATAAGGAGCTGCTAGGGGGGTTTTAGTGACAAAGAGCATGGGGGCAAGATGTTCAGGATGAGTGACCTTGCGTCCAAACCTTCTCTACAGACCAATCCTCTCAGTTAGACACAGGCAGTCACATATTCTCCCAACAGCCATGAGAGGAAGAGCACTGAGGGCAGTGCCCTGGGGAGAATGTGCCTCACATCAGCCTGGGAACAGAGCAAGCTGCCTGTGAGAGCTCCCTGACAATCAAGGCACAACTGTCAGGATGGGCTGGCAGGGTGAACCTGAGCACCTGCAGTTTCTACAGCAGTCACAGTTCTGCCTGCTCAACCCCTCAGATAACCAAGGACTCCAGGCTACACCTGACTGTACAAACAACCATGTCCATGGGGACTCTGACATACACATACTACCAAATAAACTACTGACATACACATACTACCAAATAAACTAGAAACATGGAAAGGACAGAGGTACCGTGGTATTCAAATGGACCTTTCAAACTGGAAACACAACCAGAAGAAGTCAGGACAGTAACCCAACATGGTCTCCAACAAGCTGCTTTAAACAGGAACATCATTTTATCTACAAATTCCTCCTGTTTGTTTTTTTTACTGTCCAGCACAAACAGGTCAGACGAGCCACATACATGCAAAAACTCCTACTGGCTGTACTTTGTGGGCAGTGCAGAGTACATATGTTTCACTTGCCATGTCTCTTACCACCTACTGAACCCACAGGGATCAGCATCTGGACTCCTCACTGCTGCTGGCAGCACAGACACAGCAAAAGGTCCAATCTCAGCCCTGCAGCCACAGGTGCTCCTGGCACGGTGCCTGCTCTCATCCCAGCCTACACAGAGCACGTATTATTTACTTTGTCAAAATGTTCAGAGGCATTTAACCTGCCCAAGGACTGTCCACTTGTCTGCCCACACAGGAGAGGAATGAAATTAGTCATCATAAAGAAAGAAAAAAACCTCCTACAGCTCCCTTTCCTCTCTGCTCTGTGAGGAACATGCCCAGCTGAAGTGATACCAGCAGAGGGAAATACCCTGAGCCTTCAGCAGTAACACAAAGGGGAGCGAACAGGGGGCAACTCTCCAGGGTCCAGATACCTGAATGGGGCAAGACATGATGGGGTGTCCCAACATGCCTTTCCTCTATGTTATCTGAGAAATTTGGATTCAAATCATCTGACTTAGTACTTTATCATTTCAGATTTTGCACACAGAAGTCTTGAAAATCCCATCATCCACTGGAAAGAGTAATTTTTGGTTGACTTATGTGTAACTTCAGAGAATAACTGTTTACTGATATTCTCACACAGGTAGTCAACAACACAGAATGCCACATTAGTTCCCCACAGCCAAGCTAACAGACTTTTCAGTAAAAAACACACAGGAGCAGGGTTCCCCAGGAAAAGAGCCACTCTGGAACCCTTCTCCAGCCTGATGATGGGTCCCCAAAGCTTGCCCTAACTCTCAGCAGCAAGATGAACTTTACCCTTGAGAATGTGTGGGCTTTTTGACTAATTTTTGATGTTTAATAAAAACAAGGCATACAAGATAGAAGGTGGAGAGAGGGAGGACAAAGCAAACAGTCCAGAATCTTTTTTTAGATTTTTTTTTTCTGTAGAAAAATAAACAAACCCAGGGAGCGTTATGGCATAGGAGGTTCTAACTGTTCTCTGTAGACTTTCCAAGCACAAGAAAAGAAAAACAAAGACATTAATCCAGGCAGTAACAATGCCAATAACCACATTCCAAAATCCATGGTGCAGTTGAGGTGCCTCACTGTTGCAGGACCATCACAGTACATCATGGCAGGCAAGAAATGTGGAATTGGAATTCTCCAAACCTACCGGAATAGAAATCTCACATCAATTCCAGGAAAGATCAGGGAAAAACAAGCCTTAACCTTTCTCCATTCAATTAGCACCTGTCACATTTAAAGGATGACAAAAATACTCTGTTCTTTCCCTTAAAATCTGGAAATTTAACTGGGAGTATTTCCTCAGCACTGATCTTCCTGCACCTGGCTTACTGGTCTGCTGTCATTCCAAATGCCTCTGGAAACATCAGCAGGATCCAGATACCCCAATTAAAAGCTGGTATGAGCTCAACTGCTGAACAACCAAGTGTTAGTCCTCCAACTACTGACCAACAACTCTGCACAGCTGCCCCTCCAGCACTGCATCCTGTGACTGGCAATAGTTGATTTGGGAAGTTTGCAAGAGTTTAATATAAGTGTATCACTTTCCTAACAAAAACAGTCAAGTTTTTCTAGGCATAGTTCAATCAATTCAGCTCTGTTACTCATAAAAGCCCTTAAAACCTGTCTCCAGGGCTCTCCTAGCACTCCAACTATCTTTATTTAGATAAATGTCGATCCTAGAAACTTAATTGTTGTCCTTCTGATAGAACTGTCTCCTGTCTTCAACTCCCACAGTCAGAGCTACTGAAGCAGACACTGCCATTAACTGAAGCCTCTTCTTCAATGAAATCCACAGCATAAAAAATGCAGAAATAGGTCACTTGGAAGAGGGGGTCACAGCCAGACAGAATTTGCAAGCAACACGTGGACCATGTATGGCAAAATGATGGTACAAAAGGACATTTAGCCTTCCCTCCAGAGCTCTGCACATCACTGCTCTGACTCACAGGTCATGTGGCTCACACAAAATGCCTGCTTAGGGAAGAGCACCAAGCTGAACTTTGGAAGAAGCAGGCAGAAGAAAGAAGTCAACTCCTACATACTTAGCAATGGAGTTAGCACAGACTGTGCACCCACTACAGCAGAAAAGGCCCATTCCATTTACCTGCTGTTACTAAATTCAAAACCAATTTATTTACATGAGATTTTGTTAAACAAACAACATTCAAGTGGAAGTCATAAGTAGCTTACTTGAAAAGACAACAGGCAGCATTGAACTACATCATCTGCCAGAAGCTTTTACAACCTTTCTTTTTTGAGCTGGTCACTTGAACAGAGGAGTTCTGGAAACAAACAAAATACCATCAAAATCAGTATTCTGGTTCCTCTTTCTGGCACGAAATCAACTTTCACCCTGCTAAAACAGCTGAGTGGTTTCACCAGCATCACCTGAGCTTAGATCCTTATGATGTTTTAATTTATTTGTTCTCCAATGGGCTATCCCTTCAATTTTTCAGCATCTTGGCATGCTTGGTGATTGTTTAAAAATATTTATCAGGAGATATGCCAGCCTGGAAGCAGAAAAATCGTGTGGGATCTCTTCAGTGTAAATAAATACCTGACAGGATGGTGCAGGGAGGATGGAGACAGTGGTGTCCAGGGTAAGGACAAGAGGCTTTGGGCACACACTCAAACACAGAAGGGTCTGTCTCAACACCAGACACTGAGGTTGACTGAGCACTGGCAGAGATTGCCCTGGGTGCCTGCAGAGAGCTGGCCCTTGGAGACATCCAAAAGCCACCTGCAAGTGGCCCTTCCTGAGCAGGGGGTTGGACCAGATGAGCTCCAGAGGTCCCTTCCAACCTCAGCCACTTGGTGATTCTCTTGCTCCAAAATATATCCTACTGTTTCTGAAATTATAAATCTGCATTCCAGTTCCTCTCCAGACAATCCCCACCTAAAGCAAGCCAGTAGGGAAAAACAAACCTCAAAGCCTTTCTGAATTGCCTCCCCCACATTCAAATCTGCAGTGGCCATAAACTCATGCATAGTAATGATCAGCTTTACTTGGGGCTAAATAAACAGACTTCACTCAGCACTGCTTTCTAACTGTGGCACAGAAGACTGTGGCTCATCAGACAGGCAAATAGATATAAAAATTAGTCTGGAACTTTGGAAGAGTTTGTCTTATCTACCCCATCCAAAACACACCTGTCCAAATTATTAATAGGCCATAATCTTAAGTGATACAAAATAAAATTAGAAATATCTCTTCCACACAGTTTAAAGCATCTTGCTGTATTTTCAGTCATGGTCTGCAAGGTACACATCTCAAAATGCCACAAGCACCAATATTCTCCCTCAGATAACCCTGAAGTTACATCCCCTGGTTTCCTCAGCACAGGGTGCAGTATCCAGGAACTGTGACCTGCTTACCTTTAGCTCAGTAACAAAGTGCTGACAATCCCACCAGAATTCATTCCCTTAAGGGAAGGATCAACAGTTCAAAGTTTTCTCTAGGAGATGTGCTAAAGCCTGCCCAGTCTGTCTCATCTTCCCACTGCCAGCTGGATTGGATGGCCTGGCAAAGCTGTCTCTGCTCACCTTCAGCCTTCCATGATGCTGCTAAAGGGATTGCTTCAACAAGTCAAAGCATACAAACATACCCTTCACAACCTCCCTTTTAAAAACCTCTTTAAGATCCAGCTCTTCATCAGTCATCATTGTAAAACCTCTCCACTCTGCCTATGTGACCTGACTTATTTAAAAAACAGGTTCCTGAGGTTCCTGTCTGGCAAATCAACCCCCTTAAATCAGGCAGTTTTATCACATGGTCCCTACCAGGGGTAAGAGAGAGGCATGTTCTCATTGATGTTCTTCATACCTGCAATATATTCCTAATACTCTAACAGGTATCTGCTTTCTGTCACACTCTGTGCTTGTTTAACCTTTACATCATTGTTGTCTGGAATTAATTCCATGTAATCTCTGACAGACTGTCTCCATGGTACTGACACATCTCCCCACATTATTATATGCTGACATTCACAGCCACTTCATGAGACAAATGGTCCTCACTTAGATGCTAAATCAGCAGCCATAGTATGCTCTAATGTGCTTCTCACTAAATTGATCCTTGCTATTGCCAGCCACAAAAATGCAACTGATACATTGCACACAATCTTCATTCATCACATTTCAATTAAACTTCAATAAGGCTGACTTCAAGAGCACCACCATCATCACCAGATGGCTGAAAGTTCAACTCAGCACCAGCAAACACAACTTGCTGTGCCATCAACACTCTCCATTTAACAGCTCCTGCTCCTGTTTGGTAGCAACTCACTGTCCCCTAAAGGAGGAAACCCCAAAGACAACCCAGAGCTTGGATCTAGTCTGACAGTTTGCAGCATTTAGGGCACCTACAAGGCCTTGTGGAGTGTAAAGATGTCACAGAATGCAAGAAACAGCAGAGCCTCCAGCCTCCCTGCTATGAAGTGTTTACATATGCGTGTGGATGCTTTGTAGTTCTGGAAAACTTTTAAGGAAGCTCAAATTTTCAAAAGTATATTACAAGTAAGGTATTGAGTAGCTCCCAAACCTTTCTGACAGCTGACATGTTCTGCATTTAGAAAATTCAGTGAGCTAAAGAAAGAAATATTTAGCTATTTGAATTAGTGTATTGTCCCTCCAAAAGGAGGAGTATTGGGCTATAGAGATTTATCTTCTTTACATCTTATGTTACTTCAACAGCCAGCTAAAAATAGAAAAATGGTAATTATTTAGCACATCTTTAAAGCAACAATTTCCCTCCCAATTAATTTCCAGTTCCTCAGTTTAATTATGTACTCAAATTTTCTTGACGCACACACTGCAAGAAGCTGAATGTGTTTCCTGTAAATTTAATCACCTTCAGAAATAATGACCCTAAAAGAACTTTCTAAGCAAAGAATAAGAAGTCCATTCCACTAAATCTGCCTGGGTGGGAAGAAGGCAGAAACTGATGTCACCAGACAGTAAACTCTGGAGCCTGAACCCAAGTAACAAGCTGCTTTCACTTGCCCTCGGGGTAAATGACCCCAATATAATAACAAGTAGTTCCGGCCCAAGTAAGAATGAAACTCATCATCTCTTCCCCCAAAACCCAGGGGTCATCATTACTGCTCACAGCATCAGCCACTGTGGAGCCCAGCTCAGGAGCCTTAATGTCTAGAGAAGCTGCAGACAGACCAGACCTTTTTCTGTCAAATTTAGAGACAAAACTTCTGTAAACTCCTCTAGTATCTGATTGGAGACTCGGAGAGAGAAGTGGGAAGCAGAAATCAAGCACTGCCTTGCTGGTACCAGAGCAAAGTACCACCAGGGCAGAGCAGAGCAACACACACTGCTGCACTCCCAGCAGGCACAAACCACCCAGACCTTTCTCTACCCAGAGCCAGCAGAAGGTTACTTCCAACAGCTCCTATTATTTTCTTTTCAGCATTTCTCTATTCTTCTACCCTGTGGCCTTATCCTAGAAGGGGCAGTGTTCCAAAAGCCAAGGAACAAAGCAGGCGAGACACTTGATCTCAGAGGAGGGCACAGAGCTCCCCTGCCTCGCTGGGGGACACACAGGTGCCTGTGCAGAGACCCCCCTGCCACAGAACACTCCTCACCCAGCTGTGACAGGATTCCTTCAACCTGCACCTGAAACCAGCCTTCATAGCTAATCCAATCCTCTGGTGTGCACCTGCATGCCTTTCGTCTCATTTTGGAGGCATGAGAGGGGGCAGGAGATTCTTTGCAGGTGAGAGATTACTTCAGCATTGTACAATCAGAAAATGAGGAAAAAAGCCCTCACTACTCAAAGCTCTGTCATTTGAGCACAACAAAGGGGAACTTTTAGAACAAAGCATTTCTGAAATCAAATATCTGCTAGAAGCTTACAGATTTTAAACCTGTCTAAATTACTAACTAGGTCTAAGTGGAAATGCACTATCAGACAATAGAAAGAAGGCAGGGTTAGCATAAAGTGAAATGATCTTATAAAATATTTAAGCAAACCATGTGACCATTGATAATATGCACTTTGAACAATAAGCTGTGCACATAAACAATGTGGGGCTTTGGGGTTTTTGCTCCAAACCTCTAGCATAGGGGCATCTGTGGGTAAGGAAGAAAAGGAAGTTTAAGAAAGAAAACACAAGCAATATATACAGGGACATATTCCAGATTTGCATGGTAGAGTCCCTGTAAAGTATATTTGTAATACTATGCACATTCTAGCTTAGGAACAGACACATGTACACACCAAGAGGTTCTGGAACCTTTAGGTTTTTGAGGAAAGAACACAAGAGGAAGGATTCTGCTGAGGACAAAGCTCTCATACTTACCCCCAGTCAGCAACTTCAGCAAGCTGCTTCTGTGCTGAGGCTGGTCAAACCCAAACAAATCCATGGTTGAATTATTAATAAAGCCCCCACCCCAGCTAAGGCAGGCAGGGAGCTGTACAAGAGTATAAACACATTAAATTACAGTATTTTGAACTCACCTGCTTAAAAATCAAGTTTTTTTTTCAAAAATTAGAATACCAGAAGGAGACCAGGTAACAGGACTAAATTTCATTTCTCTTCTGAATCACACATTCCATCTGAGCACAGCACCTATTCCTGAACTACCCATGGTCAAAGCCTGGGTAGGCTCCCTTCCTGCTCCAAAACCCAGAGAAACTCCAGGAAAATTAAGCTAGCAGTAATAATTTCTCCTAAGAAATACCCAATTAGAGATGATAATTATTTGCATGCCTTGCTTTACAATAAACAGACTGACATCAGGCAAAAGCAAGTTTTACAGGACCTTACACAGCACACCAGCATTAAAATTCACTTGCTTAGCAACCAGAGAGGAGGGGAAGGCTTGCATCCAGGAAATATTCCAGGTACAGTGTCACAGACTAAAATTTGGGGGAAAAGTGTGATGGAAGTTATAGGCTGTAGCTATGGGTTCATGAAACTCATGTCAGCCTGGAGATGGGCCATGAACTGCACCCTCAGCTCCAGCATCACTTGGAGCACTGCACTGTCTGGACACCATGGCTGATCTACCTCTCAATTCAGGGAGCTCTGTCTCCTTTTATTTGGGGGATTCAACTCTTACCAGGAACATACATACATACCATACAACTGGCTCCTGTTAATTTGTGTCAAGTGAGGAATTCTACACAGGAGCAATGCTAAGGCTTTCTAGGAAGGTAACTCACAACAGCTTACTTCAGCCTTGGTAAGTAGTAAAAATACAAAACTATTTCCTAAGTTAAAACACAGCAGATCCTATTTATGCTCAGAGGAAAACAAAAACAATTAAGAATGTATCATATCATGCCCTTTGTCCTTCTTAGACTACCTTTATTACCACTGATCAATTTTTCTGGAAAAGGTGAACAGTGGGTTCAAATCCAAACCCTTGAAAAGACTTTAATTAATGTCTTCAAGCTGAGAGTGACCCTTTGTAAACAAACATTCTTTTACAGATGTACTAAGTTTGATCATCACCATGACCACCACCAAACACTGCATGGTTTCCATGAAGGAGCTGATGTTATGCAAAACTCCAGAAGATAATGAAGACTCCCTTTACACAGCTACTACACATTGTGTGCCAGCAAAACACTGTACCAGCTTAAAAAGCTGAGAAGACAAAGAGGATGAATAACAATACATAGAATGTAACTAGAAACAAATTATACTCTGGAAATTTATATTTTTAAGGCATTTAGACCTGTAACACACTTATCCATAAGCTGGAGTAGCAGTCAATTCTACACCCCAATGAAACCTTCAGTGTTCCACTGTACCTGCAGTTGTCCTCATCTGCACATCTACAGGTTAAGAACAAATTAAATCACAAGGTGATATTCTGTAGCACAAGGTTTCCACTGCATTTGTGGCTACTGTGTGCACTTAGGCTCTCTGCAAAATTTTTCTTTTAACTGCTGCCTATTGGATACAAAGCAGAGACGAAAGCTGTAGAAAGTTCTGTACATTCTGGGATGATCCCAATAGTGGTCAATCATACATCTTATTTAAAAAATGCAATCAATACTGGAGACATAAAATATTAACTAAACACTTAGGGCAGATATCTCTACTCCTCACAACTACTACAGGATGGAGCTGCATGGTTCCCCCACTCTTGCTGGGTTTATAACTAACTGCATCTGAATTAAACCCAGAAGACTTATGAAAAATTGATCTTACACCAGAACAGCTTTTTGCTTGAGCCCCCCCCCCTGCCCCCAGTAAAGTTGAAATACCTATGCATCCCAGTGTGTATTATTTACAACAATAAAATAATTACTTTCCTGTTACTGAAGTTGCACAGGACACCCCTGTCAACGAGGCAAGGGTCTAAAACTGTCACAAAAGATAAAAAGAGCAGAGCAAGATTATTACACTGAAATCCCAGGAGGTGACCAACATCTTACTTAGGGGAAGATTCATTCAAATTTCATCAACCTATTGAATGACTAAGGTAGGCAGAAAGGATGCTGGTATCAAAGGGAAATTAATGCTGACCTGAATTTGAAAGACAGCAATCGCCCACACAGAGAGTGAGACTCACAACGCCTCTGTGCAGCCCGGATCCGTCAGAGAGGGCTGCATTCTGGGACATGTCAATTAAAATTAAGAATGAAGTAACTCTGTGCAACGGTGCTGAATGGCATTTTCTCTCAAGAGACCACAAGTTCCTACTGAGATTTCGGCTGTGCAATCAGATTTCCATTCTTAACTCTTTCACTTCCAATGGAATTGATCTGTTCATGACATGCTTCCTTCAATTCTCAGCTAAATCCAAAGATATAATTTTACAGAGTCTTGGACCTACCTGTAGCCAAAATCTGGACTATGCTTCTCCAGAGTTAATGAGACACCAGTGCTGCAGAACACCAGCTCTAAATATCTTTGGGCACTATCAGAACTGAGTTGAGAAATTGAGGAACAAGATAAAAAACTGAGAAGCAGCAGTGTAACCTCAGGCTGAAGTGCAGTGCTCAACCAGGCAACAATTCTGAGAAACCGGACCTCAAGAGTTGCCAGGGCCAATATTTGAGTTTAATCTGTCCAGTGGAGAAGTCAGCCCTCACCACCTCACACTACCTGCCCCACACCCCGTGTCCCAGAGCTGCCTCCCAGCAGGGTGAGCAGCCCCTGCTCAGCTGGGACGGGATCAGGAGCCCACGGGATGCTCTGGCAGCCAGGGCTGCACTCCCACCACCACTGTGGGAAATACAGCACAACCCCACACAGAGGGCATCTATTTACGGTATCTCATGAAATGATCAACAAAGCCATCTTGGCATTTTACCTCAGGAGAACATGGGAGCTTCATTTTAAGAGGGAAGTACCTTTCACGAATTTTTGCAATTCAAAAATCCACAGGAAATATGAGAAAAAAATTAGTTTAAGTGTTGTGTATTAACACTTAAAAGGCATTTTTCAAAAATGTTTATCTGTAATTTACAATCAGAAGAAAACCAATTTCCCTTGTCCCTTTAAAGGAAAATGATGAATTTTTAGAAGACTAAAACAAAACACTTACGGGAATTTTAAGTACAGGAAGGAGGGATAAGAGCATGGGGGAAGAACCCAACAGACTTCGTAAATATTTTTGCAATTTCAGTTGCCAAAACAGTATCCACATTATGTACCTCAGCCAAGTTTCTCTGAACAAAAAAATCCAAAGAGCAACAATTCATGAAATCCACCCACACATTTGCAGTGTCTTTATGCACGCATACACAGCACTTCAGCTGCTGTGGACATGACTCTTCCTTTACTATCTCGATTTACATGGCAGATGCTGATTTTCCCAGTGTCTCTTTTTCTGGAAGGGCTCTGGAATTCAGCCAAGCTAGGCATGGGTGTTACACATTATCTGCTATGCCTCTTGGTGGAGGCAGCAAAGGAAGAAAATTAAATTTTATCTGAGTGCTGTAAAGTTTGCGCTGGCACTGTTAAGCTGAAATTTTGAAGTGTCAGCTTTGTGGGAAAAAGAAAAATAAAACTGATCCCATGTAAATGAAACAAAGATGATTTTGACTGGAGTCTCAAAGACCAAGACGAAGAAAAACTTACTGGATTAATAGTGTGCCACACTAGATTTAGAGAAACTGCAGGCAGACGCTTCAGTTCCTATTTACACATCAAAACCAGCAGTTAGGTTTTCCAAATTATTCAGCAGATTGACACAGCACCTTTTAATTGATCTCTAATCATATCTGCAGCTGGTGTATACTAGCTTAAAGGTTTGAAAGTCTGTCCCTCAGTCCTGGTTACCTCTATAGCAATAGTTCTCTCTAAAGATTTGGCCCTTAAAGACGTGGCAGGGAAAAATACATTTTCTGATCCAACATATTAAGAAGGGTCACAACTTTTTCAGCAATGATGTGAACAATGTTCTCTCTCTCCCTTTGTCATACAGCTGCTTATGATACTCATTTCTGTAGGTTAAATTATAAAAGCTGCAACTGTAAATATGGAGGTCCATCACCAGTACATAAAAAATTAATTAGTGCTTCTTTGCACTCCTTGCAGTGCAAGAAGGGTGGGTGCAGTGTCACTTTCTGTTTGCTTCATATTTCCCGAACATTATCCAAGTAAGTCTTTTTTCCCATCTCCTACATCTAAAATGACTGATGGCTGCTGGTTTTGATGTAATTACAAATGGCTCTCCCCTCCAGAAACAACCTGCTAAAACAAATATTTTACCTTAGAAGCAAAGTACTACCCTTAAAAATTGCCAACAGTGTTCACTAATACATAGCCCTGGTACTACTGTGCCACTAACTGGTGTCATGGCTGTCACTGACATATGAAAAGCTGAATAGGAAAGAAAAAAGAAATGGGATGTGATAAGACTGCATCATAAAATATAACATAAATGTGTCACCATGACCAAGATGCATTCTAACCTCAGGTAATGAAATAACATGCCTTGATCGAAAGAATTACCCTGAGATGAAATTGCTAAGGACAGACATGATGTGTTCCTCATCTAGCACACATGTACTCACATTTACATATGCTAATGTGAAGAATACATTTTTTAAAAACTCTTGTAAACATACTATAGTCAGAAATACAGACCATTCCAGTTGGTCTAAGAGGAGAATGAAGAACTGGAAAATATAAGAAGATTATTAAAGCACATGGGTGAAAAAAAATATTACTGAAAAACAGAGACAGGAGCTGCTGCATCAGGCTCTGACACTCAGTGCTGGGACACAATCACGCTGCAGAAGTGAATTAACACCATAACCAGCACACTACAAAACGCTACCAAATATTTAAAAAATATCTTCTGACTTGCCTGGCAGCACTATAAGGCAAGGACAGGTTTTCTGAAGATTCACTGAAATTTCATCCAGAAAACAGCGTGGTTAACTTCACCCAACCACAAGCATCAGGAGGCACCCCTGCCCCTGTCCCCCTTCCTGGGGAGGAAACCAGAACTTTGCTTCCGTCCTGTTTGCAAATCAGCCAGTGGGTTCATGTGGAGCAGCAGATAAAGGATGCAAAGCCCTGATCATAGCACTGGGAGCTTCAAGGCACGTGTAAACCAAGGCACCACACACACCTCCAATTCCTTCCTTCACATGATGTAGGAATGGACATTTTGGATGGCACAGTAAGGCAAGAAGGTCACACCAAGAAGGTGCCTGGAAGTAAAGGATGCCCATGAGAGAACATCAACTTGACCTGATGCAGAACCAGAGCAGTTGCTCAACAGAATCTATACCAATATGAGACACTGGTGCTATAAAAGAACTTCCAGATACCATTTCGATATAAAGAATTAGTCTGGTTTATCAGTGATTAAGAAGGATTCAGGAAGGTGCTGATGGAGAAATCTAGCCACCCACATAATTTGCTCTGTAAATAAGTAATTTTGTCCACTCAAAACAAATGTTTCACATTACTGCAATGCAGTACTGTGTGAAGCCACATATGTAATCTTTCATACCAGTTTCTTTATCAATACTTTCTCCAGAGCTACCTGGAATTAACAAACCTTCAAAGGCCTATATTGAACTCCTTAAACAAGTGACTTATCTTATTCAAATCTGGAGCTCTCATCTCTGCATAACTCAAATAGAGACACAGATTTGTGTCTTTGTTAAAGTATCACACACCCAACCAGCCAAGGCCCACTCAGTGCCATGCCCAGGAGACAAAAGGGTCTTTATGCCCTTAACAGCAAATTCACCTGAGAATCATATCAAAAGACAGGGATGCAAATACCTTCATATGCAAAACTTACTAAAATAATTTCCAGAAGTTTACAATTCAAAGAGCAGAATAATCCTGGTCGCACACAGGACCTGTGTTTGTATCTCAGGGCTCTACCAACCATAAACAAATTGTGCTTCATCTCTTTCATCAGCTCCTTAATCAATTACAAGCTTGTACTCTAAAAGGACTTCTGAACATTCCAGATGATTCTTCTGATCCATCTTACACTACACACATCCAGAGTAATGCTACCTAAATTAAATCATCTTCTCATCTCCATGTATGTATTTTTATACCCATACCACATATATATAAACACACACAAAAATACAGTCTCCAAAGTACAAAAATATACCCCTGACTCTGGTTTCATTACAGACTTTCAGGAACATCTCTCTGAACATTACAATAGTCTTGCTGAGAAAGTTTTAATGAAAATAAAAGTTCAGAACTGCACCAAGCGATTTAGCTTGTAGCGGCAGAAAATCCAAAGCTCAAAAATACTTCAAGTTTAGTTAAAACACTTTCTTTTTTGAACACTGAGGAGTTGTGATGCTAAGGATAGATGTGTGGGATTGGACAAAAGGGAAAACTCTGGTATTTCAATCTCCTGCTGTAAGCAGGCGTGGACCTGACTCATCAGAGGCAGAGAACACCACTGGAAGTTACGGATTTTCACATTTCTGCAGTACAGAGGGAGCACTGAGTTCATGGAGTTTTCACCCCTTAATACAACAGAAAGGATTCTGCCCACCCATTTGTGGGTGGAAGACTCTTAGACACAAAAGCTGATGCTGCCCTAAGAAAGCAAGTGTTGCTCATCTGGCTCCTCTCAGGTATAGTCACAGTTGCTCATTCTTAGACATAAAGGCAAATTTAAAAAGGTCCCGAAGCCTGGCTGCAACTTAATGAGAGACGGAAGACACAAAGGACACAGTGACATTTAAAACTATCAATGTTTGAGTTTCAGCTTTCCTTTTATCCAAGAATTTGAAATACACTTTCTCTACTCTCAGGATTTATTTCAGGGACTCCATTACTCCTCAAACCTCCACTGGAAAAACAAAACCAAAGAAAACCTACTAGCAAAATCCTTTGTTTCACTTCTCACACGCTACTGAAACAACAGTGATTTTAAAAACACCCGAAGAATACAATCTTGTTATTGCTCCAGTCTGTCCTTGGGAAGATCTGAGCAAACCAAATGCATACAGAGCTCCCAGGCCAAGGCACACGAGGTTTGTACTGCACTGTCACCCTGCTTCAGCAGCAGAGGCATCACATGAGCTCCTGCCCACACACTCCTGTTCATGCCCTGCCCTTTTCCTTCTCCCAATAACTTCACACACAGCCACTTCTCCTCCCTGTTTCAGGCCCAGGAGGAAGGTACAACCCTTCCAAGGGGCTCAAACAGCCTGGCTCAGGAAGCCATTCCTCTTTTCATGGAGCTTTAGGGTTGGCTTCAGTTTTTCAGCTGCATCAGTTCAGTGGTTCTGTCCCCAGAATGGTCACAAACATGAGTGCATTACCTTGTTGCACACTTTGGGAAACCAACAACCAGCAGCAGCAAAGAACAGGATTTTCTGAACCCCAGACAGAGCTGAACCTCCCATCTCACACCACAATATCCACAAATACTTCCACAAAGGAGAACAAGCAGTGGTGCAGTCCAAAGCAGGAGCTTTTTAGAAGTTTCTCTGCATTACAGCTACTGAATTTTGGTAGCACAGAGGAAATAATTTAGAGCAATTGAGGAACAGAGGTAGGAACAGGTAAAGACATACTAAGGATATGCTAAATGCTTTTATTCAGTGAAATGCCTTGTTATTTTAACACGCAAATGCAAGGACAGAACTTCACCAGTGGCCTTGATCCTACTCCCACTGAATCAAACCTTAATTTAGTGGCAGAAATTAACTCCTGGGAAAAAGTGTTTGCAATTCAATGTTTGTGAGCAGCCTTGTTATAAACATCCAGTCCATCCAGTTTCAAATGTGATTGTTTAACATGCTTTTTTCTCCATTTTATCTTCCTTACTCAGTATTTCTACATTTGGAAAAACCTTGAGTGCCCACATTTGTTTAAAAAAAAAAATAACAACAAAAAACAAATAAACACACTACAGCAACCAAAACCACCAAAACATCTTTTTATGGTTTTATTTTTAGTAACTGCAATGTAACTTAAGCAAAACTTGCAGCCAGCCTGATGCTCCATGTAGAACAGCTCCAGACCTTGGGGACAGGTGGTTAAGCAGTACAGCCCTGGGAAGGGCAATTGCTGGAATGTTTTGCTTGGTATGTCCATTGCTGGTACAAAGCTGTGCACTCACACAAAATGGACAATACAGGCCCTCTTATAAAGGAACACCATTCCTATTGAGGAGTTTTCAGAAACTGAACACTTCCATTTCCACATCTCACACAAGTGTCCTGCAGCTCCAAGGCTTCCTTGTTATGCTGAAGGACTCAGCTGTGCAAGCTCCCCCACAAGAGGCAAAGGCACATGCTCACATCTGAGCTGATGCTCCACACCTGAATTGGGCAGTAACTGCCCAAAGAGTTCAAAACTCCACCATCCTGTAGAGAATTACTGTCTCTGTGCAGAGCTCACACAAGTGTGTGCCTCCATTCAGTTGCTCCTGTAATTAGTTTGACATCTCAGTGAGTCCCAAACCCATTCCCTGTGCCCAGCTCTGCCTACAGGGCTCACACCTGCTGCCAAAGGGAATGCTTCGGGGAGCAAGGAGGACTCAATACTGGAGACTGCTACATCTCTTCAGGGCAGTAAAGCATATTAGACCTGTTTCAGGCCTGTCATATATCAGAACCCATAAGTGAATCCCTACAGAGAACCATGCCAAACCTCACACTCCCTTCTTATTTGGTTTTTGTAATATGACCTGACCAATTGCTGGGAAAATGATGATTCTATTGCATGCTGCACCTCCATGAACATATCTTCCACAAGCTTTCCATCACTGGTACAGACTCACAGCAGGGATGGCACTAATGCATTAACTGCTTTTTCATCTTGCCAGATCTACAATTTCATAGTCTCTCACATCAGTATTATCCTCTAGTGAAATGCTTCAGGAACAAAGTGCTGAGGAAGGCCAGCTCTACTGAGGTCAGTGCCTGAATCTGGAATGTTAATAAAGTATTTTCCTAAGCAAGAATAACAGAGAACTGAAGAACTTTTGGCAAAAGTCACTTTAAGTGACTCCTTTCCCCTTCACAACTTCATGGCCCTGTGGCAAGCCGGCACTTTAGGTTTCAGATCCAGATCAAAGCCGTATGTGATACTGCATGAACATATATTTTAACAGTTCCAGACTTCAAGATCCTTCTCAGTTTCATAAACTCTTTACTTACTTCCAAGGCCAATGCAGATACTCAGCACAAACTTCAACAGCCTTCATCCCTCATGAGCAGGAAGGGGAATGGCCAAGGGATGACTCAGGAATGTGACACCCACCCCCTACCATCATGGCCACATTTCTCGTTTTCAGCATTTGGTTCCTCTACCAGTGCTCTCAGGTACAATGCTCCTTTTGTGGCCCAGAACTTCAGGAAGCATGACTATTCCCAGCAAAAGCATGATTAGAAGTTATTCTTCCTTCTTTTTAATTACTATTTCACAGCTGTCCTTATCTGAACACAACAGGCCCTCAATTAATGTGGCAGAAGTCCATTGCAGTCTCTCTCCTATCTTTATCTGGATGGATTGTACAGACTTGTCATCTACCTCAAAGTCATTTATTCATTTGGTTTAGTTTTACTTAATTGTGATCATTACAGCTAAAGAATTACTTTCTACAGGCCCTGTAACTGCACAGTAAATTTTTCTGATAACTCACGGCTTAAAACTACCACCTTTCATTAAGCAAAGCATTCTCTAATAAACTGCTGTGCTACCAGACTGAACAGTTATTCTGTGAAAAGACCTCAGAATGAATCCAGAACCATTACTCCAACAGAAGAGATAAAATACCACATCTCTGTTTAATCCTCAGCTATGACAGACAGTGTGAAAATTAAAACCATGACATTTTTTGTTTTGATATGGAAGAAGAATTTACAAGCTAACTGAAAAGCATGACCTGAAGTGATTAACTACAACCTCCCACTCTCACTCAAGCTTTTCTGCCTATCAACACTGAAAACCCAGAAGACACAAACACAGCTGTACTGCATGGGTCAAAAGACATGAAATACACCTTTTTTCTTACTGTTAGCATTCTGCTTCTTACCTCCAGCTTTTTTCTTCATGTATTAAAAAAACCCAGACAAAACCAAAATCCCTTGGAGCTGCTAACTAGATCTATCTATCTAAAACTCAACAATCCATTGCACATAATTTGACAGGTACAGTAGCTGTGGGTCAGGCAATATGAACAGCACCACAGACAAATCAAATCCCTTCCTAAGACGCCCACAGGAAGCATGACACACAAACAAGTGCCCAAACAAACCAGCATTCAGCCACCTCCAGCAGGCAGGACTGTGATTCCAGGGAATCCAACAGACAAAGAAATGCTCACTGGAGGACCCAGCTGAAAGGGCCACTTTCCCCTCAAGGGAATCAGCATCCTATTTGCATCATGAAATGATTCAGCCTTCTGTTACTGAGATGGGTGGGTGAAACAGGGTATTAAACCAAGCCAGAGAAACTCTAACAACCTCAGTGCAATGAGCCTAAACAAATTCAGGGATGTATTATCCGTGATGTATTATTGTGGCATTCTCCTATTCTACAGTACTCTGTTTTAAATTACAAAGGCAGACGAGAAAAAGAGGATTAAGAAAAAGACACAACCTCATCCTAGTTGGAGAAGCAGCTCTACCCTGCCACCACCTGAATTTATCAGGTTTCCTGAGGCTTACAAGGTAGGAGAAGAAGGTTATCCACGAAAAGCACCTATGAATTACAGGAGTCTATATGATCTCTATTTATTTAAATCTAGTCCGCAACAGCTTTGCCCTGGAATACCCAATGACAGTTCAAAGTAAAGAATAATATTAGAAATATTTTTGCACCAAGTTGTAAGTCCATAGCCAAGAAGAACTTTATGTTTAAGATAACATTTAGAGTGAAAAACCACCGTTATTTCTCTGGTATGTCCAACAACAAAATCAAAGAGAAAGCCAAGGAACACAGTATGGGAAAAGCAAACATTGAACAAAAGCACAATGGCAAAGCTTTCTCTTTTAAAAGCACTATTTCTAGCTGTTCATGTCAAAGAGCTCCCTAGATTTATTGAGCAGGACGAGAAGGTCAAAGAACACAATGGCTTGCTTTTTTGGGTGTTTCACCAGTTAACACAACAGAGACAAAAGCAGATTCTCTCTCGAATGCTGTGCTAGAAAGAGCAGCTCAGCTTTTGCTCTTAGTTCCCAGCTAAAATCGCAAACACAAGTAAACAACCCCTTCCAGCGCTGACAGCTTTCTCCACGCCAGCAGGACCCGCACACGCGGCCGCAGAGCCCGAGGGGAAGGACACAAGTTTCGCACTAACCTGTTTGAGTTCCGCAGGCATTTATGCGAGGCGCAGGTCCCGCTGTCCCCGGCACCGAACACCTCCGGCTGCCCGCAGCCCCTGCGCGGACCCAGCCCGCTGCTCCGACAGCCTCCGCAGCCTCCTCCCCCGGCGGAGCTCGCTCCTTTTGTACCCGGACCGGCACCCTCCGCAGCCTCCCTACGGACTGAGCCCATCCAGGGAAAAGCCCCGCTCCGCCGGCAGCACCGGCACCGCCGCGGCTCCGGCAGGGGACGCGTCCGCGTCGCTCTCACATGGCCGAGCCGCCGCTGCCCCGGCGCCGGGAGGCTCCGGCAGGGGGGCGGCACTGACGGGCAGCCGCAGCCGGAGCGGCCACGCCCGGCGCGCCGGGGGAGCGGGGAGAGGGGCAGGGCCGGGCAGCGGGAGAGCCCCGGGAGCAGCCCCGGCCGTGCCCGGCGCCGCCGCGCGGTCCCTCCGGCTGCCACCGACCGCGCGCCCGGAGCCCCGGGGGTTCCCCGGCCCGCCCCCCCGGATCTCTCCTGATGGATTACAGAGACAAAGAGGGAAGCCGCCTGTTCCCGGCGCGTCTCAGAGCTGTAACCTGCCGGCTCCGGCGGCACAGAGCCCTTCCCACAGCGCCTGCCCGGAGAGCGCAGCTGCCTCCGGAATTACAGGGCGCTCTGCAAGAAAGCACAAGAAAGGAAACCTTCTCGCTTGCTTACTTTTTGCGCTTCACTTCGAGATTAATGGCATCCCTAATGCACCAACACCAGAGAATTATGATCTTCCATCACCGTCTCCTCCCTTTCGCATCTCACACAGGTGCGGTGAGGCTTAGAGCTTAAAAGTACAACTGGCCTCATTTTTTAAAGCCATTCACCTGCCCACAAACCTGTCCCACATTCATTAACTGATTGCCTGGATAAATTACTCATTACCAAAATGAATGCCAGGTGTGCTATGCCTTGCATCCACCACATTCTGTAACAAAAATTGGAACTTCCCAGCATGGTTCACGGTTCTCACATCCATCTCTTCCTAGTAAATTGGAAGTACCTAATTTTTAACATCCATTCTTTGAACAAGGCTGTGAACCTCTATGAAATACCTGGGAAGAAGAAGAGCCTTCCCATACTTCTTATTCTAGGATCTGATCCTTCTTTCTGCTTTATCCACAAAACTACATGAAATGATGTATTAAATATTTTAAGACCTCAAGTCTTGAAAGCAAGAGCTGTAGGTTGGTAGGTGTAAACCAACCTTAACTAAGCATGAAGCATTTTTCCATCTGGAGCCACAACAGGGCAAGAGGAGATGCTCAGCCAGCCCTGAACCAGAGCCCTGCCCTTCCATGGAAGCTGTTGGCCAGATCTGGGAGGGATTGAGGTCCCTAGTGCTGAAAATCCAGCCCTGCTTGCAGACACCAGCCAAGGGGCAGTCAGTGGTGGTTCTCCCTTTTCCTACGAGGTTCCGGCAAACCAAAGCAATAAGTAAATCCGACACTGTAACAGCTGGTGGCTGAACAATGGTAATTAAGGACTGAAAGATACTGGCATCAAATTAGAGACTATCCCTGGAAAACAGGCATAGTCAGAGCCAGGGAGACCAGCTATACACCAGGAAGAAAGGTACAATTGAATTGTCTTTAATTATCAGAATAGGCACCTTGGCATGAAAGGTTCTTTTCATCCCAGCTTGAAGTTCCCTGAAAATTTTAAAACATCCTTTCAGTGTCCCCATAACTAACAGTTAATTTGTATCAATCTTAGCAGAGGACCATTAAAAAGTGGCATCTCCTATACAGGCATTTAAGAGTGGAAGAAATGTTTCAAACCTATTTAATCCTAATTTCAATCTTCCTACTACTGCCAATGTCAGCATTCCAGATGTACTTTAAGGGCAGAGAACAGGGCAGAGCTACTTTACCCAGCTCTTCCTAGTTTGTTTAGAAATAAATGCTGTAAAGTTTGACAAGGGCAATGGTAGATGTTGCACAAGGTTTAGCTGAAGTGATTTGCTTCAATGGAGGGAAAAGATGTATTCTATCTACAGGGGAATAATTCAGAGGCAACTGTAGTGGCCATTAATAAAACACGTAAAGGCCAAAGCAAAAGGAATGAGGTTTGTATGAGTCTCCTGTACTTTTGTACAGTGCTCTCCCACCCCTTCTCCTTGTCCAACTTTTCTTCAGTTAACAAACTAAAATAGCTCCACTTTTGTTGAGGCCATGCTGGCACAGAACAGCACCATTCAATTTAGCCATGCACATGGCCATGTGCCAGACCTTTATACCCTGTCAAAGAAAAACCAGTGTAAAGCCTATATCCATAGGGCACTGAAGGAGCTACTCCTGCATGCAAAGCAACGAAACTGAAAACCTTCTGGATGGACTTGCCAATTCTCACTCACATAAGAAGTCTCTCATGTTGTAAACCCACATGTATTTCTGAAAGCCACACAAGATTAGTGCTGCTGAATTTTGAAGTCCCACCTGCTGGAGTCAGGTTGTTATTTAAAACCATACTTTTCCTCTAAAATATAAAATAGATGCTTGTAAGCCTTCTGGTTGTAAAGTAAATTTTGAAAATGTTTTGACTCAAAGCTAAAAGAGTTTTTTAAGGGAAATTACATCTCAAGTTCTCTTAGCCTCTTGTAATATTTTACTAGATCATACAGTTCTGAATGCTGAGATTTGGCAATGTGAAGTCAAAGAACTAATTACCTAAAAAAGAGTTATGGATTAGATCCCTAAGGTTATACTGAACTTCCAGATTCTGGCAACAAACACTCTATCCATTAGTACCAGACTGCTGACTACATCACAACCTTCCCCTCTTTTTTTAAAATGAACCTTAAATTCTTAATCTGTCACTTTTTTTTCCCAGCTGCAAAAGTAGGGTGAAAACCTTCTTTCCTCTTGCTGAGAAATTAAAAATTTATAAATAGGAAGGGATTTAATTCTTTGGAAGATGGAATAGTATAGTATCTCAGCCAGGCTCTCTTTTCTTATTTTCTCCCATTACCCTTAAAAAATTCCCCATCACTAGTGCTGCTCTATAGATTGATCTGCTCTCAGAGGCAGTAAAAAGGAAATGGTTTACAGCTCTGCCTGGGATCATAACATATGGCTTCAGTGATATGTAACTTCCATAAAGCCAACAGAGCAAGAAGGCACAAGATGAATCAAGAATCCCAGCTAACCATAGAGGCAAAAGCAGCACCATCACCCATGGCAATTCTCCGAATTAGAGAGCCTGTATTCATACAGGGGCTGCCATGCCAAGGGTATTTTATTGTCCTTCTGTGAATTTCATGCAGCAAATAAACAAGGTAAGTGGGAGAGCTAAAGCACAACACACTGGGATGTGTCAGAGTCCCCTACAGTTGTGATTTTAATCCACACAAATGTAAACAGAACATTCTATCTCCGAGATACATTTTGAAATCTTTTCCTGTTAGTATTATCATCATTTTTAAATGTATTTGAAAAGTTACAGGAGCCCTTTCAAAGCATCTGTACTTGCTCCAAAATGGTTACATGACTGTAGTAGGACACATCCACCCAGGTATTTCTAACATTGCCATGAACATGGTTTTGACAATCTTCTTGCTCCCATACTACAAGTTTGGAAATGGAGACAAAGCCAGGTTGCCTCAGTAGGGAGCTGTTGTATTAATGGAGGATAATTTTAGGTGCCTTCTTTACTTAAGAAGCCAGTATTAAAAAGAGGTCTAAAGGATCACAAGGCTGAGGAACAATGCAGTAAAGCAGATACTTTCTACAGGCTGACACCACCAGGCATTTCAGTAAGTTCAGGGGATTTTTAACTTGTATACCAACACAGCTTCCATCTTGCTACATCTAGTATCAGTCAACTCCATTTCATCTAAGTTGTCATATGACAGGATGAGAACAAGGACAGTCTGGTGACAGCACTGCTTACATTAGAAACAAAGGACAGAGGAAGGTACATGTCACTGCATATAGGTCACATCTGAATGAATGACCTATGTTTCCTCCCAGCAGCTTCATTTAGGTAAGAATCAACTACATTTTAAAGGCATAAAAAAATCTACTCTGGTTTATGAAAAAAAAAAATAATTACCATGACATTTATAACAGAACAACAACAGCAAGGAAAACAGATCAAGTTAAGGTTGGAACTATGACCATAATTTCATGCTGTAGTTATTGAAAAGGAAAACAACGACTAAATGCAGGAAAGAAAGACGCAGCATTAACCATTTTTCATTTCTTAGTTTTTGTTTTGGTTTGTGGATTTTCCAGACGATTTGTGCTGTATTTCATGCTGCATATTACAAACTCTTGCTCAGAAGGTACCAGCTTAAGGCATCATTCTCTCATCCAGAAGGCAAAAATGTGGTTTGCCATGACGTACTGGACTAATAACTGTCTGCACAATCTACCCATTTTCATAGTAATTACTGTCCTCTTCAAACCAAAACCTGAAGCTGTTTTGCAGTCCCTTCTGAAGAGAAAATTAAGGTCTCTGTGTATGAAATTTATTCCAAGCAGGTTTCTTGTATTTTAAATAGTTGCATATGAAAATAAGACTGCAAAAAGGAAGAAAAGCTAATCGGATGGGTTAGAAACACAGACACTAAAGTTCTTTGCAATCTTTAACTACAGTATTCTAAAAATGCCCTGTGCCAGCATTTTAGATTAAGTCCTAAAAATGAACTCTGATGCTATTCCACAGCATTTCCCAATCACCACAATTACGGATAAAAAAATATTCTCTCCAGCTAGTAATTTAGTAGCTTAAAAAAAGAAGCAGTTGTTGAGGTTTTGTTTGGTTTTTGTTTGGTTGGTTTGTGGTTTTTTTTGGTTTTTTTTTTTTATAATACCTAAATAAATAGTAAACTGTGACATACATTTAAATCAAAGGCTTTAATTACAGTTGGCACACAGCCTCAGGCTGCCCATGGCCATCTTTGGCCATTCTGTTTTCAGTCACACTGATGACTTCAGTGAATCACTCCACATTCGTGACAAAGCAAGCAGGAACATAATTTGAACCATTAACAAGATGGCCTAAACTAGCAAAAGACTCAGTAATTTTTCAATGTCATCATAACCCACCATCCATTTTGGGCTCTTTCAGCATTAGTTCACAAGAGCTTACAGACACTGCAGACACCTGAAAGGGAACTGTAGAAAATTTTTGAGTTTAAGAGCGAGGTTGAACCCTGCAGGTCCAAAGCCCAAAAGGCTCAGGGGAAGAGGAAATTGCCAGATTGGCTGCTTGGTGGTTTTAAAGTTTCTGCAGCCACATGTGTCTGTGTGAGGGAAGAGGCTCACAAAGGCTGACCAGCTCCTGGGCAATGCCTTGCAGGGATGAAACTGCCTCGCTGCACCCCTACGGATCAAGGCCTGTATTAGGAACAAAATCTTTTCATTAAATTGGGAGATACAGTACAAAAAGATTTTCTAATGGTTTAAAATCTTTCTTCCTGAAGAACCCAACTAAACTAATACAGTCATATGCTTGGGAACTAAAATGTAGGACAACTAAAAATCTTAAAAAGTCAGGACAGTTAATCATGTTTTGCTACCTGAACTCAGAAACAAACAAGCAGCAGGACATGAAAAATAAATCACAACTTTAATGTAAGATGATTCATGTTAATTATCAAGAAGCAAATATGGTAAATGGGACTAGAAAGTTGTTTTTTTAAAAAAACCTTGTTAAACCTGATACTGCTCTTTAATGTTTACATTTTAATGTTCCTATTTAAGACTTTTTTAATAATTAATTGCTGTTATACTTGCTGATGTTGTAACACTCAGAGACATCATGCAAAGAAAAGCCTAGATGCCTGTTTACATAATGAGAATGCACTGCAATCAAAATTTAATTTTAATGTATTTCTCTTATATGTACGCCTAAAAGAAAACATAGTTCTATTAGTAAAGCAATGTAAAATCATGGAGTATTACTATGGAACAGTGAATTTTTCATTTAATTTAAGTATTTTTAATTAAAACCTGGCACAGCTCCAGGCCAGAAAGGCTAACAGTTGTGAAAAGTCATTCTTTCACAAGTCTTGTCAAACAAAGTAAGAAAATCCTTGCTTTTCAATTGCTTCCAAAACCTCATTCAATAAAAATTTACACTAAACAAAAGGACTTGGAACCATGAAGGCAAATGAAACTGCAAAAATATTTGAGATGCTTAGAGCAAACACGGCCATTGCCTTGCACTATTACCATCATCGCTGTGAAGCAGCTGCTGTCCTGCAGACAAACATTAGATGGCACTTTGGAATTCAGCAGTTCCCACAGAGAGTTGCACAGCACATATTTAACAGATGAAGTGTGAGATGTGAATGTGAGGTACTTTTGATGACAGAGAGAAAAATGACATTTCTGCAAAGGTGTGATTTTTGGAGCTGGAAGTATATTTTCAACCTGCACATGTAAAGCTATAAAATGGTATATAATTAAGTTTTGAAAAAAACCCCAAATCTTACAAAGAGTAAAGTCATTTTTCCTGCAGACAGAGGGTCAGTTTCTGGGTCCCTTTTTATTTTTTATTGAATCATTTGGAATCTACTTTTTAAACTAGACTTGCTGACAAAGTTTTATACAAGTACTTCTCAGATAACACATCAGATTTTGAGTGGATTCAGCTGCATGCCAGCAGCTCTGAGCCCCAAATAACTCTCCTAAGTGGGGTTTAAGTAGTTTGCTTATCAAATAAATCCCTTCTGGAAAGAATTGCACAGCTTCTGATTCAGCTGGTCAAAGCTTCTTAACTGTTGCTGAAACTGATACTATTATTCCCATTCCCTTGTATCTGTGTTTTTATCATCTAAGGCCTTAAATGAAGACTGAAGAATAATCACAAGGGTAGGACAATTCAAGAAACAGATGAATAATCAAATGTTAATTCTTGCTGGAATACCACTTGAGTCAATTTTCAGAGCCTCTCATATGATATATACCAAGATGACCGTTGCACAAACTTTTATTTTTTTACTTTTTTTCTGGGCTTCTGCTAGGAAATTCCTCCTGCAACACATGAAGCAGGTTGAAGGATTTCCTTTGGAATTTGGGTCATCCCAGCAGAAAGGCAAACAATAGGAGCTCCTCAGTGGTGCCACATGCCACACTGTCACTCTGAAGTCTCTATCTGACACCTGCAGTGACTCCAGGAGAGCTCCTGCTCTGGCAGCAGCACTGCCCCAGGCCAGCTGCAGGGTTTGGGCTGAGGAGCACCTGCTCCTGCTTCGGCTTCCACCATTGCTATCAGCCAAAGGTCCTGGGTCTCACTCTAAACCAGGAGCTGATGCTTTCACAGACATGGGACAACATCCATAGAAAAGATGTTCAAAGTTCCAGCCTGCAAGCTAAATGCAATTACTATCATGTCCAGCACAGGAGAAGCCAGGGACAGGGACATATGGGAACACATCTCCCTGCAAAGGAGCTGAGTAATGGCTCCTGGTGCAGTTCCCAACTGCTGGGATCCCTAGGTAGTGTAAGTACCTCTCAGCTCACACTGAATTCTGATCTAAGAACTCATTCTCCCATGGGAATCATATTCCCAAATCTCCCTCCTCCTTCTCCCCAGAGCCTTTGAATAGTTGCACATATGCAGAATCTGAAACCTGAGCCAGGACACTCCCAGAAGCTCAGTAACTCACACTGAGTGTGCAGGCTCAGGCTGAGGGCAGTGAGTGCTCCTGTCACTGCCAGGGACCAGCACAGCCAAATCACAGAGTGAGGGGAGCTGGGCAGGGCCAGCAGCAGCCACAGATGGGGTGTGAGGTGACTGACACCAAACCATGTTGTACCCCAAAGCAGAATGTGCATTTTTATGGGTTCCACTGGCTCTATAAAGGAATAAGGATTATCCTTTCAAGTTCTTTCAACATTTTGCTTTCTATCACTACTGGCAGAAGAACATGCATGGGTTAACTACCCGTGAGTTTTTTCCTTGGTATTTGGCAATGTAGCAGGAAATAGTACTGTAACACCAGGGAGCTGTCATGAACTGACAGCATTGTTGTCTGTACCTGACCTTACCTGTAAGGCAAAAAAAAGGAATTTTCCATGCTGTCAGTCCCTTAATGTGAGCACAAATATGTTATATAACACAGGAGGCCAAGAGGCACTACAAACTCAAACTAATTACATGAAACTTTACACACAAAGGTGGAACTGCATTCTGTATGAGATGCACAAGAGAGAAAAAAGGCAAGGTGAAGATTCAGTGAAGCTCAGAACCCATTTTTGCCTCTTTTCTAGATATGTTTAAACATACATACAATATTAAAGCAACCATTATAGACAATATTAACGCACCCATGCTTTTACTATCAAAGCACTGGAAACAGTCTCTATATATTCTAGCAGTCTGTACTATGTCAGTGTAGAGCAGAGAATCTTAAATAAAAGTAATGAAATACAGACAGAAGTGCTATTGTAGCCTAGGCTGACTCAGAAAGGTTAACTTGACGGTATTTTCTTAGAAAAGCAATTTGACCTAATCTTGTATTTTTTTTTAATTCTCACCATGTGTTCTGGTGTGCTTTAGAGTTCACCTTTTATTTGAAAGTAACCCTCAATTCACTAAATGTCAAAACTTCTGTTTTGGCAGAAGTCACAGGTACCTCAGATTAAAAAAATGACTGAAGAATATGGGTACTTAATTATGGCTTAAAAATTCCTGCCTGAAAAAGAAAAAAAAGCCAAATGTGGGTGTTTGTTTTCAAGCAGGTGTTATTTCTCTGGAACATAAGCTGATATATAAATGATCCAAACTGCAACTATGAAAATATTCTGTATTTTTTTTCCATAAGCTAATTTTCCTTGAACAGCTATAATAATATTTGCAAAGTGAAGGAAAAAATAATTTTATTAATTTGGCTCACTTTTTTATATAAGAACATCCCAACAAACCCACCAACAGGAACGTAAAAGAATCACAGTTATAGTCAAATGCATTAACTTTTTAATTATTGGATGATTCTGTGAGTGTGAAGAGTTCTCAGATCAACCCATGTTACTTCTCACAGGCACATCAGAGTCAATATATCTGACAAATAAAACCCTGTACCAGCAGCATGTAAAAGGCTGACTTCTGTTATTTGTACCGTGTGAGATTTGGCAATTCCCACAGCTTTCCTACCTGTAAGAAGGAGGATAATGCCTTTTTCTGACTTAGAAGACCCCTCTCAAATCCCTGTAGGGCACTACAGAAGTCCAAGTATTGTTCCAGTGCTTTTGCTGGCAACAGGGGTTTATTGAATACTGTACTTTATTTTGGTTATGCAACATTAACAGGAATGGAAGTTGTCACCACATACTGATGGGAAACAATCTTTGAATGCAAACCTTGTTCAGCTCCCCAGATGATCAGATTTGACAGAGCTTCTCTGAAACATATGGAGCCACACCAGTTTAAACCAAGGCAGGATATAATCTTGTGTTTAATAAGTATCACATGTCTAATGTTTTAATAAAAGTGTATATACATACATAGATATATAAAAGAGTATTCTTTATTAGTAGTAAGTTCTGTTTTGTGGTGGTAATACTGCATCTCTCTGTCAGCCTGTCACAGCCCATACCCCACATGGGCACATATGTATCTCCTTCCTGCCCAACTTCAGTTCCCACTGTGAAGAGCAGCAGAAGGCTGATTTGGAAACCAGGTAGGTTAAACTATACTTCATACATGAAGAACAGTAAGATTTCTCAGGCTTGTAAAAAACATTATCAACTAGACACTTGAGCATGTAGAAGACATGTGATGGGGGCTACTCACCAGTGACTTATTGGACTGTGCTTGTCCTGGAAACCTGATCAAAAGGCAAAGACTGCCAAGACTTCCATGGCCTGAAATACTGTAGTAACCAATGAACATGATTTACCTCTAAAGTCAGAGAAGCAAACACAAATACACATTAACAGACCACTCTCCTGTCTTTAGTACAACCAGAGTTTCCCTTCCAAAACCCAACAGCAGTGATCAGCCACGTGGCTCCCACCACTCAAGGCCAGAGACAGTCAAGAACAACATTAAAACCTGCAGAGAGTTTTAGGAGATTTTATTACTGTGATAAAAGATCTGTGGCCAAAGTTTCATTAAATGTTACATTTTCCAGACTAATGCCAAGGTTTCCACTGTGTAACTAATGACCTTTTGTCCAGAGGGTTCTTAGTCTGAAAGAGCACTTTATCTGACCCTTCAGAATCTGCAGTAACACATGTACAAAGCTGCTATCTTCCCAAAGTTCTCCAGTTGAAACACCCTAATTCATGTCACTGGCTGCACACTCAGCAACAAACTCTAATTGCAGCTACAGTGGAAGCCTGGGGAAGCTGCACAGAGCAGAAGTGACATTTACCCATCATTCAGGCATATTAAGCACAAAAAGCACTTTTGTCCCCATTCACCAGGGCCTGTGTGGGTTAAAGGGGACTTGTCCCTATGGCAGGAGCTGCTCACAGCCTCCTGCAGGAACACAGATGGGTACAAACCTCTGCAGAGCCTGGAGGTTTGGCAGGCACCGCCAAACTGCTCACCTTGGCCCCTACCTGAGTAAAAGACTCTCACTAACATTAACAGGAGACATTTCAACAACACTTAGGACCTCTCATTGTGGGGACAGTGCTTCCCAGAAACCCCTACTCTGAGAAAGCTTCCTCTTAAAGAATAATCTCAGCTATTTCTAACTAATATCTGAACAAACCATTCATGATTTGTTTAGATTGTTCAAGTAATCAACCTCTCTCATGAAAAGGTAATTTTTAAGTTTAAGGTAATTTTTATTAAAAAAAATATCCACACTTATCACAAAATCAAGAAGCCTATGCACGCACTTTTTGGCAATTACAGCACATCCCTGACCTCATCTGCAGATCTGGTATTTCTCTTTAAGAAGAAAAGACAAGACACAATGGCAGAGACACTCACAGAAAAAGTCAGCAAGTGCACCAGAGTTCATACGTTCCATTCCAGTATTTGAAATTCACACTGAACAGGCAGAACTCACCAGCAATTGGCCAACTGGGCTGTCTAGGACAAGGAATTATTGTTATGGAACGAGTTTAAAGCTGCTATTTAAAAAAAAAATTAAAATGAAAATAAGAGTTCCAGGATTCATTAATTAGAATCAATATTTTCATAAGACCTTGATTTTGTCTTTTGAGAACTTCAGAACAGTGTAACACTCCTGGCACACTGCCCACATATATAGTACTTTTCCATGTCTAAAATTAAAAGGGAAAAAAAAGGACTTAATTTTCCATTCTAAGAAGGGAGTAAGTGTGGGATTGTATATTGAACAAGAAGTTGTGAGAGAGATTCTATTTACAAAGCCCTGACTATACACACTTCTCTAACAAATCCCTTTGGCAGATTCCACTTTGACAAACAAACAACATGGAAAACTGATGCCTGGTTGTGAAGATCATGAAAGATTATTTGTCACTCTCATAAAATGGAGCTAACCCTCCTTTCTTTTGTCCAAATCATACACAGAATAACTAGATTATGTATAATCACCACCAAAAGCTGCTACTTGAGTTACTTTGCAATATTCCTTATACCAAGCAGTTGACTGGGGTGATCTGCAGCACTCAGCCAGTGCTCACTGAACAGCCTCAGAGAGGTGGATTTCACTGCAGGGTGTGAGCAATCCCCACAGACAGCAGAGCACAGACAGCCTTTTGCTTTGTGTACTCTGCACAATGAAATGCAACACAGAACACCAGAGATGAAAATATTATATACTCTGCATAAGACTGAAGATACAGCTTTCATCCTTCAGTTAAACACTTTTTAATTCCAGTAAGTCCACTGAAGATACAGCTTTCATCCTTCAGTTAAACACTTTTTAATTCCAGTAAGTCAGGGAGGAATTTGGCCTTTGGTATACTTTATGAAAATTCACACAACTAACCTTACATTGATTCTTAATTGTGCATATTTAGCTATTTAACCATTTATTTCATACACAAGGAACTCTAAAAACCTCAGTGCTAATTATCATTTAATTAAAGCTCCCCTCACCCAGTGGCAGGGAGCTGAGCCTATGCAGATTCAGCCTGGGGTCACTTAAAAGGGCTGTTTCTCCATAAGAGTCATGTAGACCCCAGTAACTTAAAACTCTTTTATTAAGTTTTCTTGGAAGTGGTTAGACCTTAATCTATTACACTGCAGAAAACTCATGCTTCATCAGTTTTGTGGATAAGGAATTTCATTCTGAAGCTATTAATCAGGCACTTTGCTCAAAGTCATTCAGAAAAAGTGAAGATGAACTTGTCCTTTTCCTATAAAAAATATGTAAGCACATCTCCCCTCTCCCAGCCCAGCTGCTCATCAGAGGATAACCATCTACAGCTCCTACCACACATGGTCAGACTTTTACCCTGACCAGTTCAGGCTGCTCCTTTCACATGAAATCCCAAATTCAGGCATCTTCATGTAAAAAACATGGCAGCTGTTACTAGAAAAGCAGTGCTGTCATAATATAAGGTAAAATCTGCCTCAATACAAGTATAATTGTAAAACAGTCTGGTATAACTGGGAAACAACTTCTGGAATCCCCATAGCCCAGAGCTTGCTTCTGAATTGAACAATGTTTTCTTAGGAAACAGACCTTCACAAATGGTACTATTGCTTCTGCATGACTTACCTTGTGTGTCAGAGGGGTTTGAGAGCTGAAGTAATTCAGAGACGTAAGTAGTTTGTCATTGCACATTTAAACAGTTAAAGAATGTGTATCAAGCAAAACAATATTTGGAAATCTAAAGCTACCCACAAAGCCAGTTTGCATCATTAAAATAGTCTATCAATTCACTGCACATGAGAAACAAATTATGAAGTCCTCCCTACACAAACAATACGGCTTTGCAGGAGGGAAATCCCTGCTTTTCATGCTGCTCCCTCTATTCAAAGTCCAGCTATTTCTAATGGAAATTTTGTTTGCTATGGAGATTATGATTCAGCCTTCTTTTACAATCACCAGCACATCACCAGACTTACAGCAAGTGCATAGATTAGAGGAGGGTGTGAAGATCCCTTCTTAGGGCTTTTACCCAAGTATGCACATACTTTTAAAAGTATCCCATGAGCTAGGAGCAAGAGCAGCTTCCAAGGCAAGGCTCCAAAGGCTCCCAGCTGATGACAGCCCCGAGCTGGGGTGCAGTGTGGGTGCTTCAGACACAGCACACACTAATGAAATGCTGACAACACACCATGCACTGACTGTCTGGGATGGACACTGTGCTAGGGTGGGCTCCAGGGACAGTGAAAGGAGCAGGCTTTACCTGCAGTACGAGCTGCTGCCAGGCGGTTGCCAGGGGCTGACCATTGCCAATGTTGCAGATGCTCATGCGGTCTGCGGGCTGATTGGCACGCTCGAGTTGCAGGGAGACATTGCGCCGCTCCTCCTCAAGTGCGCGGGTGAGCCGCTCGAAACGAGCTTCTTGCTCTTTAACAGATGCCAAAATGCTGGCAGCAGACCTGATATCATAGTCATCCATGACTGCTTTCAAATGCTTCCTGCCTGTTAACTGACCAGGGCAAATGGAAAGGGTTAGGTAAAGGGTGGGGAGGGCACGGGTCAGAGGTTAAAGATAAAAATGCATATCGTTAGTCACCTTGCTAAAATACCGATCACTCTAAGCAGCAAACTGCAGTGCTCTTTGAAAAGCATCCATCTTTCCATCCATTGATTTGATTTTAAATTAAAAGCAATTAATCTAAGACTTCCCTGTTCAAAAAAGAAAAAAAATATGCTCACCTTTGAGAAAATTTGTATTTAATTCCTTTGATCGTTTTGCTAAAACTGCTCTGACAAGGGTTTTCATCCCTCTTGTAGAGCTAATTTCACTGTGCAAATAATAATGTACTTAAAAGAAATACATTAAAAAAGATATGGTTGTAGAGGGAAAGAGGAACATTCTCACTACAGACACCAGGAATTTCTGTCTTTAACAGCATAAGTGAGAAGTTTAACATTATTAAGGACAGAAACTTCATGGTAGAAGAACACAGTTGTGTCTATTTTTTCCACACCTCCCCAAACTTAACAGACAGTAGCTGAAATTAGCTTTCATACTTAAATTATAGCAGCACACTGTAACATGGAAAACATTTTTAAATACAGAAAACATTTTTAACTGCAATTGCAGTTGAAATGCTTGATGATTTCCGTCAATGAAACAGTCCTTCATGCTAATAATGCAAATGAAAAAGCAAACATCTTCCATGGAAAACACACAGGACTGCTTGTCTTTCAATGCAGAAAAAGAACTCAGAAATCAACTAGGTGGGTTAGAACTTCTGCCTTATGTCTTCCCTAGCAGGGTAATGAAACAACCCCATTTAAAATCCTATCTTCACCTGTATGGTACATGCAGTAAAACTCCCCATTGATTCCACATATCTGTGACCTGAACACCACTTAAAATATTTTACTACAAGTATGAAATCAGCAATATAATATAAACATAAATTATGGCCTCAACAGAATCCTTCAAAGTTAAACAAGTAACCCCTCTACTACTAAACGACTTAAAGCACCTCTGAGACAAGCAGAGGCAGAACTGTCTCAGGCTCCTGTACTTCAAGAACTGTTCATGTTCTGTGCTGAACTTAAGTCCTGAGAAATTGTCCCTCGATTTGCTGCCAAAGATTCTTTGTTTTCCATCTATCAACAAGGATTTCCATGAGCACAGATAGTTCCCTGCTCCCTGATGCTTTGCAATTCATCATTCAGTGCCTTTAGATGATGCACACTCTTGACTGATCCATTTTCCATGACTGTTACATTTATCAGGAGTCTCTCCTGTGCAGATTCCTTGGTAGCTCATAATAATGTGGTCATAATACTGTTACGTCCCAAAGAGGAGTATTAGTAGTGATTAAGCTGCATGTTTTTACAGTTTGTTGGGGACTCCTAAGCAGGCTGAAGTCTCCTTGCTTTTGTCAAATATGGCTGAAATCACCCAACAGGCCAAAAAAACACTGGGGCAGGAGTGACAGACCCAAATCCAATGGATTTCATGAGGAATAACCTGCCAGTGGCTCTGTGTTCATTGTTAACCCTTAGAGAGTTGCTGTTGAAAGGAATCAGAGTAATATAAAATCATGTTAGGAACAGCGTAAGGATTATCATGTATTAATCTCATAATGTTTACTTATAACCATGGCTTGAGCCTTTCATGTTTGCAGACCAGTAGGCAGAAATGAGTTTTGTCATTCATGCATTGATTTAACTTCTATTGAAATTCTGAAAGAAAACCAAAAACCACCAAAGGGTTTTCCAGATGTCACAGACTAGTCAAACACAGACCAAACTGCCAACTTCTGAGACTTTCCAATAGATTATTAAAAGTCTATAAAACCTTCAGAGTACATTGGTTTCTGCAAAGGAGAATCAAAACCCTCTAAAAGGATAGTATGATTCATGGGAAGTCACAGGAAGACTCACCTGCTCTATCTCAGCATGATTTAGCCCTGGCACAGCTAGACATGAACACAGCCAGACTTTCTGGACCTCAGCTGGCTTGTGTGCAGCCAAGTTCCACATTTCTGCTTTTTTGCTTCCCTGCTTTTGCACAGATGGAGACAGCTCTGTTTGCTGTCACTACTCCCAGGAGTTCCAGGCCTGCTCACAGACTCCTTGGAGTGTGAAAGAGTGGGACTGCAAAGACCTGGACACAAGTCAGATTTTGGAAGAAATATCCCTGGGGTGGCATTTCCAGCCATACATTCCTAAAGACAAGCCCTGGGTTAGTGATCATCACTGCCCTCATGCTAGAGCAGACCAACAGCCTGGCTGCCACAGACCAAATACACCTCACAGGGGATATTCCAGGCCCAAGAAGAGTCTGGATCAGTCAGGATTCACAAATGCAGACAGGCTCCTTCCAGGTGCTGCAGAGCAGGAATTCAGCTCATCACACAGGCCCAGTTTTCAGGAACTGTCTGCAGCTAAAACTGCTCTTTCTCACATGCAATCAACACAAAAGTCATCTTTTGGGGTCCCACAGGCTGGGTTTGTCTGTGGACTGATTTCAAAAAGTAAATCCAGTAGGGGAAAGAAGATGACAAGATGGTATCGACAGTAACTAAATTTAAAACAGGTTTCTTGTAGGACATATAATGCAAGTTTCTGTTCTGAGGAAAAGCATTAGCAACAGCACAAGAAAAATCAAGAAGTCCTTCTTCAGAAGGAGTTACAGCTTTAATAACAACAATCAAGTTGATGACTGAGCTGGTATATAACTTTCAAGTCACATTTTGATAATGTGACAAAGATCCTGTTTAGAAAATCCTTAATGAGATATAAGCCCTTGATGCCACACATGAGAAAACCTAGAAAATTTGGGTTCTATAAATGGTACAAATCTTTAGAGAGATCTCCCTGCAGGAAGTACAGTGTTAACCTCATTATAACCATAAATACTATGCTTCTTTTCTATTTGCAAAGAAAAACACAGGCAGAAAATAAACTGTATAAATTTTCAGATACACAATTAGTGACCACAAAAATCCTAATTGCTATGCAGAAACAGCGGTAGGACCAATAACTGCCTTTTAAGTATTGTTGCACAAAGATGGACTTCCGCATTTCAAATGTTTTATTATCAGATAAGTATTTGCTTGCTGTTGATTGCACCCCTAATTACTAACCCAAGGTTTCAACAATTTACATTATCAGCAGTCTAGACTGGAGGAGAAAAATAAAAGTACTGACTCATGAGTCAGTTACTCAGGTCGCCACTTGCAATTTGCTACCATTTGTAAATAAATTAAAGTGCATTGAAAAGGGTATCAATAAATGAAAATATTAGACCCAGAGCAGCCAGGTAAAAATTATTCCTTAGGCTGCACTTCTAAACACAGCAAACAGTTGCCTACAGAGTATCAAAGGCTACGCTGACAGCAGCAAATCTCTCTGTCCTGCCTACGTGACTCTAAATACATTAGTGCTGCACTGGAGTTAGAGCAAAGAGGAGATGTTTATTCTGACTGTTCCACTAATGCATCACAGGAGGTGTTTGTTCTGACTGTTCCACTAATGCATCAGAGGAGCTGCTTATTCTGACTGTTCCACTAATGCATCAAAAGGCCCCTTCTGAGTCAATACAACCTCAGTGCTCACCCAGGATGAAAATCACCCCAGTGCAAAGGGCCAAAACAGGGGTCCTGCTCACTGCTAATACCCCAGCTCAGACCCAAGTCTGAGGCTCTTGGAAACACTGCCAAGACTCCAAGGGTCACCTGGCGCACCACAAAAGACGTGAGTCAACTCTTCATGCTAATTTTGCTATTATAGGATGGAACTGACAGTCAAGAGCTTTTGAAGAGCCCTTCAGATTAAGAGGGGTCAAGTTCTGTGAGATTTGGGCACCTGAATTCTAACAGTCATGGGGAACCTCAAATCCCCTGCACTTCAAAGTGTGTTCCTAAGGAGATGGGGTCTGTGAGTGAGCTGCCTTTGGAGAGCGCAGTGTCCTCTGCCAGTGGCACAGCACAGCTCAGGCTGCTCCCAGCTGCAGGGGAAGGGGCTCACAGGGATCCCTCTTATCTGGATGCTGAACTCAGCTGCCCCACTACTGCTCTATCCAAGACCAGTCCAAGTCTGTCAGTCCTGCTGGCAGGAGATGTTTCCATGAGCATCAGGAAGCTCGTTCACAGAGCTGCTCAGCTGTAGGAGCAAACACGAAGGCCTGTGAGTGTGCATAGAAACAGCAGCTTTGTGCTTCTCCAGGGAAGAAAGCCAGCAGAATAAAAGCAAAAATGGGGCTTAAACAATCCATGGAACTGAAACATAACACATGCTAATGACATTCTCAGCCTCAAGTGCCACGAGAGATGAGTAGCATAACATGAGTGTTGCCCCCCATGCGACACCAGAAAGCATGCAGAGAAAACTGAGCCATACACACCTAGAGAGGTGCTGAAGTCTGAGGGTTAGAGCTGCTGGGACATCACCCACTAAGAACAGAACAGGACAGACAAAGCAGGAGAGCAGCCTCAAGAAGAATCAGCTACAAGAGAGAGGAAAGAGAGACAGAGTTAGTTAATAAGGTATTACAGTCCCTTCTATACACAGTCAGTGCCCAGGTTCTTCTCACTGTGTTGTAGAAATTATTTATTGCACTGTTTTCCTCCTAACTTGTAGTAAAAGAAATAATGTTCAGAGAAGCCAATCCTGAGACTCCTAAAGGAAAAAAAAAAAAAGACCCTGATTAATCAAATTTGTTATCAGTGATCAATACTTGCATGTTCCTGTGAGATTTACAGTTAATATCCAAAATCAGGGAAAACTCTAGACTGCAAGGAGGATGATGGAATGTTGCAAAGCTGGATGTTGTAACCAGGCAATTTAAAACACAGAGACCTAACAGGATGGTCTCAGAAATGAGAGCTGTTATTTGGGCACACAACTTTAGGCCCCTGTGAGATATGCAAGCCCCAAATGGCTCAAGATCATTTCACAGATCCCTGTTAGAGAGGGGACATTCATTTCTAAAATAAGAACACCGCACAATAGCTTGTTCTCCCTGTCTGTACGTGCACCTACCTGATCCTGTATGAAACCAAAGTAAAAGAAGCTTTTGGGATATCAGGTCATCTGTGTAGCTCAGTAAATCCCTGATGTATTTAGTCTTACAACATCTACCACTGAAACTTCTCTGGGTCAGCAGCTGCCAGTTTAGTCCCTGTTTTTGCTGGAGAATGAACAGCACCCATTTGGTAAGAAACGGTTCTGTGAGGCAGCACTGCCAGTCTTAAGCTACCACATCAAAAATGCTGCAACCACGTGGCACAAAATGCAGAGCCAGTACAAATTCACTCTGCTGGTTCAAATGCTTTAGAACATTTTCAGAGAGGAATGTTGCCCTGGCAGATTTTTTTGCTTGACCAGGTATAGTCTGCCTTCCTGAAGCCAGCATAAACACAATTTCTTGTGTTTCAGCCAAATTACCAGAAATATGATCCTTTCTTTGCATGGATCCAACCTCAAAGGGCACAGAACCATCATGCCAGAAATCTCATTTTTTCTTAAACTAACAGTAGAAAATTCTGTGCCCAAAACTGTAAAAAAAGTTGTAAGAAAACTGTGCATAGATATGCCCAAAGATGAAAGTCAGGGGGCAAAGTGAGAGAAAGGCTAATTCTCAAGTAAATGACCAGAGAGAGTAAATTAAACATAACTGAGTTTCTGGAGATAAAAGAATAACACTTTGGACACACATATATATAAAATACATGTAACACATTCCAAATAAACTGCTTCTCAGCCCTTATGCTGAAATCTATCTTGAGCCTGGGTCCCCTCATGCTGTGGTTGACTGAGTTCTAATTTGACCCTTACGTGACAACCTCCACCAATGAATAGCAATGAGGAGCTCACAAAGAAAGCCATTTCAATATAGTTCTCTGGTAGCCACAGACAGACACGCTGTGCTGGTGTCAAAAGAAACAACAAAAAAGCTGCTCAGGGTTTTTGTGTTCCTTTGGACAGAGGCAGTCTGTGAAACAACTGTTTAAACCAGGGAATGAACGAGGGCAGTGGAAATGGTAACAGAACTCCTTGGGAAGGAACTCTGCATCTTAAGGACATTGCAATGAATGCTGCAGCTCCCCACTTCCATTACTGCAGAAAAAAACATCAATGTGAAATATTTGAGCTTTTACATTAGTAAGAAATTTCATCTGATCATCCAGCAGGGGCAATTCTGTATAAATAAATACATAAATCCTGCAAATAAATTTGCAGATTATCATACTATGAACGGGGTTAAGCAACACCAACAAAAGCATCCAAACATATGCTTGTAAAGGCAATACACTTCCAAGATTTAACTCACTACAGAACTGGCTCTGGTCAATAGCACCACAGGATCTCCAATCTTACCAAAATGGTTCCAAGTTCATTTAAAAAGGAATAATTTAATTAGTGTTTTAATTAAAAGCACTGAAATCACACTGTAGTACCTCAGAAAAGATACAGTTCTCAGAAAAAAAAAAAAATTCTTATATCTAAGTAAATCTCTATATATTAATCACTAGATGCTTAAATGACACCAGTCTTCTTTCTACAGCTTCCCTTTGATAAAGATTCCTCACTTCAGCACTTTGCTACTAGGGTTTTCAAGGTTTTCATTCCAAAATTTCGTGCAGTGTTTTCAGGGCTTGCTGATACAGTGTGTCTACATAGATTTAATTACACTCTTTCCCCAGTAAGGTAAATTTCAACTGCTATATTCTTCTAAATGGAAAAGAAAAAAAATTATGGAAATACAGAACATCTTCTCACAACTGCATATATATAATAGCATGAATAATTCAGTTTAATGCTCTAAAATTGAAACTGAAATATTTTTACAAGAGTAATTTTTAAAGTAAATGCTTTAGCCTATGGTTACTTTTACCCAATGTAAAAAAAAAAAAAAATTCTTTCTAAAATTTGTCATCTATAGACCAAAAGAGCAAAGAACATCTTTCTGAAGCAGAGCTCTTGCTCTCTGGGACCTAAGGACTTGCCTACACTAAATAAGCTGAACTCCTCCATCCTAGCACTCATTATCCCACATTTCTTCAGAGATCAGTGTTTGTGTTAATTAAGCATAAAGCAGCACAGCAAAATGGCAGCATATTACTTCACACCTACTAAGTGTCCACACTAAGGTTTAATGGGGTATGTGATAGTCTATAAATTCACACTGTGCACTGTAAATTCTCTGTGTAAACAAACACTCCCCAAATATTTCCAAATGAGTGTCCAGGGGGAATAGTTTTTGTAATAATCTTACAAATACTGAAAGACTTAACAAGGCAGAGATGGTCTCTCTTGAAAAAAATCAGAGTATTTTAATTACTTCAGCAATTCTATTTGTTTAACACTACACCTCATAATAATCAGGTCCATGTTACCATATTGCCAAAAACTTTTTATATTTACTTTTGTAGCTTTTGTTTTTCTATAGAAATAAAATGCAACTTGAAAATCAAAGCCAGAATGAACAAGATCATACTTTGCAATCTCTTTTGGAATATGAATAGCAAATTTGCTGCATCTCAAGGCTCTGACACCTTTCCTTCTGCCTTGGAACTTGCCAGACATGATTGCTACCAGGCTGATTAGTTCATGGGGTGATCACTTTACCAGCCCAGAACACGTGTCCTTGCATACTAAAGCTGCTGCGTGCCATCGATTTTGCAAAGGTCTTCCCCACTGAAATCAATAAGCAGCTCTGCTTAAAAATGGATTGCACTTTGTGGTCCCTTTCTGAGTTGTGGATATCCAGGCTTCCAAGTATTCTCACAGCTGCCTTTAGCAGCAGCTCCATGTCCCCCACTTGCTCTGAGCCCAGCCGGGTCCTATCCCACATCAGCAGAACCTGCAGCCACTGATCACTCTGAGCAGAAACAACAGACAACCTATTTCACAACTATTTCACTGCAGTAATGTCTTCCCAGCAGCAAAGGAAAACCCCTCCAACAGCCTGTGTGACTGTTAAATAGAATCAGGCCTTCAATTAACCATGGAGGCTGTCACATTTTCAACAGAAATTACTTCCTTACTCTAGAGCCTCCCTTGCAAGCAGAGCCACCCAAAATCAATACATCTTTTCTCAGAACAGGCTGTTTCAATGAGAAAGAGAAAAGGATAAAAATCAAAAGCAGCACAATTCCTAACTTCAGTCTGTCCTTCTTTCCCATGTATTTTAAAGCTGGGCTTCATTAATATCCAATCCAATCTGGCTGCAAATAAGCCAAAAACATAAAGACACTGTTAGAGCCTCATGCAGTTATTTCCACAGAACAATTACAAGATTTCACTTAACAATATACAAGAATCCTTATTTTTCTTGTCTCTCAGGTGTTTAGAGTTTTGGCAAAAGGGCTTCCATTTTAAGAGAAAGGCTACTGCCAGGAATCTGACTGAAACTGGCTCTGTGTGGGGAACCACAGCAGAGCACAGCCCTGTACTTAGGAGCATTAAATCAAAATACAGGAACAGGAGTCAGTGGGGCCAGCAGCAGCTCCCAAAGCCAGGCCAGTTTGTCACAGGTGAAACAGAGTAACTGAAACATTACAGCGAGGCTGGAACATCCTGCAGAAGCTCAGAATAACTCTTTCATAAAAGATACTATTGTGCTACCATCAAGCAGATAAATAACAAAAAGGCAAGCAACAAAGCTGAGGTCAGCCCTGCAGTCAGGCAGCCCAACAGCTCCACCCATTCCAAATGCCCCCAAAGGCATCAGGCAGTGTGTTTGGGCAGCATATGCAACCCAAGAGCCATTGGGTAGAAAATTGTCCTTTCATTACACATTTTGAGAGGAAAAAAATCCAACAGTGGCCCCACAGAACAGTGAGTGTTTAAGCTCAGCAACAGATGTGTCAAATGACTTATCCCAACCACGAGGAGTTAATTGATGCTATAAATAGCACTCTGCAGACAAAAAAAAAATCCACTTAATTCTAGTATCCAAAGAATACAGTCTAGCGCTGCTTATCAGTAAAACTATTTTCCTTTAAAGAAGTGGGCTTGGATGTCTTACATGTAGATTAACACAGAGAGATAATTTGATTTCAGGCTATTGAGAGATTTCCTTCCTTTTATGTTTCAGAAGAACAGGGCTGCATGCAGCTAAATGAGATTCATAGATTACAGTAGAAGAAAGGCCAATAAAACTGCACAGCTACATTCCTGGGTAATAACAAATGCTTTTTAATTCTAGGGCTCCAGTCTCAGGATTTATGAGGGCATTTCCAATTACTACTTTTAAGATTAATGCAAAATAAGTGCATCAAATAGAAACAGTTTCTTTAACCCATCTGAATCAAATATTTAGTATCTCCCAAAGCATTTTATACAATAAATAAACTGGCACTGCTAGGAAAAAAATTCACAGGTCCAAAGTGTTCAGAATGAGCCTCTTCCCTGTGGTTTTCACCTGCTTTCAGGAGGAAAACAACCAAAACCAAAACCCTTCAGCTGTTTTCCAGAACATGGGTCTTGTTTACCTCTCACAGCCGCATCTAGAGGATTGTGTGGCTGCTCTATTGCTCCACCAAGGAACTGAAAACATCAGCACAGACAGGAAAGAACATAATGGCAGTGTTCGTGTATAATTCTTGAAGCCAGTAAATCAAAATAATTTCATTAGCTCTTACCAACCAATCTTCCTGAATTACTCTCCCATATTTCAACCTCTCTCATTAAAAACAATCAGATTTCCACCTTATGTTGCTTTAAACCAGGAACAGTATCAATGAAGAGATTAAAGCAATACAAAGACAGAAAAAAACAGAATAAAGCCCACTGGCTTTAATTCTCTCTAGTAACATCTGTGTCATTCTAAATCCAGGATTTTTTTTCACCAAGCTAGTTTTGGAAGCCTGAGGCACGAACTACATCTACTCTGTTTAGACCAAAACTGTTGATCTGCTTTCTGCAATGGCATGTGCAGAGCACACTCTTCACTGTTTCAGGATCTGTAAATTTAAAATGCAATCCAAGTTCATTTTACCCTTGCAAGTTTAGGATGCAATCCAAGTTTGTGCTGATTAACACCACAGCTTTTTAGTATTACAAGGCAAACATGCATTTGAGAACTAATAAATAATTTCTGAGCAAAATAAAAGTATTTAACTCATCTGCTGTCTTGAATAATCATTCCGTTCATGCATAAACATAAATACATGAAAAACAGATACATTTTAATGAAAGTCTTGGAGAAAGTAATCATTCCATATGATGGATTTTAGCATGTAACCTCTGTCAACAGAAAAGTCTTTGTTACACACTGCAAAAAGGTGCTGCCTGGTTGAGGAGCAGAAGCATTGCCACAACTGCCAGTTCAACTCCCTGTTACCAGGTGCAAGGTGTTGCTGAATTTTCAAGGCACAAACCCTTATCCCAGAGAAGCATTTCCTATTCTATTAGCCAAGTATCTTGGCTTCTGTGGGGTTAAACTGATAGCCAAAGCAGCCCTCAGAGAATCTTACTGAGGACATGCCTGGTTCATATCCCTGGGTGTACCAAGATGCCACAGCAACCCCATTGATCAGTCCAGATTCCAGGGCTCTTTACTCATTCAGATCTTCCCTCGCACACAACACAAACGCCGTGCTGGGCTCACACTGCCAGTGCTACTGCCATACTCTGAGCAAAACTGGAAGCATCAGTTTCCAAGGCTAAGATTTCTATCTTTATTACAAGAGGTTTTGATTCACTGGTTTGTGGCTCTATCAAAAATGGAAGCACTTGGGCTGCCAGGGAGCACTGGGACATGGTGTCCAGGCTGCCCTGCAGGTGCTGAGAGCCTGGCACGGGTCACCACAGCCTTGGGCTGGCACACCAACTCCATCCCAGACCTCCAGGGATCCCCTCTGGGCTGCCAACACCAACTCCATCCCAGACCTCCAGGGATCCCCCTTTTCCGCATCCCCCCTTCCCTGCAGGGGAAACCTGTTCTGAATCTGACGTGCTCATACAGCTCCATTTCGACTGGTCAACTACCACATCTAAATCACATCTGCTGAGGCTGACCCTGACCAGAAAATCAGCAGGAATTGGGAAAAATATTGGATTTAGGGGGTCAGTACCAATTGTCTTCTGGAAAAGTCATTTTCCTCCTGATAGCTATAGTTAGACTCTGATCTCACCCCTTCCAAGCCTATCCTACATTTTTATCTTTGACTAAATCTTAATGCTTTTTGTAGTTTACATCCCCCACCAAGAGTATTTCCTATTTCCAGGAACAAACTTATCACTAGTGCCTAATTACAGTTATTTGGAAGCAGAAATATTTCTTCTAAATCACTGAAGATCTGCTTCAAGAAACTACTTTCTATTCAAACATACTTTTTTAATAACCATCCTGCTGATAACTGCTGAGTGGGAAAAATAACAATTTTGCTTTAACTTTCTAACCACTTTAAATGTTTCAAGCAAATTCCCTCTATTATATTAAAATTAAAATCCTGCACTATATAAACAGGAATACATTTCAGCTATAATAAACACTTCTAACTCATTTCATTAAAACTATGAAAGTAACAGAGGTAAGTCCCAAACAATTCAGAGAGTAAATACAATGTAAACTCTGCTGAGAATCTTTCCTACAAACAGCTTTGAAACTTTAAATGAGCTATTTATTTTCAATAAAACTTTTTGGTTTGACATATATGTTTAATCTAAAAACAATCAAATGAAAATGGAAAAAAACTTTATAAAAGTCAGTAACATGATATGTGATATTCAGAGGATTATTTTCAAGGAATGCTTGGCTAAAACTGTAATCCACCTACACTGAGAAAAATAAAGCAGTACACAGAAGGGAGCAATATTTCAGGAAAACAAACAAGAGTACTTTAATATTTAATCCCATTATTCACTTTCAAGTCCCCAGATTTAAAACAGACACAGCAAAGTATTGAGGTGAATTCAGAGCAGCTGAAAATGCTTATGGTCATTCTCTAAGAGAGCAGAGGACTGGCTTTGGATTGCAGATAAGATATAGCTGGCAGGGAGGGCATGGAGAAAAGAAAAGACATCCAGAATCTCACCCTTACTGCCCACAGGAAGAAGTCCCACAGCTCAGAGACATCCCCTGCTCTGTAAGAAGGAAGCTAAATGAGTATTTCCATGGTAATAGGAAAAGGGAGAGATGGCTCAGAGAAGGCAAAAAGAGAAACTGTGACCCTGTTTTCCTCAGCTGCAGCTGTATTCTACCCCTTACACTGCCTCTGCTCTGGACACAAGGAATGATGGGTCCTGTCCTGGCTGCAGTTTTCAGGGATATCATGGGGGTATTCCCTTCTTTCTGCTCCTCAGCCATTCTACCACTCTGTTACACAAATTTTAGCTGGCCTTCAATAGCATGCAAATGAAGGAATTTCTGAGGTGTAAAGACAATTTAATAAAAGGATAGTGATTTAAGAACACACATACTGAAATAGTAACAAGACACTCAAGAGACTCAGCTGCAGAAACACAGTACCTTTTATAATCTTTCTTTCTTGTAGTGGCTTTTAAGATGGAAATTCTCCCTTGGTTCGATAATAACTCTGTAAGAGAAACAAAGAAAATAACGAAGATTTTTATTCCATCTGGGGGAAATAGGAAGAGGGGATTATTTTTTAATAACTGATAACATTTACATAATACTGTGAAAGTCTTTTATTTGTATCTCTCCTTGGTCCCCCTTCCTGAGTCATGCTGGTTTACAAAAAAGCATTAGATCTGGCATCTCTTCCACCATCACCTGAAATCCCAAGAAAATCCCACAGACTGGAGTATTGAAAGTAAACTTCATTAAAAGATCCTCCTGATTTCTGTCCCAGTGCCACTCATATGTGCATAAATCACACATTCCTAAACTTAAAATTTAATCAAATATATATTTAATTCCCCATTCATTCCTAGATTTAGAAGCAAAAAATGTTTGCCTCATAAGCACACACCAGAGCATTTTCAGTCATCCAGATCTAAATGCCATCTAGTGGTTCTAAAAATGTCAACTGTGGTTCCACAGATACACCTCATCCTGTCTGATATTATTTCTCCTAACAGCAGAGAACAGGAGAAATTAGGACAGAAAATTCACCAGAAAGAACTTGATGTTTTTCAAAATCTTTTTTTTTTTCTTCTTTAGAGCTTCATGCAGCATTCCCATTAAGCATTGTTATCCTAGCAATTTCCCAAAGTTAGCCAGCAGGATCCTTTGTCTTGGCTTCCCCCTCTCCTACTCTCTTTCTGAGAACAAGAACATTCCAAGTAGTTGATTCCTGCAGATCAGCCTTGCTGGGTTTCCCTCAGGTGAAGTTTACCCAAAAAGGAGACATGCCACTGCCCTTCCACCAACACATGGCTCCATCCCCTTCTCACTGTTCCTCCTTTGCCTGGATGGCACAAGGCAGCCAAATAAACACCTGAGTGGTAAGTAAGATAAAGCACTTCAATCCTGCAGACTCACTGTAACCACAGAGGTGCTAAAAGAAAATTCAACATCTCTAATGTAAGAAGAGAGCTTCTTTGAAGCCTAATTTCTTCTAGCTTTTGCCTCATAAGAATATGACTTATGTCCTCTAAGTAAACTAATTTTATTTATTTTATTAAGCCAGAAAGAAATAATTTTACATTTAGTGTCACATGGAACAGACAAATACGACTGGAAAAAATACTTCCCTTGATTTTTCTTTCCTCCTTTTTTGCCTGTATTTTTATTGTTGATTCAGAGTCAAGAAGACAAGCTGCCTAAGGCCTGGGATGTCCTGGGTAAGACCTAGTCCTACTATAGCATTCATGTACAGCTGTGGGATTGTTGAGTCTTTTTTTATCTAATAACCTGGGAATAAAGTGCATCTGCCTACTTCATAATATCCCAAACTATATATATAAAATATCAGCACTCTAATATATACCCACAGTATTACTGGTGGCCTTCTAGTGATTATCTCACCTGTTTAGCCTGAAATTTAGTGTTGATTACCAAGAAAAACCTCCTTGCCTTTTTAGCACAAATCTAGTGTTTCATTTTACTCTTTGAGCAGGGTATTTGTCCAGCAGTGGCAGTCCTTGATGTGCTGTGTGGGTTAAAGCAAACACCTGGATCAGACAATGCAGTGCTCACAGGGGCTCAGTCCAGCTGCCAGCAGGAAGCCAAGGGCTGGTTTGTATGGCTGCTGCCAGCTCAGAGCTTCAGCCCAAACCCCGGGCAGCCTGCAGCTTGCTGAGGCTCATGGCCATCCTGCAAAGTCCCCCTTTCATCCCTTGGTTGCTGCCCATTTGTTAACACAACCTGTGGTGCAGGGGAGAGGGGGAAAACCCACCAGCTTGGATGCTATTACATTTAATAAAACACCTGGGTTTCATTACAAAAATGCTGCTTCACTCCAGTGATATACTTTTATTGCTAATTTTAATCAAGTATCTTACAGCTCTCAAATGGGAAAGGTAGAGAAAAACCTGTAATGCCTTTTCAGATTGCTTGCTATCTCTCACTTGTAACTAATTACCCCAGTTGCACTGTTAAAGACTGAGTGGTTTTATGTTTACTAGCCAACAAATGACTACGAAAAAAGAAGACATCAGACAATTACTCTCTAGCTATAGTAACTAATTAAGATAAATATTTTCAGAAGAAAGAACTTAACAGAACATCAAGGCACTGACACTGCAAAAATGCCTGGGAAAGTAAAGCATCTATCAGCAAAGCATTTCTTGCCAGTCAGCGAGTTCCACAATTGCATCCCCACCACACTTCATTCTTGTCCTACTCCAGTGAACATAATGAGTTATTAAAGCTTTTCTAACATGGTGACAATGTGAGCAGCTTATTGGACTACAGGAAGACTTAGGGACAAATTTTCATTCTGCACCATTGCAAATGTGTGCACTGGCAACAGATGAGTACTTTTACACAAACAGCATGATGGGAAGTACACCAGCAACGTGTTCTACCATTCCTTTCTCTTAATGTCTTATTTTATATCATCAGCTATGCCTGGTCTTTGCTGGCAGTCCATTCCTCACACCTTCTCGGTCACTTGTCAAAAGGCTTCTGAGCATCCACCCAAGCTCTTGAAAACATTTGCTTTCAGTCAGCGGGAGGAGCAGCCTTCAGCCAGGTACAGCCTGAGCAATTCCACTGGAATGCCTGGGCTTGGCTCTCCCTGTGCCAGTCTGAGTGCCAGTGACACAGAGCCAGTGTGACACAAACCAGGGCTGGAACACGTTCTGGGACACAGAGCAGATCCCTCATCTCTGCACAGAAACTGGTCACATTAACACTGCCTGGTGTGGGGCAAGCAAGCAATGTAGCCCAAAATAAATGAGACAAAACCACAGTGTGGATGGACAAGCAGACTGCTTTTCAATTCAGCTGCAATACTACTATAAGTACACATTGCAAAATCTTGCCCAGGGTATGAATGGAAAGTCTTTATCTTTGGTTCTCTCTGGCATTTCTGGCATTAAAACAACTAATAAGGAATTTGGATTATGTAATTTATTTGGTAGCAGTAAAAATACCTGCAGACTCATGGCTCCAGCCCTCTCTGCACACCTACAACCTCAAAGCAGCCTCAAGGAACAAATGTTTCTGTCACTTACAGCAGCAGACCGCAGTCAGCACAACTTCACTTGCCAACAGCTACCCCAATGGAAAAGAGACCAGTGGAAAAGAGCTCACTCCCAGATTAATTTGTCTGTCCATGTTTTGTTTTATTGATTGCAAGAAGCTGATACCCTCCAATTATATGTTTTCCTTGGCAAGAGCTCTTGTGACAGATAAATCACCAGAAGTTTGGGCAGAGCTGAATAGAGCTCTCTGAAGTGTATTTTGTATCTGCTGTGATTTACTTAACTAAGAGACAAAGAAGTGAAAAGAAAGAATTTTCTTCCTTCGCCTTACATCTTCATTTGCTGAACTGCTATTTTATTTCACAAAGAAATGTAGGATATTCTGACTGACAGCACAGTTCTGCTTTTATGTAAGGTATCAGATGGCAAACATGAGGTAGCTACATTATACAACTCAGTGTGTGGGTATATGCTTTGTCACAACTTGCATCAAAACATATGAAACAGTCATGGGAAGTGAGGTTTCTCCTCAAAAGATGTGATACAAACATAATGAACAGCAGCCACCCTGCACACTCATTACAAAGCTTTCCATCAAAAGAGGTGGACTTCAAGCTGTTTGATATTTTAATATTTATACTCAATTATCTCCAGAAATTTATTTAAAACAGCACTATTTTTGTGTTACTTAGGAGCTCTGAGTTCCCTTAGAAACTCCTACTCATTCTTAATTATAGTGTAAATCAGCATGTTAACATCAAGCGAGCAACCACTAACTAAAGCAGCTGATACAAATGCAGACAAAGTTCAGACAGAAGTAGTGGCAAAATGCCCAGAAAGTTCCAAACCCCTCTGAACAGCTCAGTCAATGTGGAGAGATACACAGACCTTTCAAAAGAGATGCGCTGGGTAATAGTAGTTACTGCCAATAAATTTTATATAAATATTACAGAAGTAGTAAAGAGCCCATGCATCAGTACACAGACATGTCACAGATAAGAACTGTGGCTTTTTAAAATGTCAGGACTGAAAATGTACGACAGCCTATAAAATGTCACACAAGTCATTACATGCTACCAGTGAAGTAAATAATTTATTACAGAAACAATGGCTGAACTAACTCTGCCAAACCAGGTGCACCTATTTCCTCTATTGTGTTGCTCTGTTGATAAAGACATGACATATTAAAAGAAAATGTATGAAATACAGAACTACAAAAGCCAAAGTACAGTGATTCACTTTGCTGTGCTGTGATACAAGCAAAATTAAAGCTAATCCTTTCTTCTGAAGGAAATGTCACAGACTTCTGTGCATTTGGTAAATTAATATTTATAAGAAGCCCAGACAGTTTAGTGTTTTTAATACAGGACTAAGATTTGCTCCTGAACATCAAACAGAGAAGTTGCACTCTAACAGCAGTTTCTTGATTGCAACAAACCTCAATGACAGTATTTCCAAGTCATGTTTTCCATCATTCCGATTAGCAACTGTGTACAACTGGGACATCTGCAAAATCCACCAAGTAGCCATAAATTATACATTCCTAACTCTTTAAAGTTAACACATAATAACCTTCTTATCAAGAGCCTGCTGACAGCTGCTAGTACTATGTTCCTAATAATTCTCATTACAAACAGACATCCAGGAATGGAAAAACAAGGTACACTCTGGTGCAGATACATATATAATAAGTGAGACTTTACCAACAGCATTGTTTCAAGAACTTACATAGCAATAAAACTATAATAACTGAACACCTTTTATTTAAAAATGTAATTTAAAATTTTACAGCCTAAGATGCATAAGAATTCAGCATACCAAATTAAATTAAAATGCAGCAGTTGATCACTTTTATGAAAATTTTTAAAGGAATTTTGTTATATCACATGCTAATGTAATAATATGGAGTTTCATTTAATTTAGATGATGAATTATCTAATTTTGTTTTCTAGTATACTAAGGGTACATAAATTGAACTTGATAGCATTCATGGGGTAACCAAAGTCACCTTTTATGTATTACAGAAAGAGGATAAATTTATTTATTTAAATGGGAGGCAAAGGTGATCTTCCAAAATTCTATAATGAAATTTAATCTTGGAAAAAGAAGGATAAAAAAAATCAACCCTGGTTTTAGTAATAATATATTAGTGCCAACAAAGTTCACAACAACTGTGGGAAACTGGTTGCAGATGTTTGTATTCTCCAGGGTAGAAATTCCTCTCTCAAGCAAGCCAGACCCAGTCCTGTAACCATAAGGTTAAGAGAGCAGATTTTCCAAAGCAAGCTGGAATTTTTAGAAGAATCTTTGCTCACATTTTTAATTCAAAAAGGAAAGCTGCAATTTGCAATCAATATCCTACTGCAGCCATGGAGCACAGATGAGCCGTGCAGCACAGCAGAGCCACGTCCCAGTTCCGTGGGGGTGACAATGACCAGCAGCACCATCAGATGCTCCGTGCTGCTCTGACAGTGCCCTGGTGTGTCCATGATGCTGCACTCACTGCCCGTGGCCAACAGCTTCTGCCCTGGCAATTACACTGGCAAAGGCTCAACTTGAACAAAAGCAGCTACCACATAGTTTGTCAAGCTAGGAAATTTCTTACCAAAAACATGTACTTGAAAAATGTCCAGTTCTTCCTGTGCCCAAACGGAAGAAGAAAATCAGCCTGAGTGAAAGCTTAACAAACAATATTTTGTGAATAAAATTATAGGGTAGCCTAACTTAAGAACTGTTTTCCTGATAATTTGAATTGCTGCAGATAAATCTGAATTCTCTTAATAGTGTAAGCTGACCACTAGAATGACCACATGCAGTCACTGCTAGACCAGCACCCAATTCTGTAACTGACATAAGACCTTCTACCACAGAAAAATTACTGTCACATGATAATAAGGGTAAAAGAAAGGAACAAAAAGTACAGGTAAGACTGGAGAAATGACACTTGACAGGGAGAATGACAATTTGCTGGTTGTCAAGAGCAGTGAGTGACAAATCTCTGGAATCTCAGAAGTAATCCTTAACACCTAAGTGATGCCTTCCTCTTGTCCTTAAAAAAGACAATTGAATGAGGCCTCAGTCACATCTCTTACAGCACTTCCTCACATGAAGCAGGATTTAATTTTTTTTTTAAAACAAGAACTTAGAAAAGTAGCTTGAAAAATGGGGAGTTCTGTAATAAACCTGCAGAATCCATAGCACTTTCTTGGGTGGTAGGAGCTGCACACATCTTCCAGAAAACTGGCAAGGTGGATGTGTGTGTATGCAGGTAAGCTTAATGAACACTCCCAAAGTAACAAAATACATATAAACAGTTAGGAAACCAAATGGTAAGTAGTAAGATCATTTCAGATGGGCTGGCATTCTTTAAACTTTATGTTTCACAGAAGCACTGATTTAACTAATGAGGTTTTAGCAGCAGGAATTGCAAGAATGGAAAATCTGTACCTGCATGACAGCAAAAGAGCACAGCAGCACAGCATGTCTTAGACAACAATTATGTATATTCCATTTAATTGCATAACAAAGTTTCCATTTGTCTTTGTTTAAAAATAATTTAATGAGTTCTGTTTATTAATGATGAACTAAAGGTACAAGTTCACATAAGAGAAAAAGTAAGGCCTCTTACTCAGTCATGCCAATGGAAGAGTGTGACATTAGCACAGATTAGGATCACTAATACAAATTGCTTCAATACAGCAAAGGGAAAATTAAAGGTGAATTACTGTAGTAATCTAAACAGAAAAACAATTGCCAAGGAAAGATATAAATAGCATCCAAAACTGCTGCTCTAAGAATGCAAAACAGATGGGTAGGGAGAATATCTAGGGATAGATGAAATCAATCATTTGCAGTTGATATAGATGAGAGCTCAGTAACCTTTCCTGGCCAATTGGGAATTCTCACAAAAAGCAGGGATAGCTTAATGAAGAAGGAAATATGAAAAATATTTCTATTCCAAGTCCCAGAACTCTTACAAGCTTCATGCTTCATTCTAATGCATTCAGGCTACTGGGCAGTCATTGCATTCAGGCTATTTAAAGATGCACCAACATATTCAAGCATTAAGCTACAGGTCTCTCAATTCCCAGGACAAACAAGAGCAGCTAAAGCATGCACTAAGTTTCCAGAAGTGTGTGTTCCACACTTGCATATAAATTCTGTATCTATAATCTTACATTAACTGAAGCATGGTAAACATATACATTTATTAACAGAGTTTGTTTCCTAGTGTTTTCAGGGCATATGTTTAACAATCGTAGAATTGTAACAGTTTTTTGGGTTTAATCTGGTCTTTAAACACTAAGAGAGTTCAGCCTCTTCTTTTAAGAGGATTAAAACATGAAAGCAGCAGGAATTTGGTTATCCAGGCACTTCTGAAGCAAAATTATTTGCTTTGCCACACTGCTTCCTTTTTTATGGTGACTGCTCTCATCTCTTTCATGTATTACTGTAGCTCTTCTGATAGAGAAAATTTATTACAAATCTACTGTAAAGAAGTTGAATCAATTATTTAGACCTATATTAAAAAAATAAACCTCTTGTTTTGTATTTATCTTTAAGGACAATTAAGGGGGATTACATGAAAACATATTCCTACAATTCTAACATCTTGCTAATTTCAAGTAACTTCTTGTTGTTTTTCTAAGAAATACTGGGAGGATGTGCTACAGAAAACCTAACCAAGAAAGAGTGTTGGGATTCTGAGACAGACAAGCCAGTACTTAAAATAGGAAGAAAAAAAAAAAAAAAGAAGGTGGGGGAGTAAACTCAGATCACTAGAAATTTGGCAATTACAATAAACTGCCCAATCCATTTCAGTGACAGCTTCATCTCAGAGTCCCAAATTCTGCATTTTTCTCCCAGTGGAGACACAAACAAGAGAGCAAAGGCTTTTGAAAGGCCAAATTAAGCAGTGTAGTACTGAGGAGGAGAGCACATGTTAGAAAGCCTGGCAGTGAAACACGCTGACACCAAATACATTTGTGGGCAGGAAGAACACAGAAACACTGGCAAGGAAAGGCACTCAGGAGAGCAACATTTACACTGTGAACAGAACAGCAGTGCCACGTGTGAGCTGGCACTGGCAGCGGGTGCCAAGGTGTGACCCTGGAGAACTGTCCAGCTCTGTCCAGAGCGCCTCAGTCGCTGTGTTTATCCCTCTCACTGGATGGGCTTTAAGTGGCTGTGGTGGTGCTTGCCAGGACTAAAATCTGAAGTAGCAAAGTAGCAAACTAATTCATATTAAATGATAATTCTGATATGTGATTCAGTGACTGCAGAGAACTGTCTCTGTGGCTAGACAGAGGAAAACAAGAAGGAAAAAAACACATGCCAGCAAACAAACAAGGAAAATAAGGTGAACAGAGAAGAAAGCACACACTGAGTCTGTCCTACGGAGCCACTGCTGGTCAGGAAAGGGAACAGGTAATTATTAGAAGAGAAATAAACAGGAAAACAATTCATATACATTTGCTCCATGCTACAGTTCCTGCTCTTCATGTTGATAGCAGGATTAATACACATTCCTGGTAAGGACAGTAAGCGTGGAACAGCATTGCTTTGAAAATTTATGTATTTATCAGTATAGATTTGACACACTTGTTGAATCTGTTTTTCAGCACCATATAACCCTCCCCTTTTGCTCATAAAAACCACAGAAATGAGAACAATTGAGGTCACAGAAGTAGCAGTGGCATAGCTTTTGGAGGTGTGGATGCACAGTGCCACACTGGGATCTCTTGGGCCCAGATGTAGTTGAGATCTCACAACCTGCAGAACCTTTCAGCTGAGCACTCTGCTCACTGCAGCTCAGGCTCAGGGAGTGGAGCAGCAGAACAGGGACTAACACAACATGAGAAACCACAAAGCAGTGAAAAGCTGACAGATCTAATTTTAGTTTTGCCAGCATGGACAGCGTCCTCGCAACAAGCACCGCATGCGATAAAACTGATGAACAGGACCGGCCGCCAAATGCACAGAAGCAGAAGCTCCATCACACAAGTCTTATGTGCATCTTAAATATTTATAATGTGCAGTTTTAAGAGACAGAATTTGGCTGCACATCTGTTCTTTCAAGCCAAAGGGCTGCTGTTGGATGGGGGCAGCCAAGCTACTGCAGGTCCTGCAGTCCCGACACTCACGTGGGGCTGGGCCGGCTCCAGCACCTCAGGGCTGGGGCACACCACCAAGGTTCAGCTGCCAAACTTCTCCCCTCTCATTTCATTATTCCTCTTGAATGATTCAGAGATGTCTCTCGTTTCTGTGGCACCAAAAATGCAGCTAAGGATTGATGATGCCAAAAACACTGGCCTCAAAAAACCCTCAGCTTGACTTGTTAATAGAGAGGGGAAATATATTTCATACAACTACCTTGGAAACGAGCAAGATATTTTGATTTTAAATCACAACAGTGTCACAGGCATTAGGTGCTTCTCAGATCTCAAAACATACAGAAATGAAACAGATCCTATGAATACAGTATCAGATATAATGATACCATATCAGACTTGTAAAACTGCACAAAAAAATACACTTGTCTGAGACTTGCTAGAAAAATTGCAATGAACTAACAAGTAATGATATACTTTATATTAAAAAAATGTAATCACCCTGAGTAGTCTGAAGAAAAAAGCTTCTATATACTAAGCTGCTCATATAATGCTAATCATTCTCCATGATAATATAAAATAAGCTGCTATTTCCTCTAGGCCTCATCCAAGTCCTACTGTTCTTCTCCCTGAGAAAGGGAGATGGACTTTTCCATGTGTCCAGAGGCCATCCAGACACTAAAAGAGAGCATGAAGCAAATAGAACATCCACGGAAACCCTGTTATTAACCTACTTTTATTAACAATATCAGAGTTTTAATAACATAAAGGGAATTCCACGGTTTTAAATAATATTTTTTCATCCACCAAAGTGCCCATAAATTTTTGTAAATTTTGGTAAAGCCATTAGCATATATTTTCCAAGAGCTGGTATATGCATAACCTTATTATTAAAAACTCTAGCAGGCTCTCTGACTGTTAACCACACTCAGTCCTACATGAAGGCAACAGGAAATTAGATTGTGGAAGAACTACGTAATTTCACTCTAGATGTTAATTAAAAGAAATCACTAAAGCCAGAGAAGTTTAAATCAATGAGAGAATAAAAGTCCACATTCGGCCCTGTTCACTGATGCTGAGACCTACAAACTGCAGCCTCTTTGCTGCTGAAAGTCACAATTCACCATTCTTTTAATTAAAAGTTGTTTAGGAATATGACTGAGCTTTCATTAGATCTTGGAGATGCACAGTTTTGAAGGGCATATTTTAATTGCATGTGTGTCAATCATAAACCCATTCAATTGTCATGGAAACACACAATCATGAGGAGTCAAATTATTAACTTGGCAGCTGAAACAAAAGTTTTATTGTTACAATTGACTGAAACTCTCTCGTTTGCATATATTAAGCTGAACAGAATTACAGTAATGGCCATGCTGCTGGACACAGTGCTCTGTCAAGACTTTAAACAGACTTAGTGCTTAAATTCTTTCTAGAAAACATGCATTATTCTGATTGTATTTAAGCTAGAGATATCAGGAGAATGCTTGGTCCTTAATATCTGTAATGACATAATCATGCAAAAGGAAATTATTTAGACTGACTGACTGTGAGCTCAGTTTCAGGAGCTGGCTGTTGAAACGAGTAGATATAATTAATGATACTAATTTACATGCATATGTAACCTGGATACAACAGAGACACCACAGAGAACTCTAGCATTTCTTTTTACATCTTCATTTCTCAGCTGCACCCAACTCCACACTTGTGAAACACTAAGAGGAATGTGAAGAATGTGCAGCAACATTTAGATGTGTCTAAAGGGTGGCATTTGCCCCTCTCCCAAGTGCTAAGGAAAGGAGAAAGAAAACTGGCCCCCAAATGCCAACGGTGGCCTATATCCCTGGGAAACAAAACTCACCAGCCCAGATTCCTGATGGCAGACTGCAGGAGCCACTGGGCACAGCTGAAAGAAAAGCCACAGCTGAACAGAAAAAAATGAAACCAATTTCAGGTGTGTAGAAATACTTTAAGTTTTAGAGAAAAATATCCCCAAGCGAATATTTATTCATGTTCTATTTCCATTTCATAAAAGACTTAGGAATTACATCACAATAGCTAACCTGGGTGCAGTGTTCATCTTGAAGAGTATCTCGTACCTAGTTACCTAGTCATAGCCCTGAAATTTCATTCCCTTGCCATAACTCAAAGTTCTTATGTTTATTGTAACATTGCATAACCTTCACATTACTCCTTCTCAATGCTGAACTGCTCTTCTGATTCCAATCAGAAAGGTCTGAAAAAAATCAGATCACTTAAAAAATCCTCTTTATCCAGAAACACATGAACAAAGCTAAAAATGTCATTCTACACACTGTGCTTTCAATTCAGATTATTATATCAATTTATTCAAAATCACTCGCCATCAGTGCTCTTGGACTTAAACTTCTCCACCCCTTACTAACACACAAACTGCCCAGGACAACAGGTACTAGTGAAGATTCTTGTTACACAGAGAACTAGTCCCCCTTATACATCAAATTCATAAATAAATGCATGGGCTGTGTCAGAATTTCCTTTGAAGAACAAAGCTATGACAGCTAACATGTTCTTTGAAATAATGAGAAAGGAATGGATGCAGCACTGCACCCTGCACTCACACTGTTATCCCCTACTGGAGCTGGGAAATCTGGCCACGAGCGCTACTGCCCTGAAGCCATGGTTTGGGGGGTGTGAAATTTCATGCCACAATATCTAAAAATATGTAGAAGTTGGATCAAGTTCAACATCAGCACAAGTCTACTGAAGTGTAAGACTGGCCTTAAATATTTCAGCTATCCCAGCACTGCAGACTCCTACCCCTAACAGTGCCAAAGAAAAGCACAAAGATGAACTTACAGTAGTGCTTTGCAGGATAAAGTTACACCCAGAAGGGATGGGGGCTGCCATCCTGGGTAAGGAATCCAGATGCTCTGCTGCAGCAGGAACAGGGACAGCACAGCCTGAGCAGCACAGAATGCACAGGAAGAGCTCTCTGAATTCCTTGCAACCCAGTGCAATACAGTGGTTTGCTCTTGATCTCTGAACCTGGAATCTTTCAGTCAAGAGAGCTATTTCTCCTACATTTTACTATGATGTAATCTAAAACAACTTTTTACTTTTGTTTTTTACAAGCTAAGACACTCATATTTACAATGTTCTGCACCTCTGCTGGATCTCCTAAAGCTCTGTTTTGTCTGCAACCAACTTCTGATAATTTGTTCTGGGTGGTCTTCAGGACATGAAGTAAACTGGTGCACTGCACCTGTTTTTTCAACACATGTAATGATTTACATCCATCTTTGGTATTGTTCAAGAGATAGTGAACCAAAAAGCTAAAAACTGTGTCTGAGAACTTCTGTTCCATTTCTGCTTGACATTTAAAACTTTGCTTGCTATTTATTCTGACTGTTTAAAATTTCAGTACTTGAAAAATTTCATGCAACAGTCCTCACAAAATCTGGTTTGATAGACAGTACTTTGAAGATAAAACCCAGACAGATATTTTTTAACCACTAGAATTGTCTAGTAGTGAATTTCTGCTGCTACAGAAAGAAGCAGCAAACGCCTGAAGCAGAATTTCACTGGTTTGGATTGTTTACTAGAGAGATTTAATTGACACACCAGCAGGTTATTTTGCTGATCTCCCTGCCTGTACTCTGGTTCTGCTCACAGATGAATCAATGATGTTGAAATCTTGTTACCTGCCTCTGTGGCTTCAAAACATCTGACTGTGCAAATTACTATTTTTATCCCTTTTCATTTGATAGGCTAGCTGTGTTATGCCCAAAAATGTCATAAGGAGATATTATCTCCTCTTTTAGCAATTCAGTACACCTTATAATTAAGAAATATTTATTAATATCCTTGTATCTGTCAAAACATTAACTCCACATAACACAAATGAAATTACATCTCCCTGGAACCTTGCTAAGATAAAGTAGGATCAAGATTAAAAACTCTTGCAGCTGATCTTAAGGCTTCTTTTTATGGTGGTCACTCTTCACTGTGAGGGCAAACTGCCACAAGGAATGTTACCTCTAAGAGCAAGTAACCTACCTGAATGGCTGGAAAATGCCGGGGTTTTGGGGATTGTTTTGTTTTTGGGCTAGTGTCTGAATTTGCTCCAGCTCTGGAGTTAGCCAGAGGTGTCTGGTAGCAGCAGGTCAGGGGTGGAGACATCGCCTGCCCTGGCTAACACGTGCCCTCTCCTGGCTAAGCCAAGCAACATTCTGTCTCACTCTGAACCTCCTGTGGGATAAAATGCTTTTCAGTGCTCCAAATGGTGAATTCTGATAAATACACAGAACCAGTACCTTTGGCATGAGTCAGGATGTAATGCAAAGGCAGAACAACCTGTGTTGGGACTAACCAGGAAGGAGTGTCTTTGAGGTTTCTAAGATTTCTTTGAAGATTAAAGCAAAGACTTTAGCAGAGATACAAGCAAAGATTTCTAAAGAACTCTAAAACTGAAAGTGCAAAGGAAATGGTAAAATATGAAACACACCTTTCAAGTGAAGCAGGAAAAAATTATTTATTTCCCTACTGGTTTAACTGCTTTGCAATATTTTAAGACTATACTTTCTTCCTTCAGGTGCAGGAACTCCAAAGACATGACTTCTACCTACCACAGTTCCTTAACACACCTCACACAACCTCGAGCATACTGCAGTCCTTCTTACTTCCCTTCTCCTGCATCCCTTCCGCACTGTCCCAAGGACACCGGCCATGTTTGCACATTTCCCCATACGGAATTACAGCAAGTAAACATCAATGGGAAAGGCATCCCCTCCTGCAGAGGGACGTGTTGCTGTGACATGAGCAGAACTGGTTCCTGGCAGGCACTGGACAGTGCTCACTCAGCTCACGGTCAGTGCCACTGGCAACAACAGGAATGCTTCACGGGGAGCATCTCAAGCGTTGCTGCTTTTTCCAACCAGCACAATTCCTGTTTTGTGCCTGGTCTCTCCTCCCTTTACTTTCCACAGAGAACCAGAACTAACTCAACAACATTTCAGTTGAAGATTTCTTGCTCCAGACTGTTCTCTGGTTCTGTACCACCCATCCATTTACCCAAATCACTGGGGGGATTACAATCCTTTCCCCAGCTTATTTTCTCTAAGGAAAAATGAAAATGACAGAATGTTTCTTGCCTTATCTGTTCCTCATTGATGCAGAGCTCTATGGCTAAAATGCTCATCAGTATCAAAAGCCTGGGCATGACTGAACTTTGAAAAAGCTAAACACCAACTAGTTTGATTTATAGACCCAGGAGACCAAGTCAATTACAAAAGAGTAAAGTAAAATTAATTTTCCATTCAGAGCTGTCTCTAAAATGTGCCGCCTAGCCTGAAAAATATAAAAATTAGTATTAAGTAGATTGCATAATTGCTTCTGCTAGGCAAAATGGCTTCAAATTTCACCTTCATAGTTGTCACATACCCAGAACATACCAGAAGATGCATCCAGGCAAGGCAAAATCTAAGAATTTTTCCCCCTTATGTCACTCCACTGAGTTCTGTGGACTTGGACAAGCACTGAATATAGAACATCTCAAGCTGTACCAGCCTGATGGTATCTCTGTAACTGGACTGAGTCTCGGGCATCTGTTTGGGAAGCACAGCATAAGGCAAGTTCATCAGTTCAAACATCACAGAGATGGTGCAGATGCACTTCAGAGCAGATATTGCAGACTTTATTTTCCATTTGAGAACTCTGCATCTTTTAGGTAATGCACATACATAAATACAGAACATTAGCATAACAGCTTAAGAGATGCAATCTGGGATATTTTAAGCTTCATAAGAGTTTGCAGTTTTATGACAGCATTAAAAAGCTCTTTGATTCAGCTGCAGGTTAACACACAGTGCCCCATTTTCATTTCTGTGCTAGCTGATGTTAAGTTCATGTGGCACATGCAGCAGACGGAAGCAGCCAGGGAGGACTAACCCCTGGCAGGCACGGGCAGGGCTGCACGCCTGGCAAGGCTCCAGCAGTGGAGCTGCTGGGGAAGGAGTGGCTGTCACTCCTGCCACAGGGATCCGGCCCTCAGCCACTCACACAGGTCCCCACATCACAAACAACAAATTCACTTCCAGAAATAAATTGTCTCGTAAATCCTTGTCATTCAATATTGTAATTGTGTTTCTGTGGCTTAGATTGTGGTAACTGGGAATGAGGCAAGCAGGAAGTGAAGGTTAATTGTGAAAGGTTAAACTCTCTTTTATACCGAAATCATTTTGTTATGAATAAGGGACCTAGAAAAGAAGGACAGCTATTGATGAGCCAGTGACAGAATAAAAACTTCATCAATTGCTGAGGTTATTTAGTGTGTCAGTACTGAAAAATTTGAAAGCTTCTAATTTTGTTCTTCACAAAAGAAGCTCCCTGCTGTTAACAACTTCACAATGAATTTTCAGCATTCAACTTCAAATCAGAATCAGTACTAGAGCTTAATACTTCTCTCTTATGTACTAAATCAAACACAAAGCTCAAATTCTGGGCAAAAAGCATTACCAGCTCTTTACACTTTAGGCAATTTCTTTGTATAGATAATAAATTAATCTACATATCTCAATCCAGCAACTGAAGTCAGATTACAGAAATATCTTAAATATTAGTTTACATACTCAATGGAGTTCTGCTCCAAACAGCACTTAGATCAATCTAAATAAAGTATCCAGTACACAGATACTATTTTAAGTGCCTTTTGCTTCTGTTTTAGTAGGTGTAATGAGAACAGTGGGCACAAAGATATTTAAACAGAAAAAAGTACAGCTTGGTTTCTGCACTGACACCGAATGCAATCAATCTGCTAACACCTGACACCCGGTAAGCTCACAGTATCCATAAAAAGTATTACTATGTGTATGTGTTAGAAACATCCATATTCTTGGCTCCTTTCTCTCCTGTAAAGCAGGAGAGTGGAATTGCTCTCCTGAGACTCATAAACAGCTTTTGATTTCATCCAGGAAAACTTTCATCTTTCTCTTTGCAACAAAAAAAGTTTTTCCACCTCAACTTCTTTGCAGCTTCAATAAAGCAGTATGATCCATGGCTTTGTGGATAGAGCAGCAGGTTCACATCACTAGACACAAAATGCCACAACTCCACAGCAAAAACGATTTTCTGAGAGCTGTTTACAGCTTGTAAGACAGAAGAAATTAAGATACATTTATATTAAACAAGTGTAGCCTTCCCTTCTTTCTTATGGGTTCTATAAAACATACTTTATTTCCCTTCATATATCCTACCCTTATGTATAATGGCAGTTTCATAAGCCCTGACTCAAAGAGAATAACTTCTGCTGGCCAAAGAAATCAGCCCTGCCTATGGTCTGGGAGATTTGCCAAGGAAAAACAAGCTCCATGGTAAAGGTCATTAGGAATGAGAGAGATTCTTTAGGCTGTGCTGAGTACAGAGACTAAGCCACTTCTTTTGGTAGGAAGTGTGCAGGTAGGGGATGAGCAAACAGTAGCTCCAGACTCTCCCATTTCTGCTTTTCTAAGTATAATCAAGGAGCCATCCATTTTGACCTGCTTTCCTTTTGGTTTTGATGTCATGCACTACAAACCCTAGCATTATGCTTACTAGGACAAATCTATTGTCCTGTGCTAGAAATCCTCTCTAATAGTGTGGGGGATGCTGGCAGTAAGGGCAGTAAGTCAGCTGGCTGCTGCTATCATCAATCACGCATGAAGGCTCTGCTTTTCTGCAGCCTGAATTCTTTATCTAACTGATTAGTCATACAGGCCAACTGTATGGCAGTGTTGCTTCCCATCTCCCATCACAGAACTGCTCCATTTGGAATATTAAAATCCAGCTGATGAGGTCAGTGTTGCATGACACAGAGGAAAGGGAGGAAGCACAGCAGCAGAGGACAGAGGAAGAGATACAATCCCCTTATCCCTACAGATCTTCATGCCAAAAGGAAGTGAGTGAAAGCTTGAAAATCAATTCAAAAGTAAATAAAGCACAAGAGGCCAGCAAGGCAAGCACCAGAAAGCTATTTTAAGGTTCAGAATTAATTAAATGTGCAAAGAAATTAAGCATAGCAAGGAAACAATCATACTGCAGAATTAGCATTTCTTCTCCTGTTTTTTAGACAACTAAGACATTTCAGAAGAGTATCAGTAACATAATTAAGTTGCATTTGCTTTTTGCTGTGCTCAGGGAGGTTTTCTATTTCAACAGCCCTCATAAGAAAAAGAAATGGACCCCTTAAATAACATTCCCTTGTTATTTTCTCTTTCACATTCTGTACAGTTCCCCATAGAGACCTTATGTCAAAGGTGGCCTCTTTTGACTTCGTAGGAAAGTAACTACTCAGCTATTTCTCCCATCCAAGAAAAAGAAAAACACCTTGCTCAAGAATCCCATTTCTGGATTGTAATCTATTTCACTTTTCTCCAACACCCCTACACATGCCCAAATGCCTGCTTGCCAGGAAAGCATTAATTCAGAGATTTGACAAAGAGCTATCAATATTTTAGCCCCAAATCACTCTTCTTTCTGCTTCTTTGACCTACACAAATCTACTTTATATGCTCATGCAGTTTCTCTTGCATTTTTCTTTTTCTGCTGGAAGTCACACTTGGTTACAAAAACCTTTGCACGTTACTAATTCCAATTGTATCACAGCCAACAACTTAATCTAGAAGGATAAGCATTTACCATAATGATCTCCACACTATATAGCACACAGGCACTAAAATAAGATGCTTTAAACATAAATGTCTACCTTTGGATGAATGTCTTCCATCTTACAGTTATGCCAAGCAAAATTTTTTTGATTTAGAAAATTATCTAAAATGCTAAGTTACCAACCCAGAGGTGTCTTTTTGTTTCCTGTTTTTTCCAGCACCACTCTCCTGCTTTAGAGCTTTCATATACTCTGGAGGTCTGTGTCACTGGTCCATGAAGAGCAGCACCCTAAGTGACTCTCACACAGACTTTGTCTCCAGTGCAGCATAGAGAGAGACAGATATTATACACTATACCAAGGGTCGCTTCTGCTCTTTAAAATATTCCATTCTCACCATACCTGCTGGTTTCAATATTCAGAAGTTAAAGCACTGCTGAGCAGGCACCCAGTGGGATTTCAGAGCAGAATGTAAAGAGGAATTACTTGGAAAAAATAATCCTGCAATGATAGAGTCCTGCAGTTAGAAAATGCTCCAGTTGCAAAGCCCTCTCCCACCAAATGCTGGGGATATGAAACAAGAAAAAACAGATGTGCATGCCCTGCCATGCTCATCAGATAAACCTACAAAATACACCTTCACAGAGCTGCCTGCAGTATGTGCCACATAAATAAAAACTAATCTAAGTACAATCACAATGCAAGACAAATAAAATAAGCACATTGTGTATGGGGATATTCTCTAGCAGATTGCTCTGCTGTCCTCTATCAGACATTGATACATATAAAAACAATTCCAAAACAGAAAGAGGAATATTTTGTATTTTATATTCTTTATAACAGAAGCTGGCTTTTTAAAATTTAGTATGCATCCACAAAGACTTAACCACAGCTGGATTCTTCTCTAGTGAGTTTCTTGGGAAAGGACTGACTTAATTTTCCTCATTTGTACTGCGCCAAGCACAGTATGGTCTTAGTCCCAGTTGGGGCGTGCAGGCACTGTTACAACCCAGTCACCAAACAAGCAGGGTGATGTGCTCAATGCAAAATTCCTCAGTTTTAGTGGGAAGCTTGAAAGATGTGAGGATAAAGCACCAGACCAGTGGTAAACATGCCTCGATTGTACTTTTAAAATAGCTGCTTACTCCTGGTTTTTATTGCTTACTCCTCCATTCTGTCTCTTGCCTCTGTTACTACCTCTACCTGGGGAGATAGTTTACATTTATTATTTGTTCCAAGAGATGCTTAGCTTTCCCTAAGAACAGCATTTAAGGAGAACTATGTACAGCAGTGGGACAAAGGGTGATTTTAACCCTTTCTCTTTTTTTTTTTTTGCCAGCATTCCTGAATAAATAGGCTGAAACATTTATTTTTCAGCCATTAATGACAGTATAAGTGTCAGACATAACTCAAAAAAGTTCTAGTAGAGCTCTCTGCAGCTTAAATGTTAAATTTATTCATATTTGATTCCACCCTCAGAAAGCCAGTTCTCTTCTGTCTTTCATTGTTTATATTAGATATAGTGAATCATGGAAATAAAGTGACATGAAACCACATTCACACTAAAGAAACCATCCCACATCTTTTCAGATTCTCTTTTCTGCTATTTCTGTACTATGCCTCCTATTGAGTCTGTGAGATTGATTACCCAAGCAAGGGCTAAGCATTTATTCTTGACGCCAGTTATTTAGCTGCTCACATTCTCAGCTTAGCAGGCCAATTTAGAGGAAACAGATGCATTATCCATCAGTTCCACAATCTGAATGAGCATATACAGGACTGTCTGTCTGACCTGTGCCTTACAAACAACAAAGTGACAGTAATGCTAAGCAAAGATAATGATGTGAAAGTACCATTAGGTGCCTTTGCTGTGTGTGTGTGAGCTGTGGTACCCTACAAGAGATGGCTCTCCCTGCATGGAACAGGGCAAGGGCAGTCAAATGCCTGACTTCAGCATCTCTGACACTTTGAATGCAGGGCAGCACATCCTCCTAAAACTGAACTGATGTATTTAAGGTATTATTAACATATCCTATAGGAGTGGACACACTCTATAGCCTGGTCAATATGTAATGGGAAGAACCCCAACTTACACCCACAGGAATGATCCTACCAACTATTACTGTTACATTCCAACACTGAACATATTTAAGCCAGCATTGTATACCAGCCACAGAGAGTGTGAGGGCTCAGTATGTGAAGATGGGGGTTTTCTTACTGTTAGCTCCAGCTAAAAGGGTTATACTTTATGGTTTATGACTGAGGGAAACCAAACAAAGCTTCAAACCACTCACGTATGCCCATCTCACAAGGATGTCATAAAAGGTTTAAAGACACTGCTTTAAAGAAGGTTTGGACCAGATGACCTCCAGAAGTCCCTTCCAACATATATTATTCAGAGATTTTAAGACAAAACACATTCTGGTCTCTAAAGCCTTCAAAAAAGACCCACAACACCTTGAGGCTTTATTCATCTGAATTTTCAGGAGGTCAAATGCTGACAGAAATTGGGCATTAGCAATTCCTTTGAAGTCAATGGAAATTACAGCCCCTCACCCCTTCAGTAGGTTTTGGTTTAGAGATTTTAGTGTGACTACCATCATGAAGACAGGGTTTGATGTAAAAACTCTGGTACAACTTCTTTGCCTGTCTCCCTCCCACCCCAGCATACATCCCACATCAGACATCCTTTCTTCACCCTACTCATCTGCTTGCAAACACTTCCTTTTACAACTACCCAGTGGAATCAGAGCACGGGAACAGGAGAGGCACTCTTAAAGGCTGACTCCATGCTCTTAGCCACCTACAAACCCAAGTTACTAATCATGGGATAATCTCAAAGCTATGAATCTTCATGGAAAGGAGCTGGTACACTCTACTAATTACAGCTTTAACAGGAGGCTGGGAACATTTTCACTCAGAACTAGCACAAATACTGATCTCTAAATGCAGCAGACAGAAAGAGCTCCCCCTGCTTTCCAATATACAGCATGTGCTGTTCTGAAGCTTTATTTCAAAGCCAGATATGAAAAGGCAAAATGAGATTAACAAGCAGTTTCAGCACTGTGAATTCCATACCCAGGCCGCATAAAGTCCAAGCTGATCATTCCAAATTAACTTACCTTTCTGCCAGAGTGACAGTGAACACAACACATCATGCTGGAAGAGTCCTTCCTGTACTTTTAATTGACAGGCCAAAATATAATTAAATGAAATCTGTTTACAAGCCTCAAAGTATTTTTGAAGTACTGTTGCAATTACAGCACTCAACACATTCTAGTTTCATTTCCACTGCCACCCTTTCATCACATTTCTGCATGGAAATTCCATCCAGAATGAATCCTGCTCCTCACTAGACACAGCACAATCCCCTCATGGCTACTGCTGCCTGTAGCAACAAGGGATGGAGATCAAGACCAACAGAGAGATGGGAGATGACTACTCAAAATAATTCCAGCATTAAGAAGCAACAAAGGATCCTCTCTCTCTCTCTCTTTGGACTCACTAGGACCTACATCACTGAGACAAAGGATATGTTGCCAACTTCTCAGACAAACTGCAAAGATGCTGCTGCTGTGAAAACTCCACAGGCTGTCATTTAGGGTTTGCTAATTTGCTCAGAACAGCAATTCATGTGAAAGTGTGAGCAGACATGCGTTTTAGGAGAAGCTGAGAATTCTTAAAAGGTTCCCTCTTATTTCTTTGAAAACCTTTGTTCTTTACTTGTTACAGAACACCGAAAAGAACAACTTCATTCATTACTTGTAATTGTCCTGTTGTGACAGAAGAAATAAAATTTGAAAATAAATCAAGAATTTCCATTTTGCTGTTGCTTCTGTCAGTATTCCAGGCTAAATGGAAAAAATACCATCTAGTTCCTTGCAGCTCAATTCTTCTGAATCACAGAGGAGCAAGAGATTTTGTGTCACATGATGCAAACTTTTATCAGTGGCACTGTTACTGACTGCCTTCATAGCTTCATTTTTATTTCTATACCTTAAGTTCTCTTATTTATAAAATGAGAGCACCAGCCTTACAGGTCCAGCTCAACTGTGTAAAAGTTTGCTCTGGTTTCTATTGAGGCTAATTATTTTTCAAAATACAGTACTTAATATTGTCCTGAAAGAAAGAACAATAAATAAGCCATGAACAGTAATAAAGCTCTGTGTATGCATCAAACCCCAAATGTAATTGGCTCCTGAGTGTGCAAAAAATCAAAGTATTCTGACCATCCTGTGAAATAGTAATGTGCATAGAACCCAGAATCTGCTGACTTGGAAGGGACACAACAGGATCAGCAGGTTTGATTTACTGATTTAATAATAATGCAACCAACGGACAAACAAAATGTTTCTGTTTGTGTTGTTTCCAGGAAAGGCAACACAGGAAGTAATTGCCAATGATCTCATTAGTCATGTTTAGCTACAGTCCTCCAGATATAGCTCTAAACAATCTTCAGGGAGAGTAAATAACCATTTTCTTTGATCATTATGTATCAGTGAGGGAAAATCCTGTACATCTAAAGCAAGTTCTAGAACAGGTTTTCAAAGCCCATTTTTTGTATAAATAAAGATAATGCCAAAAACCCCCAAACCTAAAACCTATTGTAAAACAACACCATATGGATCTGGGAAAAATGTCAAGTGCTTTCTTTTTATTTTCAATGCATAATTAGTGCTATGCAGAACTTCCTCTGCAGCTGGGATACACTGTGCCATCTCTGAAGAGATAATCATGAGAACTGAGGTTTTATTAAGTCTGTTTATGAAGTATTGTAATGAAACAAGAAAATTTAAAGGTCAATGGTTGAACTTTACTCTTAACCCTGATGTAAAATAAAGATGTTTGCTCTTGCTGTTGATTTCACTTTCTAGTGCATGAAAGGTGAAGGCAGAATATGTATTGGTCTTGTTATGATTTGGCTGTAGGTCTTGATGATGAGGTGTAACACTGGGTTACTGAGCTCTGTATCAATCCATTCTCCCTCAATGGGATGGATGGGAACTGTTCTATCAGCACCTCACTGCACAGCATCCCCTGAATGCTTCACTATTTCACAACTTTCTGTCAGCCCTAGAGTGACTGCAGGCTTTCAGGGAATTCTTCAATCCTCCCAAACACAATCACTTCCATTTCTACTTGCCTATTTCAGTCCTACACAATGAGGGGGATTTATAGTCTATGACCTCCTGATCAGCAGATAAAGCACCATGGTCCATGAAGAGGGTTTTGTTATACCATAATACCAATTATTATTATGGTAATCATTTCCAGCATTAACAGTGTTAGTTATTCCATAACACCTATGCTTGAGTGTACGTTAGCTACAGAATTTTGTCTGATTTGTTTTTTTCCAGTTTTATCATTTCCTACTAAAATTGGGTTTTCTTTTGGACATTCATAAAGTTGGGATGTTGTAGGACAAGTGGAACAGCAGTACAACAAATGGAGGTAAAATTCATTTTTAAATTACCCCAGAGGAAACTGAGTAAGCCCAACAGAGATCCCATGAGATCTGAATGATCAGTAGACTCAGTCAAGAAGATCAGTTCTACAACCTGTGGGAGAGATCAATTAATCAGGAAAATGTGTGGCATTTCTAAGCCAAGGCATTCCTGTGAGAGCCCTTTCAACCATTTGCCTCTAGACTGCAGAATCATGAAACTCATGAGGAATGAAAGTAAGGACACCTACAGAGTCTGCACATGACAACAGGAGGAAGCAGCCAATTAGCATATTGGTGCAGTGATCTAAATTACAGTTAAGTCTGCAGAGCCTAGAAAGGATGCTCCATCATGTCACTAATGACTTATGGGGATAGGAAGAAGGCAGCTTGGTAAAACTCCTGAGAGGCAAGAGCTGGGATGTACTGAGATGATAAAAAAACACAAGAGAAATTGCACCCACATCTTACTTCAAAACCCTGCTTCTCAGCAGAAGAGACTCCATTTGCCCCTCTTTTCTCTCTCCTCAGCACTTCTGAAGCTGTCCTACAGCTTTGTAATCCCTTGGGAGCCCTGTGTTACACAGCTCCCTCTACCATCCCTAAGGCAGATGGTATTCCCTTCACACACTCATCAAAACCATGTCAGCAGGGAAAGGCTTCTGAGGGACAAGCAGCACTTTCCAGCTTTTCTTGGAGCTAGCAACCAACTGTGCAGCAAGAATATACTCCTTTCATTAAGAGAAAAACTCTGGTGCTGATCTGACCAGGTTTTTATTTGTTCCTCGGTGTATCATTATTGCTGGACACAGGCAATTATTTCAAACAGGCATAAAAACAATTATGTGCTTGCTATGCAAGTCCCAGAAACATCTATTGCTATCAATTTTTTTTTTGCATGTCAGCTTTTACTGTAACAAGACCTTGAGTTAGAGGAAGGGAAAAAAGAGAAAAAAATCAATAAGGATCACTGAAAGTGTACTACAGGCACATGAAGTACCAGATTTCACTGGCAGCAGTGTCACCAATCAAACATAAGATCACCACCTATTAAATCCAACCTGTAGTCAACACAATGGTCACTGCTCTGCTTACACTTAATTCTATGAAATCATTCATTTTCATGTGTGAGCTTCAGAATAATTATTTGACCCAAAACACAGTGAAGGTGTCTGTGCACACAGGCAGGACTCTACAATCAGTAGCAGTGAATCACCAGGTACTTGAAAAGAGAAAACTATGGCCAAAAGTGAAAAATTAAAACCATAGATTTGTAGGAATTATTCTTGCTAAACCCACTCCATTTTTCAGTAGATCTGTTTCAACTCCCCCTAAGTTCTAGATCTTCAATTCAAAATATCACTGTGGAACCCCTACAACTCTCCAGGGATGATCCCTTCACTGTATGAAACACTGCACCATCACTAACTGCAACCAACCTATTCATGCAAACACTAATACAGGCAATTCCCAGATGCAAAAATCTCTCTCATCCATCACATTCTAACTCTGAGGCACCAGGACAACATGAAGAATTACAATTACATTTCTAGGGTACAATCAGTGACAATGAGAGCATTGGTATATTATTCCAATATATTATGCCTGCAAGTATGATTCTGCAGTTGTGAGGGCAAGGCAGACAACTGATGTATGTGTAAGAGTGAAGAACTCAACTACAGGTTGATGAGAGTCATAAAAAAGCAGAGACTTGTGTTTCCATTTTTAGTAAGACATTGGCAGGAAATTCTAATCTAAAGCTTTGAACTTTATCTCCTTCAAATTTTTTCCTCCCTTAAAACCCAGGCTTACATTTACCACTGAGATACCAATGAAGAGCAGCTCTAGACACAGAGCCAGGTAAGGATCCCCTGCATTCTCTCTGCACTCACATCAGTGTTTTCTGCAGGGCAGCCTCTGCCTGCCCTCAAGCCACCTGGAAGCCACAGAACCATAACTATGCAAGGCTCTGTGCCACACTGAACTTGTCTGCAAACATTCCAGGCAGGAAGCAGTGTCACCCAGCTGGCTTTGCCACAAACCAACACAAGAGCTGGAGGAAGGCAGAGCAGCAAGCGCTGTGCTTCTAATGTTACAGATTATCACCATGCACAAAACAAGCTACAAATAAAAGCCATGTTAATTTTGACTCCCATGCTTATTTCAGTAGAACATCAGTATCTGAATAATTCCAAGCTCTACTGGAAAAGCAGGAAAATCACAAGCCATTGTGACAAGTAGAACAAAGCAGAGGCTTGGCCCTCCAGAGAAATTCTGAATATGAATGTTCCAAGGGATTCTGCATGGATGTAAGGGCTTAACACATGGAGAGCCCTTCTCAAAAATTATGTCCAAAATGGCATGGAGGAAAAGTTTAAAAGTTAAAACCTAATGTGGAGAAAGATAACTTCAGTGAATTATAATGTTCTTAAACTTCTAAGATTATTTTCATTCCAGAGGATGAAAATACGAACAACTTGTGATCTACATAAAGCAAGAATGTAGATACTGTCTTGTTAAGTGATTGCAGCAAAGTTAATACTTCAGGCAGCATTATGTGATCTGGAGATGAAGCAAAGATACAGGTTTCCACTACTGATACCAGCATCAGTCTATGCAAAACTGCCACTGATAGGATCAGGAAGACAAGTGAATTAGAGATTTTTCCACCCGTGCAAAAGGCTCAGGGTTACTGGCAGAGCAGCTCTGTGAGGATTATTCACAGAATTCATCTGTCTCTTGTTTCAACACTCTAAGTTTAAAATCAACCTGGGACTTTTTATGCACTTCTACATAAAATAGAGAGAAAAAGAGAATGACACTGGAAAGATTAAGTATGCATTTTTTAATTGAGGAAGTGGCTGTTGCTGTTAGTGTAGTAACAGAGGTGCATCATACATCCCTGTCCATTCATCTACTTTCTAACTACAGTATTCAACCACTTAAAGAGGAGATAAGTACAATTTTTTTGGTATTCAAATGAGTATATGACTGAGTGAAATAATTCTTATGTCTCTATATGAGTAAGAGCTGCAAATTTACCCTGGACTAGGAAAGCAGCTCTTCATTCTAGAAATAGCTGCTTCTAAATGCAAGTGAGGGATAAGGCAATAATCAGCAATTCATAGGAAATCCAAGCTACGTACAGCCAGTGAACCTACAGCAGACTTTGAAACAGTACCTATATCAAGCCTAATGTCACAAACAAATCCCAGCATAGATAATTATATAGCAACAATGTCATACACTCTAAGCTAGTCAACCCCCATGACTGCCAGTGGGCACTGAACTTTAATCTTCAGCATCAAAGCACCAGCACTGGTTCAACAGACTTAAATGAGCAATTCTTTTAGCTGGAACTACTAACAGCCTCTTCTTTGATAGTCAGATCAGCCAACTGAGAAATCACACAACAGGCTTCACCAGCATGTTACACCTCCAGTAGTTCCAACTGGAAGGAGCCTCCTTTTTTCCTGCCCTGAGCTACAGAGCAGTCCTGCTGTTTAACAGCTTCTGTGTTTCTCCCAAAGCTGCTTGCACTTCAGCTGTAAATCAATGACTGCTCTGCATACTTTGTATATTACAGGGACTTTTTTTTTAAAAGAAGATAAAAGTAAAAACTTTCAGGAATTGATTCAGTACTTCAGTCAATTCCTGACAATAAAATATTGATTTGCTCAATTAATTCTTACTATGAAATTACTAGGTTCCTGCAATGCTAGTAATGTAATGCACCAGCAGCGCTCTGGTAAATTCTACACCACCCATTGGTTAGAAAGCAAAAGTAAGGTTTTAAACATATCTGCACTTTCTATGGTGATTGAATTTTAATTAATTTAATTAAATAAATAATTAAATTATTTTTTACAGTCATCATTAAAGGTTGGATTTTTATAAACCAAGATTTCTCACATCATAGGTCACAGTAAATTATAGGATAAGCACCTTAAGTGATTAGGGATGCATGCAAATATTCATACTATTTTAAAAGATATTGGTGCAATTCATTAGACTAGAATAATTTGAATTCCTTTAAAATTTAGTGCTTAAGGTACTTAAGATTTTGAGATGGGAATTTGTCTGTGTAACTGACTATTTTAACCTGTATGCACACATTATACACAATACAGACACTACACAGAACAGTCCAGTGAGACAATCTTACACAATAGTACATTTTACTAAATGATCAGACAATTGAGTATTTACCTAAGACCAAAATTAGGATATAAATCTTTAAAACTTTTGCAGGATTACTCATTTTAAATCAAATACTGCAGTCAGAAATCAACAGAGGTGACTATCAAAAAATGTATTTTTACAATTACCATTTATCAAAAATCTCACGGGTCACTAGGATTTGCATTCATTTGTTCACCTCCCACATTACATGCATAATTCTATCTTAGGAACTGCAACAAAGCAACAACAAAAAATTGAGAAGTACAGAGGTAATCCAAATCCTTACAGGGATAATGGCTGCTCACTTTAGGAGTTGCCTGCCAGTGGTGATGTCCTAAGAGGTTAAATCTGTGTACCTGGCTGCAGAATTAGTAGGAGTTCCCTAAAACTGTGGTAACTATTGAGCAGAAATAGAGGGCGTTGAACAAAGAAGTCATCAATGCAGCTCAGCACTTTGCAGCAGAGCTCCTACACCACCAGATCGACACCTCATCCATCCACAGACAGCAGGGAACACCTCGGCCTTGGGTAAATAAAGACTGCCCAAGTGGGAAGTCTGGAGCAAGGGATTTTCCTGAAATAGGGATTTTTCTTCACAACAGTGAGTGGACTGATTGTGCTAAAAATGTAACACCAATTTACTTATTATGAACGTGTCTTTAAGTCCATCTCTAAAGAAGTCTGCAGTATCAACCTCAAGAACTTTTATTCTGTTATACTATCTTCAATACAGTTTCCTCCTGTTCTTAGAATACCTAGTGTTATCCAACAGGACCACAACAGCTGCATATACACCATTCTCTGAAAATTATGAGCTCCAGAATAAATTATTCAGTAACAGAATTAGCTATTTCAGCCTAAATAGGACACTAATCTTAATTGAATAAAATCTGTGTAAAGAATAATTGTACACTGTCCCAAGTGGCTGGGAAGCACTCCATCCCAGGCACTCAGCTTCAGCTAGTGGCCACTAAATCCTCCACTGCTACCAGAGAATTTGTCAGACATTTACAATGCAGGATCCATAAAGCATCTAAAGATTAAAATACACAGGTTCTGGAATTCACTAAAATGCCCAAGACAAGGGTGCATCCTGTACTGTATGTGAATGAAAACTGGAGTACCAATAAACATCAGCAGCTTGAAAAATTTCATGGTACCTTTCAATCCCTAAATGCCCAGCTCATATTTTATATCCTGCCTTTCCAGTGATGGTGCTGCTTTACAGAGTATTTTCTCTCCTCATCTGACTGCTGCCTGACAAGAAGCCATTAACAGCTACTATACACCACTGTGGCCTCCTTGCAATAGGTTTGCACTAAAACTTTTGCTTCTGCAGATGAAATTCACCAATTGCCACACGCCAGGATGGCTGAAAAACTACACAGAAAGCCTCAACAACCCCACCATAAGGACCATACAGGACTCAGACCTCTGGTGGACTTTGGCTGAAGGACAAAATACCCAAAGCCACACCCACCCATGATAAAACCAACACTACATTTTTAGTGATGTTGCCTGGTGTCAGTACAGCCAGTGTAACAACTGGACCACAGCTGCAGGGAACAAAGAATCACCAAGTGCTGCAGGCAAGGTCAAGAACTGGTAGCAGCCTTTACAAATTAGAGGACATGCTAATTCTGCTCTGAACAGCTCTTTACACATGTTAAAAACCTGTACCTAATAGATGCCATGGATTGTTAGCAGTAGGTCTTTCAGCTGTGCATTTGTTTCAGATGCAGCACAGCAGAAAGAAAAGATCATTTGGAAAAACAGTTTGAGCACGGGGCTCGCACAGCATCCTGTCCAGCAGCATCTCACCCTGCAGCACTGTGCACAGAGACCAGAACCCACATCCAACCACAAGAGGAACAAAAGAATGCAGGAGCTTTCTGAGGCAAAGGCTGGTTTGGAAAATCTGCACATTCATTTTTCATTACATCATCACTACATATGTACATAAATAGTATATATATATATGATTCTGTGCGCCTGCTGGAATTAAACAAAAAAATTTAATAAACATCTCCAAGTGCAATGAACAGCAGAGTATCACAGGCCTTATACCAAACTTATTTAGCAATTACATTTAGAAATTGATGAAAAAACCTCAGCAGTGCCACAGCTCAGTAGCTATAGCAACCTACTCAGCTTCTCAGAAGAATCAAATAAGATAACCTGCCCTGAAACAGATGCAAAATAGCTGTCACTGCACATGTGTGGTTTCAGAGACAGAACACAACCATAAAAATTATTTTTTTTCAAATCACAATGCTCCCTTTGACAGAAATCAAAAAGCTACCCTACAGGCAGTGGGTGAGAATTGAGTTTAATTCCTTTACTCTCAGTGTTTTAAAAGCTAAATCATTTATCTCAAAGCTTAATTGTGCCTTTTAACAAATTAGACTTCACTGGAAATCATTATCTGTCTCCCCCCTTCTTGTTACAATTCAAAGGCAGCATCTGTTAAAGAGCAAAAATGAACCATTTTCCCCTCATTACACAAAGAGCAAAAAGTCATCCCAAGTTCACATTACTTTAGAAGGTAATTTCTGTTCATCAGAACAATTTGGTATGTGTTCACTCCTTCGCATCCAGTTTTGCAGGCTAATTTCCTCAAATATTTAGACTTAATTTGGTTTGTAACCATTAACTACCGTTACAGAAAACACAAGTTTCTCTAAGTTAGCATTCCATGCCAGTACTGTTAAAAATATTCTCTGGGTTGTATTTATTATATTGTAGGATTATATATTCCTCATAAAGCATTACAGCAAGAAAACCAAAACCCAGCAGTTCCCAGAGCTCCTGTCTGAACTACTGCCCACAGTGCCCCAATCAGGGCATATTTTGAATTAGAAGCTCAACCTGACCATAGGATGGAGTATAGTGCCAAGCTTGACACGGCTAATAGGAGGAGAGGCCTAGGTTAAGGTCTGCTAAGGTGAATGGAAGGGGCAGTGGGGTTCAGACTGAGATTGCTAGAAGTAAGGCTAGTACTGGGGTTGTGATAAATAAGATTGGGGAGCATGTTGATGTTGATGGTTGAATAGGTTCTTTGATAAATAGATTTTACTCCATCTGCTAGAGGTTGTAGGAGCCCGAATGGGCCAACAACGTTTGGGCCCTTTCGGCCTTGTATGTAGCTTAGGATTGCTCTACTAGCGTAAGGAAGGCTACTGCAATTAAGATTGGGAGGGTGCAGGAGAGGGCTGTGATGAGGTTGATTAAGAGAGGGTAGTTAGTCATGGGAGATGATTTGAGTTAAGCTAGGGAGATGATCTGAACCTCTGAGTTAAAGGACTTAAGCCTTTTGTATTTTCCAAGCTCTGCTATGCTAGCTGGCCCTTTTCTTGGAGGTGGGGACTGGGCTGCTCCACGTTCTGGAGAGCAGAAGCAGCTGTGGCAGCAGCAGGGCAGGATGCTCACCCTGCTCAGCACTGATACTGCACAGGAAGGATCCCAGCAGGGCCCCATCCCGGGGGGGATGAGCTGGAGGCCGCCCCAGCAAAGCCTCTCCCCCCCAGGGCTGGTTGTGCCAGCGCCCCTTGCACTGCTCCCACTGCCCCAGTGACACACCAGCGAGGAGAACAGCAATGGCACTGCACAGGGACCAGCTCTGGAGTGCAGCTGCTCCTTATGAAGCACAGCAAAGCCATCCTGCCCCTTGCCAAGGAGCCCTTTCCCTCTGCACCTGGTCTGGCTGTACCCCCACAGAGCCCCATTCGCTCCAGAGACTGCTGCTCCAGCCGCTCTCTGGGAACAACGCTGCTCAGTTTGGATTAAACCTCCCTGTGCTACAATTAAGACTGCAGAAAGAGGAGGCACAGACATTAATTTTGCACTGCAAGGGACCAAGTCAAGGCAATTAACAATGAAGTATTAATACTGCAAGTCAGTGTTAAATTTGTGGTCTCATTCACAGCAGCAGAAGGAGTTCTAAACACATCAACTGGAATCAAAAACGTCAGTGGAATTTCAGCTTAATAAAAAAACCTCACAGAACAGCAAAACCAAGAGAGTTTAGGAGAACTACAATACACAGAAGCATTCTACTTTTTAAACAAAAACTACTAATACGTAAACAGTGGCTTCTGGTCATGGACTCTTCCCTTATTCTGCTTGTGTTCACAGACAAGAACAGATTCTGCAGACAAAGCTTTGTCCTGATTTAAAAGTTTGATAACCCATCTTTACATCCATCTTTGTACAAGCTTACAGACACTTCAGTATTAACTAGAAAAAGAATTAGTAGAAGTGAGCACAGGCGACACAGAACGCTATACCTCTTCTAGAAAGCACTGGGATTAATTTTTTGTTTTCAGAGGGAGACATCTTTCCTATCTCCTAACAAGCATGTGTACCAGCAGGTAACACCCAGAAGTCTAAATCTGAGATTTCTGTGCCCTTAACAGAAATAGGATAACTCACTCCATAAATTCAATTTACTGCTCTAAATTTCAAGATTATCAGTATTTAGGTTAAAAAATTAATTTAAAAAAACTCTTAATTTCTCTTCCATGCAAATTTAGACTTGTTCAATCCCTGATATTCAATGTCCAATTGTACAATAAAGAAATACAAAATAAGTAGTGCAGACTGCTTCATCCCTTTGGAAAGAAAGTTCAAAGAACAGTCAAGCAAAAACTGGAAGCCTTATACTAAGCCATTTCACTCCACTGCTAAGAGTTGGGTTTAGTTACCCAGCAGGTTGGTTTGCAGTGTGCAGCTTTCCTCTTACTAAAGCAGCATCCACCACTAAACTCCAGTGTAAGGCTTCAGAGTATTGAAGGGTAATGCCCAACAGGTAGAAAAGGGGAAATGCTTCAGTTACTGCTACAATATGCAGAAACTCCCAGCCCATCTTGGATTTTATGAAATGCTTTCATTTGCTTCACCCAATTTAAAGAATCACATGAATGTTTGTTGTTCATTTTGACAGCTCATGCCAGACAAACACTACAACAGGGACATGAATCCATTTATCAGCATGGAGACAGCAATGTCCAATTACTTGCAACTGATGCCTGAATTTCCATATCCCAGCTATTCCAGTTGGGTCAGCTGGCTGCTAAAAATAAAAATTTGGCAAGGCAGATTGGCAGCATTGTCACAGTCAAATTGATGGTTAATGCTAACCTTAAATTAGAGAAAGGCACTTCCAAAGTCATTGTGGATTTTTAATTAAAATATTCATTTATCTGGACTCAATGTACCCATAAAATCCCCACTGTTGGCATTACAGTTGTGAAACTATCAGAAACCTTCTTGGAGCCTGGTCTTAGCAGAGAAGCAGCTCCAACCCTTGCAAAAGTCCAGTGGAAGCAAACAGATTGGGGTTTAATGCTGAGTAACTCTGACAGCAAGGGTCCAGAAACCCCACAGTTTATAATGGGCCATTATCTTCTGAGGATGTATAATTGCTACAATCTGCTGCCATCAGCCAGTGTCTTTTCTGATACAAATCTGGGACTCTCAAAAGAGGCCTTTTCCTGCCTGCCTGTGTTGTGCCTGGAACAGAGGAGTATCTGAGAACTCCGAGGGAGTTGTGCAGCCCCTGATTTACCCCACAGGAGTGGAGGCTGTGCCCTCTGAGCACACATCCAGCAGCTCCAGAGTTTCCATCAGCACTGTTTGTCTTCTGTGCACACACTGCTCACATGTGAGAAATCCAGCAGGCTCCAACAGAGCCCTGGGCAGCAGCAAAGAAGGGGAAGCACGTTTGTAAAAGCAGGAGACAAATCTGGGATTTCCAGCTGTCAGGAATTCCACAAACACAGAGGCAAAACCCTCTTTAAGAATGACTTACCACAAGTTTAATGAGGTATTTGTTCAAAGTGAATAATGCTGATAAACTGCAGCATTTGAGCATTTTCATGCAACAGTCAGCAAAACCTGCCCTATTTTCAAAATGCAAAAACAGAGTCCATTTTATTACCAAGGTCAATATACACCTTCTGCTATATGTAACAGTAAGACTGAGATCAAAAGATAAAGAGGTGGTATATGACTAAAAAGAGGAATTTTTTTTTTCAGGAGCTGGAGGTGGTACATGTTACCCAAGACTTACATAAGGAGCTCCATGTGACTCTGTGGCTGTTGCAGAAAAACCCTGCAACCAAATCTGGTTTGAGATAACTTCAAACATTAGCTCTGTATTTGGAACTTTCCAACTACACGTCAAATAAAACAGACTTAATTTCATTGGCATTGAGTGAACACAGGAAGCAACTTCATTTCCCACTCAGATTCTAAATTGTATCTTTGGCAGTTTTTGAAGTTCCCTTCTCTTCAAGAGAAGCATTAGGATTCAGTGACCTGCACTATGGGAAAACTGTGGGTGGGTGTCCACTTAAACACACGAATCATTTCAAAGCATTCATAATTTTACTTTCCACTTCAGTTTTCCCAGGGGCATGAGAAAATGGGATTTTAAGACAAAACTATGCATCCATAATGCTAAATGGATTCAGCATCTTAAACTGTAGTGAATGATGTTTCAGCTGAAATAAAGATGCACAGCTATAAATATTAAAAGTTTTTTAAAGACGTTTGTGCAATCTTCAAAGATCCTTGTGTCCAGAATTTGTATGGACTTCTGTAAGTCATGATTCTTCAGTCTTCCATAAGCAGCTTTACAGGAAAAAAAATTATTATTATACATGTCTCAGGAGCACTGGCAGAAAAAGGATTAATCTTGATCAAATATGTTTTTTACATCCCTCACTTAACACTCCTCAATCAATGTCAACAATATTGCAATTGATCTAATTTCATGTCAGTCACTCCAACTATTTTTCAAAGATTTTTTCATATGTACTTCCTTGAGTAGAAATGTGGGCAAGCCAGTCTTTGGGATTTTTTTTAATGTCAAAAAACACACAATATTAAGCATTCACACTCATGATCAATTTTAGCACCCCAATACACAGATGAGAAAAAAACACAAAACATTTATTCCTGATCCCCTTTCTCTCCCTTTCTTTTACTTCTCTTAAGTGCTGATACAGTTGTCTTTATGAAAGCATTGAAATTTTCAATACTCACAAATGCCTGTGGACCTACACCTCAAAATCACTTTTGGAAAGCTTTACAGTTAATGAGTTTATGACAAAATCTCAATTACACGAGCAAGAAAGTAGCACCTTTTTCATATCCAGATATTAATGACAGGTATACAAGAAGAAGTGGTCATACTTAGATACATTTGATGTGATATTTTTATAAGTTGGGGAAATTTTAAAGACCATTCTTCCTAAATGTAGAGCACAACCAATCGAGTAGAAAGACACTTAAATTTTTTATATATTTTTCATATGGAGTACTTAATCTGATTGAAATCTTCACAGTTTAACAAGGAGGCTATTTTTTGCAAAATTTAATCTATTTATCAGTTAAATACAATAAGATTTCTATAAATCTCTTGCTGGAAGCTTGAAAGATAACCAGGCCCTGTAATTTTACAATAATGTATTTTAACATATTCAGCAGCTAAAGACAGATTATCTTATGCTTCATGTTAAAAATAGATTTGTTTGATATTAATCTTTCAGCTCTACTACAGTACCAATCATGCTGCTGACCTTGCCATTATTACAATAACATGTCAGTCCTTGGACTGTCCCCCTGCTGAGAGTCCAACTGTGTACACTGGTTTGTTCAAAACATACTGCTGAGAGGAAAAAACCACAATTTTCCCTCCACAAGATAATAGATAAATGTAATCCAGAGCAGTCACTCAATTGTCTGAACAGCATTTCTTCTAGGGACACATTGTGTAGTATTAAATTTTCAGGCAATTAACATTAGGCATTGGTTGTACTTTCAGCAATTCCTACAGAGTTTTTTATCCTTACAACAGGCAAGGACTTGGCACAGTCTTCTCTCCCTGCTCAGTACAGCCTCTCTCTTAGACAAGCAGATGCATTTTATAATCCATCAGTTTAGGTTTCTAAACATATTTGTTTCATTATAATCAGACTATAATTTTTCTCACCAAAATGAACAGTTTAAAATATTCAAGTTTAGATCAAAAGACCAACTCCAAATTCTCCAATCACTTGTGGAATATTATCTATCTTAACAGAACTTTTAATTTCAAATGCTATTGAAAGCATTTTAAAATGGTTTGATCCATCATTTACCCTGTTTTTATGGACAAGGAGAAGTTTTCAAGATTCTGTCCAGAAACCACTGCTCTTGGACAAGTACTCATTAAGGTTAAGGAATTAGTTAGTCAAGAAAATGACTCCATAGGGCAGCAGAACTAAGCAGGGCTGGGTTTAATGTGAAATCTACTGCACGTTTGTAAAGCCTACATGTGCCAATCAAGTCCTCTCTTTAACAGTACCAAAACACAGAAAGGATGCTACACCATGCATATTGTGCTTTCTCATTTCAGTTGCCTAGAGGAAGGAATTCGTACTTTTTTAAGACTCTACAGTTTCTTAAAAGAAGGATGGGCTTGTATTTCTGGTTAATTTACTGAATATGTGCTATTACTATATGAAAGTAAATCTTCTCTGATAAGGACTGACCAAATAAATCTCTACAGTTGAACTTGCAAATCAGTTTCTTGATGTCTACAGCTTTGTCATGTCAATAAATACAGCACTAAGCCAGGAGCAATGGCTATTAGCCATCTCTGCTGTCACTTACTTGAGTATAGCTACATAACGTGCCTAAAACCATCATGCAAGATTTACACTTAGCAGTCAAGAACAAAAAGGACCTAATTTATCACAGCTGTCATCAGGTAAATGAGGAGAATCCAGCATGTCTTGAACCAAAAAAACCCAAACCAAAACAAAACTGAGAAACATTCCCTTTTGAATTGCAGGAATACAATCTGTAATCTTAAAAATTTTCAGTGAAGTGGCCAGCAAATGTTGGGAAAGTAACTCTGAATTCTGAATTGCTGAGGTGATTTGATGAAAGCTTACTATTTTTCTCCAAATTAATATAGTTAAACACAGCTGCTGGCTCTCAGCTGTGCTCAAATGGATGAGTTCCAACAGAGTGCTGTCATCCCACCTCTGGCAATAGAGACCACTGTGATGTTCATGACAGGATGTGAACTGTGTCCTCAACATCATGTCAACAGGTTTTAGCAGGGACATGTCAAAGTCTCACACTGAAACTTAGCATCTGTCAGAACAAGCTTTTGTATTTTAGTCTCCTGTGGCAAATGAAGAGTTAATACTTATTCTGCAAGAAAGCCCCAAAACTGAAAAATAATCCATTTTAAATAGCCTTAATCTGTCAGCAGCAGACAAAGTCAAAATTCATTTTCATCTAAAAATGTCTCTCAGATTCTGTAAGTACCATACTATGCACATAAGCTATGGTACCTGTCACATCAAGAGCTGCTATTAATATTCATGCAATTCCTTACTTTTATGTTCCAGTGGTGTTGCCTTGAAGACAGATGGATTAAAACACATTGGTATCTTGAATAAAGCCTTCTCCACAGGCAGAGGGTAGTACCACTATTTAGTATGTGGTGCTAAAGCAACATGCCATGTCCCACAGAGAAGATAAAGATGCTGAGCCAATGCTGTGGATCTCATAATTTATGTGTACAAAGAAAAGCTCAGCACAGTGCTCACTATTGTGATGAGTTCTTTTGAATTTGATTAAATCCTCTGGAAGAGTTAGCAGTGTGCTCACTCCAAGTGCAGAGCACTACTGTAAACACCTGATATGATGAAATACTGAAATGGAAAAATGAAAAGAATAGGGACAAACCTAGCATGCTAGGAAAAACCTGTCTTCCCAAAACATGCATAAATACTATAAATATATGTGTATTTCCAAAGCTGTATGATCAGATTTCTAATTCTTCAATAAATGCAGGATTAACAGGACTTCCAAGAGGGGTGCAAAACAAGTTTAAAAAATAAAAAGGACACTCAGTAAGAATACTTAAAAGCTTTGGGCATTTGTATCTGAAAATGAAGGGAGGAGTAGGCCAGGCTGCTTCTCTTTTTAGTACTTAAAGCAGAAAACCAAGAGGTAATAAAGTAAATTGAACTTAAATGTTTTTAAGCATTATAAAGCTGTTCTTCAGATGGGGAAAACTTGAAACAAGAGTTGCACAGAAGAGAGACCAATAAACTCAAAAGCACATCTGTTAAGGAGGGGGAAACGCCCCCTGAAGAAACCAGACTTTCTGGGTTCTGTCTCAGATAATTCACTTTCAGATTAATGAGTGTGCCAGAAAAGATGGAGCTGCAGCAAGACATGTAAGGGACTGTTCCAGGGCACAATCAAATTTAGACTGGCTTATGAATATACAGAGAGTAAACTTCTTGTATCTACAATCCATACACATTACTGAAGAATTCCAATGATTTCATGCTCGAAAAGCTCCCTCCAGGATCTGAACTGTGAATGTTAAGGGGAAAAAACCCCTAACTTTGACTGCCAGATGGATGGGCCATGCCTTACTGATACCCTGGGTACTCCTGACAATCTGCCTGTTCTGTCTACCTGCTCCTTTAACAAATATTTTCTCCAAGTCAAATGCAGCCAGGTATTTAAGTCAGCTCTCTATTTCACAAAGATAACTGTCCATCTGCTCAGGCAGCTGAGTAACCTGACTGTAATACCTGCTATGGATGCAGTTTGATTGTTACAGCACCAAAGAGAGAGAAGTGACAGAAGATCTTTGCTAGTGCTATTCAAACCACACATCTGAGCAATGACATTTATATTCAGAATGATAATTTGAGAACCAGTGTCCCTCTGGTATCAGAAGAACTCAAGCTAAATACCTGATTTCTAGTAAAGGAAGCTTATTTTACTTGTCATATTTTTGGTCAAAAATTACCATCAATTCAGAAGATCTGAAATGTGGATTTGGTTTATTACACATGCTAAAGCACTGCTGCTAAGGAAAACAACATTGCTGCTGTGGCTGATCATTCATAAATCCATGCAACTTGCAGCAAAACCAGACTGAATTTGTCTACCAGGCTGTTCTGTGTGTTTTCAGGTTAGAAGTGGCCACTTTGCTTTCCCAGGATGAGAAGGCCCAGGTCAGTGAACAGTGTCTAACTCAGAGGAGCAGAGCTCCTTATCACAACTGCTCCCTGCACACAAATCAAAGTGAAGCTCTGTCAGTGCAAGCCCCAGCCACGTCAGCACCGTGTCAGGATTGCACTCCAGAGCTGGCTGGCAGCCACCATGCCAGAATGGAAAACATGCTAAACCTTTTTATTCTACTAATACCATTGTGGACTCTTGTTGGTGCACGAACATCCAACTAATTATGGCTACAGCACACAACAACAATGACAGACAATTTACAGAGTTGTTTTATTTATCCTTAAATTCCTCAGTTTATATGGAAAGGAAATTGGAGTTTATATTATCAGCTACATTTTCCAAAAATAGTACTTTGCATCAAGTGTGTTCTGTGCATTAAATAAACACATGTTCAACTTACTTTCAATTAATTCTCTCTTCAGGGGCCAAAGACTTCATTTTAGAAAGTAGAATTGTACAGAAAAAACACATCCATAAAGATTATGCTATTTGTAGAGTTAAAGGCTGGAATAACTTTTGAACATCTATTATTAAAAAAGTGAAACTTATAGCAGTTTTCCACTACGCATTAGAATGAACTGGGAAAATCAGAACACCTGTCCTATGAAAAATATAATTTCAAATAAATTAATACTTAATATCCTGCCTTTTTGTGAGCTAAAAAGAATAGAGGTAGAGTCAATATTCTTGGAATGAAAAAAAAAGTTTGCTCCATGTAACATTAAAGTATTTTATGATGCAATAATACAAACTTAAGGAACATGCAGATTTAGACTGAGAAATTTGGTGAACTGGCACCATTTCAGTGGGATAATTAATTGTGTACCTAAATCTCATCTCCTGTTACTGGAACTAGAGTACATGCCTGGAGTCAGACACATACTTTTACAAAGGAGTATTCTCACACAAGTACAAAAATATCAAACCCAAAGTGTTTACCTATACCCTATATGCACCCTCCTGAGACAGAACTGCTTCCAAAACCTGTATTGAGTAAATTGCCATAGAACCATAAAGCAACACCTGAAATGTCTTCATGTAACTTCTCAAGTTTACACAAGCGCAAATCTGAAAGCAGAACTTGTTCCTTAGACTTTACCAAGACACAAAAATATTCCCAGAAGATTTCTTGCAGCATGCTGCTGGATGCCTGCTCTGGCAAAACATCATCTTGCTGCCACTGTACCTCCCACCAGAGATTTCACTCCCCTACCTGGGGTACACAAGCAAGCCACATCCTTCCTGCTCATTCAGCACAGCAATTCCTTTGTTCAGATGAAGGGTCCTTACCCTACCAGCCACATCCAGGAATGCCAATCCCAGCCCCGGGGTCACAGCAGCAGGAGGCAGCACAGCAATGCAAAGGCTGAGTGTGAACAGAGGCATCTCTGCACTGCTCACCCGGCCCCAGCCTCGGAGCAGCCAAACTCTGCCACCTGCTCAGGACAGACACTGGCACACCTCAGAAAATGCAAGAACTCCCTCTGGTTCCTGCTGAGAGGGGAGGGAAGCCTAATTGCTGGTGCAAAAACGCCCTGAGGCTTTATTCCCAGCACCTTGCCCTGAGCAAGAGCAAGCCCCGCGTAGCAAATAATTAATACCCTAAGGAGAACTGCAGTGGACTCCATCACAGCTCTGCTCTGCATTCCCCTCATTAACCAACTTCCCCTGACTTTCAGGGAGTGAATAAGTAGCTCCAATATTCCCATGTTTGTAAGAGACAAAGAACCAATATAAAATTCTCAATCATGCCTGGCTAGACATAAAGAAGGACTGCCCCGATAAACTGAGATCCAGGTCATCTAGCCAAGATAAGATGCTTTTGGACTCCAGTATTACGGAACTGTCTGCCTGAAAGAGTAATACAACAGCCAAATGGCAATTATTTTAACTAAGTTTCACACAAAACAATTAAAATACTCATGTTTGCATTGGACTATAGCTCCTTCAAAAACTGAGGAATGATTTGACATACGCAGTTCTATCAAATCACTATCAAATAATATGGACACTGTGCAAAGTCAGAGTTTCAAAAAAAGGCCAAAGCCTGACCTTTACTGGTTCAAGAAGTTTTCTGAGAATTGTAAACAGCATTAAGATGAAAGCAACCCAAGAGCTTTCAATATGTTTAATATAATACATAAAATAAGATTAGCACTAGATCTCAGGTGCTCAATGAGACAAACACACACAACAGTGTTTATGGGTTTATGTACTCATGGGTTGACACAGGACTCCTAGGTTAGGTCTGGTCCAGTGACAGCAGATGAAAGATTAAATAATGAACACATAACACACTTGTACTGAAGAGAAACCACATCCAGTGGTCTGAGCAACTTCTCCTTATAACCTGCTACTTCACTTTAAGCACAAGGAGCTATATAATTACAAATGACGGCAAATATATTTAATTTAAATTAAATCATATATGGATATTTCTAACCAAAGTAAGTTGTTATTATAGTAAAAATGAAAGCTGAAGATAATTTCTTCAAAATATTTTATACTTGGCTTCTTTGCTACTTAGCAATATTGTTCAGGAAAGATCAACAAACAAAAAAATTGCCTGCAACATATACAATTATGTGTCTTATTAAAAAAATGTTGACTCCACTGCAGCTGTGAGCACATCCAAAGCATTTATTACATAACAAATCCCTGAGCTGTTACATAACAAATCCCTGAATCCCAATCACATTAGTTACGTACTACGCATATTTTTTCCACATAACTGCACACCTGACATTTGAAAAATCTGGCTGAACATTTTTATATTATAGCCCTCTTTATTAAAAAATACATACTGCACTTTACATTAAAAAACGCACTTCTGTTTCCTCACTTCCTATTTTTTGCTAAGCCTAAGTTAAATTTGCTTCCAAATCTGCTGTGCAGATTAGGTCATTTATGACATTCATATATACATGCTGGCATATGTATGTGATTAATGCATTCTAGGGACAAGTATCTTAGCCTAAATTACTTATGAATCTCCTGAAACAGTGAGCTAATTACAAACATTACATATGTAAAAATAAGCACACACACACTTTTACCATGACAGATACCTTCATAAATGACAAGTACCAAGAGGCCCATCCTTTCCTGCCCTTTACCCAGTATCACTTAACTTCTTACTATTACTTTTTTCAGAATCTAATACTGTCTAATACTCAAAAATATAAATATTAATGTCATTTTAAGGGCATGATCTGATCCTCAATGTCATCTGGGACAGGAATACACACTGATGCTCTCTTAAGAAGGAAGAAAAACTGAGTTTGGAAATAATGTCATAAATTATGTCACAAAGTCATAATCAGACCACCAGCTTCAATAACATCCCAGGCACCACAAAATTGGATCTTATGAATCACACTGTAGCTTACTGCATAATCAGATCATCATGCATCAAAATCACGTAATACAAACTTAGGCCATAACTTAAGAACTGCAGCAGGTCCCCTTGACCAGCAGCCAGTGTGACCTTCAGAACAGGGTTAGAAAATCATGAGACATACACAAAACCAATTCCTGAGGCAGGTGGCTATATACAAAGAGAACACTGCAAATTGAAACACTAAGTTATGCAAGAACACTTTATATTTAAAACACCATGAAGTTGATTTCTTTATTCAACAGGAGAAATTAATATCTGATTTGCTTTTCTTTCCTGTGAAATGTAATAAACACACACATGCATTTTTGAATAAAATTATAAAGCAGGTAAAGGAAAAAGCAAGGTGCTAATTACAGGTTGAGAGACTAAAGTATTTATACACAACCACAAAACTCCAGTAATTAAACCTAAGCACTGCCATATCAGTCAAGACTGAAGGAGAGTTATGTTCCATGTACTGTTACAGTCACAGCCATGGTCTGATGCAGAACCTTACATCTCTCTGCAGGGGACAGTGATTGAGATACAGATCCATATTTATAAAATCATCCAGCCTTTAAAAGCAGCTCCCACATCTGAGAGCTTCTATCAGGAAGCTACTGAGCACCGATTTTAAGTCAGTAAAAATCCATCTATATCAATGGTCTACAGCTTATTGTATTGCGCCTGAGTATTCAGAGCTTGGTTCCCTCCTTCTCTTCCCTTATGCACACCCAAAGAATGTAGCATGTTCAACCAAGGCATAAAATAAAGCTGGAAATGCCTACAATTCCCTGAAGGAGCAGAAAGATACAGCACAATTTGGCTGCTGTCCAATTCAGGAACAAAAGATGTGCTTGAATTAAAATACCCAATTCAAGCACTGTTAAACTTCAGGAAAGTTTCAGTCCTGTCCCCACAACTTCAATGTAGTCAGTGGCCTTATGATTTAAACATGATTTAATTCTAAGATCTGCTTATTGGCAGACAGCTTCAAAGTAGTGGAAAATCAGTAATTTAATACTACTTTAAAAAAAGAGACAAATTTGCCTCTAAAGTCATTGCATAATCCAGTACTCAAAAAAGGAAGAGAATCACACTTCTGTTACATAACTAAAACAATACCATAAGATAATTTCTCTGTGTTTTTGACAGGACACTAGTATAGGATCTAAGAAGCAGGCATTCAGAAACATGACATTCTTAACACAGCCCTTTCCCCAGGCCCTCAGAGTTTATTTTTATGTAAATCTGTAAAGAAAACTAAGCCCTAAAGTACACTGAGAAAAAAGGCAAAGATTCAACTAAATCTGTAAAATTTAGAATGTGTGTAGCAGAGAAGTGATTACAAGTTTCAGCTGGTAGCAAACACAAGCGAAAGACTGAAGCAACTGGATGCTAACCCTAAATTTGCATTGATTATAAGAGGTGAAATTTTTCTAAACGCTTCAATGGCTAAATATAAACTTCTTCAAATAAATGCCAACATTTTAGGATGTGAGGATTCTGTTAATTGTCCTCTTCTCTCTAAAGGTAATATTATAAAGCCAAGTTAAGTTAGAGTAGGACTGGTACACTGCAGGATAATTTTACCACCATCCTGCAGCTAAATTTGTTTCTTCTACATGAGTCTAAATCACCAACTCTCTGAAAGAAACTGACAGAACAGTGCACTGAAAGAGCAGAAAAACGTGGTCTTCCAAAAAACTATACCAAGAGAAAGCAATTTAAACTACCTAAGGCAAAAATATGCTATACATTTATTTATCATGTTATTATCAAGGAAAAAAAAACTTTAAATTTTAAATTGGTAACTCAAGGTACTAAATTTAAGAATATTAATCCACTTTTGAACAGCAGCCTTTCAGAGACTGTGATAAGGGGAGACAGGCACACAATTGCTGCCTAACAATAGTAAAAAGGAACTACAGCTTTAGGACAGAATACAGAGGCTATATTTTGAATTCAAACTCAGAACACGTAAGCTGCCCTTTGAACCCTGCCAATCTCAACACCACTGTTGCTGTATCAAATTCCAACAGAAAATTATAGTAAAAATATTTTTATCATATACCACTTCCACAGACAAGGATTGCCAGTATCTATAAACTTAAATCCATAAAATCTTTAAAATATTATTAAAGCCATCACTGCTATCCCTTTTCATATTTCTCTCCTGTTTAAAAAAAGTGTCATTAAAGACTCATACAGTAAAAATGAAATGTGCAATGCTGCAGGAAATCAATAGAGGAGCGAGGGGTAGAATACAAACCTCTTGCCTCTGAACTCACTAGACCATGGCTCTGATTTCAGCAAGTAATGCTGTGCACTCCCAGTGAGTCACTAAGCTTTAAATGAAAACCCCAAACGTTTGTAGAACCCTCGGGCAGCCCAGCCCCTGCACAGCACGTTCCAAGGCTCCAGGAGCAGTCTGACAATGCATTCGAGGAACAGAAGTAGAACAGGATGCACACACACTGCAGGAATAAAAGGGTGGCCTGAACACAGGAAAATTGCAAAGCTCACAATGCCTGGACAGCAGCTCAGTCATGGCAAGGGGATGCCCATCAGTGTGATGCCAGACAGGGCCCTGCTCTGCCCCAAGACCCACAGCAGTGCTTATGGATACCAAGAGTTGTCTGCCCAGCCCTCATTTCCTAAACACACCATCTGAAACCCTCCCAGTCATCTCTCCCTGTCTGGAAGCCCCCACACCATCAGCCTCAGCAGTTTCAGGGGCACAGGGGCTCAGAACCTGTTCTCAGTCCCTGCTAAGCCATGGTAGCCAGAAGCTGCCAGCCCTTCAGTGCATGTGAACAGGCAGGTTCACAAAGGAGATGCAAGAGCCCACCTTGCTTCTCAGTAAAAATTCTAACTCTGTAAAGTCTTTCGTTATCACTAGTCCAAAAAACCATTTAAAAGCTCTTAAATCAGAACTTTCATCAGGCTTAATGACTGCAGTAACTCCTTCCTGAATTACCTCTTCACTGAGACAAATCAGACTTTATCTAGTTTTAGAAGTTCTGCTGATAACTTTCACTTACAACTGCCCAAGGTACGACATGTTAATTGGGTATCATTCAGAAGACAAAAGTTTAAAACACCTTGAATACATAGCACTAGGTGGACATTATAATGAAAAGCTGGACAGGCAGCTGTTCCTTTTCTCCCAGTCTACTACAGGATGAGTACTGTTACACAGCAAATATATAAAATCTAAGTGCATCATAAAATCTAAATGTCTGCTCCAACAAAGCCTTTCCTGTAAGAGGATTTTAGCTGACCATATGAAAGTGGCAAAGACTGCAGAAGGCATGAAACTAGATAAAACTCTTGAAACGAGATAAAACCTACCATGCTACACATCAGTTTACACCAAAGTAAGTAAACTGGAATCTCAAGGTAGATACAGCTTGATTATATCTTCAAACAATTTAAATTAACAAATTCTATAACTTATCACATCTTGGGCATTTGTGATAACCCTGAAGCTTCAGCTTTTCTGTTAGGTACCATTGACACAGACCAAGGGTTGTTTAGAATGGAACTGCAGTACAATGTCTGTTCACCAATCTGGCTTCTTCTCTTTTTCCTTTCAGAATAACAAGAGAGAAAGTCCAGGACCAAATAACAAAGTTCTGGTGAGATTTTCTGCATTTGGGTTATTTCCTTCCTTTTGTAAATTTACTTTAAGCACATGTAAGAGAGATTAATGGTGCATCAGTAATAATATTTTGTTTTTCCATGTGATTAACCCCAATTATCTTTCTTTGGACAATAAGTTGCATTACCCACAAAAAGCAGAACCTTGAAACTCAAGGCAGACATTGTATTACTGTCACTTCTTCAGAAAAATCTATACTAGCATCAGAAAAGGGCCATTGTTTTCTGAGATGGGGGAAGAGGAGAAAAGCAAGAGGAGGACTGATCAAACAGCAAAGAGCACCCAAGAATAAAGAATATTCTCTGAGAAAAATTAACTACACACAGCACTGGTATCACATTGGGTTGGAGGGGGATATTGTGGTTGAAAACTAAATAATTTCCTCAAGTTTTAGAGCAAGAAAGAATGATTATTCCCTGAAATCTGAGGATTATTCTCCCTAAGAAACTGTCAATTAGCATAACTTTGAGCCCAGCAAAACTCTTCTTGACTACCAGCTGTAACTATGGCAACAAGATCCAGGAACCTACAATAAATATGATACAGTGTCAATAACCCAGACTTTTGCATGTAAATAGGTAAAGCACAAGGAAGACAGAAGACCATTTCCAATAGTTTGGATTCAATTTTTAGATCTCTTAAACGCTAGGAATGTTAGCAAATTCCAACGACTAACAAAATTAGGAGAAAACCAAAAGAAATCATCTCTCATGGCAGAACTATTTAGAGTTTAAGAAAGAATAAGACCACATTTGTGGATTTTTGCGATTAAAGCTGTGAAATTCTATAAACAGATCTTATCTCTACTAAAGTTCTGTAAATAGGTTTGAAATTGTTTCAGAACACCTACTCCTTTAATAAATGACATTTTTCTAGTGGAATTAAGTCAATTTTAAAAATAAAGAGAACGGAATTTTCTTATTTGGCTACATCTCCCAGTGCATCTGGAACGTATGGTATTTTCATATATGGGAACATTAAGTCAGAGCTCTATACAACCACATTTACAACTGTGAATCACTACTTAAACACAAAATGAAGTTCTCTCCCCCATTCAGCACAGTATGGGAACTCCATGGAAAAGCAGAAGACTCTTCCTTCCGCCCACTTAGAAATCACTGATAGGTGGCACAACAAATACATCATCCAGAAGATATCAGTATCCCAGAAAATATAAAAGATGATGGCTCCCTATCACCTAAAGCCTCTCATCTCTGAAAACTAAACCAACATACTATAAGTGCACAAGTCATTCAAAGTGTTAGCAAAAAGTTACACCCTATACCAGGAAACAGAATAATGTTGTGGGATTCAATACAGGGACACGTGAGAAACATTATTTCCATGTGAGGGAAAACTTACGAGGAAACTGGAGTGAAGTGAATCAGGAGAAGAGTCTTACAGAAAAGTGAAAATGGAAGACAAAAATTCAAGAAAAAAAAGGGATTGAGGATGGAATGACAAATCCTAGACAAGATGCAGACATGACACCAGGGAAATGAAGGTTCAATACAAACAGGAGTGCAGTGAGCTGCAAAGCTATGAAGTCACTGCCCACTGAAAGGATCCTAATCCCAACACCATTTCTGCCTCCCTGTATCTCCTTCCACTCATGCCTAGCTATGAATAGCTTACTCCTTCCTATCCCAATATAAATAGCTCGAAGCCACAGCACTAAATCCCAGCAAGAGCCTGAGACACATGCTGGCCTGGGGTACTGAATGAAGCAAACAAAGATGATTCCATCTCTGTATCGATGGGTCTTCAGGAGGGCAGACAGTCTCTTTTTACCCTCTTGGACTGCAAGGATTTGCTAAAGCCCTTCTGCATTCACTAACGTACTAAAAGGAGCCATTAAAGTTGTGTTATTATCTCAAATTAATTGCTGCACTATTCCCTTAAGTCAAATATTCCTTTAGGGTATGAACTGCTTGATGCAAGACTAAGCATGCAGAACACACTGTCTTAATACCAGCTATTGATGAGGCATATTTTAAGAGACAGCATAAAAGGTGCTAAAAATTATTTTAAATTATAATTTAAAAACTCCTTTCACTGAGAGCCTTATATTAGATCTGAAAAATCCCACATTTGTTCAAATATATATTGTTTATAATTTTTACATTTCTTGCTATTCAGTGACCTATTTTCTTATAATGAAACAGATCAGCCATTACTGAAAGCACATTTGTACTCATGTTCGGCTCATTTGTGTCGGCTCTGCAGCCACGACATCCTGGACCATGCCCTCATCAGATCCCAGCCTGAGGGGCTTCAGTTTCACACCACACTCAGACACACATTCACAATGTTGCCTTGGGAATTCAGGTGTCCTTCCCCCCTCTAGGCTGTAGCACTGAGCCATCCCACACAGCCAATGCTCGAAATTCCAGTCCCCAAAGATCCCACTGCACAAACAACAAACACACACCACCCCCTAAAACAATAACACACAACTAACAAAAAAAGCCCCGACAGCAACACCAGCCCCCAACCCCACATCTGAGCTAAAATACCCTGCTTAAAACTACTGAGAGAAAAGTTAAGTGAAGACATTACACTATTTCATTTTATGTCCTAACTCAGGCAGTGTGAATAATTGATTTCTCAGTTCAGCAGATTGAACTGAATTTGAAATATCTCCTTTTCTTGCTCAAACCCTCTCAAAATTTCATTTTGACATGACATATTCCATTTCAGACTTGCAACAAAAGCTGTGAAATGAAGGCCAGATTCACAAAAAAGATGAGAAAGAGGAGCTCCCCTTGATGGCAAAGCTCTGGGGGGCTCCTCCTTCTGTGCCTGTGACTGGGAGTAGCAGCCAAGCCAAGGCAGCAGCTCCCTCGTGGTGACAGGAGCTGTCCCTGTGCTCCTGCTGTCAAACATGAGCAGCACTGAAAGAAGAGACAGCTTTTTGGGGACACTGCCCAATGGGTTAGACTAGATGTACCACAAAACTGAGCACTCAGAGTGACCCCTTTCCAGTGATGGGACCAAAGCACAGCTACATTCCCAGCAAGCAGCAAGACAACCTTCTGAACTCAAGTCTCCTGACACACAAAACTGTTCTGGAGCTAACTCAAACAGAAAATTGCAAGCAAGCTGGGACATTTTAAATATCCTGGAAGAAAGCAAGAGAAAAGAAACTGAGAGTGCCTGGGCCAGCAATCCCTGCAGTAAGCACCTGCCTGAGATGGAAGAGGGATGATTTACAGCCTCTGTGCTGAACTGGGTTTCCCACTCCCCAGGCCCTGATCAGCAGATGTTGGGATGAAGGGCAAAGGATGCCACATTTTCTCTGGTTTGTAAATCTCAGTATGTTTATAGATGAACCTATTTTTTTCACAAATAGTTAATACCAGAACATTCCCTGCATTCTTGTACAGCAGTAACATCCCACATATTAAGTATCATTCCTGCCCAGCACTTTGCTTGAGGATGAAGCATTCACCTCCACAGGAATGAGAGCTATAAAGCCAGGTCCTGTGTTTTTAGCCATGCTGCACTTTGCAGGAAGAAATGAAAAAGCAGGAATAGTCAGTTCTCATATGGAGGAGGAAAAAGGAACTAAGATAAAACACAAACATGAGAACAGTAATTCAAAACTTTCTGCTTTGCCCAGACGCTAAGGCAGGTGACAGCTGACAGGGCAGCTGACAAACGCCAAGCTAGATTAAAACATCAGAGTTATGATGTATTTTAAACTTGTTCAAAGGACTTCTGAGCTCTCCCACAACTTCTTGAATCTATTTTTGTTATTAAATGACTAATCATATTAAAGGGAAGAAAGAAAGAGCACATTTCATTAAAGGATTGCTGAATGAGTGGAAATACCCACTGGAGTCCCTAAAAATACCTGAATGTTTATATACTCATAATCTTGAACTGCAGGAGATGTGCTCCAGACATATCTTTTTGATACAATAACTTAAATAACATCTTTGTTCCTCATAAGACAAATGATTCATCCAAGGTCACAAACAGGTGATGTCTCTTGACACCAGATTACACTTGTGACAGTTCACGTGTCTGAACTTAAAGGTGAACTCTGCCTCAGAACAAGGAGCTGCAGGGTTACCAAGAGACAAGAAAGGGATTGTCACTGACTGATGGTCTCTGGCTCCAGGCATCAGAAGCATTTTTACATCCTTCTCTTAAAGTGCCTCAAGTCCCACATCCCAACCCTGCCACCTTTCACTCAATATATGCTGCTTGTCATCACATCTAACCTCTGTAGCACAGCACAAGTCTGTTAAAAACAATTAATTAAGTTTTTGAGAACTTGGAATTAATGCAGATCCTTTTTCCCAGTATATATGGAGACAAGATGCTTCTAATGAGGAATAACTGCAAAACCAAAACTGTTCCACACTTGTTCTGGGTTTTTATTCACAGTGCTGAAGTTGATTACCTACACCCTAAAACAGTTCAGACACAGAATGTAGTTTTCCTTTATTAATTGCTACTTCTCCTTAATTTCTAAAGGAACTCCTTCAACAGCCTACTACATAGCTTACGAACACTGAAGAGAAGTATTATCAGGTTTTGCCAAATTAGATACTGAATTTATTAATAATTTACTGGAACTTTCAGCAGCATAGTTAAAAATAGCTCTCCTGTCAGATCTTAATCCACATCAGATGCTGTAGTAATTATCCTTAGAATCTAAATCTTTATAATAAAACCAAAACAACCAGACTGAGCAGAAGCTAATACCAAATTTTAACCTTTTAAAGTTTTCTCAGTTTCATGCAAATCCCTGCCTCTATATTGAAGGCCACTGGAACAGAGCTAGTTAATTAGAGATACTAGTAAAATTAGAAGAGTATCCATGCAAAAAGTGAGGAAAAAGAGGAATCTCTAAGCCCCTCTTTCCACATGAAGGATTTTAAATCATGTTCCTTGCTTTCTTTATAATCCCTCCAGTTGCCTTTTTTTTCTCTCTACACTGCCCCCACCTAAATACAATCACTATGGAAAATAAGCTCATTACAGTGCACCATGGGTAAGCAACTGCAGTCAGAAATGAATCAATTGATCCAAAGGTCCTTATTAGTGGCTGCCAGTTGCAACATGAGGGAAGTATGATGACATTCCCTACAGGCAGTGACATACACTGAGAAGAAATACAGATTTGTCTTGAGGAGTTTATGTTACAGATAATGATTTTCCTCATCTTCCAGCCCATCTTGCCAGGAATCTCAGCTACAACATATTAATTTCAATTGCTGTGGTTATATTACACTAGATTATTTTTTTTTCTACATTAAAGTTAGTTACACAAGGAATGTGGTTGAGGACTTTGTGATCATGAAAGAGGCAAATTCATCAATATCTATACACCGCCTTCTCTCCAGGAAGTGTTAACACATTTACTTCCTATTTTAAGTTATTTTACTTTGCCTACAGAGACGAAGCTGACAAGCAGCCTCTTTTCATTTCTTCCTATTTAATTTTGTCAAAGAATCTGTACATGACTCAGCTGGAGTCAATAGAAGGACACAATTAATATGATTTTGTCTCAAGTTTGTCATAGGAGATTTATGCTGCCATAACAGAGATTTATGCACTAATAAAACTGCACTATTATTAAACTTTCTACAGTGTATCAGTAACACAGATGACAGAAGTCATCTATGCAGGAAAAGCCAAAGCTGCTATACAAACATTTGTAGATGATGAGCATTAACACAATTTTAATTACTTTTAAATAATCTGTTTCCATGCAGCATCCTGTGCAAATTGAGTAAAATCTTGACCTTCACTTCTTAAAGTATGGTCAGTACACTCACTTTGTTATGTAATTAATAATTTCTTTCCATGAAAACTATTCTTTTGTACTCTTCAAAATGCTCTAACAGACTTTCTGTATTTATACTTATATCCCAAAAAATTCCAAAGAGGTTCACAAACCACATTTTCAGTACATCTTTACATACCTTCTCCCATTTAAAATATTTGCTATTTCAGACCTTAGTAAACTGAAATAAAATAGAAGTACAAGGAGAGGTAACAAACCATTAAAAAGAAAAGCTTTTAAGGTAAGTTTAATAGGCATCTCCAGAGCTCTTAAAATCACCCCTGTACACAGGTCATCTCACAAACTCACATAATTCACTGTATGTAACAAAATCCAGCCCCAAATTAGTATTAAAGATCACATTTGACCAAAGCATATTCTACTCCAACAACACGATTATATGTCAAATTTACTTGTTTGTCTGTCTTCCTCATGCTGCTGTTAGAGCAGCAAACCAGCAGCCCTGCTTTGTAAGGAACCTTATCAAGCCAAAGAAAACACATGCTTTAGTAAGATAACAGCTCATGGAATCTTTAATAAATATATTGCAGAGACACAGAAAACAAAATCAAATTACTGCCCTAAACATCCTCTGATCCCAAGTTCAGATAGTGATTTTTGTGACATTAAGATCCATTAAGACCAAAGCACTTTTTGATCTCACATAGTTGGTCTCTAGAATTAGCAAAAAGGAGACTGCAAACCAGAAAGGGACAAATGTCAGGGGAAAGGGAGATCATATTTAAAATTCCTTCCATTCCACTGGTATAGCAACCCAGTGCTCAGAAATTGTTTAGCCTCTGAAAGAGTTATAACCAAGATTCCCAAAAGGATTAAGAGAAATGGGAGGCGAGCCAGCAAACTGAAGCTTTAGGTATCAAACATTCTCTTCAATAACTCACAAGGCATGAAATTGGCTCATATTATTTGGCTGAGGTCCAAACTAAGTCTAATTTGTCAAATCCAGAGAGAAGCAAAACAATGTGTACAGAAGTGACACATGTAATGCATATACTTCATAGACTTCAGGATTAAAATACCTAATTGCTTTCTTGGGAAAACACATTCAACACCAAGCTAGTGAGCCTTTTATTTTCAGGTAGGCATGCAATTTGCTTTCTTTCCAGAGCTCTGTGTAAGACATGATGTTCTCTCCTTCCCACTTCATGTTTCAAGCCAAATGCATAATGCTGCATGTCCACTAATTTCCATAAAAATCCCATCTACAGAAAGCACAAAGTAACAGACACTAAAAGAATGAATTCTTTTCACTTCATCATTTTATCTGATTGTACTACAGCACATAAATCCAGCTCATGTATGAGCCAACACCTGTATTGAGACTAAGCTTGCTTCCTGTGTGTCCTTAGCTTCTCCCAGGGGCACCCTGCTTTTAGGGACTGATAAAACCATCAACTTTTCAGGGAGGAAATAACAGCAGGGAAAGCACTTAAGACTAAATATGGCACTTAGTGAGCCAGCTGTGATATGTGGAAACAGGCAATGCCATCTTTGTAGTGTTTCCAGAAAGTGCTGTTACCAGCTACTGTAAACCCAGTCCTATTCCATGGCAAAATGGCTTCCTACTCTGAACAGTGTAAAAAGTGGAAAATGGCCTGGGATATCTTATGTACTGCTAAAATTGCAAACTGAAAGGCTGGTTCCTACACCTAGTTTTAAAATTTTATCGAGACTGGTGGGAAAACCATTTCTGATTATTGTGCAGTACTAACACTAGTCGTAATATTCATACACATGTATTACCTTTACACATAAAATGATGCTCCCCTAAAAGAAACATCACTGACAGTTTAGAAGACAAGTATCAATTCATCACTCTAGGGAAAAAACCTGGCCTAACTTCTTTTTCAAAAATATTAACTTTACAATAGAGCTAACAGTTCCTTAATTTCAAAGTTAAGATCTAGAATCCTTCACAAAACAACTGCCACACTCCCCTTGCATTCTGTTTAGCATGCAGACTGTACTTGCCATTATTTGTAGAACAGACATTTATGTTATTCCAACCACAAAGTACTTCTGGTGCAAACAAACTTTAATATCCCCCTCAAACTGCTATAGAAAAAAAAAAAATGATTAAGACATAGGCTATACTGCTGAACTAAGGGAGGGCTAAGAAAAACCTTTCATAGAGCAGTGTCAGTTTTCCTAGTACACCAGGCAGCATCCAGAGCAACTCCAGAGAAGAGGAGTGCCCATGTGGTCTGCCAGCTCCACTGGAGAAACTGCTGTGGATCCCACTCATCCATTGCCAGACTACAGGCTGATCACATTGACACAGCAAGCCTAGGGAACAAAAGGCATTCCCAGAAAAATATCATTTTACTGTAAAAGATGCTATGAAAAGAATGAACCCACTCTCGACCCACTCCTTTCATGCTCTACAGGGGTCTTGAGCAACACTGGTGGCAAAACCAGGATAAAATCTGGCCAGCAAATATTTTTAGTCTGCAACACACAAATTAGACCAAAATCAATACTAGAGGCACTGTCAGATACACTTCATTTATAAAGAATCACATGCAAATGTTTTCTTTTTCTTTAACACTGCTTGCCTATGGTTTTTTAAAATTCAAATTACAGCATTACAATATGACAATGGCAAGAATATGTCAGGATACTGGGACTTGTAAAAGCGAATCTCTTTGCATTTCTGCATGAAAAAAAATTACTGCAATTTCCCCCAACATCTAAGTTCTTCACTTCACCTGTTTTCTTAAATACTACACAAGTTATCTGAAGAAAACTAAAGCCCACTGCTACCATAAAACTAATCAGGGTATATTTTCTCATTTGCTACCAGGTAAGGGAATTCTTCTTTGTGTGATGATTATCTTGAGTGCCTGTTTAATCTCTTTCCCAATGCTTTTTGGCAGAAATCCTTACAGATGGAAGACACAGAGAACACATAAGAAAAACATCTATTTTTAAGTGCAACCACTTATTCCTTAAACAATCTATCTACCAATTTTAAATTAAATACAAGAAGATCCCATAATAAACTTATGAAAGGAAATCAGATTTCATCAATTGGTCCAAAGCAGCTCTATTCCAGCCTTGCCTTGATTTGTTTTTTACTCTGTAGTATTTGTGGATATAAACTCCACCTGGAGGTTGAACTTATCCTGTTACAAAACTACAAATAATGACTGCAAACCAATGAACTTAACTCATGTGTTTGAAATTAACTTGCATTAATTGCATTCTGCTCAGGAATACCTGCAGGACCAATGAAATTAAACAGCACCTTAATGAGTTATCAGCCTCTACCAATCTTTTGAGCCCTGACAAGTTCAGCCCAAACTGAACAGATTAATGAACTTCTAGTGGGGCCCCAGATCAAGACTATGATTTCGGATTGCAGGATTACTCACTTTCTACACTGTAAATAGGTGGGGATGGGTGGCTGTACCAAAAGAAAAGTGAGTGTGTGGGAAAAAAACCCTTTTCTCACCTGTTCCTTAAAATGTAAGAGAATAAAGTACTGAGATTTAGGAGAGTTAGGGCTGTGACACTGGAAGGGGCTGATGACAGTGATGCAATTGGAACTGGAACAAAGAATAAAAATAACTCATGAAAACGTAGCAAAGTAAAAATAAAAAGAATAAAAAGTTACTACCTGGAGTTGTAACTGTTAAAAAGAAGTGTGACAATGTGGCTTGATAATTCTCAGATTACTGGATTCTTTATCTCTTGGGTTCTGTATCTTTCTCCTTCAACTGCCAGCCCTTCCCAGCAGTTCTTCTTCCTGACCTCACAATCCATGAATAAAACACAGTTTCAGTCTTGCACCCTGTCATCCATTCATCACTCTGCTAAGGCCCTTAGCTGGCTCCGCTTCCCAATTTATGCATCATAAAATTCTGTACACGTTTAACAGAGCAGCAATTTATAAATAGCTTTTATTATACAAGGCAGGCTCGATGCTTAAACAGGAGGCCAGAGATATTGGCACTTAAACTTTTCCATTCTGCTGTTCCCCCCACTTTCTCACAATTAGCCATCCTCAAAGAACGTTAATGGTGATTTGTAATTATCTTTTCTCTTTGATAAGGCTGCTTCTTCAGTAGTGGCAAATACATCCTTTTCATACATGAAATATCAGAGAAATGAAGAGACCAGGCAGTCATCTCCTCACAGTCACACATCAGCCACAGAACCATCTGTAAACAACAAAGCAGGAATGTTTCAGTGACAGACTGAACCCAAGCAGTGCCCCTGAAACACCAGGTGAAGCAAAGGATTAGGGTATGGATTTCACATCTAGAAACCACTTTGGTGTACCAAAAGATGACAGCCTTCTCACATCAACTATTATGGCTTCTTGCCAGAATCAATCCAAGCCTGCCACTTTCTGCACACCTGAGGGGAATAACGCAAAAAAAAAAAAAAAAAGGGGCTGTCACTGAGGAGAATGGCCAGTGCTGCAGTATGCTGGAACTGACACCCCCAGAAACAGGTTAACTCTACAAATTTGTGTTAGAGAGGTTACACAGCTTCAAGGATCTACAGGGTAGAGGCCACAAGCAAGTAGCTCTCTTTCCCTTGATTAATGTTATGCACTGATGGAATACCCTAAAATAGCTGAGTAATGAAGGAGGTTGTATGCTAATGTCTCTCCTTTAAAAGATCTTCCTAACAACCTCTTCCTCTCCTGGCTTGGTTCACTCTCTGACTTACCCGGTTTTGTGCAGCTATTGATACACTAGAGACAAATCTTCCCCACAGCACAACAAGCTGCAATGATGTTTTCTTTAAAATTAATCCAAAATCGAGGTTCTATAGTGAATTTAAGTAAATTATGGGGAAATATTATTAAGAAAGGTAAGAACTCAAAATACTTGCTACTCAATTACCACCTTCAATGCTACCTGAAAATATTAAAGAAAATTATTACTGCTGAGCACTTCAAGACCAGCTAAAGACAGCCACTGATACGAAAAGTTGACCCTGCACTTATGTATTTAAATCTTTTTAAGGTTCATAGCTCCCCATCCCTCCTTGAGGTATGATCTGACACAGCCAAGAGGGAAGGCTGTTTAGAGCTCTAATAGCACAGAAACCCATTTGCAATTGCTCTTTTCATTTGTCCTCTACAAATCAGTCAAGGACCCAAGCTCTTGAAGAAATACTGTTAAATTGAACTCTGGTATTGCTACAATTGCTCAGCTGCAAGGCTGCACGTGGAAATAATACCCAAGGACTAAGAAACTTCACAGCATCCCATAAAAGGCTGATAAAGAAGAGAAAAATGTGCAGAGAGCCTCAGAATGATTTGTGCTCAGCATGTGCTGAGCCTGTCTTCACCCTGGGCTGGTGGGGAGAGCTGGGGATGCTCCACCAACCTCCCAGGCCCCATTCTCTATTGCAGTGCCCTTGCCTTGCCCACTCCTGTGTCAGTGTGTGCAGCAGGAATGGCACTGCCCAGCAAAGAGCACCAGGCAAGCTCAGCAGCAGCACAGGGGACCCAGCGCTGGGGAAGCAGCAAGAGAGAAAGCTACTGTGAGCATCATCTCCCAAAATTCATTCTCTCTTCTTCAGTAGAGATAAGGAAAAGGTGGCAGGGAAGACAAGGTCAAGCATCATCATGTTCCATTAAAGCTATCATTGATGAGAGCTCAAACTCTACAGCTCTAAAATGAGCAGCTATTCGTGATGTTCATTTTGGTGGAAATCAGGACAATTTTACCCATCAGAGAAAGCTTTTCTAAATCAAATAAAGAGGGACAAAACACAAACACTAATTATTTTTAGGAGGAAATTTGTTACATTTAAATACATAAATCACCATGGTTGTAATAGAAAATGACTGGGCTTAGCAACTCTTTTCTAATCAGTTCCAAACTTTAGAGTGCAGATGTGCAATTCTTTCAATGAAGAGGTCACACATTCCAAAAAGGCACAGAATAATATTATTATATAGTCCTACATTACTTCAAAGCTTCGTCCCAATTTCTGTGTGATTGGCAGCACACAGTGAACAAGCTGATGCATCTGTAGTTTATTGCATTTATCAAGCTTTTGAAAATGCTCCATTAGGTCCTCATCTATGAGGAGCACAAGTCTTTAAATATTCCAATTTATTTTTTGAGTGTTCGAATTCTTTCAGGACATGTGAGAGAGGCATGTGTTTATTACTGGTCTGTTGTAGTCATTATTATTGCACCCACTAAAATAAATATTTTTAACTACCCAGCAATACCTTTTGTAAAGGAGAGCACCTCAAGCACTTGACAAGTATTAATTAAGTCTTGTTATACAGAGATAATATTTTTCTCAAAAGAGATGAAATAATTTAGGAGAATTTGTATACAACAGGATTAACATGGAGCTGTTACAGCTGCTGTATCCCAAAATCTCTGTGCACTTGATAACCACCTATAACCACCTACATTGTGTTTACTTATTATTTTGTAAATGTCTAGTTCCATTTCAGAGTAATACTCTATGCATGAGACAGCCTCATTAGAAACATTACACTGTAACTGATAAAAACCAAAGGAGATAAAGTACAAAATTCAGATTCCAGCAGGCAAGAAAGCAATAGCTGAAATTAATTCCTTACTGAAGTCCTATGACTTGAACAGAATGCAAAGTGCAGCAATTATATTCAAATATGATGAATACCATAATTAGGACTTCAGAGATAAGTGGAAATATTTTGAGAAGCAGTAGTTCAACTAAAGCCATATTTTAAAAAGGAAGTGCTAGACTTTACTTACTATAGAACAATTGGGGGATTAACAATACTTGTATTTGTAATTGTTTATGTCTAAAATGTGCTCTTTTGGAGTCAGAAAAATAACACTCCTTGTTGAACATGCTGCCATTAACACCTGCTCCTATAAAGACATCAAACTTTTCTCTCTGAAGTGGGGAGGAAGTACCCAAGTGCTTGCAGGGACACCTCATTTTTCCTCAAAGACCTGTAAAGATGAGGTCTTCAATACCTGATAGTAACTTTAAAAATATCAATGAACAAGCAATGAAATCTTTCCAGGTAATATAACTGTTGTTGAGGTTATTAGAAGAGGGAATGTAGGCAGTTATTCTGCAAGTTTAAAAAATAACACAGTTTTTACAAATTTTGATGGGGAGATTGATCATCTATAAACTAAAGCCTTTCCTCACATAATTTTCTTTTTTAAGATAAGAAAATGATTGCAGGAGAATGACACTTTATCTTTACAAGTTACAAGACCAAAAAGTCACAAGAAGCTGGAGTGATTTTCAGCTAATGTGGTACTTCTGAATGCAAGATTAACAACAGGTATTTCTGAATTTCTGAGTTCATTAGCTTTGTTTTCAAGTCGCTTCACTGTGCACTAGTACAGAATTTCACAGCAGTCATAATTTGAAGGCTGTTTATAACAACTAGCAGGAAATTCTATATCAATATCTGTCACTTTAAGCAGGGAGGACAGAATTCTCCAGTAATCTTTACTAAGTATTTCTACCAAAACAAAAGAAGATAAGAAACCTTATTCCAAGAAGTTTAGAATTTAGTAGCCAGCTTGCAAGTCTATGTGTTTGAAACTGGCAGAGATGGTAATTCTTCTATTTAAGCCAAAGCAGAAACTAATCACATGTATCTTCCTGCCAGTATGCAGACTTTGATTTCAAAGGCTGCCCTATAAGGAGTATTCTGAAACTTGTGACAAGAACACAGCTTAGAAAGACAGAACAGAAGAAAAATGAGTGCAGAGAGAGAAATACGGATACGTAGATTTGTCGTACAGCTCTTTGAAGGAGACGATAAACACAAGCTTGAGAAAAACGCTGAAGAAAAGACTGTCAGCGGTGGGACAAGAAAATCACGTAAACATTATGTTGGTAGAGCAAGAAAAGAAATGTAAAGGACTTTCCAAGAGACCAGGGACAGAAAGGTATGAAGTATGGACACAACAAATTATGATTCTGCAATCAAGAGGAGAGTTTGCATTACAGAAATAAATATGAAGCACTACCAGAAAGCAAAGAGCATGTGGGTGTTAGAAGACAAGACAAAAGCACAATGTTATACAACTGCAACAACAAAACCCACAAATGTATAAGCCCACATAAAACCTCATGGATCCTAATTAGACTGAACAGGGCTGACCCACAGTCCTATTTTCTTTCATATATTCAGCCAACAAACTGCAGAGAATTCCAGCAGCCAGAATTGACAGTGACATTTTAAGTCAATGAGAATCTATTTTACTCTTCCTCCCACAACACAAATGAATAGTAGTGCTAATGAAATTCCACTCCTATTAGAAATTGACAAAACACAATCCTGCATTTATCCCTTCCAGCAAAATCTGCCTTTTAACAAACTCAAACTATTCTGAAACACCCTGTGGTCACAAAATGACAAAACAAAATGCCACCCGCTTCTGCACTGCCCTTCTTCCAATTAACTTGACTTTAGCAGACCAAGATAAATTTTTATCTACTGTATTTTATACCTATGGTTTTGAAGGAATCATATTAACATTTACCATTTTAGTCACAGACTTTAATACAGTCTGGTTATTAATTCACATTTGATCAACTCTTTCTGACAGAGGATCGGCTTCTATTCATTACATCAAAATAACTTGCTTATAGACAGAAAAAATCCCAACCCATATGCACTGTTTTCCAGTGCCATCTTCTTCAAATGCCAAGGAATTACATGGCATACAGAAATAAAAATAATTGATTGGATTTTGGACCAAGGTGCAAAATGTAATCTCTGCATGTTATTATTCAGAAAAAAGAAAATTGAAACAATATTCTTATTCCTTCATTTTAAATGAGTTCTCAGAAAGGCCAGATAACCTTTTCCTATTTAATTGTGGTATACTAGTAAAGAAGCCCTTTGGATCTCTCAATGAGAACTGTACAGAGAAATAATTCTGTGTTTCAGGCAAAAATAGCTGTAATATTAATCGATCAGGAGAGTAGAGTGGAAAATAAATTAAAAAAAAAGAGAACAGTGTTATGCTGTGAGCTGCCTGTTCTCAGAAGTTAATCAGGGTGGGGAGCTCTCAGTATAACACCCCAAAAGCACTGGATGACGCAGCAATGCTCTCTCCTCATGTGGTGCTATACAGAAAAAAGGAAGGCAAGAGTTTTCATAGTTAAACTGAGCTGCCAGACAGTCCATTAGCCATTAGCAAGTGTGAAAAATTCCATGGCATATTTGTGTCTGCTTGACAAATTCCATTGTGAGTGAAGACCTTTTTTCCACAGGCTCTAAGTTTGTGTGTAACTCTTTCCTTCCAGCCCAGAAATATCATGCACAGCACTGAGTACAGGCAGTAGTTTTAGCTCAGCCCGAGAGTTGCCTAACACAGTATGAACATGCAAGCTCTCCTATATTAAGAGAATTCACCTTCCAGTGGGATCACAGACAGTAAAGAAATGCAGAATGGTATCTTCAAAATCCCATGAATTTTCTTATTTAGTTTCCTTCACTGTAGCTTTGATACCACCTGAATGCTGTATTGCAAATGTCATCACTTACAATAAAAATAAACAGCTATTTTAGCCATTTTGTAACTCCAGACTTGTACTCTAGCCCTTGCTTCCACCATCATCCACCATTCAAAGCCTTTCAAATTTCATTCCAGAATTTGCCTTTAGAACCTCAAGTATCAATGCCTCTAATAGTCTTCTTCTAGCCTTAAGTACAGTCTTCTTCAGCCTTTTAGTACTTAAAAACTGGATCTACAATATCTCACCTAGTGCCTTGTCAAGTGTATTATCCCACAACTCTGCTTGACCTGAAATTCTGACTTTCCACTGAAATGGCATAAATAACAGCAACTCTTTACCATACAATATTTATATAGTAAAGGAAATAGTACAAAAATTCTATCTCAAATACAAAGCTAGGATCTAATTCAGATCTTCTGTAAAGTCTAATGGGAAAAATTACTTCCATGATGTTATTTTCAATTAAATGTCCTGCTGTGCCAAAATAGCATGACTATTTCTGAATTCCAAACAGCAAAGACTGCCATGAAAAGCCAGTGAAGCTTTGTGTCAATTACAAACTCATTAGCAAAGACCATGCTTGTATGTGCTTAGTACTACACCACAGGTATACTGACTGCAATCCAGCAGTTCCAAGGTCAACAGAGATCCCCATTCCACAGAAAATCATTCCAGAAACATACCACAGATATCTTAACCAATGCTTACAGCTTTTAATTACTGGTAGTGGCTAGTACAGAACACCATTCCAGTATTCCTGCCTTCCAGAAAGTCTAGACTCTCCAGTTGCTGTTAAAGAGAACAATTTGCAAGTTCTGGCATAGCAAGATCCATTATGTTAAAATTTTAAATAGGATTTTTACTGACCTTCAACTTCAGCAATTGGAGAAGAAAACATCAGCCAGTGAAAGACATAAGTCAAAGGATGAGTGGTATATACATTTCCACCAGCTGGCAGAAAGGTTTACACAGCAGCAGTATGCTTCTACAGTGGTTTAAGTCTGGAATAAATCCAATAAATCAGTAGAATTTTTTTTCTCAAGCTATAAGAATAATACAAAGCAGCATTATCCTTCAATGTCACTGGCACACAAAGGGTACTACAGAAAGTCTGGTTTTGATGAGGCTGCACCCCTCCAGGTCTGGGGCCATAGCATTAATCTAACTGATCTAACTGATGTTTACTTACTTATGTGTTTTTTAATTAACACCTGAATGCTACCAACATGCACATCAGCTTCCTAAAAATGTAAGTAATAAGCTTAAATTACTAAATGCAGAAACATCTAAATGACAGTGTTAATTAGGTCCAGTACTCAGCAAAGTGTTTTTCAGTTGGATATTTATTTGAAATTAAAACGTGTTCTAAAGCAGCACTCCAAGGAAAGAACTGTTTTCACCACCAATGAGGTGCTACAACATGGAACTTGTTCATGTTTCTCCAGAACTCATGGTGGAAAACCACGATAAAAATGCCAAAAAAAGCCTCCATTGTCTATAAATAGCAAGAACGAACCACTGTTCTCCACTACATCAACAACTAGAGAATTTCCAAGTATAGACACCACACTTCCAACCTCACTTGAGGACTTTTCCACACCTTGCACTCCAGGCTTTCATATGGTGCCACTTTGGGTTCATAATCAATCAGTGGCTTTTATCAACTACAGTACCTGAAAGTTTAGCTTTCAAGTCCCAAACAGTGAAAGCTCAAAATTTCATGGAACAGGATAAACTGCATCATCTCTACTGCAGGACTGCTGAAGAGACATGGAGAGACTGGTTCACTGGTTAGCAAGCACTAACATTCTACAGTCCTTTCACAAAACTTAGTTGCAACATTGAAATGTCTGCTTTCTCTCCCTTCTGACCTTGATGACATGTGTGACAAGGCTGTTTTCAAACATACTTCTAAACTCAGCTCCATAAAAAAACCTTTTTGAAAGATATAATACTGCATTAACACATGCTGGAAAGCATTTAATCTTTGTGCTGCCCCCTGTACCTATAAATACCCTGAGAGTGATGTGCAACTATCAAACACACCAACTTTCTCCAAGAATGCTGAAAATTTTCTTTGTCACTAAACGAAGTGTAACATTTTTGTGCCAAAATATCATCCTATACATGTATATAGAAAAACATGAAAAAAACTCCCAGCAAATATTTTCACAAATCCTAGTGCCAAGAGAAGAAATGCTCAAAACAAGAAGTACTGCAATCCATTACAGCATTATGAAGTCAATCTTCTGTCAGCTGTCAGTTCAGATTCTGTACAGATATCCATCTTAAGGAGAAGAAACACTTCAGGAAAGCAAAAGAATTGCCATACAATAAGCTACAATTCAATTAAAAGAAAGAACATGCTGAAGATAATGCCAACAAAAGGATATGATAATGATCATTTTAATGAGATAAATATGCCCTCATACCCCCAATCAAAAATGCCCTGGGTCCATCTTGGCAGTGGTAGGGAGCAGTGGCAAGAAACAAAGTCTTCTTTTCTACTGATGTGGGCGATCTGAAGCTACAACAATTACTGGAATTCAGGAAGGAGAGGAGGAACAAGTGATGCTTTAAGCTTCTGAGACAGATCAGGGCATGTTTCCCTTCTGTTCCTGACTGCACCATTCCAGGGAAACTATCCCTGCCAGAACTCTCATGGAACAACACATCTCTGCAGTTGTTCATGCATAACCCTCCAGATGGAGGAAAAATTCAGCTTTAAATCTAAAATGCAAAGGGGACTGTTTTATTAGAGTCCAAATGCTCTTGACATCACTATGTAGGTATTTTACAACCTATCTCAAAATTCAGTGAAGTCATAAGGTTTTTAACAGGAAAACCCTTTATTTTTAGTTGTGCAAGATAAAGTCTCACAAAATTCTTCCTGACAATTTCCAACACATTTCTACAGCACAGTTGCAAGTCAGTTTCAGAAGAGTTGTTCTATGTACATCCCTGTTGAAGCCCAGCACCAATTTTTACACCATATAAAGCAAATAAAAAAGGCATGAAAGTTTATGATGGAAGACTAATACTTAAAGTACAAAAAAATCAAGAAAGTAGCTCAAAGCCAAAAAAAAAAATTTGTCTGTCCTCTTGTATGAAGTATATTTTTTAACTCTTGAAGGAAAACTTAAAAAACAGTCACCATGGGATAGTGCAGCAGCTAAACTGGTTGCATTTCAATTCCATCTGTATCTGGTCTGTGAAGATGTTTCTGGCTCATTAAGGAGCAGGGATTGTAATATTTTTGTAAGATAATGCTTTCTATCTTTTGTTTAATTATTTCACCATCCAAGTTTCCTTCATCTGCTTGGAAATGCCCTTAATGAACCTAAATAAAAGGAGAAAATTTGCCTAATATTTATGTCTTGTCAATTCTATAGAGATGTTGCTGTAAGAAGTGTCAATCAAGAGATTGGGTCCTAAAGTTTTATTCACTGTAGTTTTACTAGACCATGCCCATCTTATTCCATCTTGCCAGAGATGTCTCCACAAACACTGAATGAATATTAAGAAGGCCTACCATGACTCCTGCTTTGCAAGTACAGACTAAATTCTAAACTTGTTATCTCCTCATTGGATCCATATGGGGAAATTTGGTATGGCATCTGGGAATATGTCAGCAAAGATAAGACAGAGGAGCTGCACTGCACGTTTGACCAGAACACAAACAATGGCAGCTGGATCTCAAGGATCAGAAGTTAATATTTGTTTTCAATACTAATGTGAGCAGAGAGGAACAGCTCCATTGATAGGTCTGCATTAGCATGTTTCCACATGCATATCCCAAATACAGATTATCAGTCCTTTGAGTCCAGAAAAGCATCCTGGGTTTGAATACTAATGCATCTCAGATGAAGCAGGTCTTCCCCAAGCCATGAAGCAGAAAGCAGGGCAGCACACAACGATGGATCATACAGACTTCTAAGGCCAACCTCAGCCAGGCAATTCAATGAAATTCTTCTTCGGAGAGGTTAAGAATTTTGCAAACATTTAGTAGACATCCTAAAAAAAATCTTCCTGTTGCAGTAATCAGTATTTCAGGAGTTCTGATGCTCCCTAAACTGTAATTTAATAAATCTATGCATATTGTAAATGAGAATCCAATGTACTTTTTACAGCTATTCAACACCACCAAAGGCACTACCATGGTGTGGATAACAATGAAGGCAAAAGTAGGACTCAGCACAATGATCATTAACTAATGATAATCATGTAGAGGTAAATTGTCAGGCACACAACACAGAGTCATCAGACTTAGTTTGTAAACCATGTCATGCAGAGACAAAAGTAAAACTTCCCATTTGAGATAAATAGACTTGGCATCAGATAAACCAGATAAAAATAATCTCCAAGAACCACAGACAAAAAATCCCTAATTAACATCTACATATAATGTACAATATATGGAGGGGAAATACCATTCTAAAATTATTTAGTTCAGATTTGTTTGTGCTGCAAATGCTTATAAAACAAAATGCTAACTTGGGGTAATTTGAGTATTTGGGTCACAACTTGTGCTTCCCATATGTGACAGACTCTAATATGCTCAAGTCTTAATTTAATAAACTTATCTACAGACAGTGTTTTTAAGAAATAGCTTACTTGCAAGAAATATCAAGCTTATTAAGTAAGAGTTTGATTAATGTATAGTAATCCATCAATTAAGATTAATTCATCACTCTTGATCATTCCAGAAAATATGTTAGAAACCCAAAATAAGCAGCCATAAATTCACAAGCAATGAATTAGGGAAAGAAAATTAATTACAATGAAAAAAAAAATGTTCTTAACAGCTTAAAAACACCCATTCTGGATGGCTGAGGTCTGAAATCTGGCAGCCTGGACACATTTCAAATCAAGTCAACTCCATTTTGTATACTGCAAGCAAAACTGACCATTTAAATCACACAACTACAGTTCTGGAAATGACTATTTAGTATTAATTTCTGAAAAGGCATTTATTTTTGATGTTTAAGAAATCTTTTTTGGGCAGCCATGGGATAGAAGCTCTTATGCCAAGTTCACTTGCAATAGCATCTTCATAGAAGGGCTTAAAAAATTCTTTTGACAGTTACTGCATAGCAAACATAGCATCTCACATTTTGAAATGTTCACCTCTGTAGAAAAAAGCTTTTTCTTAACTGACATCTGTGAAATGCCGCTAATAATAATTAACTTTCAATGGAAAGTTGAGAACTAACACACAGTTTTGAAAACTCCATGTATTCAGATGACACTTGCTCTCCAATGCAGATTCCCTGTTTACATGACCATTAATACCTGAAAGGATTCATCCTGCAGCACTCCCTGCCCTGTGAGAGGCATTCAGCTTGCTCAAATCTACTCCCACAGCCAATATAATAAAACACACTGGAGGATATAATCAAAACTAGTTTTGTTCTACGACTTCCAGAGCTGCAGGTATTAAAAAACCCAATATGCTGGCACAACAGAAATGGTTACAACTTCTTTCTCCTACTTAGGAAATACCTTTTTTTTTTCCATAAACAAGCAGTACAATAGTTACTTAGTTTTCATGTAACCCTAACTAAAGCAGACTATTATAAGTGGTTTTTGAAAGAAAAGTCTTCACATTCAGACAGTATAATGTTACTCCCACTGAAAGCCACAGAAATGCTACTGCTGACCTCAGTGGGAGTAAGAGCAGTTCCAAACAGCTCCAACTTTCCAGATTTTCCACCACAATGTCTATTGCACAGAAATGCAATCCAATCTCATCATTAAAAGCCACAAACCAATAACCAATCAAAATAAACCTAAAATTGCTTTATAAGTTAGCAGTTTCAGTCAATGAGTTGCACTTGTAAAGAAAATGACTAGCATTCTTTAGGGCTGACAAGCAATAAATTGAAAGCACCATCATTCTGAAAATGTATGGCTCTCCTGATTAAGGGTGACATGCTCTTTAAAAGGAACACAGAGAATACCTCACTTCTGAAACAAGAAATCAGTCTTAGACATGAACTCTGTAACAAAGCCCTTTGGTAATGATAGGACAATTAGTACTGTTTGAATCTTCAGTGTATAAAAAGCAGCAAGATTTTCAAAGCTATACATTCCTTACCTTCACAAATATACTGCAGAATAAAAATAGATACATGTTTGTCATGTCTCTACAAACAGCATTTCATTTGATTGCCTTATACCTTTTTACCTCATTTTAAGCAAGTAGTGAGGCTGTGTGATGAAAGATAACACCAACTGTTCCTATTACTTTATTCCCTTTCACCCCTAAAATTATTTTCTTTTGCTCTAAATAGTTTACTGAAATACGAATTTCACCTCAGGCTGACTATTATGGTGAAAAATCCCCTAAGAAATCTCCCACCTCTTTTATACTGCTTAGGATATTCAGAAGCAATAGTTTTCAGTTCTGTTGTACTGTGTAAACTGTATTCCCATCTTTTACCCAAAAGTCTACTTTCCCTTAAACAAATTTAAAAGAAGACTAATAAAAAGAAATTAAAGCTTTTAGAAGTTTGAATTATTTGATCATTTTTATTCATTTAGCAAGTAGAGCCATCTTCTAGTTTTAGTCATTTAAAAGATCAGGGATTTTTTAATTATGTTCCTTTATACCAATGTAAATTACTTTTCCTTGTGTAAGGAAGCTTCTGCCTGGTCAGGTCTCAGGAATAACTTCTAAGATCAGTGAAAGTCACACAAATTAATAAATTGCTTGCTCTTTGCCTACATTGACTGTGCTGTTCTGCCACAGGCCCTTCTCCTCTCAGGGAGGCTCTGGGGCAGCAAGGCCCACACCCCACCATGCTGAGGTAACACGGTTCAGAACTGGGCAACATCCCCTGGCACAGATTTCTGCACAGACAGCTCTGGGAACAACCCCAAATGCAACCTGTCTGTACAGCTGAACACAAACCTGAGGGGCTGAGAAGGGGCAGTCAGGAGGTGGGAAGTCAGTTCACCTCTTCTCTAAACACCAGGCAGTAGCAGAACAAAACAGCTTGACAAGGCCCATTTATAGTGTTGTGGAAGCTTTATTATTAGCTACATTATATGCAGTTGATTATTTTACATTTTGATTATAACAAACATTTGTTTTTATTTGGTGATTTGATATTCCAAGCAGGTTTATTGCATATTTTAGCCATACTCAGTTCAAAAGTCCTTCTATTTGAGAGGAAGGTCACTACAGGCTATTACTATAAAAAGAATTTAGTCTTATCATTTTATTGTTGCCTAACGAATGTCAACTGTGAGACTGCTACTTTTTAAATCTATTTACTGTCCCAGACAATTTTGCTTTCTAGATTTCATACACACAAACACATGTAATAATGAAAGAGATATAAAACAGATATAAGAAATTTTGCCAACTCTTACCACCCTTTCAGGCGACTTGTTAGGCCCCTCCCTTGTTCATAAAGCACAACTCAGTTATGGATATCCCTGGAAAACATAAGAGGCAGATCAAACTCTGAATAAACTCTGGAACTAGGGTGACTAAAGGCTTGTTGACCTGAGGAATGAGACAACTTCCCATACAGTTCACAGCCCAAACACCTGCCAAAACTGCACTGCCATCCCTAGTTCAAAACAGCTGAATTCAAGGCTTTCATCCATCTCTAGAGTTCCCAAAATCAAAGTTCAAGGCTGAAATGTCTATCTGCTTTGAGTGCTCCAGTATGTGGCAAAGTTTCTACTGACAGCTTTGGGCCATGAACTCCAAAAATTATTTGTGATTGGAATAAATATATAAATCAATTGATCAATAAATGTCCAAGTGTAGCTGTAGCACTACAATGCCAAAGCACCACTGGCCATTGACTCTTCTACTGCTGCCTACACTGGATTTCTGGGACAGTCACATGAAGCAAGGATTCACAGCAGTGATTTCAGTAATCAATCTCACAAATAATTAGGGGTTATTTTACTGGGGGAGGTTACTGCTCTGGATGAAGAGTACTCCCACACAAGACCACACCTGAACCCAGTAACACCAGACAAAACACTCTCATCCACAAAGGATGTATGTGAACTCAGTGGGAAAAACAGATTCTTATATCTGAGAAACTGATTTTTAAGTGATCTAAAAGATATGAACTAAACTACCTGCAGACTGTTTTCATGAAGGAAGACTTTGGGGTTTGTCCCCCAATTCCTTTAGGCAAGTCAGCATTTGACTGCCTCCCAGAAATCTGTATTTTCTCCTCAGGTGTCATCATCTTCCAAACTAAATTTAATGTTTCATTTCATAATTTACAAGTTGTAAGACAACACTATGTCTCAATACAGTAATTCCAGGGCCTTCAGGATGACACAATGAAAATCTAGCTAATTACTAACAGGATGCTTTATTTATCTTCAACTCTGATAAGTAAATGCTTTTAAGTGCTGCAGAACAAAGGAGAAACCATATAACAAACATGAAATACACAAACAAGTCGAGCACGTACACGGAAATTCAGTTTGTCACAAAATAAAATTCATTAAAAGGGTCACGTTGTTCCAGAAACAGTACTGAAGGAGATGGTCTAATCATAAAAAACATCTTGAATCAGTGCAAATCCAACCTCAGGCATGAATTTTTCTCAAAAGTTTCATTTTTATTAGCAATTCAGACTTTGTTTGATGAGCAACTGAATCCAGAGGTCAGAAGCAAAATCTTGCCAATGTCTGCCCTTCTAAAAAACCCTTTTTCCAAGAAAAAAATGAACACACAATTTCTTCTAAACCTAAAGAAACACAGTTACAGTAATCATCAGAAATAATATTAAACAGATATCGGTAGGGTAATACTACGTATTTAAAAATGCCACTAATAGCTTGACAAAATTTTAAAGCATAGCAACAAATCCTAAACTGCATTTCTAAATTTATTTTTAACTGAATATGTCTATCTTGTATGAGCCATTTTAAAAGCTTCTACTCTTAAAACAAGTGGAAAACTATGGTCTGTCAAAAAAAAAAAGTAAATAATCAGTGAATTTCTTCATGATGATGTAAGCTTAAGGTATCACCTGAGCTACAAATCTGGATACCCTGCTACGTACACATGCCTCTAAGACCTAAGAAGAGTTCAGGAAGAAATTATAATTATCCATAACTTACATTTATGTATGTTGTAATTTTTTCTCTTTTATGAGAAACTGTTCAAAAAGGGTGTTTGACATTCTGGTAATTTACATTTGATTAAAAATTCATCTCTTTCCAGCATCTGAAAATGTTCATGGGAAGAGAAATTCAAGTGTACTGTGAAAATTTTTGATGAGAACAATCTCCTAATATTAAAACAGATCCCTAACTTTTTACAATGTCATATTCTAAAAATTGCAAGGGGTGAGGATTCAATGTGATTTTGGATATCTCTGTGCACAGCTGACTAAAACATTAGTTAAGTCAAGCAGCAGAGCAAGAGAACAAGCTTTCCAGCCTTAACTTTTTAAACAAGGTTATGAGTGCAGTCTGCCAAACTCCAGGTCCCACAAGGTCTGAGTTTCTCAGGAACCAAGCCAACCTTGAAACTACCGTAGTAGTACAAGTGCAGCAGTATTTTGAACTTAGATCAGTATCATGGCTTAACACACAACAGCAAGCAGAGAAGAAATGATGGAAGTAGAGTCTGTCAAGAGCCTGAACAAGCTTCATTCTGCCAGACGAGAACTAACGAGTTTACACTGTGACTGAGGAAGGAGTCTCGTAATAGTTTCTTATAAATATTCAATAGACCCACCATGGCAGCAGCTCCAAACAGAGGGAAGGGTGAAGGTCTCTTAAAGAGCAGCTCAAAGCCTAAAGCAGCCAATTCTGACTGGAACCTTATGCTGAACCAATGCCAGCTGACAAGGGCATCACCTTCTATTGATGCTGAAAATGATGACTTGGTTCAAAAATTGTTTCGTTTTGCTGCCAGAAATTTAACAGCTCAGGCTTTGTCCCCATGAGATGAGTAAAACATGCTCATTAGGTAACCTGCTTCCAGAGAGACAGGATTTTAAACAAAGGCTAAGCACCTTTATTCTAATATTACAAATATGTCTTCAAGGTGCTTTAATGCAGCCCAGTTGTTGAGGTGCAAACTGAGCACAGCTCTCCCAGTCCCAAACTGCCACAGGACATGTTCTCCACAGGAACACAGCTCTGATGGAAGTTACAGGTAACACGAAAATATGTCCACAAAAGCACTGAGCAGACATACAGCTCAATACATGATCACAGCAATTCTGAGGCTCTTCAAAAGTGTGCACAAATAAAAGCAAATTTTCACTTTGTTCATCCAGTCTAGCCAGCAGGACAATTAAGAATTATTTTAGCAACTTCTTTCAGCTTGTCCAAAATATTTACTGCACATTGTTTTCATCTTCCTAGTTACAGACATGCCAATGTCAGACAATATCTGTTACAATCAATTTGGATTTTCTATTCCCACCAGCTGTCTTAAGTTTAACCAATAAAGAAATATTGAACAAAAAACGGTATGAGAGTATCCAAATGGCACAAAGATAAGCAGGCAGTTATTTCTTACTCTGAATGCAGTAACAAGAACTCCAGAGGCCAAAATGTTCCAGCTGAGCTAACTATGGCTTCCTGCTGCTGTTACCAACACGGTACTGTAGAAAAGTAATTGCAAATATTACTCACAAAGAACAAAATAGAAGCAAACAAGATAATGGAAGAAACATGTATCTCCTGGCAAAAACAAAAACTCATTAGAAGATTATGTTCAATGTAAATCAATATGCTTTGAAGCCAGCTGTAGAAAGTGACAGTGGAAGCATTAAATTTGAATAAACCTCTTAAAATTCTTCACTGCACTAATGACAGAAGTTTGACCTTAAATGTTAATTTAAATAGACACAACCAAGTTGGTTAAAATCACAAATTGCAGTCTCATAAATGCAGCTGCTAATGGTGCCCTCAGACCTGCAGCCAAATCCCAGCCTGACTCAGCTCTGTCCATCCAGCTCCCCTTCACAGCCAGCCCTGGAAAAGGGAGAGCCACTGATGCCTTATCCCCACTGGTGAGAAACAGAAAGGGATATTGTCTTGCAACCTTGGAACTACTCTCTGGTTTTTGCACAGTAGACACAGAACAGCTGAGACTGGAAATACCCTTGGATATCACCTGGCAACTCTCCTACACAAAGCAGAGGCAAATTGAGCAAGTTGCTCAGGATCTTTTCCAATCATGTTTTGAGAATCTTCAGGAACATGATCTCTGCAATCTCTGGCCAACTTGCTCCAGCATTCAATTCACACTAACAGCAAAATTTTCTTCAGTTTTGATTGAAGTAAGGCTCCTCCACTTTATACCTGTCAGCATATGACACTGTGCTACCTGTTGTAATATTCTTGATCAGCACAAGCTGCTTAAATCAATGAGCTCCAAAAATGACAATGAGATGTATAACCATGAAATTTATTGACCATGCCTGCATGCATTAGTAATCACACAGTATGGCCTCTGGGTCCAATAATGCAGAGAGTTGGATTCCTTCATCTTCCAATGACTGCTCTAAATTCCCCAGTCACACAAGGACACACAAAACAAGCACACTTTTTTTTCAGTCCTAGATATTACACCTACTTTAAACTAGTTGGATTTTGTCTTGTACATTTTCACTAAGTTAAGTTTCTCTCAATTTCATAGTATCAAAGGTATTTTAAATAGTTAGTTTCTCAGATAATCTACTATTAATACTCCTTGCCTCAAAAAATATGATCAAAACCCAGTTATTCTGAGGGGGATCTGTGAGAAGCTTGCATGAACTCAATGCTCTTGAGATTTCTACCAGAAATCAGTCTCTTGATTTCATGTGAAATGACAACCATGCACAAGCATATTTTTTTATTCTCTATTATAAAGTCTCAAGTGACATTTGCTGTAAGAAGGACAACGTTAACAGCCAGTGAAATGTGAAAGGTTTCCCAAGGAGAAGTCAATTCTGGTCATGCTTCCACTCTGAAAGCACTTAGGTAATTCAGGTGTACCCAATCAAACCACACCTGGATGAAGAAGAGGGAAATGAATATCAGGTGTTAATCACTAATACTGAAATTGTGGAACTGTTGCATTTGTGCATAATGCCTTTCTCATTTTATATTGTCTAGAAGAAAATGCCTTGAGAGATTTTTCCCCAATAGAATTTTCCAACTTGCTGTAAATGTTTCATATCAGTGCAGCTACTGAATCTCTTATTTTAGAGTACAAGACTGATAATTAAGTCAGCCTATTTCAGGGTCTTCCCCCTCCCCTGGCTTCTCCATTACAGCTATTTTCATTCTGGACTCTGCACACTGTGCACCTGTAATCTGTATCTACATTGTATTAGTAGGATCCTCTTAATTAGATTTAATTTCGTCAAGTGAGGAAAAAAGTGACATGGTAAGCCTGCCAGTTCTTTGAAGAATGTCCTAGAAGGTCAAATGTGTGTATATAAGGGTTTTGTGATCTGTTTGACACAAGGAAGGTAATGTTGGTCAACATTTCAAATGCCTTCAGTAATGAAAAGCAAAGTAACTGGTATTGATTCCATCCACATCAATCCAAAATGGTAAACAAAAGAATTATATCCTCTGGATAGCAGCCTCATAGGTACATGCAGATATACTTAACAGATTACAGACAGAAGACAGCTCATTTAAATCAGACATCATGTGAAATTCTAGTTTTCCTAGTTAAACTACAATGTAGACATTAAAGCTTCTGAAATCTCTACATGCCTTATCCCTATGTAATTAACCAAAATCAGAAACTGTGAGATCAGTACTTTTCCTACAGATTACAGCTCCTCAGTTTGTGTATTTCTGAAATAACAGAAATACTAGTATTACTGTTTTTGAGGCTTTTACAGATTTAAAATATGTTGGTTTAGCACATCAAAGAAAAAAATTTTAAAATGTTAAAATATTCCTCTCTCCTGTGTGAGACCAGCTGCTTTCTCCTAGACTTCAACCCCTTTTAACAAGAAATACTTGAACTTATCCTGTAATTCTTATTAGTCTTTCCCTGGTTTTGTGGCACCATGACAAACTATACCCTGCATTACTTTAAATAATCAAGGGCTAAAAGGCTTCTGTCTCAGGCCTTGTTTTCTGCACCATTGGTGGAATCACACAGTTCAATCCCACATACACCAAATCCCTGCCCAAGAGCCTCCTCTTCCCACCTGCATTACTGCAACAGACACAGCTGCATTTGGCACCTGGTAAGTTCTTTCACTACCAGGATCAGCAGCCAATTTCTTTGGCTAAACACTGCACCTTCAGAACACAGCTATATTTACTCATTATTGCACAGGTAGTAAGCCTGTAGTACAAAAAATAAAATCTACAATAAGCCAATACATAGTCTTATGTATGCTTAAAATGTGTACTGCCAATTACAGGTAATTACAGCCCAATTCTGTGTTTTCTAAATGTAATACTACATAGAAAGGCTGCTGCATTGTAACAAGAGTCATTGTAGTTCTTGAAATAGTGATACATAAAATTATGTAAAAAAATTACAGAATCCATACCTTAGATGTCCATAAAAAAAGAGATTTTTCTGCATTGTTCCCCTGCCTTGGTTGTATCTTTAATGCATTTCAGAACATTTAACTTGTGAAACTTTAAAGACCTTCCTAATCCCTTGTGGCATAGAGAATGACCTTCTACTTCTTTCTACATTCAGATGCATAATGCAAAGCAATTTTTTTCATTTAGGACATATAAATGGTTAATCCAAAAGAAAGGGAGCAAATACAAGGTCAAAACAATATGGGAAAGTAAAAAACCTTGTAGGGCAGAGCTTAAGACACTGACAGCTCTCTTGGCCAATGTTAAGGTTACCAACATCACACTCCTACAGAGAGGGAAATGAGAAGAATTTGCTAAATATAGCTATAAGTGGTTGGAAGGATGCCTATCCTTATTTGTGCATTCATCTGTTTAATTGTGGGCAATATAGTCCACTAGACAGCCTGAAGCAAGTGTAGATGTTCAATATTCTCTGAATTATACAACCTCAATTGGAAATTAGACTTAATTACACAGTTTACATCAGTATAAATGGCAACTTTGTATTTTGAAACTCCCCAAAAGCTGCATGTACCTCAATTATTTTCTCAGGTTTTGGGAATGTACTGAATGCCTTCAAAACTGTGCAGCTTTAAACAAGCATGGTGAGAAAGGCCATGGAATTGTTGTGTTTATTGTATGACCCTGTCTTTCAAATCCAAATGTAAACAAATACATATGCTGACACCAAAAATCAAGTTTTATGCTCAGATCTTCTTTAAGTTTGGTCATAGTCTGTGGAGATTGACATTTTTCTTAAACTGATCAGTATGTGCATTTTTAAAATAGCTCCAAAAATTTAAATATACACATCAATACATCTTACCAAATAAATCCATCTGTATTTGAAAATAAAGCTGTAACAATCACACAAACATGAAAGAAACAAGTCAAGGAAGTTTATGCACCTGTGATCTAAGCTTTCAAAAGGATTCCTAAACCCTTGGTTTCAGTGACAATCCTGTAAAGAAATATAAAGGAATTAAATAGGCACTAGGTGCCTAATTCCCTTTAAGAGTTCGGGTATAAATTCATAACAGATCACTGACAGTCTCAGCCAAAGTATCAATTTATTTATATATGTAACTGAGATTCTCTCATGTTCCTTTTATATATATAACAAGCTTCAGCTCAGTTTAACATTAATTCTTCAGAACCTCAAATACTAAGGTTCCTAAAAATCAGAGTTGCCATACTGCTTCTCTAAAACAGTGGAAAGTGGTTTGTGGGACCATGAATGAAATGAGGTGATTGTTTCCTTGTCTAGATAGATGGGCATGGGTTGGGATTCAGAAATCCCACCATCAGCATAGCAAGTAGTCTGTGAAAACCAAAGACTGTTTATCACCTACAGGAACACAGCACAATGAAACATGGGGGGAAAAAAATGTGGCAACCTACAGAGGTTTCAAACTTATGGATTGAACAATTCAGTAATCTTCCATTGCACACCACATTAAAAACAGCACCTCATCCTGCAGCTCTAAAATACTGCTTCAGGAGAGGGAACACAGTTTTGACTTCCATTATCCTGCAGCCTGCAGCAAGGAAGTGCCTTGGTCCTGAATCAGAACCCACAGGAATTTAGCAAGTGCTATTTCTGCTTGTAGTAAAATCTTCAATATGTAATTTACATCTTGATATGTCATCATTTCCTGGTATTTAACTTAGTAACAGCTTCTCCAAAGTAGAGATTTTATTACATAAATTATGGAAGTAGCAGACTGGGTGTAGTGGAGACAGCATAAACTTCTGAATCAATACAAAATATGTCCCTGGTAGTAGTTGTTATTCTATGCAGGTATGTTATTGATTACAGTCATAATGGTCTCACTTTAGTTGCCATCAATAACTCACTACTTGTATTGTCACACTGAATTAAAAAAGAACCAGTCTAAAAATATGAGGAGAAGTTATACCAGCATGGCATGACCCTAGCCTGTGGAGCAAAGAAGTAAAACACTGTCAGTTTAAGTTTTCAAGGATTTGTGTTTGAGACTTCACTTGACATTACATTGATAAAATAAATTCACATGTGATCCTTATTTGGGACAAAAGAATATGTGTCTTAAACATTGCAGAAAACTTTCAAATTTATGGATCCTGCATACACAAACAGTTTTCAATACCTTGAGACCATGAGAAGACAGGTACTGCTACACAAAACTGAACCAAAGTTTTATGAGTGGCTATTGACATTCTACTGATGAACATGACTGAAGCTTCCTTGCATCAGATTATGAATTGTAGATAGAATGTTAGATTATTTCAGCTTTTTAAATTCCTAATTTTGGAAAACAGTCTCCATAAAATGCCCATATTTGCTACTCAGCAGAGGGATAGTCACAAAGTGCCAATTAGAAGACTTGATTGCACCTCACAGACTGGATCAGCCTCCAGAGCAGTCTGTCTGTATGCACTGTTTTAATCCACAGCCACAAGTGGCTGCCCTCTCTCAATCAGGCATCAAATCAACATGCCCAAAGTTATTGGAGCTACTCCAACTAGAGTGAACTCACACCTGAGATTCTCATTCCCCAAGACAGTTGGCACTTTATGAACCATATTTTAAGTCCCACTGCAATTTGCTTTCCTCTGGGCAAACTCTACAAGCTTTGCTACTTGCATACTACTAAAAAGATTATTGTTTTCCCCTTTAAAACCTGCAAAAATTAGACTACCCAATATCATGATATACATTCAGCTCTCATCAAGCTGTGAATCCAGTAGCCATGGACACTGTTGACAGTGAAACATGACAATAGAGTTTCTCACCAACAGGATAATCCAGTAAAAAAGTCTGTGCCATCACTTCTATCACTGGCCTGAATAGCAGTTACTTAAAATTTTATCACTACATAACCCAAATTAAACAGAGAACATTTACTGTAATAAGAAGATTCCATGGAGGTATTTAACTCATGGGTAGAATTTCCACCACCAGAGCAGATGAAGAAGAGGCAGTTAAATAACTGGAAACTGTAGGTCTAGTTTCACTGACTTTACATTGCAATCAATGTAGATCAGTTAATAAGAGACTTCTTCATAGAGGAACAAGTTAGGGCAACATTTTTCTGTACAAAAAAAGCCCCATGATCATTCCTTGTATGAGAGCAGAAATAAGAGGGGAAGGTAACTAAGCTTAGAGCAGAAAAAAGGCATTTGTGATACACAAAGCCCAGCTCCTGTAAAACTACTGCTCAGCACCTCAGTCAGTCAATATGACTGCACCTGTAAGAATTCTCACACAGATTACTTCATCAGGTAATTCCAACTATTTCCAACCAGAATGCAGGTCTTGGTACCAATCCCCTTAAAAGTCCCCTCTCAAGGATAACAGTGAAAAGGAAGCACTGATGGCTAATTCTAGACTCCAAATTACTAGGTTCTGAAAAAATAAGGAAAATAATAAATATTTTGAGTTTGCTGTAATGACAAAATATCAGAACTTACCCCAAACTGATTTACTCACTTCTTCCCTCCCACTTGCTTGCAATGTTTAAGCTGTAATTCAATAATGCATTTCAGAAGACAGAAAATGCTTCACAACTCTTAAATAAACCATAAGCAGCTAAACAGTACCTGTTCTGGAGGACAAAGGCCTGTTGCTAAGACACTAGACTTCAAGTTTCCAATGGCTTATGACAGCAGTAACAAGGCAAACAAAATAAATAATAAAAATGAAATTGTCAAAGATACCTTGACAGTGTCCTTTTAATTTTCAGCCAACTTGAGATGTCACGTAAGCACTGAAGCAGCAAAGAGGTGATACTGCTTAGATAGCAAAATCTCAATTCCTCCCTGACCTACAAATCAGAAGCTAATAGATTGGTGGTGCACTGGTGTATATCTGCACGGTATCTCATGGAAACCCTGTACAGCTTCTGAAACAAAATGGATGTGCTCTGAGATGCAGAAAAAGCATAACTATAAATAACATCAACTGAAGCATGCACAGAAGATTTTGACAACCCAGTCAAGGACCTTATGGAACAAAAATCCCAAATTGTCTAAGAAAACCATCATATTTGAAGAGATGAAGCATACTGCATGTAGCTCAGGAACAGAAAGGTCTTCCCAGTGAAATATAAACTGGAGAGCGAGACAGAGGCACAACCCTGCCCATATGTTCTCAATGGATCTCAGTACCTTGTAATACTGCCAGCAGCAGCATCACCACTGTGCAAGTGGTGGAGGAGAACTACCTTCTTGGAGCCCTTAGTCTGGAACCTGTGATCTGAATATCACAATTTTACTCTTTCGAAATATATAGTCAAAATATGTGCTTTACTATAGTAAAATCACTTATCTCATGGTAGTTAACACCAGTTGATTATATAGAGTATTAAGACTTGCAGAATCAAACCAAGATACCTTTCACATGAATGTTTATCTAGATGGAACAAAACCCATGTACCTACAAAGCAAATATATATATACACATACATACAAATGCAGTTTCAATTTTTACAGAATTGGATAAAATAACCTGTTAAAAAAAATCAAGCCAGTTACTTCAAGAGTATAATGCTGCCTTAGTTAAGATTCAGTATTCTCAGAAAGACACATTTGTTCCAACAATGGCAAGCTCCCAGTAATGACAACACTGTAAGAAAATATATGTTCTTTGTAGGAATGAGGAGTAATTAGATATGAGCTTCATTACCTGAATCAAAGCATTCTCTACAAAAGGTCAAAATATTTAAAAATGTCACCCATACACACATTCCTACTGGATATCTTACACATTTTTTAATCCACAAGATTAACTGATATTCCAAGAAAAGCATTTATTTTGGTTGGTCAAAATGTCAGATTACCCTGAAACAGTGGCAATCGATGAATTTCATCAGGACTCCAAAAAATTATTTTGTTTGATCACTGTAAATAAATTAATGAGTAATAGATGCTGTCCACTTACTATTAAATGATTAGCCATTTACAGACAACACACCAAATGCTACTTGAAATTGTGAATGCCAGAGGGTTGACTGTCAGGCTTTCAAAATATTGGATATTACTAAATTAAGATGTCTGTTCTTAGAATGTTGACAAAACCAGTCACAAAAAGAATTGGATTCACTAGAATTAGCTATTTCTTTTAAATCCTACTTAAAACAAATGTGACCTAAGCTAATGGAGAAGATGTACACTCTAGAAGCTCAGCAGACTGCACCAGAAGAAGCTTTGCAGTTTGTTTTGGACTGCCTGTGAAATGCAAGGGTAGGAGTGAAAAGGACAAACAGGGAACAAAACATTTGCACTGCAGTTTTCTGGGGTTGGCTTTGTTTTACACAAGTTAGCTGAAGGAAATTAAAGCCACTTCATTATCTAAGGTGATTGTTTCTTTTCTCAGATGCTCAGGTGGTTATCTGCTTTGCTTCAGCTCACAGGTAGACCACATCCTACCTGAAATTTAAGAAAATTTCCCTGTTCTTATTTTAATGCTTAAACCCATGAAACCTCTAATGCCCTTCTGTAAAGCAAATATGTTTGTCAAGTTACATGTATGCTCTGAATGTCTTGCATTATGGAAACAACACTTTTTCTAGAAATGGGCGAATTTTAATCCTTAAAATATCATTTCTAATTTCCAGGAGACACACATGAAGATTGAATAAGGAAACTGCATGCAACACACGTGAAACTCCTTCCCCATCCATATTGGTGTAACTCTAGAGTTGGCCTTTTCCTCCTTATTGTGTAGAGACAGACAAGAAAGTAAAAGAAACTGACCTAAGTGCTTTGAAGGTAACTGTGATGTTATTAGGATGGCCCCACACCTGACAGAACAGTCACACTCTGATTAAACTGGAAACACACAAGGCAAATGTAACATCACACTTAGCTGCTACAGCATTTGTTTACAATGTCTGTGTCAATGATTTATACTCACACAATAAAATATTAAGAGCAACAAACTATAAACCTGGCAGCACAAGAATTCCAACAGGTTTTCCTTGCAGTGTATCAATTCTGACACTACCCAAGATCCACCAAAAGCACTGCAGATATAATGTGTTGCATTACATAAAATCAAGTACAGAAGCTTAGTTTTATATAACTGTAATATGCATACAGATGGTCTTCAGGACAAGATATCTAATCTAAACTACAGTTTGTACAAAATCTGAAGTATAAGCAAGAGGCAAGAATTTTGCCATTTCTAGTACAGTGTCCTAACTCAACAAAATGGGAAACTCCCTTTACTTGTAACTCTTGTTGGTTCTTCCAATATTAAAAACTTACTGATACTGAAATCAATTGCAGAGATTTTGAATTTAAGAGATGAAATTCAAAGAAGGGAATTATTTTTTAGCCAAACAGAACATCAAAACTATGATTATATAAACTGAAATTCAGATATTTGACTGCAACTATGGCATAATATTAAAATAAAGCAAGTCCACTTCATAAAGATCACCAATGTAATATAAAATGCAAACTATGATCTCTGAACAATGCACAAGTTTGAACCATGCAGTCAAACTATTGTTCTTGCCTTCCTAATGCATTCCTTTGGCCAAGCAATGGGAAGATAAACCCATTTGCCTAATGGAGCATATAATTTAAATATTTCAGACAAGACTTGACAGAGATGCTGCTTAAAATAAATTTAAGAATCATTCATCCAAATACCTTGCAGGATGAAGACCCCAGCATAATTCACAACTTATTTTTTCATACAAACTCCAAACTCTCCAGCCCCTGCAGTTACTTAAGTCACCATGCATACCCTGTATTACTTTATTACAGCAAACCTTTTCCTTTTTTTCCATTAGGGATTTAATACAAAGCTGCATATTTTCTCTTTTGCAGTGCCTTGCAACATTTCCAAAATCACTAAAATTTCAGATTTTACTACTGCACCATGCAGTGCTACACAATTTTGTAAACAAAATACGTCTAAATTTATGGAGCCTTAAAGGACTAGTGTATTCAGCAGATTGCAGTACTTTATCCACAGGAAGTTACAATCAGGCAATGTCAATATCCTGTCATTTAGAAGCAGGATTTTTTACCATAAAGCATTCCCATTAATACAAATCAGGAGAGCTGTTTCCCGCCTTCCCCCCGCAAAACTTGCATTTAGGGTTCAAGCCACTGGCACGATAACAGGTCTTCACTTGATAAAAAAAATCTGCTTAGGGTTTTGTTTTTTAACATGCTATGAATCACGTTTTGCATTGTGACCTACCTAAAGGCACAACAGTACAGCGTAACAAGCAAAGTGCATGTTTTAAGAATTCCCCCTTTCACATACACAAACAAGTGCCTACATTAAAGAAAAAGAGAAAAAGCACGAAAGACAGTCTTTACTATTTTATATTCACTAGAAGTGAACATTTCAAAGAGTTTTTCAACTTCTACAAACGTCAGATTTTAACCGTGAACCTCAATACCGCAGGGAAAGCGAAAATTAAAAAATAACCCCTAACTCTGGCTTTTAAGTCTGTAATGGATGTCGCGTGTGTGAAAATATAGGTTAATTTTGTTTGGTCTTTGCTACAAAGAGACTCATCTCCTATGCATGCCACAAATAACCAGAGCAATGACTTCCCTCCATGACACAAGCTGCCCATCATATTGCAGGATTATTAAAATGTTGGTTTGTTTAGGGCTTGCTTGTGTGTGTGGCTTGCGTATGTAATTCAGGCATTCGCATACATCAACTCCTCGTTGCGCATCTCACAATAAACTGATGAACGCTGTTAAACCTGAACCAGCAACCTTTAGCAAACAAAGAAGTCTAACCTGGAATCGTGATGCAAAATCACCCCAAAACGTACTACACCCTGCAAGAACCTCACAGAGAATAGCCCGGCAACCTCATTCATTCCCTCCCACCCCAGCGATCTGCTCACCATCTCCGTCTTATTCCTCTGTCCTCAGCTTAATTTCCTTGCTTCTACTGGCTTCAAGGAGGCGGCGTACAATAAAAACAAAAAAAAAAAGAAAAAAAGAAAAAAAGAAAAAAATTTAAAAAAATAATAAAAAGGTGAAAGCCCCCAACTCTTCAATAAGCCGCTGGGCAGGCGCTGGGCAGCATGTCAGCCCTTGTCCTCCTCTCGCGCAGGAGCCGCTCCCGCCGTGCCCGCCCCGCGGGTGCCCGTCCGTCCCCCGCGCGTTCCCCGGGAGAGCGCCCGGGCTGCACCAGCTCCTGCCGCCCGCTCACCCACCGAGGCAGCCGAGTAGTCGGAGCCGGGCTGATTTTCCCCTCCCACCTCCACATTCCTATTTACAAAGGGTATCCAAGACCATCTTTATCCAACGGGGGGGGGGGGGGGGGGGGGGGTGTGGGGGAGGAAGGAGGGGGAGGTGGAAGTACTCATTAACCCTTTTCTTGCATTTACCTTTTCTACTGCAATTTTTAGAGCACACAGGGGAATCCCCCTTCTCTACAGAGCACATGGACTCGTTGCCATCGGGCCCGCGGGGTCCCCGCTCCCACACTCCGGCTTGGCCGCTGACGGTGCCGTTCCAGCAAAAAGGTCCAAGGCCACGGCTGGAAAACGCGCGCCCTCCCCAAACTATTGCTCGGGAAACAACCGGAGCGGCCCGCGGGGAGACGGGAGCGCACTGCCCGGCCCAGACCATGATGCCACCGCCCGCCCACCTCTCTATTTATTTGTTTATTTTTCCTAGCGGGGCACATTCCTCAACACTCGCACCTGGGGGCAGGAGGGCGGCAGGCGTGAGGGGGCGTGAGAGGATGTGAGGGGGCGCGCGCCGTGCACGCCGCGCGCGCCGCCCGCCTGCGGCCGCACGCGAACCGGCGCGCGCCTCCCGCGCCGCGAATTTTCCCATTGGGAGGCGCCGCTGCCATCGCGCCCGGCAACCGGAGCGCCATTGGCGAGGCCCCGCCCCGCCACCGCGCGCTGCCGGCCGCGCCACGCGCCATTGGCCCGCGGACCTGTCCGTCACACGCGGTGGCCCCGCCCCCGGCGGGCGTGGCCGGAGGAGCGGCCGCAGGCGCGGGGCGGGAGCGCGGGCGGTGCGCGCTCGGCGGGGACCGCGCTGTCACCTCCGGCACGGGAACGCGCTGGCACGGGAACGCGCCCCCGCCCCGCTGGAGGCTGTCCGCGCTCGGGAATGAACGGTGCCGTGCACAGCTGTTCGCCCCGGGGTGGCGGGCCCAGCTGGTGGCTGAGGGCCCGTCAGGTGCAGCCAGCCAGGTAATGCTGGCACGCGATCCGCATGGGTTTGTCTAACTTGACCTTCTCACCGTTTGCAGTGGTGTGTGATCTGCCATCCTCGCCTCTCGGCTTTGTCTTGGGTAACCTGAATAGCTTGAGCTTCCTACGTCCCTATTTTATGTCGTGTTATCTCCTTCATTAATGTTCCTCCTTTGAATGATTTCTTGTGGTTTTCCTCCCTCCTTAACCGTGGGAGCCAGAAGTGGTGCAGCATTCCAGTGTCCCTGTGCTGTGGACAAAGACAGTGTCACTCCCCTGTCCCCCCTATATATTCTGTATTTTATACAGTAAATGGTTAGAGTGTATTACCAAAGTATTACCCTGAGAGGTCACACTGAAATAATAACAACTAAATTATTTTTTGAGGTACTTTTTGCGATTCTGGCCCCATCCCTGCATTCTTTATTTCCAGATGCATTTCCTCATATTTTATGATATTAAAAATGCAATTTACTGGACTGGGATGACTTATTGGGCACATCAGATGATTTTGTAACCAGTTGTGAATTATTCACTCGTTTATTAGGCTACAAAGTCTACTAATAAATATTTTGCACCATCTAAGCAAGTGGTAGAGATAATCAAACTGGATCTGGGCAAAAACCCATCTCTATAGAAAACTGTCAGGGTCTCTGATGTCTCCCCTTTAAAGCTGCTTTTTTAAACCTCTCAGGGAAAAGATATTTAATCTATCTACAGTGTGCTTTATGCATTCCAAATAATGTGCATTCCAGCACTCTGTTCTCTTCCAGAACAAACTCTTTAAACAAATGTCAGGACTATTTCTCTTTTAGCTTTTGAAACCAACTCAGGACAATTCTACAACCCTTTCATTTAGCTTCTGCTTGTATTTTAGCCTTCTCCAAGAGAGTTTCTGCCCTGACAGTACCACTCTCTTCGAGTGGATGCAGAATCAGAGCCTACTTGGGATCAGTCTATTCAAATTTCACAAACAATGGAAGCCATACACTGATCCCCAAGGACAGGGTCTAGAAGGGACAACAATAACCAAGCTGGTTTAGGCAGAACAAAAGGTAGACACAAGAATAAAAGGAAGAGTCAAAATGGCCATCAAATCCACTATTCACAAATTCTTGCAGTGGACTCTTTTTGTGCAGCCTCCTAAAAAGCTTTTTAAACGACTCTGAACTTATTCTTACTTTCCATATGTATTAAAAATAGAAACAAAAAATCAGGAAAAAAACACCATTCAGTTTTAAGCCTATGGACACTTTCTTCTTCCCATATACATGACTGCTGCTGAAGGTATGCAGATTATCATCTGCAGATTTTACATGAGAATCGAGTCTAGAAGCTAAACAATCTTTGGTCACAGTGATGAGTCTATACTTTAAGACTCAAACAGAGTGCCAAAAAGAACATTACATTACATTTAATGTGCATGCATTTTACCTATTTCAGTGTAACAGAGATTTGTATAATTTGTCTATTTAGTCACCAGATAACCGCTTTAAATAACAACTCTGTACCTAAAAACATTAATACATTCTAGGTTTATATGTCTCAAGGTAATAACTGCAATCTATTATTGTGTTTCAGAAGCAGTAGTACAAAGAATGATGATCATACACTCACCCAGTAATTTTCATCAGTAGATCTCAAGAGACCTTGCAAAGGTCAATGTGATCATCCCATTGTTGATGATGGAGAGGGGAAGCATTGAGGTGAACTTGCACAATGTCAAATGCCACAGCAGTGCTAAACCTGACAGTTGACTTCAGGTTTTCTGTATCCAGTAAACGTGACAAGCCACCTAACACATCCATATACCCCTGGGAATTATTTTAATTACTGTTTCACATCTTGTGTGTATTGTGATTATCAGTCTTAGAACCTGGAAGAACACTCTATGGTGTTTCCTTACAGGCTTCACTATAAAACATTTTGTAATTTACAGGCTCCACTGAAACCCTCTATTGCCACCCATGAAAAAAAAAGTCCGAAATAAAGTTTGAGATTTTGTTTGAAAAATGAAATAATAATATTTCAGTAGGACAAAAAGGTGACACAGATGCAATCCCGAACCAAATATGCAGATTTAGGGAATATTACTAAATGTTTGGTTATCAGTTCTGATCATGCTGTGCTAATAAGTGAAAGCAAATTTGATGCTGTCACTTGTGTTTTTCTCAATCCTCAGGAAAGCTGTCCTGGCTGGAATTAATCCCTTTGCAAACTCAGGGCTCAGTGACTTTGGGGCCTTCCTGGGAGCAATCTCGGCTGAAGGAGGTCAAGGGGAGCAGCATCCCTCACAGGGGCCTTGTTCTGAGGGGTCAGGAGCTGCATCCAAACCCACCAAGATTTCCAGCAGCAGCCTGGGAGTGTCTGTCCTCAGAGGCATGAGTACTGTGATGCTCACATCAGTAATATTATTATTTCACACCTTCACAGAATCAGCAAGGTGAGACCTTTAAGATCATGAACTCCAACCTCATTAACCACTGTAACCTCTATAAACCACTAAACCACATTACCAGATTTAAACATCTCCAAGCACGGCAGCTCTGCACATCCCTGGGCAATCTGTTCCAATGCCTGACCACCCTAACAGTGAAAAAAAATTTTCTACTGCCCCAATTTCTCGTCTCAGCTCTAAACCAGCTACGCTGGCAGCAGACTGAGGCAGCCAAGAAGCAGCTCGGGCACTGGGAGATGATTCCCCACCGCGCTGGGGGATGCTGGGCTCTGTGGCACCGGGGCAGAGCTGCAGGGCTCCAGGCCAGGGGTACAGGAAAGGTGTCGGTACCGGTAGGCCCGGGCTAGGAGCACAGGGAAGGTGTCGGTGCCGGCGAGCCCCGGGCCAGGAGCACAGGGTAAGGACGGTACCGGCGGGCCCCAAGCGAGAGGCACAGGGAGGTGTCGGTACCGGCAGCACCGGCGGGAGGAGGAGCCGGGCCCGGCCCCCGGAGGGGCGGCGCTGCTCGGCCCGGCCGCCCTCCGGAAGCAGCGCGGGGGACGGGCGGTGCGGCGGCCGTGGGTGAGTGAGGGAGGCGAGGGAGGGACCGAGGGACCGGGGGTCACCGTGCCTGCAGAGCGGGCTCGGACACAGCCCGGCGCCGCCTCAGCTGCCACCAGCCTCCGGGAGCTGCCGGGCTCCTGCTCTGGGTGCCGTTCCTGGCCACCGCCACAGCCCCGGCCCTCCCCGCTAAGGAAGGTGCAGCTCCTGAGCGCCATTTGCTTAAGGCTTTTATCCTAATTTTATCCAGCAGCACCTCTGGGGATATTTTCAGGTGTCAGTTCGCACCTGTTTTCCTTGGTTATGCGATGGCATTTCATTCCTGCGTGGGTGGTGGCTGGTTGGTATTTGCGTCACGTATAGGAGCAATTGTAAGTGTACAAGAATAATAAAGTAATTTTAAAATTAGGTTTTAATATGTAGTGACCCTTTCAGGTCAAGCAATAGTCATAGTTATACAGTGAAAACTACTAATGTCTTTTGGTGGTTCCTACCTGAAGAAAACCTAAGAACTGTACAAGCTAAAAATACAGCTTTTATCTAAGGAGCAGGCCCTGCAGAAGGCTCCGAGTCTGCAGATCCGTTGCTGATCGTGCTCTTAAGAAACTGGGGCAAAGGCTGCTTTACCCCATTTTTGTAAATGTTTCTAAAACATGATGTGGTGAAAGGTTATGTTTACTGGCGTTTGTTCTCATGGAAGCTGTACAGTGGACCTCATCTAGTAAAACGCCAGAGAGAAATCAAGCAGCAGAAAATAAAATTAGCCCATTAAACTTGGGAGTGCCATTCACCTTACATGTTATTTTCTGTGTTTCATAAGTGTTGTGCTTTTGCTTTGCTGCCTCTTTCAGGGAAGACTGACTCTTCACCTTGGTAGGATTACAAAGCCTGGGTTACTTACAAATGCTCTTCACAGGGAACAACCTGGAAGTCATCAAATTATAGATCCATCTATTCCACTTCATCTGTAGTTCTTAGTATTGTTACTGTGGAGCATGTGTTACAAAAGGGAAGTGCAAAAATGAAACAGTAAAATGTTTTGAAAATGCAGCCAGGAGACACTTTTCTCTGAGAGAGAAAAATAGATTACTTTTAAGAACTAATCAAGCATGTCTTATTTTTGATGATTTTAAATTCTCTATTAAAAACCTAATTTCAGTAGTGCAAGAAAATACATCCAACTTTATGACCCTTCTATGGGCATTTGAGGACTGTGGGCTCAGTTTCATTTGGGCATACTCAAAAGAGACAGTAAAATAGTTCTGTACTCTGCTGAACATTAGCTACTGTTGTAGTACATAGAACTAGCAGATTCCAGTGAATAATGGTTTTTAGCTGTGTTTTAGACTGCACCTAAACAATAGTTTTGGATGAGTTGAGAAGCACTTGAGATCACTGTGGTAACTGACAGATGTTATTTATGATGCTTCATTTGTGAATATGAAATACATAACAAATGGCTTCCTTTTTCAAAGCGTGCTACTGGGAGTTCTTAAGGGTAAAACAGTTTTATGCCAAATTGTGAACTGATTATTTCTAATCAACCAAATGATGGTGGAGCCCCATGAAAAGAACATACACAATCTATCATGTTTGGGTCTCCTGAAAGTCCCTCTAAATGCTACCTTATGCTGGCATGTATCCACTCAGGCTTTTAACAGATCCTTCAAATGAGCAAAACAACACACTGCACACTGTGCTGTCTAACAGAGTACTGTAGCACAGAACAAGAATGTTAGTTACTTTAATGTCATTTCCAAATTAGAGGTGCCATTTGGAGCAGAACGCTTAATTACAGGATGTTTGTGGTTCTTGACAAGCTGGTTTGTGTGTATTAGGCATAAGTTGGACAGCAAACTGGAAGCATTACAGAAATAGGAGATTGTTGCTATCATGTCATCCTTGGTAACTGTTGTCTTATTGAGTAGGAATAAGCAAACTAGAATTTATAAAAGCTCATTATCCAGAGAGCAGTCTTCACTGTCTCCAATCTAGAGCACAGGATTTCTCCCCCATTCCTGCAGACCTTGTTGCATAGTGTGTATATTCTGGCTTGTATTCTCCTCAAAAAGAAAATCAGAAAGCAAGTGTTGTACCACAACTTAGCCTTTTCTATATGAACTCTTTAAACTAGGGCACCTCCTTCATTTCTACGGATGGTTCTGAAGACACATTTTCTGCAGAAATGGAAATTGAAAATCAGCTTTTGATCTAGCTTTGGACTTGCTGTAGGATCAAGTTGCAAGTGGAAGTCAGTGCTGGCCTAATCTTTTTCACCTTCTCCTCTCCTTGGTGTGTGGGGACTCAGCTGAGCTGAGCACATGTGCTTTGCAGCCCCAGCTCTGCAATGTGCTCATCCCATCCCTGTGGCTGCAGCAGCAGCTTTTATATGAGTATGAGCTCGAGAGAAAGGTACCTGCATGAAGACTTCTTGATTGAATGTTTATGTATTTACAACATCCATGACAGCCTCTCGTCAGTTTTTTTCCTCTTAGTGTTTTGTTAATTATTGTAAATTTCAGAATATCCAAATTTGAGTCTGACTTTCATTATGCTTTTATTTAAGAATTTAAGGGTAATATCCACAACAGGTGTTTCAAGTGCAATGTCAGCTTTAATCAAAGAAGGTACCAAAATACATTGCTTGCCTCCTTTGCCAGTTAAGTGTTGCTGCTGTTTTAAAGGGGTAGCTCTGTTTTATCTGCCTTAAACACTTCTGTCTAAAAAAAAAAAAAAGGTGGAGCCTGAGATAAAAAATGCTGGTTTGGTATTTGGGGTTAAGAAAAGCATAAATGTAACTTTAAGAACTAGTAAAATCAAGCAAGGTTCATGGGGTGACAAAAAGCATTCTGTCAAAGCAGTAGTACCTAATCATAATGATTGGGGATTCTAGAAAGATACTGAAGTATTCAAAATACTTGTCCTTCTAGATAATTGTGATGAGTACTGCAAACTTACTATGCAGCTGTTTTCTGACTGGCAGTTTTTGTTTAATTTTTATGCTGGCCAGTAACTTGCATGAACAGCTGGACCCATTTGATTATTTGAAGGGAACTGAATAAATCAGGCAATGAGCATGAAACCTGTTTATTAAAATATTGGTTTTATGAGTGATTAATTGCAAACAGTTTTCTATCAAGTAATCCATTTAATTATCTGGCAAGGCACTTAGCAGCCGTATCTCCATAGTCAGCAAGAGTAGTCAGTGACAGTTGTCATTAAAATTGTATTTTATATCCCTGCTTTCACCAAGTGAGCTGCTTTGCACTTTGCCAGAAATAAAAGTTTTTAGGATTCCCTGGCATACTCCCAAGTAGTGCTGTAGGTGGGAACCTCTAAACCCATAGATTTGAAGGTGATCTCTTCTGGGCTGTGAGTGTTGTTTCTGAAATAATCTGTATGTAGAAGATCCAAGTCTTCCAGTACTGGCAGTTCAAATCCAGCAATAGAAGTCTGAGAAGGGGCATATCACCTTCTCAAAAGTGGTTACAGTTTCTCTATAAAGCTGGCTATGTTCTTTTTAAAGACCTGGCTAGTAAATCAGTTATCCAAAATTCAAGACTGCATCTTCATTTTATGGTGAATTTCTAATGCAGTTATTTTGGGATTGACTTGATAGAGGCAAAGAAAGCCAGCAGTGTGTAATTGTGTAACCTGTTTAACACAGAATAGTTGGGATAGCTCTGCTATTGCTGCTTTTAGCTCATGGATTATGAGTCAACTTGGGAGGGAAATTCCTTTTGTCAGCGAACAGAATTTAAAATACTTTGAGGTGTATTTATATATATACAGACACACACACGCTCCTGTGCACTAATTTTCTTGTCAAGCATGTCAGGAGTGTTGCACCTCTTTGTGAGTTATTTCATGTCCTGCAGCAGAAGAGTCTCTTTGGAGATATTGGCTACAAGACTGAACTTATTGTGCTCTGGCAACAACAGCAGGCTGGTTGTGGTGCTGAACTGTGGCTTAACAGGAGCCAGCAGCTATGGGCAAGTTGTTAATTTAAAAATAAAATCTGTATAAATGCTTCACTTGCAGCTCTGTTTTTGGTAACGTGAATGTAGTCAAGATGATCCATGTCCTGATACCTCTTATGACAAATTATGTAGCAATTAAAGGGCAAGAGAGACCCTTTCCACATATCTTGAAAGTAAGGTTAAAAATCCTGGGTTTTGTACAGAAGTTTTTTCAGTTGTTGAGTCCCTCAGATGGCCTTAGAGTTGTGGTGTTGAATTCTGCCTCCCTCTCCCCTTGACTTGCCTTGAAAGTCCTTGCATGGCAAAAGCTCTCAGTAAAAATAAAAATGGCTGTGTACCATTGGGCATTGGTGGCATTCTGATAATTGTTTGAGCAGCCTCAAAAAGTAAAGATCAGACTGCAGGTTTATTACCAGAAAAATGTTAATTGGACAACACAAAATATTTGAAAGCTGTTTTGTTGGTTTGAAATGGAAAGCACATTTGTCATTCCATCTGCATGGCCAGAATTTTAAATATAGCACAAGTGCTGGAAACTCCTCATCAAAATGTAAACTCTGGACACAGAATATCCCATGTGTTTCTGTTTGTTCCTGACCTTTTACCCAATGCTAAACAATAATAATTTCTCCTGAACATTGATAGTAGCTTGGCCTAAGTTATACTTTATTTGCAGGTCTGTGAGTGTCTTTAATGAGGCTTTTTCTGTCTTCTGCAACAGTTTGAGTCTTATTTTCTCCTTTATTCTAAAAGAAGCATTTTGCCTTCCTTAAGAGAGGGGAAAAAAGTAAAGGTGCTTTGTTAGTAATGAGCAGAAAATTGCATAACAGTGTTTTTTTCATGTTTTGCTAGCACTCTACACTCTGTCAATATTTTCTTGATGCAGGTTTTTTCTCTAAAAATCTGAACTAGCCAGCCATAAATTTGAAAGAACTACGTAAGAATTTGATTAGTAAACCAGTCTTTAGAACTATTCTGTTTTGGAAGTTGTATTTTATTTATGTATTTGTATTGTGAGCTATTAGTCAGTACATTGCAATCCTTAAGCTCTAGCACAGCAGCAAGTTTCTCTTTTTATAATTTGCAGTGTAATTGATAATCTTTATTACCATTTTAGGCTATTACAGAATGACCTTGTATTGAGCCTTTGTGGAAGAAACAAGATTTAAACATCAGATCTTCAATGTGCATCCTTCTATTCAAATTTGACCCACGGCCAGTTTCAAAAAATGCATACAGGTAAGATGGTTGTAGTTAAAACAGACCTGCTTCTGTAATATTTTACACAATTCCTTTTTGTACCCAGTGTGTGAATTACAAACTCAAATCAATATTATGTGTTCAGCTGTGCTTCTGTAGTGTTTAACTTCATGGCTTTCCCCATTGGAGGAGTTACTGGAGCCTTTTTAGAACCCTTTGGTTTTAGGCTATATCAGAAGTCTTGAAGTTTCTAATCAAGGACCTTTTGCTTGTGATCTGTTGTGCTGTGTAAGTCCCTTAGATATTGTACTCCAGTGTTTGGAAGTGCTGCCTTCTACTTTATTATTCAAACTAAGTGGAATCCTGTTTGTTGGGCATCACAGTTGTAGCTGTCCCCTGCTTTCAGTGTGATAGATCTGTTTAAGGCTTCCAGTTTGCAACCAAGGAACTTCTAGGAAGTGTCCTAGCCACTGCTTGCAATTAAAACTGTAGGCAATAAACTAAGTCGTGTATGAAATGTTTAGGCAAAAACTGAAGAAAAAATAAGCTTGCAGGCTTCTAGGTCAGTTTCTAAGAATTTCTCGATGTCATGCAGGTGAATTTCCAAAGTATTAAACATCCTGTAATCATCTTCTCTCTCATTGTAGCCTGTCCTCTTTAAATTTCATCTCCAACATCAGTATCTTTGAGTTCACTGAGTTTGTAATAAAAAGACAGCAAGCACTTCAGGCTGTAAACAGACTGTGAGGTTTATTGCTGTGTTTATATGTACTGTATAGGTTCCATATTACTTTGTAGGGTACAAGTATTGGTATTCACCCAGAAACCATCAGTCAGTCTGCTCAGTAGATGGTTGTGCCTTTCACTGACTTCTTTTCTTGTCCTCTTGGATTAAGTAGCAGATGCCATTCTACAGAAAGAGAGGAAATGAGAATGGAAACCTCAGTTGTCCAGAGTGCATTCCTTTCTGCATCTGGAGCCTGCCTGAAAAGGGATTTTGTTTATGATGTGACTGGTGCTGAATTAATATGTCCATTTATTTGGTCTGACTCTCTTTGTGTTGGTAGTTAGCAAAAGACAGATTCATCAATTTGATGCCCCTTGGGAAAATCCTTTGGATCTAAACTGCAGTTGCTTGCCAAGTGAACTTTCTGCCATGATCAATATTTAAAAGTAGAACTTAGAGTAGTGTGCTATAAAAAATTGCATCAAGATTGAAGTTCTTAATTTATATCAGAGAACAACTTGCTGTCAGCATCAGAATAGGACAAAACTTTTGAGATGTTGGTCCAAATTCAGGAATATTTAATTGTGTTTAAATTTCTCTATATCTTTTGTTAAGCAGTGCTTGCTCTATACCTGACATAAATCACCCTGGGCTACCTGTTAGGGTGGTAAATCCCAGGCCATTGGACCAAGTGAGACCTCTCTCTACAAGTTCTTGCTAAGAGTGATTTTTCTTGACACTTCAGGCATCACTGTGCTGTAGCTCTGTTTATTTCATGGTGAGGTGTTGGAACAGTTTTCCCAACTAAAAGGGGATTCCTGTACCTGCAGACACGAATTTCTTTGTCCATCACAAACCAGGCAATTAAACTTCCCTCACTGTTCTCTGCTTTGCATTTCCAACTGAAAGAAAGTGTCAGTAATAGGAATTAGAAGTTTATAAGACAAACAGCTTGTCATTGACTGAGTTTACTGGCTAGAAGAAAATAGCCAAGCTAAAACCTGTTCTCTGTAAAACTTGGGAGAATTTTCCATCCAGGTAGACTCTGGTTTCTAGAGCAACATATTGGTCAATTTTCTTGACCATCTAATTAAGCACAGAGCTCATTCTTGTGACACACTAACAAATCCATCTGCCTGTAGCTTTGCTGCTGGTTCTGTTTTCCCTCTTGGGGCTTGTTTGTGGTAAAGTTTAGTGCAGTGTAACAAGCACTTTAGTGTAGTCCATTATTACTGTCAGAGGTAATATGCTGCCTTTACATCCTTCTGAATAGTACTGTGTGCATCTTACAAATAAATTAATGTTTCAAGCTTCAAAGCTATAATCACAGGCTCTTTTCTGGAGCTGAATTGCATTGTAGGAAATTGCTTTAATGGAATGATTTCTCATGTTTTCATTTCTCTCAATATTAAAATAAATCTTTATATGTAAATCCTAATACAGTTGAATTATTTCAGCTATAAAAATAGCTGAATAGGCTTTTTGCAATTTATTAGAAGATGGGGGTCACTTAATATTGTTCCTTTTCACTATAATTATGTTTCATAAATGACAAAATAAAGATGTTTTTATTACTATGTTTTTGTATACTAGCCTTGTGCTAAATTTAGGGTTCTGCATTAAACTTGAGATGGGGAATATTCAATCACACAAAAAAGACTTTGCTTATTTTTAGTATTTAGATACCATAAACAAATAGTAACTATGGAGTTTAATCTAATAGAAACTATGTAGTTTCATGTCAAGAATTATTGAAGGCAAAGTATAATTGAAGCTTCAGGAGATGAGAAGTGCACTTAAATATTTTTTTAAAGTAGAGATACTCATTTAAATAAGAATCTGTGAAAGGAGGCTGCATCCTGTTGATGGAGCATGTTGAAGTAAGATGACAGAAATTTGGTAAACCAACAGAAAGCCTATAGCTCAAAGACTAGGATCAGCTGGAAGAAGAGAAATTATGTAATTTTGAAAGGAACAATATTATATTTGCATTGGAAAGATAAAATTGTACATACAGTTTGCTTTCCAACAGATGTTATCTTTGTTAGGCAAAATACTAAGCACTTACCTTACAGAAAGGATGCCATTGAAGTGTCAGGTTTTTCTAGTTTCTCTATGGTTCATTATGATTCTTTTTCTGTAGTATTTCTAATGTGCAACTTGTACCTTGCAGTCCTCTTTTAAAACACTGTATTAGGGAAGAGATGAATTTGCAGGAAAGTTCAGAAACCTGCAGAAAATGTAAGTACATCTGAATGCCAAACAAAGTAATGAGATGTCATTGGAATTGAGTCTCGTGTGTTGTGGCTGAAAATTAGAATTAAAATTGTATGGTCTGTCTTCAGTTCCAGTAGCAAACTTGTCTTTGGCTGTGCAGCTGTAATTGAGATGCAGCTGGCAGGAGGAACTGACAGTGAAGAAGATAACTGAGGCTAAGAAAAACTGGTAAAGAAAATCTGCAGGTTTTTGAAAGATAGCATTTCATTAAAATTAAATTAAGCAACATAGCTGGAGAGAAGGGGGAGCATTCACTGTCTCACAGCTGAAATAAAGGCAAGTCATGTTGTGGGTACTGATGAGCAGGGCTTTGGGAGCTGCCCTGGAGCTGTGCAGGTCTGCCTGCAGTCCCCTGCTGCCCTCAGCCTCCACAGAGGGCCTGCCTGGGGTCACTGTTGTCTTCTACCTTTACTTGGATCCATTACCTGCTCCAACAAAAAACACTTTTAAAAAAATAATTTCAAAATAATAATAATTATTTTCTTTAATTAAGCTGTAACTGTGCTGAGGAATCTTAAGGTTGTTAATGCAATCTGAATTCAGTGTCTTCTTTTATAAGAATTATTTTTTTGAAAGCCCCACTTGCCTCATTCACTCACCAAGAGGGACTTGCTGAGTGTCTCTCGACAGTGAGAGAGAAGGCTGCTGTCAGATGTCAGTCCAACTTTAACACTGAGTGACAAAGGTGAGGTGGGAGATAAAGGATAGTTTCATGCTTGAAATGAGTTAATGCTCTGGAAAAAATTGGATTCTGCTCCTGCCTGTACTGTGAAGTTCCAATTTGTAAGTAATAGTGTCTTTTTTCCTCTTGTGTTCTGCAGGCTTATTCTAGCAGCTAATAGGGATGAATTCTACCACAGACCATCCAAATCGGCCGAGTTCTGGGACAGCAGCAATGAGATCCTTAGTGGTACGTGTGTCTTGCTGTTTTGAGGGGTTTATTATATCAGGGAATCATGGCATGGTTTTTTCATTGTTAGAGTGGTGGTTTTGCCTTTCTAATAAGAAATTTTCTTCTTTATACATCTAAGGAAAACATGTTGTGAGTTTGAAACATTTTTTAATTTTAATGTATTTAATAACCTAACTCTTACTTGTTCCATTAGGTCTGGATATGGAGGAGGGAAAAGAAGGAGGGACATGGCTGGGAATCAGTAAGAAAGGCAAGATGGCAGCCCTGACAAACTATATGCAGCCAAAGATTGATAAAAATGCAAAAGGAAGAGGTATGGAGGAGTTGAAATAAAAAATAAAAAAAGAAGTGGACAAACAAGCCCTGATGTTCCAGTAAAATAGTGATGATTACAATATTAATTTTTTTAACACAGCTTTATGGACAAAAAGAATGTTTATGTGCTGTAAACAATTTTTTTAACTGATGAGTTTGAGTACATATGTGAGGAACTTGACTTGGATAATGATTTCTTGATCAAGCAGGCATAAGTAAAACAAGATGTAGTGCCTAGAGCTTGAAGTCACATTCATACAAGCTATGCAGCAGCACCATCTCCTCTGCAAAGTAATTCTAATTAACAGGCAGAAAAATTAGCCAAGCACTGAGCTAGTTTTAGATTACAGTAGACTTCTTAAAGTGTATATTCATATTCAAATACCTTTGTCAGGGAATGCAACTTGGATTATGCTGGAGGTAGCCTAAAAGATTCTTCTTCCCCATTGATAAATCAGAGGAGGAGAAATAATAGAAAAACCCTCTTACAAAGAGGATGCTCAAAACAGCACATCTGTGGGGTTTTTTGAAGTAAAAATAGATTTGTGTGTAACTGTCATATGGTGCTGGATTGGGAATATATTGCAGTGACAAACAATGTTATACAGAGAAACAAATGAACCATGTCATTTATATTTCATTTTGGGATCATATATCAGGGAAGTGAAGCAAGACAAGAATTTGTAAGGTGGGAGGAGACAAAAGGTGCATCCAGTCCAGAATAGTTCGTAAATGTGAATTCTTAGAATTTCACCAAGAGCTTTTGACTGAGTTCTTCAGAGTAAAAGTCCTTGCTCTTAATGTGAACATGGTAGAATGATGTAAGACTTTTAAAGGTTGGTTCATTATTTGGGCTGGTTTTGTGGTTTGGGGTTTTCTTCCACTGTTACAGCCTGTTGGCAACAGGAATCTTTATCTTTCTGTTTGTTTTACCAGGGCTGTCAGAATAGTGAGCACACACATACAAGTTGCTCTATGTACTTCTCTTTCTTAGGTGCTCTTGTAACAAACTTCTTGACTGCAGATCTGGACAGCTACTCTTACTTGAAGAAAGTTTCAGTAGAGGGACATCTTTACAATGGATTTAATTTATTAGCAGCTGACTTGAAGTAAGTCTGTAAAACATCACAGTCAAATATCAGAGGGAGAAAGGTAATAACAGTGCTGTACATAAAAGTCATAGCACCAAAGTGTAACAATGCAAAGCCTGTCACAAACTAAACTTAGAGCTCATGTTTCTGGTAATTGGCATGCAAGGTCCTAATTTTATTGTAGTCTTCCTTTCCTTTGTTATTGTTCATCTTTCAAACACTGGAGAGCTGTCTTGTATTCTAAGCATTGCTTCCCACAAAACTTCTTGCAACTCCCTGATAGGCTGTAGGCAGTCTTTGCCCTGGAGGCTCTGGGGTTTGTATTTTGAGAAGACAAAACCTCAGCTCATAATTTCTCAGACACCTTTTTTTCTCTGAGAGTTGACATGCTGCAGCAGGATTAGAACAGCTGAAAGCTTTCAAGCTATTACTCCTGTCAGTGTGTCTGTGTCATTAATCTTTCCTTAAACATTAAAAATCATCACAAGACAAATAAACATTAAGTTTCTGTAGCTGAGAAAGGATGTTGGATACTTAATTATAATTTAGTGTGATTGGCACAGTCCTTTCCACTGCTTGTGCATGTGTCTGTGCACAAGTACATCTGCTGCTTTGCCTTCTGCCTGATGGGGAGGAATGGAAATCCAGGGCTGAGGCATCTCCAGGCCTGTGTCAGTTCCCAGCTGGATGCACACTGCATGCCTGGGAGCACAGCTGAACTGCCAGGGGCACACTGCTGCTTTGGCACACTTGTGCAGAAGCATTAATCTTGTCAGACAACCTGATGGTGCAGGGCCTTCTCCCACTCAGCTTTTCTGCATGCTTCTGGGAATGCACTTAAAGCAGAAGGCCAGACTGTTTACTGTTTTCAGTGGAAAGCATTTCTAGCACCCTCTCACTAACTGGCCTTGTATTTACATTTTTCACTTTCTGTATTTGACCACTTTCAGCTGATGGCCAAAGCTTACGAGTCAGTTCTGTGAAGGTACCATGAGTGTATTTCTGCTTGGTGGGCCTGTTTAGAAATAAATATATAGGTTATGTTTCCAGAAATTCAATCCAGTAGATGGCCAGGCAGTTGGAGTGTTTTACTCTCTACTTTATAAAGTTCATCGTCTCACCAGATACTTCCCAAAATTTTTCAGTTGCCTAAATTATTTTTTACCATGGTCAGAGGATTTAACTTTTTGAGCTTTCTGCTGTATGTTGCTGCCTTGCTACGTTGCATAAATTGGAAGGCTGTCTTTTACTGAAAAGGTAACAGAAGAAATAGATGTTTTCAAGAAAATACCATATTCAAGGTGTGACCTAGCAAGCAGTAAGTTTGAGTTTCTTCCTTTTAGTGTAGGAAAAGAGAATAGTCATAATGGCTGCTAGTACGATGATATTAAAGTAGGTTTGATTGATTTTATTTAAGGCAATCATTCCTGTGTTGGGTTTGTTTATTCCTCCATGCTGGGGTGATAGAGAGTTGTATGCTCAATTGAATAGTCTTTCCATGGTGATACAGGTCATAATTCCTTGTTGAGTATCACTCTGAAAGCTCTGTGTGTTGATTAACTTCTCTGCTTTGACATGTCCTTAGCCGTGGATACTCTGATGAAATGAAATTCTTGGCAAGCTAATGATGCAGAGCAATTTCAATAATATTTGTAAACTTGTCATTTTAGGAAATTAGAATTACTCCAAAGAGAAATGTGGTATGTGAACGGGAGCTACTTCTCTGTGTAAATAGAAAATGGTGTTGTAGTTGATGCTATTTTGTTGGGCCATGTTACTGTTCAAAACAAAGATTGAGGACTGTCCTTAATGTGTTCTTCCATTGTGTAACAAATAGTGATGGGCTCTGTTAGAGTGTGTGAAATGGAGGGGAAACTCAGACTGAAAGTGTAAATGAAGCACTGGTGGGAAGGGGTGTACCTGAGCACATTCTGCTGAGTTTAAGCAGCATATTTAGAGAGATTTACAATGTTTGAATCTTCAGGTACACGTTTCAGAAAAAGAAATTTTATCTTCTCTCAGTATGATTATGATGACAGTATGCTAGATGACAGGTGCAGTAATACAAGAAAGGGAGCTGGAAACAGCTATACAGATTATAAAATCTCATTGTTCATTTCCACAGCTTAGTGTGACTCTGATTTTTAACATGCATGGATTTTGACACTTTCAGTGTAATAATCTATTTACTCTGTGGCATCTCTTTATATCAATTTAAACACTATTGATTCGTTGTTTTAAGAAAATTACTTAGTACTTTTATTTTTCTTATTTTTCAGTTTATCATCTTGGGTGTACCTGCTGAGTATGAGAGTCATGAATATTTATTCAGTTCTGCTTTATGCTAAACATACTTTCATGTTGAATTATAGCATGTGGCAAACAGTGTCTGTTTGGAATCTTGTGCAGCTGCAAAATTGGCTTCCAGGAAGGCAGTGTTGCCACTCCTCTCATTTTTGCTGTCTGTAGGTCTGATTAGAAAGGAACAAGGTTCTCAGAGGCTGGACTGTTCTGTAAAGTAAATACCTGCTCAATATCTCAATATTCAAGGGGTTTTTGTTCTTTCTCCATTTGTGATAATACCTGAAGGCAGTGAGCTGCTTTTGTTGATGATCAGGACATCATTTCTGTCCTGGGGAAAAACCTGTGTTCAACAAATCTACTGCTACACTTACTCAGCCTTTCATGGGTACCTCAAACTTGTGTCAGGGCTGTTGTGGCAGCATCTCACTTGTGTTCCTTACTGCCAAGTGTGTAATTCAGACTGCCCTGAAGGACAAATTGGCAGCTTCTTGTCACCCACCCAGCAAGTGTAGCCTCTGACAGGCTGTCAGTTAGAGCCCATCTAGTTCATGTGCAATAAGATCCCTGTGGAACAGGAGTGAATCACTTTCTCCATGATGAATAGACAAATTGTGCCTTACAAGCAAGTCAGCTGGAGGGGATTACAGAAAATTGCCTTTTGGGTGAACTTGTCTGTTCTCCCATGTCACAGACAGTATTCAACCCCTGCAGGGAAAATGTACTAAACTATACCATCACCTGCAGGCTGTCATTCAGCATGGTTAATGTGGCCTGGCTGGGTGGGAAGGATTTGATTGCTCTCCAGAGATTGGATTTAGGTGCCTTTTCAAAGTGAGATAGGGTCAGAGTGCTGGTATGAAAAGAACATGGATGGTCAAGTCCCTGGGATTGCTCTGTTAGCTCATTTCCTTTTCTTCTCATGCACTTTCTAATTCAGTATCACCTTTGGCAGAGTATACCTGTCTTGCTTCTTGTGGCTCCCTCATGAAAATGAGGTATTTCTGCATAGACCTTCAGTCACTTCCAGTGGATGGATGGGCAGTCCAATGTCAGAAGAAAGAAAAATGCTTCTGAAAAACATTGTTATCTCTTTCCTCTACTGTCAGCTTCTGCCTGGCCCAAAATATTAGGACAGTGGCAAAGAAATGTTTAGACACCAACAACAAAATCAGAGTCTGTTTTAAGGCAGACTTTGTATGCTGTGAGTATCCGGCAGAATTCTTTTCAGCATTTTATTTGATGGTAGGTGGTACATTGGGCTTTACAGTTGGTGGTTTGGTGTTTGCTTGTTTATTTTTAGCTTCAGAACAGAACGAGTTATCTCATGATAGCTCATGAACATTGAAGAAATGAAAATGAATCTGTGAACCATACGACTTATTGGAAACTACTGTACAGCATTTCAACATTGCTGCCAGTTTCATCTTTTGTCTTTGCACAAAAACTACATGCACAGATTATTCATAAAACAATCCAATGTCCTTGTCTGTAGCAGAGTAGAGCTCAGTGCCCAGGGGAGTGATCACTTGGTGATAACCACAGTCTGTGCAGCTTTACTGCCTCACTACTTTTTTCCTTTTTCTTTCATTCTGAGTTTTTGTTGATCATGACTTGGAGCCACCTTGAAGGTGAAGCAGGGCAGGAGTGCAGAAGGACATTGCTTATGTTTCATCAACATTAAGAAGTGATTGTGGCAAACTCTGCATGGCTTTCATGTTGCTGTGAAGCTTCTATTACTACTGAGATTTGTGCTGCCTAGAATATTGCCTAGAACATCTATTATTGCTTACATTTTTTGACAGAATGATGTATCTAAGAGCATAATTTTAGTTTCTTTCTGCTGTCAGCTATGGCTGGGATTTAAAAATATGTCTGTTGGGTCCTATTGTCATCACTTTAATTATGCCTTTATTACTTCTGCAGTGAAATTGCTATCTGTACTTGTAAGGCTGGGAGGGAAGATAATCTTGAGTGCAGGCCAGGGTTTTGAGGCTATTGCTGCGATCAAGCTTACAGTGATTTTTTTTCATCTTGGCTTCTGCTTTGATGTTCAGTTCTGAGTACCTGTAAACAGTAGGAAGGGAATAGGCAGAGCCAAATGATAAAAGAAAGAGTAGCTGACTGGCACAGTGAACTAAATTTTGAAAGTATCCCCATTTCAGAAGTCTCTTGGGAGGCTTTAGTCTCCCTTTGACAGAAGGCAGCAGCAGTGCTGCAGTGGAGGTAAGTGAAAACACTCCTGGGGGAGTGTGCATGCCATAAAATCCCAATGCCCTGAATTAGTGACCCTGCAGTTGCATGTATTCCCTGTCTTCTTGATAAACTCCAGGGGATCTTGTTACTGAATTTGTCAGTGATACAAATCTTGGAAGAGATGCTAGAGGATTATATTCTTTCATGTAAAAAGCTGTTTAGAGGAAGTCAGCAGAGCCAGTTTACTCACTATGCAGTCTCATCTCTGACAGGCCTTGTCTTACAGCTGTGTTCCACAGCTTCCTTGGGCCACTTGTCCACCTTTCCATCTAACACCGTGAGACTTCAGGTTATAACAATTGCTCTGATCTTTTCACAGACCTTCTACCGCAGGTATTTGAAAACAGAATAGTTAATGCACCAGTACAGTAGTTTGTGTGATTTCTGATGTCTTAACTTAGGACACCTAAGATGGGCTGTTGTCTGTGAAGAGTTTGGGTGGTCAGTAAGTCTTGACATCAGCATAAATAAATTTGGACAAGGATCTTAAGGATGAGAAGAAAAAGATAAGGAAAATAAGCGTCTTTTAAGCCACTAGAGGAAAGTTCAGAAATATTACACGTTTCTTTTAAAAGTCGATAAACTGCAAATTGAGTAACTGATGTTATCATAGCTGATGTTATGTCTTATATTATATATAACAATAAAAATAGTGTACACAATATGCTTGCTATGATTGCTGTCTTCTGCCTCTGCTGAAAAACTCGATCTTTCTGTGTGGTATCAGACAGCTCCTTGGGTTTGGGGGGAGGAAGAGTAGTGCACAGGGAAAGGCACTTCTATTTTTGCTTTATGGGGACTTTTTCCATATTCCTCTTCTTGACTCCTCTGACTTCTATAATTAATAAGTTAATATTTCCTTCTTCATTTGGCTGTCTTGCAAAGGACACTGTAGAATGTCTTTCATAATGGCTTTTCAAGAAGAATATAAACAGCTAAATCAAGACTGTTTTGCTTGTTATTAAGGTTTGAGTAGCGGATGCTAAGTTATGCAGAGCAATTTAAGTTCCAGTACATCATTAATGAGATTGCATTCTATATACTCTGATTTGCATCAGCACAGAGATACTCCTTTTTATCTTAGGAAAAAAATGAGGAGTTGGAAATAGCTTCTCTTCTGTATTATGCTTTGTGCTACTTAATCCAAATTCAGTCTTAACTGCAAATTTTGTGTTTGGAGGTTTTTTGTTTGTTTTGTTTTTTTGTTTGGTTGTTTTTCTTTTTTTCCAATTTGGAAACTGTCTGCTGTCTAAGGAGCTGGAGCTTGAGAGACAAATTAAAAATTGAACTATGATGAGAATGTGTTTGTTGGTAACTGTGAGCAAGTAAATCACTAGGGGGAAATACAGAATTAGATCTCATTGCTGTATTCTGGCAAATTAAAAAAAAAAAAAAAAGCCAAACCCCATCAACTGGAATGATCTGAGGAATCAGGATTCCATGTCAGCTGAGTGAGGGATGCTGAGAGTGAGCCATCTAATGGCAATCCATTTCCCACAGGACACACAAGGCTTATTGATGACTTACTTTCTCTTTTTTTCCCTTATCAGTTGGTTTGGTGTTTGTGTTGTCAGTATCAGTGTGACTGTGTAGATCCCTGCTGTTTGGATATGCTGATACCATCTCTGTCAAATAAGAGTTGTTTGCAATGTTGGAATGTCTCTGAACCTTGTGCAAGACCCTCCCTGTACTCTGAGCACAAGAGAGAGTGAGTGCTGCAGCCAGTGCCTACAATTAGAGAGATTCAGTGACTACAGGGATCTGAAAACAGCCAAGAAATGCACAAAGGACCCAGCCATGCCCTGCAGCATCGCTGGAAGTAGGCCTGAAATGCACTCCTGCCACCTGAAGTTGCCTACAGCAGTCAGTGTCTTAGAATGCAGGAAGGATTCAAAGAAGTGATGGGGAAAAGGGTACTTGCTGTGATGGACAGTTCCTTTGTTTTCACATGCCCCCTTATCCCAAGCAACTAAATCTCCAGTTAATCAAAACCAGGTTTTTGTCTTTAAGCCTGGCTGCTTCCATGCAGAAGTTACGGGGTTTTACTGAATTTTACTGCAGTTATGTTTAAAAATGATAATGCTACTTCCTGATAATGGTGCAGTGTTTTGAGAGGAGGAAAGTAATAAAACACATCAATGTCTGGTATCATAGGAGCAACAGTGGGAGAAGCATCTTAATGTGCTCAAAGATTGCATGAAATTAAAGCATAATCAAATATAGAAGCTGATGGCTTTTCAAGGAGAAATTTGTATTTATATTTTTCAGTACCACCAAAGGAGATGTAATTTGCTACTATGGAAACAGAGGAGAACCAGAACCTGTTTTCCTAAATGCCGGTAGGTTTTCCTCAGAAAGGTCGGAATATTACTTTTTCTTATGTAGCTCTGTATTGTTCTAGTAATTTAGCTACTTAAGCATTGTCTTCACTGACTTTTTCTTTGCATTCTTTAAAAGAAAATATTACTAAATGTCCTTGAATTCGTATAAGTTTTTGTTAATAACTTGCAGTAAAGAATCAATAGTTCATTAAAAGTTTCTATCCATGCCAGTGTATGTACCCACCTGCAGTGCAATTAGTGGAATCCTGCTTAGGTAATTATGGCAGAAGAACAGAAGTCTGTCTTGAGAGTGGAATTTTCAAAGGGTCTGACCCTAACTTCCATTACCCAGCAGTTTGAAGGTCACAGTATGACTGTTCTCCCCAGGGACAGAGTTGGCTTTAAAAAAGACCACAATCTGTCTTATAAGGTGAATTGATGTTAAAATATTTTAAATCTAGTTCTTTGCTAGCTAGCTACAGAGAGCAATGCTCCAGAAGTCACCATCAAAAAGGCAGTTTGAATGGAACCAGGACACATGGAAGGCTCTGAGCAGTGTAACTGACTGGTAACACTTGATGGCAGAGCCTCACTTTGCCTGCTTAGGTTAATGGTCAAAATGTGGCTGCCAGTAGGCAAATTGTTATTGTAGCAATTACAGCATAAATTCTTGGAAACAACTGTTAGATTTTGTACAGCTACAAACATAAAACAGATTTTAATACAGATTTTTTAATTTAAAATCTGGCCATGTTGTAATGACAAACTGAGTCACAAATTCTAGGTATCTGCAGACTGTACCAAAGATGGTTCTGGTCTCTGTGCTTAGACAACAGACTCCTGTGTATGTGGCTGCCTTTAGGAGGAGAGGATGCTTGGTGATCTCTCTTGTCTGGCTTGTGGTGAGAGGGTGCCTCTAAAGAGAAGGGTCCTTCTTGTCATGGAGTGCTGCTTTGCAGTGTTTTTCAAGAGTAAAATCAGAGGCAAAGATAACTTATGATTATTATCCCTACACTGGACAAGACTAGATTGCAGAAATTATAAAATTCTGTTGTGCCTTCATGGTTTAGCAAACCAGAAATTTAAGCTAACTGCTGTGGATGTGAATTAGAGTAGAACTAAAACCAAGTACTGAGCATCAGCATAAGGGGAATGCTTAAGCTCAGCCTAGCACAAGATGGGAGCCTGCTGTATTCTCCTGTTCAGTAATGGGCTTGTGTGTTTATGGCACACCTGGAGGTAAAGGTTAGCTGGGGAGTCACTTAGACTTTATTAAAATTTTTAAAATCTGTAACAACTGAAATCACCAGAATGCACTTTCCAGTTTAATTGGGCTTTTTCATGTGTGTTTGTGTGTAGGAATATATGGATTGAGTAATTCTTTGTTGGATACACCATGGAAGAAACTTCAGTATGGGAAGCAGCTTTTCACAGAAGTGGTCAAGAGAAGTCAAGACCTCACCAAAGAAGACTTGGTGAAGGAGCTCCTTACCGTGATGAATAATCAAGAGCCGTAAGAATGTGATAGCTGGAATTTACTCAAATACAATATGACCCATTTAAAAATATGCATATAAAAACTGTTTTGAAGGGAAAAAACACTTTACCTTCATATTAATTGAAAGCAGTGTTCTCACAGAGCCTGACTTTCAACAGGATTGATTTTCAAGCAGGAGACACAATTAAGGCTACTGCAATCTTAGACCTCATCAGCTGTGCACTGATTTCTCTGTGCCCTTTTTTTTTAAAGATTGCACTTCTCTTAGTAAGGGCAATGAGTGCATGTCTAGGGATGTGGAAGCTGCTTGCTGTCAGCTTTTTGAAGGCTCACAAGTTTGGTTACTGCACTTAAAGAAAGCACTTATTTTCATAGATCATAAAATTATTTAGATGTGAAGGGACCTTAAAGATCTTCTGGTGCCAACCTCTGTCATGGACAGGGACACTGTCCACTAGCAGAGGTTGCTCAGAGACCCATCCAACCTGGCCATGAGCACCTTCATGGGATGGGGCACCCACAGCTTCTCTGGGTAACCTGTGCCAGGGCCTCAGTGCCCTCACAGGTGCTGAGCAGGTTTGTGTTAGTAGGTTTTGCTGTTCTGTATTGCTGCTCAGTGTAGAGCAGACAATAGAAGGTGGAGAAGCAGCACCTCAAAGTTCAACCAGCTGCCTTCCTCAGAAGTGTAGTTGTTTCAGGCTAAGTGGGGGAAGGAGAAAAGGAAGGGTGTGTACAATTAAGTGAGGGAAGTTCCAGTCAAGTAAGTTTCAGTCAAGGTAGTCCCCAAGAGATGAGTTTGAGATGTAAGGAAGGTTCCTGCACTCACAACTGATGGCACAGTGAACCTGAGCCCATCAGCTGGATGTTCAGAAGGAAAGGAAGTTGATAGCACTACATTCTGCACACATGGAGTTGGATACAGGAGGTGCTGTGGTCTAAATTCATATCATTGCTCACCATCTGGTAACTTTCATGTTTACCTTGAATTTTATCTGTCTGGGAAGTGATTAGAGTTGAAGCAAAGCTGTTTCTGGTATATAGATTCAATTTCCCAAACTTTACAGCAAACTTTAATGCCAGCATTCATGAATGTGGCATTTTTCAGTGGTTCAAAATAAAGTTTTGTGTAAGAACTCAGACATCTGAGCAATGACTAGTAATTGGGGAGTCTACTAAGCTGTCTTTATAGCTTTTTTCATCTATCTCATCAAGTGATTTTTTAAAAAATTGTTAGACTTTATACTTTTTACTAGTAAGAAGACAAAGATATAAGATACAACATAGTCAAATGGTCTTCCCTTAATGTTCAGTAATTCCATTTGATCTCATCTGAAACCATCTGACTATAAAAGGGAAATATTTACTTACAAAAAGCAATATTTAAACTAAGCCTGTAATCTTTCCAAATCATACTTCAAGATGAAATGATCTTTTCATAATAAATATGAACATGTGGATATGCACTAGCTTTGAACTTTCTTAAAATAACCTGTTTCATATTACTTTATGATCTCTTTGAGTGTGCGCATTGCAGGAATGTAGTGGGTACAGAGGTTGGTTTAATCACAGAATTCCATTCTTTCCTGATGGGTTTTTGTCCTTTACCCCCTCTCTTCTGCTTCAGCCCTGTGATCTCAGGGATGTCCTGGAACTCCTTCCAGATCAAGAGGGATGAATGTGTTAATATTGGAGATTTTTATTTATTTTTTAAACTCTTTTCCTACTTTTTCCAGTCAGTTACCAGACCCTGCAATTGAGGACCAAGGCAAGGATTACATCCGCCCCATCCTGAGCAAGTACGCGGCCGTGTGCGTTCGCTGCCCAGGCTACGGAACAAGGTGAAAACAGAGCCAGAAATGAATGTGTACTGATCAAAGCACACCTCAAATCACAATTGGGCTATTGTCAGGTTATGCTCCATAGTGACTGCTTTAATTTTTTTAAAGATATTAATCTGGTATAATTCAGTCATGTGTTTCCTTGGTCAGTATTTGAGTGTCTGGGGTTTGCTGCTGAAGAGCATTTGAAGCTCACACTGTGGTTCATCTTTGATGGAGAACAGGGCACAGCTTTGCCTTGTCCCAGACAAGATAATACAGTTCTCCTGCTTCCCCAGTGTAAGAGCAGATCTGAGCACATCTAACTTTGATCCTACCAGAGATTTGCAGAACACATTTCTCCTCCATGAGCAGGAATCATGTCACCTGTGTTGCTAAATCAGAGTTTTCCTTAGACATTGCATCATAAAATGGATCTGCCATTTTCATACATTAAGAACCTATTGCTCTTGTTCAGCAGAACCTGTATTGCCATTTCTTCCCTAACTGATGCTGCTGTTTTTACTGAGATATTCTCACTCTCTGCTCTGACTATTCCACCAAAACTGCAAGAAGAATAGAGTAATGCAATGCAAATCTTCATTTGATCTTAAGTGGGACAAAATTGCTGGTGAACCCTGTTGCTGGTCTCAAAGTCTGCCAATAGTTTTGTCAGATTGGTCTGTGGCACGGTCCAGCCATAGTATTTCCTCTGTAGAGGTGGGAGCTGATAAGCAGAGTGCTCACTGCTGTAGGTATTTTAAGTTGGTGTCCTGAGAGAGATACTCAGTATTTACAGTGGTTTCTTTGAATGTATTAAAAGAACATTTTAAATATAGGATAATGAAGACTTAACATGGTAACAAAGCACCTTCCTCCCCTTGCTTCACAGATTGGAGTCCAGCCATTTCAAAGGAAACAGGGATAACTTGATAGAAATACTGACCTTCTCCTGCTGAATTGGCACACATTTCGAGTCTCCCTACTGCTATAATTGTATGCTCACATTTACCTTTCCCTTAGCAACAGGCCTTAGTGAATAGAGGTTGTTAACTGGGCCTCACTTTCTTGTGAGGAAATTAAGTGCTTTTTTGTATGAGTGAACAACTGTGAAGTAACTTGGGAAAGGCCACCAGATGAGGATGGTGCAAAATTTCTAGTGTCAGTCACCTTTTTGTGGAAGGATACTGCAGTGTCCATGGAGAAATGACAGCTTAGCCAAGGCAAAGTGGAATAGATGCACAACTGGCATCTGCTTTTACTGAAAACAAATTTCCTCTTTGGAAGGTTCTAGAGAGACACCTTTTTCTTGATCATATATCAATGTCCTGTGATAATAATTAATATACACAATGGATTTGAAAGAAAGGGATGAAGAGAGTACTGGGGTGTCAGTAATCCTCATGGGTACATGTAGGGTGTGAAGAAAATCTTGTTTTATGCTACTTCTTTCTGAATGGAGCACTTTGCACTAAGTTTAAGCTTTTACCATGCTCTCTGCTGTGAGCAGGTTTGTGTGTCAGCTGCTGCAAGTGCAGCAGGGAATCAAAGCAGTGGCGTGACAGAACAGACTGAAAATGCCCATTTGAACTTGTCAGGATGATTTCTGCCCTGCTTGTGTGTTGATGATGTGCTCAGGGGGAAAAAAAAAGGGGATTAAAACATTTGGGAGTGAGGGATAGCAGGCTGGCAGTTCCTGAGATGGAGCCCAGGTGTAACCTTGTGCTGCTGCTGTTGCAGGACGAACACGGTGGTGCTCATCGATTCCGAGGGATGCGTCACTTTCACCGAGCGCAACATGATCAATGCTGATGTCAACCAGTGGCAAACAAGCACCTATGAATTCAAACTGCACAGTTAACAACTTTCCACATGAGTGGTTTGTAATAATAGCAATGAGACAACAAGCCATTAAGCTCTAGTAAATGTTTTGTGCCAGCCTCCACAAACTAAAAATAGCAAGGAAAGCAAAAGTTCAAATAAACTGGTATCATACCCCATCAAGCTCACAAATGCTTTACCAGATGAAAATGCTTTTTTTTTTTTACGTGAAGTAGTAACTTATAATCAGAAATACTTTATTTAATACCACCCTGCTTTCAGGGCAAGGCCATCTTTGTCCAAGACAAAGTCACTGCTTTTTTGTAGGTGTGGATTTTTTAAAAGATGTTATTAGTAGACTTAAACTTGTTTTTAGTTCTAATGGTGGGGAAATAATTGCTGCTTTTACTGTTCTATATGAAGGTTTTACCAAACTTTGCTTTACCTTGAACATATGCTGTTAAGATTGTACAGCTGATGCCAATGTGCATTAGATGAATGTATGTTATCCTGTAGAATTAAGTGCTTTAGTCTCATTTCAGCTTTTCAGTGCCATGGTGCAATGTTCTGCCTGGGGAGGGCAGAGAGGGGGGATTCTTAACATTTGTTTTTCTATAGATAGTACAGCAATAGATCTTATTTCTAAAACTTGATCTGAGAATCAAGATAGGGAATTTAGTTCAGTCTCTGTTCACTTTTACTGAAAGAACCATAGGAGCAGCCTTGCATATCTTTGACCTGAATAAAACTATTTGTGCTGTGATATCCTGTTTCCTGATAGTCTAATTAGCAGTATTGGTTTTGTTATTTTCTTCTCCAGCAAGCAGGTAAGGAATAGGCACCTGTTTGTAAACAGAAGCTGAAGATGAGGTTTTCATGTATTGCCTGTTTTGTACATATAAAATTTTGGACTCATTTCTTTATTGGTAGAACATGTTATAGCCTGGAGTGGATTCCATCTCATGGATTATTAGTAGAAATAGCTGTGTGTTGTAAGGTGATACTGTTGCAGTCTTATATTGCTGAAAAAATTGAATATTAAGAGGTACTTCCTATGTTCTAAGACCTGTGAATTAAAAAGCTATTTAAATGCATGCTTTTTTCAATTATTCAGTGCCAGTGTGGGTAATGGAAGATTCTAGCTAATAACAGGATATTTGAAAACCCCAAGCTATTTTTGTTTCTATTGGTGTTCTGTTTTGACTTTTTTTGAATACTGAATATTAGGTTAGTAATGGATCACCACTATTTTTTTTTCCTTTAGGTAAGCTGACAGTATTTTCACAAGCCTCTGATTTTAATTAATTATTGCAAAGTAGTCAGATTTTTTATACTCTTTGGAAGATGTGCAGCTGTGTTTCTGTACTCAAGCTGATGTATTTTGGCATTCTCACGTGTGTGTGTAATGGAGGCAGCAGTAAATGAGACTTTCCATTGAGGTGAAGTACTGTGAAAGGCCATTCCCAGATTTGTATTTGTCAGGAAATGCTAAAGCAGCATTTAGTTAAATCTCTTCTTTATATTTGCATATTTAAATAGGTTCTAGATACCAGGACTGCTTACATGGCTAGTCACAGGTTGTGGATTCACTTCTGTATAAATGACTTTTTGACCACCTTGATTGCAAGACAATCAACAATTGTGTTGGGTTGTACATGGTTTAGAACTCAAAGCCTTCTGAGCTGCAGGAAATGGTCAGCCCTTTTTAAATTTTTGATGACTCCTTAAACCCTATATTTTTATGGCTAAAAATGTTAACTGTTATTTTTAGATGCCAAGTAGCTAAAGCTGTCTTAAATTTGAGTTTAACACATGCATATCTAGAAACAAAGCCCTGCCTCAACAGCTTGCTCTGAGAGTTTGCATAGCAAACTTTTTTATATCCACTTACAAATAGTGGATATTTAAACATGACATTCTCTTTGAAGACATCATAACGACAAGCAAAATGCATGCAGTATCATGCTAAAAGCACTTGTAAACTTCAGTTTATGGCAGTCCTGTAATAATGAAAATTTATTCTTAGTTTTTACACATAGGCAAAGAGTCAGACCTTAGATGTAAATATGGATTTATAATAGTGTATTTTGATATGCTTGAATCAAAATTTTAAATCTGAGATTTGCTTTTTCTGGCAATTAAAATAAACAGGAAAGAGCCCAAACCTTGGATGATGTTTTTATCTCATCAGAATAGCTAATAAAGAGAGGTTCTTTAACTTCTTTGGAGGCTTTTGTGAGAGTTTTGTCATTGGCTTCAGTGGAAACAGGATCAGGACTGCTGTGCAGATATATCAAGTGGTGCTTGTCCATACAAGTGATAAGGTATTTGTGAAGTGCATGATCTACTCTGTCCAAAGCAGAGTTGCAATGAATCCACTGGAAAAAGGATCCTGTACCTACAGATAACAAAGAAAGTGTTTTATTTTTATAAAAGTATTTTTAATAATAAAAGGGAATTTTAAATACCAGTTTTAAAGGATATAAAGGAGAAAGGTGTATATAGGAAACTACTGCATGGCATTTTATTAAGTTTGCTTATAAATGTCATCTCTTCAAAGTCATACATTTGCAAGAGGTTTTTGTTTTCTGATTTTTTTTTCTATTGGAATGGTAGTGGAAGAAATTTTAAAATGTGTAAAACCTCAGCTATGTTTTTTTGCTTAAAATTGTGTCATAATTGTTGTTTACATGTGTGTTCAAAACTAGAATCAGAATAAAGTCAAGCTGGTGACCAGTCTTTGTTGGCATTAGTACATTGTGCATTTTTGCACATATGTTTTTGTTCATTTGCCTGTAATTTGGTGTGATGACAATGAAGTTAAATCTTTAATGCCATATTAATGATGACAGAACTGTAATTTAAGTTCTGTTTCTGGTACTTAATTCCATTTTAAGAGTGCTGTATTTTTTCTGGCGTTTTTATGTTGTTGTGGGTATTTCATATTTCTGTGCTATTGTACGGTTGTCTTATATAGGTAAGAAATTGGAAAATATTTGAAAGGTAGGAAAGAGAAAAATCAGTGCTTCCTTAGGGAAATGTGGATCCTCACAAAATTCTACTGGAGGATGGGAATCCATGTTCAGTGTGGAAAAGGTTGGGATCCTTGGCAGACCTGAGGCTCCACTGTTACACTGAGTAGAGGCTGCATTAATGTTCTGCTGTTCTGGCCCCTGCAGTGGAGGTGCAATTATCTCATCTCCCTTGGAGTAGCTTAATAAAACACACCTGAACAGAGCAGAGGAGGAGTTGGCCTTTGTTCCTCACTCTGGTCAAAGCTTAATTGATACTTGTTGTTACAAATTAAACACACCAAACTAAATAATAAGATATAATATTGATAGGACTTGGAATAGTTTTGGTAATATCATAAGGAATTAAGTAATTTTGGAATGAATCTACGAAATACTAAGAAGTAATAAGGCAACAATTAAATAATTTCACATTTCAATTTTAGCCTGTAGAATTTAATGCACATTTATGGCTTAGCAATCATTCGTATTTATATGGAATATTAGCTAGTAGGAGTTAGTTTTATTTCATTCAGATTGATGTACAGGACATGGCTGATGTTCTTCATCTGATTCATTTTCTGCAGAGAAGTCTTGGTGATAGCTTCTAAGGATCTGGGAAATAGTCTTGACTTGGTGAAAATAGAATCAGTACTGCAATCAGCTGGAGAGGCATGAATTGTGAGAATTACAAAACCCATCAGTGTGACTCATGCTGCAAAATGTAGGTTAAGGTGAACAGAGTAAAGAAATGTTGAATATATTTCATATATATATATGTAAATTATCTCTGTAGCATTGTGTATCAAGAACTTAGAAGCTGAATGAGAAAGAAAAGTATCATATTTACATGCTTAAATTTACCATATCTTTTAAAACAGAAGACATAAGCACTGAACTTAAGATCACAGATGAGGGAGAAATAATAAATATTATAATACTAAGCAGGATAACCAAAAATGACAATGCATATATCACACACAACATGAATGAGAAAAAAGCAGTATCTCTGCTGATGCACATTAAATTTTTGTGTCTTTGTACTAGAAAGATAAATGGAGAAAAATAAATGAAAGCTAAATGCAGATTGGAAGATGGAGAAAGGAAGGGGAAAACAGAACACAGAATGATGTTCTGGTTTATGATCTTGTTCTCTTTGAGGCCACTGAGAATGACAGTGCCCACTAAGGCACTCAGGTGCCTTCCAGCTTCCCTCTGGTGATTCAGGAGCATTTTCTCACCTGACACACAGAGCCAGCCCTGGGCAGTAACTTGCCAGACTGACTAAACACATTGCTTGCTTCTGTTCTGTGGAGAAAACCACATCACTTCTCAGATGTTAATTAACATATATTAAATAATAAACTGGAAAATATGTGGGGCCAGCAGTGTCTCTTCTTGTGGTACAGCATTATAATTAGTGTTCAATGATTGAGGTTTTTGCCTCCGTTAAATGAATGTACTCTTCCAAGAAGAAGGTGAATGAGAAACCTTGGGGATTTTTTTCTTTCCCTGTGCTATCTCTGCTGTCAATAGCTACTCAAAATAACTATGTAAAACCACATCTTAGTCAGATGCATTATCCATCTCCTGTTTCCCATGTCTCACTGGAATGACTGGCATTTAGATAGAAATTAACTGTCCTCTCAATTACAGATGGGTCTGCATTATCACCCTGCTTTGATTAGTGCCCTTACATGCTTTTCCTGATTGTCCCTGTCACTGTGCCTTGGCTCACATTTCAGGGCAGCCTCAGGTGCCAGGGTCTAGGCTGGTTTCAGATGGAGCAAAAGAGGTAAGTGTGCTTGAGGAATGCACCAAGTGTTCTCCAACAGGTAATGAGCTTACCCTGAGTATAACTGTCTGAAATGCACCTCATGTGACAATTTAAATTCTCTGCACCGGTTGTTTTGCTGCATAAATCTTCATATGTTGGCCTGTTGTACTTCTAGATGTAGCATGTGTTGTATCACTGTCTTTGCAATATGGCAGTTGCAAATTTTTCTGTTTTCTTTAGCAATATATTGTGCCAGTCAAGTCTGAGCTCTCTCTTGTAATGTGCATGAGTTTAGACTGGCAGAGAAATCCTGGGATGGAGCTGCATTAAAAACAACCCTAGCAGCACAACTGTGTTTTCAGAACTGTAATTTATTTGGCCTCTGTCAGGGAAAACAAGGTTCTGACATTTATGGTTTTACTTATATAAGTGCAACTACACCTGGATTTTTGACAGCCAAAGATCACGCTCCTGACTGAGGTCTGTGTGCTGGCCGCAGTGCAGGGAGGAGTCCAGGCTGAGGGATTGCAGCAGCAGCTTCTTAGCTGGGGTTCACACCAAGTGTGCTTTGTTAAAACAGCTTTGAGTTACAAACATCATGGGGTATGATGGCTCACAAGAAAAATTACCATGCAGCAGCAGCTGGGGAGAGGCCAGAATGTCTGAAGTAGCTGTCAGTGCAGTGCTACCACAACTCTGTGGAGTGACTGAGGTTGACTTGCAGGGTGTTTAACTGGTGGAGATGCACCATGTGCAAACAGCCACGGGGCTGACTCAGAGGATGTTTTTTCTTTTAAGTTTATAAAGGGCAGATAAATATTGCCTACTTCAGCACAGTGTTCTGAACTATTTGAATGACAGGACCTATAGAAAGCAAAGTTTGAAGACTGCTATTCTGTCCCAGATAGATATTATTTCTTTTTCTCTAATATTCCCCCTAGATAAATTGAGTGTATTTAGGAATGCAGGATCTTCAGCCATAGGAATAGGTTTGTTTTATATATGAAGAATAAGTAAAGGAAGCCTCAGTCACTGTAGGGTAGCACCAGCCCAGGTGCAGGTGCAATTGAACAGAATGTTCTTTCTGCATGGCTGTGCAGCCCAGATTGTCATGTGAAGGTAACTTGATTTTGGCCTTGTTTTTTTCTTGTTTTAACTTCCAGATTTCAATGTAAAGCTGTTACTTTTGATTTGACCATTTGGACATCATACCCCTCTTTAAGTAAAACTGTCTCTAGAAAAATGTTTGCATTATTGGGAAATTTCTGCCAGCAGTGTGAAACTTGGGAGAACCATTTGGCTGAAGTATTTCCAACAGGAAAATCAGGAGTCATGTGTGATTCTGTAGACAACACAATTTAGATTATGTTGAATCTGTGAATGGCAAGAGCAAGATTGGTAATTCTGTGGTATCCTTGAGCCAAAGGATCTGTCTGCTTTGATTATTTTCTGTAACAATCAACCACCTCTTTTGACATTTGAGAACTGATCTGAGATTGCTCATGGGGTCCTTTTGACATCTTTCCATGGCTGTGAAGTGATGTCTGACAGAGATTAGATTGAAGAGAGCAGATTGCAGCAAAAAAGTGAAAGACAAAGACATGTAATGCAAGCAAATACCAGTTTACCAATGCCCCAAAAAATGTAAAAAGCTGCAGTGCAACTTAATTTAATGAAATAAAAGTAATGAAGACTGAGCAAAACTTGTCTTGCAGCAGCTTTTGCTGTTGGAACAGCACAGTATGTGCTGCAGTTACTGACATAGGAAGAATATGAAAAAGCCACTGGCTCCACCTAATTTTCATTCCGATGAGTGCAGCCTGTGAACTTTATTGGGAAGCTCACAGTTTTGTCTTTATAGGCTTGATGGCTGTATTTGGTGTTGACAGCAGTAGTTTCTGTCCAGCCTTCAGTGTCTTGTATGTGAAAATCTCCTTGTCATTAGGAACTGATTTTGTTGATAATGACACTTCACGGTGTCATGGTTAACCCTGATTGCACCATGCAGCTGGACCTGCACTCTTCCAATTCAAAAGTTGAAGATTTTTGTGCATGTTTGACAAGTCTTCCATCAGAAGTCCAGATGATGAAACTTTTCAGGTAAATTTTGCACCTTATTAGAAAGAGCAGATAAGATCAGATCAGGTTTAATTCTCCAGAGGTCACATCAACCTTCTGGTTTAAAAATTTAACCAAAATTTGAGCACTTTTAAAATGAAAACATTGTTTTGTTAATGGATTATTATCCTTTTGTTTATAAAAAATGTTAAAGTCAATTTCCTTGTAGTGTTAGTGTCTCAAAGAATCAGCTGTTGCACCATTAGTTTAAGACACAGTATTATGATTCTCTGAGAACAGATGCACATTGGAAAAACTATAACTGGTTATTTTTTCATTTTTAAAGCACTGCAGGCATTTTGATTCTCCAACTCTATGCAAAAATCTGTGTGTAAGCCTCATCTGATCCTAACTGAAGCACTGCTGTTCATGTACATATGAAAAATTTAACCTGTTTTCTGAAGTAAGAGATTTCTTACTGCAGTAGTTCATTTATACAGTCACATAAATGAGATGCCAGTGAGTCACAATATTTGTATTTTGATGGGTCCTTTGAGAGGGACAGTCTTCTGTCCCAGTGTTAGCAATTTGAGGTGACCTGACACAGCAAATGCCAGCATAATTGTGAGATCTTTTTCCTCAGCTTTGACAGTTGACGTGAGCGGCTGTTTTGCAAACCGTGGGTGTTTATTAAATGCACATTCTGAAGTGGTTTGTTTTAGCATTAATAAAAGCAGTCATAATTTAAAAATCACTAAAATAACGGCTTGAGTGCAGAAGCCTGTTGTGAGGAATTAAAATTAGAAACTGCTTTTAGTGGAAACTGTGTTCAGTTTTTGAGGGCAGCTTGCAGTGATTTAAAGCAGTTTTGGTAACCTGATCTTTGTGTTGACATGGTACCGTGATGTTATGTCCAAATTATCACCCTGTCATCAGATGTGTTGGTGCAGTGAGACAAACATAACGATGATAAGACCTAACAGCAATCTTCTGAGTAAGTTTTTAAAGTTTTATTAAAATATTATGTTTCATAGCAGTATTTGGGGACCTCAAAGACATGAGATCAGTGAAGTACTGGAAGATCCTCATGTCCTGAAGTCACACATGAAACAAACACAAACATACTCTTGGTGACGAAACCAGGATGCATTATCACAATATTTTGTGTCTGATGTCGATTTCAAACCAGTGAAGAACAAAAGAAGTGACCATATAAACAAGTATATCAATAAAAGCTCTGCATTGCTCGCAAATGATAAAATAATACAGCAAATTAGCACAGCAAATGTTAACACTTTGGAAGTAATTTTATATAAATTATGTAAGGTATTTTCAATAATTATTTAGTAATCCTGTCTAAACACTGCAGTCAGATTTGGGACTTGTTCAGTGAACTGCTTGGTACACAGAGCAGCAGAAATGGCGCAACTTTGATTTATCCTTTTAAGGTAAATCAGTCTTGTAGTAATGCAGTACTTTTGCTGCTTAAAGATACAAAACAGCGTTTGCAGGAAAAGCGGCTTTTTTTTATGTAGCGGGTCCATACGGGGGGAAAAGGCCCGAGCGGTGCCCGGGCCACACAAAAGATCCGCCCGCCCCTCCATGGCTCGAGCCCGTGAGGGCGGGCGTCTCTCGCGTTTCCATTGGCGGAACGCGGTGACGGGCACGGGAACGGACCAATGGCAGTCGGGATTTCAAATCGGTGACTACGGACGCTGCGCACGCCATTGGCTCGGCGCGCGCGGGGTCCCGCCCGCGGGCAGCGGAGGGGCCCAGCGCAGGCGTTTAAAGATGGCGGCAGCGCCGAGTGCCGGACGGCGATCGTGAGGCGGTCGGACTCGCCCTCACCCGCAGCCCCGGCACTGGAGCGGCGGGACCGCCGGGCATGGCCCAGGTGGGTGCGGGCCCCGCAGGGTGACGGGCAGGGCGAGCCTGCGCGGGAACCAGCTCCTCCGCCGCACAGGCCGCAGCGCCAGCGGGCCCGCCGCGCTCCTGCCGCCTGCCCGGAGCGGCCCCCGGGCGCGGAGCCGCTCCCCAGCACCGAATCCCAGCGCGGGAGGCGCCGCCCTGCCCGGCGGGCATTGCCGTGCGGCGCTTCCCCTGCGCCCGGCCCGAGCGGCCTCTGCTCAGAGCTGGGGGTTTGTTTTGTTCGGGATTTTTCTTTGGTTGTTTTGTCTTTTGGGGGACTTTTTTTCGTTTCCCGCCTTCCCCCGGCCACCTCGGGATTGTGTTCGGGAAGGAGAGACCGTGCGTGTGGCCTCGGCCCCTCCTGCCCGGGGGTGATGGGGAGCAGCGGCTGCGGCCGTGCCTCGGCTCCGGGTGTGTCTGGGAGGGAAGGGAGGCCCGGGGGTTCCGCCGCTCGCAGCCCTTCGTGCGGGCCCGGAGCGCGGCGGGAGGAAAGGGCCCCACAGCGTGTCCGGGCACAGGGACTTGCTTAGTTCTGGTCCGTTGAAGGTAACGTGATGTCTCTGTAACTCTCAGGATTCTTCTTAATGTGTTCTTTCTATTAATAGCAAATTATCTCCTTCAGCCTCTGAAAGGTTAATTCTCCCAGCTTTCTTCACCTTTTTTTTCCGTTTTTTTTTTTTTTACGTCCTTTCCTTAGGCTTCGGGTTTGTCTGCAAAGTTTGTTTGCCCGCTGAGACCTGAATACCCAGGCGTTGCTCGACCATAAACTGAACTTGGGTGAACACATTGAATTTCTTTATTCTGTTAGGTTGTGAGTTAGAGGTCTTGGAATTAGATCTTTTGTTTTGTGATTTGTGAGGTTGTTTTGTTTGGGTAATTAAACCTGGGGGCTCCTATTTTTAATTCTGGGTGAGAAGTTGAGTCGTTAAGCAGCTCCTTTTGATTATCAGGATTGTTTTGCTTTTTTAGAGAAAGAGAAGGGATTTTGGTTCCTTGTGTCTGTTGTTTTTCTTTTCAAGTAAGAAGCTTACATATGATGGGAAAGGAAGAATATATTTTCTCTCTCCTAGGCTCTGATTTTCGCCTTCTGTAAATCAATTTGTTGTCTTACATAATTAATCAAGCCATCTAAACCTTGCCAGAAAACTGCTCAAGCTCTAAAAGCAACTGTTGTTTTGCCATTTCTGAGGATGGCTTTCCAAGCTGATGTACTCTGTTCGTTCTGAAATGGAATGAAGTGTTAAGAACTAGAGAAGTTCTTGAGCCTTGTCTGTATTTGCCACTGATAATGTTATTGTTGGGCTCTGACTGCATTTTCTTAACTGGCTTTGGTGACTGACTGACACAAAGTGATTGTTTCCTTCAGAATCTTTCTACACTAAAGCTGGTAATGAGAAGAGCTGAGTTCTTGCATGCAGTATTATCTTAAAGGGTATTTTCTTTTGGTGCTTTCTGTTCTGGTTTAAAGAAAATAAATCCAGTCTCTTCAGGTTTTGTTTTGGGTTTGTGGGGTTTTTTTAGCTGTGGTAACAAGTAGGATTAACTTATTTCTGGAGTTGTATGTGTTGAAAAGACCCAGTAGATAAAATAAAAGAAGGTAGATGACTGTGAGTGGGGAATTATTTTGGCATGGGTTAATGGATCAGCACCTGAGTTGCCATTTGTGGCTGGAGGATGAGGAGAAGGATTTTGTATTTGGTTTGCAAATAAGGACTATTTACTCTTCCTTTTGGGGTCCTCTGAATGTGAAGAAAGCAGTCTCTGACACAGTTTCTTTTCAAAAGTGACTTTTTGAAGAGAATCTGTGGTATGCTGTTCATTGCTGCAGGTACATGTATTTGTAAAGAAAATATGTTCTTTATTAAATTCATTTCTAGACTGCTGACCTGCTCTAACTGAAAGGAATTTTTCTTTGAGTTTGGATGATGATGGTTCCAAATTTTAACATTCTGGGGTTTTCTGCCTTTAAAAAGGATGCCCTTTGCTCTGTGTATTTCTCTCCCATCCCTTTTCTGTCTGATGGTGGGAATGGGCAGTGGTACTTACTAAACAAAGTTGTTCTTTTTTTTTCCTTTCTGCATTTAAAGGATTTAAAGGACATCTGTAAGACAACCAGGCTAAGATTACTCTGCTTTCTCTGGGACCTGTGCAGTTTGCTACATTACATTTATATGCCCTCCATATCTGCATTGTTTAGTTTACTTTGTGACATGAAACTTTTTAAAATGATCAGCTAAAATCCGAGTAATCAATTTAAAATATGAAATTCCATGTGCTGGTGATGTGCAGAACATGAGGTGTGCACTCACATTCTCAGTGTTTGTACTGCCCAGTGCAGCTGCCAGTGGTGTTCTGTGTCTTTGGAAGGAATCCTTATGGAAACTGTTCATGGAACTCGTGGAGCCTTGGAGAATAAAATGTTATTTCAGGGCAATTCAGTGAAGGATGACAATAGGAAACTGACTTGTGTTCCCATGTAACTTGGTATGCTGAGCCTTTGTGTGTGTGGCTGTTGTGTTCCCTTGGCTGAGGCCCCTTTGGCTGTTTGTAACCTACAAGCTCATCTAACTCGTCCTTTTGCCTTCTCTCCCTTCTGTCTTTTCAAATACCTGCTAGCTCAGTGGTTTTGTTGCTTTGTTTTGGTTTTGGGTTTTTTTTGCCAGCCCTGATAGAAAAGGCATATTGTAATGTCAGCTGGCAGGGAGGTAGATGGGAATTGGACCTGAGTTCCACTGCTCCTGCCTTGCTTTTTGTGACTTGTAGGCTGGTATTGTAGTCCACTGGGACTGTACAGCTACTGTTACCTATAATCAAAGGAGAGAAAAACTCTTGTTTTTTAGTGTTGGAATAGTAACAAACAGACCTTTCTTTGGAAGCTTTCAGGTGTCTGGTCATGATGGGCACACCTGGCTCCAGATTTCTGCTATTAGAGGGTTAATTAATTAGGGTGTAACAGGTACATCCAGGAGATTGAGTTGCCACAGTAACCCATCCCTGGTCAGCCCCTTGGAGTTGGTCCAAGGGTTCTCTGCCCACTTCTTATTATGTCTTATTGTAGATCCCCTACTTAGAGTAAGACTAAACAATATTCCAGGAATGTGTTTAGAAGGTCAGCTTATTGTTCTAAAATCTAAGGGAAAGGGTAGGAAAAGTACCAGAGTTAATTAAGGAGCTGTATAACTATATAATAGTTGTCTAGAGAGCTGCAAATACATGAAAAACATATAAAGGCAAAAATCTTTTTGGCATCCCTACCAGACTGTTATCTTACCCTAGGGATGTGGCAGGTTCATGGCTAGAAATGGAAAAAGCTCATTTGAAGCCATCTTGGTGTAGTGCTTTCCTGACCCAGTGAGTGCTGAGGGGCAGACAGTCCTGGCTGTGATTTGCTGTTCATCATTGAGCTATTCATGGATTCACAGCCAGCAAGAAAGGGAAAACAACAAGAACATAATTGTTACCAGTGCTGGAATAGAATAACAAGGCATCTTTCCTGCAGAGAGTGCAGGTGCTGTGTCAGTGAACTGCCCAAGCTGGGCAGGTAAAGGTTAAGTCATGTTTTGACATTGGTATTGTTAAAACACTTGAGCACAGGAGCAGGACACGGATCAGGGGTCTGGAAGTGGCATTTACAGTCATGTCTTAGCCTTGTCAAAAATAAATCTTTCTTGTTGGACCAGGGAGCTCCTGGAACGCAAGGCAAAGTTTTGCTCTTTGAAATTCTAGAATGCTGACTTCAGTATTCAGTTTCTGTGGGAATTCTGCTTGCTCTTTTCAAGTCTTCTAAAGACTCTTTAAGATGGAAAAATTAGATGACTTAGGCATTTAGTTTCCAGGAGTTACTGAACTCATGCTGTGACTTTTGATTCTTTTGTTCAGAATTAAGACACTAATGATTTACTGTGAAGAATTTAATAATTTGTCATTCACTTTTTTTTTTTACTTTTTTAATCTGAAGATGAGGAAATTTATAGACAAATTTATCTCTAGGGGTGTTCTCTACATTATACATTCCAGAACCTGTTGAAAGATGAAGGAATTGGTCATTGTATTGAGGTCATCTTGTAGGATAGAATGGAATTAGATATATAGAATTGTCTTACTGATGAATGAGCCATTTACCAATCTGGGAATTCATGTGTTGGTATCAGAGAAGATGGGATTATTCTAGAGTTCTTACCAGTTCTTTTCCTAAGTGATTTTATACTGCATGTCAGATGTGTTGGATGTGTCACAATTTTGAGAAGGTTTAAAAAACCTTACACACATCAAAAAACACCACAAAATATGAATTCCTCTGCTGCCCCAGCAAAACTTGCTTTGTTGCAATATTAGAGTTTGCTCTATATTATGCTTTCTTCCAGCTTCCAGGTAGGTAACTTCTGTATATTGCTGAATTTTAATTGATCTCATTACAACTTCTGGTTCCCAGCTTTGTGCCTTGCCCCAGTTGGTGTTTGGATATTGCTGCTGGTTTGTTCTGCCTGGGCTGGCAGAGATGCACGAAAGAGTCACCCTTGGTTTCTCTAAGTCCCTCATGACAACCCAGACCTTCTGCCCTGTTGCCTTCCACGTCACACAGCAGCATGAGAGATCTTGGAGTTTGTCTCTCCAACATACTTGGCAAGACTCTCTCTGCTAGCTGGGAGCACTGTAAACAGAGATTGATCCAGCTGGCTGCCTGGGGCAGAGTGGCAGTACTTCATTTCTAGCTTGTAGGAAGATTTAAACCCAGTTTGGGCTGGCATGGAGGACTTGGAGAAACCAAAACAAACAGGTAAGAAATGATTCTTCTTTTCCCCAGGTGCTTACAGTCCTGCAGAGATGACAAAAGTATAATGGAAGAAGCCATCGTAGACATGGTAGAAAGAATCACCTAGTGTGAAAAATAAGCCTTAAACAAACACTTCCCATGCCCTGTAAAATTTCCTAAAAGAATTGAATAATTTTTCCAGGTTAAATTGCCTAAAACATTGGCTTCTAAATATCTTCCAAAATTAATTTGAGCTTTATGCTGTGTATCTGAACCTTAATTCCTTGGACATAATGAATAAATAGTTCCATAATAGTGCAAAATACAAGATCAAATGTGTAGTATCTGGTTATTTAGAGAGTAATTTTCTGTGATGTTTTAGTAAATTGTGAGATTTCAGAAGTAGCTGATAACTTAAATTTTGAAAAGCTATGACCATAGTCTTTAAAATCTTGTTGGTTTTGCAGACTGTCTTAAACTGTAAGCTAATTATCCTTTCTTCTGTGTGGGTAAGTATGGCTTGAATACCAGCTTGTTTCAGATGATGGGAGAATTTCCCCAAAATGCAGTTTTCAGTCTGTCATGCTTAATGCCCTGCCTGCTAACCAAGCAGAGATAGCTAATCATAAAGGTGACTGTGTTAGTCAATTATTGTGCTGGTGTACAGTTTGAGAAATAAAACCACTCTAGTTTTGGCCTCATTCAAGATGGTATCTGGGTACCCTGCTTTTCTCACTGTAACAGTGTCACTCTTCTACTTGAAATTTATGCTAGAAGAGTGACAGGTGTTCTTTCTGCTTGGGATACCATTTCCATTCTTTTCCTCTGACAATTTTTTTTGTTGTTTTGTTTCCTCTTGTAGGTTGAAAGGAGAAAAGGAGACCAGCTTGTCCAGTGAAGATGCACTCTTAGTCTTCAGCTATTTAAGCTGAATGCATTGTGATTTCCAATAATTGAGACAGTGATTCTGAAAGCTGTCTACATTAATGAAAAGAACAATGTAGTCAGCTTAACTGAATCATCAGTGTTGCATATTGAATAGGACATGGTAAACCAATCCTGATGGACTTATGCATGTTAGGAATATAGGGATAAACATTAATTAAAGCGTTGTTTTTTTTAAAAACAGTAGTTTTAAAAATGGAGAACTATGAAAATGTACCACCCCTCCCTAAAGAACCTGCAAGAGAAATGAATGTGGAGAATGTCCCTTGTCGGCCACCTCTGCCGCCCAACGATCAGCCTCCACCGCCTCCCCTGCAAACGTCCAGTGACGCAGAGGTAATGGACGTTGGCTCTGGTGGTGATGGACAGTCAGATACCCCTGCTGGGGACACGCCCAGTCTCTGCAGGACACAGCAGCTGCTCACAAAGGGATCCGCCTGCTACAAAAGTCGTCTTCTCATAGACCCCAACAGCAGCGACCAAAGCCCCAGAACCGCTCGTCACGCACCGTCAGTCCGAAAGTTCACCCCAGATCTTAAGTTACTGAAGGATGTGAAGATTAGTGTGAGCTTTACAGAAAGCTGCAAAAGCAAAGATAGGAAAGTTCTGTACACTGGAGTTGAGCAGGATTATAAGGCAGATACGGAGTTTGGTATTAATAATGTCAATGGGGATTTGCATGTTTGTCCTTTCGGTGGTAGTAATGGTAAAGCTGCAGGGATAGGGGGTGAAAGTGATGAAAAGAAGGATGATGAAAATGATATTGATCAGGAAAAGAGAGTGGAATTTGCAGTTCTGGATGAGCTAGAAGACTTTACCGACAATTTGATGGAAATAGATGAAGAAGGAGGAGGGTTCACATCTAAGGCAATCGTTCAGAGGGATAAAGTGGATGAAGAAACCTTGAATTTCTCCTATGAGGTAAGTAAATCCACACATCTTTGCTGGGTAAGAGGTTTCCAAGTGGCTAGAAAAAAAAATATGCGAAGAATAACCTCTTCTAGAAGTGTGTAGTACATGAGTCAAAACCATGGAATTTTTAGAGGCAGACCTTTGGCTGAGAAACTGTAAACTATTTTAGTCAAGCTTCTGAGTTGTGTTGCAGCTTCTATAGTTTTCTGTAAAAACAGCCTTTAAAAGTCTTCTCACACAATTGCAGTTCATTTTATCATCACAAACTTATTTTCTTATTTTTCAGTCTTTTTACTGCAATCATTGAAAATTACTAGTTTCTGTCTGTGTGGAAGTGCATATTAAAAATGTCTGGTTTCTCTTTGCAAGGGAAAAGGGAGGTTGGTAGGCCCAGAAGGACAGTGTCTGATGAAGTCTCTTTCAGGATGACTTTGATAATGATGTGGATGCTCTGCTGGAAGAGGGTCTTCGAGCCCCCAAAACCAGGAGATTGGATAATGAGAAATACGCTGGTGAAAGTGATCACCAGTCTGATGGAGAGACAAGTGTGCAGCCAATGATGACCAAAATTAAAACTGTACTGAAGAGTAAGTTCATGTGCATTTAATAACTGTGGGTCCTGTTTGTGGCTTGTGTTGTAGAACAAAAGTTTATCAACAAGCAGAGTGTGAGCAGTTTGTGTGAAATTGTTCATATGTTGGGGAATTTTATTGTTGGGAGGCTTCTTATTGTGGGATATGATTTTTCATGTTCTTAAACAGTGGATTTGACTTTTGGTTTTGATCTATTGTATGTAATAAGAATATGTTTTAGTGTGTAGGTTTGTGTAAAATAATGAGGTGAGCAAGGGTGATCTAGGGCTTTTGCCTTTTTCCTGCTTCAGTTACAACATAACTTCTGCTGTTGAAATTGCCCCATGCACGGTCTCCAGGAATGCAGTCTAGGTGAAATAGAATAACTAGAAAAGCCAGTGGCTTACATTTACCCAAATTCATTGTGTTAGAAACTGCTAATAAAGAATCTGAGAACACAAACCCATCCAGAAAAATGTAATGGAAAATATTCTGAATTAGAATTAAACATGTACTAGAGGAGTGTTTTACAACTTCACTGTATTCTGAAATAAAAAACCAAATAAATTTTTGCTTCAAAATTGTATAGGAACAGAGGATTGCCAGGAAACTTCCAGCAAAGATGAATAGTCTCTGATTTGTGATTTGGAGAGAAATGAGACCTTGTATTAGTGATGAGCCCTTTGCTGGCTGTTTGGGTCTGTGGATCTGGGGTATTTCAATGCAAATTTATTCCTGAGTGTCAAGTGAAAGATTTTTAATGGAAAATGAAGTTGTTTCTGAAGCAAGTATGTCTTTTCCAGTAAATGCTTTCCAGTGGTGCTTGTGATAAGTATAAAAAGATTAAAGAAAAGAGAATTCAGTGATGAAACAAACAAATCAGTCTATATAAAAATTATTGCTGCTATTGCCTTGAGTAGAGAACGTCATGGAATCTGTAATTTGCAGGATTTAGCCTGGGTTAGAGGCATATACCTTGTTATTAGAACATCATCTCTCTACAAAACATTGTTAATCTTGTTTCAGTGTCATTTTATTCTTTGGGACAGAACAAGCCATAAACAAAAACCTGGATTTTATTTCTATTCTCCTAAGCTGTCTGTCCAAGTTTAAAGCTGTTATTTGCTTTAAAGGTCGTGGCCGCCCTCCTACAGAGCCTTTGCCAGATGGATGGATCATGACATTCCATAATTCAGGCATTCCTGTATATCTGCACAGAGAATCTAGAGTTGTTACCTGGTCTAGACCTTATTTTTTGGGAACAGGAAGCATAAGGGTGAGAGCTGTCAATTTTTTAAATACTTAACTAAGATGAAAAAATTAGATCTATTCCTGAAAGCCATTGAATATTTTTCTGCTTTGGCAGGCTTGTTTCCAGTGTTTGAATTAAGATCCTTGAAAAATAAACTATTTTATGTTTGAAAACGTGATATGATTTTTCTTAGGTGCTTTGCTTTTCTGTTTGGGCAGTTAAAGTGAATAAGATGATCTTGTTTGGTGCCTTCACTTTTCTAGTATGGCTGCAAAATTGGGAGTTTATTGCACCATGACACATATCTAGGGATGGTTTATTTGTAGCTATGAATTAGTCTGAGCTGTGGCTTATGGTCCACATTTGCAGAAGTAAGGATATGACATTTTTGCAGCCAAGGAATATGCAGAAATTTGATTTAATGCCATGGACCTATGCCTCAGAGCTCAATGGATTTTAGGAAAGCATGCAGTATTTGCATGAACAGAGCTAAAGCAGCAGGACTGTGTCAGTGTCACAGTGTGAAGGTCCCCCAGGAGTGGCCCTGCTCAGCTCTTGAGTGGAATGACTTCACTGAGCAAAGAGGAGCTTGAGCCTAGACTGAATACAGATAGCTTCCATCTTGCTTGCATCTTCTGGGTTTGAGCTTTGCTTTTGGTGACCTTGAGATACTGAAACCTTCTGTATTATTTATATTTGCAGAAACATGATCCTCCCCTTAGTAGCATTCCCTGCTTTCATTACAAAAAAATGAAGGAAAATGAGGAAAGGGAGCAAAACAATGACATAACCCCAAATGGGGAAGTATCACCTGTAAAGCATCTAGATAAATCCTCAGAACTGGACTGCCAAACAGAAGAACCAGATTCCACTGCTGCTGATTCTGGGCCTTTAGATGACAAAGACCCCTCTGGGGGAGATGCAGCACAAGGAGCTTTGGGACAAGTGAAGGCCAAAGTTGAAGTATGTAAAGATGAATCTGTAGGTATGTATGGCAAGTAGAGTCTTTTCTTGACTTGAGTTGAGGTAATGGGATTTGGGAAATTTCATTCCAGACTTGGCTGCTGAATTAAAATCTTTTCTGAAGCCCTGAGAGTTCACATGAAAAGGTTTTACACAAAAAAGTGAATATTTTGGTAGTTTAGTCCTGTAGACTTTATCTCAATATAAGAATCAGTTATGTGAATGTGTTCATTTGCGTTGGTCAAATGTGTTTGTGTGACTTCCTCAAGTAGGCTTTTCTATGCACTCTCTGTATTGGCTGAGTTATATCTGTTTTCAGGATGATCTTTTAAGATAAATGGTGTAGTTAAGCTGTATTTCTGTATTTGCACAAGAATAGCAGACTAAGTCATGCCAATATAATTGCACTCATACAGAGGTGTGTGATGCTTCATTATTTTATTTATACAAATATTAAGCCTCTACACAGAAAGTTGTCTAAAGACACCGTGCCAAAATCACCACCCAGTGGAGAGGAACTTGAAGAGGAAGCTCATGTGTTACTTATCAAATCTTTTCACATCTGCATACCTGAGAATCCCATCCATGTAAATTGCTGCTGCTCAGGGTATTAGTATGGGTCATAGGCTGCCTTTATCTTTGTAGTGCTCAGACATAAATCTTGTCCTTGTCATAGTGTGTGTCATGTCTAGTCCAGAAACCTTGCCAAAAGATGTAAAACAAAACATCAAATCATCAATATTTAGCTGCAAAATTCAAGCCAGGAAGCACTTACTTCTCTGCATGAAGTTCACCTGTCTGTCTCTCCCTTTAAATAGGATCTGTTGTGTATTACTGAAAAAGATGCTGAGTAATGGGGTATAAGCATGACTTGCATTTGGGATTCCTTGTGGAAGGAAACAATACCAGCAGCTTGCTTTTTTCTGTTTACATCTGTGGATGCTGCTCTTTATTTTTGCTAATTTATTTGCAGACTATCCTATAAAGGAGAATCAGCTGTACTGAAATGGGCAATCTTTTAATACTCTGTATGTGAATTTATTGTGTTAAATTCTGCATAGAGGCTGCAGATACCCATGGAGTTCATGGAACATCACTGTACAGTGTTTCATGTACACTCATAGTAGGTAGGCAGCAGCAGCTGGGTTTGGCTTCAGGGAGCTGAGGCTGAAAGCACAACTGCTGTACTCCCTGTGTACCTTGCTTCAGGTGAAGGGAAGGTGCTGAGATGTTCAAGCAGACCAGTCACTGGTGTTTTGTTGCAAATTGTGTTGGGTATTAATGCTGGTGAGGGATTAGTAAAATCATCAAGTGATGGAATAAGATGGTATTTTATTTTATTTTCTGGTTTGCACTAATATTTTGCATTTAATCTAATTTAATGTAATAGGAGAACTTCAAATTACTTCTGTTAGTCCAAAACAGCATCTTTAACCTTTTGCTCCAAGTCTAAGAAAATAATTTCTGTGGAAATAGAGAACTTAGTGCTTGTTCAGTGGTGAAGCAAGAGAGTAACTTGGTTGTGTTTTCAGATCTGGAAGATTTCAGACGTTACCTGGAGAAGCGTTTTGACTTTGAGCAGGTGACTGTGAAGAAGTTCCGCACCTGGGCCGAGCGGCGCCAGTTCAACCGCGAGATGAAGCGCAAGCAGGCCGAGTCCGAGCGGCCCATCCTGCCGGCCAACCAGAAACTCATCACCCTCTCTGTGCAGGATGCACCCATCAAGAAAGGTGAGCTGCTCTAGCTCCAGTTCACACAGGCTGTGTTGAAGCCTAATTCCACCTCTAAGCTTGACTGAAAATAAAAAAATCCTGTAATGAGTTCCCGTAATTCCTGATCCAGTATTTTGCCCATCGTATATTATGCAGGAAAGGGAAAATATTATCAAAATATACTTTTCTAAAGACTAATTTCTAAACAAAAATATTTTTATTTAAGGTTACAGTCCTGGTAAGTAATGACTACCTTCAGCTCTTGTTACTGCTGAGAGTTTCTCAGTATTGATTTGTTTGTAACAGAAATTATATTTCAAAGACTGGAACTAATGAACTTCTTCCTGTCTTTTTTGCAGAGTTTGTCATTAATCCCAATGGGAAGTCTGAAGTTTGCATCTTGCATGAATATATGCAACGAGTCCTAAAGGTTCGCCCTGTTTACAATTTCTTTGAATGTGGTAAGTCTGTTTCTTTAAACAACTCTATCCTGGTCTTGATGCTTAATCAAGAATCCAAAAATGTTGTGTATATGAAAAATGGAACTGGAATCAGGTTAATATTGGGTTTTTTATCCTAAGTGGTATAATGTATGTTCCATTAATTCTTGCTTTTCCTGTTTGTTTGGGGTTTTTTTAATTACCTTATAAATATTCAGAATTATGCTATTCCTGTGTGTGCAGTATATAATACAACTGAAACTTGTATATGAGAACGTGTAGCTCTTGTATTCACACCATGATGCAAAAAATTTGGAATTAGTATTTGAGTTCTGGCAGATTACCAGTGGTCTCTTAAAATACTTCATTCTTTATTTGGAAGAATGAGGTATGTGGTGGTAAGTCTGTTAGTGGAAAACTCTGTTAGATAATTTTTCAGTCTTCGTGAAGAATAAACCATTTTCATCCTTCTTGAAGCTGAAATGAAGAAAACAAATCTTGATAGTGGTGACATTTCACGTATGTCAGGAGTTCCAAAAAGCTTTCTTTATTTTCCTCCTCCATTTCCAGAGAACCCAAGTGAACCTTTTGGAGCCTCAGTGATTATTGATGGAGTAACCTATGGGGCAGGAACTGCCAGCAGCAAAAAACTTGCCAAGAATAAAGCTGGTAACTTATTTTTCTTTCTCAGTAGCAGCTGCTGAATTGTTTCTGTTTGCTTTTTTGTACCATTCTGGGGTTCCAAGAGCAGAAGTGATTCAGAACTGGGGTTTGGCTGTAAGAGCTAGGGGGTGATAATAACTCTTAATTTTTGGCCTGAAAGGCTCTATGTCACTTCTAAAATGAGATGAGAATATTTTTTCCTTGTGTAGGCACTTTTAAAAAGTAGTTTCTTCTTATTTCAATTAGTTATCAAGCTGAACTAGTAGAGCTTTTTTTCCCTTGAAAAGTGTAAATTAATAAATTTCTTACCACAAGAAAATGCCTGACAATTTTTAGATGAGATGGTTTTGTTTAAAATAAATCTAATCAAGATGTTTAATCACTTTTTGCAGCTCGAGCTACACTGGAAATCCTTATTCCTGACTTTGTTAAACAGACCTCTGAGGAGAAGCCCAAAGACAGTCAAGAACTTGAGGTACTGAGCTCATGCTTCCTGGCTGGCATTGCACAAAACATTGCACAGTTGATATCAGAAACATTACTGAAAATTAATAAGATTGTTTTCTCAGTCAAATGGAACTGTAAAATCCTCCATTTAGAGAAAGGCTTGGGGTAAATACTATTTTTTCTATTGGAATAGATCAGAAAATTTACTCTGATGCAGAGAACTGGTTCTTTATTGACCAACAGGTCACTGAGCACCTGAGATGTTCCAAGGCACCAGGCTGCCTGTAGTGCCCTGCCTTCAGAGTCCTCTGGCTGATGGCAGGAAATGTTCAGAGCCAGGTGCTGTTTGGTTGTGTGTGATCATCTTAGGACACCACTTCAGAAGTAAAAGTGCTCAGGCTTCTGAAATGGTTTTATTACCACACAGTGAAATCCCATAGTTTGGGCGTTGATATTTGAGAAAATAAAAAAAAAAAAATCTTTAAGAGGAGACTTGTGCTGTTTTTTCAGGTACTAGGAGAATTAAATTGCTCATTGGTCAGTGGTACCATCAGTAAGGAGTAAAGGAAAAAATCAGTGATCAGCCTGAAAGGAATGTGTCCTGAAATGAAGTCATATACAGGAGTTTTTGTACCCTTGCTTTAACTTAGAACTGTTTTGTAGGCCCTGCACTACTGAAATGGTCATTAAGGAAATACAGACATTGTTTTCCATTCTTTTAAAATAAAATACCAAATGTGCCAATAGCTCTTCTGTTCTCTTTTAGTAAACAACAGCATTTTGGTAAATAGAGTTTCATAATTGGCTAAAATAACCTTGTCCTGAGGGAGAAATGATGATAAAGAATTCATAAGATTATCATTTTTATGTACATATTGAATGTAAGATCGGAGTTAAAATTTCTCTCTGCAAATGTTTGATTAGGTGTGACAGTTTTAATGATGTTGCTTTTAACCCATTATGGATTTAAAAACACTTCTTAAAGTGCTAAGCACAGAGCAACAGAATTGGTTGAATGTAGCAAAGGAGAAATGAGATTTAAGGCCAATATTAGGGTTTTATTAAAGCACAATAACCCTTTTCAATTCCTTTGCAGTATTTTAACCATATCAGTATTGAGGACTCACGGGTATATGAACTCACCAGTAAAGCTGGACTCTTGTCTCCATATCAGATTCTCCATGAGTGCCTTAAAAGGTAAAGCTGCAGCAGGGGGACCGTGTGAGATGTGAGGTGTTGGCTCAGGAGCCATTGCTGCTGTTTGTCAGGGGCCCTGCCTGAGCCTCAGAGACACGTGCTGGGGGCTGACCCTGGTTCATGCTGAGTCCTCTTTAATTCACATTTGCTCTTTGTGCCTCTTTGGACATCAGGATGTAATTGTTGGACAAATGTCTTTTGTTTTTTCTCATACTGGGTTACTTTTTCATTTAACTCAAGTTGCTGACATAAAAAAATCTTTGTTAATTAATGCATTGACATTTCTTATTAGATCTGATTTCATTGCAATGGCTGTCCAAGATGATAACTGCAACCACTTCACTTGTTTGTAGTTTTACTTAGTATGTGATCTTGATTGTGTTTGTGCTTAAGAAACCACGGAATGGGTGACACATCCATAAAGTTTGAAGTGATTCCTGGGAAAAATCAGAAGAGTGAATATGTCATGACTTGTGGCAAGCACACAGTGCGAGGCTGGTGTAAGTACAATAATTGTGTGATGTGTGACTCTCCTCTTGCTCTCCTCCTGTTCTCCTTTGCTGCCCATTCTGGGGGTGCTTGTTCAGCCACTGACCCTGTTGTGTGCTTGTCGTGCTCTTTGGTGTCTCAGTTTTGACTAACTCAGCCACTCACTGTGGCTATCATCACAGTGCTGGCACTGACACACTTCCATGGTTATTTTTACAGGCAAAAATAAAAGAGTAGGGAAGCAATTGGCTTCTCAGAAAATCCTTCAGCTACTGCATCCACACGTGAAAAATTGGGGCTCTCTCTTGCGAATGTATGGCAGAGAGAATAGCAAGCTGGTTAAACAGGTGAGCAGGCCTTTGTTTGAGTATAACCTACCCTGGGGCTGGAGTTTTGCTTCTGGACTTCTAAATTAAGTTACAACAAAACTTTAAGTGCCTGGATTTCATTGACATGTTAATCTTGCATCTCCCATGTCAAAATTAAAGAACCTGTTTAACTAACTCATTGGAAGTAGATGTTCCTACTTAAGGAATTGAACTAACTACAGACTAAACTACAGAAATACAACAGACTAAACTTGGCTCCATGTTAATTTTTTTCCATAAAAAAAGTTGATCAGTTGTTGCTCATGATTCTGTTGAATAGGAAACCTCTGACAGAAGTGTGATAGAACTTCAGCAGTATGCCAAAAAGAACAAGCCAAATCTGCACATCCTGAACAAGTTACAGGAAGAAATGAAAAAACTGGCACAGGAAAGAGTGAGTATATATTCTCCTGTGTTTACAAACTGCATGGATGTCATGGGTCATGTGTACCAAGGATCAGGGGTTTTTTGCTTATTTTACACAGTATTTGAGGTAAAGAGAGCTCTTCAGAATTTGACTGGGGGTCTACTTTTGGGGAGATTGTCATGCTGTCTTTTGAACTGGCTCATAGCTTGATTGTACCTACTTCTGTACATTCATTTTTAACATGAGCCCTAGTTAGCCTCTTGCAACAACTGACATGTTTGGCTAAAATGGTTCAGAATTTTTACTGGTTTATGATTCTGTTCTCTTTATGACTGTGTGCTGGGGCTGTTTTGTATTTTTTAGGAGGAAACACGAAAGAAACCCAAGATGACAATAGTGGAATCAGCTCAACCTGGTAGTGAACCTCTCTGTACTGTTGATGTTTAATGAGAAAATGTGCAAGTGGGGAGCAATAACACAAATGGAGGAACTAGATTTTCAACAATTATTTAAAAATTGTTTGCTGCAGAATGCAAGATAATTTTTAAAATCCAAGCTGCTTCAGTTATGCATTGTTCGTTTTGCATCATCAGGGCAATATTACTTTTTCCTGGTTTGATTTTCTTTGGTTTTTTTTCCTGGTTTAATACCTCTGAGATATGTACGTTAAAGAATTGATCATAAAGATCTCTACTGGGGCAAATGCACAGAGGACAGGCATGTTCACACAGGATAAAACCAATCAAGCACTTTCTCCTGGAAAGCCATCCATGTTGTTTGGAATGGATGTATTTTAAGTATGAAATTCAGAATATCTATGTACAGGTTGAAGCTGATATATATATACACATTCATATATATGTATATATAAAAGAAGTATATGTACATCTTCTTGTATGAACATGCCTAGAACTATTTTTGTGAAAAGTTTTGTTGCATTTCAGCACATAATAATATGCACTGATAAGACACTTTGGTGACAAATACAGGAAAGTGATGAGCAATGTTTCTAATGCCATAGGATTAGGCCAGTAACGCTGTTTCTTTTTGTCTTGTTTCTTGTCTCCTGCCAGGCTTAGTTATTTGAGATTAGAGGATGCAGATTTTGTATTACTTGAAAAGAACAAGAATACCTGGTAGTGTTAAGAGTAACAGGTTGGAGATTCAAAATTACTGGGGTTTATTTTAAATGAATAGAGCCTATGTTGGTTTACAGATCAGTTGAACAGGTAAAATATGGCCCCACTTATATGATTAAAGTAAAAACTGTAATTTGAAAAGCTGTTTTCAAAGCTTGGAGCCAAAATGCAGCTGATGATGGTTGATAGTCTGAAAATATTTTGCCAATGACTTTCCACTCCCTTTTCCCAGCAATAAAACAATTTCTTATTTGTTTGGTGTCAGATTGCATCTGACTTGATCAGTTAAGTCTTAATTAATTTGCACCATAAAAGCAAAGACTTTAGAAAATAAATCAACTCAACCTTTAAGTCCGACTGCAGCAATTTAGATTTTTTAACAAGTTTTTGTTTTTACTTTTTTAATTACATTTTTAGTTTTTAAAGAAAGTGTGTAACTTCTGCAATGAAAATTAGAATGTAGGTTTGGCATATGACATAGAGTAATAAGTAGAATGAGGCCATAACCGGTTATACTCATAAGTAAGAAAATCACAAATATGCAACTACTCTAAACCACAATCCTGGCAAACAGGCAGTACTCACTGTGTCATCTGAGGCTTTATCAAGCCAAGCACAAAAGAAATGGTGTTGGCTGTGTGAAAGCCCTGCTCCCTGGCTTCCGTTCTTCACAGGGGTGCTCTGGGTGGCTGCAGGAACTCTGCTCTTGCAGCCATTTCTTGGTTTGGTCTTTAAGAACAGAGCGAAAGCCAAGCTGGGGCAGGGCTGCAGTGACTTAGCCAGGAGCTGCACTGCTCCACTTTTACACTCCTTCTGCTCCTGTTGAGAATGAAAGGTCAGTTCTCTGTACCTGCTGCAGCTCCTGGTACTTCCATTCAAAGGGATCTGGGGGCTTGAGGGTTTTTTTTTCTTTTGTTTTATTTTTATTCTGATTTTGGTGTGGTTTTGTTTTTTAATTTACCATGTTACATAGAGAGTGCTGCATTATATTGAAATTAGTGCCTACTGGATTTTAAAAATGTTGGCATCAGTATTGTAAGACCTCCTTTTAACATCACATGTTACTTTGGAAATATGTGGGTTTTAATTTATATTTTAAACTAGTGTTCTCTAATGTTCATATAATGTTAGAGGTTAAACAGGAGGAGTCATGGAGTCTTACCTGTTTCTGTGTTTAAGTGATATGCTTGGAGGTCTCTGCAAATATGAATCCATGCATTTTTTATTATTATATTTAGCTTTTTAGTTCCATGAGTTGTAATCCTGTTACAACAGGATACGGGTAGTTGGAAGACGATATATAAACTATTATTTAAAGAAGTGGCCTGTCTAAAAAAAAAAGAAAAAAACCACAAAAAAACACTGCCTCTGCTTTTTTTTTGTATAGCTTTAATAAATCTCCATCTTTTGAAGGGTATATAATATTGGTGCAGTAGTGACAAGCAGCAATTGCTGTTTGTCTCTTTTCATTGTTTTTATTGGGACTTTTCTGTTTTCATGAAGACAGGGCTTTTACCTTCTATGCCTAAATGTATTACTCTTAGATAGGTTTTCTTTCAGCTTGTGTTTTCAGCAGAAAAATCTGTACTTGGATGGCACTGTAAAAGACAAATCACCCTTGTAGATCTTTTTATTTTTCTGAAATCAGAATGTCAATGCATTTGCAGGTCACCTGCAGAATATCCATGGATGCCTCACTTACCAATTTGTTTTCATTAATTTTAAGAGGATTGCTGTATTACCTCAGTCTGCCACTATCAGAATCACAAGGTGACCATTGCCCTTAATTAAAACATCCAGAGATTTCATTGTGAACCAAAGCCTAGAACGTATATTATGCATTCTAAACAAAAACAAACATAAAAAGATGGTATTAGACCTTGCTGCAGCCTTTAACTGGAGAGATGTCCAGAAAATAGCGCAATAACTGCTGGAACAAACAACGTAACTGCTGTTTTGTCATTGTGAAGTATTCTTGTGTTTTAATGTTTACTATTGTTTGGGGTGTAACAGTCTTGCATTTGCACATAAGCACGAGCTGCTGTGATAGAGGATAGACCATTGCATTAACTTCAGCTTCTGCATGAACACTTACAGTGTGATTCAAGATGTATCCTAAACTTGTCTTGTAACTCTTGTGTGTTTTCTAGGTAATCGGCTGTAAAGGTTTAGATCTGATTGTATGAATGCATAAAACTGCTGCTTTTGTCACTGATACTTGTTATTTATCCCTTCTATATCCAGGGGAAGATGGGTATTTTTATAGGGATGGAGTGTATTTTTAAGAACTGTTCCATCCTTTGGGGATTAGACAGATTTTGCTTTGCATATTATGTGCTTCTCGACAAAAGTGTGGTATATTGACTTTAAGGATTAAATTCGTGTGCATTCAAATCTTCATGGTACTGACGGAAAACTTACTGTGACTAGTCAGATGCTACCTACTGAAACACCAGTCATCAGCTTTTTTTAAACATATTTATTAGACAAAACTGAATTAGTTGGGTACTCAGAACTTTGGAAAGACTATTATGCATAAACTTAACTGTTGTATGTAAACTTCCATTCTCCTGTGATGCTGTTAGACTTTATACAAATAATATTTGTAATGTCCAAGTATTTAAAAGCATCATGATTATCTTATTAATTCACTAAACTGTACTTTGGTTCTGGAGTGAAATTCAGGAAGTGATAGCCTCCTAACTTAGTGGGAAGAAATGTGAAGTGCAAGAAGCCATGCTGTTATTAACCAAATAAAATGATCGGTGATAGTATTTCAATGTGTATCTGAGAACATGGGAAAACAAAAAGTTCATCCTTATTGCCCCAGCAGGTAACAATGGTTGCTGTTTTGAGTTGTGTTGGGTGCAGTTGCTTGGTGCCAGTGCTAAATTGGTACAACTATAAAGCCTCATTTTCACTGAGCCTCTGCTTGCTTTTTTTCTGCACAATCATGTAATCCTCTGTGTTCGGTCTTTGAGTACTTCATGTGTATTTTTCAGACAATTAGTTTCGAGCAATAAAGTTTGATATTATAAAATGTGCCAGTGTGATCAGTATTATGATAGTGTAAGCATATATAGAGAAAGGAACTCTTTATTTTTCAAATCCTCTAGGTATTTTTTAAAGAGAAATTAGATCAGTGCAGCCTCCTGATTATGGAAATACTCAATCACTTTTTTGGTGAGGAATTGAATGTTTACATGGTTAAACACTTGGAATGAAATGAAGTTACCTTATTTTGAATTGGGATTTGTATTTTTACTTAAACCATGGCAAGGCTGGAAATGTTACAACTCAAAGTGCTGGTTTTGGTACCTGTTGGCTGCAGGTACCAAACACTGCAAAGATGTGGTATCAGCACAGCCATGGGCTGTAGTAGAATTCTTTTGTTGCTGTTATACATTTAATATGGCCTATTAGAAATAAGTTGAGATTGAAGGTGGTTGCTCCTTCCAGCAGTGTTGCTGTGTGTTCTGCAGCATGGATCACAGTCCTTCAATGGCTGCTCAGCCTCTGGCTGCAGCAAGTGCTGACTGGAGCATCTGCTCGAGCTCAGCTGCACTGGCAGTGCAGGGTAAGGTGCTGCTGTTGGCACAGTTCAGTTCTGGCTGTCAGATTTCAGTGGTGAGGACCTGCCTTGAGCAAAGTCCTCTCAGCTTTAGCAGTATGCTGTAGGAAACCTGCAGCCTTTGTCTTGCTACAGTCTGAGAGCAAGACTGACTTCAGTTGTGGCAAGTGTAGCATTTTTATTAGACTGAGTTTGTAACTTCCTCATATTTAGCAAGTAAATTATTTTTGAAAAGGTTAATCTTAACTTGCATACTGAAAAAACACAGCACAGTTTTGACAGGGGTCAGAGCATGATGAAGTACTGACAGGTAGGTCCAGGTCCCTGTAAGCAAGATGACCTGCTCTGGGAATTGGGGGTGTCTTTATATAAATGTATGTATGTATCTAGGCAGGAAGGGAAAAGCAGGATTTGGGCTAATTGTATGGTGTAACATCCTGTCCCTGGAAGCGTTCAAGACCAGGCCGGATGGGGCTCTGAGCAGCCTGGCTGAGTGGAAGGTGTCCCTGCTCATGGCAAAGGGGTGGTTATCAGATAATCATTAAGGTCCCTTTCAACACAAACCCTTCTGAGAGTCGATGATGATGAAATAAGTTGGAAGCCTTGCAATTACTCTGTTGTACAGAGATTTATTACCTGCATGTTACAGAAGTTACGTTACTGATGCAGTTAAAAAGCAAAAGTAGTTTCTATGAAGTCTCTGAGGCGTTACGGTGAGCCCTCTCTTGGACTGCAGTCCCCATGGCCAGCAGCTGCCTGGCTCCCCTCGCTGGCTGGGCTGGTGCCATCCATGCCCTTGGTGCCACAGGCTGCTGCTGGGGTCTCACTGGCAGCAGGTGCTGCTGCTGCAGAGCTGCCATTGGCGTATTCCACCCTCTCAAAGAAGATCAGCAGCTCACAGTGCCTGGTCTGAGGGAACAGATCCACAGCCATGGCTCGCACGGGCCGGAACGAGGCTCCTTTCACCCTGTTGGAAGGGGCCCGGCACAGGCTTGATGGGGAAGGGAAACAAGAGCAGGGAGAAATGAATTAATATTTTAGTGCACTGCTCATCCCTGCTGCTCTTCTCTGAGAGGTTTTCCTTCCCTGAGCCTCAATTCCATGCTAGGCTTATTCACTACCACCAGTATTTCCATTATGACTTGTGTATTGGGCAGTGCCATTGCCAGCTGCTGCAGCTCCCAGCTGTGTCTGGTGAAAGGTGAGCCTCAAGGAACATGGCTTGCAACTAAAAATCTAGCAATGGTACCCCTTCCCCAAAAACATTGTTTTCTTCTTACCACATTTAGTAAGTCAATTCAATGCAAGAAACACTCACTCCACAAAGTTATTCATTGCAGCTCTGGGATTGCAGGAGACATAGATGAGCTTCTTTAGATGTTCAGCTCTTCTCAGGGCAAGAATTACCTTGGAATCTAGATGATCAAAACCACAACAGCTGTTTACTGGTTCTGTGTGCAGCAAGAGCCCCACAGAAAAATGCCAGGTTATGAACAGCGTGAACAAAACTGCAATGTTGCTCCAAGCTATACCTGAAGCTTCCATTGAATTTATCCCAATGGTGTTTTCTTTGCCTTAAACCCCTGTGAACTTACGCAGCCCTGCCCGTGGTGGATCTACAATCGTGATCAGGTTCTGAGGAGCTAAAACGTTCATCAGGGAAGGAACAATATCTTCTGCCTTCCCACAGTAAAATTCAATATTACTCAGTTCTGTAAGAAAAAGCAAAGATGTTATCAGTGTACTTGTCTAGTCAAAGCAGGGTTCAGTTCTTTACCTTGGATATTAAGTTTTGATGCCTCAGAAACTCCAAATTGTTTTGTCTACCCAGTGTAATTTAAACAATCACTGTTAACTTCGGACCATTCAAACAACAGTAATTTGAGCATCTTCCACTGTCTGGACTAAAGCAAAAGCCCACAAATACCAGCTATGTTAATGTTTTCTTTAGGAGGGTAGCTGTGGTTTCATCTCATTTTTACACTGAAATTAATGTTTTACTTTTCAATTTTAAAAAAAAAGCTGTTCAACTGGAAAATTGGTCTCATGGGCTAACAAGGTGTTTGTTTTCAAGAGTGATTAAGTGTTTAAACGGGACAAGATCACTATCAACAACATGTAATTCCAGGCTGCTTAGATAAGGTAAAGAACTGGCTGCACCTACTCCTTACCAAACAAAGGCTTCAGCATTTCAGGTCACTCACCATTAATCTGGGCATTTGCTTTGGCATCCTGCACAGCTTCCTGACAGAGCTCAATTCCAATGACCTTCTTCACTCTCTGCAGAAGCAAAGGAAAAAGTTCCCTCTGTGGTCTGTATGTGTGAATTTAACCATTTTTCATAACATCAGCAATTAACAGGGACTTTAACTCCTACCCAGCCTGCTCAACATAAGGTTGAGCTTTCATAAGGATGTGGTAAAGCAGCTGCAGGCAGCTCAACTACAAATTAATTCAAAAAATTGAGATGTAAGCTGTTGCATTTCACATACATTAGGTATTTTCTTCCCTTCTAGCCGTAGTTAAAAAACGAGTAAAAAGTAACTTCTATCCAGGAAGAGAAATTGCCAACCTTTGCTAAAGAAATCCCAATGGTTCCTGTCCCACAGCAGATGTCCAGCACGGTGCTCTCCTGGCTCAGCTGTGCCCACTCGCCAATGGCAGTGTACAACACTTCTGCAGCTTGGGTGTTCACCTGGGAAATTAAGGTTCCAATAGATCTACTTCTTCATAAACAGTAAATGTGTTTTAATGAGTCTCAGTAAAGCACGTTTCCTTGTTTCTAATAAACAAATCATTATAAGTTAAAAACACATTCTAAAGTGTTGAAAGGGCAGAAATAAGTTTTGGAAAAGCAAACAGAGATTAGTTATACAAGATTCTTGAACTGTATTACTACATGTTTAGAGTTACAAAAGGCTGCCATGAAACAGAAGGAAAATATAATGAACAAGTAAATACAAAAAGTTGTCTTCAAGGTGCTCCCATCAAGCTTACAGTCATTCAGTGCTTTTACAGCCAAACATAACACTGCTATTTAATCACACCAAGTATATAAAAGGTTAAATTTCTAGGTATGAAACATCTTGTTCCACAGCATTAGTCAAGCTCCAGAGCATTCATGCAGATCCAGTTAAATGAACAGCTTCACATCATCCTTACTTGAAAAAATGCATGAGGAGAAATTCTAAATTTTAGGCCAAGGAGTTCTTCATATATGTACTTATCACCAGCCACATGCTCCAAAGGCAAATCTTCTAGATTGGGAGATTTCCTGGGGGTAGGGGAGGAATGGGGAGACAAAATAGAGTGGGAATCAAAACCAGAAAAAAGAAGACAAACATGTTTGCTACAATCTTTACCAAAGCTGTAATCATCCTAAAACCTGCAGTGCTACACCCTAAGCAGTGCCATTTATCATCTGCTCTTGGAGACTCTCCTTGGCCATTAATGTCTCAGAGTGTGCAAGGACCTCCACCATCTCTAGACGATTATGTGTGAGCCTTGTCCTCCATGGAGTATGGGAGATTGAAAAATTCACATAAATAGGGAAGAAGTTACTTGATAACAAACATTCATCTACTGCAGTAAACACTTCTATAGCTTGACAGGCAACAATGGCCAGTGGGTTCACCCACTGAAACTCTTGCTGCCTTTACTCAGAGAATGGGAGATTTCAGGAGTCTCTTGTGGCAAAGGTGAGTAACTTAAAACAAATTAGTAACAACTGCTGCTACTTCTATGAAGTAGATAAACAATGCTATAAAATTTGCAAACACCAAAAATCCAGCCACCACCAAAATCCCCCAAAGCAAAGTCAACCCGCTCACCTCTGTCCTTCCTCCACAAAGTACAGGGAAGTAACACCACTGCTCTTTCCCATCCCTTCTGTGAAGTATTTTGCCAGAGAGATTTTCAGGTCAGCTAGCTCTTCTTTACTCAATTTCTAAAGTTTTCATGTGAAAGAAGGGAGAATAATCATTTTAGTGACTTCAAGATATAATTTAGTGTATGCTTTACATAAGAATACTACTTGTTCATTTCCATGTATCAGATTAGTCTAAACAGAATTAGAGCAACTTAGCAAGTTAAACCACACCAAGTAATTCTTCTATTTCAGTTTTGCATGCACAATTCATAAAATCCAGTTTAAGCAGTTCTAAAGCTGAGCCTGGGCTGCCCATTACCCATCAAGTGCAGTACCTGAGGGTTGAAGTAAGCAATGGCCATGATGTGGCCGTGGCGGCTGGTGCGCACCGTGAGCTGCTTCCAGTGCCCCTCGTAGGTTTCGGGGCTGTACACCGAGTAAGGAGTGCACCTGCAAAGGGCATGAGCTCGGTCACTCACACTGAGAATTCTTTCTTTGTCTAACATTAAACAGTTCATTGAATAATTCATTGAATCAAAAGAAGTGATGGAAAAAATGCTGAGTACAAAAAGAGGGTACATTCATTTGTCAAACAAGAAATTGCTTCCAACTAAGAAAGACTGATGGACAGTAGCTCCTAAAGCAAAATAACCTGTCCCTCCTTCACACAATCCTCTTGCCCATTTTAACCCATGCAAAATTACAGAGACAAGAGGCAGCTTCTCACTGCATTCAGAGAATGACATAACTTTTTAGAATGCTTTCATTAGCTTCTCTGCTTCACACCAAGTTCAAATCTTCCATCTTCACGATTCTTCTGAGGTTCCATTTTTGTGCATTTAACTGCTTTTTAGAGAATGCATCCTTTTTTCTAAAAAAGTACTCTTATTTAAATGTGCAGCTTTTGGGTTATTCCTTTCTGTAGGATGATGATTCTCATCCCAGAAAACAATGGACCTTGGTTAATTAATTCCTCCCTTCCAGAAGTGTTTTTATGAGTGCTTCTTTACAGTTAGTGGAAGAAGCTCCTGAGTAACACACACTTTTAGTGCAGTAACACACACTTTTAGTGCAGTAACACACACTTTTAGTGCAGTAACACACACTTTTACTGCAGTTAACACACACTTTTAGTGCAGTAACACACACTTTTAGTGCAGTAACACACACTTTTAGTGCAGTAACACACACTTTTACTGCAGTTAACACACACTTTTAGTGCAGTAACACACACTTTTACTGCAGTTAACACACACTTTTAGTGCAGTAACACACACTTTTACTGCAGTTAACACACACTTTTAGTGCAGTAACACACACTTTTACTGCAGTTAACACACACTTTTAGTGCAGTAACACACACTTTTAGTGCAGTAACACACACTTTTACTGCAGTTAACACCCACTTTCACTGCAGACTTACACATCCCCTTGCTTGCAGTGAAGCTGGGTTCAGCTGGTACCTGACCCCAGCTCTGAGCAGTGAGCAGGAGCAAGGGCAATAGTCCCCATGATGCAGGCACAAGGCAGAAACAAAGAATTGCTAAAATGTGAGACTGGTACATCTTAGATCTCAAAGCTCAGAACAAACACAAATTAAATTTATAAATATTTTTGATTAAGATATCAAAACCTTTATGGATAACTCATTTTACTTATGCTCACCTTATGTAGTCTTGGAAAGCTTTTACTACTTTTTTGGCAATAGCAGGAATGTGAATAGTATCAAATGGCTCCACTACAGCACATGTACCACCCTTATATTTGCCAAGACGACAACCCACAGTTTTGTCTTCTTGATTTACACCAATCCCAATCAAGAACTCACATTTGTTGCGATATTCAGTCTAGATTTAAAATAAAGTTATGTAAGATATTTACACAGCATTTATTTGTACATGCCAAGTTGCTCCTGGAAAAAATCCCATGTGGTTAAATGCATTTGGAAATGGACACAGGACATTGAGCTCATATGGACAATACTGATGGATTTTGATGTGTGTGAACTAATAAAGAAAAGGTATTTGTAAATCTTGTTATTTAAGAAGCAAAACATTGCCTCTGTTGAGGAATGCATTAGCTTACAACAGAGGCTTGCAAAGACAGCATATTCATTTTAAAGTTATATACCCAGTTATCAATTTCCCTGCTTCCTGTTAATATTTCCACACAGTATTTACACAAAATACAACAAAAATTCATAATTTATTACAAGACTAAGTCAAATACTCAGTTTGTCCAGTGTCTTCTCAAAACCAAATAATGAATGAACATAACCCTCAGCTCATTAACCCTGTTCCACACTTTACCTGAGATTACATTACCTGCAAGGGTGATGCTTTCACTCCCTCCACTGGGCAACATAATTTATTAAACTTCTGCTTCTGCAGGAACAACCAGGGTAATAAAGCTCTGTTGTTATTTCCTATTTCCCTGCCGCAATTAGAAACAAAAAAATGTAAAGCACACATTTAGAAATATTGAGGTCGAGTTGCACAATACTTCTTTTCTGTAAAGGACACAAAAAAGAACCACATTATCACATGGAAGAGTGTTTCTTCCAGGTTTTTTTAACAAGCAAACTCTCTCCAACTTGGTAAGAGCTGTAACCTGAAAAAGTAAGGGTTAAATGTACTGGTTACATTATGGTTATGTACTGGATTTATCAACGTACCATGCATGATAATTAATGCCAGTTTTGTCGACAGCAAGAGACAGAAGTGATACTTTGATCTTCAAAGACCAGGCATAAAATTTTGAGGGGATTTTAAAAGAGAAAAACCTAGTAGTAATTTGCCATCTCTACAGACCGATTCTCTCTACACCGTGTGACAATGCCATTTTTTTACGGGCACAAACATCCTTCTGCTTATGGAACAACAGACTTTAAAACCAATTTCCCTTCACTAAGCAATTTTTTGAAGGGGACCAAGAACATCAATAGCAAGTTTTGTCAGATGGAACAGCTTTTAAGCTGTAGCATCGCAGATTATGTTTTAATTACTTTGACAGTTTTGACCTACCTCTAACTCACTTCAGTTTAGAGGTATCAATTGGTGTGAATTTAGCTATATCCCATCACAAGGCCAAGTCTTGTACACATTACGTTACAAACAGGAATTACTTTGTCAGCTTCTGCAGCACTTGTTCGCACTCCTGCTTCTTCTGGGCCAGCTGCGCCTCGTAGGGCACGTTCCACAGCGGGGTCACCACGTCCGCGATCCGCTTGCTCAGGGGCTCCTCTCCGCAGGGAGCCGGACGCTTCGCCTCTCCCTGCTCCGAACCCTCCTCTTGCTTCCTCTTCTTGGCGATGGGGTCGGCCTTGGGCTTGGCCAGGCGCACGCTGAGGTGGCGGCTCTTCCAGAGCGCGCCGTGCAGCACCCGCATGGCCTTGTCCCGCTCCTCCTCGCTCTTGAACGTCACGAAGGCGAACGTCTGCTTCCCGAAGAGTTTTATCTTGTGAGGGTTGAGCCCGTACTTGGCAAGGAACTTTTTCACATCGTTAAACCCGATGTATTTGGGCAAGTTCTGTATCTCTACTTTATAAATCTCGGAGGTGAACAAGTCTCCCTTAATGTATCTGTACACGTCGGGGCCCTCCGCGGGGTCTTCCCCGGCCTGGCTGTCCGGCTCTGTCCCATCTCCAGCCTCCGCCACAGGAGCCGGGTCGCGGTCGCAGCGCTCGCCTTCCTCCGCCATGGTCCCGCCACCCCTCAGCCACCCCGCGCACCTCCCGGGGCGGGGTCGTACCCTCACGGACGGGACGCTGCGATGAGAATGACGGCAAAGGAACGATCTGGTTGTTTTTTAAGCGCTGCCCCTCAGCGCTACCGCTCCTCGCGCCCGAAAGCACCCGCGGCCCTTAAACACACCAAAAAGAGCAGCTCACACATCACCCCTTCCCTCACGCGGCCGCCATCTTGGGCCGGGACGCGGGCGGTCGCCGCCATGGCGCGGGGGGTGATGGGAAAAGCGTCTGGGAAACGGAACAACAAAAACGCTTCTCGGGGGTGGAGGGGCCGCGCCGGCGGTCGGTACCGCGGGTCGGTGACAGGGCCGGTATCGGGAGCGGTTCCGAGGACCCACGGGGGGATCGGTGTGACGGGGCCGGGGCGGGCGGCGCTCTGCCCGCGCCGGGGGCGGGGCTGAGGGGGAGCGGGCGTTTCCCATCGGGCCTTGCGGCGGCGCGGCGCGGGCTGCGGGAATGAGGTAAAGGCGGGCGGGGCGCGCGGCAGGAAGCGGCGAGCGGAGCGCGGCGAGCGGGCCCATGGCGGACACGGCGGTGAGGGGCGGCCGCGGGCCGGCGGCCGGGCCGAGAACGGCGCGGGGGCGAGGGCGGCACCGAGGGCCGGGGTGGGAGAGTAACGGAGACAGGTGGGGCCCGGGCGGGGGGAGCCGAGGTCGGGCAGGGCCCGGGGGGGGACGGACGCTGGGCCTCGCTGGGGGCTGGAGCGGCCGCGCCCGCCGGGCCTGGGCTTTGCGGCCGCTCCGGGCACGCGTGGCCGCTCGGGCCGGGCCCTGCACCCGCCTTGGCCGTTCCGCGGCACGAGGGAGCCCGGGCGAGCCGGGATCTTTCGGGTAGTCCTTCTCCTTTCCCTCCTTTCTTCTCCCCCTCTTTCCGCCCCTCCCCGGGCCCGGGCCGGCCCCCTCGTGCCGCACCAGTTGCTCACGTGCTTCTGTGGCGGCAGGGCGGGATCGTGTCGGGATAACGGGATCGCGTTCTCTGTGCCTGCTGCGACTGTGCTTTTCTCATGGTCTGTGTGATTATTGCTCAGGCGCAGAAGGCGTGATGAATGACCATGCGGGATGTGCTACTTGCACACATGGATACAATGTATAAAAGTTTGGCTAACATTTCCTTTTTTTTTTTGAAACAGATGTGACGTAATTCCTTTCTCGCTTTTTTTGCTGGAACGCTGGGGATGTAATATGGGCGATAACTTGTGTGACGTTGTTGACACAACTAGATTTTATTTTGCACAATTTTCTACTTAAGTTTCCCTTGGCCCCCTCTTTTTTCTCTTGTATGTGAAGACTGATTTTCCTTTCCGTTGCTTCAGCAACACCAAAAATCCCCAAACACAAATCATTTCCCTAGACCTGAGATAGCTGTTCTGTGGCTTTGTTAAACTTGCATATGAATCTCCCTCCCAGGCTTGTGTTCTGAGTGCTTCTTAGCAGTCCATATGTATGAAGTACTAGAGATGTTTATCGTTTACCTGCTAATCACGGTAGTAAAAAACCATTCTTAGGCCTAATGAATGCTCTGACAGATTCCTAAGCAACTTAAATAGGAAGGATTATTTTGGCTATTTATCTGTAACCTAAAGTTCCTTGAGGAGTCTAAAAGCAAGAAACCTGAATTACTTTCTGGCTATTACAGCTGTGCCTCAAAGAATCTTTGTTTGTGTTGACTGTGGGTGATTCTAATACATAAGACAGAATGGTGAACTCGGGACGCAATATGTCCCTTAAGCTGGGTTAGGTGGATGTTGTGTGGGGTTTTTTTCTAATTTTCCCATTAACAGTGGGTCATTAGGCACTCAGAAATAGTAGGGTGTTAGTAGCATAAAACACATTACATAGGAAAAACTGTTGATGAAATTTTTTTCCATAACCAGAGCTATTAATCCAAGGCCAAGCCTCTGCACAATTCATGAGTGGTAGGATTAAAACACCCAGCACTGCATGAGCACCTTTTTGTTTCTTAGTGTGCCTGTATGTTGACTTGGAAGTAATTTGTTTTCAGGTACAATCATAATTATTTTATGGGATATTACAGTTATTAAGATCTATTTGCTGAAAAGTTTTAAACACAGATGTGAGTACTTCATGGTTGGGGTACATAGCAAGTTTGTGTTTTCTTTTTTTCTCCTCAGGAGGCACACGAGGATCATGATACTTCTGCTGAGAATGCAGATGACTCTAACCATGATCCTCAGTTTGAGCCCATAGTTTCCCTTCCAGAGCAAGAAATAAAAACTCTGGAGGAGGATGAGGAAGAGCTCTTTAAGATGTGAGTAGAATACTTTTCACTATTATCTGCATGTTCATGTTCAAAAACTGCAGAACTTGCAGCAATCTCTGTGTGAAGGCTGCCTTGGTTGGTCTGCATGTGATGGCAGAGATTGAGTGGGGGGGTCATTGATGTTGCCCCAAGAAAATGAAGTCTGGAACCACAGAAGAGAGCTGATAATGTGAATCTGGCTTTAGCATTGTTTGCATGAAAGAAGACAACAACTTGAAAACTATTGAAATTGTGATCCCAGAATGTGAAAGAAGTGTCTTGGGAGGAAGGAAATGAGATGTATGTGGTGTTGCTGCCATGCATCCCTGGGTAAAGGGTGATGTACAACATGCTGAAATAATAAAAGCAACAGCTGCAGTATTGGGGCATTTGTGGCAGTTCCTGTCTGTTGTCTTCAACACAGTTTATCCTTAGATTGTGCTTATTGTCAAATCAGGATGGCTTGATCTGCCTGAAGAAAAATGTACTCTTAGGGCTTAAGGATTTTGAATTTGATCCCTGATGTGCTGGCTTGAAATAGATTTTAAAAATTATGCTTTTGCTTGCTTAATCACAGAATGGTTTTCCACATCTGGAAGAGAGATTTCAGTTCTCCTTGTATGGGTTCTGATAATAACTGAAGTGATGGTCAGTTTCTGACAGGTAGTGTGGTGAACTCTGGCTATGGAAAAACCTGTTAGTTAGTTACCTGAGATTAAAAGTTTGCCTACACCAAATATGTTTATCATCCCCTAAGAGTGTCCAGAACCTGTTGAATTTTAGTACAATTAATATATAATTCCTAATATTTTATTGTTAGGTTTTAATTCATCACATCAGTTTCTGAATGTGTATATTGAAGCAGAACAGGGGATCTTATTAAGGAATTGTTTCCTTCTTGTGTGTGACTTTTAGGAAGAGCTGTGCTCTTTGGTTAGGTGTGATATTTTAATACCTGCAGACTAATTACATTTTCTGTTCTCCCAGGCGAGCGAAGCTCTTCAGGTTTGCATCAGAGAATGACCTTCCAGAGTGGAAAGAGCGGGGAACTGGTGATGTGAAACTCCTCAAGCACAAGGAGAAGGGAACCATTCGTCTCCTCATGAGGAGGGATAAAACCCTAAAAATCTGTGCAAACCATTACAGTATGTTATACATTTCTATAATTATTCTTGATTTAAAAAATAAGCTTGTGGAATTGAAGTATGGTTGTTTCTTGCTCTTCATACAAGGCTTCAGGCATCAAAAACCATGAGGGGTTATTTTTATTAATGGAAGGAAGCTGGAGGTTTTTTCTTTAAGAGTCTGATAGTGCTGTAAGACTAACAAAAGTCACTTCAAAATTTAACTGTGATAGACAGGCATTATGTGGTTGCTTCCAGTGTGTGTGTGTGTGTGTACTTTATTTTAATGATTAATAAAGTGTAGAATATGTAGGCCTTAATACTGCTCAAAATAAGAATTAAATGTATACTAGCTCACTTTTGTAAGAGTGAGAGAAACCATGATGTAATAATTTACTACTTTGACCTAAATGTCTGAATTTCCAAAACTAATCCTTAACCATCAGAAAACAGAGTCTGAGATGCTAAGCAAATCTGAGTCTGCCTTTGTCTGCTTGTGAAATAAACTGAAATGAATGTGTTATATTGGGCTGACTCATTCAAAAAAGAATCCTCTTTGAATTGAAAAAAAAATTAAAGGGCAAGACAGACTTGAAAGTCGGCACAACTTGCAACAAGTAGACCAGTTTGTGATACTTTGCTTGCTTTGCTGATACTCAGATGTTTATATGAGGAATCTATAGTGTTCTGTGGAAATAAACTACATTTAGATAATTTGAAATAAGAAATAGCTTAATGCCAACCTCAATAATGCCACCAACCAGCAGGAATAAACCTTTTGTTTAGGGATATAAATGTTGCACATAGGAAAACAGAATTGATGAATTTATAGTATTCTTGTCAAAAGTTGTTTAGGTGTTTTTTCCTGGAAAAGCTGCTCTCCATATAGATTTGTTTATTGAATTTATGCTGACTCACAGTCAGACAAAAGAACTCTCTTCATTTTTGCAAAGCATTAAATGGAGGAAAATGTAGTTTGATCTCTAGATGTTAAAAATGCAGGGAAGGGAGTAGACTCTTCTTCCTGAACTAGACAGAGCCCAAGGAGAAAAAAGCCCTGCTTAGACTTTGCAAGTCTGTAATGTAAAAAGTCTTAAAGTACTGTGGGAAGTAACATTTCAACTTCTCCAGTCAGTCAGGTGAGGTAATTGTAGTGTCTTGGAGGGACAGGGCCCCATTTACTGGGAGGGAGCAAATTGGTTGAAAAGGCAATGTGTACACTTTGCAGCACCACAGAAACCTGTAATATCTTGTAGTACAGCTTTAAACTGATGGGAGTGGTAATTAACCTGATGACTAATGGAAGGAAAAATGCTTTTTAAAATGAATTTTGGTAGAAGAAGAATGAGTGTTGTTTGTCTGGATACCTTTTCCTTCTAAATCATTTGTCTGTACTGCAGAGCTGTGCTCAGTGCCTGCATCTCTTAGTATCACAATCATCTGTTTTAACCAAAAATTGCATCCAACTCTTTTTCCTAACAGCAGTGAATCCAGCATCCTCTCAAACAGTAATGGCTTTGCATAATTTTATTTGACAATGTAAGGAAAAATATATATGAACATCACTGTCTTGTATTCATCCCAAAGTAATTCTGTGTCAAGTGCTTTATGTAACCATCACAGCCTGTTTTCACTGAGATTTATGGAGGCTGGTGTGGAAAACATTTGCTGTTGTGCTCTGTACATCTTGGAATGCTTTTGTTTCAGTCACACCCCTAATGGAGCTGAAGCCCAATGCTGGGAGCGACAGGGCGTGGGTGTGGAACACACACGCTGACTTCGCAGACGAGTGCCCCAAGCCCGAGCTTCTGGCAATCCGATTCCTAAACGCAGAGAGTGAGTGCCTGCCACTGAGCTTCCACTGACTGTAACCTGTTCTGTTACCCTGCTTGTCTAAATGCTGCTCTAAACCATTGCTGGAGATGTGCTGTATCTCACCCCTGCATGGTAGGGTTAGCTAATTCATTCTTTATCTGAGAGAAGTCTGTTCATCACTTAACCTTATCTGTTGACAAACAGTGCAGTAATTAGGTCTGCAGTAATATTTGTACATTTTCTGCCCTAGGCACTTTCTTAACCTAAGCCATTTCATGTAAGTGCTGTGCCAATTAGAATAAAACTACAGGCAGTTAAGAGACTCACATACAGCTTACTTTCATGTAATTCCTGTTCTCAGTTGTAGTTAAGATTAGATTTTTGCATTAGAAACAAGGAAATCCTGACCTGATATTTCTGGCCCATCTGCATTAGCAGAATATCTGGGTTGGTTTTTCTTTATTTAATGAAGTATGTAGTATCTTTTGTTTTGATTAAATGGAACCCTCAGTGAAAAGTGCAAGTCAGGCCCATCATACTAGTTGGTGGGTTTTTCTAGAGTGACTACAGTGAGTACCAGAAAAGTAACTCTAATAATGGATCAGCTAGGATTAAATCAAAGAAGTGTTTGGAGGCAGAGGGGGTTTATGTTGTATTGTTTTGTTGTTGGGTTGGATTTTTTTTTTAAAGGAGCAAAATGAAAGTGTTGCATTTCTTGCTTTACAGTTTGCCACACAAGTTTAGTGTGGTAGCCTCCTTTTCTCCTTACATACTCAATGAATAATAAAAGTGGTTAAGTATTTTAAAGTTTGATGGATTGGACTACATCAGGAAAGAACTTAGTACATCTTGCCCTTTTCCTTAAGTCTCCAATGTAATTTTGTTTAGCCAAATAAACCCTTCTGGTCTACCTGCTTAGTGCTTGCTTCATGATCAAGTAGGAAGTGAGGGGCAACTATTTGCTAATATCTAAGAAGTCTTTCTCTTTCTGGTAGAGGCTGTTCAGCTTATTGAATGTTCTGTCTTGAGGGAATAGTCCTTCCCTCCTGTTTGCCCTTTGCAGTACTGACTAAGCAGATGTCAGGTGAACAGACCCAGGTTTGTCCTTCAGGTGTCTCTGCTGTTTGAGATGCTGGAAAAGGAATCGATACCAACACTTCCTGGGCTGGTTACTAAGTGTCTTCAGAATTCCTGTGGGCAACAGTGACCTCCTGTGGTCAGCCAGTCCAGCCTGGGATGCCAGGCTGGTACTGCCTTGCTCATTGTGGTGTCAGGAAGCTCCTTGCCCAGGCCCTTTTTGCTTGTATTACTTGTGTAGAGAGACATTATTGGGATTTGACCAGCTGCTTGCAATGGTTGTTGAATTGAGTGGTGACTTAGACCAGAATGTAATGAAGATTATGCATTGCTGGCTCTTGCAGTGAGGAGTAGCCCTCAGGTACAGAGTCTGAATGCTGTGCTGGTGACACAGGCATTATCTTCCTGTTGAAACAGGCATTCTCTTCCTTTGCTGATGCTCAGAACCCCCAGTTATGGTCAGCTTGTGGAAGAGTCTTAAGGTGTAACACAGCTGGCAAGGATTGCAGTTCAAAGCTAATCTTCAGGCTTTTGCATATAGTTGTATTAGCAGTCTCTGACATCATATTCCTATTTCTTTAGGCTACAGACAGCTGGGAGTTGCAATAACTACAAAACAGCTCCTGCTGGCGTTACATTTTGAATATTTTGCAAAATAAGTTGCTTTAGTAGACATGCTGAAGAAGATGAATTGCTTTTGCACAAAGATGTGATTGAAGAATTTTGCATCTTGTATGATTTACTAGATTACTTCATAAGTCCCTACAAATTTGGTTTACACAAATCTTCCCCTAGGGTATCTTTCTTCAAGATTAGAAGTACTCAATGTTGTGAGGCAGTAAAAGTAATGAAAAAATATTTTATCTTCACTGAAACAGATGCACAGAAGTTCAAGGCAAAATTTGAAGAATGCAGGAATGAAGTAGGCAAGACAGCAAAGAAAGGTAAGGTGCTCTCAATGTACTTGGTGTCATTTCTGAGCTGTGTGAGTGGTTCCAGTAGCCTGGAGTGTTGTGTTGCAGCAGACTCACTCTGTGCTGAACTGCAGCCTTCAGTTCAGGTGCTTTTCTGTCTGCAAGAGTAAGAGCTGACAGGAGTGACGATGGCCTTCCTTCCTGTGGAAGGCTGTTACAGTTGCTGTTGGGACATGGCTGCTTTGGAATGGCTGTCAAGGAAATATTTATGGCTTATAGTAAACAAATGAGCTGTGAACACTGCAACCACAGTGCTCTTTCTTCCTTCCCCTTCCCCAAATTTTGCAAATGTATAATCATGCAAGTATAATACTTAATGTTTTTCATAGTTGTTAGTGTGTGTGAGATTGTTCACGAGTCTAACAGATTATTGCACCTCTCTTTAGAATTGCCTTTGTGATGAGGTATGTCACCATGTAAATAAAACAAACATTTCTATCTTCCTTAAGTACAGACTACCAGTGGTCTGCAGTCAGCATTCTTCAAGATATTTAGATTGGAGTTTTCCAGTCATAGGAATTCCTATGCCCCAATTTCAAACTGGGGAACTTGACTTTGTTTCTTGGCATCTTAACAAAAAAACCAAAGGGTTTGTCTGGATACTTTATTGGTAGCAGCACAGCTGGCCAGATGCTACACATTCCTCAGTCCCTGTGTAGTGATTAATGTATATGAGTGGTGTTACTTGAAATCTGACATCTGAAGTAATTACCAGAGGAAAAGAAATGGAATGAGTCACTCCAGTGGTCAGTGAAGAATATCTTTATTTTTGTCCAATGCATTACTGCTTGTATGTAATACCTTTCCTAACCAATCTTTTAGCAGGCACAGACAAAAATGATAGTGCTGATAAAGTTGCTGAAAAACTAGAAGAGCTTTCTGTAAAGGAAGAGAGCAAAGAATCTGAGAAGAAAGAGACCAAGGAAAAAACTGAAGAAAAGCAATAAAATCATCCTGGGCCTTGCAGTTTTTCCTTTACTTTTTTATTTCTCTATTTTTTTTTTCTTTTTTCTTTGTTTTAGTTATTTTTTTAATTTTTACAAGGGACTTTATATGGAACTGCATTCAACATTCACATTGTTTTTTCTAGGCTTTTGCCCTTTGGAAGGTGTCTTCAGAAAAATTCATTCCCCAGTCATGAAAATGTACTGTGCTAACTTTATTTTCCATAGTGGAAACACTTATTTACAGTCATCCAAAAGAATGAATAAAACAAACTTGAAAACAGCATCAGGGGACAGAACTGAGTTTTCTGTATACTGTAAAGGCTTATGAATACACTTGTTTAATTGAGCTACATATCATCATTCCTGTGGATTAAGTAGGTTAATAGACTTTGTCAGCAGGGAAGATTAAGATTGCATTTGTGTTTCTTATATGGATTCTAAATTGTAATCTAACAGACCTTTCACACCTGCTGCTGTGTGTACTGAGCAGGGAATGTGCCTGTGCTTCTTGAAATCCAGCAGACTTCTGGAATCAGGCAATAAGAGCATTCCTGGCACACTGCTGCTGCTGATCCATCAGAAAATAAAGGTGATGGTGAAAGATCCATGGTGAAAAACAAGGTGGGGGACAAAATTTCTTGTGCCAGATTTGAGAAGCATTTTCTTCTTACAAAATGAAATCTGTGCTTCCCCCGCTGCCCCAAATTTTGATTTTAGCAGAAAGCTCCTGCTGTTTTCCCAGATCTTCCATGGTGCTGCTTGCTGACTGAAGGCAGCTGCAGCAGCCTGTTGTGCTGAGGGCTGTGCAAAGGAATCTGAGCTGTTTGAGTACCTTCCTGAGAGATTCCCCTTGCCAGCATATTGTTGTAGTCTCAAGAATGTAGAGGTCTAAAATGTATAAGCTTTTTTCCCAGGGCTTTGGAGCTTGTGTTTTTACAAACTGGAGGAGTTTTGAACTTCTCAGATGTTTGCTAGGGAGGCTGTCCTTGGAGAGCAGCAGGCTGGAATTCACTTTGGAACAGTTAATTATGGTGCACATGCTTTGAGGGACACCCTCCTTGCCAGAATAGGCAAATTGGTCAAATCTCTTCCCTGCAAATGTTTTTTGTTTATCCAATTTCAAATTAGTGCTAGAGAGTAAGAAAATAAACTATAGTAAGCAATAAAATCACCACAATTAAGTCTGGTAGATAAATTGAATTTTGTTGTTTAACACTAATACAAGGATTGTGTTAGGAATAGAGATGAAATTTTAAATAGTTTCCAAAATAATTATGAAAACTGTACAAAACTTGCTGAACTGTAAGACTGAATGATGTTAACATGGGATAGCAAGACCTTTTTGTCTTCATGAAGAGGCTTTTAACTCAGTCAGGTTCTGCAGTCTGCCTAAGGAAAATATATTTTTAAAAAATAAATCATGTCTTAGCACTGCCTTTTGATGCTACAGTGAATGAGTCTTAAATCTGGAACTGTAATTAAGGTACTCACTTCATTCAAACAAAATAATTCCTTTGGTGTTTTGCACGTTCCCCTTCAACTACAGCAGATATCAAAAGTCTGTTAATTAACAGAGATGGTTGAAAGGCAAAATAAAATGCTCTTTAGTGTTTCTGGTTTGGAAGTAACAAGACAAAGCTATTTTGAAGTATTTAACATTTGAATGTAAAAGCCAAATCTTTTATCCATGAATCACTGTAAATGATCTGATAATGTCAAACTGTGTCTAAATTGATAGAAATGACTTAAAAGTTTCAAAATAAACTTAAATTTTCATTTAAAGGATTTGCTTTTTATTTTGAGAACTCTTACTGGGAATGCATTTTTAGTCTGCAGGGGTAAAGTGATGAAGGCAGCAAAATGGGCGAGTTGCATTTCACTGTCAAACATTGCACAAAAGGGAGAGGGCAGCACCTGAATGGTTTAATTTGTCTTAATATTAGTTATTGATGACTCTTGCTTAATGTTATTACCCTTTCTTCTTCCCCTCTTTCTTCAGCATGCTTGAATGACTTCAAGACGTTTCCATTCTTGTTTAGGTTTAACTGATCTGTGTTTACAGTTCCTGGATTGCAACAATCCTTGCAAGTCTTCAGTCTCAGAGAGCAAAGTTAAGAGAGAGCACTCAGTAAAATAATTTCTCTGGTAACATTTGGCTGAAGAATGTTTTAGTCCTCTAAACTAAAGGATGGTCATTCAATGTTCTGGTCACTTTAGCTGTTCTACACATTAAAAAACAGTAAGTATTTTTAAAGTTCTCAGTGAAATAAGGCTTGTTGTTTGGGCTAGTCATTCTAATGATTTAATTTGCCTATAGGTAGACTGCCAAGTAAAGATTTTTTAAAACTCATTCATTTTTTATAAAGAAGGAAAATACAACAGCGCTAATAAAACATTGTTGGGTGCTGAAGTGTGCAATTCATACAAATTTTCTGCTTGCTTCAGGTTTAGAAAGATGCTATATAGCCAGGCTTAGTGATCCAGTCTTTGGTGGTACAAATGGTTTTGTGTGTATGTGCTGAATGGATGAATGTCTGAGGTCTCCTGAGTGATAAATTCAACTTTAAAATTGTTACATTTTAACAAGAATCAAAATAGTATCTATTTGCAAGTTCAGGTCTTAAAGAAGTCTACTTACAGAAAATAATTCAAACTAGTTCCCTCTAGATCTCTTGTTACTTATTTTGAAGACTACACTAATCTGTTGGGGGGTTTTCTCCAGGAATAAGTTTTCTAAATGTGTTATTCACAGATTGCAAACACTCCCAATTTGTTGTGTTTTCAACACTAAATGTTGATCTTCCCGATCCCCCCCGCCCTATAATAAGGTAGCTTGTATCAAATGCAAGTTCTCAGTGATACCAAAACATCAGAAAATTAAAATTATTCTCAACACTATGCAGATAGGAGAATGTTGTAAATTCTTTATTTTGATGCAGTAGGCTCAAGGAGTACCTGTATGTAAAGGGAAATAATGAGTCTGAGTAGTTCTTTGGGTTTTGTTGCTACTATTTTCACCAGTTTGAGTGTTGTCCTCTGGTGGATGCTGTGTGTGGCTCACAATGAGTTGTGCTGAACTCTGATGTCCCTCAGCAGTGCTGGGCTTTGAGCTGCTCCATCTCAGTGCATTCCTTCACAGAGCTCAGTGAAAAACTTGAATGTTACTGGAAACCTTTCTCTAAAGAAAAGACTCCAAATCAGACTCAGAAAACTCAGCTTGACTCCTTAGTAATATTAAATTGCACCTATTTACGTGGAAATGGAGACAATGGTGGAGATTACATTCCAAACTGCCCTGCTGGGTTTTGATCTGTACAAATTGCCATTGGCTTTCAGTGATGAGTCCTTATAGAGTGGATGATTATTTAAACAACCTCAAACCTCTCCAGTTAACTTCCCAGTGCTGTCTTTATTTGTGCTCTCCTGTTCCCAGGACACCCATCTGTCCTGGCTGCTCCACGTTGTTTCTAGCAAGCTGTATTTTCTGAGGTATCCATGGCAATGCAGTGTTTTAATTTTGATTAGCCAAACTAATTTCAAAGTGTTTTTACATTGCTGAGGTCATGTGTAAACTTACACTAGTTCAGTGAAGTGAGCTGTGTATAAAGGATTTTGTTTTATTTTATGACTGTTTATTCAGGGTCTACTTTAAAGGTTTTCATAATTAAATTTAGCTAGAATTACTCTTTAAAATAGAAGAGGAATTACCAGTTTTTTACCAACCTTAACTAAATCTTTGACAATGTATCATTTTCAGAGTAAGGAGCTAAGGAAAACTTAACTGCAACAGATCAGAATTATTTTGCTTGAGGAAGAAAAGCTTGAAGTAATGAGCTGTAGAGTGAATTCCACATGTAAGTGATTTCTCAGACTCTAGTTTGTGTTAAAACAAGGTGCTTCACAAGTAAGCAGCTTGTGCAAGTAAGAATAAGGAAATAAATACTGAGGTTGTGAAAACTGAAAAGCACAGGAGCAAAAATCTTCCTAATATTTAAGAGCTGAGTAGTATCTACAGCTATGCATCAGATTTTGTGACCACTATATTTTTATGATATGCAGATTAATGTACACAATATCTTTGTCCACTTAAGTCACATTAGACACCAACCACTGACTTAAGACCTGTTCATGTTTTTAATACTTGTCAAACTAGTTAGCTGTAGTCTAGTGAAAATGCAACCTACATCAGATCCATAAATCAATGACATTTGTAGAAATGCACCTTTTTTTTTAGTTATTAATGGTGCAGGTAATGTTTGTGGGGTGTGTTTTCTGTTACAGCAATATAACATTTTAAGTACAAAGAAGGTACTAGCACAAATCTGGATTAGATGTTGCATACAGCAAATTTCTTTTATTTTGTGGAAAGTGTCTGACTACCACAAATATTTCATCAACTTTACAGTCTTAAGCATGTTTCCAGCTTTCAAACTGGGAAAGTCCAGCTCATTGTTTATCAGTCTTGACTGTATAAATTTACTTCAGCTGATTCACTGTACTGTAGATATGAACTGTTCATCAAGATGTGTAATTTACTTACAACCTGAGAGAGAAGCTAACAGGGTCATGAGCTCTTGCCTATTCATGTGCTGGCTGGCCTCATTTCAAGTAGTTTAAGTTTCATCATTTTCTAATGCTTTTTTTCCACAAAAGCAATTATGGCTATTGTAGCATCAACAAAGATGAATTGGACATGAAAATCATTGAATATTTTGTATGCTGGGAGGATATTTCTCAAGACTATTCTAACAGGTATAATTAAAGTTACATTGCTTCATATAAATAGTGCTTATCAGTGCATCTTGTTTGTTGGTTTATGAACACTGTTGGCTTGCAGAGTTTCAGCAGCATCATTTGCAGTGATATTTCATTTAGAAGAGGAGAATTGCACTTTACTAATGGTTTTAAAGAGGATGGTTAGTGAATCTTTAAAACTGCTTGGATGCCTACCTCATTCTGATGTAAGGAGTTTTTTGTGGGGATCATTTAGGAATCAATATGCAGAGATACTAAAGTCTCATAGTTAATGCAACTTGACTTGCCCCATCACTGCTGTTGGGAAATGCACCAGATCTGTTCTGAGTAAATGCCATCCCACAAAAAATATCTATTGGAATCATCTAGAAAATTTTGTCATAAATCTGTTAAGGTTACTGAGAAGTCATTATTAGGCAATAATTTCTTGATTTATCTGGTAAAAATGAACAATTAAGTTGTCATATTAAAGTTCCAGTGGGTAACTTACTAGGCCTGGCTTGTACCCAGAACTGTCTGGCCCTTGCTTGGACTTTTGGCAGCACTGTGCAGCACAAGATGATGCAGGTTTCTCTGGTCTGAACACTGTAAATTTGAGGGGAGAAACAGCTTTTATTAAACAACGAATTTGTGATCCTTGAGGGTTCTCCAAATGACCCTGAGCAGTTTGCAGGTCATCAGTACTACATGGGCTGGCAAACAACATTTGTAGTTGTAGTGAGAAAATGCAGTAAGAAAAGTAGAATTATTTATTGTGGTCACTGTTAAATGGCAACAGCAAATTCAAGCTAGGAGCTAACTTGCAAGTGACCAATAAAATATTTCAGGGATATTCAGTATTTTCAAGTGTTCAAAATAAAATAATTTTCTTAATCATGAAGCTAAGATTTCCAGCTAAAATTAGTGCTGTGACTTGATATGAAAATTGCATGGCTTTCAGGCTTGCTTGATTCTTGCTCTGTTGTAAGTTTCCTTTCATCTTACCAGCTCTGAGAGGGGTACCCTGCCATGTGGCTCCAACACAGCTTCTGTGGTTGGCCCTTCCTCCTTTGGGGTAAAACCTCAGAGTAAAATCTTGCAAGAAGACATGCAATTACTAGCCATGCTCTGCCAGATTATTTTTAGATGGTTCTTTGTAGCTGTGTTTGTTCTTTGTCATTAAATCTTTCCCTAACTCATGCTGCCATTGCTGTTTACCTCAGTGCTGCCAAAGTCTTCTGGCATGCCAGTAAGGTAGTGTGGATCCAGAAACTGCAGTCCTTGAAATAAAGGTGTTCCAGGAGAGCAATTCTGAGCCATGCCTGTTCTGCCTTAGTCAAGTCCTCCTCAGACATCCTTAGTGTTTGACAGGTAAAGTCATCTGACTGCTTTAAATACACTTGGCTTGTAATAACAGGATTGAGTGTTGCTCAGCAGTGCTTTGTGCTGCCTTGAAAACAGAGCGTTCTTGGGAACTGGAGTGTTAGTGGGAAGGAAATGAGGTGAGCTGTGGGAACTCTTGGACACAAAATTACAGAAAATTGCTGCTTTGTGATAGGTAATCTACAATGTGCACCAGAAAAAAGTAATCCCAAAGCCCAATTCAGCATAACCCTGTAGCCTTGTACCATGGAATGTCTCAGCCCCCTTTTGGAAATGCTGGGTCTGCATGACTGCTCAGCACAGGTGTCATGATCCACAGGATGATTGTGCAGCCCCAACCTTCAAGATCTGTTCAGATTGGAGATGCACCTCTTGTTGCTATGAAAGGTACAATTCTTTGTGTCCTGATAACTCAGTTATCTTTAGTCTCCCTCTAAAGAAGTGTTATGTGATTGGGATATGAAAAAAAGCCAAAGTTGCTTGCTGCTGAGAGCCTCCTTTCAGAACAGGAATGGCTTGAAAGATTGGCCCAACAAATGGGGTCTGATACAGCAAGATTGGATCAGCATCACTGTGTCAGAGTGATAAAGGGAAAACCTTTCTGAGGAGTGAAATGAACAGAAGTGCTGAATCCTCCCCTCTTGCAAAGCTGTCTTTGAGAAGCAGACTTTCTAGAGAGGAAAGAGTCCTTAGGGGAAAATACAATTGAAAATAATGAGGTGCAGAGGAGGCATAGTCTCCTTAAGAATAACTCCACAATTCACATGAGGGAATGTTACTGTCCCAGAAAGGCTTCTTCTTTAAAAAGAATGAAATTTAAATAAATCATCAGACTCCAGATATGTATCTTAAAATGAACTTGAGCCTATTGCTTCCCAGCTCGTGCTAGAAATTTGACAGGATGCTCTTGTGGCTCACCTAGAAAGGAAACTTGCAGATCCATGCTAAAAATGCAGATATGACTGTCACTTGGGAGAGAACTTTTTTATGATTTTTCAAGACCTAAGAAATGCATTTGAGTAAATCTCATGCTGTCCATTAGAGGACATTCACCCAACTTCATAAACAGTCTATAATGCTGCTTAGGATAACATTTTCTAGATTAATTATTCAGAGTTCTGTTTGCAACTTAAATTCTTTACCCAGACTGTTGCTTGAGTGGGAAGGAGGAAGATGATTAAACTGATGTAAGGGATGAAGTCTCTGCTTTTGTCAGGTAAGTGGTGCTAAACTAACTCGTGGCCCAGAGCCTTAGGTGTGCTCCTGAAATGGATCTTCCAGCCCAGTTTTGTGGAAAAGAGACCCACTTGATTCCCTGGAGACCCCTCAGCAATACACATCAGACCTGGTAAGTGGAGATGATGGGGAGATTTGCTTCCCAGCTGTGCCTTTGATCTGATTTAGCATGCTCATGTGGCTGCACCTGAAGCCTTTCAGCTTCGTATGCACAGCCTGCTTCTGCATAAAATTGTTGACCTTTTGATTAGTTACAGGGGGTTTGAGAATAATTAATTCCAATAAGCTGGCATGACAGGGAGTAGTGAAGCATAGGAAGCATTCAGTTCCCCATACAAAAATAACTTTAGGTAGATGTTTTCTTTCCTGTTCCTTAAAAATCTAAGTCTGGAGATGATTTTGAGTTGCCTTCTGGCTTTAGTCCCTTTTGGATTCGACTTTTTTTTTCCTTTTTTTTTTTTTTTTTAAAGCAGGGCAGTTGTTGGCAAAAGCTGAGATTTCACATAGCCATATATCCTCAGGCTGGAACTTGCTGGCTTTGCTTTTTGTTAAAGCTGATGCTCAAAATTTGGGGTTTTGTTTGGTTTGTGGTTGTGGGGGTATTTTTTTGCAAACTGCAAAGTTGAGGACCCTTACAGATTTTTGGTCGGGTTTTACTTGTTCTGTTCTTAAGACTTCCAGGACGGTGGAACTAATCAAGTCTCTTAAAATGAGAAATTATAAATGTCCTTTCTGAACAGCACTGCAGTGTATGCCTTCTAGGGCAAGCTTGCTTTTAACAACACCCAGCAGATGCTGCAAATGTGGCTTTTGTATTAGGCAGGGGTTACTTTATCTGCATGTTGGCAGCTGCAGAAAAGGGATTAGCTGAGAAAGAAAGCAGGAGGGAGGGAGCAGGATGTATGCAGCTCCTGGTCTTGATTTCTAAACTTCCAAGTGGCCTTGAACCCTTCTTCCCATCGGAGGGTTTCCTTGAGACCGGCGAGCTGCTGGGTGGTGCCCCCGAGTGTGAACAGAGGAGCCATTCTCACTGCTCTTGGGAAAGCTGATTCAGTGAACTTTCTGTTGTTACCTTAAATTACCTCTTCTGTCTGCCTCCTGATGCTAATGGATAGATTTAAAAGAGCAGAGTATAGTGTAATTTCATTTATGTTTGCACTCAGTTATGGATCTTGGAATCAGCTAAATTTGGCAGAGTGCAGCAGTTCCCTTAATGCTGTGACTCTGGGTGTAGCAGAATGAAAAGCAGGGTTTATTCCCTAACGAGCACGGCAGGATTCGCTCGCAGCTGGCCCTGTCGTGCAGGGCGCCGCTCCCTGCGCGGACCCCGCAGCGCTCCGCGGCTCCTGCGGCGCTGCCGCGTCCGCAGCCCCCTCTAGAGCCCCTGTTCAGGGAGCTGCTACAGCAGCTTCGGCGTCCCACACAGCGCCCTGCAGAGCTCACTGCATTGCCATTTTTCTTTGCGGGGGGGAGGGGGCTGTCTTGTAGAAAGAACAGAACTGGGCCCCCCCGTCCGCAGGGGGTGCCCCGCTGCAGGCAGCTCCAGCAGCCGCGGCTCGGCCGCCCTTCGGCGGGGCTGTGCTGGCTGCGCGCCCCGCTCCCATCTCCCCGCAGCGCTACCTTAAGGGGCTGGTTGACATCAGCCGAGTGGGCTGGGCGGTGTGGGTGGGATTTCCTGTGCTGGAGGTCAGCTGCTCCCGTCCCTCTCCCGTCCCTCCCAGCCGCCCGGGTCCCGCTCTCCCCGCGCCGGAGGGACCCGCATCCTCCCGGCTCCCTCCTCTCGGGTTGGATTTACATAGTGATGTGTAAACTACAGGATGCCCAGCAGCACTGGAAAGAGGTTTAAACCTACGAAATACATCCCGGTCTCCACAGCAGCTGCCTTATTAGTGGGTTCGACTACTTTATTTTTTGTTTTCACGTAAGTACCGCTCTGGCGGAGGGGGGGCCCGGGCTGGGGCCGCCCGGCCCGGCGGGGGGAGGCGGCTGGGCTTGACAGTCCTCCAGGCCCTGCCGCTGCTGGTCCTGCTCCCTCCTGCCTCCTGCTATCCCTGCCCGGCTTTGCTTTGCAGAGGCTCAGGATCTCTCCCTATCATAAAATGTGCCTGATAGTCAGAGCCACCATTTCATGGCACTAAAACCCCGTCAGCCTCCCGCAGCTGCCGGCTGTATGCATCAGAGCTGCCCGAGCCCCGCTGCCCCTGTGCCCGTGTGGCGGGGCTGCTGTGCGGGAGGGGAATGCAGCCCCAGCCGCCCCGCTGCCGGCAGGCGTGGATCCAGCCCGTGGCTCCGCTGGCCGAGTCTCTGTACTCCAGGAGGGAGGGCTGGAGCTGGCCTCTCCGTCAATCTCTCGCATGTCTCAGGGTTTATCCGGCACAGCTATTTGAAGTGGAAGGAATCCTATTCTAAGCATTACCGATTTTACATATTTTTATGTAACTGTTCCTGAAAGCTTGAGGACCTAATGAACAAATTTACATTTGCTTGGAGGAAAGACGAGGAAACTTTTCCCCTCTCTGTTTCTTCTTCTCTCATTCCCTTCTCCCTTAAATGCGGAATGGAGCTGTGGCTGCCGGCTTGCAGCTCTCCTGTAGTTATATTAATATGTGAGTGCTGTAGTGCTTCGGCTGTTTCCCTCTCCATCCTCTCGAGTTCTGTAGCTCGCTAACCCTTCCTGTGCGGGGGCAGCGGCACCTCCCTGCAGAGGTGTCCGTGTTTCCAGAGATGCTACAAAACTGTGCTCTGAAAGGAGCTTTGACTAATCTGCCTTCGGCAAAGTGCAAACATGGCTATTGCATATTAAGATTTATTGTTTCACTTATTTTGGAACTCTGTTTTCCTTGTTTTGCCGTTGCTATTTTTTAACCGAGCTTAGTGAAGCTGTTGGAAGCAGAAGGCTCTATAAGAGTGGGAGTATGTGTCTGTGCCATTATCTTTTGTGGTTTGGCTGTGATATGATTCTCGATGTTTCAAAATGCTTGTCACTGGTATGGTAATCTCAATGTAGGATTTCAGAATAAACCGTAAATGTTGTTTTGTCTAACAGTTTCTTACATCGGAACAGATTTTGACACTCAGTTTTGCTCTTGATTTAATGTGCATTGATTTCTTCCTTGCTTGTTTTCAGTGCATTTGATGTAGTTTGGTGCTCACAGGCAAACACAGGACAGAAGTTGGCTTTTGTGATGAACTTGGTTGACACTGGAGTGTTGAATATTAAATGGTTAAAAAAAAAGGGGCCTTTATGCCAGCATTTATTTTTGTGGCTCCTTGAGGAATGGATGTAAAGTTGTTTTGGAAGCTGTATGTTTATTTTCATATGATACTTCCAGTGTAGAGCTGCAATAGTGATGTAAGGCTTTCCTGGTAACAGGAAAGTTGTTGTTGAAACATCCTTTTGGCAGCAGGACATCAACTGAGATGGTCGTTTTACAATTTGTACAGAAGAAGCAATTGCCTCTAATCTGTTACTGAATCTGAAACTTCACTCTGCTCCCTCTGTTATCAGTGAATAATTACATGCAAAATGAAGTATTTTAAGGATCTCTCCATATTGTAACTTGGCCTGTGTATCTTGAAGTGCTGGTAAATTTTTCGAGGATTGTCCCAGACATACGTTCTCTGCTGCTGCCAAGTCTTGTGTGTAATAAAAGTAACACATAATTGAGCAACTGTTGTCAGGCAGAGTCTGAAGTCCTGTCCATTCAAAAATACTCAGATGAATTTGAATGGGATTGGTGTTGTTTTTCATGCTGAGCAGTGTTAGTAAAATCTATCTTTGTTGTGAAATCAAAGCAAGCCTCATGCATGCGATTAATTTCTTTTGTATGGCAGTGGGTTTTTTCCCCTTTCCTGAGCATTTCCATTTTTTATCTTTTTCCACAGGCAATGTTTTATCTCCTGAAGATCTTTTTGTTGTAATATGTTATTAAAGGCTGAGATAGACTTGAATTTTCAGGTGTGTTGATTTGTTCAACTCGATTGATGTTGGATAGAGCTCTGATATGCAGCAGTTGAAACACTGGCCTAAAATTCTTTCAGCAGTGCTTTTGATACAATCCATGCTTGCTTGTCATAGCACAAGAACTTAATCAGATGAAGATTTACATGTGTGTTTATCAATTACTTATTTATGTCATTAAGCTCTAAGGCTGCTGTGTCTGTTAATGAAGTAACCTGTGTATAAATACATGAATCTGATGATGGACGGGATTCCTATCAAATTTTGGGTGCAGATCACCTCAGTGGGACGTCAGGGATTAGAGCAACTTCAGCACAGTGGAATTGAAATAATAGAGGATAATATATGTGGAAAAACTTGATAATAACTATTTTTAAACCTCTTACTGAACAGAAAAAATAAGCTTTTTAGGGCACTGGAAACATTTCTGAGTAACACGTACGAAAACAGCCTCTGACTTGGCTTTTTCTCTAGACATGTTTGTGGTCTCATGCCACACATTGACTGTCTTCTGCTGGATAAAAAGCTCTTTGAACTTGAAGGCCAGGGTTAGCTTTTTAGCAATGTGGTCTTTATTTTTAGCCTTTTTTCCAAACACCTTTGCTAAAAAGCAGCACATAAAGAGTGTTTGAAATACACAGTGTCTGCTATTAGTTCATCATGGTGCTGATCACTGGTACTGTTATACTTTAGGAAAATTCCATTTTAGATTCTCCTTTTCTTTTTTTCCTCAGCTAAGCATTTAGGATTCCCTGTATCACTGCTATATTTCTTCTGGTTTTATGAGGGGGAACTAAACTATTTAGCTATCAAGATTATTGCCTGGAAAAGCAACCAAATATTGGAGTTGTATTATTGCAGGCTTTTAGCACTCCATGTGTGTTCCTTCAGTAATAAACACAGTGTCTGAGTAGGTGGTCTAATTTGTCACAGTGGGAGAGTAAATAAGCATTAACTCTAAGCATTATGAAGGAACTTATCAATAATGTTGTATAGAATGATTAAGTTAATTTACTTATATGAGCAAATCAAATGGTGTAATGAAGGAAGAACTAATGCTCCTTAACATAGGGCAAATCCAGTGATTCAGTTCCAGGAAACCTGAATTTATTTCTAATAAAATAATTTTTTCTTCATATTTCTCATAAGACATTTTGTTAGAGGTAGCAATTTAACCCATTTCAGTGAAGTCTAGGCTCTTATGCCTTGAACTACCAAGTGCTGTGATGTAAACCTAATTATGTTCATTCAAAGACCCTGAGTTTCAAGAACTTCCCACCTTATTTTAGGTTGTGCAACTTCAGTGTTAGCAGAGAATGCAGCTTAATTATCAGCAAGCAGAATGTCACCTGTGAACAGTTGCAATCAGTGATCTAAAAGGACTATTCCAACCTAAATGATTCTATAATTTTTCTGGAGCTAGTAATTGTCTTCACCTGCTTAAATTGGCTACTTTCTGTAGGTGTTGGTGCTGAGAACTTCTGAGATAGTTCAGCAGCTGCAATGCCTGTGTCTGGAGATTACACAGCCAGCTGAAAGCATATGGTTTTAAGGGGAAACTGTGGCTCATTTTAGTAAGGAGAAAAATGCTCATCATTCTCTCATTGAATATTGTAGGCCTGAAGTTTCTCATAAAATGGCCATTTTCAGACTATTTTCTGTAGCATGCAGCCTCTTGAGCATCTTTGAAATACAGTGGAAACATGTAATTCATAACAAAGGTCTAGGTGCCACTACTTCTTTGATATAATGGTAGCAACACTGCTGTATATTATTTCTGTAAATGGGATAATAAAATGGGTAATTTTCTGGGTGAAGTGAAAGCACAAATAAGGTGAAAACTCATTCAGTCAGTACTGAAAGTACGAACACCTTTGTTCTTAAGAGTCATGATGGGAGATAATCATAGATACACACCACAGACATCTGCAGTTGGCACTCTGATGCAGTCTGTGGCACAGGGAGTCTAATACTAATAACCTTCAGGAAACAATTGAGCAGTGATAAATTGGTGGAGAAGAGCAACTCAAGTTGAAGTCACAGTAGGGATGGAAAAGAAAACAGAGAACTAGGCTTAACCTGTGCTATTCAGATGGCAGAAGGAGGAAGAATGGCTGGCAGACTGTACTCCATAGCAGGGCTGCTGGATTTACCTTTACAGGGAAGAAAGCTTGGCTTTGTTGATGAATATTTAAAGAAAAATTGGTGCTACATTAGTACATCATGTTACTGCATTTCATGAACTAGAAAGACTCAGCACTTTTGTAGTTAGACGTGTGAATCCAGATGCACTTTTGATACATTCACCTCTTAAATCATAAGCACTACCCCCTTCCTGCAGTTATCTGATCCTGCACTGGAACAGCCTTAAAATAAACAGGTAATAGCACTGTGAAGCTTAAAACTATCATAACCTTCTTGGATGGTAGTTAATGAAAATACAGTGATACCTAGAGTTCTTGAACTGTTAGATCTTTTCCTCCCATGACTTGAATATATTCACAGAGGGAAGAACACAGTCTGCTGTTTTCACTTGGGTTTGTTAAGTCACAAGCAAAGGCCAAGCTAATAGAAGATCATCTTTGCTTTAGTGAATTTGATTTGTATCCAAAGATGTTTTCCTTGCCTAAAGTATTTAGTTCCAGATGTGCAGATGTTCACTTCTGCCAGTTGAGTGTTCTGATTTCAGTTAGATGAAATGATAAAATGTGATTTAAAATGTATATTGCAGATGTTATAGAGCTTCATCTGTAACACAGGTGTGTTTTATACCAGCCTAGAGAAAATAGAACTGAATGCTGAGAAGTAGATGTACAATAAAGATAATAAAGATACAATTTTATCTTGGATTTTTTTATCTTGATATGCTGCTGGACAGCATGAATTCTGCCTTGGAGTGTGGTCTTACATCCTTCTTACAGTTTGGCTTCTGCCCAGCAACTTGCTGAAGGCTGCTTGAGGATTTGGGAGAGCTCTGGTGGCAGAGCTTGTGCTGTGTGATGCCAGAAGCTCCAGGTGTGCTGTGGTCTGTATGAGAGCACATGGAAACACTGCCACTCCACAAATCCACTTCCCCCATCCTAACCAGATGGTCATATCAGATATCCTTGGCATTCTGAAAACTTTGGAGCACAAAGCTCCTCTACCTTGTCTGCTTCTAGCTAGGGGTCCATTTGATAGTGGCAATGCTAATTATGAAACAGAACAAATTCCCCTCTCCTTGAACGTTCTCTCCACACCGTTCTTCACTACTTGGAATATTAATGTATTTCTGATTTTTCTTTTTTGCTTTCCATGCGCCAAACAAAGAAATCACTGGAACTGGTAGGGAGCAGCTTCACTGATGGCCATGCAGGTGACACTGTACAGGGAAAAAAGAATGTGCAAAAAAGTGTGGATTGGTTTAATCAGGTGAATTTTAAAACTGACTTCACAGTCACGTACTGATTTCAAGCAATGCAGTTTGGCCTCCTGAGATACCTTAACATTTTCCATGTTAAATGCATTTTTAATGGCAGGTTTTTCCTGTCCACTCTACCTGCAATCCAAAAGAGGCAACGCTTGCCTGGTTGACCTGAGTCATCTCAGTTTTCATGTCTGTAATCTTCTGAAAAATATTTACTTTGGTTATGACAAAGAAATGTCCTTTTAAGCCATGGGAATTTCATCTTGCTATAAAATGTTTGGAAATAGAATCTAGACAAGCTTGTCATTCTAGATAAGAAGGGCAGTCTCAACAAGAAAATATATTTAACTGAAGTGTGAAAAGTTTTTGGTTTATTTTTTTTAATACCATAAGAAGCCTCAGTTTTACTACTTTTAGCTAGTTAATTTTATGATCTTTGCTTCCAAGGGCAGTGATCTTTGCTTCCAACAGTTTGAGAAAGTAAAAAGGAGAACCATGTTTGTTGAGGGCAGTAAATGGCTACACATGTTCAGCTGTGGATGCAGAGCTTTCTGCAGCCACTGCAGTGGCATTTCAGTGCTCACTGTAGATCCACTTTGAAAAAGGCAGGAGAGCTACTGGAATGGAAGTTATTGCTGTCCATGGGCTACAGCTGTAGTCAGTGTGTGATTTATGCCAGTAGCAACCTCCTTTCTATTTTTCCTAATAAGCAGGGATTAAGGTCATATGGAAATAGGAATGAGAGTGTCTCAGTTAGATCAGGGTGGGCCTCTCAGCCTTTGTACAAGAATATACAAGCAATTTTTCTTTTTTTTTTTGGTCTAAAGTCCTTTTCAAGATGCTCATTTAAATACTGTCCTTGTTTGTCCAAGTATGCCATGTGTGTATGCTTTTATAAATAGAAAAAACCTTTACAGGATTGTTCAAGCTCAATTGGTTTGTTAGTAAAGTCAACTAAGAAATGTTATTGTCATAAACACAAAACTTAAACTGAGAGATAAATACATGTGGTGATCTTGGAGATCTGATTTTTGAGATTCATTACCTGGGATAGTCACTAATTATACACATAAGATCATTGTGTAAACAACTTATTCTGCTACTACCTGCCTCTCAGCTGAAATCAGCTGTAGGGCCCTGTGGTGTGGGGATCTCTGGGGGACCTGTGAGAGATGACCTGGAACTGCATTTCTGTGCTCATGTGATGTATAAGCTACAAGGAAACATTTCGAGGCCATGAGCTTTGTTCAGTTTGCACTGGGAGATGTCTGAAATACAGCAGTAAAGTGGTGTAAGCCAATTTAGAGCATGAAGGAGATGCACACTGGAGTGGGAGAGAAGTATTGCAGAGCTACACGAGATAATCAGTGTAATCAGTGCAGAAGTGGAACACTGATTTACTGTCCTTTGGTTCAAGCCAGTAGATACAACACTTATTTCTCTATAATCCAGGAGTAATGTTCAATTTGGCTGCTCTGTTACAGAGATACTATTAGTTGATCATTTGTCACTGGGAGCAGCTAATGAAATTGAGAGGAAGAGGCATTGGGGTTGAGACAGAAATGCTGCAGTTTGTAATGGAAGTTCTGTATTGTTCTTTTGCAAAGAATACCATAGACTGGAAAAACCTACTCAGCCTTGATCTTATTTTACCATGGAGAGGCAATTTTAGGAATCCTTATTTGGTGATTTGAAAAATTAATTCCAGTGAGTACACCACAGTGTAGTGTCTACTACATAAATCTTCAGCCAGTAATCTGTATCCAGAAAGAGGATTTAATTAGTCGCTGATTGGTTTTTGCAATTACTAATGCAATTTAGCTAGACTAGCTTCAAAGCTGTCCAAAGTGCCTAAAATTCTGCACTCTAAAGTATTGTGCAAACACTAGTGGGTACCTGATTCTTTGTTTTCTCAGGATATAATGGAATAAACTGTACAGTAACCCATATTTAGATATTGCAGTGTTACCATGGTTCTTTGTGCAAGTGTAAACACAGAATTTGTGCACTTCAAATGTGAAATTCTTATGAAATACCTGTACTCTGCTGCTGTGTGTTGAGATCATCCAGCAACAGAAGACTGGGGTGCCAGGTGCAAGAAAAAAATCTCTCTTGAATTTGAAATGTAAGCCCCAAAGCAGCTGTTTCCAGTGTACGTGTGAACCATGAAATGACTACTCTCCAGAAAAGCTTGGTACACTCTTAGACTAAAGTAATTGTAGAATATTCTTAAATTAACAAATTATTTTTTAAGTTGGAGCCTAACAAAGCAAACTTGAAAGTGCTTAAATATATAAGGGTCTTCATAAATAAAGCCAGACAAAGCATTACTCTCCAAGGATTCTTAAAACTAAATTGGCATTTACATTAGCTCTTATTCATGTCTTCAGGGAAATAATGTAATGTAATATCTATATCAACACAATTTAAGTACAGTTCTGGGAATAAGGAAAGCTTGGACATTTCTATAAACAAGTATAATTTTAATTTAAACTTGGGTCAATCATAGAAATGCTTCAAAATGGAAAAATTAAGCTTAAAACTTTTCTGCTTACTCTGATCCCAGTCAGCAAGGAGAGGTAGGTATTTTCTAATGGAAAAACACTTCCTCTCCCCCTTTTCAGCCAGTTCAGTTTCAAAAGTTATTTAGGATTATTTTCATTGTGTATAACATCCCTTTCAGTTCTTCCTCATGACTGAGATCTCATTTTGCATGTTTAGCTTTCTCTGAAGATTAATGTTTGCCCCAGCAATAAGACTCTCCAGATGTGTTATGATCTAATAATGCTGTGGTTAACCCTTGTCTGCTGTCAGCAGCTTGCTGAACCACCTCCTGTGTTTTCCCAAGCCCCAGCATTTGATGATGCAGTTTCCTGGCTCCAAGCAGCAGGAGCCATGAGTTGTGTAGGTGGGCAGCTCTCCCTCCATGGGGTTTGTGTCTGGCACTGGGCTCAGGAGCCTCGAGACTTCCCTGTGGAGCCCCACTGTTAACTTGGCTCATCCTCCAACATTCCAAGGCACAATGATGGAGCAGGGTCTTGAGGGTGTCTTTATGGTCATCTTCATGTGCTCAGACCTGTGGCTTTGAACAGGAACTCTAGATCTCTAGGTTCTTGTCTAACTTCTCTGTTGTGTGGTGCATAACTCTCACATCTTTCTTTTCTCTTTGAAGCTGGCTTTGCACATACTGTATCTTGTGTAAATGGCTAATGAGTCTTTGTGGCAAAAACGGTAAGAGCATCAACAGGCACTACTGTTTTTTTAATTACTAGGTTTTGAGAATTCTGTAGAAAGAGGTATATAAAATGGCTGCTTTCTGATACACAGTACAAGTCAAACACAAGGAGATATGAAGCCTGTGAATCTGATAGTATGATTTCTAAACCAGGCATGGAAGTTGTAGCATCTGCAGCAACAAAGGAAATTAATATCTGCTACAGAAATTTCAGTACAAAGACAATGCAGGATTAAAATAACAGGACTTTCTGGTGCAGCCATTGAGTCAATGTGATTTATTTTTTTTTTAGTTGTGAAGCAAAACTTCTAATCCATGTCTAGATAGTTTTTTATCAGAAATAAAATGCCAGGACCAACTCAGCTCCTCCTGGCAGAGCTCTTCTGAGAATGTTCCCTCATCTTGCATAATCTATTAATTTTGAAATCATAGCCAGTCTGTATGAGCAGTGCTCTCAGGAATCTGGTGGACATTGGAGGAGGACAGGCAGATACAAGTTTTTATAATATTGCAAGGGTGGATTAATTAAAATTAAATGGTTCTGGTTGTGTCATCTTTGTGTATTTTTAGAATAAGGCATTTGGCAAATAGATTGCAATGAAAATAGAATACAAGGTCTTACATGTGGCATTGGAATTTGGCCTGCTGATGATAATAAACAGGTTGGAAAAAATCTGCTTTCCTTCTCTCCTGCAGTTGAGAAGACTTTGCTGGGGCAAAGCTGTGCTACTGCTCAGGAAGTCTCCATTCCTGCTGGTCTCTAGTAGTGCAACTTTTGAATAAGGTCAGCAGTGCTATGATCCCTGTTCACTTCTTAAACTGAGGCAGAGAGGCACTGTACCACTGGAGTGCTGGTGCTTAGCAAGCTTTGCACAGATGTGCCAACTCCAGGCTGAAGCCCTGTCAGCCCAGGACTGAATGGAGATCATTCTCTCTGAGAGGGCTTCTGAAGATTTGCTTAATTCTACAGTGTCTACTCCACCTAATGTCATTTTGGGCCATCCATCATGCATGTTTTGTTTCTTGAACACTGCATGAATGTATGAATAGAGAAATACAGTACTAAAGCTTTGTTGTCTCTCTTTAAAAGTTTAATAGTAACATTGTAGTCTTTAAATTTTTATTTGCATGTGATTCCACAATGACTAGTTACTTTTGCAAGTAATTTTTCTTGCATTGTATTACAATGACTAGTGGGATGGAGCTAAACATGATATCTATGGTTTGAGAACTGAAAAATTAATGATTTCTTATCTAGCCTGTTGTGTTTGATTTATAATTTATATCTGATAAGAGACATTCTCTTCTGAGCCAGCTATCATCTCTCCATTTACATCTAGGTGGGGTATTTTTAAATTCTTTCTGTGGTAGGTGCTGAGGGGTTGTGAATTTTGAGCCCTAGAGTGCTCCTGAAGAAGGTTTCCAGACACATTTCTCCACCTCTCATTTCCCATGAGAGTCTTTATCCTCTGTAGGATCTGGCCCCAGGGCTTGTGTTGACCCCAAACGTCACAGCTGCTGTCACAGCCCACTGCCATGACCTGTGACTTTTAGCATAACCCAAGTACATGGTTTACCTTTCAGAGGCACTTGACAGCAGAAGGAAATGGAGAACTGTGGGGGTTTTAAGTGTCCTGAGTAGCTGTTTCCAGCCACTCCACCTCTGAAGGAGAGGCATGGCTGAGGACTGAGCTATGAGCCCTTTACAGAACACTTCTCTCACTTCCTATGTTTGATCTTTTCCATCACTCTGGATCTTCCTGGGCTTATCTGGCTGCATCTTGTCTGTCTCTTTGTCTCTTGTACTGTTTTGGTTTTTTTTTTGCTGTTCTCTGTCTCTCGTGACAGGTGGTCTCCAGTTCAGTCTGTTCAGGTGGATAAGGCCCTTTTGCCCAATGCACACACAAAGGGTGATCCTCTGCTTGTTTACCCTCTGAAATGCCAGAGTAGAGGCCTTACAAGATGCAATTCAAAATCCTGTCCCATCTGTCGAGCTGGGGTGGCTTTTAGGGGTTGATGAAACAACTCTTCTGTATTGAAACTGTAAGTGCTCTCAGTGGGCCACCGTCTTTACTGTGACTCACACATATTTGGCATCCTCTCCAAAGAAGCTGACCAGTATTTCTGTCTTCTTCTCCACTAAGAAGTTCTGTATTCTTTGTGAATTTATTTGCTCCAGAACAGTAAGCTGAGTCGCTGGCTGGTGGAAAGGGAAAGAAATGTGTAGCAATTTGCCAGTTATATTGTCCTCCTCTGAACACAAGAGAGCCCTGTTTAGTGGAGTGTTTAGTGGAGTGAGGCACTGATCCTGCATTTTTGTAATTAATATGTTTTGTGCTTTTGTTTGTGTCTTTGAGAGTGATATTATTTATTTTTGTTGCCTCAACTGTTTTGGAAATGAGAAAAAGCTATTTTGAGTGTAATATCGACTTGGCATCATTAAAAAAGTGTCTCTTCTTGTCAGTTTTTTTTCTTGGTTCCCCTAGAAATACATTTCTTTTGGGCTGTTTCTGCTGTTGTGTATGTTGTGATAAGTCTCCAAAGCAGCACACTATGCATGTGTGATGGATGGATGCTTGCATGTCTGATGAGGGATTGATTCCCCTGGGCATGAGAGTCCTGCCAACTCCTCAGTTAGAAAACTTGAGGTTTTAATATACATTCTGTCTTTTAGTCCCAGCTTGGCCTCTTCTTTTGGAAGGCATTTCTTTTCCTTTTTAATAAAAAAAGCTTACAGTTATATTGAGCTAGTTAATTAAACAGCCTGCATCTAATTTAGATCTCTCAGTTTCCTTCTCGCTTTTTCTTAACTGTGCCTACGTAACCTGATGAAATAACCTGATGAAGCTGTGTAAGAATTACTGAGATGGGTTGAAGCCCATCTAAAGCTAGAACCCGAATCTGATCTCCCATTAAAATCTCACTGCAAAGTGATTACTCCAAGATATTCAAGGTACTGCATGCTTGGTTTAGATCCCTTGGAGGCCTCTTGGCTGATTGTGTTCCTTCAGCAGCCTTTAGCATGCACATGTCCTGGGCCTTACCCTTCTGAAAGATGTCTGTCTGTGGCCCAAGAACAAGATCCTGTTCTGTAGCTCTGAAGGGATGAGCTTTTCAACAGGAGAAAAGAATAATATTCGTCAGCTTCCTCTTGGAAGCATCTGAATCGTTTTGGTTGAAGCTGTAATTGGGACAAATGTTTTGCTTGAAGGGCAGAGGTAGCAGAAAGGTTGCAGCCTAACAGTTAATTTGGCAAAGTGATTCAGAATGGAAAATATGCAATATTGCTTTATACCTGTGCTTTCTCAGTCCCATCAACAGATATTTAAACACATCCCATCAGCTTTTCCAGTGGCTGCTAGTCTTCAGATGCTTCTCTTCACTCCTTGGTTTTCAAGTCGGTCTTTCTAAATTTCAGGAAATACTGAGCTTTCCCTTTGAAAGTCAGTCCTCTTAAATGTGCTTTTTCCATAGGGTGACAGTCTTAAAAATGTATTGTTTACTCTTTTTGTTCTGAGTTCAGAAAACAGTGATTTTAAGCTAAATTATCTCTTTTAGAAGACAATTCAAACAATTTGCAGTCTGCACCCATTTAAGTGGTAGGGGGCAGGATGGAAAGGCAGGAGAATATAAAATAGTGCTATTATGAGTTATTGTGCAGTAGGCAAGGATTTCTTCCATTCCCTCCCCCTCCTCCCCATCTTATGTATCTAAGGAAGAAGTTGCAGGGTGAGCAGGGATATTCTGATTTCCATGGCAGTAACACAGAAGGAATTTTCTGTTTTCTCCAAGAGTACACAAACACTTCACTATCACTTTCCTGACATTAGCTGTGATATTTTGAAGGTTATTGGAGAGAAGGTACAACAAGGGAGGCTTAGACTGCTGATTCTTACTCTGTATTTGCCTAGCCTTGACTAGATCCATGTTCAGAAAACAGAAACCTGTCAAAAGTCAGTGCATCTACACTGAATTTCCAAATTACTGTTAGTATTCTACATGCAGATTAGCTTTCCTTTTATGCTTATTTACCTGTATCTTGGAAATAGCCCTCTAAAAATAAATGAATACAGGATGAGTGCTGTGCTAGGCACAATTAAAATGCTCTCATGTATATCAAATCTAAAGTTCTTTATTTCAAACTAAAGAAAATAGAAGGGAAAGAAGTCAGAACCCCTAAGGGGAAAGTACTGCCTGTTCAGGTCTCTTGTCATGGCCTATTTGATTTATAAATATAAAAAAATGTTTGTATTCTTGAACTGTGACTGGTCCAGTGTTCTTTGTTGTTCTTCCACAACATAACAATCATCCAAAACTCTTGTTTCCATGTGGATACCGTAGGGCTTTAGGTGCATTATGATATAAATGCTTATCTGGATATAAACTGTCAATCTCTATATTTGGGTGAGCCTTAAAGGAAGGTTCAGGCACAATAAAATAGACTTGTTTAGTGACAGTTCAGCATCACTTCACTTGCCATGTATGATCACCCTATCAAGAACTGCATCCTGCTGCGATGACAGTTTGCTGGAAACTCTCCACAGATTCATTGGAAGTTGGCTGAGCCCCAGCTCCGCAAATTACTGGTCAGAAGAGACTGTTTGTAGGGCACAAATCTATCCAATTTGTAGTGTTGATTTGATTCTTTTTTTAATTAACACTTTAAAAGTGTGTCAGCCGAGTGCCAAAAAGACAAGAAATGATCAGCTAAAACATTTTATTGCAGCATATGATGCTGTTCCATATTATCATGGAAACATGGCACTTAGATACAGCAATATTTTATTTCCTGTTACTTTTGTTCATTTTTGGGTCAGCAGTAATTTTAAATAAACAGTCTTCAAAACAAATGCTGGGGTTTTGCCCTTTTTCCTTCCTCTTCTTCTCTCCCTGTATTCTCATTAAGGCCAGTATCTTATTGAATCTAAAGCTAAAAAGTTGAATTTTCCCCATTTAATTTTTTTTGTAAGACGGCTTTCTATCTGGTGTTCCTGGCTCAAAGAGGTGATTGGCAGGAATTACATAAGGAGTACACTAGTCTGCAGTCCTTTGGAGATCCTGCAAGTACAGTCAGGATTAATAAAATCTGGCTGCCTGTTTTTTGATGAAATCATCTTTCTCCTTTTTTTTTTTTTCTTTTCTTTGAAGCATAATTTTTTTTAAGCTGTTGTTTCCTCAGTGCTCTGTGTGAGACCTGTCACTCTTCCATCCACTCCTTCAGTCTTGGATTGTGAGGGTAGTGAATGTCAACATGAAAGATCAGAGCTGGTGTTGACAGCAGTTTAAATGCACCCTTGCTTGTGTTTCCTCTAGAATCGCTGGTTTATAGCTACAGATGCTGGAAATGCTCTGTGCAGGGAGTCTGTTGCAGGTGCTGGAGCCATGGCTACCAGCAGAGTTAGTGCTGTGTAAGGGTTTCATGCTGCTCGCAGCCCAGCGTGGAGCCCCCTGGGCCGGTTCCCATTCCGAGCGCTCCCTCTGCCCTTTCCGGATGGCCTCGGCTGGCTCCGTGCCCACCCTGCCACTCTGGCACTCTCTCCCTCACAGGATGAAGAAAATGGGATGGAAAACCTCATGGGTTGAGATAAAGACAGGGACGTCACTTACCAGTTGCTATCAGAGACAAAACAAACTCAACTCAGGGAAAATTAATTTATTAATTATTAGATTACATTTGGACGATGAAAAGCAAAGATAAAACCTAAACACCTTCCCCTCGTACCCTGTTTCTTGCAAGCTCAGCTTCATTCCTCTATTCCCAACTCCTTTATCTCTTCCAGCCCCCGAGCAGGGCTGAAGGGAGGGGAGTGTGGGCTCTGGTCAGTCCATTTCAGCCCTGCTTGCTCCAGTGTGGGCTCTCCATGGGCTGCGGTTCCCTCAGGAAATACCCCTGGCTTCAGCACAGCCTCTGCCACAGGCTGCAGTGTGGGTTTGCTCTGTGCTGGCTGCCAGGGAATCCAGCACAGCCACTCCCAGGGACATTCCTCACACTTTTCCCCTCACTCCAGGGACATTCCTCACACTTTTCCCCACACTCTGTGCGGGTTTTGCCCTTTCCCGAGATGCCGCGGCCTGGCTGAGGCCTCCCCTCACAGAGCTGCAGCCGCCCTCAGTGTCTGGGAACAGGCACCCAAACCCCAAAGAGTAAACATTTCTACATAGATGTTCCAGCAGTTCTACATTTAAATGAGTCTTTACATACAGGAGAAGGAGACTGTTACCAAAAAATATGAATTTGACCTTCATCGTCCCCACCTGCACCTCAAGGTCAGTCAAACAAGTTGGGAGGAAAATGGATTTGCCCATTTTTTCTGCTTGTGAATGACTTGTTTTTCTGTAGCGCTTAACAATCTCTCTTCAGGAAAATTGCTGAATGTCAGAGTGCAGCAATGGCTCACCGTGATTTATGAAATTCCTCAGAATTTCCATTGTGATTCTGTGAGTCACGTTAATTTGGCTTCTTTAGCTCGAGGATCCTCCGTTTGCGTGTTCCACTGTAGTTTCTCTGTCATGGTCTGGGGGTTGTTGGAGGCCAAGCACAGGACACAAAGCCCATCAGTTCTTGTGCTCTACAAGCTGCTGGTGAAGAGGGTTCACTGGTGGGAGGCTGTGGCTGAAAATGTCCCCACACCAGGGGCTGGCAACAGGTAATTAATTGTGTAGCCTCACAAGCCAACTGCATTGCTGCTGAAAAGCCTTGTCCCTCCTGCCAATCCCAGAGAAGACTTGACGGGGTTAGTTTTAACCCCTCTTAAATACCGGGGTTTGGTTATAGGGCTGAGATTTTTAGAGGAAACTTTCCAGAAAATAGCTGCCTCTTCTCTGGGGACTAAAAAAGGTTTAAAGATGTGGAAACTGCCCACACTAATATCCATGTAGTAGAAGGACAAAATGTGAAGCATTTACCACAGTTTTACAGGGATATGTTTGGGTAACTTTGGCAGCTGTACCCTATTATTGGAGACTACATAGGAAGAGCCAAGGAGAAGTAATCATCTTCTGTCAATGTCAGGAAAAGTGACTAGGTCAGAAATTCTGAGAAATGAAGTTTCCAGAGCAGAAACACTAAAGCTTCAGCCCAGTTCGCAGTTGTCTGTTTTCCTGTCCTGAAGCACTCCATCATAATTGCCTTTGCTCATAATCCACCTGTCAAGAGATGACACTGTTATGCATTTAGCTTGGTAGTGTGACAGCAATGCATTTTGCCCTGCCAGAGCAGGGGTGGCTTGTGCCCATCTTATAGTACTTGCTCAGGTCTACCAGTTTATTTCCCCCTTTATTTAGAAATAATGCCAAACAGTAACACATTGTGTGTAAACCACATTGACTGTCCTTCCTGGGCCCCTTTAAAAATACTGGAGAACTGCTCTTAATGCCACTGTTTATTCTGGTACAGCATCCAGACTGCAGGAAGTATGTTTATAGCACAGTCTAACAAGCTGAGGCTCCTCTCTAAGAGTTCAGTGCCTCATGGCTGGGTAGAAAAAGCCAGTGCACTCTAAACATGTATTTATGTCAGACTCTGGCTTGCAGTAATAGTTAATGCCACCTAAGCTAAGTTTGAGCAGCAGTGTTTCCTTAGCACAGGATAGTGTGATCCTTGTTACTGTGGTGCTCATTAGTCAGACTTATCAACACCTGTGGTTGTGAACATCACCAGTTGCATTAGGTCATCTGTATTTAAGCTTGATGACTTGATGAGAAACCATTTTAATTTGCTGTCTACCTGTGCAGCACGAATTCCAGGTTAACTTTGAAATCTGGTTAATGTTTTAGATGCAAGAAATACAAGTATATGAAAATAGTGTTATCTACATTGAACTGAAGTTATAACTCTGCTGTGAGTGCCTGGAGCAAATATAAGTGAGATATAAGCTGCACTTTACTGTGCTGATGGCCTCTCAATCCACATTAATGCAGTGGGTTTAATCTCCTACTCTTCACACTTTCTTTCCCAAAGGAAGTGCTTTTAGCTTGATGCACAAAGACTTCATTAACTGGGAGACAGTTTTGAAAATGTTTTATTTCTGATAAAAATATCTTCCACACAGGGAGAAAGACTGAAACATAAAATACATTATAAGTTTACTTTGAAACACAAGAATTATTCTCAAAGTTGAACAGATAATCCTGCAAGAGTGCAAATTTGGAGTTGTTTAAATCAAACTTGCTGCTTAAAGTCACAATTTTTTTCCAAATGGTTTAAAAGCCAGTTTGCCACATCTGCTCTCCCTGCCTCTGTGAATATCCTCCTGCCCCAGTTACTCATGGCTGGTGAGGAGTTGGTGCTCACTATCACTTTTTTGTCCAGGCTCAGACCACTGAACTTGTCAACTCTTTCTCACAGCCAGGATGATATAGAAGAGTGATCATCCTTTTCCCTTGCTGTCCCAAATTTAAAGCCACTGCAAAAGCTTTGCTGCAACTGATAGTTCACTGACATAGGGTATGAAGAATTTTGCTTCAGTGCCTGTTGGAAGGAACCAAACTTTTCCAGTGTGCCTCTGAAAAGTGCCTCTCTTGTGTTCACTTTTAAAATCTCATGCAGTCCCAAAGCTAATATTAGCAATGAGCTTTAAAGGCTGACTAGAGAAGAAAATTGATTTGGAGTATAGAATAGCTCTTCTGTCAGTGTTTTGGCCAGCCCTCTGTACTATGGGCAGTAGTTAAAGCTTTCTGAATTTCAAAAGAATGTAGGCATTTAAATGATTTACAGGATATTAAAAACATTGTTATCATACCATGACAGCATTTTAATGAATTACTTTTTAAAATTACAACTGGAACTAATATCTGCTGGAGTAGGAGCTCCTTCAGTAGGTAGCAGAGTTGTTGCCAGGATTATATTGAGTATCTGAAGCCCAAAGTGTATGTAGGAGCCTACTTGGCTCATTCAGTAAGTTACTGGCATAAAAATCCTCCTGTAGCAAACTCATCCTGGGCTTTCGAAGAACATTGCTGTTCCTTACTGACAGAGTGAAGATTGTTTGAGCAGTTTGGGGGTTTGGGGAGGAACGTCCTTGTGCCTGCTTTAAGAGCCCACTGTCTGTCTGGGGGGTTGCAGTGCTCAGCTGTGTGCTGCAAAGTGCTCATCCTCCTCACCACACTCCTTCCCCTTTCCTGTGCTGAGACTGCTCAGAGAGCAGCAGCTCCCCTGAGGCACAGCCCTGGCTGGCACCTGCAGCACCTGCTGAAAGGAAGGACAATATTGCTTAGGGATGACTCACAGAACCTTAAACCTGCTCTGTGACAAGCAGGAATTGCAGCTTCCTGAGGCAGACACACATGATCCTCGTGTACCAAGTTGCATCTCAGGCTTCTGGCCCTTTCTGAGCACCTGGCAGTGCCCCAGCCCTGTTGTCTCATTCTGGGGTGCACTGGACTATCCCTGTTTCACCTGAGTGGGTTTTGCTTAAGCAGGTGAGGCCCAAGTGAATACATTTTGGGGAGGAGTGACTGGGAACCAGTGTGTGTTTAATCTGTGCTTTTCCAACAGTGCTGTTCCTCACAGCAGTGGTTTTTGCTGTCTCACAGGACAAACCTGCACAGGAGAGAGGAGGGAGTGAGAGGTAAAGTGAATCTGAGTGCTTTGGTCATTGATGTGGATTTTCATTTAGCAATGGCAGTTTCAGAAAGGTGCTCAGGGACTGGCAGGGAGATTTTGCTCCCCAGGAATGAGGCATGAGAGACCTTCCTTTGAAGTCTTTGGGCAGGAAGAAAGCGAGTCTATCCTGCTGCCTCCTGTTTTGTTTCTGGGGTGAAATGTGACCCAGAGTGACCAGAGACAGGTGGGCAGTGTCAGAGGTCCAAAAGAAGAGGCTAATAAAAATCAGATCCTAAGGCTTAAACATTTTTTACACACATGCCAAGCTTTATAAAAAGCCTGTCCTTCATTAGCTGTTTTAAAACACATAAGAAAAATGAAGTGACTTTCATGTGCCTATTGGTGACTTCAGTTCTTTCTGTATACAAGCAATTTCATTGATTTAAGGTAGTGCAAAAGAGTATTTGAAATTTTAGTGGTACTGATGTGTCTCTTTGTGTCATACCAAAAGAATTATGAATACTTGAATGAGCAAATAATGCAAAGGACTGAAGTTGTCATGGTACTTAATGCAGGAAGGGGGACCGAGTTACAACATGGAGTTTTTGTATACCTGGTCTGTCACTGAACAGCAAATATGTACAGAACAAATTAATTTAATTTTTTAAATGATTTGGCTCATTTTCTTTCGTCTGCAAAAAAAAGTGATAAACTGTGCTACAATGATTACCAGTCTCATTCCTGTAGCTGTGTGAACAACTAATCTTTGTGAGTGAGTGCTAGCATGGATGCAGAGCAGAACTGGAAATTCTGTTTTGTAATTTGCAGCTTCTTTGATCACTGGTGTTTACTGCATGATTTTTACATTCTAGTTACAAAACTTGAAAATGCAGGTTCTCAAAAAGTTATGTTCTTAATGAAAAGTGCAATTCACTTGTTGGAAGTTTGTCTGTCCTTTTTATCTCCTCTGTGGTGAAAGGGAGTGAGTACTTGGCCTTGATAAACTTTTGTGCCAAGTGTTCTTTTGAAAACAAAAAAGATATTATGGCCCGTAGTTATTTTCAGCATAGCCTTGTTTGGAAAGCAAACCAAACTTCAAATTAATTAATTCCTCTTCATAGAATAAAGACATGTGGGTTTTCCTCTCCCCTGTATATTGCCTTCTTGTTCAGGGCTTCAGCTTATACTGAACTCTTCAGAGCCAGGATGCCATTGGGCTAATTAATGAAAATGGTTTCCATTGATTGCTGTGGAAAGAAAAGAACTAACTGGTTTAATTAACTCAAGACTATGCATATTTAGAAGAGTGGCTATTGATCTGCATGAGTTTAATTAAAATAAAGGACTTAAAATTTTTGCAGACCTTGTCACCTCACTCTTGAGAAGGACTTCAGAGTCTGGGTGTGCCCTTTCACAGCAGCTCCATTTGCAGACCCTCAAACTGCAGCAGCTGGGATGGGCACCTGGGCATGAGGGAGCAGAGCACACAGCTCAGAGAACCACAGCAGCATGAAGGGATGCTGGAATTTCTGCTCTTTGTCCTCCCATCTGAGCAGCAAGCTTGTCTGGAAATGAGATGACTAAAGCTGTAGGAAGCCACTGTTTGTGCTATGTACTACTTCTAAAATAGAACACTTTCAGAGGGGGAACCCTTCTGTCTGACATTCCCAGGTTTATCATAGGTTAATGAGACAGGAGATCCAAGGTATTATTTAATGTCTCTTTTTACTGTTTTGTAGCTTCTGCATTTATTTAGCTCTGTCAAAGTAGTGCAGATCACTTATTCAAATCAGAGCTTTCTGTGTTGCCACCAAGGCTTGCATTGGATCAAAACCTGCCCAGTTTTCTACTGCTGGACTAAAAATAGTAGTTGTAATGTAGTCCTCTTAAAAGCAAGTACTTTCAGATGCTTCTTAAGCCCTTTGTCAGTATTCCCTGTCTCTAAAACTTGTTTTCCTGGCTTCCATCTGGAAAGCTTCCAAAAGTAAGGAAACTGAACAAATAAAATATGTAGGCTATTATTCTAACTTTTGCTGGCCACTTTGGGTACTATGTGAATAGGAGGGAAAACATGGGAAAGCAAGACTTCAAGCAGTGAAGTGGATTCTGATATGAGTAGAAGAGAGAAGCAACCAGTGGAATTTCTAAAAGCTGTGATATTTTTTGGGACATTGTTTATGATTGCAGAAGGTGACTTACCCTGTGCTGGTTCTGAAAAAGTTACCAGACCATACATGCTATGGCATCCCTTTACACCCATTGTGTGCCAGCACTGGTGGTGGCTTTCATCAGGTGTGTGATTCAGTTCCTGTGTAGCCAATAGCAGAGAGGGTTGGTTCTGTGCTCTCTCTGCTGTTGGCATCAATTCTTTGTGAAACTGTGCCCTTGGCCTCCCTTGTGCATGGAATCACTGCTTTGAAATTTAAATTGCAGGTTGCAGTGTACCTTAATCGTAATTATCCCCAGCACTTGCACTATGAGACCTTAGGTTTAGTTCTGTGAAATTTGCCATTTGGGTGAAGAAATACTTCACACTGAGGGGTTTTTGTGTGCCTAGGCTAAACCAGAATGATTTTTTAAAAAGAAACCAGTTTTGCTTATCAGAATCTTCAAGTTCAGCAGGACTGAACCTTAGGGACTTGAAATGGGACAGGATTGCTTTTGTGGTTGGACTTTTTCTGCCTGTACAAGAGCAGTGGGGTTTGTGTTCATGGGCAGAGTGCTACAGTCTCTTGATGTTCACCCTCCCAGGGCATGATCTGGTGCCTAGGGCCTCTGCCCTGCCCTGAGGAGGCAGCTCTGCTCACTGAGGAGGAGACAGGGGACTCTTTGCCCAGGTTTGGATCCTGCAGGCAGCAGAATTGAGGGCAGAAGCAGATGTCTCAGAAATAGCCATGTGCTTTCTCAGTGCTTCTAAGGTGGGCAGTCAGGGAGCTGGGCAGGGGAAGGCAAAGAGCCTGTGAGCACCTGGCTGAGCTGTTTCAGTCACCTCACAGTGACTGCAGTCTTGCTTTGTTTGCAGAGCAGTGTCAGCTTGAACTTCTAGCTCTGAGCAATACCAAGTTCATGTTATGTTGGGAGTGCCCCTTTCACTGCCAATGCCAAGGTCCCTGAAAAGTCAGGTTCTGGGCCACACCCAGCATTCTGGGTTCCCATCTGCAAAATCCAACTGAGATGGAGAGATGGTAACAACTCCTGGGGTGCTAAAATGATAAATGCTGATGTTAGCAAAGCACTCATATGAGGTTAATTATAACAGAACATCCCAGAAGGAGAACAATTCTATATTGAGTACAGAATGTGCACAGCATGCAGCGAGGATGGCTCGAGGCCACGTGCTGGCGGGGTGCAGGGATCCTGAGCAGTACCTGCTCAGCCAGCATGCACAGCAGCAGCAGCCCTCTAGGGAATGCAGGCAACAGAGAGATTAAATTTGGCCCTCTTGTTAACATGCAAGTGGCTTTAAAGATTCATGGACAGTTCTATTCCAGCAGTCCAATTTTCTGAGCACTTGTCTTTATGCCAGTGTTGTCACTTGAATGTATTTAAAAAATATGATGGTGAATATGAGCTTACAGTGTCAAGTTGCAAAAAGAAGTGTTGGGCTTGGGGCTGGTTTTTTTCCTCACTCAATTATTAGTCTGAGGAAGGTGAGAAATCCAATATTATATCTATAAATTGGAAAAGCTTAAAGGTTATGAATAGCTTGGGTTCCCTTGGACTGATGTGGATTGTTTCAATGCATTTTTTTTCTTTATTGTCAAAATTATCACAGCTGATCTTGGAGCAAGTAAAAGATGTTACTGCATGCAGAAATATTCAGAAAAACATTTGCTTCCCCAGGAATTACAGTAAAGTCTATTAATCTTAGCCTACAGCCTGTTTTTACAGATAGAATTATGGGTCTCAGTTTGTTGTGGTCACATTTCTGCAAGACTATCTTGGATGTTTCCATCTCTCACTTCTAAAAAGGGATCGTGTGATGTATTAAGCAGCATCATAAATATAAGTCTTATTTTTAAGAACAAAACCTTAGGCCTCCTTGCATTCTCCATTATGTTTAATATTTCACAAGTTTGACTCTTTTGCAATCCTTTATGACTTCACAAGTTGTGGTTTTATGGATTAGAGTTCAAAAACTGGTGGATTTTTTATAACTTCAAATAGATTGGGTGAAAGTAATTATTATTCTTTGAAATAATTACAAGCATGGCAACTATTTGAGGCAGAAATAACTGGGACTTCAAATTCTTATAGGCAAAGCTATTAATCCATCAAATAAATCAGTCCCTGATGGGAAGGGGAGAAGGAGTAATCACCATGCTTTTGTGGCACAATAAAACAAGGAAGATATTGTGTCCTAAAAGTCCTACTGCACAGATTTAAGTTACCTTTTTTCCTCTACTACTTTTAAGGATTAGGGAAAAAGAAAAAGCCAAACTCTGTGTCTCTTGGGCTTTGAGATTAGTATAAATAATTTCTTGTCTAAATGTAATTCCTACATTCTCTAAAAATCCTCAATTGTTTTTAGAATAAAAAATGTACTGTGTGTGAGAAGACTAAACAGGCTAAAAACCTGGTAACATTCTGGGTTCCATGAAATTGCAATCTTTAAAAATGGCTAAGAAAGGAATTTTATTCCCACAGGAATCAAACTGGGCTTAGTAGCAGCAGTGGGAAGGGTGGACAGGAGTAGAGTGGGAGGACTTGCCTGCTGGGAAAGTGGTTACAATTCCAGTCTGGAATAGTACAATCAAAATTTCTTTATCCTATACCAAGAAAGAAGCTTGGGAAGAAAAGAAATCAAATTGGTTTATATTTAGACTTCTTTATGTCCTAGTATTTGTTGGTTTGCATGATGAGAATTGTGGGTTTCTGTCTGTATTGACAGCTGTCGCCTCCGTGTCTCCTGGCTGCTTGAGCAACCAACCATCTTCTTAAAGCTTCTTCATTTCCCAGAGGGCAGGAGAAAATATTTGGACCATTTATTTTGAAATATAATTATTGCTCTAAGCAACCGCTTAAAATTGACACTATTACATTGATTCGAGTGTAAACATATGAAAAATGTTATCATACTGAAAAAGAACATTTCGACTGAGAACGTCTGTTGTGAAACAGCCACAAGTTTTAAATCACTGCTGCTCTAGTAGGAGTCCTGTTGCTTTTCTCTGTAGGATTATGGGTAAAGAGTTCAAATTTTGATTGTTAGAACTTGAGCTAGAGGAACAGTTTAGGGAAGGATAATTCTACTGTGGGATGACTTTTCTTGGAAAGAAATGTTCCAGGATGAAGCACAATATTCTGTAAAATGCCAAGCCACCCTTTCCATAGTCGTGGGTTTTTTCAGTTCAACTCCTGCATATCAGGAGTTTGCTGTTAATCTAAATTTCATATAAATGTTAAACCTGATTTGGCTTTAGCAAAAAAAAAAGCATAATGAGCTTTGGTCAATGTCAAGATGATCTCCAATACCAAGTTAAGCATTACTTTGACTTCAGGAGGTGTTTGGAGTAGTTTCATGTGTTTATTGCTTGTCCTTCTCCCTCCCATGTTATTTGTTTATTGAAATGTAAAAGCCCTGTAAGTGTTGAATCATCTCACCAGAAAAAAAGCGATTCTAACCTCTTTTGGCAGGGGAAGAGGAGGAAAAAGGAAGAAAAAGTCTGCATAGTCTACGCTTAGGAAAGGATTTTCTTGGCAAACTTTGCAAATGGAAATGATGCACATGGATCCTTCTGCTTCCTTGTCTTTCCCTGCTGGGTACTGGATGTGTAGAGTTGTTTTAAAGTCCAGCACCGCTTAACCCTCCCTGCCCCCAGTTCTGCTTTTTTTCATGAAGTAATAATTTACAACAGGATACGATGAGGTTGTCCAGTCTGGCCACACCTAATGTGTGCAGGGTCACACTGACTTCACTCAGGGCTAGGTGTGGTGGCTGTTAGACAGTTTGTCACCGCACCCTGCAGTGTTTTATGGCAAACAGTAAGTGGTTCAGCTAAAGGAAACATCTCTTTTTCTAGAGGAAACAAATGGCAACTTTCTACCTCTAAAAGAACTCATTCCAGGAATGTGTAGTGTAAAAATTTCACAGCCTGGAATAATCATTGAACTTGTACCAAATATACAAAGAATTGCATGGCTTTTTCCATTGAGTAACAGCATACTGCAATATTTAAAAATAATTATCTTGGTTTGTATGGTTCCAAATTTTCATCAGATCTTGTGTAGAATGGCTGAAAGGAGGGCTCATGCTTCTTTTCTTTGTCTGGCATGCAGAAAGGCTTATTTTATTGTGTGAACTTCTTTGTGGGCAATCCAGAAAGGAAACTGCAGAGCTTTAGAAGTGGAAATATTTTACTTTTTGGCTGGTGGGTTGTTTATGACACAGAGCAACATTAGAGGGTAAAAACAAATAGAGCTCGTTTATTTCTGGTGAATTTCAATGTTAATTGGGTTTTGAGCATGAGTTCAGTTTACAACACACTTTTGCTTGCTGTTAAAAGAAGCCTCTAACTTAATCAGAAATGATAAAAAGAAGCCTTGTGCCTTGCAGAGCAACAGAAATGCCACTGATGAATGACCAGTCTGAGGTATTTTTAAATTCAGCCTTGCTGGAGGGAACTGAACTTGGAGTCACTTCCAAGTAATTAAATTAGAAGGAAAGACTTTAAAAATAGTGTAAGGGATGAACCGTATTAAGATGTGCTAGTTTCATACTGTGAATGCAGCTATGCTACTGAAATGATTTCCTGGGTTATAACTAGGGGAATTGCTTCATATACTAACCAGCTGGAGGTGTGATTTCCTGTAAAAGTGGGAAAGGACAGAAAATCTAGTTTAAAGCTGATTTGTGACCTTGAGGAAAACAAGATGAGACAAATGATAGAATTTCAGGAAGTGATGAGCTGCTCATTCCAAGCACGTGGCCACCCACAGGAGATCTTTTCCTCTGTCTTTTACTCCATGCTTCATCCTGTCCTGCTGTAAGCCAATGCTGAGGTTCCAGAACAGTGCAGGGGAGCTGGGCAGGAAGAGCTTCAGTCCCCCTAAAGCAAACTCACTGATCTCTACCTGAACTGAGTTTAAAGCATGATAGCCAGGTAGTTGGGGATAGAGGCACAACTAATAAAATTCAGTGAACTTGATAGGCCTGTGTTTGTAAAGAGGAATGAGAAGGGAATGACTCTGTCTCACAAAGCTGAGCTGTGATGATGGTTGTCCTGGAAAATGTTGTGTCTTTGTAATAATTTTTAGAAGGGACTGACAGATTTGATAGCAGGGAAATATTTAATTTCATTTATTGCTGTAGTCAAAAATCTTTTGTTGATGCTATGCTAAAATATCCTTTCCCAAGTCCTTACATCTGTAGTCTTCTTTCCCAAAAAAATGTGCACTGGAGAGAGAACACGCTAAACTGGACTGTCTTGCTGTTTGTCACAGATCAGTCCCATTTCCTAATTTTTTGCTTATAAAATGAGATGTAGAAGCCAAATATGTTTGCCATGCACATTTGGCATATTGAAGAGGCTATTTTTGTTCTGAGTGGAGGAGTATTAAGAAATCGTGATGGAAAATGTAGAGAGGCAGCAACACTGCCACTGCTTTGAGGCTCAGTAGTAGCATCTATGTGCTGTTGATTTCTCTGCATTTATCTACGTAGTGATTGTGGTCACCACCATTCCAAAGCCTCCCTTTTCCTTGCAGTTAGTTTTTCCCAGCTGCCAAGCTCTTTCATGTGTCCCTATCAATGGGAAATCCTTTTTCCTATGCAGGGAATGTGAAAGAAGCCAAGGTCTCCTCCCCTTTCTTGCAGCCATGAGATGACGTCCAGCTCCTGTGCTGCACTTCTTCCATCAGAGGAAGGAAATCTCCTCTGTGAGTCTGGGGAGGAGCACAGCAGAGGATCCTGTGAGGCATTCCCCTGGCCAGTTTTCTTTTCAGGAATCTTGAGGCTGGAGGAACTAAGCAAAAGAAGTTTGCATACACCTGGAAGATAAGATGTTTTGGGTGCTGTGTAGTATTTTAGATAATTGACAGTTTTTAATGCTGGAGGTCCTGTAATGCCTGAGTTTTGGGCAGTTTGATTAAAAAACAGACTCTAGGCAAATGTGGCTGTCTCCACATTAAGTGTTTGGGCTGCCTACTTGTAAATCACAGATATTTCCTGAGCTACCAGCATTTAGGATAATTCATATCTTTCCCTTCTCTTTTTATTTTCTTTTTTAAAATCACTTTGTACATATTATTTCTCCATAAGAGTAAAAATATTGTCTGGAGAGCAATAAACGAATTAGGAGCTTTTCTGTGCTTGTATCCAGTAAGGTAGGAAATGAACCTCCTAAATGTGTGTGCAGGTGTGACCATAAAAATGCTAGAATGCTGTTGTTCATTGGCAATGAGTTATTCTGGTGAAAACCCTGGAGTGCAGGAGTGGTTTGGAACCAAGAAAATCTGAACTTGGCAGGGCTGTGCTTCACAGACCCTGTAGCCCCCCCTGCCCCTTCTCTGGCTTGTTTCTCATCTCTGGGTTACTGATGAAGATTTTTTCCCCTTGAGTTACTGAAAGTGATGTGGGCCAGAGAGCTCATCTTTCCTCTCCACTGTGAATTTGCCTTATTAGGAGGTAGCCAGACAATTTTGTACAAGTGTGTGACTAACTTTGGACTCCTTTTTGTAACGCTTTTGTCTATAGAAACAAACAATTCCTCAGGCAGAGAAGGGCAGATGTGCTGTTTTCCTTAAGTCCCTTCCAGTGTGTTCCTAGTAAAGGGCTTGACCAAAGCATTTTGCATTGCTGTTACACAGCCTGATTGTGGAAAGGGTCTGATTCTGGTTGTACTGAAATGATCTCCCTCAAAAGCTGGCAAAAGCAGACTGGCAGCATCTCCCATTTAGACTTGAGGATTCTCTAAAAGACACTGCTGGTAGACATGCTTCATTTTGCTTAGAGATGCAGCTGCCAGGCTGTTTCACCTTGCATCTTTCAATGGAAGAGATTTAAACTGGTTTTAATACCTGCACAAATTGTGCAGGTAAGAAAGTCTTCCTATTTTTGAGGCCAAGACTGAATTTTTGTCCAAGAGAACAAGAGCTTTATGGTAAGAGCAGTTTCTCTGGCAGAGCTGTAGAAATAAGACAGCTTAGCAGCACTTTTTTTTTTTTTTAAGTATGCTTTATAAAACATTTTGTGGAGGGAAACTTCACATCAGCAGTGATTTATCTTCCTCTAGGGGAAGGACTAGAGGCAGTGAAATATTTTGCTGTTTAATATCCAGCGGAAGAAATGGCTTCACTCTCCTACTAATGATGTTGTGTTGTATCACTGAGGTCATACACCTCTGTGCCAGCCAGTCCACTGGGCAAAGTTCATTGTGGGTTCTTATGGAAGCTAAGCAGTGTTTTCTCTTTTGGGAGGATATTCTGTCTAGTCTTTGGCACTTGACTTTGTATTGGAAACATAACAGCTCCTTCCTAGTGCACACATGTTTTACAGTAATATCCTATTCTTTAGGTATGGAGCACAAGAATGTGTTTGCAGGAAAAGGCCCTGCTTTAGAAGGACTGTAAATTACATGTAAAGGTGCATTATGGAGAGGCTGCTTTGTCAAGATTTCTGACAGACCATAGTTGTAAAGCTTTCTATACAAATAAAAAGGAAAGCCACTCTTTGTAAGTGGAGCCTTTTGTCCAAGTTACAGCTTGGAGAAATGTTTCATTGGGATATAATTTTAAAAGATTTTTACAATTCTAAGTTTTCATAAATTTTATTTGTTTTAATAAGTTCTTATTTATTGCTTCAATTTAATGGCAATGGTGCAGTCAATATGCTTATAATAGTCTTAAAGAACAGATACACAAAGATTTTTTTTTGTGTATTCCCAAGCTACAGGGAGGGGACACCAATGAATCAGACAACAATTGCCTTGGTTGTTGCTTTTTCAGTAGAAACTTAGAGAATTTAGAAGCTGTCTGCCCATACCAAGGAAAGTATGAATTTTGAAAGCTTTTATTGAGCTTTGATCAGCAAATGGTGAGTTTGCTTTTGCCCAATTAAAGGTCTGATCCAAAGCCTACTGAATTTAAGTGGAGTGATTCCAGTCATTTTGAAAGAGTTCTGGATCTGGCCCATATTTTTAGCAAAGAGATGATGAAGGGTGGTACCTCAGCATCTGTCAGTTCTTTCTAGCAAGGCCACATCTGGGTTCTTTTGTAGTTTGCTTCTGCTTTATTTTAGACTTCAGGTCCACTCCTGTGGGCCAGGAGCCCAAGCTTCTGTTGTTTTTTATACTCATGTCCTTCCCCTCTTCTTGAACACCCATCATGAAGTAAGCAGGACAAGTACCGGTGTAAAAACTGTAAGATCTTCCAGACTCTGTATGTTTTGGCTTTCTTTGTGTGTTTTTCTTAAGTTTGTTTTTGCCAACATCTCCCTCCTGTGTCTCTCACATATTTACTGTTTTCCTGAGATACTGGAGGAGTGTTTTTAACAAAGAAGAGCATAGATGTAGCTACAAAACTGGCTGGAAAAAAAGCTATGAAATGGTTTGCCCAGATAGGATTTAAAGGAATGATTTTTCCTTTTCCTTCATATCAGATTGTTTTGAGAGTATATTGTAAGTGGGAGGATGTGTTTAGGACACGTGTTTTAGGAAACTGTTTTCTTATCTGTGTAGGCCTGACTGACCAGGCCAATTTCATACTTTTGATAGTTTCTTTGCAGTCAAGTAGGTTTGGGTATGAATTAGTGCATGTCTTCAATGTACATCTGAGGATTACAATTTCATAAGGTTTGAGTTGTATCAGAGGTGATGCTGGAACACTGCTGTATATTTTCATGTCATAACTATTTAAACAGTGTTGGGTGTAAAATTAACTTACAGATGTGTTGGACTGGGTAATCAAGAGCTGCTGATGCCTCACTCTTCTGGCAGCCCTTGTGATCACTGTGCTTATATAATGCTCTGTGAGGGAGACACTGTTGCATAAACACCTCTGCATTGCCTGACTGAAAGTTGCTGCTTTTGGGCCACTCCTTCTTAGTACCCTGCTCAAGAGTCTATTAGGCAGGATTAATATGTGGCTTTGTACACTTGCTGTTCAGCTGCTGGGATGTTTGGAGGAGTCAGGTGGGAAGGAAGGGGACAGAATGCAGAAAAGATCAGAAAATAGCTGCAGGGAGAAATTACTGCAAATTCATAACTGTCAAAAATTGTCAAAACCTTTAAATAGCTTGCTGGGCCAATAAAGCATCAGTAGAAATGCATTGCTGCAGAGCTCAGTTCCAGGCAGCCTCAGTGTTACTAAAGAATGAGGAATGATCCTGTCTCTCATGTCTCTCTGTGACTTAAAAAAGATTGCTGGATCCGTTGGTCGAGGTCTAAATGGGCTGTGAATAGGACCCCATTTCTTGTGGTGGTATTTCTGGAATTGAAACTTAAAAAAATGTAATTTGGATGCCTTTTGGCTTCCTGGGACTTGTTAAGATGCTTCAGTAAGGTTTGAGGTAATTGGGTAGGGAACTAGGAAAATGAACTTCTCTCTATAGTGTTTTCAATGTTTTATGCAGCATTAGCATACATATATATATATATAATATATACATACACACATATATGTAAATAAAAACCTACCCATAATAGAAGTAGGACAATTATACTTTGTTCAGAAGAGTCAGCAGTTCAATTTTTTCATTCTGTGCAGTTCAAACCCATCAGGCAGGAGCTGCATTTCTCTCTACTTTGTTTCTTCATTGCTGTGTTTGATCCAGCACAGTTTGTTGTTCCCTCCTTCTGCTGCACCTAAATGGTTTTTTAAAATAATTTGCCTATGAGGGATGTGTGAGTGAAAGCCATGTCCAAACAGGAGATAATGTTTTGAACTTTTCAGGTGTTGGACTAGTACATTGAAACTACTCCAGGATTTTGTTTGGTTTGGAAAAGGAAACTGTGGGGTTTTTTGCTCTTAGTAATAAAATCTCCAGGGTGAATTTTGATGGCTGAGGTCTGTTTTTCTGAGTTTAAACATTCAGCCTGCGTAACTGAGATTTTTGCCAAGCAACTGGAGCTACTGTGTTGATGCTATGGAAAATTTTAAATTAAGGCTGTACCAGAGTATTACAGGTGTGTTCAGGGGCTCATCCTTGTAATGTACAGTTTGACTTTGGTCCAGAGGGGTACAAGAAGATGTGGCTGTCTGGACAATATGTTGGATAGGAAGCTTGACTGTAAAAGCTCTAACACAATCATTATGTTACTGGACATAGCCAGTAATTGTTTCTAATATCTTTATTTTGGATTGTGCTACAAATGACTTATTCTTTATGAGCGGAGCTAATTGGATCACTGAATGAGAAGGATGCAGAGAGAAAAGAGGAATAACTAACAATACCCATGTTGGCATGTGCTGTGGATTTGCTGTGTGGTTGAGGAAAGGAATGGAATCCATTGAATGGATGTGCACAAAGCTGTCTACCAGTGGCTGGGAGCTGGTTAACTGCTAATCCAGGAGCTGCATGCTGCTGGCTCTGAAGCTGCAGGCTTTGCTTGGCAAGCAGATTTTGAAAAGAATGGGACTCTTGTGTCCTTGAGGATGGACACATGCCTTTTATCATGGCTACTCTGTACCAAGACTGAGAAATCAGTTCTGAAGGAGGAGAAATGAATTTGAGCAGACTTGAACTTGTAGTGGAAATGTAGGAGCTCTGCCTGTGTAAAAGAAAGATGAGAGGACAGTGTGCACCTGGAGCACTGCTTGGTGGTGTTCTTGGTCAGGTAATTTATGACTCTCCAGTCTATCAGCACCTGCAATGGCCTTGGGGTTTAATTGTGCTGTACTTGGGGACAAGTGACTTTGGCCAGACACTCAGCAGAACCACAGTGAGAGGTCTGGGCTGTGCTGCTGGGGTAAATCCTCTCCTGCTCAGCTCTACTCTGAAATGGGCTGCTTGTAGATGTAGAGGGAATAATTCATAGTAAGAAGGGATCTGGGAACAAGTTAGTTTAAACTCCTAAGCCATTCTTGTCCTACCCATGAGAAAGTGGTATTCAAGCTTCTGCAAGAATTGAAATTACCTATAAATAATAGGATAGGGTGGCTTAAATCAGAGCATGTATTTCTGTGCTGACAATGCACAGCATCTGCTTCTGCTTTAAGCAGTGACTGAAGAGACTTGGCAAAAAAAAGCCTTTGGCATCACATGCAGGGGGAGCTAATAAAAGGCTATAAATCGAGCAAATATATGGGCCTCTCCACATTGACAGTTGCCTTTGAGAAAGTAATTAAGGATGGGGATGAAATTTTAAAGAAAACACATGCACTGGGAGACTGAATGGATCTCAAACAACAGAAGAGCAAAGAATGTATCAGTACTTTCTTGTGGAGTATAAAATAACCAGCCTTTAGAGATTGAGCTGAAAGTCAGAAATTTTGCCTCAGACTCTGGTGCCTAACTGAGGAATGGCTTAGCCTATGGTATGTCTTCCATTTCTGATGAATCTTTGAAGTGAACTGTGTTGCTGGATAAAACACATGGTATTTATGTTTCGACAGCAAAACAAATACCATGTATTCATATGCTTGGACACTAATCTTTTGAAGGGAAAAACAAAACCCAAACTCAGCCGTGATAAAATCTTGGCAGCAAAGTAGACCCAGATGAACTGCATTTTGTATGCAATACAAAAAAGCTTCAGTTTTTTCTTCCCCTTCCCTGGCTGACTGGCCTTAACACTTTCCAGTAGATAGTTTGCAGTTGCTTCCACGTTATTTCACAGGCTGTAGTTATCTTTGTGATTACATTCAATATTCTGTCAGTGGTAAAATTCCCCTGATGGTTTTAAGGAGAGTTCCTGAATGTGAGATGCTACAGGATAACTAAGCAATGGAATTCTTAAAGAACCACTCTTGACTATGATTCAACTTGTTTGCAATCTGTCCTAAAACACACCAGGATTGTATATGCTTCTGCAGTGGCTTTCTCAAAAGGGTATTGTTTCATGGGTAGTCATTTCAGGTGGGACTGCAATGAAGGTGGTTGTACTAGACAAAGTTAGAGAAAAATCTGCAAGATTGATTTGTCTTTTCTGCTTTGGCAAGAGTGTTTTTATTCAAGCAATAACTGAAATAGTGTTGAGCAAATCTGAACTTCTCAGGATCAGTGGGAAGAAACGGTGATAGAGTGGGAAATGGCTCAAAGCCACCTCATGTTCTTTCCTGTCTATCCCTGATATAATCAGGGCTTTGAGCTGAACTCTTGAGTTCTAGAGGTAGGAGCTCTTCTAGAGGTCTTTTTCTGTAGTGAGCTTTTCTCAGACTGCTGTGCAAGGCTGATGACATTCCAAGAAAAAAACCTGCATTAAAGGAAGGCATCAGCAATACTTGTGCTTCTTTTAAAGTCTGGGTTCCGTTTCCTTCACTCTTTGCCATGTTTTAGCCCCATTATTTCCAGTGGGATTTAAATAGACTCTTCACTCTAACACAGGGCAGACTTGCTGGCCTTTGGTTAGCAAAAAGCAGGAGCTGAATTAATGTATTTTCTGACAGTACCTTGAGAGTTTGAATGGCCATTAGCAGTAAATGACTGGTAATTACTCTGGCTTCCTAACCCAGCAGAAACCCTGCTGCTGTATTAATCTCCTGGCTGTGGAATGCTGCAGAAAGGTGTTAGGCTGTGAAGGCTGCCCTATGCAAAGCTTGAACCCAATCTCAGTCAATAGATGAGCATAACCAGGTGCTGCCTTTTGATCTGGGGAAATACAAGACTTCATTGGCTCAATGGCAGGTTATGCTCTCATTAGGTACCAAGTAATGTTATTTCTTCATCAGATTTCTGTAGAAGTTTGCAGTTTACACTGCTTAGTAGTGGTCTAGGGAGAAACTTTACAGGACTGCTGTATTTCACACAGCTCTAGCCATCGAGAGGTGTTTCAGATGTTTCAAAAGGAGCTCTTTTCAAAATGTGTCTTTATTGCAGTGGCAAAGTTCTGCAAAAGAGCTCAGGAAGGTGTATTAGTGGGAAGGATTTGGTTTAGAACTGCTGACCAGCTTCCCACTGTTTCAGATCTTAGTGTTCAGGAAATCAAATGTATGCTTTATGAGTTAGCACAGTGGAAGCTGTATATAATTTTATAATGAACCATGTAATAAAGGCATGAAATGTCTCATCTACAAGGAGTGCTATATTTAAAAAAAGTGCTTTTAGTCAATTTTAGTACAATGAAACAAACCTGTGGATACTCTTTAAATCTGCAAGCTTCATGCAAACATGCAGTTAGGTGTGTAGATCATTTGCAGGCCGGGGGTGTTTTTGCTAACACATTCAAGATGGGTGTTGGGCAGTGTTTACTCTGAGCTGCCCTCATGGCTGAAAGGGCGAGTGCTTTGTTACACATCCCATACTGGGACTGCTCTCAGTGCTACCAGAGGCATGGCAGCTTTTCTGGTGGTAAAGTTGCTAGTAAAAGTCTTGGAGCATGTTTTGGCCAACTAGAAAGTATTTGAAAATCTCGTCCAAGAAACAGAATAGTGCAATCTGTTATTTTTGTGGGATGGTGGGTGGATTTACAATGCAGTTGAACCAAATAAGATCATGCATAGGCTTCTGAGTCTCTGTAGTAATTCTGCTTCCTTCAGAGCTCAGCTTCTGTTTTGTCTTTTTGTAAACCTTCTCAAACAGTATGGATTTAAACCTGTTTCTGTTATTGAAATTATGAGTTTAGATCTGGGAAAAGCTTATCCAACAGTAAATTGCTCTAAACACAGCCAATGTGTTCAGAGCAAAGGATCTGACTTACTTGTCTGCTGAGACCTGGACCATAGGGAATCCCAAGTGTTGCAGAGCTGAATCAGTGATACACTGTAGTCATAATGCCAAAATTACTCCTTACTTAGGTATCTGTGTATAAAAATAAAGATATTTAAACTTTTGAAGCAGATTAGAGTGAACTTTTAGGCCATTTTTCTGTGGTACTTTTCAAGATGGCTGGGGAAGATTCTACAGAATATTGTATGTGTGTTTGGGTGATGGCAAAATAAATTATGGTTCCGTACTTTCTTCCCCCCTCCCTACTCACTGGACTTGGAATCTTGAAAAGTGCTCAAGAAATCCTTATTAACATCTCAGATCATCTCAAACTTAGTCCCAAATTCTGTGCTTCAGTCTTGTGGACTACCCACAGCCTGCATCAGTTTCTCCAGAGAGAATCTGTATCTCTCTACTCCATTCCTAAAAGACTGTAAATCTGTTTCTAAATTCCATAAAATACCCAATGGGCTTTCCTTGACACCAAATATTGATCATACAGATAATTGAATATTCTATTTCTGGAGTTTAGGTCTGAAACAATATAGAACAGATTGCCTTAGTTTAGCATTCAAGTATTGAAAACTTGGCCTATATTTTGAAACTGCAGGCCTTATTTCCCTAATATTTCCCTCAAAATAATGCAATAACTTGGGCTTTTGAAGCACGTGATAGAAGGAGTGATCAGATGCAGTCTGCCTAATGTTTGCTTACTTACCCCAGCTGGTTCCTTTCAGGGACAGGACTCTGGTGGACCTAATTTCTCCTTCCCAAGAAGTGTGCCTGCAAAATACAAAACTTCCTGCATAAGGTGATCTGTACAAAGTCTCTTGCCAGCAAAAGTCTAAATGTATATGTAGAAATTGAGAATTTAGTGGGTCTGACTAGCTGAAAGCTGAAGTTTGTTGTTTTGTCAATAAAATAGATTATGCTCAACATAAAATTATCTCTTACCAAGTGTGCCATAGTGCCACTTTTGAAGGAAATGCTTGTGGTAATTGACTGTTGATGTTCTGAATCACTCCTCTGCTTGTACCCCTCTTAAAGCACAGGAGAGAAAGGTCTGGAAAGGGAGGCAGCATTTAGTCAGGTGGACAGAGTGTACAGGATAGATACTGAAAATGGAACCAAACATGACAGCCAAACACCTGAGAGATTTTCAGATGGTTTATGTGGGTCCAGGAGGTGTTAGCACATTGTCCTACTAAGCACAAATGAGTAGTAAACCCAGTTCTTTCTACTCACCACCTGTTTCTTTGAGGTTTCTTTTCGTTCTTCCTCCTTCCACTGCAGGAAAAACCCAACTCTTTGTTGATGGAAATACAGCAAATAGGAAGCATTATTTCCCCAATTTCCCAGGAGGTGATTTACTCATGAGCAGTAAAACCCCAAAGTGTCTGAACTGCAGGTTTACCCAGATCCCAGGGTTCAGTTCAATCCTCATTTTGATTTGTAAAGAAAAGCAGTGGAGAGGGTTAGGAGACATCCTGCCTTGCGTGGTCTTTCATAAGAATTGAGATGCATTTGAAATACAAAACAGATGCATTTGAAATACAAAACATTCTCTCTTCAAAGTATCTTTTCAACTATGGATAAAAGTCAGCCCTGATGGGGTGGAATAGCTTTATCTAGGGTGAGATTCACTCTTCAGCTTAAATACTGGTGTTCTTCTCCTCTGGATTTCCTGTGCTTCCAACTGAACTCAGAAGAAGAAGGATTTTCTATAGGTGGCTGCTGATTTATTTTCCCTCCTCTTCAGAGCAAAGTGCCACCCTGTAAATTCAAGTGGAGAGAAAGTGCATGGTGAATTGATTGTAATGGGATGTTTTTCTGCTCTCTGTGCCTGTGCAATCCAACCAGGCTTGTCAGTTCCTAGATTCCATGGGGCATAAGGCAGCCAAGCAGATTGTACTTAAACCTACCCAGTGATTTGTATCCCCACTTCAACTGAAATTCTCAGTGTCAAGCCTTTAAGCTGGAGGTTGATCAAAACCACCTTTGTTTTTGTGTTAAATTACAGTGTCAGTCTTATAGAGCTAAGTTTTTTTACCCCTAAAATGCAGGTGCTATGCATATAGACATATTTGAATTAATCACTTCCATTTGTCATATATTGGCTGTATAAGTCAACAACAAAAAAATATAAGGACCTGTCCAAAGCCTTTAGGGAGCTCATTTAATGTCTCACATAAATAGTGACTTACAGAAAGGCTTATCATTTACATTAAAGGGTGAGTATAAAATAACCAATAAACTATTTGCTAGAATTGTGATTCAGCTAAAAGAACATAAGATTTTCATGGAGCTTGATGTTCTGCATCACAGGAACTAGGGATCCCTGGGGTGGGTTACATCTTTAATATGTGAGTCTGTGTTTGGTGCTGTTGGATATTGAGAGGGTAAAACAGTGAAAGAATGCAAAAGAAATATCACTAGTTCATGATCATTTGAAAATGGTCTGAAATTTTGTGGGCCTGAATTTGACAATGTCCCTTTTTAAATATAATTATCATTTATCCTGTGCCTAATAAGAGGTAGAATATGCTAAGCAGTACATAATCCTTGCCCTAAGGAATTGTTCTATGCTCAGTGGATGTAAGGCACCAAAGAGCCATGGGGGTGTCATTGTGGATGTAAGAGGTGCAGTAGGTGGGATTTGAAAATGCACAAAGCACTGCATTTATAATGAAAAAACCATTTGAATAAGAAGCAATGCAATAAAAGTCATTTGCACCAGCAGATACCAATGGTCAGAATGTGCTGGTTTAGGGGCTCCGGAGTCATGGTGCCACTGACACAGAGGGTACCAACCTTTCAAGGTTCAGGATACAAGAGGAGTGAAAGAAAGAAACCCTTTCTTTTATAGGGGGAGCAAAAGTAGCTTAGTAAGCAAAATAGCTGCCAAGAGAAGATCTGTGATTGTCTCTGCACGCTTGACTGCAGGTAAGAGGCAGCTCTGAGATTCTTTCAGAGAACAGGAATATCTCTGTATATTTTTAGCTGTCATAAATGGTGTTCAGGTGTGGTAGAACTGAAGGGGAAACAGCCAAAACAAAGAGATATTACAGACAGTTTTGAGCAATATGTAAATGGTTAAGCTGAGGGATAGACACTTAGGCTGTAAGGAATGAAGGCTTTGTAGTGGCTTGAGTGCTTTAAAACCATGGGGGAAAGAAGCAGCTGTGTGTATGTGTTGTAATTGTTTATTAAGTAGAAACTGCCTGTTTGTAGTTAGTACCTCTCAATTGAACTCTGCTTCCCAAAGACCTAAAAGCCATTGGAGCTTAGAGCATGTGTCCTTGTGGGAGTTGGGAGCATTAGAGAGCAGTTGGAAGAGAGTTTTGTCTGGGAGCCTGGGCAGAAGGAGGTCAGACTTGTGTGAGTCCCTGTCAGTGTGATACAGCTGCAATTGCTGTCTCTGCTGCACTTCTCAAATGGATCCCATCCCTGGGCTCTGTGGCCCAGGGTTGTGCACACAGTGCTTTTCCATTTGTGCTTCCACAAACAGCACTCTTTTTAAAGCTGAAGGCAGAGATGAGTGAATGCAGCTCCAGATGGGAGCTGACAAGTTTGAAAACATGTCAGCGTGTGTATATTTTTAATTTCAAAGGCATCACGCTAGCATTAGAGTTGCTTTAATTCTCAAAGTAACTCTGTAGAACTATACAATTCCTAAACATCTCTGCCATAGAACAGGCACGTTGGCAAAAACACAAGCTCCTGTGAGCCAATTAATCTGTAATGAAGGTGAAATATTCTTATTCTGGTCTTTTGGACTGATCAGCCACTTATTGAGGATGTTGTTGTTTAGACTTATTCTGACATTACGTACATCAATTGCAGAGAACTGAGGAGGAAAAATCTGTTATGGATACCTAAATAATCTTGGCTTTTGGAATTCAGTCCACAGAGTTCGGTGAGGTTGAAGCTGAAGATTAATCTAAACAGATTCTATTAATAGTGGTGCTGCTAGGAGACTGAGCCTGAATTCTCTGTACAACAGCTGATGTGTGCTCTGAAATATGTTTGGTGTTGGTGCCTGAGATGTAGATTTGGAGGTGGGAAAGATTCTTAATGCAAGCTTTCCTCACATGGGGATTATTTTATTTCCTAGTTGACTCTACAAAATGACACTGCCCTCCAAGGCCATTTATTTGCCAGCAGGGATGCACGAAGGGAATGGAGGATGTGCCTCCACTTCTGATAATGGAAGGCAACATATTGGACTATTTACAACTTCTCACTTCCACTGTGCCAGACTGACACAATCAGCAGCAGCTCTGGAGGTCATATCTGCTGTGCCTTGTGTATTGGCAGGAAGGCAGGGAAAGGCAAGATGGAGTGCTCAGTGTCTGTGGGTATTTGAGACCTTTGGGAATGCCAAAATGTAGGTTACAGTGAGGTAACTAAACAAACAGACATCTGGGTTCAAACTTCCCTCCACACCTACACTCAGCTTGCTGAGCTGTAAGCTAAAGTGGAATCTGAGTGCCTGAATGCTACACAACTTCTCTCCTGAGCTGGAAAATATTTGGTTAAATAAATTGTTATATAGTGTCCTATTTCACAACAGAAAGAAGGATTAATTTTTTTAAATTTACATACCTAGCAAAATGGCTGATGCTGCTTCATCATGGCCTTCACTAACAATGATTTTTGTTTCTTTGATATAGTTTGTTAATGTCTCTGTATTGCTGCTCATGTGCCATAAATCTTATAACAATGACCTGTGATAGTAACTGGTACAAAATATCAGTGGGCTTAATCAGTGTCTCCATCAACTGCTTTCATCTCAGTGAAATGAATAGAAGTAAAGAACAGAAATAGCCTTTGCTGTAGTGATAACCTGAGGTCCTGAGGCAGCCATTGCTTTCTGACCTGCTTGCACAGTTTCCTGCATAAGGAGACCATTTCCAGAGCACAGCTTTGTTTCAGGTGTGTGGAAAGCCTGGAGGTGCTTGGTTAGAGGCCCCTGGCAATTGACCCTGGAAGCCTTTGCCTTTTCTGCTGGGATCATTTTATTGCCTTCCTGCCTGAGAACAATGAGCTTTTAGTTCTGACACTTAGTGAGATTAAATGTTATATAAATGGCCCTTATATAAAATGCAATATAATGGTAAAATTGCCTAATTAGTAACACACAAAGCAGACTACATAATTGCATAAGAAGTGAAAACTACAGATGTGAGTACCTGGGCATGCTGTGTGGTGTTATTGTAGGAAGCCTAGTTATAGTTTCTGTTTTTTTTCATGAAAAATATTTATTGAGCAAGTTCTAATCATCTAACTCTGTAGAAGAAATTAAACCAAAATTGACCTTAAAAGAGAATAGACACTGCTAATATACTGTTAGGCCAGGTTTGAAATGGCTTACTAAGGGCAAGCTGTGTCCAGGTGGGTTCTGTCTGATGGTAGGAACCTGCCAGAGGCGTGGTGCTGAAAAGCACTGAATGTTACAGTTAGAGCTTGCATGCTGCTGGGATGATTCAGATATTGGTGTTTCCCAGCTTTGCAGATATCTGCAAATGTTACATTCCTACTTTCTGCTTTTAAAAATACATTTCTATTGAGCAACTTCTTATCTCTCTTTACTATTTTTGGTATTCCAACCAAAGATGCCCAGATTGAATTAGAATGCTGTATAAGGCTATTTACTCTGTTTTGCCTGCTTCCTAAGGAAATGCCAGGATTTTGCAATTGCCCTGTCAGCTGAATAATTTCTGAATTCATTGGTCAGCTTTCAGGTTTGAGAAGAGAGCTGGGAGCCTGGAACAGCATTGCTCTTTGTGAAATGGGAGGGTGACACAAGTGAACATTTCTGCTCAGGAGGAAGCTGCAGCATTTAGCTGTTGCACCAGTGAGTTGGCCAGTGTGGACAGGTCATCTTTACTTAGATTTGTCTCTTTATCTATGAACTATATACACATCTATCTCTAAAACAATGGGAAGAGCTGTGAGAAATACCTGAGCATGTCAAACGAGACCGAATGATAGAGAGGAGACTACCTCAAACCTGAAACACATTTCCTCTGAAATACAGCTGTGATCCTTGGCTTGTTTTTCTTTGGGGCTCATCTCACTGCTTGAAGTCAAAGAAAACAAAGTGCTGTTTGATTTGATATTATTGCTGGGAGGAACTTCACGGGTCATCAAATCCAGCACCGTGAAAAACGTGCATTCAACCAAAAGCACAGTTGATAGATGGACCTGCCCTTCATCTTGTGTCTTGAACTGCTTCAAATTTCTGATAGCTCAGATGTCTTGCTTTGAATGAGAATGGAACATTTTACTGTTGGTGCTAAATTATGAGTTTGCTGGCTCTGTCTGCCCTGAGCTTTACTGTCAGTGGCACAAGAATGGTGGAATAGATAAGAAGTGATGAATGAGTAGTTCTTACGGGTTTTTTCCTAAGCATCTGCTGTTGGCTGCTGTCAGAGACAGGAGCCTGAGCCTGCTGAACTCGTGCTCTGGTATCAAACAAGTGTTATTTTCTTAAGAATTTTGAAAATCCTCTCTCCCTCTGAAGCAGAGGAGGGAAGGAGGGGGGTCCTGCATGACTGGGCTGCTGTGATGCATGTTTGGGCCAAGGAGCAGGAGGAGGGCTGCAATTCCAAACAGAGCAGTCATGTTGCCTCATGCTGGCTGCCTTCACCCAAGGACTGATGGCTGCACATGTTCCTGTCAGCCACACTCCACCATCCCTTGGACTGTCCCAGGGAAGCAGCTTGGCCAAATGTTTTTCCTCCATTGTGCTCAAGTGTCAGAGAATATCTGTGGAAATGGGAGGCTGCTCCATCACACTCATGTTTTGAAGGAAACCTGAAAGCTGTGCAGAGAGATGATCAGAGGTTCATTACACACCACCTTGGAAACAAAATGTTTGGTTTTATCTTTAACTTTGCAAAGCTGTCTGTGTCTTAGGCAGAGATTCTGTTGTTTTGTTTGAAAGGCATGACTGAATGTGAAAAAGACTGAACTGGGACTTGTGTATACAAGGTTTAAGACTGTAAATGATTGAATCTACCATCTATCTAATATCTGAGTTTCTAGGAGGATCTCTAGATTTTACTTGTGTAAATGTGACCAGTTTGAACATCTGAAATTGCAAATAAACAAGTTCAGCTTGGTGCTATGAATAATAATGTTTTCACCATAAATAGTTTCTGAGTTTGCTGATTTATTGGTTCACTGCTCTTCCTCCCTCCTTGATTAATTTGAATGTCTGAAATTTCCTGACTTTAACATTCATGAATTTAAAAAACCTGATCTTACAAACACTTGCACAGACACACATATGGGGTCACTTTATCTTTTGACATTAGAGCTTTGTGAGCAGTAAAAACATTGAAACATTGACATAATCCTGGTGCATCTGTTTCTAACTGGATGATGAGTCCACTCCTGATTTAATAAGGAAACAAAGGCTAGCAGTGTTTACTATCTTAATATTCAGGACAGATATGAGTGGAATAATCTCTCAATTAAACTTTTAATTTTTTTCCTTTGTAAATATTCCAGTTCAGTAGGTTTGGGTCTTAAACTTTTCCATTGCTCCTTAGGGGATCGTATTGGATGAGCCTTGGACAAGGAACATGTGATGCTTTTTAATATTGACAGGTCTTGAAAGCTCCTGAATAGATTAAATGTCTTTTTGCCTTCTTAGAGATGGCCTCCTTGCCCTTTTTAGAGTTTGGATTTAATCCAAGAAAAGGCTAAGACTTAGCTCAGCTGCAAACAAAACCTGACTACTGGCTCCTGAATTATGAATTGAAACTTCACATAATGGAAATTTGAGGCCCAGTTGTCTAAACATAAAAGTTGCCTTGCAGTATTGTTTTTGAATGAGTGCAGGTAGTTTTGCTGGGTTTTTTTCTGCATAGCTTTTGCTTCCCTTCCTGTTTCATTCTTACTTGTTTTAATACCTAATTGTAGGCATACAATATGTAATTAAGAGGCTCTGGTACAGGAAGCTTTCAAAATGCATGTGAGATTTGGAAAACATAGCTCTTTAACTTAATGTTTAAAGGTACAATGTGATAAGGGTCTAAGGGAATGCCTGCAAGATTAAATAAATGTCTATATAAAATAATAATAAAGCTAGCTTTAATACCTTCTTGTTCCCTATAATGTTCAGGGGAGATTTTAATATTGATTTGGTATTCCTAAGTGCTAATTTTGGCTAGAAAATGTCAATATTAATTTAATTACTTAATGTTTCTATCCTGGTTCATCATCATAGCCTAGAATTACTTCCTTTTCTTTCTCCACTCTCAAATTTAATATTGAACTAACTCAGTGTTTACTTCATATCCAACCCTTATTACAATGATACAGGTGTGCATGCCCACAAGTTATACCTGAAAGTCTGTGCAGGATCTGGCACAGATGTAAAAAAGGTACAGCTAAAAGGAACAATTATCTTGTTTCACCATCTCTCACCCATGGGCATTCCCATATCCTTGTTGATTAAAGTACATTTTCTGAAAAACTGATAGATTTGATCTAATGACACCAAGTGAAGGATTTGATGTTTTACTTCTTGTTTTCTTCTGGTAATTAATTGGCCTCACCCATAAATTGGTATATTTCTAATTTGTCTTGCTTGAATTGTGCAGCAGCTTCTGGGACTGAGCCCCACTGCGTCAAGAGTCCTTTAGCATTCCTCAGGATTATTTCTTGCTGTTTGTAATTGTCACTTCCCAACAGAAATCATGTTTAAAGCCTCCTATAGAAACCTTTAGTTTCAACACTCAGACTTTTTTCATGGTAGCTCCTTTTCTGCCACCTTCAATTTTCCAATGCAAATTTAAAACTTTGGATACTAAGATTTGAATGTAATACATCAGTGGTGCCACGGAATCACATCCTGACTTTCTGTTCCCTTATTTCAGCAAGCTGAAGGCTCTGTGAGTCATTTATTCATTGTGCTGTGGCAGTGGCTGCTCCTGAGTCACTCACCTGCCAGGATGCTGAAGTTCTTTAAGACATCCTTTTTCCTGGAGCAGTTGCCTCTGCTCTGTGTTACCACAGGTGTAGCTCTGTCTCTGCCTTTGCCTGTTTTAACTGATGTCAACTGAATATGTGCACATTTTTCTTTATTCTTTTATTTTTTATTTCATTCTGCCAATCTATGTATTAGCAGAACATTTCTTCTAAGGAACTGGTTTTATGTAGACTTCAGCATTTTTATGTATCTGCATGAGCATTTGACTGATTGATAAATGCAAAACCAAACTAGAGCAATTTCATTTCCCAATGACTTTAGGCTGTCAACTACTTTGAGATCTGTCAGTTAGCCAACCCTTAATCCATTTAGCATGTGCTTTATTCACACAAGCCAAATTTGTAGTCAGAATATCACGTGGTGTAAGTCATGTGCCTTGAAAGTCTTAAATATTCAGTCAGCTCTACCAGCCAAATGTGTGATTTCAAATTCTGAAATCAGGTTTGTTTGAATATTGGTATCATAAACCCTTTGAGACTGCCATTAGTTGCATTGCTGTCCTTTAATAGAAACCTATGCAAATTTTTCAGTTTCAGTCCAGCACTGGTTTTGGACAAATGAGGTTCCAGTGGCCAAGGCATGAAGTTAGCAGTCATTTCTTCTGGGAGCTGTGGAGAATGGCATCCAGTGAGATTTACATTTAAAAAGGAATTCATTACAGGCTGAGTATTGGTTGATGCTGTTAAAAACTGCAAACAGACTGGAAAATTTGGAGCTGATATATTAAGTGTTGGGTGAGGAAAGTGTTTCAAACAGATCACAGGCTGCTGGCTTCCATCTAGACACTGGTGACTTTGGTAATTGTGTTTCTGTGTTCCAAGTGCCTGTCAGAGGTCAGCATCTCTGGGAATGAGTGTTTGTACTTGATGTCTTTGTTTATACTTTGATTCACTAGTCTAGTTTCTTCTTGTGTTTTCTTCAGTGAAAGAGATGTTGTTAATTAATGCTCCCAGATAGGAATGCCCATCACAGTTTAGCTAAATGTAGCATGCACTTCTTAATAGGAGTGTTCATCACAGTTCAGCTAAAATTAACATGCATTTCTTAAACCTTAGAGCTCCTTGTGTGGAGAAACTCATAACCAAGAATTAAACTGTGCTTACTGCAGATTTCAGCTTGATCTCTTGCTTTAGTCTCAAGTTCAGTGGCTGTTGCAGCAGCTTCCCAGGACCCAGGATCTCAGGAAGAGATTCTCACTGTTAACATCACACACTGAGGGTTTGGGAGGAGAAGTAGAGCTGCTTTGATGAGAACTTTTCTGCTTGAAAGATAATATTGAAGAAGTTTCAGAATATTCAAGGGCTTCCCTCTTTGCAAATTTATATCACTTTACTGTAATTTTGAAAGAAGAATCTGTTGCATTATGGGAAGAATGTCATGAGTTTAAAATCAAGTCTATTTTAGTTTTGCATAAATCCATCCTTACTAATCTTAATCTGCCTTTGCTAATCTTGCTAGCCTTCTGCAAAATTGGAAAAGGCTGGTTTGAAATCAAAACTGTGCAAACTTGAGTTAAAACCCACTTTCTGAAGCCAGCTGGTGTGCAATCAGCACCCTTTACGTGCTTCTGATGGAGCTTCTGATAACTTGAATTATCCATGACTGATGTCTTTATCACAGCCTCCATGCTGGAAGGTGAGGGGGAGCCATCTGCTCACAGCAGGATTAATCCAATTGATGGCCCATGAACACAAGCTGCTGCTTCATGGATCTGCCTCTCTGAGTGATGGGAGAGGCCGTTGCTGTCATATCACTGTAGACACAGGCATGTGGCTCACTGCACTTGAGCAAAGTCCCTCAGGATACCCAAGCTTTGTTTTCTATATCAGCAGCAAAAGAAACACTTGTTCAGGGTGTTCTCACCTACGGCTTGTACCTCAAGAAAACAAAGCTGGAACTAAAACCCATAGTATGCTCAGCTATGAACCATGGATTAAATCTTTTTTTGCTTAAGGAGTATAATAAATATTTATTTTGGGGAAATGGCAATGTCAGCAGAAGACCTAAATGCAAAAAAATAGTTTGAGATTTTTTCTTTTTCCTTTTAGTTCCTTTGAGCTTTTCCTTTAGGCTTTCATTATTAACAATGAAGTAGCAAACCTGCTCAAGGGCAGAATTGTGCTCTGAGAATCATAAGTGTGTTATAAAAACAATTTTTTTTTTGTCCATAGTATACCAGATAGCTTAAATTTTAACCCTGTAAAGCAGGATCCATGAACTGGGCCATATGAATTTTTGCTGATAAGGTTTTGAATTAATCCCATTTTGTACAGACCTGTGGTTGCAGAAGCTTAAGGAAATTCATCACAGTTACAGATTGTTTTCCAAGTAATATCCTCATGGACTAGGAAGCCTATCATTTTATGATAAATGCATAAAGGTTTTGCCTAACTTCATTTTTGAGCCACTCCATCTCTAATCTCCGTTGCTCAGTTTTTAAGCAGGCTTTGGCAGTCTGGCTGAACCACAGTAGTACTGACATTGAAATTGCACAGTACCAGGTGGGGGAGGGATGTTACAGGAGGTTCACTGTAGACACAGCTTGGATTTTTCCTCCCCTTTGATACAGCTGAAACTCTTACTTCCTGCACAGACAAGCAGTCAGCGTGATTTTTGAATATTTGGGTAGAGGATAATATACAGCAAAGTAATTCCACTGTAATCCCTAAAGATGAGATAACAAATAACATCCCTGCTGTACAGGCAGCTAGAATGATTCAGAAGGTGTAAAAGGGCTTTAATGTTGTGAGGAGCTGCCTGTAAAGGGTGCTTTTGAGTAGGCACATCTGTAACTTTGCACATGAAGTCAGAGGCAGGCACAGAGAGGCTGCTGGGTTGTTTGCTGTGCTGAGGAGGTGACTCAGCATCTGCAGCTGCTGCCAGGTGAGCTCAGAGCTGCAGGTGGGGCTTCCAAGGCCGCTCTGCAGAACAGGGTTTGCTCCCAGTGATCGAGGCATTGTTAGCACTGCTCCTTCCAGAACAATCACTGTTGAGGTTACAGCATTAAGTCAATATTTTCCTTTATATCAGTGTTATTTAATCTGCCTGGGTAAGGGCAGGGACAGTAGTTCTGGGAAGAGCTCTAGTGGGGAACTGGCTCTGTGGGGCTGTGGGCTGTTCTGCTCTGTGAGGCTGTGCCAGGGCTGAAACAGGGGCAGCAGGGGGATATTTGAGCCAGGATTTAAGCTGCCACTGCCAAAATCATGAATGGCTTTGATAATCAACATTTCCATTTTAGACATGGTTCCCTCTTGCTTACCGTAGCAGCAGATACTAAAGTTTGAATTTCTGCAGGTTGAACTATTTTGAGATAACTGCAAAAGGGAATGATTGTGTGAAGACATACTGATATACTGTTCTTGTTTGTGAGTACACCTGAGGAGAGAACTGTCCAATCATTTTTTGTAATCCGTGGTCTGTGACATGAATTTGCATTACATATCTGTCTCTGAGGCAGATGACAAGCTTTTACTAAAAAAATTCCTTAAAACCACCCAAATCTTAAAACTCTCTGATTGTAGCATCCATCCCCAGTAGTGTTTGTTAAAAGTGATTGTTAGTGGTACAGGAGTGTATTGGCCTGTTCCTTTTTCCCTAGTTTGGGTTTTACAGCCTGTGGTGTGGCGTTAAGCTGTGGCAGTGTGGGAAGGAGCAGGGTGTTGGCAGGCAGGAGCTCCGTTCCCCATCCATTCAGAATCAGATGGCCCAAACCCACCCCAGGTTTATTCATCTTTCTACAGGTTTGTTAATATTTCTACAGATTTCTGTCCAATTTCTTACTCCTTACTGTCATCATCTAAGTTATTGTAGTTACAGTATGTAGGCTTATATGACAAATAGCAATGAAGTGAAGTTATGCACAAGTGGGTGCTGTTAATTTCAGTTATAGTCATTGAAAGGCTTTGAAGAAATTAAAAGGCATGGGGTTTGCATGGTTTTTTTTTTCCCTAAGAAGGTATAAATGAAAAGTACACCTTCTAAACAGATGGATGTGTGAATGATGAGGAGGTAATCTGATCTATAAATATAAATGGAATTTTGTCTACTGGCTTCAGGCCAAAAATCAATAGGTTTAAAAATAATTTTATATCAAAAACTCCTGCTTTAACTTGAAAGTAGTTTTTCCTCTGAACAGAATATTTCACAGTGAATGACCAGAGAGGCTCTTGATGAGAATTGCTGTTTGACTCAGGAGCTCTGTGAGGCATGCAGATCTGGACGTTGCAGCATGCTATTCAACCCTTGTTGCCAAAGTTCTGCCGGCCAAATTATTCCCAGCATGACACCTAAAAACTTAATCTGTGTTGATGTGTATTTCCTCTTACAGGGCATTTTTGCAACTATGAGTTCAGCTGTGCTGGGTCCACCTAGCCCTATATCCTGTCTGTGACTGCAGCCAGTAGCAGTTGCCTGAAAAGGAGTATTGGAACAAGCCAGATGAGATGCTTGGCCAAAATACTGTCCCTGATTCCCACAACTGCAGTCCAGAGTGCTCTTAAATCAGCAGTGGTGCCTTTTTGCACAGTGTCAGGCAAGGATCACAGAGTGTGTTGCAGAGAGTGCCCTGGCAGCACAGCTCATGCCAGGGCTGGGGCTGTCAGCTTTTGGTTCCTTGTGGAGGAGTCAGGAGATCCATCCCCAGCTGTCTCCATGGAGAAGCTGTGCTGGTCCCCAGTGAGGAGGGACAGTCGGCTCAGGTGAGGGTGTGGCTCCTGCCTCACCAGCAGGTCCTGGCCATCAATCCCACACACAGCTGCTCAGAGCAGGCCTGGGAAGGGAGTTTGCTTTCCTGAGCTCAAACAATATTGTGTTTTGGGCATAACGGAAGAATAATGGGTTCTTAGTCTAAATAATTTTTGTAATAAAACTGAATAAGTCAAGGACACCTTCTATAGTCAAAAACTATTCAGCTAAAGTGGAGAGTTGAAATATGCAGAGGAAAAGCCTCCTCAAATAAAGTAAAGGGCAGCAGATGTTATTAGGATCTGTTTTACTATCACAGAAGTGCCGATCCCAGCTCTCTATTGCATTTCTATGCTGGTGCTTTTCTTCCTGGGAAGGCTGTGAGGGTCATATGAACTGTGCTTCCTGCAAACAGCCCCACTGTTGAAAACTTAAGAGAGCTTTTCAATTTGCCAGACTTGTGGTGAAAGGCTCTGATCTGCGTTACACAATCGAGCCTCAGTTCGTGCCTGTCGGAGGCCGGTAGCTGGTAACATGTGGGCAGCTCCAGTCTGCCTCTGAAGGGTTTTGTTCAGTGTGTGCCTCTGCTCTGCCCCACCAGGCCCTTGTACTTTTCAAAATGTTAAGTACTCAGCTTTGCTCCAGTACATTATCTCACAAATCTTCTATTGTTTGGCCCTTTTCTGAAGAGCACATTATGTGTGGTGGCATGAATCAGGCCAAGCTGTGTCTGCAGTGCCTGCAAAGGTGCTCTGGGCTGCAGCTGGTGCCACCCACTATTGGGTGGTTTGGGACTGCCTGGTTGGGGGTGCTTTGAACTTGTTCTTCTGGGCCTAAACTTGTCAATGAAAGCATAAAGTGCTGTGGCTTTGTTCAATGGGGGCCAGCAGTGACAGGTACATAATGTTCCTATTCTTGGAGTTGTCAGATGGAAGGGAGCTAATATGATAACCCATAATACTTCTGTGATCTGGAGAGAGAGCTGTGCTTACGCATCTGATTTCCACTGGAGAGGGTTGGAGGAGAGTAAAACAATCCCTGTTAAGGCTCAAATCCAGCCTGGCCAAGCTGCAGAGTTTTCATCAAAGGCAGGAAACAGATGGATGGGCACAGCTGCCGGAGGAGCTGCAACTTCTCTGGAAAAACTGCCCAGGCATGTGCTGCAAGCAGGGACCCCAGGACAGCACTGCTGTTCTGCACAGGGCCTCAGCTCTGTGCCAGTGGATGGATGGTCCCACAGCCCCTGCAGCTCAGGGAGATGCCATTTTGGGGAGGAACCTGCCTGGCATTTCTCCCAGCACTGTACCCATGCCTGTTTCCAGGATTTGCTCACTGTAGTAGAAGAAAAGTGCATGAAAGACTTATTTATGTTTCCAAGTCTCACATCTCTGGAGTGTGCTGCAGGCCCTGTCCTAGGGAGCTCAGCATTACCTCCTTTGCAGCAGCACCTCATTGCTCTGTGTGCCTGCTGAATTCTCCAGTTTGGAGTGGACACTTGAGTGATAAAGAGTTCTTGTACCTTGGTGGGCTCACAGAAGCAACCAGAGAAGCCTCTGGGGCACACTGGGTGTTGTTTCTTATGTTCTTTGTAAGACAGAAAAGAAATGAAGGTCCAGCACCATGTCCCTGGTGTGTGCCCAGCCACTCACCCAGAGCCAGCCTGACAGTCAGGCATTGCTCCTGTGAAAAATGACTGCATGTTCTTCATCTGGCACCTTCAGGCCTTGACTCCTATTTACTTGGAAGGTGCAAATATTTCGATCTCTTCCAGAGCAGATCTGTGTTATTGTTATTTAGAAGGTTTCTTCAGCAGTTTAGTTTTTTTCTTCTTTTGTGTTTTTTTTTTTTTGCCAAAATCAAAGATTTTTCCAAGCAAGAAGCCTATGTAAGCACAACTGTGTAGTGGGGAGAACCTTTCTTAGCTTGCTTTCCCTTTTCTAAAGACAAAAAAACCTTATTGAAATGTGCTTCCTTTCTGACTGCTAATGGCTTTTCCTTCCTTCCTCCTTGAAATGATCTTAACATTCTCCCATCCTGTTGGGTATAAATTTCAGCCTGGACTCTTATCCCTGTTGAGGTGTTGAGTCACTGGCCTTGAATGGGAACCTGTGATGAGTTAGGGAGAGGAGAAGGCTTGGGAAAAAAGAGTTTTTCCAGCAGTTTGGTGGTACATGGGATGAAATTTTAAAAAACAAGAGTAAGATGCTATTTATTCTAGCTTGAGGCTGCCCATATACTCTTTTCCTTGTTTTATTTCTGGATGCTTTCTAATGATGGATCTGGATAAATTCCAGGACATAATACACAGAATACATAAAGGAAGAGCTGGTTCCTGCTCAATAACAATGTTCCATTTTAAGCTGTCTCAGGTTAAAGGAGAAAAAAATATGATGCCATTTCACTCCAATCCATTTGTCTCCTGGAGGAATGATGCTGAAATCTTGTTTCAAAGGCTCTGTGTGGGAATTATGTCCTGGAGCCTGGATATTCTCCAAGGCTTAATTAAGCTTATTCATAGAAACCCTAAACTTTATGAACTGGACAGCAGACCTCTAAATTTGGCTCTAAGTGCAGAGTGGGTATTGTTTCTGCACACTCTGATTAGCAGTACTGAGCACAGACATGCACTTTGGAATAATTGTAAAATGGACAGGAATTAAATACAGCTTCCTGTATTTTTCTCCCTTAAGTAAGGTTGTATTTTGTGTGGTGTTGGGTTGTGTCATATGGGATGTATCTTCTCTCTCTGTCTTCCATCCAGAAATTCTTTCTGATCTAAAGTCCACAGTGGCAGATTTGAGACAAAAAATCTGCATCTCCTCTAATATCTGCTTGCTCTTCAAAATGTAGAAAACAAGGATGAGCAATGCCATTAAACCAGCAAGAGTAAGGTTAGGTTAGTGCCTCACACACACTTTTGACAATCTCAGAGAAATCTGAACCCAAATATCTTTGTTACTACTTTGGAGTTTTCTTTTGCCCTTTTTTCCTCCCCCAAGCAATATGGCTGAGAAATTAACTTCTAAAATCAAGACTGGAATTATTGTTGTAATTATTGTAAGGTATCTGAGCTTGTGTGAAAACAAATTATTGTTCAGTTGGCTTAAGCAAAAAAGGCTGGTTTATTTTGTGTGGTAGAAAAGGAGGTGAAACTTCAAAACCAGTTGACACCAATGTGTAGTGCTGCTTTCATGGATTTGTTTAGTTTGCAATCCTCCCTCTGGAGACCCAGCAGTGAAAAGGGGCACAAAAGTGGTTTAGAGGACTTTTTTGTTGGTGTTTGAGGGTTTTTTTTTTATTGTTCTGCTTTAATTGCAGATCAGTTTATAAGAGATAAGACTCTTCAATAATACTTCTTTTTTAGAAAGCTCTCATATAGGTGAAACTGAAGGAGTTTGCTTGGAGTTTTTAAAGAACTCTACCTTAAAGGAATATGTCCTTATTCTTGGTATTGCTTAGGATTTATATATCAGGATACTTTTTTACAACTTTTCATCAGAGCATCTTAAATAAGTGTGAAAAAAAGCTGAACAGACGTATCATTGGGACAGAGTGAGTTGTCTGCTTTGCTATTGTCACAGTTTTGTCAGTGTTGGGGCAAATAGCAAAATGTCTCCTGTTCAGAAGTTTGTCCACCCAGAATTCCCCTATGATTAGTTTTGAAAATTGCTGCTTAAAAGAATTTAAGAAAAAATATTCTATGTAAAATTAAAAAAAATTTTGTAGTGTTAACAGATAGAAATGTTGATTGACTTTATTTTTTTAATGTAAGTCATAACATTTAGACATGTAAAAATATAAGTGCTTTTTAAAATGTAAAATAGCTCCATGAGACTGCCTAACTCTCTGTGCATGACATCTCCAGGCTGCTTAAGTACTGTTTGCTTTGTTAGTGAGATGAAACAAGGATTTGAGAATGAAAGGCAGTCATGGTCTGGAGAAGCAATTGTTATCAGTGAAATTTATCTCTTGGAGAATGAGGCTCTTGGAGCTGGAAGCTTTGGCTTTGACATATTTGGAGCCCATGTTTCACACAGATGTGCAGGTCCTGTTCTGATGACCAGGAGTCTCTGTGGATTTCAGTGAGTATTTCAATTTCCATCCTGCTTGAAACTGTGCACCTTCCTCCAGTCTGTGCTTGAATAATAAGGAAGGAACCACAGGCTTGAAAGCAGCTTAACTAATCCAGGTTAAAGAGGCTGCAGTTTGGGATAGCTGAGGTCTCCTTACTATGGCAATTGCCTACCCAATGTGTGGAGTGTGAGTAAAGTGTCATTACAGCATTCCCAAGCCTTGTGGCTGCTGATACCTGATACTGGAAGATTTTAATCTAACATAGAACAAATATCATCATCATCTTTCATATCTCTGAAAGCAGCACTGTGCTCTGTGGCTTTTATGTTTGATCCTTGCAGGCACTTTGAATGTGTATCTTTTGCCCAGTATCCTGCTTTTGAATTTGCAGTGCAGTATCATAACACTCCATCTTTCAGTGAAAGAGCCAGCTGGAGGATGAAGCCAAGGAAAAACCTCGGGGTTACACTCTCTGTCTGAGCTGCTTTAGAGATCAACCCAGCTGAATTCTAATTTAGAGAAGAAAGCTTCCCATGCTACATTTGCACTGTAAACATTTAGGGAGGTTTGTAAGAGTTGAAGTGTCCTTTAGGCTGGTGATTCTGTTTTTATTAAAATTTTGTTTGTGAGAGCCCTTGAATACACACTAGGGAGGAAAGAGGTGAATAGAAGGAGACCACGGAATTCTGAATCTAGGTAACATCATATATCAGGAGACTAAACTTTGTAATTAAATATTGAACAATTCTATCCAAGCCTTTTCACAGCTTAGATTTAAAGTTCAGTAGTGTGGTGCTAGCCCATCTTGAATGTCCATTAAAAAATTCAAGGTCAAGAAGGCTCAGTTCTACCAGTCAGTTTCTTTTTGGTTGGGAATGCTTGTAAGAAGGCTCTTATTTTTAGTGTCTGACATTGGAGGTTGGAACTGGAGTGGTGGAGGGATGGAGTCCTTACAAAAAACATCAGACCAAGCAACAAGGCTGCTTTCCTGAGGAAGGACACAATGGTGTTTGGCTGCCAGAGTCCTGGACTGCTGCTGGCTGAGCCATGTCTGAGTGGAGATCAATGCAGGGGTATTCCCATTCTGTATCTTTTTATTGAGCACAGTTCTATGGGCAGCAGTAATTTCAGTAATCTAGGACGATTTGGGTGCTTTCTCTGCCCTTTGGCTTAAGGCTGTAGTTACCTGTAAACTGAAAACATCATTGTGAAAATCCTAAATCACAACCCTCTGTAACAGGTCACCAGCCTGCCTGTAAGGAAGTGTGTGAGAGGGACAGGTCTGTCACCTAAGCAGGGAAGTCTCATTGAGTCCTTGGTGAATGGCAGCATCCTGAGATGTCAGGCTCATTAGGGACACGCTGCTAATTTGGTCAGGCAAGGGCTGCCAGGCTGCATTGTGTGGGGTTAAGCAGCGTGAATAGAGCCCCTGAGCAAAGCTGCTGGAATCTGTTTTTGTGCTCCCTTTGGATGCCTGTCCTCTGCTGCTGGCTTCTTTTCCAGTTCCAAGTGGCCACGTGGAGTTTTGGCACGGTGAGTGCTGTCCGTGGATGAGTTACAGATTGCAGAAGTGATCCAGCTTGTGCTGAGAGGAGTTACCCAGCTTCTCTCCTCAGCTGCTTTTGCATGCACACACTTAGAATGTCAATTCACTACTTTGTGGGACTTAATTAGAAATGGATTAAGCCCTTTCTCTTTAAAACCCAATTTGAACTGCTATAGGTATTTTCCTTATCATCCCTGCTCACATGTGCTAGGCGCTGCCTATATAGCAATTAAAGTTTGCATTTCTTTTCTGCCGTCACAAGATAACCTTCCTCTCCTTCCCACGTGCCATGGAGTCCTGCAGGTGGGTTTGGAGCTCTGACAGCTCTGACTCCAGTCCCTGGAAGAGCTGGGGGGTTGTGGACTGACCCTTTGGACCCAGGAGATGGGTGGTGGGGAAAACCTGCCCCGTGCAGCCTGGCTGGGTGGGTGTGCTGGCTCTGTGTGTGCCTGGCTGGAGCCATTCCTCATGGGATGGTTGAGCAAGGGGAAGAGATTGTTTTCATCTCATAAAGGGAACAACCAGATTGTCTCAGTGCTGCCTTTCCCCAGCGTGCGTCAGAATATTGTTAATTTAGGAGTTGGAGCCCAGTGGAGGATTTTCTGATTCTCTACCATGTGTTTGCCTTTGTGACTCCAGTTTCTCTCTCATCCTTTGGGGATGTTTTCCCCTGACATCTTCAGCCTTACCAGAACTCATTTTTGTTTCTGCCAGAGAAAACACTGACATTAATAGTTTTTGGTAACATTTTCTACATCTTCATCTGATCAATCTGATTATGTTAAGGCTGAGCCGAATACTCCATTAAGAGTTTCAGATGCTCTCAGAACTGCAGCAGGAAGATGTTTCCCAGGAGACTGTGTGTGCCTGTGTGGAACAGACTTGGTGGGGATTTTTCCTGCACAGTTCCCTGGCAGAGCAGCTCAGCTCTGGCACTTCTGTCCCCAGACACCTGGGCTGGGAATAGACACCTGCTGGCTCAGGCTTTGTATCACACTGGGGCTGCCCTGCCCTCCAGAAACAAGGGAATTCATGCCTCTGCCTGTTCATGTACAGGGATATTGATGTAATGCAGTGCCCCATTTTGGGAAGCAATGTTTTTCCAAGGGTGGAAAAATGCTGGCTCTGTGGGAGGGAATACTTCTTGCAAACAAGCACTGAATTTCCTCATTTTACTTTACTAGGGATTTCTATTAGAAAATAAGGCTGGAGGGGGGAAGTTTGGAATGATTCTGGGAAGCTTTGACTCAGAAAGGGGAGAATGATTCATATTATTACTGTTATTTATTAAGGAGAACAGACCATGAACCTGATCTTTTACTTATCTTTGGAAACTTAAAGCACTTATGCAGTGACCCCAGAAGAGTTTGTGGGTTTGAACCAAGGTCTTTCAACACAAAAGCTAAATCCCAGCTGTGGGAGCTGGCCCACAACATTTTAAGAAGATTTATTTGTATTACCTTCATACTTGATAAGTATTTGAATATCCTCAGTGCATCCCTTCTCTGTTTGTGAAATGGGGTGGTAAATAAGTCTTGAAACTTGACCCTTTCTGTGCTGTGACAATGGTCAGTTTATCTCTGGTTATTGCTGGAGTCTTGATGTAAGAAGTCATTCATTTGAGAATGAGTCTAGTTTTGATGGGGAGAATTTGATTACTGAGAAAAGTAATTTGTTTAGTAGCAATGTTTTTTGTCTTTTTAATTAGGAAATAATCATTTACTTCTCCAAAAATAACTTTGCTGTTAATAATCAAAACCTAAGATAATCAAAGGTGTACATTACAAAGAAGGTTTTAAGCTCCATCTTAAGATAATACTGAGAACTATGAGGTAATTTGTATTTCTGTTTGTATTCTGGTACTATGCAAAAAAGGTAAGTGAAACCTAAACAATATTTTCATTATATTTGGCAAGAGGACTTAAATAAGGAAAAATCAAAACTTGACACAGTCTATGTCCCACTTGTAACTTCATTCTTGTACTTCAGAAGGTAATGTAACCTAATCTTTTCGCTAATTCCTTAGGTCAGTTCTTTAAAGAATCAATCAGACAAGGTTCTGTCTACTTTATGAAAATGGAAAGGCACTTGACTGTGGCCACACAGTTGTATCTTCTCCCCTTGTAGCATCACACTGTGCACCCCTGATACTTCTGGTTGAGAGTCAGAGAAAATAAGGGAAAGTTTTAACTTGTAGGTTTTAACTTTTAGAGTTTGAGACTGGAACAAATATCTCTATTATCCTCCTGAAAAATCCTGTTAGCGAAGCAGTCCCATCATATCTAAGTTACTGGCTTGAATATTGCTTCTATTGTCTGCTGAAGTATAGCAGCTTAATCTCAGCAGAGATTGAGAAAGCATGCAAAGACTCTGCTAGCAAGAAAAAATGGATGGAAAGGACAAATTGTCACAGCAAGTACAGAAACTTGAACTTAGACTGTCTTTTACTGCACTGGGGAAGGCAGAAATCCTCAGCTTCCACAACTGAATCAAACACTTCTGACCAACTCAGCATCCACCCCAGAAGGATTTAATTAAAGTGACTTATGTCAATTGGAATAAACACACTGTGCAAAGTTAAGAAGTCTCCAAGGCTTTGGATAATCAACAGAAATCTTAATTATGTTCAATCCCAGATAAGAATTTATCAGTAATTACAGACATTTAGTTGACATGTAAGCAGTCCTGTGAGGTCACCAAAAAACATTTCTTGGATCATATCTGTTAGTGGAATTGGAAGTTTTCTTTGCTTAAAGGTCCACAGTAATGCCAGCCACATGGCCGTGGAAGAGATGTGATAAGGCATTGAAAATCCATCAGTGTTTTCTTCATAAAGCTGCAAAATAAACACATTGAACTCTCCTGTAATCAGTTCATGCCTGAAGTCTTCTTGTCCTGTGTGCTGTCAGAGAGTTTGAGTAACTGCTATGGTGAAATAAGATCCTCTGTCAGGATTGTAAATACCTTCCAAAACTGAGCTCACACAGAGAGCCATGCACTCCAGTACTGGGCTCTGTGGGTGCCATTGCAGGGAGGGGCTGTGTAAGAACAAAGTATGTCAGACACATTGTGGAGATTTCCTCCTACTGGGCCTGGACTTCATAGCTCCCTCAGGATGCCAGAACTGAGCACGGTGCAGAGTTTGTGGCTTTTGTGTCAGATTTCTTAATGCAGTGCCTGATGTACAAATACTGCAGCAAAACACAGGGTTTATAGCTGCCCTGCCACATGGCCTGACTCCTGTCCTTGATTTCACCTCTGGAGCTCTCCTTGGCTATCCTCATCTCCCTCCCCAAATTAGCAATCTCTGCATAAAGAAAATGAGCATCAAGATCATTCCCAGCAAGAAGTATCCTTCATAATAAGACCAAAAGCTCCATTTCATGGAAACATTTTGTGAGTCAGCATGCTGAAATCCACAGTTCAGGCAGTATATCCCAAAGATCATTATTAAGTAGTGTGGCTGAGAACTGTTTTCCTGGGAGTGATTTTGCTGCTTGGGCAAATCTCTCACAGGTGCAGCCTATCAGGAAGTCCAGACTGTTTCCTATAAACAAGCAAGAAAAAACAATCCAAAGGACAGCAATGATCTCTTGCCTTGCCAGCAGGGAAAGTTCAAGAGAAGACTTGGACTTCAGTGGAAGTAGAATCTGGGGGAAGAGGAAATCCATAGTCTGTAATGGGATTTTTGGAAGGAACTATTTATTCTGTACAAAATTGTCCAGTCAAAAGAGCTGATAAGTTTAAGGAACAAGCAGAAATACCCAAGGAAAAGCTCAGGCAACCCAGCCTGGTTACTGAATTGAATGCAGCCCTCTCTTTGTATGGTACAGATGGGCCTGAGAAGAGATTTAAGTCATCTGCTATGCAACGTGCACACTTTGCCATTGCCAATTTCATCTGCAGCAGCCAACACTGATTGTTCAAGTGGGGTAACTCCAGCAATCTGAGAGTGCAGCCCCTTTTTTCTTTTTATTTTTTGCCTTTTTTTCCTTTTTTTTTTAAATTGAAGATGGACAAAATAACCCAAATTACAGGGACCTTCCTCACCTGAGAGGCACAGAGTTTGGTAAGTAGATCTTTTTGATAATTCCCTTAAGAGCATCCCCAGCTTCAGCCCAGTGATGCAACACTGATATGTTCCTCTTTTCTCCTAGGAATGAGAATTCAAGTACCAGCAAGAAGGTAAGCTGTGAGTTATTACAAATTTCACATCTATTCCAAAAAGATTCTTCCTAGAAATCCTTTGAATATGAAATTAAATACTGTTTGAAGTCAGTTGTCTTGGAAAATTTTCTGGTCCTTTTTTTTCTACCCAGTTCATATAGAATGTGATAATTTATTCTTTTGTTTCCTTGGCTGAGGGGAATTCAGTGTGTATTTTTGCTTCACCCCACTAGTTTGAGTGATTCATCTTGCCTTCCAAAGTGATTACATGTCCATCAATCCAACCACAAACCCCTTTTTGAAAACTCCTTGCTGCTGTTATAGGCACTGAATAAATCCCAGCCAGACTACCTCAAATATATGCTTCTGTGACACAATAAAATGATTGCAGGGATTATAGCCCTCTGTTGCTGCAACTGAGAGCTATTTCAGCATTGAGCAAATAAACCAAACAACCTTCCCATTCCCCACCCCACTCTAAAACCACTGCAGACTGTGTATAACCTATATTTCATCTTTTTCTGCAGCATCCAGAAGAGTCTGTGGAAGCAGCTACCTGGAGCAGCCTTCTCATTGTTTTCCACCTGCAGCCTCATGAGCCTTGTCTCCAAATAGCTGCACTGGGCCTTTCTCCTGGCACTGAGTTGTTGTTAAACATTTTCCCATCTGGTTTTGGCTCCACAATGGATTTCTCCTGAACCCTGAAAGCAGTGAATTCTTTTGAATGAAAATGACCTGACTGAAGCAGAATGCAATTTGAAGAGTCTTCCACATGTTAGTGCTATATCCTGGAAGCCTCCCTTAAGGATTAGTGGTTCCTCAGATGCATCAATGGCCAGGGCTGGCAGTGCTCTCACAGGCAGAGCACCTCTCAGGTGGCCTCCTTGGCTCTGGTTTTGCCTCAGGTTATTTTCACTTCTCTTTCCTTAGAGCTGTCTTTCCTCATCAGCTCCTCTTCTTCCTCTTTTATTCGTGGGTGTTGCTCTTCAAGAGCAAATTCTTATTAACTTAAATCATGGTTGCTTTGGCTCCACCTTCTGCTCTTTGTATTTCAGTATTACATTTCACTTGTTATGGTTTATTTTTTAATCAAACCATATCACATTACTTTTTGGGGCCACAGAAGTGTGTTTGACATGTTTAAGTTGCCACTGTGAGGTTCTTCTCCAAACAGAATTCAAACCATTATGTTGCAATCTGTACCAGAGCCTTTCTAGCAGCTGTGTTTATACAGTTTCTAGTAAAATGGGTCCCTGATTAGGATTTTTGAATAGCTCATTCACTGTAAAAATGGTGTTTTGAACCAGCTAAAGCTATTTTAAAAATTGGGATAATATATGATTAAAAGTTTTGGTTTGAAGGAATCAGTGGCAACACCCTGCCAAATTTTAGGCCCCAAACATCACCATTAGTATTGTAAAGATTAGGTTACTGGATTTTAACTGGGCAAGAAGTGGTTTTCTTTTGCTTATCAAAAAAATTAACTGAAAAAGACATTGTCACAGATTGAAAATTTTATGTTTAGTCATCCCAAAATTGTTGAAGTTTGGTACATTAGATGAAACTGAAGACAGGTTCTTTTTTTTTGGAATTGTCAAGCAGCAGTGATTTGAGGGCAACCTGCTGTAGAATAGAAGCTGAACATGAGGCAGTTCTGGGGCTGCTCCACAGTTATCAGGACAAGTTGTCTGACAAACCAAACCCCATCCTCAGCTGAGTGACACTGACACAGCACAGACTCTGTGTGTTGGGCAGGTGGGATTTCAGGAGCCTGTCTGCCCCTTCTGTGCCAGGCAGCCTCCTCAGGAGGATGGAGGAGCAGTAGCTGCTGTGGCAGCAGCAGTTTTCTGCAGGGAACCCGGAACCCTGCAGGCTCTTCCTGCCACTGGTGAGGCTGGGGGGAAGAGGTTCCTCATCTTTGCTGTTCCCCACGGTGGAGGTGGCAGCTGCATTGCCACAGTTCTGCAGGTTTGGTTGCTTGTGTTCATGCTGCAGACACTGGCGCTGTACAAAACCAGTAGGTGCACATTAAGGCAGGGAAACACAAGTGCTGCTTCTGCTCCATTAAACTGGAGCTCAGGAATAAAGGACCAAAAGCTACTTCAACTGACAAACTCCATATTTAAATGTTTTTTAATTCATAAACTAAGAGCAGAGATTTATGAGTTTGTGTCATGATCCATAAATCTAAATCTTGTCCTTTGCCTCTAGACAAATGGCTTGTAGAGGAATTTGTAGTGGTTTGGATAAGTCTAGGTTTCAGCAGTCAGCCCTCTTAAGTCAGACATATATGAAACATCTGTGATTGTTTGAGGAATTTGGCAGACAATCGTGTACTTAAATCACATTTTCCCCTTTGAAAGTTGGAAATGTCCATGTATGAATTAGACACACAAGCCATATAACTCTGCACTTGTGAATTAGACAAGGTATCAACCTGCTGTTACCTTGCAAATCCTACTGCAAGATAAGAGCAAGGTGATACCTTGCTGTAGTGAAAGAGGCCAGCTTAAAGTTCTTTAAACTGTGTACCTTTTTTGTGCCCCAGAATAAAATCTAAGAGCTTTAGGGGAAGTTGCTGCTAAATGGCAGGCTACTTTAGCGTTCAGAATTTGCCAGTTAGCCAGAAGACTAAGACTGAAATCAAAAGGTTCTTTGAGTAAAATTATACAAACCCTCCTTTGCAGGCAGAGTTGCTGAGTTACGTGCATAGCTGTCACATGCTGGGCCCCCGAGTACATTCACCATGCAGTTGTGCAGAGTCTGTCTAGAATCATCTCATCCTGTAATGAGATCATGTGAATTCAAAGCATATTAAACTTAATCCTAGTTTTCAGGATTATACCCTGTAAATTTAAAAATGCAGAGTATAAAAAACACGTAATGTTCTTGACTGCTTACTATAAAAAATGGGGCCCAGCTCATTGTGAACCAGCTTTGGTTCTGCCGCTGAAAGCTGAATTTGGTGAAGGGACTTCAGTGGGCAATTCAAGCTGATGTCTGGTGACCTTTGTCAAGCAGAACAAATGATTGCTCTGTTTGCTAGAATGGTATTAGTGCTGGATGCTTCTGGTACAGCCTGAGCAAACGAAGTTTAAAAGTCTGGCTGTCTATCAGCAAACTTTGCCTTTTGATTGAGTCTGTGCTGCAGCATGGACCCTCCAGGCAGGAATTGAGGCTCTGCTTTATTTGATGTCAGCTTCTTCAATAGTTCCAGAAAGTAATTTTGCTTGTAATAGAAAAGCATGATGAAAACAGACATAATCTAAATAATGTGTAAAAATCAATTTCTGTGTGTCAGATTCCTGCATAGCAAATGTCCTTTGGTGCACACAGGAATTGCCTGAGCAACCCAAGGAAGAGGCTGTCACACACATACAGGTTGCACCTCTGAGAACTCCAGCTCTGGAATGACAAAGCAGAGCTGTCAACTATTTAAGCTTAACCAGCTCTGTGGACACAGAGCCAAAACTAGGCAAGAGAACCCCCCTAAAAAGAGAAGCCAAAATTTGCAGCTAATCATTGAATAACCTCTAAGAGCTAAAGGCTACATGATTCTGACTTGACCACTGAAATGCTGTAAATTTACTGTGGAAGTGCCCTTGGTAGCTTTGAGCTTGAGGATGTGCAAAATTTATTAGCAGCATTCAATGACCTGTCTTGTGTGATGCCAGGCCTTTCCATGTTCAGCTCCCTGCTTTATTCTAAGGACAAGCTTAGTAGTCCTTCTGAGGCAGAGGTTTTTACTGTGCCTGATTGAGCAGCATCACACTGGAAGGAAAGAAGGTGGAAGGATTGTCTTCCCCAAAGCCATTGCTGGAACAAAAATGACCCACACTGGCTTCAGTGGAAAACAGGCTTATTGTTTTCTTGCAGTTCTTTCTGCCACCTCCTTTCCCCTTCTTTCCTTTCTGTCTTCTGTACTTTGGCTTCACTGTTCTCTCCTTTACATCTCTCCCTTTTTTTGCTTACTGCTCCTTTACACACTTAATCCAAGGCAGTCAGTTCTAACTGGGGTTTTTGCTTTATTCCCTGGGAAACATCTGTATCCTTTCTGTTCCCTTCCCAGGGGCTTTTTTTAATGCCAGCACTGGTGCATCTCAGCCAGCTGCAAACTTCCCTCTCCTCCAGTTGAGCAAGAAGTTGACAGCAGCAGACTGGGTGCCTGACTGGACTCAGCTGAGCATCTCCCTTTGGATATTCTTGGTGGCTGCTGCCACGCTCCCCACACCATGGCCCAGTTTCTCTCTCTGTGGTGGGGGTGGCAGGGAGGGGTTGGCACAGAATGTGCAAACCAACCTGGCATCTTCCACAACTGTGTTTTTTTCCCCCCTTGAAGAATATAGTTTTCCTTTTAACCTGTTTGGAAGGCTTTCTTGACATCTTTGGGGTAATGCATTGTAGTATTTCTCTTGGCAGCCTATCTGAACCATTTCAGGAGGTTGTGGCTGATTGGCAGCTGTCAGTCCCTGGCTGTGCATTGTCAGTGTTTTGCTTAGGGAGGCTGAATTGCCTGATACAGCTCTCTGGAATGTAGCAGGAGGCAGTGCAGCATTTTCATTTAATTGCTTGTGGAGATAGCTGCAGGATTGCCATGTCAGAAAATATTGCTAAATCTCCGGGGATTTCTTGGCATTTTGTTGCCACAATAAAGTCATAGTTGTCACAGTGGCTTAGTACAGCCACCAATATATGCACACTTATTTGTGCAGCCTGAAAATGTAGTGCAATAATAAAATACTCTATTTACATTTCTGCGACTTGCATTCATTTGAGTCTTCTAATGCTGCTTTTGTTATTCACCCTATTGTCTAAATGCATATTTCTTATATATGGAATTTATAAAGATGTTAAGAAGAGTTGTCAGTAAAGTCACATCTTGCAACCAGTCTTAAACATGATCCTACTTGTGGGTTTGTGCCTCTGCTGTTTTTATTACCTAAGCATTTCAGTTTTGGAAATCCATATTTATAAGGAATTTGTTCCACAGTAGAATTGCCATTGCATTGTTAATACCAAGATGACAAGTGGCCTGAAAATGAAGTGTTGAGCAAACACAAGCAGTTTTCACTTGAGCTCTTTTTGACTGTCCTGAAGCCCAGCCAGTCCATGTTGTGGAGCATTTGCAGAGTAAGATTGATGTAGTGCAGAGCTGCTGCTGAGTTACAGAAAGGCAGTCAGTTGAGACCAAAAATGAGGTTCCTGTGTATCCAACTCTACCCTAGCCAGTCAAAAGTTTGCTTGCTTTGAGAATGTAAAGGTATCTGGTTTTCTGTGTGTCATAGCTGAAACCTCCATGTTCAGGGTTATGTTCACTATATGTAAAATATTAGCCTGCAGGAGGCATAGATTTTTCAAAAAAATTATCTTAGTTGCACAAGTGTGAAAAACACTTGCTCTGTATGGTCTTTTTGAAGATCCTTTTCTCACACTGTATTTGTGTCTGTTCCTCTTGTCTCCAGTGAGGTGTTTCACTTAAAGTATTATGGATAAATCAGAAGAGCATCCATCCTGTGAGCAGCATGGAGAATACTCCAATTATCTTCTTACCCACGTCTGTGGGACTAAACCATGAACATCCCTGCCAGGTTGCTCAGTCATTCTGGCCCAAGCAGGACTGCTTACATGAGTAAAAAATTCAATGTGATCTTGCAGTGCTGTTTAACAAAGTCATGGGCACACTGGTCATGGTAGGGTGTTATTGGAGGAGCTTTCCTCATGCTTATCTGTGCTTTTACTCCTTCCATATGTCACTGCCTTGGTGCCTCTCACTTCTGGGTTTTTCTTTAGGAGGAGCTTTATGTCTCTGTTAGGATACATTTGTGAATTCACTGTTTTTTCTCACAGAACTTGAACTGGAGAGAGATTTTGAGTATGTCTTACAGAACAGATGTGAAATCCAAGCTAATCAAACTAATCTGATAAAATAGGTTTCAGAATTAATCTAACATCAATCTGCTGCTCTGTAAAAAGCACACATCAGCAGTGCTTATTGTCTGTAGCCATAAGAGAGGGAGGAAAAAAAATCCACATGCATTCAGCTACTGCAGCAGCAAAGACTTTCCTTAGAACAGTGAACATGATCATCACAGTGCAGTGTGTTAGCCTAAACTTGCTAATAAAGGTTTGTGCTCAGACCCAGCCTCTCTGAGAGAGACTGAGCTGAAAATCATCCCTGGAAACCTGGCAGATTTGTGAGTTGGGTGAAGAGGAGATAAAATATGATTTTCAGGCTGTAATGATAGATGGCTTTGGAGGACATGTGCATGTGCAAGGAGCCTGAGGGAGGAAGTGGAAGATAGGAAATTCTGTGCCTTTGAACACTGACAAATCACCTGGCTGTGCTTAATGATCTGACAGCATCTTCTCACCAGCTGCATCAACATTTGGGCTATTCATCACCTTTATAGATTCACAGCATTAGGTAGCACAACTTTTCTATCAACACATGATTTTTCCTGGCTGGTGAGCTGCAGAAAAGCTTCTTACAGTTCCTTTGGTAGGGAAAGCACACAAACAGGCAGGTAGTACTCCCTGTCAGATTATGGGATTTATGTCTCTGAACCATTTCTGTCTGCCACAGCCATTTCAAGTTTGAGACATTGATTCCAGAAACTGGTATTTTGCTATTCAACATCAAAGATTTGGTCAAAGTTTTCTTCTGATCGAATTATTTATGTCTTCATAAACTTGCCTCTCAGTAAGACTTCCCAGTGTCCCCTGTGATGAGTTTAGGAATGACTGAAGATCATAAAAAAAACAAATGGAGAGGTTTTCATAGAGACAGCATTCATTTGGGGAAGCAGTGGTATCTTTATCATTTATTACTGGGAAGCAACTTTGTCATCACATTTGGGAGACAGCTGTGTACAGCTGCTGGATGGAACTGGTTTTTGGAAAGCTGGTTTGTAAGAAGTGACATTCATCACAGTGACATTCATCACTGATCCACTGAAGGGCCTTGGTGCTGCCAAGACTAATGAGTACACTGTAACATCAGCAACCCCATTGAAATAAAAAATGAGAGGTCTTACAGTGTTTGAGGGTTGGATTTAATAACATTTTAAATGTTTTTGTGTGAAGGTGGTGTTGATGGTTCTGGTGGTGATGTTTTATTGGTCACTCACGTGATTTGCCCTAGATAGAAACATAGATCATAGAATTTCGGAAAGGTCTTCCAGCTCAAACAACAGACCCAGCCCCTGTTGTTTATAGTATGGAGTTACTGTCCTGTTTCTCTAGCACAGCAAAGGTGAGAAGCCAATCAGGAGCATGTTATGATTTGACTGTGCTTATGAACTCTTTTGTTTTCATTAATTTTATTTGCATATCTGAATTTGCCTAAGCGAGACCTACTAAGCAGTGTTTAAATTAAACTTTAGCATTTGCCAGAATAAAAAGGAACATTGTACAACTGATGACAAAAACTACAGTTGATGCAAGTATCAAAGAGGACTTTGGCATAACTAACACAGTACCCTATACAAATATTCTTAGTTGAAAAGGAATTAATCCCTATCCAGAGGGCTAGCACAAATGTTTCAATGGCACATAAGCCTGCTTTTGAAAGAGCAGGTGATTAGCAAGCCCTGAGGATTCTGATTTCCAAGCTGTACACTGTATTGACACATGCAAATACCTTGAAAACAAATTTCCAAACTTTTTTCTCTTACAAATTTGCTATAAATTCTGTGTTTTGTGAATTTAGATTTAAGTTATATGGCATGCAGAAATTCTGCAAGAGCAGGATCGTGTCATTCTGGAACTGAGCAAAATCGTCTTTAAGCTGGGGTCAGACCAAACTGTAATTAAGGATTGGCCAGGTCCATTTGCCAAGCTGTTCATTTTGATCATTCATAGCAAGACGCCCTTATTTTGTAAAAATCCTTTTGTTGGTGAAGACAGCAGGCAGGTTCTGTTCTGTCCTCGAAGAAGGTGGCTTGGTGCCAGTGGCAGCAGCCAGCAATCCAAAGTGTTTTGTTTAATCACAAGATTAATTTTTCCTTTTATTGGCTTTTCCTTTCAATATCACCAAGCATGACATGTTGTAAAGCAGGAACAGTGGTTGAACAAGGGCTGGCGAGCATCTCTAAGCCCCCTGGCTATGTTGATAGCAAAGTGAACATTTGGCTTGGTGTGCAGCCATTAGAGACTCCCAGGAAACCAAACTGGGAGAACTCTGCTGTCAAGGCATGGGCTGTGTGCCTGCTGAGGAAGGAGGGAAGGGGAAGCAAGAGCTGTGCTTTTCCTCCTTCCACACTTCAAACATCTGCAGTTTCAGTAGCACATCAGACACCTGAGTTTTTGTGCTGTAGATCCAGTCCATGGATGGTCTGTGGTTCTATTAAAATGTATTTATTTTAGCCTTAGTGTGGCTATATGCAAGTTAACTTCTAAATGGAAAGGGTCAAGGATCCAAATCAAGTTAAAGATTTGTACTCATCCCACTGAACACAAGGACTTGTGCCTTGCATTGAATCATATAGGAAAAAAATTACATTTTTTCCCAGAAGGATGATGTTAGATTCAAAACTTTTTTATCTTCAGAGTTTTCAGCAGTGACAGGATTAGCATCTCTGGTGTTCTGAGCCATCATGCAGAAATCTGATCATGGGTGAGAATGCTTATGGTGGAGAGGCTCTGTCTGCTCCTGTATCTGCAAACAACCATGTCTCTTCATTTTTATTCAGGAGACTCTGATGGTCTTGGAATGGAAAATTTAGCAGAGTTTGGTGGGAGTGCAAGAATGGATAACTGTTTGCAAAGACTTGTGAGCTTCCAGAACCCTGCATTTTGAGGGTTATTAAATATTTTAAAACTTACATGCTTCTTTCTTTCTACAGTCTATATTATAATCTGTGAATGAATATTGTGTTCCCAGTGGTCAAAGACAGATGATAGAACTTTACTGAGTTTAGAGGAAGGTAAGTGTACCTTCAGGGTAGTGTTCCTTTAAATTAAGATTTCTTGGTTTGGATTTGACTTGCTTTACTGACATCTTCAGTATAATAGCATGGATTTGCATGTACCTTTTCCAGCCAAATTTGATTTATTAGCTTTTCACAATCAAACAGTAGGGCAAACAATAATGTTAATCTCCTCTATGAATAATACAGCTGCTAAAAGACCAGGGATCACTTCATGGTACAGGCAGATGCTGCTGGTAATTTGTCAAGGTCAGGCTCCCCTGAAAACAAAGGTTAAAAATTGCTGCCCTGACCTATGGTTGTTCCAAGTTCCTGTGCCACAAGAGCTGCTCCTGTCAATTTTTCCTTCTGCAGTGAAACTGCTCTGTGATTGATAATCTTGTGAAAATATTTCAATAACTGTAAAGTAAAAATTTACAAATGTCACTTTTTGAACAGACACCATGTGGCAACTCTCAAGGAAAAGATCTAATTTTTTGTTTCAAGGATTAAACTTCTAAGCCCCAGTTTCCACTCTTTGCCTACTCTCTCAAGGAGCTGAGACTTTAAGGTGGGAGGATTATGTACTGTTATACATTTGTGTAAATATGAAACATTGACTGGAAATTGCAGGAGGAGACTGCAACCAAACAGCTGTCTTTGCAAATTTAATATTTATTGCAGAGTTAAACAAAATGCCTTATTGTTTAGACCATTATTTGCCTTGGGCATTGGCTTAGACAGACACGTTGGCTGAAAAGAATTTCCTAACTCCCTTTTCCACACAACAGAAGATTAAGTAGATAATAGCAACAATTGGCTGTTTTGATCTGGCCTTGACATATGTTCCAAGCATCTACTTCATGATTCAACTACATTATTTTTCTCTTTCATGGCTGCAGCATTTTACTCCTACTTTACCATTGCTGCCACTTATGAGCCATCAGGGGCTTCTTTCTGGTCAGAAGTAAACAATTATAAAAGATTCTTGCTGCATAGTGTGTAAATTCTTTATGCACAGGGAGTATTCCTGACACATTTTTAGTATGCAAAGTTTTTCAGAGTTAAGAGAAAGCTCAATTGAATGAAACAAGTTCAAATCAAAAGTTAGAGGAATTGTTTGAGGAAAAAGGCCCAGTGATGTTACATGATGATGGTAATGAAAGTGGGAGACAATGAATGGCAGAATATTTTTGTACAGAGCTTTCCCCTGAAGTTTCTCTGACTATCCTCATGCACCATCTCACCATGTGCTAGGAAGAGGCTTCTGATCAGCAATATAAGTGGGTCACATAAGTTTCCTGCATCTTGCCAGGCCCCTAGGCAGCTGTATTCAAACCTTTTTCAAAATGCTTACTTGGTTTCTGAACAGAATTTATCAGCTGGCACAGAGCAGTGGTTTAACTAGTTCACTCCTTGATGCAAATGGAAGTTGTAGGAAAAGCTGTAGAAGTGCTGTTTCCTTTCTGTGTGCTGCTCTGCAGACAGGACCAGCTGGTACAGCAGCATGTTGGTGACAGTGTTGGTGCCCATCCTCTCTGGAAGGCAAAGGTTTGAGGCTTCTGTCTGTCCTTTTGACAGACTCAAGGCTGGCTCCAGCCGGTGCTCAGCTCCAGCTGTGCTGGAAGGTAGTTTTTTGATCCTGTACTTGTACTACAGTCCTGTTCCTGTCAGATCTTGGATCAGAAGGCAGGGATGCACTTACACCCAGGGAAAGTTGTCTTCCTGTGTGCCTAGGCACCGTGTTAGTCTTTTAGTCTGTTTTATGTTATCAATGAATTGCAAAGTCCACATTGTAATTGGTTTAAATGAGAATATGGAGTAGAGTCTGACACAGTGGAGTTGCAGTGAGTGGTTGCCAAAGCTCTGAGGGACCGGAGTTTGCAGCCACATTAAGACAGGGCATAACTGGAAGTATCTGAAAGTTGAGGGTGTATCTTTCCTTGACCCATTTTCCTCTCACACAGCTGTAGTGGCAGGAGATGAGGGAGCATTAAATGATTGTAATACCCACAGCTCTGTGTTTCTTTATGCTTATTTAGTTGCTGTGTCTGAGTCTCTGAGCAGTCTGCACACACTGCAGGCACTGCCCCTGTTTCAAACACAGAGCACTCAGTGAGTTAAGGTCAGTTTTGCAGAATCTGCCACAGTGTGGAAGATGCTGAGCAGCAAACTGGTAGAGTTGCTTCAGTTACTGAAATTAAAATACTTAAGCAAACTGACTAAATGGGCTTCTGCCTCTGCATTGCAGATTTGCACTGACCTGGTAGATCGATGTTAGACTTGGCTGTGCTAATACAATTTTTCTACCAGACTGCAGTTAATTACCCAATACTGGCTGGCAGCATCCACTTGTGAGGGTGTATCTACTCTGCAGAGATGGGATGCTTCAGGTGCAAAACATTTCAAGGTGACTCTCACAGCCTGGCCTCCACTTGTGACTGTTACAGTACAGGAAAGTCCATGTAGCGCTGGAAACAACAACATTGATTGGCTAAAATTTATAGAAACTGAAAATTGAGGGGAAGGTACAGTAACACAGTGTTGTAGTGTTGGCTTTCACTGAGTATATAGAAAATGCCATCATAAAAGACAAAAGTAAAACATGTTTTTCCTATTCACCAGAAAAAGGACTTTGTGCCTACTGGAAAGTCCAGAAATTTCCAAAACCCAGAAGTTTCCATAGAAATAATGAGCAAATTTATGTGTCCTTTGTGAAAACAGTTTTTGATCCAGGAGATGCTGTTCTTATTATGCCTGTTAGTCTTTGTGAACTTCTGTGAAGTCACACTGCAGTTAGACTAGGTGTCAAGCCAAACACAACTGTTTGTAATATTGTTTGCACACAAAGCAAGGTGTGGTGTTAGAAGTAGTTTTCAGCACAAAAGCAAATGACAAACAATAGATTTCATTAGTAGAAAAAAATGAATTGGATTGGTTCAGCCAACAACTTTGCTAGTTATAAAAAAAAAAATAGCCTGAACTTGTCCTGTCCTTTCTGATGGAGGTTATCCAACAAATCTTTCACATTGTTATCAGTCTGCAAATCAACTTGACACAGTCATTGGTTCCTATAATTTGAGATCAGGTGGTCACTGCTGGATTTTAACTGGCTTAGGACCCACTAGCAGGGCCCCTTGGGACTGGCACTTTCACCATTTGCCATGGCTGTGAGAGGCAGCTGCAGGTCATTTACTCTGCCTCCTGAGTCACACTCAGGGAACCCTTAATCCAAAACGAATGCTGGAAATCGTCCCCCGTGGACCTGGCAAAGTCATCCAAGCTGAAGACAGATGGGAAATTACAACAATTTGCAAGAGAGATGTTCCAGAGAGGTTCTGCTTTTCGTGCTTTGTGCTCCTGGCTCGAGGAGGGGGAGCTGGAGGTTTAACTCTCCTGCAGACACAGTGAGCCTGTGTGCAGACTGTTCTGGAGCGTCCTGAGCTCCATGTGGTGTGTGTGTGTGCATCGTGGGGTGCTGGAAAAACAAGCCACACATTCTCTAGCCTGTCACCACGGGCTTTCTTCCTGTTTGAAGGGCAATGAGCACTTCAAGTTCTTTTCTTTGTCACTGGCTGTGCTGCTGTAAATGAGCAACACAAGGCTGTGTAATTTGAACAATTCAACACCCGCGTGTTTGTGCAGGCGAGGGCTCGCAGTCCAACCAAACACGTAGGAAACAGAATCCTGGTAGAAAGGGAATCTGTTCTCCTTGGCTGCTCCTCCCCTCTGCCCAGGCAGCCCTTCTGCCAGAAGTGCACACCCAGGTTGGCTTTCCCGAAGGACTTTGCTGGGATGGTTTAAGTTCTCAGTTAAACCATCACTGAGAGGCCCCTCACTGTCTGGAGCACTGGCACAGGGGCTCCATGGGAGCACACCCTCTGCACAGCCTCTGCTTTTTCTACATCTATTAGGATGTTCTGAATTCACTTTAACCCCTTTTTTGTTTTGTTGGCACAAATTGTGAATAACTGAAAACATTTCCAGTTCAAGGCAGGGTTCTGCTGTCTTGGCATCTGTTCCTATTCAGAATGAGGATACTTGCATTTTCTTGCTGGCTGTGTTTACTGTATCTTTAGCATAACCATATCATTCTCTCTAGCTGTTATGTTTTTCCAACATCCACAAAAAGTCCCTGGTTAAACTAAGCCATGGTTATGTGAATTTGAGAGAAACAAGGAATACCAAAGGAGCTGCTGCATAGCAGTTACTAAAGAAACAAGGCAGATGCATTTTCTCATCTTGCACAGTTAAGACAGCTAACATGGAGCTTTTATTTTCTTTCTAATAGCCCTCTGAAGGAGGGCTGTGTTCTCTACAGCCTTTGCAAGCATGGAGTTTTGCAATTCAGAAATACTAACAATTCCTAAATAATTATTAATTCAGCAAAGCTGATTGCTTTTGTTCATGGCAGGAAGGGATGCAGTCAAACCCCAACCTCCAGATGTCCCAGGGACTGTGGTTTGCCTTGAGCTGTCCTGGGGAGGGTGGAGAGAAAATATGATGCTTTAGAAGTTAAATACAGAGTTAAACTGCTGTGTTGCAGTGCTCCATTTCGAGGGAAAAGACAAGATCCAAACAATCTTATGTTTAATTACAAAAAATCAAAGCAAAGCACCATGAAAAGCAAGCACATTTGTTAACTTGTCAATGACTTGATATATCTGGTATTGTAAAAAAAAATAAAACCTGCTGATATCTCTGTTTATTGTTGAACAGCAGATGTTGAAGAGCTGATAAAATGAGTGTGTCACTCATGTCCAAGGAATAAACAATGTTAAAGGCTCTTTTCCTCTCTGTGGTGTGTGGAAGCAGGCCTGCAAGTGTGGCAGGATTAATATCACAAGCAAGAAGCTTTGGGAGGGCTGTTGTGACAGAGGATGAGGAAGAGTATGGGCCCCACTCCTCATCTGCATCTCCTTGCCCAGCCTGCAGCAGTGTAAATCTCTTGTTTAAGGATGTACCAGTCTCTTGCTGAGAGTCATTAATTTCAGCCATTCTTTTAGTAAGTCTCTGTCCCTAGTTGGTGAACTTCTCTTGGGACAGGCTATAATACCTTCCAGTTAATTTTTATTGACATATCTTTGTATTGTTTTAAATGGAAAACTTCCCAAAATTGCCGAAGTTAATGTTAAAAGTGAGGTGTTTCCAGAGGGACAAAAACTGTGCTGAATTGTGGAATATATGAACAAACTGGTGAAAAAAATATCCCCCCCACCCAGGTCACTCAAAATACCTGACAGCTTCTTCAGGTAAATGAGCAAAAGCCTGTTTTTAGTCCATTGGGTGGGTGAGAAAAATATTATCTGGATGAATCAATTGTGCATCCTGGAACTAAAACATAAAAAAGCCACTCTTCTGGCTCTGAAAAAGAAATTGCTTTTCATATTCACCAGAGGGTACTTCAGGGATTTAACTCCCCAGAACATGGTTCATTTCTACCTTGTACTTGACCTGTGGAACCAGGTGCACTGTACTACAATTTCAGAAATTACAAGTTTTCTTCGAAGTTTTCCTCAGAGTACGAGTTGCAGCTCTGTGCTTGGATTTTCTGATTACTTTGATTTTCTTTTTTTTTTATTTTGTCCCCTCAGTCAAAGAAGATGATGGAGAAGTTTCATCTTAGCATGCTTTGCTTATGTCTCTGTGGCTGTTCTCCTGTGATGTGCAGCTCCACATTTCCCCTATCCACTGTGGCAGATTCATCTGCTTTTAAAGAGGAGTGTAAAGGGCAGTGAGGTATCCCAAAGTTAATGAAGTTCTCTAGTATAAGCCAAAATTAGTTTGCTGGTGGTTTATTTCAGGAAATATTCAAGGAAGAAAGGACAGGAGGGATAAGACATTCATTCAAAAAAACTGAACAGTAAATTATTTTCATTACACTGTGACAGCTGTTCAACAAGAAGTAAATGTTCATTTTTTTTTTTCTGACAAGGAGAATGATGGTCTCTACCTTTTAAACTAAATCAAGGGAAAAAATATTAATTAAGAACTTAACAAAGTTCAGGAGCAACTGGTTATTTAAAAAGTACACATATTAGTGCAAGCTATTGCCACTGGAAGCAAGGACAGAACTCCACAGACAAACCATCCCACAGTTCAGATCTGGAGCCAGACCTCTGGTTGAAAATTTGGCCTGAAAGTTTCTCAACAGTTAAATCATAAGATGCTGGACACTCCTCATTCTGGTCCCAGCTGGGAATCTGGAAAGTGTAATGTTTAAGCTGAATATTCACTTTGATTCTTGGAAATGGGAACGAGTTTCATCAAGAAACTGTTTCTTTTTTTATTTTTCTTTTCTTTTCCATTCCTGAATTGGTTTGTCTATTGCATATCATTAGCAGATGGTGGCACATATGTCATTTCCATAGTCTTCTATTTTGGTACAGGAGCTGCTAATTGTCCCATTTTGACTTGAGAGTATTAAGTTTTGTTAATGTATCTCAGGTAATTGTAATTAGCTTATGTTCCTGAATTATGGCCACAGAGTTGGAAGGGTTTTCATTCATCACATCCAGTGCATAATTGTAGCTTTCCTGGTTACTCTGTGATCCTGCCAAAGAAACACACCCCAAAATGACAAAACCCATGGGCTTTTAGTGAGCAGTGAGGGATTAATAGGGAAAACAGCTACCCTGTGTCCACTGCACTGTGTGAGCAAGCTCTTCTTCTGCCTTTAAAAGTTCTGAGTTTGGGGGTATAGTCAGTAATACAAAAGTAAAGCAGTGACACTTCCCCACCTTTGTGGCTGCTGCGGGGGATCCTCACCTTGTGCACTTTGGAGTGGGATTGACAAGAAACAAATCTATATACCAGCCTCAATCCCATTTCCCTGTCTCTATACCAGCCTGAATCCCATTTCCCTGTCTCTGTAATTAAGATGCTATCCCCTCATAGGATGTTTTCTAAGAAAGTAATTTTGTTTTCTGTCAGCTTGAATTGAATACCTGTGCTCCAGCACAAATATTGGAAGACTGGCTTTATATTTTGTCTAAGCTGACAGAGACACTTAGACCTCAGGTGGTGATGCTGCTAGGTTTCATCATTTAAATAAAAAAAATTACTATTAATGTGACAGTTACTGTGGTCTGTTTTAGGTTTTTATTGGTCCCCAAAAGCATTTTGGTTTTTTATGGGTTCTGTAATAAGATCTTCCCTGCAGGAGAAGCTGCCTGCAGAAGCCTGCCCTAATCCTGTTAGATGGTAAGCAGAGATGTTTCAGTCATTGATGTGCAGGCAGGGGAGTCTTGGGACAGTGATTTAATAGTTTGAGAAGGCTGTGACTGTTCTCCCTTAGTTGTTCTTCTTGGTGTCTGTTGAGAGGATGCTGGGGAAGAGCCTCTGCATGTGTCACCTTTGCCCTGAGCCTGGGACACCTGTGTGCAGCTCCATGGGCTCCCAGACCCGGGGAGGCACCTGGGAATGCCTTGGAGTGGCCACACAGCCAGATGAAAGCAGCAACTGCATCGTGCTGCTCTGCTGCAGGAGGACGTGTGGGACTGCTCAGTCATTTGATTTAGAACAGGACAAAGGGAGGGAGAGAAGATGAAATAGTATCTGAAAGTCAAGGAGATCCAAGGAAAGGAGAATAGTTCCACAGAGGGAAGGAAAAAGCAGATTTCTAGTAGAGATGTTTAGAAAAAGGCTCTTTTGACTCTGCTGCTGCCTGGGGGTGTCCTTCCCAAAATTAGAAAGGGGAATGAAGATAATGTTGTTACAGGGAGAGGGTGGAAATAGTGAGAACAAGCTGAGTTTAATGTGTTTCTTCAATTTGATGAAAACAAATGAAGAAATGTGTTTGGTTTTGTAACATTTCCACCAGGTTAGGCAGTGGAGTTGTGTTTTTGCACCCTTGGTTTGGTTTGAACTGTTGTTTCCCTCACTTGCAATATAATCTTACACATTTGCTTGCAGGCTTGTGTGTCCCACTACCCTCTGCTGGAAGAAATGAGGATTTTTCAGCTCGGTCCTTGAGCCCCAGAACAGTCCCAGACCTCCAGCAGAACTGGGCAGGGAAGCAGTTTGGGAAGACCCCAGTTCTGCCCTGCTGTTGCTGGCATCCACCCTGCAGGGAAAGATGTGGGGTATAAAAATGTGTTTGGTTTCAGGGCAGTGCATGGCCAGGAGAGGGGTGCACGTGGTGTTTGTGTAGCAGGGGGCTGCATGGGTGGTGTGTCCTGGTCAGTTTTGTTACCTTGGCCATAAATGTTAGGTCTGTTGCAGTTTATGATTAAAGGTGTTGCCATAATAGGCTGAATCACTGATGATTCTCCTCTGATGTCCAGTTTCGAAAGGTGACTGGGACCTTCAAGCTGATGCCTTAAGATTGGGTGAAACATCCCAAAGCAGGTGGCCACAGGAGCATGTTCTTCCCAAATGTAAAGTTTTATATGTTGAAACATGATGGTCTCTTATATTTTTCTTTTCTTAAATCAGCTAAAATAATTTTGATTTTTCATTCCCTGTGTAAAATCTTAATATATTAAGGCTTATACCTGCTGTGCAAATGTTCTTTTTCAGTGTAGTGAGAATGAGGTATAAAAATGTCATGCTCCTAGTTCAGGTTTCCATAAAACCCCTTCAAGAGGATGTTCCAGAGGGAAATTAAAGATGAGATTCTAAGAGAGACTTTTGTTTTATTATTATATATTTGCTCCAGTACTTGATATATGAGAATGTTTACGCTTTCTACCCTATCTTCTGTATCTATCTAAAGGCAATAGAGGTGCCTTTATCTCTTTGTTTTCTTCATCTCTTCTGTAAAATATGAAGTCCCTAATCATTTTGGTTCACACAGGGGAAGCCTGCAATAACTGCAGTAATTTTGCTGCTCCATGTGTCTGGAAATCTTGAAACATGAGAGTTCAGATTGGAACTGGTTTTCTTTCCCCACATGGGCAAGCGACTGCATAGATGAATGACCCTGTGCAGCAGTTCTGAAGCATGTTATTCAGGCCATGGACAGGTATTGTTTCCAGATTTCAAAGGCAATACAAGATCCAGACAGGTCTGCTAGAAACTCTGGTCTCAATTAGTTGTAAATTTCCTGAACAGCATTTTCCAGTCATGGAAAAAATTGAACTGTTATCACCCACCTCACAGGATTTTCCTGCCCCTCCTTTGTCCAAGTCTCTGTAGTGCCACAGCCCTGCACAGAGCAGCTGGCAGATCTGTCAGAGCCAGCTGGGTTTGGGTACATTGGTACATCAGTGCATTGGTACCTTTGGTACATTGGTACATTTATTTGGGGCATTGGTACATTGGTACCTTTGGTACATTGGTACATTTATTTGTGCATTGGTACATTGGTACATTGGTACATTTATTTGGTGCATTGGTACATTGGTACATTGGTACATTGGTACATTGGTACATTTATTTGTGCATTGGTACATTGGTACCTTTGGTACATTGGTACATTTATTTGGTGCATTGGTACATTTGGTACATTGGTACATCTATTTGGTGCATTGGTACATTTATTTGGTGCATTGGTACATTGGTACATTGGTACATTTATTTGGGGCATTGGTACATTGGTATCTTTGGTACACTGGTACATTTATTTGGTGCATTGGTACATTGGTACCTTTGGTACATTGGTACATTTATTTGGTGCATTGGTACATTTGGTACATTGGTACATTTATTTGGTGCATTGGTACATTGGTACATTTATTTGGTACATTGGTACCTTTGGTACACTGGTACATTTATTTGGTGCATTGGTACATTTGCCCTGCCAGACTCCTCGGTGGTGGGGACAGTGTCAGACCTCACCTGCAGTGGATGGTCCATCCTGTCCCTCCAGGGCTGGTCATGCAACATCCCTGGCAGGGCCAGCTCTGCTGCTGTTCCTGCTTTTCTTCTTGTGCCCTGCATCTTTGAAAGCACTTTGTGTTACCCTGTTCTCTGCTAATCCACCGAGGACATGATCACAGAGTTCAGAGCTCACACTGAATGCTTCTTCTGCATATTGGCTCATTGTTAATTTAAGTGGCACATACTTTAATCTAATAGATGCTGTCTTTTAGTTAGGTAATTGCTCCAGAAGCTGTAAAGGGATGGTGTCTTGTGAAGTTTAATTTCTTTCTACTGAGCTCATGTGGAAAAGGAATATCTAAAAAATCAAATTAACTTTTCAACAAGGGTAATATAGACTGCCTTTTCACTGAAGTCACCACCACCCTCCTTATATCATAATATTTCTTGTTTCTCTCTCTCTCTCTCTCATCACCACATACTTAAAATGATCTGCCTTGTTTCCACTACCCCACTATGTCAGGAATTCAAACACTGAATGTGTACTAGAAGTTCTGTGGTTGGGGAATACAGTGAGCAAGTGTACAAATCCTTGAGTTCCAGTAGCTGGGGTCACCTCGAGTGTGTCTGAATTAGGCTGCTGATAATTTAAACTTGTCTTAAAAAGCAACTCTGTAGCAGCAGCCCACCTTAGCTTTCCCCATTGCTGGGTTCATGTGTGTATTGAGAAGGATGAAGACAACAGAGAAACAGGAGAACATCCTTCAGCCAGGGAGGAGCTATCCTGTGCCTTTTTTCCATCTGGGGATCTGGCAAATGCCATTCCTGCTATCCAGCAAAAACCTGTGTTACTGATTGCTGAGAGGTCTGGAAGGTCATGAGAGTCACTGGTGGTTACCAAATAAACCATGTTCTTTATTCCTCAGGGAAATGGGATCTGGAGGACTCTGGATGAGGGGCTGTCCTTTTCAGCACTGCTGTAGTCAGTGTGACATTCATTTCATAGTTCTGATGTTTACAAATTGGAAGCACAAGTCTGCATTCCACATGGTGTTTTCAAAAATGCTCAGAAAAGCTCAGCTTGTGCAGAGTTGTGTGTCCCTCTCAGACACTGTGAGGTACCTTCTGCCCTCCCTGGACACTGGCCTGGGCAGCTGCACTGTCATTATTGCTGAAGGGGTGCACAGGGGAGCACAGACAGGGCAGTGCAGCCTCATGCACTGAGAACCCTGCTGTGTTATGAATTGTTGGTTCATACAGCATCTTTTGGAAATAATTCTCTGATTTCCCATTTAGCAGGGTTTCCATGGCTTGATGACTTGCTTGTGTGACCTTTGGAATGGGCTGGATGTCACTCAGCTGTTGCACTGCAGGGATACCTGTGGCCAGCCCTGTGCAGACGGAACTGCACAGGAATGTTACTGAGTTCCTTCTTCTGCCAACCAAGTGTGTTTAAAATTTCAGTGTGACAGGGCAACTAGTGTCTCTCCTGCTGTGATTATTTTGCAGCTATTGCCCTTCTCTTCTGTCATGACCCAAACACCACCCATACACTCAGCTCTCTTACTGGCTGCTGGAAAAAGCAGAGTTCATTTCCAGCTGCCCAGCATGGGATTAATAAAAGGTTGATGCATGTCTGGGAAGCCCTGGATTGCATTTGTCCTTGCCTCTTCCAGCTTGTGTGGCATTTTAGGCTTTGCAAAGTCCAGGATTGAAAAGGCAAACAAAAGGTGTTAGACTCTGGATTTGTGTGCTCACTCCATGTACCTGCACCCACAATCTGCTCTGACTTGCCCAAGCACTGGCAATTGGCTCCTTTCCTGAGGCACCAGAGCATTCTCTGCTGCTCTGGTAATGCTGCTCACAGCCCATTAGACACTTGAAGTGCCATGAAGACCTCCTACTCACTTTGCTGTGAGCATCATCCTCTTGTGAGCATCATCCTCTTGTCATACAAAAATGTTCCTGTGTGCTCTGAAATGCAGCCTGGCTGTGCCCAGATCAGTGTGCAGTGCAAACCAAGAGCTGGGCATTCCAAGGGCTGCTGCACTATTACAGAATATTCCTCTACAAGTACATCAAAACCTCTGTCCTGGGCCTTCCTGGATGTCAGTAAGTGCAGACTGACTCTGAGTAGGGCCTGAACTCCTGCAGAACAGAGCACATTTCAAAGCAGGATTTTGCTGGGTTGCTGTGTGTTTGCAGGTGAGCCCAGCCCTGCCTGCCCAAGCCCTGCTCTGAGCAGTGTGAGAGCAGCTCCTGGCAGTAGCCAATGGCTTGGCTATAATTGGGGTGGCTCTTTCAGCTTCCTGGGCTCACTGAGTGTGCAGAGAGCATCTCTGCAAGGCCTGAGCCCTGAGCCCAGGCCAGGCCAGGCCTATCTGCTGGCTGTGCACACCATGTGGAGTCACACAGCTCACACAGCACCTGCTGCCCACTGGCTGCAGGGTCAGCCTGTGCCTGGACAGTGGGTCTGGGGTGGCTGCACAGCTTCTGAACCTGAGGGTGGTGGGTGGGTTTGCACCTGTGGTGGTCTCATTCAGACTGAATTGTTGGTATTCTTGTTCCTTCTCTGTGTTTCTCCCATGTTAGTTCACATGACAATACTGGCTTTTCTCAGATATTTGGAGACTTAAAAAAGGGAGGAAGGGAACATGATCCAGAGCTTTCAGGCAGCTTTGTGAAAAGGGCAGATTGTGTTTTACTTTGGGGTTGATGTACAGCCCGGGTAAGATTTTTCACCAAGGACCATTACATCTCAAGTTGACTTTTTAATTGATTTAGCTCCTCTGATCTGGAAGTTGCCAGACATGAACCACTGGCCTTTGGATGGAGTCCAGAGTGTAGTGGAAAGTTCACTGAAACCCCATCAGCTCTTGTTAAACCTGAGTGAATTCCAGCCCAACACATTTCTTGTGAATAATTAAACACAGTTAAGCAGGTGATGGATTTGAACCTCTATCTCTAGTGTTCATCTATATTTCAGTGAGCAAGGGACTCATGAAATTAATGAGGTTTTTGGTGGTGGGATTTGGGGTGATTTTTTGCCTCTTCTGCTGGATAATTTCATCTGAAGAATCAGGGTAGGTGTTTTGGTAGGTCCTATTTATCACCAGTGTGAGCTGTTCTATGTAGCAGTCAGCTCTCATAATTTACTGCTTTTCAGTAATAAATTTTCCAGTATTTACTCATCCTTTTCCCATTTTTTTGGTAACATTTGGATTTGTTATCCTTTACTTTGATATCACTTTCTGTCAGTACAACTGCCATACTCACAGAGTGTAGTGCTATGGCAACGATGTATTATCTGCAGTCTTGCCAATGAGTAAGATATGGTGCAGAAATTAGTTCACTTATCAAAATCTGATGTGCAGAGCTGAGCAAAGAACCTGACAGTCCAGAACCTCCTGCTATTTTCACAAGACCTGCTGTTCTGTTTCACATTGGTTATGACACTCACATAAATTCTCTTCTGACTGTTTCCAGTGATGCCTTGTTAAACCTACAGATGTCTCAGCACCTTGGAAAATATTTTTAGATGTACAATAATCTTCATGCTGTCTTTGATAGTGACAAAAAATGGAAAATGAGCGATTATTTTTTTCTTCTGTTACTATTCCAGAAAGGTACTTTTCTGTAATTTCAGGGTAGGAAAAATCATATAAATAGAAAAATCTCGCCCAGACTGGGAAATGTGAGAAATGTTTTAGATTAACACTGCTAAAGACTAAGGGATCTCTGCCCTTCTCTGCTCTGTGGTGCAGACTGGGCCATGCACAGCCTTCAGGATGTCTTGCACCTTCTCTGTTCCCCATAAAACTGATGGAATGGTCTTTAAAGTACAATGTTTACATCCAACCCCAGATCCTTCTACAGTGTGGGTGTTAGAATCAGACAGTTGACAGCCCTTTCATTTATGTTCCAGCTGGTGCAGTGCTGCTTGAGGACTTTTACCTCTGTGGACCTGTCCCTGCTCTGGTGTGTCCTCTCAGCCTTCCTGGCTCTTTTGCCTTACAGGACAGGGCAGCTTTTGGACAGCCCAGGATGTTGGTTCCAGCTCCTAGGGTTGATAATAGAAATGTTAAATCTTTGGTCAGATGATTAGGAATTGTTTGTATGGATTTTACAGTGCAAATATGTTCTTAGCAGTCAGGGTTTGGCTAGAAGCTCTTGGAAAGGAGTCAGGGACAGGCTTCTACAGTCTGTGGACATTGTTTGAAAGTTTCCAGTGAAATTAGTACTTGTTCTTAGTCAAATTATATTTGCTTGTTGACCCCTCTTATCTAATTAGTCCCTACTTTACTGAACTGCTTCTACTTGCATGCACTGAATCAGCTATTCCACATTACTCTTTTACCACTGTGATGGCAGAAGCACATTTGAGCTAAGAGGCGCTTTCTTTTCCATGTTGTGACCCCATGCCTTGTGATTTGTGGAGAAATAAATAGTTCTGTTGTGCATCAGCCATCTCTTTGAGGCTGAGGGGAAGGATCTCAGATCAAATATCAGGTGCAGCTGAGCAGCCAATTAGACAATCCTTGAGAGCCTTCTTGTTAGATGTGGATAAGTGTCCAAACTTGGATGCCCATCTCCTGAGGTTCCCACATCTCTGTGCACTGCACAAGCAGCTTCAGCAAAGGGCAGGGTTGTGACCTCCTGCCCCATGTTCTGCTCCTTGTCTCTGGCCTCCAGATGTGCTCACATGTGCTTGTGGTGCTGCAGGCAGGTGTAAAATGAACCAGCCTTGTTTGCTGGCTAAATCACAGACCCATCCTCACACCATGCCCTGTTCAGGGGAGGCTGCTGGGTGCCCAGAGCTGCCTCCAGGGGCACAAACACCACAGACACCAGCCTGGCCCTAACAGAAGTGCTTTCAGACTTTCAGACTCTCTGCCCTGCAGAGTGGTGATCTGGCAGGGTTTGGTCTCATTTGCAGAAAATGTAACTGGGGTGGCTGGGGGCAGTAGGTGACTTTTGGTGGCTTGTGGGGCAATGTCAGAGCCAAGACTAGAACCTGGTTCTTGCAATTCCAGGCTCCATTCTCTGTGGCCTACTGTCTCTCTAACAATGCTTTAATGAAAAATGCAAAATATTAATTTAGAGCAGGATTCAAGAAAAATGTCCTGTTCAATTACTTAATCATAGGTGAACTAGAATTGTAAGACACAAACATGTCTTGATACAAAGCACCAGGCAAAAATGCAGAAAGGATTATTTGTTGTTTAATTTAGCAGAGGAAGGCAGCTGATCATGCTAAGTCTATCTGACACCTAGCAAGTTGTGTGATCCTATTTGTTAATCTTTTTAACTTTCTGTTTTATTAGGATAGGGTTTCAAGAGCAAATAGGATAAATGAGATTTAATCTGTCGCCCTGAATTACTCTCCACTGAGTTATGAACAGAATCACTGTGTGTCAGAGAAGTATAATTATGAGGGAAATGCTGCCTGTGTAATTGTGTGCTTTGTTTGGGAAAATTTGAGATCTGTAATTATCCCCAGCGTGCCATGGTGCTGTGTGCTGGCTATGAACCTCTGCAGTAAACAAAGAAAGGGAAGTTTTTCTTTGGAGCAGTCTTTGAGCAGTATGGCTGGTACCTGCAACATTACCCTGCAGGTCTTTGGTTCAAGGGAGGGATCCAAATTAACTTGGAATAGGACACACATTGTACAATTACTGTCTCAGAGAAAAATCTGGTGGTGCTTCATTAGGGGATCATACACTGGTCCTGGCTCTATGTAATTTTTGTAGCCCTATAAAAGTTGTGGTACCCTTCCTGATATATAATTCCACTATGAGACGATTTAAAGACACAAAACTGCAGCCTCTTGAAATTTTGGGTTCACCAGCCAAAGAAAGCTTTAAATCCTGTGTGCTGTTTGTCTGGATTCACAACAGCTTCTGTTAGGAAAAAGGAAAGGAGAAATTCAGCTATAATTGTTCTTATATAATGGGCACAGTTGCTGCTGGAAGTAGATCTCCTGGAGAGAGGATATGCACAAAGTAAAAAGAACTTGCTACAGGTCCTGCTTCAACACTTGTGCAGCTTTCTTCTTGAGGCAGAGGGGCAGAAGCCAGGCTTTCACATGATGGGTTAGTGATAAAACAACCTGCTAGGCTCTGATTAGAATTTCTGTCATTTTGCCAGAAATCATATGTGCATTAGTGAGGGGCAGGGAGGCTGCATCATTTTGGTGAATCCTATTGGATTATTTTTTTTCAGACCTCTTTACAGTTATGAGCCAGGACTTGATCTCCACATCTGTTTTTATTGGCCAGTTAAGTTTACAAATGAGTCCTCTTTTGTCCCATCTAATTTTATGTAATCTGTGATGCTGCATAACAATTCTGGGAAGAAGAAATGGAAGGATTGTGAACTGACCTTGTGGCAAGTATGTGCAGTGACTCACTCTATTCTTTATTTCAACTTCCGTGAAGTCTTTTCAGATACACTGTTTACTCATTAAATGTGCTGTGCAGTTTATCTTATGGCTAAAATTCTTCCTAATATTTTGATATATTTGTTGGGAACATGACAAAATAAATCATAAATGAGAATGTTAAAAAATGCTTGCATTAATCATCTGAGACAGTCTCTCCAATTATAATCTCATTCAGAGTAACTGGTTATCTGTAAGAAAGGGTTTCCTGTCCCTTGATTTGCCAACCTACGTGACTTTACTGCCAAGGACATCTCTCCTCCATGCTTGACAAGCAATGGGTAACTTCATAATCTTTCTCTGTGTAGGCAATTTCTTCATGGGAAGAAATTAAGTCAGTCATGCCCATTACTGAATCTAATTTTACTATAATTTAGAGGGAAGAACTCTTCCCTGAGTAGAATTGATTTTATAACCGCTTACTTCAGGACTTATTTTGCTTTCCTCCAGAGGATGTGGCAGAAACTGTTGTTAGTGGCAGGCCTGCAGTTTGCTTGGCAAGGTCACTGCAGCAGCACCTTTCCTGGCAAGTGAGAAACTTGTGCCTTGCTTTGGATTGCAGTCATCAGCAGCTGCTCTGAGGCAAAGTGAGCAAGGCAGCAAGTCAGAGTGAGCTCTCTGCTTGTTGAAATTCCATCTTTTGGGAAACAAGAGGTTCCTAGGGAAGGTACCTCCTGCAGTCAAGCTGTCTTTGGCTGGTTTTTTCTCCTTCTCCCTTAGTCAGCCTGGAAGTTTGGCCCTGGCCACAGAGGTGTCTTGCTCATGGCTTTACAGTTCATTCACCCTGGGCAGGACTTGTGCATATTTTCTCACTCCAGGCTAGGCTGAGTGAAGCACACACAAGGAAAGTCCTTTTAAAAGCAGTTTGCAGCAGTGCTGTGGTAAAAGCCCAGCAGTGAAGAGGCGGGAAGTGCAGAACAATCTCTTTTTGCCTGCCCACAAAGAAACAGGAGAAGAAAACGTGGTGACTTCCTAACAGTGGTCACAAGAGCAGGTTTGACAGTGTCTCTTCAAGGTCAGTAACACCATTCTCAGCTGTTCAAAGCAGCCTCTTGCTAGCAAACCCAGTGCAAATTCGTGGAAGAGGGCTGCTTGCTTGTTGTTTTCTCCTTGTTTGTTCAGGCTTCAGCCTGGCAGACAATCAGACCCAATTGTAGATGTAATGCAGGCAAAATACCAGAATACATGGGCCAGAGTGTGCTTTATGCTAATGGCAGCAGGAATTGCTGAATGTCTGCCTGCTCAGCAGCCTTGGAAGGGTCCTTGGCTGTCAAAACAAGTGGAAATCTAAGGAGCAGCTCAGTAGGGGTCTTTTTTTCAATTGCATACTTTGACCCACATTCTTCCTTATTTATATTTGCAAGTATCATGAGATTGATCATTTTTCTTCTCAGTGGCCCTGTAACACCAAATCTCCTCCTGCAGGAGAAATGCATTTGGTGGGGTGTTCAGAGGTTGTGAATGGCTGAGTGAATGCACACTGCTTTTTATTTGGTGAAGCTGCCTGTAAGGCAGGCTCTTTTCTGCCTCATCATGTCCTTCTCTGCTGGTAGGAAGTGTTTTTTGCAGTTTGAACAATTTTCTTCTAATTAACAAGAATTTCCCCATCCTCTTTCCAAAGTGTTCTACTTGTTCTCCTTTACCCTTTATCTTCAGTTCCTCTCAGTTACACTCATTGGGTAAGCAACAAATCTTTCAGGTGCTTCTGAACATTGTTCACATGGCATATGCCATCTACTTTCTTTTTGATATTGCATTTTCTGCTGACACCTGCAAAGCCTGGTCTGACAAAACTTTTCCCCAAGGAGAGGTTTTGTAGTGTTGGTTCTGAGTGTTAAAAACCATGGAAGCTTAGTGAAAAGCAAATGTGATTCTCTTTGCCCCTGCTTTGGGGATCAGTGGTTTGAATCCTATTGTGCTTTACACCAGGGAAAATTGAAAGTAACCCCAGCTGCAACAAGGCAGCAGAGAAGGTAAAAGAATTGCAACAATGGGCTGAAGCTGCTGCACAGAGCCATAAAACGCCAGGTTGCAGATGAGGCAATAGGGTGGCAAAGCCCTGTGAGCCCTGGGAACAATCAGGGCTTTCTGTGCTCTGGAACAAAGCAGCTTTACAGAGGGTGTTGCAGTGATCACTGAAACTGGCTCCCTGGAACTTTCTGTTGCACTGCACATTGCACTTGCTGCATGGCTGGGGTGGCCCAGAGAACTTTCTGTGTGGTGGCAATGAGTGGGAAGAAACCGTGAGTTACAGCTGAAAGCCTTACCCATGACTCTTCTTCTCCACAGGTGCCCCTGGTTGACAAAAGCCATCTCCCCAGCCATCCCAGTGTACAATGGACTCGTTTTCTTGTTTGTGCTGGCAAACTTCAGCATGGCAACTTTCATGGACCCTGGAGTTTTCCCACGAGGTAACAGAAATGGGACTGTTGTAGGGATGGGGGGAGGGGGACATTGAAAATCCAAGCCAAAGGAGGTGCCAGGTATCCAGACACACAAGTTGCTGATTGATCTTGTATACTTTATTTATTTATTTACTATACTTGACTGTCGTTAGGGTGAGATGGCAGTGAAATGCTGGGCACCCTCCAGCTCCCTTCTGAGCTCCTGGGTGTCCTCACACTTGCTGAGACTGGCACTCAAGGGCACGGGGTTGTGTAGAATGGTTCTCCTTGGACAGCTCTCCTGAGTGATGTGATTTTGATTGCTATCCCCTGTGTCATGCTGGCACACTGCATTTAAGTCACTGTCTTCACCAGAGGTAGCAGAGCATGGCAGAGGGGAGAGGCTAAACTTCCTGCAAGTTTCATCAAAGCAGTCCTTCCAGAATACCTTAAAAGAAATGCAGAAGCATTGAACGCTAGAACAGATAATGATTAAGGCTTGCCTTAGAGTGTCTAAAAATGTATACATTTAGAAAATATTCCTGCTTAAATTAGTACTGATTCACAGCTGATTAAATAGGATAGAGATCACTCAGCTTTTGTAATGGGAACCACAGTGCAGCTATCTCTTTTAACACATCCTAATGAGAGAATTATCACCTCATTTTATCTGTCTTCCAATAATTATTCACATGCAGTTTGCAGCAGAGACTGCTCTAGGCAGTCTGTCTAAACCAATGGATCTGTGCTGTCTGCAAGCTGTGCTTCCTCACCTCTGTTCACCAAGTTCAGGGTCTGTTTTGAATTGCTACCTGACAAGAGCAAGGCACCAGTCCTGCTGGTTTCCCTGAATAGCAAGGCCAGGTTTCTCCAGGTAGCATGGTCTAATAATGAGCATCTCTCTGCCATTCCTCTCAGCTGAAGCTTCTGAACCCCTGATTAAGTGTTGCAGCACTCCAGTTGAGGAAATTATTGTGTGTAAAGGCAATCTAAGGCAGAGGCAAGATCCAGTCACTTGTGTAAGATCAACAGATACACTATATAGGTACTTAAAGCTACAAATGCTAGTGACTTTCAAAAGAGCTTATGCAGGAGTTTTGAGGAGTTTCCTGGACTTGTTAGTTTCTTTATCTCAGCAGAGATAGCAGTGGTTAATTAAACATTAAACATTATCAGTCTGAGAATCCAGTGTGTTTGTGCAGGGCAGTTCCCTCAGAGCAGAGCTGGACATCACCAGGCCCTGGGAGTGATCAGTGCTGAGTGTATTGTCAGTTCATACCTTCCTCTGGGCTTCTCTAACTTCCTTTTGCAAACAAGTTCTTCATTTTGGACTTTGCATTTAAGGAAAAAACACACGGGGAGATCAAACAGAAACTTCCTCATCACCTTCCCTCCCATCCCATCTCCCTTTACACAAGGGAGTCAGGAGCAAAGCAGGAAGAGGAGGGGCTCCTAAAGTTCACCCCTCTACTGTCTCTCACTTCATTTGTGGCCTTGGCCTTGCATCTCTGTGCCTGTGCTTTGTCAGGAAGATGCTGGGAGCAAGGGGAGAGAAAAGACGTGGCATTTGTCCTGGGAGAAGGTAATGGAGTAGGAGTTCAGATGTGTGAAGGAAGCAAACTTATAAGGGAGAAGATGGAAAAGACTATAAATACCAGTGCTGGGAGGAAAGAGGAGCAGATGTTATTTCAGATCACAAGTGTGCATGTGAAAAAAAGCTTATCACCACCCCACGCCGCCCGCAGAGCTGCCAGCGCAAGGAGTTCAGGAATTGTAGGAGGGACTTAAAATGAATACACAATCACTCCATTTGCTTTCTGCTGTTGAAATCAGGTTCAGTCTTCTTGGTTTTCAAGCTTCTTAGCACATTTCTGATAGTTAGGAATTTACTTCAAAACCAAAACAACAAATAAGTAGTACAAAAGCTGAGATTCTAATGAAATCACACAATTCCTTAAGGAAGCCATCAAGAATCTGTTAGAAAAATATGAGACTGGGCTGCTCCATGTCAGTGGGTCAGTGTATGAGAATCTGTGTAGTAAGATACATTCCTTTGTCAATGTATTCTTCTGCTCAGGTCTCTGGAAACTGGAAGTAAGCACATTTCCAGCTATATTATATGAGCTTGCAGATCTGGCAGATAGAACTTGGCCTGTGGGGGGAAATGATAAAAGTTGGGCTGCAGAAACCCAGCTTGTTGAAGAGAAGCTTAATCAAGCTCACAGCTCTGTTACTCATTTTTAAATCTTTTTTTTCATTTGTTGGCTCTCTGAATCTTTCTGGTATGAATCAGTATTGGCTCTGTGTGAGTGAATTTCTGGTAATACACCAGAATGAATGAGTAGGAAAGGAAGTATCAAGTAACTGAAATTGGGGCTGCCTTGAAAAATCTGATTTACAGTCTCTAGGCTGAGACTGGCAATGTTTTTTGCTGGCTAATTATACCAACTACAATCAGCTTTCATTCAGTGTTTTTGATGTGGATCTGTTTTGTACAAACTCTGTGTTTGAATTCTGCAAAAGGAACATGTTTAAATGCATGTAGGTATATATAATGTACAGACTTTTTGTCAGCATAGTCAGATTTTTTATAAGAGCTTAAATGGTTTGACTGTTCCGGTGTCTTGTTTTCATCTGCCCACATGTATTACACAGCCTGGGCAGGTTTATAATGGTATTGGAGAACCTAAAGACTGTATTTATAGAAGTGCCTAAGGGATTTAGAGTCTGGCTCTCTCTAAGAGTCCCACTGACTAGTTAGGAAGGAAAATTATAGGGAATGGTGCCAGTACAGCACTCTGCTTCCACACACAAACGTTAATCCAGAGAATACTTGCAGATAAATACTGTAGCTGAGCCAGATCCCAAGCTCATCTAGGTGAAGGGAGAAATTCCCTCTGAAGTCAATGGAAATTGGATCATGATAACACATCTAGAGAAGATTTAATATAGAACTGCATGACAGTAATTAATGCTCCTCTGGGACAACATTATCAAATTCCACCTAATTTGGAGCCAGTCAACCAATGCCAGCTGCACTATAATGTTTAACCAGGTGTTAAATAGATGTGAACTTCTTAGATTTTCTGTCAGGAGGAAACAAATAAAGATCACAGGAATCTAGAAGAATATTTTTTCTTCCCAGTATATATTTGTCTGTTATAGACTGGGATTTTTCTTGTGCATTTCTTTTTAAATGGTCTCTTTTCTTAAGCAGGGCTGAGGTGATAAACCATCACATAACACAACACAGTAAGGGCACTGTGCAGTGTCCCTGTGGCCCAGGGGCTGACAGGATTAGCTCTTTTCTCCTTGCCCTGTGCTACCTGCCCTAACTCTGAGTTTTGCGTTGAGCAGCGGACGAGGATGAGGATAAGGACGACGACTTCCGCGCGCCGCTGTACAAGAACGTGGAGATCAAAGGAATCCAAGTACGGATGAAGTGGTGCGCGACCTGCCACTTCTACCGCCCGCCCCGCTGCTCCCACTGCAGCGTCTGCGACAACTGCGTGGAGGTAACGCTGCTGGGCTGCCCTGCTCTGGGAACGGGCTGCTGGGCTGCCCTGCTCTGGGAACGGGCTGCTGGGCTGGCCAGCACGGGCTCTGGCCTTTCCCCTGCTCTGGGAACGGGCTGCTGGGCTGGCCAGCACGGGCTCTGGCCTTTCCCCTGCTCTGGGAACGGGCTGCTGGGCTGCCCCACACGGGCTCTGGCCTTTCCCCTGCTCTGGGAACGGGCTGCTGGGCTGCCCCACACGGGCTCTGGCCTTTCCCCTGCTCTGGGAACGGGCTGCTGGGCTGGCCAGCACGGGCTCTGGGCTGCTCCTGCTCTGTGAACGGGCTGCTGGGCTGCCCTACACGGGCTCTGGCCTTTCCTCTGCTCTGGGAACGGGCTGCTGGGCTGGCCAACGTGGGCTCTGGGCTGCCCCTGCTCTGGGAACGGGCTGCTGGGCTGGCCAACGTGGGCTCTGGCCTTTCCCCTGCTCTGGGAACGGGTTGCTGGGCTGGCCAACGTGGGCTCTGGCCTTTCCCCTGCTCTGGGAGCAGAGTTCCAGCTCTGGGGAGTTCACAGCTGGGCTCCTGTTGCCGGCCGGGGGTCTGTGTACAAATCACAAACGGGACGGGACTGCTGAGGAACATGCCTTGAGCTGTTTTATTTTCTAGCATCAGTCTCATTACATGGTTATGGCAAAGGGAAGAGGCCATCAGCTCATACTCTAGGCAGCAAATTAAGAACTTAATGTTATGACAATGGGAAGAGGCCATCAGTTCATATTCTAGGCAGCAGAGTAAGAACTTAATGTTATGACTTACTTTATAAGTTTTTTTTGACTAATCACACAAAGCAAAAGCATATTGGGGAGTTCTGGGGAGTTCACAGCTGGACTCCCACTGAGCAGTGCCATTGGTAGCACAGCCCTCAGTTATGTGTGTTACAAATGCAACGATGCTTGTTGTCAGCCCTGTCACCAGTGGTGATTAAAATAGAAATTTGTAATGCTGGCTGCATCTTCCTTGAGGTAGCTAAGGGATTGTGAATGTAAAAAAGGAGTGAATAGGAGAGTTGGTGGAGAGTTCAAGAGAGCAAGAAATTCAGGGTGAACCATTTCAACTTGTCATGTGTGAGCTTAAGGTTCATAATTTAATTTGGTGCAAACTGGTGCCTACATTACTGGACAAGCAGAGAAGCCACAATGTGTGAATTCAGGAGAGCAAAACTCAGAGTTCAGCAAATGGTTCTCCAGTCAATGGAAGGAGCCCATGTCTTTGTAAATACCCCAGCTCAGAGCATGAGCTCATTCATGTTTCTAATGTTGATTGCTGTGAATTAGGGGACTTTCTTGATTCTTGTTACCCTTAGGGTCTTGGTGAGTCACACAGGATTTTTAAAAAATAACCCTAAACAGTAAGATGTGCTTTTGGGCTATAAGCATCTCCCAGACATGTAGGTACAGAGCACTGTATTCACAGCAGTGTATTGCCAGGGGACTTTTTATTGCTGAGCTGAAAATTCTACTTCTAAAGGTTCATTTCTGCTGCAAGGTCTATTTTTTTCAATGGAAAGATGAAATCTTAATATGTCTAAAATATATTCAGCCATGCCATTAAAATAAAAAGAATTACTAATCAGAAGGAGAAAAAATACCAGAGTCAGCTGGAATGCTGTATACACTACCTTTGTCCTAATCCTCTTTGCCATAAGCAAGAGAATAGTCCCAAAGAGAGCAGCACAGTTGCAAGTGAGAGAAAGGCTGGATTTATCTTGTGTCAGTCATATATCTAAGTTATAATTATCTGGAAGCAGTGCTGTGCCTAGTAACCATTGATAAATGGGACAAGGCTGTCCTGGTTTGGAAGGCTTTAGAAGGATGTGGGATTTTAGAAGCCTGAGAGTGAGGAGCTGCTAAGGTCCCTGGGTAGAGAGAAATAGCCACAGCTATTTGTTTGACACACAGTTTGTTTAGACTGCTGTGAATTGTTGCACAGAGCCGGATTTTTGGTAGAAAACCTGAATCATACATTACCAGTTTTAAAACATAAATGTTTTCACTAATTCTAGGTTCTGAGGATTGTTTAGATGATGGCAAATTCTCAGTTGTCCCATGGAGTTTCTTTCTTCCACCTTCCCCGGTGGCTCAGCATAAAAATTCATTTTCAGGAAATGAAGTTTTCTGAGAAAAAGATTGCTCAAAACTCAGTGGTATAAACAGTTGAAGTTTCATGCTGATGTAAGGCCTCCATGGGAGTCAGTTCTGCAGCAGAAATGAAAATGGGAGGGAATCCAAAAGGAACCTGCATAAAATAGCAGAAGGCAAGGTGACTCTGGCTTCTCCACAAGTTCTATTGATAGAATAGAGCTCTCCACAAGTTCTATTGATAGGTCAGTGGAGTGTTCTCTGCTATTCTGGTGCACAAGTAAAGAGCTCTGCTTGTAATTAAATTACTACTGCTGTGCAGGAATGTAGGCAAAAAGTATTAATGACTTCTGAATCAATAAATCGTGGCCTTAAACATGTTTTATTGATTCTTGTGATGCTTATTTCCCACTCACCTGTCATATTCTAGAAGAGCTTTGAGACAGTAACAGGAGTGACTCTGCTGGCTTTCCATGTAGGATCCACTCAGGGTTGTAGTTCCCATGTTTTCACTGTCAGTCTAGAATGTACAATCAAAATTATTTTCCCAAATATAAAACTTTAGAACCAATATGATAAAAATTAATAAACAGCAAAAGCAGACAACACTTGCAGAAATAAAACAAATTAAAACTTAAAGCATGCAGAGGGACCCAAAATGAATCTGTGACAATAGTCAGAATTTTGTTTTCTTAATTGGAATGTTTGCAGTGTATACTTACATAGTTTCATAATCCATAGGTATTTTGGGCTGCATACAGCCAGATTTGCATAACAGACAGATGTTATGTCAGCATTTCAGATATAGCCTGAAATGATCTTAATATTTAAGTCGCCCCTGTCCTTTTCTAATGTGCTTTGAAAAAGCTCTAATCCATTTTTTTGTATTTTGTAATTTTTTGGTAAATGCATTGTGCAAAATTAGAAATACAAAACCCCCTGTGTCATCATTGAGCAGTGCTTAAAAATAGCATTGCCACAAAGTGAAGAATACACAGTGTATTTGTCAGTGCAATGAATGTGTAATATCTGCTCTGCAGAACACAGAGGTAAGAAGGGTTTATTTCTTGCACCCGATCTTGTCTTCACGTCAGGAATAATCCCATTGGAGACAGTGGATTTACATGCTTACAAAACTGTGTAAAGGCACTTGGAGGGTGTCTGTGGCTTGCCCTCATTATTAAATCTCCTGTTAAAAGGGATCTGACTTTGTAAGGGACTTTGGACTTGTAACTGAGACAAATAGTTAGGTTTGGATTCATAACTTAATGGACCTATGCATAACTTTGCCTCTTGTCTGATCCTGCTGTTCTTTTTCTTTGTGACCTGCTTGGTAAAAAGGTACTTTTGTGTTCAAAATGGACTCATTGTTCAAAGTGGACTCATTCAGTGATGTATAAATACTGAAATGTGGGACAGGGCATTCTGCAGCACTATTACATCTTCAAACCATTCTAGGCTATAATAACTTCATTGTAATTGACTCATGCTAAGGATGATAAAAATGAGGGCTTCTGCTGCTAGCAGATAAATAGCCTGTCCTTTATGTTTGATATATCCTCTCTTCAAACCCTATAAACACTCAAGTACCTCTCCATTCATGAATAGAGAAACAACTTGGTCCTAAAAAGTCTTATAAAAGACAGTCAAGCATTTTGTAAAGCTGCAGAACTAGTCTGATGTAATTTTACATGACAGGGGTTCAGATTCATCTCTGAGGCAATGTATTTTCTTTCACTGTTTGGATATTTTTCCCTATCTCTCCCTTTCTTTACAAGGATTTTGACCATCACTGCCCATGGGTCAACAATTGCATAGGACGGAGGAACTACCGCTATTTTTTTCTCTTCTTGCTGTCCTTAAGTACACACATGGTTGGAGTGTTCACCTTTGGGCTCATCTTCGTCCTGAACCACATGGAAAAGCTGGGAGCAGCTCACACCACCATCACGTATCCTTCCTGTTGGTCTTTCCACACTCAAGGTGACTGAGGAGAATGGGCAAGAATGAATCTGTATATTTGTCCTCAGGGAGCTGGTGGAGCCTCTCCTGATCCCCCACTGCTCTCCTCCTGTAAATGCTCAGTGCAGGATTTCCTCTGTTCCCATTGTACCTGGGTGAGCGTGGATTGCTCCAGAAACTGTAGGTGACCCTTTGTCTTTCTCAATCTTTGTCATGACAGCCCAGCAGAAGGATGAGCTGCCTCCCTGAATTTAACTTAAAAGCAGGTGTAAATCTCAACTGCTGTTTGCTGAGTTTAGAATTCTGTTGCTGTGCTTTGGAGCAGAGGGTGCTCTGGAAGTAGCCCCCTGTGTGCTGGTGTAACACATGAATTACTGGCTCTGAGGGGTGATTCTTTGCAAGGTAGAAAGGTAGAACTCAGAATCACTGAGTTCACTCAACTTTTTGACCATCTCAAGGGTGAGGACCCAGACTAGGAGCCGATGGACTTAACTTTGAGATGGAATTTAGTTAGGCCTTGCTAAAGGTGAGGAATAATTTGCACACATGAGACCCCACCTGGAGTGCTGTACCAACATCAGAAGGATGTGGAGCTGCTGGAGCAAGTCCAGAGGAGGCCACAGAGGTGTTCAGAGAGTCCCTCTGCTCTGGAGACAGGCTGGGAGAGTTGATGTTGTTCAGCCTGGAGAAGAGAAGGCTGTAGGAAGACCTAAGAGCCCTTTCCAGTGCCTAAAGGGGCTCCAGGGGAGCTGGAGAGGGACTTTGGACAAGGGTCTGGAGTGAAAGGTTGAGGGGGAGCAGCTTCAAACTGAAAGAGGGCAAGTTTAGATGAGATATTAGCATAAAATTCTTCACTATGAGGCCCTGTCACAGGTTGCCCAGAGAAGCTGTAGCCGCCCCTGGATCCCTGGAAGTGTCCAAGGCCAGGCTGGACAGGGCTTGGAGCAGCCTGGGACAATGAAAATGGAACTCCCCTGACAACAGGGGAGGTGGAACTAGATGATCCTTAAGGTCCCTTCCAACTCAAACCATTCTATGACACTGTTACACTCCCCTATATTTTTTCTCTCCTTTTCCTCTCCCTGTCTTTCACAGACCCTTTTTCCCTTCACTCATCCCAGTTTCTTTAACCCTTGGATACAGAATGGCTGTCATGTGTGTGGCTGGGTTGTTCTTTATCCCAGTCATTGGTCTCACTGGCTTCCACATTGTTCTGGTGGCCCGAGGGCGCACAACCAATGAGCAGGTAAGAAGCAATCCTTTCTCCATGTTTGTGGCTTAGGTGCTGAGGTGGGAAGGAAAGTCAGCAAGTCAGCTTGGGTAAAGCTAATGATGGTCCAAATCTTACCAGAAATGCTCTTATTGGAGCTTCTGTGAAGATCTAGGAAGGTTGCCTATTTTTTTTTTCAGATTTTTTTTAATACACTGCAGGGAAAGATTTCCCTTTTTTAGCCACAGAGCACTACCCCAGGCTTATTTATTATTTAAAATCTACTCATGACCTTGAAATAGGTTTTATGTGGTAAGTACCATCAACCCCAGAAGTTCAAACTTTATGAGTCAGATTGAACAATCCATGAGATTGAGTGAAACAGAAAGGAAAAGATTAAATCATTTGCCCTCTCTCCTGGTATTTTGAGCTCCCCAGCAAGCCCTCACTGCCCTTAATAGGGTCTGAGTTAGCTCTTTGTCTCCCTCTGTGTCTCTCTCTTGTTCTCATGCATATGAGCTCACACACACAGAGTGCTGTTGGACCCAGCTTGGTTTGCTTCTCCAGACTAAGTGCCAACATTTGTGCCAAAAAGCCTGGAAAACTCCAGTTCCCCTGCAGTTGCTCAAATGTCCATGACCCACATCCCTGGGGTTGATGCAGACCTGCATTCATGTGCCCATTAATGGCTTGGTGTGGCAGATAGAGGTCAATGTGATGGGATCAATAACAGGTCCCTGCCAGCCCAAGGGCAGTTTGCAGGTGTGGCACAGGTCTCAGCCCTCATCCCAAGGCTCCTGAACTCTGTGCATCCCAGTGCTTTACCCTTGCACAGCTCCAGCTCCAAAGTGCCCCTCAGATCTGGGCTTTTTTCACATTTTTCTCCACCATACTTCTTTTCCCTTGTGGTTTGGGGGGTTTTTTCAGATGGGTTTTTGCTGCCCTTGCCCCCATGGGTGCTCTGCAGCTCCACTGAGCTGTTTTGGCTGTCCTGGGGGCTGATGGCTCCATGCTGTGGAGCTGTCTGGCTCCTGGGCAGGCTGTGAGCGATGAAAACATCTGTCTGAGGCCAGGCCCTCGTAAACTGAGATGACATTGTCTCCATCCCACAAGAGACAATAAAAACTCTTATCCAGAAGAGTGTGGGAGGTTTACATAAGCAAGGAATCTGAAGTCATCCTGAGCAGTTGCCTAACATGGCCTTTGAACAAAGCAAGCTTCCATAGCTGTCATCTTCAAATGCTTTTCTCTGTCCTGCTCAGAATCATCTGCTCTTCATTTTAAAATTAATTTTGGCCAAGTATTAGATTTGATAGTGCTAACAATAGTAGCTTGAAACACAGGGCATTTTGGTCTCATAGCCCAAATCGTGGTTTGCCTTAGGCTTGTCTTTGTGCAGTGATATAAACTCTCCATGAAAATTTTAGGCTGAAAAAGAAGGAAAAATTTAACTTTAAAAAATGTTAAATTTAATTTCATATGTTTATGGCTGTACTAGAATTTAGAAAGGTTGATGATTTTTCTGTGATCAAAATAACCATTGGAAAATGTATCCTAGCTTGGTTTGGTTTCCTGAGCTACCAAACCACTTGAGATTTATTACATCTTCCCATGCCATTTTGAAAATTAAATATAATCTGGTCTTAATTTCTGCTTAGTCATATGTAGGGGTTATCTGTAACTGAAGGATGGATGTTCCCAGCCCTGAGGTCTTTTCAGAGGAAGCATATCTGAGTAATTAGAGCACCAGACCAGGAGAGATGGATGTGAGATCTGCTCCTGGCTTTGCCACTGTTATAAAACATTCTCTTTTCTCCTGCAGTCTCAGTGCTGATTCTCTTTTCTCACACTGGTGGTTATCTACTGTCAGCTTTGCAGTTGCAATATGCTCAGCTTATCTTGTTCTCTTTTCTCAGTACATTTTGTAGGCCAGTGGTACAGACATTTTTGGGTTTTTACTGTAAATTTTTGGTATTTAATAATTCTGGAGTTTGTAAGTTCTGAGCATTCATAGTAGGCAGACTGTGATTGAAAAGTGCATAGTGGCTGGGTTTAGATGTTTACTGAGCTTTCTGAATGCCTCTGAAATTCTTTTATGGAATGAAAATAACCCATAACCCAACATCTGCTCATATCCTGGTATTTTTAGTTTCTGAATAGAGTAAATAAATACCCTTCCTTCTTAGACTGCTTTCTAGCAGTGATTTTCAAACTACTTTAGAAACCAAATATAATTAGTACTGTAATCTGTGAATTGGAGAAATTTTATTTTCATACTGTGTTTGAGAAAATGGGCACAGAGATATGAAATGCTTTGCCAGCATCTGGCACAAGTCAGTGTGAGCCCAGGATTGATTGCAGACGTGCCAAATGTCCCAGGCCCATGTTTTTATCAAAAGGTTGTTCTTCCAAATCTCAGAACTTCCAGCCTCTCTCTCTTGGCCTTTTAAAGAGCTTTATGTTATATCAACAAGGCCAGCATAATATATTGCAGAATCATTTAATCCTTGTTATTTTATGTGCAAGTTATTAAAGTATTTCTGGTGCTGTGTAAACTTGTTGCTAGATCAGAACTATGAGCTGATTAAAATGCTTTACTTGCAAACAACAACAACAGTAATGCTTTTAATGGCAACCACTATTAATCTCCCTGGCTTTATTGGTGTTTATCCCCATATGGTGACTTTTGAGCATGTGCCTGTAGAGTACAAACTCTTTATAATGCCTATGAAGCCTTGAATGGATCTCGCCAGTCTAATGAGGCTTGGCTTTTATTAAACCTGCTCATTTACAAGCAAACATTGTAATCACCAGGGAGTTCCTGGCACCCTCCCACGTAAGGCAGTGGTTTGTACTGATTGCTGCTCAGGATGAGATCTGAGAGAAACATTGCTCTCATCCAGCATTTGGGAACATTGATTCGACTTTGCTGTTGGTTTGGAGGGGTCTCGCCAAGGCAGAGGAGGGGAATGAAAGAGACCCAAACAGGATGTCTGGCTAGGAGCAGACACAAATCCAGTGCAGGAGCAGCATGGAGATGTGAACACATCACTTTGAAATCCAGTCATATTTAGCAATGTCCTTTTGGGAAGGATCTTGAGTGGAGTGCCTCCTAGCTGGAATTAGGTGACAGAGGTGGTGTGTCAGAGCTGGAGTGATAAAGTGCAGCATTCAAAGAAAAATGATCTGTTTGGGAAGGACAGAAGGGTCAGGCTTGTTGTTGGCTTTCTGAGGCTTGGATGATGACTTTTATGTAACCAGAGGTTTGAGCAGTGTCCTGAACATGTTTCCAGGTGACAGGGAAATTCCGTGGGGGAGTGAATCCTTTTACCCGCGGATGCTGTGGAAACGTGGAACATGTGCTCTGCAGCCCCTTGGCTCCCAGGTAAGAGAAATGCTCTCAGCTGGAATGAGGGAACAAGAATCCCTGTTGGGACAGGGGGAGAAATGTGCTTGGCTGGGCTCACAAGCCAAGGATCATTGATGGAATAAGGGGAAAGCAAAGCAAAACAGTCGTGAACGTAGAGCTCTGTGATAGCTGCTTCCCTGATGCATGGCTGTAACCTGTAACTTACCACCCTTATCCCAGAAATATTTTTTTGGCATGAGCTTGTCAAACTATGTCGAGCTCATACCCTTGTCTTCACCAGCTTGTTTATCCAGTGGATTTCAGTAACAAGGTAAATATCCATATGTTATCATATTGCCCACACTACTTCTTACACTCTACAGGCAATGTCCACTCTGCTGGGGAAAAGGGAAGAAGCTAAAATCAGCCTTTCTTCTTAAGAGTTAAATCTAATTTCAGGCTGCTGTGGTTTTCAATCTCACTGGCACTTTCATTATCATAAAACAGATTATCAATGAGATCTACATCATGAAACTTGAGATTTTATTTATGGCTTTCTATTTTTGGGGAAATGGATTTATCGTTTCACATTTTGAAATCAGGATCTTAATGCAGTAGATCAGATGGACTATAAATAATTCTAGGTGCTGAGCTGTCCGGCCTGCAAACATGTTCATAATCTTACTAGAAGACTTATTTGAGCCTTTTTAGGGTGTTGAACAATTCCAGACCCTGACACTCTTATCTGCGTTTTTCCCCCTTTGTTATACAACAAATAATTCCTAAAGGACTGTTACATGTGTTAAAGATATTGGAGTAGCTGCTTCTCAAACCTTCCAAACATGAAAGTCAGGTCAAGGTGGATGAGAAGAGTTGGATATTAAATGCTGTGAGACACTTGTGTTAAGAGAGGGGTTGTGAGTACCATCATCATGGCTATTCACAGAATTGTAACAAGCAGAACATTTGTGTTTTGTGAACACCTGTTCAGATTGTTCTGTTTATTGAAGGTCCCTGAGCCATCACTACTAGAATGTCCTGTTCACTAGATAAAACAGAGAAAGCTGGTGTGTGTATTGATATTTAGGCATTGTACAGACACTGGCCAATTGCACTTAGAGAATTCTATCTAAAATCAGCCATTTCCTCTTAGATTTTTTGCTTCCTATAGACTTGGCAGTCTTTTTTACCTCCATTTATTTGAACACTAAACATGCTACAGAAACAAGTCACCATGTGGTAAGTTAGAACTGGCAGCACATCATCTTCTCCATGGTAACTCCCCATGTGCTGGGTCTTGTTCCCCAGACACTGACTCCCACCACAGGGCAGCTGTTTGGTGTTAACTGGGATCATGTAGTCAGTCACTTCTGTTGGTGGAAGGCCTCTCTTGCTCTCTTCGTGCTCTTGTCCATTAGTGCTTAAAAAATTGCTGATTTTTTTAATGCATCTTCTCCTTTCGCTCACTAATTATTGTTTTTGGGTTTTTTTATTGCTGCTTAATTATTACATCTACTGAAATAAATTGAGGTTCTTACCTTGATTCTGACATATTCTTAAATCATAACCTGGAAGTGGGAAGATTTTTAAGCCTCGTTCTTAGGTTGCTGTTTATTTTAATGATGAGTGTTGCACAATTCATCAGGTACGTGGTTGAGCCCAAGAAGAAGCAAGCTGTGAGTGTGAAGCCTCCTTTCCTGAGGCCGGACTTGTCCGAGCGACAGATCACGGTGAAGATCAGCGACAACGGCATCCAAGCCAACCTCAACCGCAGCAAGGTGAGGGAATCTCCAAGCTCTGCTTTTGCAGGGCAGGGATTGAGCATTATCAAGCCTGGGAATGAGTCTGTCATTGACAAATCTCTTTGAGATGATGCAGAAACTGGAGTTTGAGTCCTTGTCATGTACTTCATGCTTTGAAAGTAATGCAAGTTCAGTAACTGCAGCTCTTGATCCAGTAAGAGGCAGCTCTAGCATGGAATCCCTCTGGGATTCTTTTGGAAGAGTTGCCTGTTCTTTGCAGTAGTTAATTTCTGTCCCAAGAGCTGTCACCTCTTCGTGTTCAAATTAATTTTAATGAACCCTTGTACCACCAGACCAGGTCAGCTGTTCTACTTCAGAGAACGCTCTGAGCTTCCAGACTGCAGGAAGGCTTGTGGTCAAGGGCAAGGAATATTGACTCAGAAGCTGAGCTCTCTTTTCAGTTTCTCCTGTCATGAATAATAAAGAAGGATTTATTTAGTCCCATAAAAAGTGGTGGATTCAAATGAAGCCAACTTGTAAGATTTTTGTGGATAGTTACTTCCTTTGGAAGAAACTTTGAATAGTTACTTGCTGAGAGCTACCTGGAAAGTTGCTGAAAAATGCTAGAAAGCACTATTGTCTTCTACCACATATTAATTAGCATGATGATTATAGTACTTAGCCTGCCAAGTAGATCAGGATAGTACATTTAAAATTCTACTGGCTGGTTATGACAATGCTAATTTTACATGTGGCAGTCTTTGCCTGCAGTGGATGCTAAATCCTGTTTGTCATTATAGGTATAGGTAGTTCTGGTTCTTTGGTACAGCCAGCACTCTGCCACATGCTGCTATTGAACCAAGTTTCATGTAATGATTGATTTTTTTGGATCATTTTCAGTCTAAAATCAGCCTGGAAGGCCTGGAGGATAAGAGTATGGATGTGCAACCAACTCTCCCACCCAAAGGAGATCCAAGCAAGTACTCTGAGCTAAAAGGGCAGCTGGGCACCAGTGAAGGTATGTATGATCAGTGTTTTATTTTTATTTATAAGAAACTATTTTAGCCTCTTTAAAATGCTTCTTGTATTTTTTCAAAACTTGTGATCTGGGTGATGGATTTTTTTCCTATTTATAAGATTTCCAGACTAGGGGAATTAACAGCAGGAAAGGGAGAGAAAAGCCTGCTTGAAGTGGTTTATTCAAGCCTAGGTTAATTTTTCATGTCAGTTTTGCAGAGATTATAAACACTTTTAAACCCCTTCTTAAATCAATTTTAAAAATAAAAACATCTAAGGAATCAGAAATATTAGCATGACATTCTTGGGCGTTGCAAACTGAATTATTTCATTGGTAAGAATGTGAACTTTATGCTTTGATACTATTAAAAAAAACTTTTTTTTTTTCAGGCAGAACTAGTAGCTGAATCCAACCCAAATATTTAGTATTTCAAATTAGGCAAAATTTCTACTCGCCAAAACATGTCACCCCATTCAACATATTGTGTCTTGTTTCTTCTTCTCTGTAGATGGCTGACGTGGCAGCAATGTGCTGTTACTGCCATTGGGAGCCCATTGATTTTGGTGGAATTCTGCACAAAGTACTGCAAGTTCTATTCTCTCCAGAACAGATCTGCTTGCAGAGCACGATGGATGGCAATGAATCACGGCTGACAGCTTTCTGTCCACACACATTTTAATAGAAATTTTTTTTTTTTTCTTTTGCAGAAGGTGGCCTCTCACCCAAACTGATCAGCCCTCCCACTCCTGCCATGTACAAATACCGCCCAGGTTTCAGCAACACCCCCAAAGTTCACTACCACGCCACGGCCGAGCAGGTGAGCGCACTCCGAGTTTCTGCCCCAGCTAGTGCAGGCACTGTGGAGCTGAGGGGGAATTCACTGCAGGGCTCCAGTGAGTGCCAGAGTGGAAAAGTAGATAACAAAGCTTGGCACTTTTGTGTGACAGCGTATTATTTTCACTGTGCTCCTTATGGAAACATGTCTGGTTTCACAGCTTCCCCCTGCTGACACGTCTGTCCCTCTGCCAGGCGTGTGCTGCCACTGCTGCAGTGTCTCAGCCTCATCCTGGGGTGCTGAGAAGTGTCACCTCCCGTTGGCTTCTCCTGGCAGAGGTGCCACCTCACATTCCCTTCAGAGGGAGCTGGGCATGCTGAGTGCTTCTCTGGATCAGACCGCTTAGCCAACACTCAGTGTACTCACTGATTCCTTAAGATGTCAGCTTGCAAAATAGAAAGAACTTTTAAAGCATCCCAAGGGATATTTTAGTAAAAATTAACAGAAGAGTCCTCACATTTGACCTTCCTTAGCACCTTTTCAGTGCATTTGGATTATATGGAAAAAAACACCTTCCTAACTCTTGGCATCATTTTCACCTATCAAGAAAAATGAGGTCCAAACAATTAGACAGATTTGCTGGGGAATTTTGACAGTTTATTCTTTTGCATAGAAGTTATGAAACTTATTTCTCATGAATTTATTGCAAATATTCCTTGGCCCCTGGGACCTGAGAACAGCATTTGGAAAATCACTGCTCTAACTTGCATATTTGCAATATGTATCTAAGTCTTCATGCACCAGTGGAGACGCCCTTAACAAACACATACCACACACAGTGCAGTTTTCTCAAAATTAATTTCATCAGGTCCTTCAGTATCACCCCTGGAATAACAAGAAGGGGGTGATAGGAAGGAGTATTATGAAAGAAGTAAAAAAGGAAAATACGGTAGATAAAAACAATTGACTGTAGCAACACTGTAATAAGACAGAATGTTCCTTAAATAGTGAGGAAAGCTTTTCCTGAATCCTCCTCATTTTGAAAAGAAAGATGGTGATAGATAGTGTAATTGCAGCTATGACCAAGTTTAAGTTTTAGTCTTACTGCAGTAATGGTAAATCTTATTCTCTGGATTTGTCCACTTAATGAAGAAACAAGTGGCTTATGAGAGGGAACACAAGAACAATGTGTTCACTGTATCCAGAAAGTTTAATATCCTCTCATTTTCATTTTATTACATGAAAAATGGCTTGTTCATCCAGTTCAAAATAGTCTATTTACAGGCATCATGTAGCAATTTTGAGCTGTGGAAGCCACAGCATTCTGAGTCATAATGCCAAAAGTCAGAGAGCCAAGGAAGGTAGGCTTGTTGTGTTCATTCAGGGCACAGCCAGAGATGCAATATAGATACAGGGCAGGTTCTGATTAGGCCAGGGGACTGGGCAGTGCTGTGAAGTGATAACAGGGAACAGCACCTTCACTCTGAGGGCTGCTGTTTCAATCCTAACTCAAAACAGTGCTGTTGCTGTTGCTGACTGGTGTACAAGCTCTGGGGCCTTGTTCAGTTTTATAGTAGTCACAACTCTGTAGTAGTCAGCTGGGAGTATCATAAAATGGGGTTCACGTGAGGAGCTGATAGGAGGGCATGGATTTGTCTGCCAAGCCTAAGTAGGAGGTACAGAGGGAAAGAGACTGGGCTCTGTGAGGAATGCCATGGTGTCTGTTCTGTATCAGTTCTTCAGCCTGTCAGTGTAATTCTGCTTTTGAGCAGTGAAAGCTGCTAGGAAAGAGGCATTGGGACACAAGGATAAGTAGCACAAATACACTTAAAAGCTACGTCATTGCTCTCATCCTCCTTTACAGGCTGTCACTTGGTGTCCTTTTTCCAGAGAAGGCCAAATTTAGCACCATGCTCTAGAAGAGAGTGAGCTGTTTTGCATATTTCTCTATCTTCCAGCTGAAAGGAAAAAAGCTTTTTAAAAACATTCACAATAAACCAGGGGTTTGTCATTCAGTTTATTTTTTTAATCATTTTCCTTTAAAAGAAACTAAAGAACAAGCTGTGCCAACTGCATTTCTGATTAAATATGTGACTGATAATAACTCTTTGTTTGCACAGCCAGTGTAGCCAATTTATTGTGCATTATGGAAACTCTTCCTTAAAAATAACAGTGAAAACTATTTGCTTAGCACAGAATGGCATTTTAAGTGAACAGAACTCTGAGCAATTTTCACAGAGTAAAACAAAGTGAAGTCCTATCTGTTTTTAGAGCACATAAATAAACTATGCACTTTGTTTCCTTTTCTGATGCGGCCACTTTCTCCTACACAGGCAATAAAAAAGAGAAAATTGCTTCATTTCATTGTCTAAATGGTGGGAAGGAGCCTCTCTGCTTTAATTAAGGTTAAGTGCCTAATTTTGAAGACCTATGACCAGAAGTTCAGAATTACTGAATATTCATAGTGCAGAGTAGAGTGGATAAGAGTGTGCTGGTCCCCAGCGTGTTGAAATGAAGCTCAAAATATTTCTGTCTCAGCACACAAGTCCAGACATCCCTCAACTCAAGAGCTATTTGTAGAAAATGTGAAGTGCAGTGCTTTTTCCAAGGGCAGTATTATCAGATAACAATCTGATTTACCTTGACTGAGACTTGAGTCTCAGCTTGTGTCTCATTCAGTGTCCATGTATTAACTTATATTTTACTGTCAATATTATTTAGCAACTCCTCCATGGTTCTAAGGTGCTAATCCATATGTTGAACAGGAGTCAGGAGATTTTCTTGTAATGAACCTGGGCTGGCAGTCAGAGGGAAGACCTTCAGCTCTGTCCTTCCATACACTCACTGAAAGAGCAAACCTGTACTTACATGTCACTGGCTTCTGTTTCTCATACTCACCTTTGTTTTAGATCACCTTGCAGGAGGGACACAGTCAGGGGGCTCTGATAGAAGAGGATGGCAGGAGCCTTGATTACCAGTCTGAACCCAGCTTGGACATCCCCAGCTACCGGAAGAGCTCCCTGCACAAGACCTACCAGTCTTCCCCACTCCAGATAGATTCCTTTGCCATCAATTCACGATCCCTGAGTCTGAAATCTGCTGGCAGGAGAGGGACAGACAAAGTGCCCCTTCATCCAATAAAGTCCGAAGGAGAGGCTTCCACCCCTTACAAAAGCATCTTTTCTCCCAATTCCCTGTCAAACAGAAATGGGAGTCTTTCCTATGACAGTTTGCTGAACCCCATGTCTCCCTCGGGGAGGAAGTGCATTGCCCATTCTGCAGTCAGCTCTGTTGGGTACCACTCCCCATACTTGTCAGCCAAAATGTGCCACCTGCGGGGCAGCGAGCTGCAGCGCCAGCCCCCGCAGAGCTTCAGCCCGGTGCTGGGCAGCCCGGCCCCGCATCAGCGAGAGCCCTCCCCAGTGCGCTACGATAACCTCTCCAAGACAATTATGGCATCCATCCAGGAGAGGAAAGAGATGGAAGAGAGGGAGAAGCTCCTCCACTCGCACCCTGACTCGGTGTTTGCAGACTCAGGTGTCTATGACACGCCCAGCTCCTACAGCCTGCAGCAAGTGAGCACGCTCTCGGAAGACCCGCGCAGCATGGCCATGAGATACGGATCCAGGGACAATCTGATGGCTGCCACCAGCTTTAGCACAAGGAACCCTGTACTGCAGTCCTCAGTGTCTTCACTCTCAAGTGCAATGACAAGAGCCCCAAGGACTTCCACAACCTCTCTGCAAGCTGATTTAGCCAATAATAACGTGCAGTCCCATCAAGCACTGCAGGGCAGGGTGAGCAATGGCTCCTACAAATCCCCAGGCCACCAGGTCCCATCGTCCCCCACAGGGATGCCTAGGTCACCCTCTTACGGAGGCCCGAAGGCTGTGTCGTTTGTAAACACTGTGGAAATCACAGAGGTGCAGTCAGTGGGAGCACAGAGGTATGTACTGCTTGAGGGGCTGAGAGCACTGGAAATCTGCTTGTGAGCAAGGGCTGGAGCTGGAGCTGCGCTGGAGGCACACCCTGAGGAGGTGTTTGCTGTGGGCCATGATGGTGGGAGGTTTGTGGGTGCTCTTCAGTTCTGTCACACCCCCACAGCAACCTCATCATGACAAAATGTTTGCACTTCTGCTGTACCTTGAACTGCAGGTGGTCACTTTTGCTGTAAATTCATAGTGAAACGATGTCATAGCTGAACTGGGGAATTATTTCCAAGGTGTGAGGTAGATTATTCCTCCCCTTAGGCACAAAAGGGTGGAACTGTTCTACTTTGCAGCCTGAAGAGAGGCTGACCCAGACATTGCATGGGTACAGAGGCAGAGCTGGGATCCTGCTTGTGCAACATACCCTCCACAGAGGGAAACATGCTGAGATCCTGGTGCTTGGCATTGACAGCTCTGTATTTACCAGTGTTTAGTGTCCATAGTACAGAACTGCTGATAAAAGCACAGAGCTTCATGATATTACCTTAAGGCCTTTCTGCTTCCTTCCTTTCTGTAAGAAAGCATGGAGAGAAAGGATTTGCTGTGCTGAAAGCCTCAGTAACTGCCACCTGAGCAAGATGCTCAGCTGCAGCTTCTGCATGTGCTTCTGTTTTCCTTCTGGAAGCTATGAAGCTTGGAAAGCTTGAAAAGATCGTGATCCTGCTGAGGATGTAGTATTTCAGCTTAGTTGGGACCTTGAGGGCAGCTCTTCAGAAATATCTAAGTTTCCTTTGTCTCTGGTACTTACTGTGCTGTGCTGGCCTTTGGTTTAGATCCCAGGTTTCTCTCTCCTGTTATCCAACAGTTTTGGAAAATGTACTGAAATGTGGGAGAACTATTATTGTAGACCTCCTGAAGTTAAGTGCAAACAAGTTGTTTCAGAGATGAGCAACAAAGTTTTGTTTACCTGGATATTTAACTGGGAAATGTTTTTTCTGAGAATTTGTTTCTGCTTTTAAAACACAGTTTGGCTTAAGGTCAGTGGTGAGCAGTGGTAACAGTTAAACTCTCCTGTGTCCTACAAATGCCTATGCAATTAGTTTGGAACAACAAAGCATTTAAACAAGTAATTAAATTAACAGATATTACTCAGGCGTGGTCCACTAACCTAATGGCCAAATTAATTCTCTCATTTCAGTGGCTTTTCATCAAATGCACTGGCTTCAACCATCTTGCTCCCAGGCTTGAATATTTTGCAATGCTGGGAACTCAGGATGACAGGGGTAATTGTTTATTCTGAATGAAGCCATTCTGTACCACACTTTATCACTAATACTGCATCTTTTTATATTTCTTTTGGTGCAGGGATGACATGCAGTTGAAGACACCTCACAGTAAAATAAATGGACAGCCAAAAGGAATAGCCAGGTTGGGTTCAACATCAAGTTCCCAGGGGACACCAGTCAGCCCTGCTAGACACTCTAATGTTAAGAAGGTGTCTGGAGTTGGTGGAACAACCTATGAAATTTCAGTGTAAAATAAAATGAATTAAAAACAAAGAGCCATCCACTCAGCCAGCCATGAAGCTAGGAGCACTGTGAAGACTCAAACAACAACAAAGAAGGAGCAGCAGCAGTCGGCCACTCTCCTTTTCTTGTTTTGGGTTTGTTCTGTTTTCATCTTTCTCTTTTGGCCAAAAACCAGCTGCAGCCTTATTCTTGAAGGAATAATAAAATTGTACAGTCTATCAGACTCTTCCTGAACCGACAGGCATGAACTGGCTACGACCTAAGACCACACGGAGCGAAATTCCTTCCTGCAAGAGAGCGCTAAAGCCATTGTGCGCGTGTCTGTCCAACCACTCTGTTGTGCAGCTCTTGTGCTGTGAAACAGTTCAGTCAGCCAGGATCAGTCAGTTCTCCCATGCCCCTTCCCAGTTCTTCTGGCCAGCGAGGTGTCTGGTAGGAGCCAGAGGACTGGCTGCTGTTTTCCTGTTGACATGGAAAGTGGGGTTCCTGCGCTGGGCAGGAGCTTCTTTTCGTCCCCCGGGCGCTGCAGCTCAGGTTCCTCCTCCTGGGAAGGAACAAGGCAAGGCCACTTGGGCTGCAGACACCATGTCTTCTTCAAAAGCCTCCCTGGTCCCAGATGGGGGCAGGAGAAGGGATAGCAACAGCTTCTCCCCGTCTGCCGTTGGCCTCCCTGTGTGTGAAGTTGTGTGTGTGTGTGTGCGTGTTTGTCTCCATGGAAAAGGACCGCAACACCGGCGAGGATCTGCTACTCTGACCTCCTGCTCCCTCTGGGTTTGAAAGGCTTCTCTGACCCAGCAACAGAACCAAGCAGATGAGAAGAGAAATGTTCAGATGGAAGCATATTTTAAACAGCCATCAGCTGCTTTCCCTGCTCCCTCCTTACCTGTTGGATTTAGGCAATAACAGAGTTTACTGCCTCGCCCTGGTGCCGTCAGTGTAATCCCGCAGCAAGGTTATCATAAGCTGTCGAATTTACAGTGTGTGTAACTGAGCCAAGTGTGCATCTAAAGGATATAAATTTTCTGTCTGCCTAATTACTAGCACATTCCCTCTGGTCTTCAATACTGTTAGACAAAGGATTTTCAATTTGGGTTTTTTCCCCCCTGGGGAACAACTTTTTAAAATAATATCAATCAAATCTATTTAACATTCTGAGGTTTCTTTTTCCTGTCTCCAGAAAACTACATTTACTTTGTTGGATTTAAAGACAACTTTGCCATAAAAAACAAGAAAGGGGTGCATTACTTTTGTCAAAAATATGAGGACTCTGGCAAAGCTAATTTTGGGACAAATGGATTTTTATTTCTCTATTCCTTATCTCCTTTTCCTTACCATTCAGTTACCACCTCAGAAGTCAAAAGTACTGAGATCTGGACCAATGCTAACTTGCCAGATCATGTGTGCAATTAAGAATATCCTGAGCGACTGTTGCCAAAGTCACTAAAAATTGTTATTTATCACTGAGCCAGTCAGTATACAAGACCTCGACTTCCCACCTGGTTCTCTTGGTGAATAGTTTTGATTAGAGATCTAAATCCATCATTTTTCAGGATATTCGTTTCAAGGGGTTAAATCCTTTTCAGTCCTTGACTATAATGGAAAGCTCTCCAGGTATTTGGTAGCAATTCAGAATGTGTTAATAATATCTTACTTGTTTTCATGTATGTTGAGGTTAATTATTCCAGAAGGCAAATATTGACCTTAATTTTGCCTGGTTACAATTTATATTTTGATTTGATGAATCTTGACATCTGCTGCAATACATGGTTATTATGTCCCTTGTATATCACATTATTTTTTGGAGACAAAGGTTGAAGAGAACATAAGAAAGTTAATCATCTCTCTGTGTAATGCTCTATGTTGCCTGAAGGAAGAAACATGGAAAGCAATGCATCTGCAATAGGCTGAAGTTCTGAGAGAGTGAAGTAGAAATCAGTGTGCATTTTATTGCCTTGGTGATATTTTAAATGCCTGGTGTAGGGATATTGCAGAGCAGAGAAGCAATAGTGTTTCTGTGCAGATTTCTCACTGGCGTGTAGAACATTGTCTTTAGTTGGAGGCACCATGGTGCCAGAAGGATGCTGGCAAACTGGATCAGGTATAGATGGAGCAATATATATTAAAGAACTGGATGGGCTGGCTAATGAGAAGATTTAAAGGGCTAAAACATGCCACTGGCTAAGCAATGACGTGGAAATTGAGTATCATAATTTTACAAATATGTTACTTAAAAGTTGTAAAACCAAAGGTAAATCCAAGGGTTGTCACTGGTAGCCAATGCTCTACATTTAGAATGAGGCAGAAAAGATGGAGAGGAAGGGGCAATGAATAGTCTTCCAAGCAGAGTTTTGGACAAACTGTTTAGGACAGTCAAACTGTATTTGGACAAGTCATTAAAAAATTTCTGTGAGAGGTGAGTCTGTAGGGACAAGGGGTAGACCAGATGGCCTTACAGATTTCTTCCATCTTTAACTGTTATTAATCTGCAGTCTACCCTGATGTTAACTCCTCAGGAAGATGCAGTACTTCTTTAAGGACTGGAATTCACTCTGGTGCATAGAGTATCACAAAATTACTTGTTTTTAAAGTATCATGTATGCCATATGTAAGCCCTGAAAAAGAGGGGGTAGGAAACACATGGGATTAGGGAGTGAGACAAGGGCACATTTTATCATGTATCTTTGAATACGTACATGAAATTCATGCAAGCAAGGCTGAAAATTTGCACCAATGTAATATTTGAGATTTGCATCCCGGTGATGCTCCACTTTGATCGTTCTTTCTCTTGCATTTATAAATGAAAAAGCTACTGAGGAACTTGAAGGGCCAAAGAGCCTTTGAAGTTAACTACATTAGTTCATGAGAGAATTTCTCAGTAAGACTAAACACAGTATTGTGTGTATAAAGCACTAATATCCAGGGTTATTTTGACATAGTTCACAAGGGGTAAGGGAGAAAAAAAGGATGCACTGTGTCAGTACAGGTTCAGCAGTAAGGACTATGTATTTTGTGAGTAGTTTTGCCCACAGTTGACAGACATTCAACTTTTTCATAGGTTTACAATGGTACCAAAGTATTTTTTTTTCCTTTTGAGGTTTGCTTTTAATTCAGTGCACATAGCCTGGAGTAAATGATTCAGATTTTCTGAAAGAATAATCTAAGCAGAACTGTTAACAGGAGATTGCATGCAGCAAATCCAGCCTCATTTCCATCCAAGGCACTGAACCTGCAGCTATTTACTCATAAATGTGTCTGTTCCATAGTTCCTGTTGTGGGACTGGGGACCTATTTATTAAATCTAATTTTTGAGCAGAATCCAGCCCATATTAAAGTACAGTTCTTGAAGCAGTTTACAGATCAGCAGTAAGGTTCTTCTGTCAAGATACCCTGCTTTTACAGACACTGCAGGCCAAATCTTCAGCTTGTATAAATTAGTGTGGCTCCATGAAAGCTCATTTAATTGATGCTAATTTATAGTAGGTGGGGATCAGCCATGAAAATCCAGCACGAGTTAACACATCCTGTAAAGTAGCTTTTTTATTTTTGTCATGCTTATTTCATGTTTCAAAAGTCTTAAATATTTTCAACATGTTTTTATTTGTAGCTGTGGATTGTATTACTTATTTAAAAAAGATCAATAGGTTTTTTTAGTTTACGCATCAGTTTTCATTGCATATTGCATTTTATTATCTGTTTGTTCCCTGTTCATATGCTCCCATTTAGCCTCCAGGTTTTCATTGTAGTACTTTTCTGCCTTGAAAAGTTGGATCTCTATATCTTTAGTTGTATAATATATTGAGTATTATGGAATTAAATGTACCTTACTACATGGGTGGGAGAGAGAGAAAATATTTTTACTTGAAGCCTTAATATTTTCTTTTTTTACTACTTTGTTTGTTGACCTCATAGGAAAGTCTGAATAGCAAAGACTTTGAAACTCCGGGCCAAATACTGCACTGACAGACAACCAGCATTTGGCCCCCTGTCAAAACTGGATGCAGACATAACCTGAAGTGAACAAGGGAAAAAGCCTCAGGGTGGCATATTTTCCTGAAGATCCTTACTACAGTCTCAAAACATGTCTGTAAGCAAGTACATTAAAGAAGTCTTCAAGTCTTGAATTTTTGAGGAAGGTGATAGCAGGAACTGCCCTAATATCTTACATCTGCTTTTTTTTTTTTTTTTTTTTTTTTTTTTTTTTTTTTTTTATTAAGCAAAACAAATGTATTTACTCAGTTTGGTTCAGCCAGCTCGGGGGGTTGCACAGAGCTCTGTGTTGGTAGCCATGTGCAGCACATGAGCTGTGGGGTGTTGCTGTTCTCATTCTAACCAAGCGTGATGTTGTGTCAACTCGGCCCACGAGGATCCCTCCCGGGCCTGACAGTGCACGTTCCTCAGATGATGCCTACTCTCCTACAAGCCTAATATGGAAATTGCAATGTGGTTTTCTTTGGACTATATCTGTGGTCCAGACTAGAGATATATAGAGAGATATATATATAGTCAATATTTTTTTGTGTGTGTGGGAAAGATGGGGTCAAGCTTTTCTGTCTCTGACAGTCTGGAAAGTCAATGTCGAACCGTTTTTATGGTCTGTATTTCACCTGTTCTGCCACCTTGAATTGTTGGAATGTATCCGTGCAGGCTTTGTGGAGCTCTGTCTGTAACCTTTTTTGTGGCTCTCGTAATACATATATATTTTTTAAACCTTTGGGTCACTTCAGTATTTTCAAGTGTCTGTTCTTGCCTCAGCTGCATTCATTTGCTGAGATGGTTCACGGTGTGCTGCCATTTCTCACTTCCACTTGTGCAAAACCTGAACTGGAAGAGCAGAACTGGAAAGGCCAGTTCCAGTGCAAAGGACAAAACTGACAAAATATTGAAAGAAGTGACTGCACAGTAAATCTCATTTTCAAGATGCCTATGGTAGAGTAGGAGATATGGTGAGTCTTTAAAAAGAGTGTCTCCCAGTTGTGACCAATGAATCTTGTTTGGGAGGTCACAGCAAGTGGTCCATGCAACAACACTAAATGAAGTTTTCTGTACTGTTTATTTAAGCTATGGGGTTAATAGGGATCCTGTGATCCAGCACAATTTGAATCATTGCCACAGAGTAACTGGAAAAATTTTTATATTGGTATTTGTTGAATACATTCTGTCCAGGTCATGTGGGTTTAGAAATCCCAAACATGCGCAATTCTTAATCTGTCTTCATCTGTCTATGTGTTTCTAGTCTTTGGAAATATGTCCATTTGATCTGTCAGACTGTCTTACAACACACACAGCTGCCAAGCCCTGCAGCTGCTGCAGGATTTCTGATGCCATAATTTGCATATATAGGCTAATTGCATTAAGCAAGGATCCATTCGAGCATGTTCATTATAAATGCCAGTCATATTTGTGTGCTGTTGTGTCTTCACGTGGCAGAGATTACCTTTTATATAAAATGGCCCAAACTGTAATCACCAGGCTCATGGATGTTGGCTACATCAAGCAGGATTATATAAGGCCATGATCTGTTTCAATACTTTTTATTTAAAGATATCTTGGCTTACAGGAATCTCAGCTTTCCTCTCTCTAAGTAATATGTAAATTATCCAAGTTTGTGTTTCATTTTTTCATTGTTGTTATTTTTCATTCTGCAGGACAAGTTTAGGTTCACATTTTGGAGCTTAATAAGGAGAGACAAAGGAAACTATTTATACAGGTGAATATGTCTTTTAAAAAGAGAGAATCAGTTTTACAATAAATAGATTAGAATTACTGTCAAAATTGGTTTTGTTCATCTTGTCACAATAACTTGAAATTTAACATAAGGCTTATTTCACAGCTGATATCTCTAACCCTGAAACATTTTTAAATGTTTAAAAACATTTCAAATTATATGAAGAAATATGATCTACTTTTAGAGATTAAAACGGTCCTGGAGAAGTGATGGTACATTTTACAGTGCCTTATATATATGTGTATATATTTATATGTATATATATAATGCCTATATGTATATAATGTATATGTAACAGTGTACATAGAGTCAGGTAAAACTAGTTACAGGTATCTCTGATATATTTTAAATTGAACAAATCTGTCTTGATAGAAAAAAAAAATGGCTGTAGCAGCACCAAAATACAAAACCGAAATTACTTTTAAAAAATGGAAGCAAATAAAGTAGACTGGAAACAGTGTTTCTGCCATTGGTTATGTTCCAGGCTGTGGAAGACTGGTAAACAGACACACCATTTTAAGGGATATTCAGAGAGAAGGGAGGCAGTGCTGGAAGATTGGAGAAAGTAGAGAATATGTAAGAGCAACTTGCCTTAGAAGTTGTGTTGCCATCCTGTTCACCTTTTACACGTCCATCCCCTGTGTGGATTTTTCAGGCAGTAATTTATGAAGCACTGACATAGCCTGTCCATTGATATTGGATGTAGAATACCCCTGGCCTGGGATGGACAGTGAGCACTGTGGGCAGTGCTGAGGTTTAATAACATTTCTAGACTGTGTTAAGATATTCTGTCAATCTGCTCCTCATTAATGGAAGTAATTTCTGCCTTTGTGGGCATGGCCAGTTTGATCAGACTACATGGCAGAAGTACACAACATGGCTTAGGCAGCAGATTCTGCCAGACCAGGAGCTTTTCTAGGGGTTTAGTTGCATTGTAGAAAAAAAGGAGAACCACAGGTAAGTCTTTTATTTTAAAAAATATCCCCTTTCTGAAATAAAATTCTTTTATGAACATAAGTAATTCAAAAATCTTTCTTTCAGCAGACTTGGTGAAGTATCTGCCATGTAAAAGCCATAAAGGCTGTGTGCTGCCTTCTGAGGTTTATTTCACACTTTTTAACTTCCAGCCTCCACTTGGGGCTTGGACTATCCATCTATCTCTTCAATATGGGGTAAGAGCAGGATTTTCAAGGATTTATTTGAGCATTGTCTGTGTGTGTGTGAAACCCTCCCACTGAGTTCAGTGGTAACTGAAAGAAATAATGGGAAGGATATGTGTGGTTGGCCAGAGAAATGGCAATGCCTGGAACTCTCTGAGGCAAAAGTTGTCTTCCATACAAGTGAAGAACTGTCCTTTAGTTAGCACTGTTGTTTTGGAACTAAACCATGCTTCAATAAACCTTACCACTGCACACAGTCAGCCATGAGGACTCAAAGTAGGGCTTTCAGCACCAAAATATGGGATATCCCAAATGAACACGTAAAACAAGAACTCCTGATTTCAGAATAACAGTAGCATATCGAACTCATGAGTGCCATGCCTGGCCCACACTGCAATCTCACTTCCCCTGAAATCAGTGGTAGTTTTTCCTTTCACATTAATGGTGCCTCATTATACTTTAGATGCCATTAGGAGTGGCACCCACAGGAATTTGCTCTCTGCTGTAGTTTATTGACATTAGGGCTTCTTCAAGCCTCTGACTTGGAGCCAACAAAATACTTGCCATCTTTTTTTTTCTCACAACAGCACAAAAGGAAAAGTGGAATTTCATAAACACATCCCATTCTGGGATCAACTCTATTTTTAATGGAACTTCTGTTCCTACTCCACAGAACAGAGATAGTCTTCATGGAGGCATTTTTGAGTGGCAGGCAGCAAGGAGGAATTTGGGATTAGTGGTGGAGCAGCAGTGGGGGCTCTTCTGCCTTGTGGCTTGTCCTTTCCTGCAGTGTGCAGGGGAGTGGCTCCTGGGCAGTGGTTTCCTCCTGCATTCACTGTTCCCATGGATATGAGGTGGATGGCTCCTGGTGTGCCAGTTGCACACTCATATATCTTGAGAGCCTCTTTCAGTTACACAGGAGCAGAGCACATGGGGATCTTTGGGTCAGAGCTGACTGTGGAAGCTCATAAAAATGCATTATATTCTGGTTCTAGTCATGGGCCCAGGTGGTTTAGCAGAATACAGCTTTGCTGTCAGCTTTTTCTCTTGCATAGTCATTGGAACAGATGGTGAAAGGATTGTTGAGGGTCTGTTTTAAATACAAGCAATGCTACTTCTTCTTAGGAAAAGCTCTTGTAGAAACTGCAGTGTCTGAGTAAATTCAGTGAGTAACAGCATAGTCCATTTTTTGCAGCCTGTATGGATCCATCTGGCCTTTGGATCAGCCCTTATTGTCTCATTGACAGATACCTAAAACAAGAGACTTAAAAACAGAGAAGTAAGTAGTTATAAATAGGTGGTACTTGGTTATGACTAATTTTTTGGGCACAATGTGACATAGTGGAGACAAACTGCTCTGTTGTTGTCCACAATCCCCTCCATCAGAACTCACATGCTTTGCACTGCTGTTGTTGGGAGCTTCTCAGCTTCCAGCTGTGACTCACAGTGACAGAGGTACCAGCCAGATGTTCTTCTCCAAACACGGGCTGCACGTGAGGCACAGGAGTGGGCTTCAGGAATTCTGGCAGCAGTTCTGACTCTACTGCAGATTCCTGCTGCCTTGTTTGTCTTTCTGTGCCTCTTTGCTCCATCTTGGATGAAGATGTGACTTCCTGACTCACAAATGTGTTGTATTTGTGAGAGGCTCAAGCCCTGCTGTTCTGCAATCAGCTCTGGAGCTGAAGACAGGCAGATGCCTCCCATAGGTATCCTGCAGCAGTAGGGCATGTTTGGGGCACATTTAGCCTCAAAATGAAAGCATCACTTAGGTAGTGTACTTGAGGAGGAAGTTTTTGGGTGTTTGTGATGGATGTTTTTGACAAGAATCTTGGTACTTCATGCTGATTTTGCAAGCTGTTTTAGTAAACAGATAAAGACATTTCTGCCTTGATCCTTCCATTGACTCCCTGCATATTTCCCTATAATCCAAAGCCTCTGCACATTACCCACACAGCACAATCCTCATTCCAAGAGACCATATGCTTCATTGCCTTAAGCAGTTCTGCTCTCCCCTGCCTGCTTCTTGGAGCAGTTGTACATATGGATAATAATATCCAAAATGACTGAGCAGAAATGCAGTAAAAGAAATGGCTGTAGCTTGGGAGTGACCTCGAGAAGGGGGAACACTGATGTGCTGCTGAGGCACAGAACACATCAAGAGCTGAGTTCCACAGCCATTGACATGTTGTGGGCAGCTGAGGAACCCAGGCTTTACATCTCTTGAGGGCAAGGACTGAGCTGCTGTGTTGCCATGTGAAAAATGTTATTAATTTCTGTCTTTTTTTGGGTTTGTTTTAGTGTTGTACAGAAGTACATATCCATTTATCTACGTTATCAGATTAACAGCACATAAAGCTTGTCAAAGAAGGAATAATGTCTATTAGTGCACAAAATTATTCCTCCTTTTCTAGTATGGTCTTTCACTGAAGGAGCAGGAATAAGATGGAAATTATTAATTCCTGAGATTTTAACACAGGAAAGCACATCCTGATTCAGGGAATAGGAAAAAATAGGTGTGCCCATGTGTAAACAGAAGTCACATGAGTTTATGTAAATGTAAATGCAAAAAAAATATTGTTTCCACTTATATTGAACAACAAAATAGCTACATTTTTAAAAAAATGTAAAAACCTTCATATTAATCAATATCATAGAAATTTAGTGTATTTCCCGCTCATTTTAACAGGACCTTTAATATGGTTCTCTATGAATATTTTAATTTCTTTTTGAGAGTAATATTTTCATTATATGTACTCAAAATCTAGGGGTATTTATACAGCTTCTGTTTATGTATCTCTGAAGCCCTGGATGCTGCAGGACTGCATTTCAGCACTGTGACACAAAGGAAGGAAAGAGTCCTTTTTGGGCATAGGAGACTTGGGGTGTGCTCTCTGCTTTTGGTTCAGTTCTATATGTATAAAAATATATATACACTCTGCTACTAATATTAGCAATCCCCCTGCATGGGCTGGGGAAGCAATGCTCTCCTTAGCCTGGGTTGACATTACTTGATTTTTGAAGCTGAGTTCCTTGGATGCTCCATGACTGCCTAATCCTAGGCTTAAGGATAAATTAATCACTTGAATCCTACAACTAGTGACTTGAATAACTTACACTAATGTGGTGCTCAGACTGGCTCAGTGCAGCAGGCTGATTTTCACCTGAGGGTCCTTAACAATTCCCTAGGAAATGCATGAATACATTAGTGGAAATTTGATGGAATAAGTTCAGTAACATTATTTGGAAGAGAGAAAGAGCCACAATGCCATTTTGTCTGATCTATACCTATAGCAATTTCCAAGTTGTTACACACACACATAAATATACACATACATTTACATAGATATGTATGTGCCCAGATATTTATAAAACCAACCACAGCCTTTCAACTGTGTGTGCTGTGATTCATCAGCGGCAATAGTTGTTGGCAGGGACATAATTTCAAATTTTCTGCTGAGGATGCCTGCCAAGACATTGTTGGACAGAGATAGGATGAGGAAAGTTATTTATAAATGGGGATAATTAGGTCCTGTGCTTATTAGTGTTGAGGATGAGACAGAAAGACGGCAAGTGTAGTAATGAGTATTGCAATATGAGAAGATGCTCTCCATGATTTTCTAATTGTTGAGAGGGAAAAGAATTTAAAAAACCCTCGCAGGTGAAATAACATCATTATGTGCTGCTCCCAGCTATGAGATTCAGACTGGGAGTTTGTGTACTATGCACTAGGAGAGGTCTCAGGCTAATGGAAGCTTGGAATACTTCCACAGGATCCAGGTGCTGACTGCCATAACTGAGATGAGATTCTGTTTCCTCTGTCCTGGACTTCAGTTTGTGTTCAGGCAAAAACAAACCCTGATCAGACATAGGAAGTGCATTTACTGCTTTTATGTGGAAACAGTGCTTGCAACCACACCATCAGGAGAGAGCACTGTGCTGCCTGGTGTTCTGCTCATCACCTGTCAGCAGAGGCAGGGCTATTGCTGTGTTCCAGCAGTCCTGTAGATGTGTGTTACATCCCTTTTTTTCTTCAAGAGATACCGGGACAAATTCACTTTTCTACTGGTATTCTCCCTAGAGGTATAAATCCAGTGAGCACAGTGTGAAATTGCTCCCTGCAGGGTCTAGAGGGCACCTGTGCTCACAGAGACTGCACTGCAGCCAGGACAAAGCTCTCAGCCAGTTACTACAAGGAGTGGTCTCACAGTGAGTCAGGAGAATTGCCATTAATATTAAAGATTTCTTAGCTCCTGGCTTTGCACCAAGCTTACTAGATAGTGTGACTAATGTGTAGGAGACACCTAAGCACACATCTGTGTGGAAACAGTTGAATATCCCATTAACTTTTCTTACTTCCAAGCTATTTGGACTGGTCTCACAATGCTTGGGATTTTTATGGCCTGAAGCTCCTGCAGTCTCAAGTAAATGGTTGCTTTGAGAGTTTCTGAGTTTTTCATTAGAGGTGAGGGGAAGAAATAGTCTTCAGCATTGCAGAGAAGCTTGAAATACAAAAATGGAGTCTCTCCAAAGGTCATTATTTCCCTGCACAGTGTGGGAGTTTTTAAACTCTGGCACAATACTGACAGGGTCCAGTGCCTTCAGAAAGATTATTCATGTATTTAAAGGTGGGTGCAGTGTAAGCAAGTGCCTGGCTTGGCCTAGGCCTTGGTTTCTCTGAAGGGGGAGTGGCTTTTGGGAGAGCTCATCTGGCTGAATCGCTGCCACAGCTGCTATCCCTGCCCTGTGGCCAGCACAGAATGTCACCTGTGTGGCTGAGTATCTCTCCAGACCTGGAGCATCACTTCCCCCAAAACTACTTCATCCCAGGGTTTTGCCTACACATCCTCAATGCAGCCTGTATGTGAAAACACTGCATTTAAATGCTGTTGCCATAAAAAGAATAAGCAGGATTTAGACAGCCTGTGCCGAGCTCATCCCTAGGGTGATTTTTTTGAAGTAAAGCAGGGAATATCTAAAACAGCTCCTGGCAGAGAGATAGGAAAGAATATTTGAGGGAGCTAGAATTTTGCCTTTGTATTTCTTGTAAAGCATTAAAGGGATCCTTAGAACTAGAAATCTCTTAAAGTGTGTAATTATGTACGTCACGGTGTCTCTGATGGTTCTGCAGGCAGAGCACTCTTTCCTGCTAAGGGAATTTTGCAGAGCAGGTTTTTTTGTGGTTTGCAAGGGCACCTAAAAGCAGTGCTGGGTTTACAGACTGCAGTGCCTAAATATTAAATGCTCAGTGGTGACAGATACTATCAAACACAATAGAAGCCAGCACTGTCAAGACCATTACATCTATTTATTTTTCTTTCTAAAACAGAGAAATAAAGGAAAACTGTGCAAAGGGAGATCAGTTGAACTTTGCAAAAGCAGTGTGTGCTATTGCAAAAGCAAATTTTCACTTGCTAATCAGGATTAGAAGAAATGCCTGAGTTGTTTCATTGTTGGGAGCTATCAGCAGCACCTGTGCTTCATTAGCAAAATCAAAGTTTACTGTTATCTAAGACACAAACATTGGGGGGGCAGGTGGTCCTTAAGGCAATAATATCAAATCCCCTTTTGTTTCCTGGAGAATGATTACAGTGAAATACTTTGCTTATGTTTCCATTCTTTAGACCATCTGTTTCGAATTAAACCCTTCTGGCAGGATACATCATCATTTATTAGAGCGTTACATTCGATAATGCAGTGTTAGTACGGCTGTTACAAACCCTGAGCTTCATGAGTGTGACTGACTTCAGGGACACAACTGAGGTGTTTACTTAATGAAAGGGCCAGAGACTGTTAATAAAACTGGTTTTCCAGTTCAGAAATGACTTTTTTTATAGGTCTTTCACAATTACATTTCTGGTGTGCAATTCTGAATGCGTTTGGTAGAGTGAAAACTAGTGGCTTTAGATGACTGGAAGCAAAAGTACTGAGCAGGACTTGTCAGTAACAAACTGTGAGACACCTAAGGCTGGACACAGTCGCTGCACATGATGGGGTGACAGCCATTTCCAGAAATCTCCAGTGCCCTGTAGCATTCAAGGCACACCCCGTGTGATTCTAGAGCACACAAAGATCTGGCAGGTAATACCCCCACATCTGAAGGAATTTTCTACATTTTCATTCTTGTCCCCTGTAGAAACTCTTTTTTTTTAAGCTTTCTGTCAGAGGCAAAGCTTCACATGCCACTAGACAGAAGACTGGCCTTGGTCCTAGAACTGTCCTGTCCCTGCAGTCTCAACCATTTGGGGACAGTTTAAGAAACACAGGACCTTGCAAGGAGACTTTTTGTTTTTTTTAATTCTCAGTCCCAGTGTACTGAAGAGGCTCACTCACTCTTTACTAAAGGAGTAGGGAAAAGGATTCCATCCCAGGAAATGAGCAGTTCTTTATAGGTGTATTTCAGATACTTCAGTTTGCCAGTGATGCCCACTGCTACTAAAAAAAAATCTTTCAGTCTACTTCAGTTAGAAGGATGGTGACTGGGAGAGCAAAATTAAGAAATAGATTAATCATTCATGATATAAAGACTTTGTATGCTTTAGATAAGGCAAAGCCTGCTTTTAAATAGGCTCATAGAGTGTGTGCCTGGGAAAGAGGATAAGTCTTTCATCTTAAATGTACTTCTTATTTTTTTTCTGGTCAAAGTAAATCTGAAGAATCCTCTAGTAGATGATTCATACCGCCTAGATTAAATTCAAGATCTGAATCACTGCTACAGTATATACATGCAGAGTTTCTTTCATGCCACCATCTCCCAAAATTGCTGTATTTAACCAACACAGTATTTGTCCCGGTTACCCTTCAGCAATGCAGTCAGACACAATCAGGAAGCCAGCATCTGCTTCAAAATATTTTTTTTAACTAATCAAATCATACTAACCAAAGTTGCTTAAAACTGGTATTCTCTCTTGCTCCTTAAAAAAAAAAAAAAAAAAAAAAAAAAAAAAAAAAAAAAAAAAAAAAAAGTGAATTTAAGTAGCATCATTTTATAACCCAAAAGTTTAGTGTATCATTTAAATATTGCAGGATCTGAAGCAGGCCAGGATGACATCAGTATTTCCTTTAAGAAGGCCAGCAGTAAGTCCACAGTGTATGTCTGAATACATGTGGTTCAAATGACATAATGTTAACTTTTTCCCTCTCTCTCTGTTGTTCTTTCGAGAATAAATTTACACTTTTTTGTTTTGTTTTTTTTTTTAATAGTGGGAAGGTGATACATGGTGAGTAAAAATTTTTGAGGTCATGGAAGAGGCTTTTCAAAACCACATTTTCCTTGTTTCAAATGTCCTTTTATTACTCTGTTTTGTCTAAAAAAAATAAGCCTGAAAGTTCATAAACTTTGCTTGCCAGTTGTAAGCTAGAGACCTGCCCTTGCTCTCCCTGCAGCTAATGGTAAAACATCCAAACACTGACTCATCCCTGTGCTGATCCAAGTCCCATCCACAGATGAGTTGTTTGTGTTCCTGGTGAAGTGAACCCCCAGGGCTGCTGGGCCTGCTTTAACCACGGGGTTTTTCTGCCTGCCAGGGGAAACCATTTATTTGGCCTCACCTGTGTTGACCTTTCTGAAACCTTCTGCTGGCTTTCTGACTTCTCTTTTCTTTGTTCTGGTCACAGCACAGTTGAGAGGCTGCCCTAACCTTGGGCATCCTCCTTGAAGGTATGTCTGCATCAAACCACAGAAATGGGATAAGCCCCTGGGAATCATCCCTGAGGACTGGACCTATGGCATCAGTAGCACGAGCATTTACTGTTTTCACTAACAGAATAATTCCATTAGTGGGCATCAGTAGGTTGTTATCCTCTTAGATGGATTTTCTGCTTACAGATGAAATACAACACAATAAAACTGGATTAAAATAGCAGCAATATAAATACATATGAAAAGAACAAAGAGAAAGAAGCTGGGTAGTTATTGATGGAACACAAGACTGTATATTCAAGCTAGCGATAATCTTCAACAAATTATTTTTGAGTTTTTTTTTTACCTAATTGAATTGCAAGTTTTAAAAAGTGGTAAACATTATCTAGTTAATAACATTTTTGAACATACTGAAGAAAATCTAAGGTAATCTCAAAAGACTTTGCAACATAAATTGTCTTAGTGTTATTAGTACCTAACCCAAGGAAAATAAACTGCAGAATGGAGCACAGGCACAGGAGATTCCTGATGGAGAAGTGTTAGTGCAGAAGAATGACAGCCAAAATGCAGCACTGAGACAAACAATCAATATTAGCCATTCTCATTTTCTGGCATAATGAGATTGCTCAGATGTTCAGCAGTACGTTTTTTGTGCTGGGGAACAATTTTGACTATTGCTTAATAATAGTCTGAAACTTTTCTGGTGGTGAGCAGAGCTCAGCCCTGGTGCATTTGGTGACATTGTCATCCAGAATCTTTCCTGTGTTTCTTACTGGGATTTTGACCTCAAATGGCAGATATTTGTGTGAGCAATGCACCTTGAATGGCACTGAAATTTCAAATGGAACCATATGATTTTAGAATTCAGTTCAAGCTACTGAGAGATTTATCAGGAATAGTTTTATTTGTCCGATCCAGCTTCAGCCTGTCCCTGTCCCCAGGTGAATGATGGTGTCTGGTGCAGCTTTTTCCTTCTTTAGTGAGATGCTGGACGTCGAATGGTATTCAGATTAGAGGGTAGGCTGGAGAGGAAGAGGCAGGACACAAATGGGAGCATTTAATAGAGAATAAGTATTAGTAGGGATAAAAGAGAAAAGGCATTATGAGAGAAAAGATTTTGAAAGCATTTGCAGGACTTTGGGAGACTGGGACCTGGGGAAAAGGGACCCAGGGATGCTACTTTAGGAGGAATTGGATGTGAGGTTTTGAAACCAAACTTTTTTTTCTGGGCTCTTGGTAAGAAAGAACATGCACAGTATAAATACACACACCTGCCTATATAATAAGATAAACAGAAGAAAATAATTAAATTACCATTTTAAAGCTATATAAGAAGAAACAGAAAGCTGAGTATCTTAAATACAGAGATTGAGCAGTCAAGAAGGATAAAGGAGGGTGTGTAGCAGATTTTCATCAGGGTCTGATTTACTTATGTGACCCCTGGGAGCTATTGTCGGTCTGTGAAATGCCCCCGAGCCAAAGGACCTGTACTCCAGTGAGATGTGCCTCCTCTGCATCGCATGTGTGTGAGACAGAGACACGGAGTGGTGGACAGGGGAAAGACACTCCGCTGGGAAAGCTGGAAGGTGGCTGAACTTTAACAGAAAGACCATTTTCTTTGGGCAGGCACAGCGTCCTTGTGTAGCCCTGCTGTCCCTGTTAACCCCGGGCTCAGGGGAGCACATCTCTGTACGCTCGGCAGCGGACAGGCTCAGATCTCAGTGGCTCTGGAGTCACTCTCTCTGGTTGAAATCTGGCAGCTGGAAACTGTCTCGGAGCTGGCATGCCAGGGGAATAGCAGGAATAGTATTATAGAATTTGTGGTGTGGGGAATGTGGGTGTGGAGTTGGAGCTTGAACAGGTGGACAGGAGTGGTAAGAATGCATAATTAAATAAGCAAAGGCTGCATAATGGAATCTGTAGAATCTGCTGGCATCCCAAGGTCCACATTCAGCAGCACTTCTGTCACCATTTGCAAACTACTGAATCTGACAGGTAGAAACCAGTGCTGAATTTGGGACATCGGCTCAGAAAAAGGGGGCTCTGTTCTGATTCTCTTAACCTGAGGCCTCTGCTGTGAGGTTAAGACATCTCCATTGGCCATCTACAGGTAATTAACATTCCAGTTACACCGTGCCTTTCTTCTGCACAAGGCAATGTGTGGAGCTGTAATGAGCTCTGGCTTCTGAAGGGAGGCTCTGTGTGAGAGGGGAACAGCGTTCAGGGCAGAGGCACAAGAGGTGGGATGGGAATGCCCAGGTGGGTGCTGCCAGCTCGGCTCTGGCTGGTGACCGCTTTTATTTCCCAAACCGCAGGTTCCTGGTTTCCAGTGCCAGGGACCCAGTGCTGCCTGTGAGAGATCTATTCCTGTATGACAGAATCAGAGACTCATTGGGGTCGGAAGGGACCTCTGGAGATCATCCAGTCCCACCCCCAGCCAAAGCAGAACCGAGAACAGGTGACACAGGAACGCATCCAGGTGGGTTTGGAACGTCTCCACAGAAGGAGACCCCACAACCTCCCTGGGCAGCTGTCCCAGTGCTCTGAGTTCTTCCTCATGTTGAGGTGAAACTTTCTGTGTTTCAGTTTAAGGCCATTGGTCCTTATCCCATCACCGGGCAGCAGTGAAAAAGAGTCTTCAGATTAACAGGGCCAGCTTCCACAGCCTGCCCTCGTAAGAGAGGCTCCAGACCCCTCATGAACCTTGCAGCCTGTGCTGGGCCCTCTCCAGCACTCCTGGTCTTTGTTGTACTGAGGAGCAGCTGGGCACAGTGATAAGGCTCAGGACTTATAATTAAATATGACGGACTCGGCAGTGCCGGGTTAATGGTTGGACTTAATGTACAGGTCTTTTCCACCCTGAAGGTTGATTGATCACCGCATCAGGCGATTAAACCAGGCAGGGCTGGCGGGAATTCCCTGCCGAGCCGTACACGGTGACCCGCCTAGGGTGGAAACCGGTTTGGGAGCGGCCGGGCAGGACCAGCCCCTGAGCCCGGCCTGAGGCGGGCGCAGCTCCGCGGGCACCGCGGCTGGGGCAGAGGGGCCGGGCCGGGCCCATGAGGGTCTGTGAGGGCCAGGGGGGTCGGTGGGGTCGGTGGGCTCCGTGCAGCCCCGTGCTCCCCGTTCGCGGAGGAATCTTGCCCCGCACCGCGCTCCGTCCGGGGCGGGGCGCAGCGGGGCGGGCTCGCCGGTGAGGGGCACGCGGCCGCCCCGCCATGTCGGTCCGCCGCGCCCTGGCGCTCGCCGCCTGCGGGCTGGCGGGCGGCTCCGTCCTGCTCTCCGCCGTCGTCGTGGGCAAGCAGCCGGCCCGTGGCGGTGGCGATAGCGAGCCGCGCCCGGGGGGCTCCGCCGTGCCCTCCGCCGCGCCGCCCGGCTTGCTGCTGCTGCCGCCCACCGCCTCCTGCCCGCCGACCGCCGGCTGGATCGAGAGACCCGCCGGCAGCGGCAGCTACTGGGACAGCAACTGGGACAGGTGGGCGCGGCCGGGCTGCGGTGGCGGGGCCGCCTCCTCGCCCGGGGAGGTCGCGGCTGTGGTGAGGGGCCGGGGGGATCCGGGGGGCGGCGAGAGCTGCCCTGAACCCCTCTCCGGAGCCCCGAGGGGAGCGGGCTCGGGGCGGGGCAGGGCCCCTCGGGGGTTGGGAGGCCCCGGGTCCCCACGGGAGCAGCCCCCGGCTCGACGGGACTCGTTTCCCGGTGAAATTCCGTGTGGCGACCTGTTTAGAGCAGAATCCAGCTGAAGTTCGTGAGCGCCCGTGGAATGCTGGAGGGATGAGCGGGCGCTGGGTTTTGTTCAGACAGCTCGGACACTTAACCTGTGCAGATCCCTTTATTTGATGCTTTCCGCCAGCGCGACTGCCAAGCCTCAGGCTTGTGTTAAATGTAAGCACTGGGCAGAAGCTTGTCTTTTTTATTTATTTTCCAGCCGTGCCTCGGTGTTGCTGTGTGCCTGCAGCAGGGTTTTCAGCTCCCTGAGGATGCCAGGCGCTCTCACGTGCTGGGCAGGCACGGGGCCTGCTGCTCGTGGAGCTGCCTGGGCTGAAATCCTTCTAAAGGCACTGAGGCTTTGAACCGAGCTCACTCGTGTTCTTCGGCGTTGAAACATTCACGCAATGGTTGGCTACGTTTTTCTGAATCTTTAATTAGAACGTGCAGATATCTGCATGGAGCTTTGGCTCATTTGGCTTCGGTCTGGTAGAATTATCTGCCAGGGGAGACTTATGTCAGGCTTCAGCTTAATCATAGTAAATCCAAACCTAAGCACGAACAGATTTTTATTGTATAATGCATCATTTTGATTTTTGAGAGGCTACAGGATCCAAATGCTCATGTAAATAGGGCTATGTACACCCTAGTGATAAAAATACCTTCATTAAATAAGGTTACAGCTGGTTACACAATTATACTGAGGGAGGTACTAAAGCTGTTTGTTTAACTGCAGCTCCAGGCCTTCCTGCTTCTGCTAAATGCTTGATTTTCTTCAAGGATTCTACAGTACTTTCAGACTCAAGTAATTATTTAAAACCAATCCAGGAAGTGGAGATTGTGCTTTAGCTTGCAGAGCTGTCACCACTGCCTGAGCAAACATGGCCAGATACTTCCTAGCAAGTCAGGACAGCCAACCACCATTTGTCACAGTGTGCAAACAGTGGCAGTGGAATATATTACTTACCCCAGATCAATTTGTTTTCTGCTGCCTGTGATTTACCAGTTGTGCCTTAGGTTGTGCCTGCTTGAAATCTTAATCTTGACTTTTGGATGTTACTGGCAGAAGCAGTTAATGTGCAAAGTTGTTAAATGGTTTATAAATACACAGAATATTTGACCACTGTTCTTTGGGGGCAGGGAATGTTTAGAAAGTCAAGTCTTGAGCAGATAACTAGATGCTGCAATATTCTTAACAACCAATGGCTTTTTGAGTTTGAAACAAACAAATGCAAATATCAAACTTATTATTGATCTGACAGGGTATCACACATGGAATGTTGGTCTCTGCCACTTGCACAGGAGTTGTGCAGCTCAGTTCTCAGAGAGGACAGATCTGGTTTCATTCATGTGGAATACATAATGGCAGAGATCAGATGAGTTATTCCCCTTGCTGCTTTACTAATGTGCTTGAATTGATTTTTAAGATTTTTTTTTGTTTTCCTATTGTATCTTGCCAGCAGTATAGTTTCCAGTGAATCAAAAGTATCCTGTGAAGTAGCAATAGAACTTCTTGTTACTGGCCTGTTGTTTCATTTTTAATGCCTTGCTGAGGAATTAACAGCTTGAGGACTGTGTAGAGCCTCATAGTCTAATGGAAATTGTGTTCAGTAAAGCAAAATGGAGGCAGGAGGGCTTTGCACAGCCAGTCTTGCTGTGAGAAATAGGTGTGGGAAGCAGCAATTTTCTGTGAACAAATTACTTTGTCCCAAACTGAATAAAAATTATTTTCCATTAAAAAAATTTATCATCAAGTAAACAAGTTTAATACTGGAAGAAGTGAGGTGTGGTATGAATAAAATATGCTCTGAGGTGGAGTGACATAGAAAAGGATTTGCATTAATGGGGTGGGGAATCAGTACAGACCAGGGAAGGTTTGGGCAGGGTTGGTGCTGATGGTGCAGGGTTGGGAGATCTGCAGCACTAAAGTGTGATAGCAGAGAGAGGGGGAGATCCCTGTGCTCAGGAGGAACCAGGTCAGCTGTCTGGTGATGGGCAGAGCAGGGTGCTCGTGTGCACTGTGACAAGTGGAAGAGAGATTAAAGTGGCATGAGGGGAGAGAGTGCTGAAAAGATGAAAGGATAAGTAAAACACTCCAGGCTGAAAAATAAAAATTTTACTGGAGAGACCTGATGTGACCTAGTTTAAAGCAGAAAATAATTCTCAATGTGCGCTGAAGAAGGTCAGAGTCTTTCTAGGATGTTGTTAGGGGGATGACTTTTTAGTCATTTGATGTAAATGTGATTGATAAAGTGCAAATTTTGTAGGTGTTATCACAGGGCCTTTTAGACATGAAGCATTTTCTTTCTTTAATGGTCAGTCAGCACCTTTTCCTGGGTATCTTTCCTGGTTAGTTTTTCTTGTCAAAAACCATACTGTTACACCCTACAAGTTTTTCTGTTGCTCATTGCTTTTTTTTTTTTCCCAATAATTAATTCAGGTGTCTGGCACTAAGTGGCAAATTTAATTATGTCAGGTTAGGCCTTTTAACCCATGATATTAACTTTCTTTTCATGCAGGCATTTATTTTTACTTTTTGCACAAAGGTTTGAATCAGTTTCATGATACAAGTGGCTAAACTGTCAGTTTTAGTTCTTCAGCCATGTCTGGAATTAAGGCAAGGCTACATATCTGTAAAAATCCCCTGCCTCTTAGTCTCCCCTATCTAAAAATTACTCTTTAAATCTGTTTGTTTAGACGTGAACCACTGGCTCTTGTCAACCTCAAGAAGAAAAATGAAGAAACCGGGGAGGAAGAGCTCGCCTCTCGCTTGGACCACTGCAAAGCAAAAGCCACCAGGCACATATTCCTGATCAGGCACTCCCAGTACCACCTGGATGGCCGGGCTGACAAGGACAGGACTCTCACCCCACTGGGTAGGTACCACCAGCAGCATCATGCTTTGCATCTTGAGGAAATGATTTTTTGCCTGATGAGGTCAGTAACTCAGCACTGTTCTGGGTCTTGCTGCCAAACCTCATTCTGCTTTCTGTATTCCTTTGTGGCAGAAAGATGTCATGAATGAGTTTGTTTTCTTCAGTTTTGATCCAGACATTCAGATGTGATTTAGAGAGTTCTGAACACATTCAGGAACTTGTCAAAGGAAACCCCAAATTATCTTAAAGTTGCCTTAGCGAACTTTCATGCCACCTGATGTAATTCTTAAAGGCTGTGGGTTTCAAACTTCATTGAGATGGATTTTTCTTGTGTTTCTTAATTTAATCTGCTGATTTATTAAAAAGAAAACGCCTCTGACTTTCAGCTGGAGTGTTTATAATTAAATACATTGCACTTTTGTCACTGTTTCTGGGAGTACTGCTAATCACTGACATGAAATGAGGATAACCTTTGTCTGTGTTAATCTTAACTCCCTGATTCTGTCACTAGGTCTCAGATGCTAATTAGCATTACTTTTAATAATGTACTGGAAAAGCAGTGAACACTTCCTTGATTATATATTTGCCAACACTGTTTTCAGAGGGGGAAGAATTATTACTGTGGACTTTTTTCCCACCCACATTTCAATTACTGGTGTGAAAACAGGAGTGAAATGCTAATTGCAGGCCTCAAGTGCAGTCTTAAACTGGTAACAAAGCATAATGTTAATCCTGTCTCATCCTGTGCTTTAAGTGACTTAACCTGTCTGTTGTCTTTTCACCTGGCTGCCTGAAAGGTGGGCTGAGCCTGCCTGAGGCTGCCCAGGTGCTGTGAACTGTGCCAGGCTGGTGTTGACTTCATCAACAACAGCACACTGCAGGCCTGAGGGGGATTGTTGCTTCCTGGGGATGGGGGTGGCAGGGATATTGAGTATTTCAGTGAAAGTTGCTGAGTAAGTTTTGGGGTTTTTTTCCTAATTGAAACAAATAATTTTTTTCATACTGATGCAAGTATGACTTGAAATTGTCCAACCAGTAAGCTTGGCCTGAGTAGTGGCTCTGATGAAAATGTTTTCCAGTTGCTTTTCAAAGGAAAAAGCCCAGCATCAATGTAGACCTTTTATATCAGCTGGACAGCTCTCTTGGTAGTTTGTGTGAGGTTCTAATGGGAGTGTCACCAATTTATGTAATGAATGTGCTTTGTAAGGTCGAGAGCAGGCTGAACTGACTGGACGCAGGCTGGCAAGCTTGGGATTAAAATTTGATCAGATTATCCACTCCTCCATGACTAGAGCAACTGAAACAACTGAAATTATAAGCAGACATCTCCCAGGTAAGAAACTTCCCTCAATTTTTCATTGACTTCTGATCCTTTAAAACTGCTTCCAGTAGAATTCCAAGCTTGTCCTTAAGGTTGAGATGTTATTTAGCCATTTCCCAGCCCTGTGTGAATGTCTGTATTATAAAGAAACCTACAGATGTAATTCTGCTTGTTTCCAAATTATCTTTAAAAGTACAAATACACTTTTTCAAAGTGTAACAGACAGCCTGTTCTGTTCAGTTGGAATAAGCTGTCTTGCTGATGGCAAAACGGTTTTGTTGGAGAGATTCATGTTGGAGAGTAAGCCTTCCTCAAAGAAAGACTGTGAAAAATGTATTGATTGTAGAGTTGCGGGGCTGTTTGTAATGGCATGTGAGCAACTTGTTTCTGAATGTGTATCTAATATTTCAGGAGTCAAAAAAATCAGTACTGATCTGCTGAGAGAGGGAGCACCTATAGAACCAGACCCTCCAGTCTCCCACTGGAAACCAGAAGCTGTGGTAAGTTTTTTTTTGAAGTTTTTTTTTTATTTATGGTTTCGGGGTTTGGACAGTATCAATAACTGGCAGTGTCTGAGCTGATGTTTGTTATCACAGCCCTTAGATAACTGCATTCTTTCCTCCTGCTCAGTAAGTGTGCAGAGCAGTTCAAATAACCTGCAGTCCTTGAGCATTAGTTGAGCCCAAGGGTGCAGGCAGTGGGCAGGAGCTGTTGGGCAGGTGAGGGTGCAGGCAGTGCTGCTGTGAGCTGTGTGGAACTGTGCCCCCAGCAGTATTACGAAGATGGCGCTCGCATCGAGGCCGCGTTCCGGAACTTCATCCATCGAGCTGACGCCAAGCAGGAGGAGGACAGCTACGAGATCTTCGTGTGCCACGCCAACGTCATCCGCTACATCGTCTGCAGGTACGGCTGCTCGGGGGGGCTCATCCCACAGGGCCACCACTGAGGGAGGAGATGCCTTGATTTCACTTCTTTGAAGTGTTGGAGATCAGTGCCTGCATTGTGAGCAGCTGCTGCTGCAACTGCATCAAGGCACATTTGATAATTAGAACACTTTCATTCTAATTCTAAAGCAAAAATGGCTAAGTCAGGGAAACTGAACCTTTTTTGTACATGTGGACAGTTACTTTAGTTACTGCATGCTTCTGCTTCCATAAACTGAGGGTAGTGCCTGTTGGAAAAGATTACAAATAGATGCATTACTGGATGCATCTCTTTGAGGTGACATGAATTTGAGCTTACATAATTAAAGATTGATTCCATTTTGGGAATTCTTTACTAATGGATATTTTTGAGTTATGTTGAAGTTGCATTAGTGTGTTTTTGTAGTACCATCCAGCATTGCATTAAAGGGAGAGGGAGAGTGGATCTTTGCGATAACATCAAGGTTGTTCATAACAGAGAAAACAGTTCTGGATCTTTGCCTGTCTCTGTGTCCAGTCAGCTGAGTCTATTTTATTCCTCTTCCCCATCAACAAAGCACTGTCTGTAAGATAATTTGTCGTGAGCAGGACAGATGTAATTAAACTTGAATCTGATCAATACCTACAACAGTTTCAGTTAGCTTTATTTAGCTGAGCTAGGTAAATGCTAGCCTGTCTGCTCTGTGGGCTATACTTTCAAAATTGCTATACTTGAAATTATTGATCAGGTAAACAGGCTATTCTTTCCTGTGCTAAAAAATACCACATTTTTCCTGCCAGGGCTTTATCTGAAATACTTACATACCTTTTCTCTTTGCTGTTGCATTCCTCTTCATTTTAATGTCTCTTCTGTGCAGTGAATCTAATAGTACAATTGAACACAATCCATGTAATATTTCCTTCAAATCTAGCTTGGCTGTAGCTGGTATTTAATTTTTTAAGCTTTCCACAAGACTTTCATAAGAGCCAAAACAAAGTTATTCCTCAGTATCAGAGGCAAAAGCTGTTTGATGCAACATGGTGTTTTTTCCAGCTGTTTAATACAATTGATGGAGCTCCTGAGGCTGTTGAGTTAGGAAATTCAGAATGGCTGCAGAGCAGCTGTGATGCTGTTTCTGTGGAAGGCACAATGTACTTGTCCTTCCTGGGGAATGATGTAGCCCATTGAAAGTAGTTCCAGTGAATTTCTTCCCTAGGTATGTGCAGGCCACTGGAGGGAATCCTGGGTCACTGCCTTTGCTGTGGGGGTGTGACTGAAATGGAGTGTGACAGTCACTGCCACATCCAGGTCCTCTGCTCAGGCAGCCCCTGGGTGCTGGGCCATCCCTGCCCTGGCTGTGAGGGGCTGCTCAGGGCACTCCTGGCAGCCTCCCTGTGTGGAGCTGCTGCCTTCTGTCCATTTGAACTAATCCTGTCAGCAGTAATCACACCCATCTGCTGGACTCTGCTTAGCCAAGGGCACTCTTGGCCCCGCTCCAGTTACCAACGCTGTGGTTTTACAGCATTTCCACAAGAAAAGGCTTTTTTCCAAGGCTGACTGGGGGTGTTGGTACAAGCTGCACAATGCCCACCAATTTTGAGTTTGCTCCTCCTTCTCCCCCTTATCTGGGACAGAAGGTGATGCTGTGAGGGCTTGTTAATCCAGCTGTTGATGAATTACTAATCTGTGTGTTCTGTCCCCAGAGCCCTGCAGTTCCCCCCAGAGGGTTGGCTGCGACTGTCCCTCAACAACGGCAGCATCACGCACTTGGTGATCCGTCCCAACGGCAGAGTGGCCCTTCGAACGCTGGGTGACACGGGTTTCATGCCTCCAGACAAAATCACACGCACCTGAGTGAGCCAAATGGCTGGAAGGCTGTCCAGGAGCTGCCTCTAGTCTCTTTGCACTAGCACATTCTGCTACAGTACCACTAGATTTTTATTACGTTGGGGTGTGATGCTGTCTTAAAATGTCCTTTAGCCCCATTCCTCCTTCATATCCATATCTGCCTTTCAGTCCGGAAAAGAAGAAACCTTTGTAAGCCTGAACATGTCCAGTCCTTAAGTATTCCCCAAAACTCGAAGCTGAGCTGTGAAATACAGGTTGAATGTCTGCTCAGCAGTTGCAAGAGCACTGACTTTTCCCTCACCCCGCTGTGAATTTCTCTAACCAAAGCTTGCTCCTGTGGGTGTTTTTCTTGTGCAGGAAAGCGACTGGTGTGTGAACAGCCTTGTATCACACTGCAGCTAAAACAAAGGTGAGCCAGCTTGTTCCAGCTCCTGCAGAAGTGACAAACAGGGAATTCTGCTTTCCAAAGGACAAAGGGATAAAGCTTCAGTTTTTGTAAGCTGTTGAATGTGTATGTTGATGTTGTGTCATTGTTCCCCTCTGCCCTCAAAAAGCCCATGTAAAAACTGTGCCTGGAGGTTATGAGCCTGAAGGAAAGAGGGTAAAAAAACATTTGCCTCAGAGCTGTGGTGCTAGAACTAACTGCTGCTTCTATAAAGTGTTCACCATCCTCAGGATGTCCTTTAAGATGTTCTTAAGAATATTTTTCAGTCTTGTAAAGCCTTTAACCAAAACATGGTCTGGAGAAGGCTGTAGGGATGAGGCTGTAGCAGTAAGATGGGAGGAAAGGAAAGCAGCAATCTTCTCAAAGTGCTTTCAGTTACTGATACATTTTTGAGTGCTCTTTCCCACTGGTTTGTAGTTGATACCTTACTTTCAGAGTAGAGCAATACCACCACTGAGTTCAGGGTAGTGATGCTGCAGGTCAGAGGTGCTGCAGCACTGCAGCAAACTGCAGTTGCCAGCACGGTGAGCAGGTGGCCATGGTGGCTGGTCTAGGGCCAGTGTATAGGACAGGCATTGGGCAGAATGCTTCAGACAGCTCTGATACTGCTGGGCCTGTGGGAGGGGAGGGCTCAGAAGCATTCTGGAGCTTGCTGGCTACCCTGAGCCCATGCAGAAACCCGGCTCAGTTAATAATAGGATAGCAGATGTAACTAACTTGTTTGACAGATTCTCTGATCAATAAGGATGTTGATGAGATGCTGAACTTACTCCTGTCAGAGCTGTATGAAGCATAATCACACAGCCTATGGAGAAGAGGATTTAAGGGCTTGATACTGAATGCTGCTACATCAGGATCAGTTCAAGGAGTAGGGTAGGGAACAAACTGATTATTGTGTAGTGTAAGCTGTGGGGGGCAAGAGGAAACCATCATGATGTATCTCTCATTGATGCAATGAGAATAATTTATCAGTTTTTGTCTATTAACTTTTTTAAAGTTTTGAATAAAATACTTGGTCTGTCTGTCTTTCCTGTCTCTTCAGCTGAATGGCTGCATGGGCAGCTGTAGCAGGTGTGGCTGGAGCTCTGCAGGGACTGCTGATGCAGGAGCTGGTGTGTCCCACACTGCTCAGGGCAGCAGCTCGTTCACCAACCACCTGAAATGTAAACTGGAGGTGGGAGCCAGAGCAGTTAATTGTCATCAGCCACAGAGGTGCCCAAGAGGGGAACTGCTGTAGCCTAAGCACAGCCCTTTGCAGGACTGTGTCACCACCGCGAGGAACCAGATGAAAATTCTGATTTTTTTAGTGTTGTGTGGGCGCACATGTACCCTCAACGCACATCCCCTTCTACATCCCCTGTGTCAGTGAATGAGCTCTTGATGGGCAACCAGAGGACACAACACCTCTTTGCACAGGTACAGGAATTAACAATAGTTTTGGTGACACTTTAAGTGGGAGTGGAAAGTGTGAAATTTTAAATTATGTCTTTTTTACCATAGGCTGAGTTCTTCAACACTGTCAGACTCTTAAGTCGTTGTTGGTGTAGTTCATTGTCACTGTGCACTCACACAAAAGCTGCAGGTACTGGACAAGCAAGGCCTGGACAAACCAGTGAGTTGCCTGCCATGCCCAGCTCTTCCTCCCCACATCCCATATTCAACACAGCCATTCATTTCAACTATTTATTTGATTTTAATAGAAAGTGGGATACTTCTGTTTTTTTTAACATGACACTTTGCTAATTAAAAAACAACCAACAAAAACACAGCTATTTTGCACCTTTAAAAGTGAACTTTTGGCCAAGAAAACACAATTCAAGCACTATCACTCTGATTTAAAGTGTCTCCACAGGCTCAGTGTTGAAGGGCTTTCTTCACAAAATCACAAATGATCAAATTGCTGCTGAAGTTGCTATTTCTGTCATAGCTGAAGTAACACATTGTTAGAAAAATGACCTCTTAAGTACAACTGGACTAATGCACATTATATAACACAGTTAAAAAAATACTCTCCTGACTGAACCAAAACAACATTACAAAGTGAAAGGCAAGGGTGTGCTGGGTGTGTGGGGGGTGTCTGGCTACATGTACATACCAGTAACATACATTTAAATATTAAAAAAATAAAGCAAAGCATAAAAGTAAAAAGGACAACGAACTAGAGTGTTAGTATCAGTCTCCTGGCTCAGTAACAAACTCTTAGCAAAGGGCAATGCTGCTGTACCACAGCTGTGAAGGACCAGGGTGGAGAACAGCAGCTGCCCCCACAGCAACTTACCCCAGCACTCTGGCTCTAACATGGTATTAGGCAATTACATCAGCTGATCAATTTCTCCAGAATGATAAAGATGTAATTTACAATAAATTATTGAAAAAACCCAACCACCCAGAAAAAAAACAAAAAAAACCCAAAACGCCAATCTCAATCCTTTTGGAGTAAATCTCTATGTATGTGGGATATTAAAATATTTTGAGACCATGAAGCCTGCTACATAAAAATAAAAAATTTTAAAAATGACCCAACAAAAAACCCTTATGAAATAAATCAGGTAACATACTTATTACAGAAGGTTATGGTTTTGGTTCTGGGCTTTTTAAAACATGTTTCCTAAAGTAAGACACCCCCCAGGTCCCTGGTACTTGTCTGGAATATGACTGAATGAGAGGCATTTATGTAAAGTAGCTCTTCCTAATGTCCAGCTCCGTAGAACTAGGTTCAATTTTAACAAAAGAGTAAAATAAGCCTTTTTTTTTTTTTTTAATTTTTTAAATAATTTCTAAAAGAGGAGTCTCTCCCCCATGGAGAGCTATCACACCAAATAATCCAACTTAGAGACATTAAAAGACATCCTGTTCAGAAAGCCCAGAGAAAAACTATTTTATCTGCCCATAGTAAGTGGATGCCACTTTTTTAAAAAAACTTCCAAAAGAACAAAAAATTTAATTAAAAAATATATTACAAAAGGCACTACTGAGCTTGCAAAAGCATTAAGTGCAGTGTTTAGGTTTGTACCAATCACGAAGCTGTGAGGGTGCACAGTTTGTGTAGAACAGTCACAGCCGCGGGAGAGCCCCGGCTCGGGAATGGCCCCGAGGGCTGGGTGGGACCCGGGGGAGGCCGGGCCAGCCCCTGCTGCCTCCCCCGTGTTTGCTCCACTCGGTGCCCTTCTCTTCCAGCCCTGCCAGGTGGCTCTGAGCTCTCACTGACTGTGGCACCAGCCCATCCTAACCCAGCCCTTCTCACCAGCACAGTCCTGCCGAACTTCATACTCTGATCAGATTTATCTTGTAACAGTAGATAGGTCTTTTTTTCTTTTTTTTTTTTTCCCTTTTTTTTAAACTAGAGAGCTGTTTCTGGAAGCCTTTCATGCAACATTACAAGCACTAGGCTTGATATGGAAAACTCTCTGGAGTTTTGAAAAGCTTTCTTATTCTCAGCATCACGCTGTCAAAACAAGTCATTCTTACAGAAGGCTGCAGAATAAAATTATTGACTGCTGTAACAAAAACTCATTACCACATCAACACTAGAGACACAGTAAAAGCTCAGATTTCATAAAAATATTTTGTCCTTAGTCCTCTCTCTTTACAGCTGGGAAATAGCCACCTCCTGGGCCACTGGCTACCATGCTAATATATTACAAACCAGACCATTAAGATAAAGTATCTTGCTGGTAAATTTGCTGAGATTATTGCTGATGTGCTTTTGTGTAATAACTATTCAAATCTGCTAGTGTTAATAGCTTCTCTGGGGAAAAAATAACCAGCTAATTCCTAAGCTTTTCTTTTCCTTAAATCTTCCACTACCACTAAAGGAATCCCAATAGTTTCTACAGTGCCCTGTTTCTAAAGCACTCAGATCTCAGTGTCTGTAACAGCCTCAGAACAAGCAGAGCCTCGAGGGTCTCTGTGCAGATCTGTGCACACACACACGGACAGACAGGTGAGGGTGGCTGTGGGAGTCAACTGCCCAGCCCAGCTGGCTGGAAACACTCTCTGCTTCTGCACAGGGCTTCACATCCCTGCTCCACACTGCAAAGCTATCCTCACATTACCAGGCATGCTTTAGGCTTTTCCCCCTGCAAGCAGGAGAACGTTTCTGCCATCAATCTCCTCTCCCACATTCTATTTGCTGATGATGCATTTCCTCGACTATCCAAGGTCAAGAAAGGCAGTTGAGGGCTGTGTGTTCATTACAATGAGGATAAGGAGTGATAGCAATTCCCACCATTGCTAAGGACAATTCAGCCCACTGTGGTACTGGCAACAAGGGTTAATTCAGCTACTGGACAACTGCACTCACAAACTTCTTGCTTATCACCAGTAATAATCTACCTCGTATGTGGCATTAAGACAGATACTCCATTATTTAAACATACAGTTGTCCTCAATTGAGGAAAAATAAATAGCTGAGTACAAACCTCATGTCACCTTAGTAACATTGTAGTTTTTCCTCCACTCTAACAATGAGAACAGAACTGAAGTCCCAGGATGAGGAGCTGCACTCTAGTGGGCAGGAGGCTCTGCAAAGTAGCGCAGGATGCAGGCGGGGCTGTAGCGCCCGGGGCTGCCGGGCTCTGGAGGGAAGGAGCTGCCGTGCTTCCCCGGGCTCCCTGGGATGGGACTGTTTCTGCCTGAACTAGGATACACTGAAGCATTTGGAAGACCAGCAGCCATGGATTGGGACTGGAATCTTGCCTTCAACGCTGGACTTGGCCAACTGAAAGAAACCAGAAGTCATTGCACACGTTTTAAAGGAAACTGCAATAGTGAGAGCAGCACTTTAACTCAGAATCACTTCAGATCTCAGAACCAAGGCACCAGCTGAGAAAAATCCTGTCTGGTAACAGACAGATCTAGAAGAAGAGAAGGAACAGGAAGAGCATTAAATATTCTAAATGGATTGTTGCCCAATATTCTATATGCTATATATTCTAGGTTCTATATTATAGATTCTATATATTCTAGATTCTATATAGATTGTGTTGCCCAAATCAGTAAGACATAATTTCTTTCAAAATGGCCGTGATGACACACACCATCCTTCACATGAACAGTTATTTTGGACTGGGGTAATAAAGAGTAAAAATAAAACCACTTAATAAGATGCATAAAGATAATAAATTCATCTTAATATCCTTCAGCACAATCTAAGTACCACAAGGCAACAAACACAACGTTCCTGCGCTGCATCAACAACAGGGATGAATTACAAAACCCACAGCACAACTATCACTGAGTCCAGTGAAGGATCCAAGTACCAAATCAGCAAAGTGAGACACTGGCCAAGTGGAAAACAGTCACATCTGATTTGTTGGTGGAGACATGCTCAAGTTACCTGGGACAGCAGTAGAATGGAAAGAACATGACTGCAGCACCAGGAAACTCCTTATCAATAGACACCAGTAAAAAAGGCTTTGGTGATTAACTTCAGAACACAGTTAATTCTGCTGAATTTAAAATATGGGTTTGAGGGCAACAAGGCCTGAAAATCTGCTATTCAAGCTGATCTGCTAAATATGTACTTCAGCTCCTGTGACTGAGTTTGCAGCAATACCTTTGCCTGTCAGATGAGGAGTAGGATTGCACTGCGTGTTTCCATTTGTAAATCATTGGGAATTTCTGGGGATCAATCTCTGCTCCTTCTATAGCTGCTAAGACATCACCATCCAGCTTCGAGGGCTGCTCCCTAGAATGGAAACAGAACTAGATGAAAAGAGAACCATATATTTGTTCAGCTAATGAAACACCCCAATTCCAAAACACTTAGTTTTATATTAGCAAAGAGATTGTCTGTGCAAGTAAGAGTTAAAGAAGGCAATTCTTACCCAAGAAGGAATAACTTTAAATTGTCATTTGTCGGTGAAGTCTTTGAAAGAAACTTCTGGGAGGAAAATTCTTGACGTTGCTGTGACTCCCTGGTCTGAATTCCAGATTCTCGGGACACTCTTTCATTTTCTAACGATATTCTGTGGTCTGTCCTTAACTTGGTCTCTCCATGTTTTCCTGTAACACTTGGCTCAGAAGAACTTGCCAGTGACACTGCAGAGCAGGTCTTGTCCAGAATTCCCTCATTCTCAGTTTGTTTAGTGATTTTATGAGATACTCCTGCAACCTCTTGTTCTTGGAATGACAGGCCTTCAAATTCTGACATCAAATTGGAAACAGGTGACATGAGGCATTCTGACCCATCATGCAGCTGCTTTCTGTCACTGATGATCCTTTTACTGGACACAGGACTGCAAAACCCATTTTTGCTGGCAGCAGCCCCCTTCTCATAGTGCCGAGGGTGAGCTGAGGTCTCTATGATGTTTCCTGCACACTCCATGGACAGGATGTCACACTCAGCATCTCCAATGGCATCAATGCTGGGCTCCTTGGACACCAGAGAGGGGCTGATATTTCGTGCTGCATTTTGTCTGTTTTTAATTTCTTCTAAGCTCATGTCATCATCATCCTCATCCAAAAATGCTCCAACAGAAATGGAATTGCAGGACTTTTTGCTTTTGCCTGTAAACAATTTTAACAAGAGCAACACATAAGAAGACTTTAAACAGAATGTCAAGTACATAAGCTAGGAAAAAAATGCACAATCCTTATGCCTTATTCTATTTCCTGAAGACCTCTCTGACTATATGTAACAGCAAGAACTAACCTGACTAAAGCAACAAATGCAAAATACACACATGGCAAGCAGTGGTCTAAGGTATAAAAGCTTTCCTGGGTTTTGCTTCTTGTGTCTTTTCAGGTTCACAGTTGTGAAGAATTATACTTTTGTTTTTAAAATGTTATTTATTCCGTATCTGTGGATTACAAAATTCTATACTTTAAGATGAATGCCCAAATGCTCTGAGTGAAAACATTCTGAAGACAGAGGTTTTCTTACAGGGATTTCATTTGGGTGTACACTCAAATAAACTACTTCACATGGAAGATAAAGTCTGTACTTCCACATTCACAGTTGGCTCTTTTTCTGATGCTGTACTCAGACTCCCTGGATAACAGATGAATAACAGCAACCACCACAGGTGAATACTGCTTCCCCTGGGCACCAAGCTTTTTCTGTCTCTCTTCTCCCCAGGTACAACCCATTGGTTGCAGCATTTGCCCTTTTCTTACCAGAGGGATGTGGAGTTTTGTATCTATTGCAGGTTTCATTTTCCCCTGTTTCTGGCTGAGCCTTTTCGCTCATTTCACGATGACTCAGGTACTCTTCTAACTTTCGCAGCCCCTCCTGGGAAGACAGATCAACAAAACAGCCCAGAAATTCCCAGTATTCAACCCACGGGAACCCCAGCTCATGAGCTAACTCCCTGCAATAAATAAAATAAAACGAATCATTTGTGAAGACATAAATATCAGTTTGACAACAACTTTTCTGATCACATTTTAACAGCTACAAACAGGAGCACAAACAAACACCCAGGCAACACAATCCCACCACAACCAACAGTCTGCAAAAGCACACACACATCCTTAGCAATCAAAGTATCACCTCATTTGTTCTAGAGCATTTTTCACATTTCATCTACTATTTTTACAGTTGGCAGCATAAACATTGCTATCTTTAAGCTGACTGTATCTAGACATCAAACAGAGAAAAATCCTCACTGATACTGCATGCACCAGCTTTTTCTATTTGGGAATGGGAGAGGGAGGAGGAAGTGAGGGATTATTTTAAAGAATGAAATGCAGTCAGCTTTGAACAAAGTATTTTTTTCCATATGTTGCTGGTAGAAGGTATTTTAGCTGCAAGGACACACCACACACACACAGCTTTTATAAAACAGCAAATTTGTATTAGGATTTTTTCATTCTGCTCCCTTTTAACAATCCCTCACTTTCACAGAACAAACAGGCTATGCATCATTTTAGATCTGACAAATGAGGCAAGTAAGTATCTGTGAAAAGCATTCCATACATATCATCAATAACAGCCAAAATATCTTTATTGCCAAAGCTAAGAAAGCCAAGTCTCACATTTTAACTATCTTATTTACACAAAAAAACAGTAACAATCCAACTGCAAAATATTTCATTAAATACTGCTGCAGTAGCTTTTGCCCCAAGATATTGTGCAGTGAGCAATAACTGTACTCTCAGCACAGTCTTTTGCTTTTACATGCTCTATTATTAAGTTTTTATATTGACAGTTTTTAGATACCTTCCAACTCTTTCAACACCTCTCTCCAGATCAGATTTCCTGACATTGTGAAAGAAGCCAGCTCTCTCTCGAGGTGGGGTTTTCCACAGCCTGCGAAATTCTTCAGCCTTCAAAAAACAGAAACAAATTCAAAAACTACCCCACAGTATGAACTAACTCAGTGCTGGCTACACATCTATCCACAGATGTTCAGCTGTTTGCTGTCCACAAGTGCTGCTCTACTCCAGCTAGGAAGGATCTCACACTGCATCTAAAGTTACTCCTTTCACTACTGATGGTTACTCTGATCTCTTAACTGCTCATGAAAGAGAAGGACCATAATGTACCATAATCATCTGAAAATCAACTGCACAGACACCACATCTGCCTGGTCTTAATGTGTGTGCAGCAGGAAACAGAAGTGTCTTGTGATTTTGCCATGTCATTCTATTTAATTACAAATGCCTCCTGGTCATTGTTTTCTAGGCTGCAAAGGGGATATTTTTTATGTACAGACTTGCTACAATTATCAGAATAAATTCTTGCTGTCTATTTTGAAGTTGGAATGCCTCAGGGGAAATTTTTTGCAAAATCCTGCACTTAACTTTATATGACAGATCACAATGATGACAAGAGTTACATTCAGACATTAAAAATACATGTCAGCAATGAGAATTATGAACTGTTTATATCCTAGAGAATATTTTCTGGAGTACAAATAATATTTAAATTTCTGTCAGTTGAACAGAAAATTGATCAAGAACTTTTAGAAGAAAAAGCATTAGGCATTTTGGTAGAACTCAGTCTTAAAGAATGCAACCATCAGTCCTCCACTGTATTTATTCACTGTTTCTAAAGCTGTTATATTTGTAGCATGTTCATATTAAATAAATGAGTCAAACACCTGTAAATTGGAATATATTTAACAGATATCTAAGTATTCCTTCTGAAAAGTGAAGATTTTGCTTTTCCACTATACAGTCAATACATTTCCAAAACCATCCCAACACCTACTACTTGGTTGTCAGTTTTTCCATCTAGAAAAATATATTTTTGTTAATTTAACAAGCAGAGGTTATCATCCAGTGGCAACTTCTAGAAATGAGATAAAGATACAGTTAAGGTTTTTAAAACTGATTCATAGCTGCTTTGACAGGCTTTGCTTCAGGTTAGAGAGTTACAGCAATTATCTGTAAGAATTGAAAGGTTTGCCAAAGGTGCTCTTTGAATAGATGTCAAGAGGAAAAAGAAAATTTTTTTTACTGAACTTCTGCTCTTCTTATTTACACCACATTTCTGTTTTCAGCAATAAAAAAAAATATTTACAAGTTTCTGTGCTTCTCCATGGAGGAAGATCCATCTCCTCAGCAAAGAGAGAGCCACAATCTGTGCCGGGAGCAAGCTACACCACACAAGGAACCCATGAGGATCTTCTTTATTCACAAAAAGGAGAAGCACGGGCACTGGAGTCACAGGGAGTTCTCTCCTTACCTTTGAGGGGCTCATGGGGCCTGCAAAAGCCCTGATGGACAGCACTGGGTCTTTGGGGCTGCCAGGGTATTTAGGCCAAGCTCTCTGGGGGCCATCGTCCGTCTGGTCGGGCGACCACGGTGCCCCAATGACCGGGGCTGAGGAATTGTCTTCTGCCCTCAGGAGTGGGACATAATAATGACCTAAAATAAACCATACAGAGCTTTCTCATTCAGCTTCTGTCACATCAGCCTGCTGCTTCTTCCTGGACTACCAATGCACCCGTACACAGAACCATCTTAGTAAAACTACTTGTAATTCAGACTCACTGCTCCAGTGATTACAGATCATGTTTTAGTGTAGGTTCTCTTCTCTTTTCAAACACAACAACACCTGCAATAATCCATAAAGCCCTTCTCTCAGGGTCTTTAACAAATTTCCCATCCTCCTTTTACAAACACACACATGACAAAACAGAGAAATTCTGCCTCAAGGAAATTATAAAACGACAGGACTCCCCAGCATGAGAGATACACCTCTTGCCCTGCAAAAGGTTTTTGTTTCTTTTAGACTGAACACTCTGCTCCAGGCTTACAGAATCATGGCCTTGTCTACGTTACAAAGCCATGAGGGCAACCTTGTGATCCATACATTAAGAGTTCTGACTGTCATTTAAAAGACAAAAAATTTCTCTGTCCCTGCTCAATGTTAGAATTTCCCTTTGGTTTTCAGAGCACTGTACAGCAGCATCATTTATAAACTCAAATGCTACAGAAAGCAAACAGGAGACAGCCAAGAGGCAAAATACATGCCTGATATAATACAAAACTGCGTACAGACCTTTCAAGTACTCTTTTATCTTTTCTTTCAATTCAGCAGATTTGTTCTTGCTTCTTTCACAGACTACCTGTTAATGTAATTGTACTTGTTAGGGCAGCACAGTAACCTCATTTTCAAATCAACTGCAATGTGTGTTCTTCCTAAACAATCACATTATTGGCCCCCACCCATCTTACCCAGTACTTTTAATTCATAGTAGAGCAACTAAAATACATCCAACTTAATAAATTCTAAAACTTTTCCAAAGACACAATCAGCATAAAATATTTTTGATGTTATACAGAATTTACTCTTTAATTATGACACTAGCACCTTACTACAAGTCTTCTATGGTAGTCAGTAATGTGTGAATATGAAAAATGCTGAGGAGGATAACATTTCTGGGTTTGCTGTCGACATGGAGAGACTTACTTCTGCTGGAGTTTGATCATATTTGTTTCTTGGATTTTTTACAATGGCTGGGTGTGAGGTAAGCACGTTAACCACATCCACATTCCCAAACTTGCAAGCAAAATGCAATGGAGTATCAAACCACTGCAGTGGGAAAAAGAAAAATATTCATATGCACTTAGAAAGATTATAAAGTCAATATCACACATTTAATTTTGAGACTGAGGGCAGTAGATACATGTCATGACTAATTATCTTAGCTCTTAACAAATCTGTTCCCACCATAGTGCAGAATAACGATTACCAAAACCCACAGAACTTATGGACAGCTCCCCTTCTGTTTTGTTCTCTTTCAGTCTCCCTTAACCCCTTCCAATAATAATAGTAGTAGTAGTAGTAGTAGTAGTAGTAATAATAATAATAATAATAATAATAATAAACAGCTAAACCCCCAAAATCTTACCATTTTATCTGGAGTGTTCAGGTAAAGGTCAACAATATACTGGATGCGTTTCTTCAACATGACATCGTTATCATCTGGGTACATGAGCCGCATAAATTCTGGATTTTCCAGAGTGTCCAGCAGTAACTGGCAGATAGCAGGCTGATTCTCCTTGGCAGCAACATGCATGACATTGTACCTACACCCTTCCTAGAAAAAAAGACCAGTTTTAGAATGAATCTCAATCTAAACAGCTTTCTTACACCCAGAGATGTAACTGATGTAACTGTGAACATGGGTTCCTACATGGAGTTTTATATGGATATTTTTGTAAAGACTTATCTTTACACCCATATTATTTTTATAATTAATGAAATTATTCTTACACTCAGTGCCTTTATTTAAGGAAAGAATGTGGCAAAAAATACATCAAGATATTACACAATAAAGGGAGGTAGGAAGTTCAGTTTAGATAAAGAACAGGAAAATGGGTACAGATTTCAAAAAATTCAGCTGCTTTGCTATATTACATAAAAAATTTCAACAACTTCACAAAGCTGGTCTGATGCAAGTTGAGGATAGTCAGTGTTTGCTAAATGGCAGCTTATACATGGTTCTGGAATTAAATAGAGGTGCTTAGGTAAGCAATGCTATAGGAACACCTAATTACAGCCTAGGCCCTAGCCTGGTCCTTACATTTAGTCTGTTTTAAAAAAGATTGCAATTACCTGGAGGAGATCAAAGAATAAGAAGACAAAACTATTCCTTGCACTACTAAATACACCTATTCCTCCTCTGAAGAACTGCACACTCAGTTCCTTTAGCTCTGCTGGAGCAAAGGCAGCTCTCAGGGTGACTTACAGAGAAGTGCCCCAGCTGCTGTCAGTGAACAGAGAAACCTACACTGGGTGGAACAAGGTGTCCTGAAGGAGGAGCAGGAAACATCACTCCTTCCACTTCTGCTTTCAGGCCCCAAAAGCTACATCACTAAACCAGAACCCAGATTTTCCTGTTTTGTTGCTGGTTTCTCACCTGTACAATGGTTGGGTTGTCTCCTGACCCGATCAGGTAACGAGGGTTACTCCAAATAAGATCTGAGAACGTTGCTGTGTCTCCTTTCTCCACAGCTTTCCGAAGCTTGGCTGTGAGATCCTGAGTCCGTGGACTTTTGTAGCTGTTGGCTCTCTCCTTATTCACAGTGTCGCTCTCAGGGGAGCACAAACCATCTATCAACACACAAATCACTCCTTTCTAGATACATTCTTTCCATGATCACCATCTGCACATCCAGGCCATGAAAATGATGCTTTTAATCTAAACCATGTATTAATTTGGCATCTTTAATACACAGGAGTAAGGAAACAACTCAATAACAAGACATTTAAATACACTAGTTGTTAGTAATAGTGAGGGAGAGGAAAATGATGAATCAACTTGTAAAAGTGTTTCAGACTTTAATAGGGACTGGTAAACTTTGTAATTACCAGTCTGCTCCCATCCAAATTTAAAAGCAAAATTCAGCAAGAAACAACCATTTTCTGATTGTTAAAATTGCTTCTGCAGTTCTATAAATCCTAAATCACTTTAATCTAGCAACTGGGAACACTGTGAAATATGATCAGTGCTCACCGTTTTATTTCTGAATGTACAAATTTACTTAAGAACTGAGTACAGTTTGAATATACTGTGCAATTTTATCAGCATCTTGCTAAACCTGAAAATCCTGAAGTCCATGAGTAAAACTGAATCCTAACAAATATGACCATGGAATACTAAGCAAGGTATCCATGAAGACCATTACCTACATTTCAGCTTTAGAAGAGTAGCAATAGTACTTTACATTTAAAACATTTTCCACACGTTCAACATTTCTATACTTAAAATAAAAGTTCTCTTAAACTTCAATTTATTCAGTGCTTCACCTTTGAATTTTTTCTGTTATTAGTGTATTGGTAAAGCATTTGTTGCTTCTCTCACAAAAAAAAAAAATCAATGCTGTCTATTGCATCTACTGTAGAGAGATGAAGTTCCCCACTTACCTCTGTTAAATGATCCCATTTTCACTGGAGACAAACATAAAGAGGACTTGCCTGGAGATGGGAAATAATCACAGATTCCTTTAGCAAATTTCTCAGCATCCTCTCTGTTTGTAAAAGCTTTAAAACGGGAACCCTTAATCAGCTTAACAGCCTGGAGAGCTTCCTTCCTATCTTCATAAACATGTATCCTCTCTGCAACAAGAACCACCACAGTTAGATTGTTTCAATAATCTCAGATTTCAATTCCTAGACAGATTACAGAATTCCTACACTATCATTCCAGCTTTGGTCTCAGATTGTTTCTCTTCCAAACGTGACATAAAGGTCAAAAGTCCTTTTAAATCTTGTCCCCTGGAAACTGAGTAGGAGCCTCCCACACTCTCCAGGTAATGTCAGGTGATCCCTGCACAGGGCTCAGCCATTCCCATCAATCAACACCCTTTAATGGATGGGCCACCTTCAACACAGCATTTCACTTCCACATGGAAAAGCAAACTCAGCTCATTCACCCTGCATTACTTTTGATGCTGCTTTTTTCAGAAAGACCAACTTTGTAACTGATACACAACTTTAAGATCTCTACAGAGTATCTCAGATAATAAACAAATCCTTCTTCTTCTCCTTTAAATGATATTGTTCAAATAAGGATATCTTAATGTACTTTTTCTTAGTAAGAATTCTTAGTACTGTCTCAGAGGAAATAATCCTGTGCATTACTCTACTCCTGTCAGGAACAGAAAGGAAGATGTGAGAACTTTTAGAAGGGATCATTTAAGCTTCAACGGATGACAATATAAATAGTTTTTTGATTGTTTATTTACTTTTTATTCTTGAGAGGGATTAAAGGCACAGGATGGGTCCAAGAGTAGCAATAAGAAATAATATTCTCCATCTGAGCTACACAGGGTAGAGGATCCTCATATATAGGAACTGCAAAGGCAAACACCTGGGATGCCTTGAACTGTTGTTTCTTTGCCTTAGAATAAGTATTATTTATAGGAACAAAGAAATACTTCAAACAATGCTTACAATACTAATGCAGTGGTGTTCAGAACACCTGCTACATAAAAGAACTCTACTCAGCCATAACCAAAATGCTTTATCACTGGAAATAAGGGAAGTGAGTATTTACCATTCCTGGCCAGTACGTCATCATAAACTGGGCAAACACCATAGAACAGTGGAGGATCTCTGGATGGTGTCTGAGCAGAGATTTGTGAATCTCCAGCACCACAGGCTGGAGCTGAACAGTTCATGAGTGTCACAGCATCTTCTTCTGGAGGGTTCAGGCCCACACAGTACCCAAAGTCCACCTCCTCAGCAGCACTTCCATGGCTGCTGTGACTCACTAGGACATTTCCAGCAGCCTCCTCTGGCAGGGCAGACCCTTCCTCCTCCAGGGCTCCTTGCTGCTCCAACAGTGCCTGAGCCAATTTTTTTTCAAAAATAAACCTTGTAGTTGCAGTAATGGGCCCACATTTCAGTCCTGCTCTCACAATCTCTTCTCTAAGCTCATCGTGGCTGAGCTTCTTTAATCGGGATAATATTGTATCCATTGTTATTGCACCTACAGGAAAGGCAACAAAGAAGAGGAGAAAAATTGTAAAAACCAAAACTTCTTCTGCTACTTAAATGGTGTACTAAAGCAAAGGAAACAATGCCTCTTAACGATTTCTTGGGATTCTGAAAAGACCCTTGCGGTGCAGAAAAATCAGATTTTTCAATCCAATGTTTTTAAGCTACCAGACCCACAGCTCCTCTCTCGACCACTTAAAAGAGTATTTACAGCTTACATTCTGTTCTTGGTAGTCCTTTTTCAATTTCTTCTAGAGTGAAAATTCAATCTAGAGCATCTACTCATTAAAATTAATGACAGGCTGAGAAATATTGACCAGAAGGCACAATACAAGGACAGGAGCAGCAGTCAGCCCCCAGACAAGGGGCTGCACCTCCAGCTAAAGGCACAGAACTATTTCTAGTATTTCCTCAGGACTTTCTGGCTGACAGAAGTCATGGGGACAAGCACAATGCAGCAGCCAGGGCAGGCTTTCTCTGGCTGTGATGCAAGGCTGGAAATATGTACACAGCATGTTGTTTCCCAGGCCTGTTTTGAGAGCAAACAGCCACAAGACAAAAACAACTGATCTTTTCAGATCTCCCTCTCCAACAGAAAACAGAAGCTGGGAGAATTTCTCCATTTCCAAAGGAACATCCTTCTCTCTGCTATGATCCAATTCCCCAGGCTCATGTCCCTCCATGTAATCCACGCTGACAGCTTCCACACTGGTCAGCAAGAAGACACTAAAACCAAGCTGATGCCAACACAAATTCCTTGCTCTGAAAAACACAGCTGAAAAACACAGGATTTGGGCAGCTCCAAGAAGCTTTCCCATTATTTCATCAGAACTGCAGCCATGTACCTGCAGGCACTCCCCTGGCACACAGTGCTCAGGAAGGGAAGCTCCAGACAGGAATGATTCAGCTGTGCTATTCCCTCAGCCTGCTTCACTCCTGCCTTGCACTGCCATTTCATGAGCCTTGTTCTGCTTTGGACAGGGTGCACGGCTGTTTTAGTACTTTATTTTCAATTTTAGGTTTCATCCCCAGTTAATGAAACTTAAGACTACTTTTTGTATATTTAAAAAACCCAAATGCACACAGTAAGTTTTTGCAGTTTTCAGCAGCAGTCAAAACAGCACCACATGATGTTTCACTGCAACCTGAGTTAGAACAAACACATTCCTAGTATTAGGAAACACTATGAAAATGTACTTAATGCCAAACTTCAATAGCCCTTCAATTATCACAAGCCAACAGTCATGTGAGGGTTGTTTCCTTGGAGGGACATTTCCTTTGGGAGCTGTCTCTTTTTTTATGAATATCTTATTTTGAATGCCTGTGGTTAGAGAACAATGTAACCTCAGCCCCTGAACATTTCACAAGTATTAACTGGAATCTCGCTGAAACAATGGGAAATGAGAATATTTCCAATTAAAAACCCCACCGAAGAGCAGCAGAGCCACAGCTGATGCTGCTGAGCCACTTCCCCAAGGTATTGTAGCTCCCCTGTGATTCCTGAGCCTCCAAGCAACCTCACTGTTTCGATTATCTGACTTGCCCACAACAGATTATCTGACTGCAACAACAGATATGAAAGATCCTCTTACTTGTTTTCAATTCTTAATCTTCTATTTTTTAAAATAAAATTTGATACCAGTATGTCTTAATTAAGGGATGTGCCCCTAAGGTCAATTAAAATATCCAAACTTGCTATTTTAAGGATTTTCCTTTTGAGACTGCCTAATTGTAAAACCAGAAAAAGATGAAAACTCAGGGGTGAGAAAGTTCACTGCAAACACAGCTCAGTGAAAACACTCTGAGCAGTCAACATAATGCTTTAAAGAATTAGCTGAGAAATGCTCCTATTTTTAAGGCTCAGAACCAGCACAATCATTCTGCAGAAGAGCAGACCTGTACATATATATAATTAATGTATGGAGAGTAGACAGGAACACACAAAAATCCTTCCTGCCTAGTGGGTAAGCAAAGAAATGCTGTGAGGGAGTGATTTCTCTGCTTTCTCATGTTTTGACAGAACCTGGTACCTAAATCTTAGTGCTCAAAATTTTGTCTGTTAAAAAAAAAAAGGAAAGTTATTTATTTTGTGTACCTATTACAACTCTGGCACAACTGAATCAAAATGAGATGGCAAAGCAGACCAGCAGTGAAGAATGAGGTTTAAGATCTGCTGGTAGTATGAAGAGTTTTCTACAGGGTGTTTGGTGTGGAAATAGGGAAAACATTGTTGGAGTGACAACACAGAACTCTCACAAAATCCATTTGTGTTCTGACAATGAGATTTCAGCTAATTTAGATTAGCAATATTGGTTTTTAATTTCATTACCTATTTTAATCTGTCCAAAACAAAATGTGTGACCTGCAAACCTGAGAAAGAGCAACTGCTCATACTGAGATAATCCTCTGCCCGTTACGTGCAGGTAAAAAATGAGATTATTTGAACCATAAAATGCATTATATAACTAAAAGTGATCCAGAGCACAGCCAGCACTGAGATTGCTGCCTCTTCTAGTTCAGCACGTAAGGCCTTGCGAGTTACCTTTGCAAATATGAATAACTGCTTTAACAACAACATGTTCTAGGGTTCTTCCATATCAATCAAAACCTGGAAGAATCAGCAAGAATTGTATTTTCCTTTATCTCACTGGGTCAGAATGAAACAGCAGAATCTGCTTCCAAAAAAAATTAAGAATAGACCCAAGACAGAATGAACGACTGACTTCTAAGGATGGCAGTATTATTTTAGTCCACTACTCTCATTAAATCTCTCAATAAATGAATAATATAAGAAAAACACTCTTTTTGGCTGGGTTGTTTTTGTTGGGTTTTTTTCCGAGGCAGGAATAGAGAGTCACATCCTGTCTTTGGCCATATTCGGCTGATAGGATTTGCATATGTTAGAGCAACCGTGGCTCCGCGATGGGGTGATTTGTCTGTACCGCCTGTGGGCAAATGAGCCACCAGTTCTGAACTACGTGGCTGAAAGGGAACTGCTGAACAAACTTGAAATAAGCCACGGGAAAAGAAAAAAGGGAGGGGGGAAAAGGGGCAACTTTTCAGGGAGGAGAAACGCACACCTATGTCCAGACCCGGACGGGCAGGGCGCGGGGGGGATGCGGGAGCAGCAGCAGCAGCAGCGGCAGCAGCAGCAGGGCCGCGGGAGCGGGGCCGGGGCGGAGCCGCCCCTGCCGGAGCCGGCGAGGCCCGGCCGTGACAAAGCGGGAAGGGGAACGGGGCGGCGGGGCCGGGCCCGGCGGGGCCCGCGGGCTCTGGGGGGCGGGCAGGGCCGCGCGGCCTCCCCGGGCGGTGCCCGGTGCCCGCTCCCGGCCCCGCCGCGGGGCGAGGGGCAGCACCATCCCCCGGCCTCCCCCGAGTCTCTCACCTGGGCGGCTCCCGCTGCAGCGCTGGCTCCCCGCGGCGAGCGGCGCCGGGGCCGAGTGGGGAGCCGGGGACGCGATGGGGGTCGGGGAGGAGATGGCGGCCGCTGCCGCCCGGCGGCCGCCCGGCCTCCTGTCCCGCAGCCGCAGCAGCCAGCCCACGGCGCCGATGACGGCGCAGGCGGCCAGGAGCTCCCAGCACGGCCATCGGCCCCAGCCGGCTCCCCAGAGCGAATCCCAGCCCCCGGCGGCCCCGACCCACCGCTCCATGCCCGGCCCGCGGCCCGCCCGCCGCACGCCGCCGTGCCCGCACGCCCTCAGGGACGGTACCTCCGCGGCCTCGCGGCTTCCAGCTCCTCCGCCCCGCGCCCGCCCCCCAACAGACGCGGCGGCGGCTCCGCCCGGCGCTGACGGGGCTCCTCCGCCTGCCTGGGCCTCACCGTGACCGCGGCTCCCGGGCGGCGGGGAAGGGCCGGGCAGGCCGAGGGAGCGGAACACGCGGCGGAGCAGCCGCAGCCGCCGGGCGGGCGGGGAAGGGCCGGGCAGGCCGAGGGAGAGCGGTGCCGCTGCTGCGGGGGAACACACGGCGGAGCAGCCGCAGCTGCCGGGCGGGCGCTGCCCTAGGCCGGGACAGGCGGGCAGGGTTTGAACTGCAGCAGCCCTGGGGACCGGGAACACACGGGCACTTCAGAGGCCGCTCTAGAAAGGTTCCGTCCGGGTATTAACCTTAAAATGCTGCAGCAGTCTCGTATGAGCCATGAAGGTGGAAAACCAGGGAGCAGGAGGCCTCTAGTGCAGGAGAACCATTCCCTGCACAGACGTGAACCAGCCCTCCCAGCAAGTGCAGCATTCCTGCCTTAGGGTACAGGCACCTGCACTATGTGCAGGGCAGGCACTTGGTGGTTTAAATTGCTGTCCTTAAGAAAATAGTATTGCTTTAACTCACACTGTTTAGTATTGCAAGGAAGGTACAGGAATTTCTCTCCTCAGTTTTAATTTGCTAAATTAGAATGAAGATGAAATTTCTGCATTGTTCCATTTTGTACACTACACGGGCTGAAAAATTCAGGCCAAGGAATTGTGTTTCTTCCCTGATGAGTTCAGCTAACTGAGAAAAAGAAAATATAATGGAAATACAAACACAATGAAGTTTAGATGTGTGAAAAATCAATACACAATAATGTTGTCTTTCAAAATAAGATTTTTTTTTCCTTAAAGGTGGCTACACAGCATATTCAGCATCCCAACACAAAAATTACTGTCCAAAACCAAAGAGAAAATGGTAACTCTCTCGAAGCAGAAACAACATGGGGCCCTTTAGCAAAAATAGTTTATTGCACAAAACTTTTAAAGGAATCCCTATGCACATAATTTTTATAATCAACATGCTTTGTATGATCATAAACATTAATTGTACATAGTGTAACTCCTCCAGCCCCTGGGTTATCCATTCTTCAAGAACATGGAATTATTAACTTCTATCTTTACAAATACGGCCTAAGCAGACATTACTGAATGTCATACGTGAAATAGACCATTTCATTTACAATATCCAGAACATCTTTCCCTCCCCTAGAAATCTGTGCATCTGTATTGGAAATGAGGCTGCCCAAGACCGAAGTGTTGCTCATTAGTAGGAGGCAGAGGGATCAGATGACAACTGTTGAGCATTAGTAATTCCTCTGGACAGCAATTGCTTTCACAGAAAATACTTAAAGGCTCTGATCACAGCAAGTCACATGCAACTATTCCCACTTTCCTCATAAAGTTAATAAAATGTACATCACAAGCTTCTGCATCACCAGGAGTGAATTTGTCATCCTTAAGGTAAATTTATATTGGTAATACCACCTGTCCCCAGCACACCTCTGATGTTGTCACAGCTGACACTAAAATAGCTGTGCCACTGCAGTTCTCTCCCCTAAGGAGGAAAATATAATCCATGACAATATGAACAGTAGAACATTCATCCTGGATATTACTTTACACATGTGAAAATCCCATAGATTTCTGCTAGGATATTGCCTGAATAAACACTATGGGATCAGATCCTCCTGCTGCATGAGTGGATAGGGGGCTCAGCTGATCCCAATACAGTGCACAAATATTTCCAAGAAATCTGGAAGACAACAGAATGGAGCATTATGCAATATTCAGCAATGCCAGAGACTCAGTAACATTTTACTCTTTTGTAGGGTTTTTGCTGGTCTTTGTTGTGATTTTTTTTCAAATGCACAGTTATTCAAGAGCCCTCAAAAACTCAACAGCATCTGAAAAAATAATGCTGCACCATTTACCAGCTTTCAGCACTGGGAAACATTCTCACATTGCAGTGACATTTCTCCTTCATTAACTAGATTTGGTTTAGTACACAGCATCCACTAAAGAAACACAGAAAATACATTCTATTGCAGTGCTTGAGAAAGTAAAATAAAATTTTAAGAGATTAGTCTTCAGATTCTCCTGATTATTTGGCAGTGCTGTGACAGGCAGAGGGGAGACAATTTTCATTCCTACAGCTAAGTTATTTTATTGCCTAGACAGCAGAGACCTGAAGCTTTGCAGACTGAGCATGGCCAGCCTCAGGGTGAGGCTTTTTAATAAAGCAGCAACTATTTCTCTGGGTCATTAAAACATAGCTGATGAGCTTCAAAAAATGGCCTTGCCTTTATCACACACTGCATCTCCTTTAGAAGACCTCCCAGTGACTTCTGTAACTTCACTTAGTACCTCACCAGATTTAGACCCTCTGAAGTCTCCCTGTCCTTCATTTAAGTAAATGACATGGTGTTTGTAGAAAAAGCACATGGTGAATGTAACAGGACAATGCCCAGTGTCCAGGTACTGCCAGCAGCAGCTGGGCCAATGCAGAATCTAATCCACAAGAGCTCCCTCATCTTGGAAAGGGAAAAACACATCTAAGGCAGATTGTGCAAGCTCAGATGTCTTCAGGAGCTAGTGAGAAACTGCAGCAGGAGGCAGAATGGATACAAAAAGGAGAGCTGACATTCAGAACAACTAGGAAAGTTTCTAAAAATTCTGGCTTCTTTGATACCAAATAAAACCTTTATCCATACAACCACTGCTGAACTAACAGAACATAGTGGATTCTGAACTGTAGGCAATGTATTTAATAAAGTGAACAGCATCATTAACGCTGCACAAGTATTATTTTAAATCCTGGACATTTGGTAGTTTTCTTGTACTGAATATATTATTCATTACAGTTTATTTTTATTTCTTTAACAATACTGTGGTTTGGTTTTTTCTTCTTTGAGCTTAATATACAGGCAACTTCAAGAACATGACAACAGCAAGATAATCAGTACCATTTACTCTACAAAGCAGACTGCAGCAGTGTGCAGACATGTCTTAAGCTAGTTTGTAAAGCTTTTGATTTTGAATTGTTTGGTAAATCCATCTGATGGGCATCTAATACCACATCAATGCATTTCTTCCTTTACCAGTTGCAAAACCTTGACTGTCAGCATCACTTGACTTTGATCCCAGTAAAAGCTAAGTTAAAATCCAGTAGCTGCAGGGCATGAAATCATTCAGTAAAAACATTTATAGTGCAAAGTGTTCAACTGGACTAGAGCTTGAAGTGGTAGCTACAAGAAATCAGACTTTGTATAAATATAGGTGGGTTTGGGAGTTTTGTTTGGTTTTTTTTTTTCACCTTACTGCTAAACAAAATGCAATATCCTTCCCCCTCCTCTGCAACAACCAAACCCAGAAACAGCGACAGCCTCTTTGGAAAAATACATGAACTAGAATTTTTTTTCCCAGCTTTTGCATCTACTTGTACTTAACAGATTTTTTTTTTTTTGTGTGAACATCAAACTACAATGGATATAATTGACTTGTTTTAAGGACAAAAACATTCTAGTACATGAGTAACCACTAAATCTTCCAAATACCCTAACACTGAATTTTAGAGTGAGGAGAGGGCTGGCTTGTCACTGCACTATGAGCCACATGGAGCAATGGGACCAAAGGAAGGAAACTTAAGTGAGCTGCTTTAAAAATAACTTAGTCAAGGTGCTCTGCAGAGGGACTGCCACAATACCAACACTTCCATTCACCCTGGACACCTTGGAATAGAGGGTGCAAAAAGTAGAGGGAGCGTGTGGGAGAAGATAAAGCTATTAAAAATAACAATTTTATAGGCATTATAATTATGTCTTTTAAAGTAAAAATAATTACATTTCTAAAAGCTCTGGCTTTAGGGGCTGATTTCCCTAAGCCATTTGTACAGTATGTCAAAGAAGAGCAAACTTAAACATAACATTAAAACAATGACAGTAACAAAACCCCTCATTGTAGCCTTAACTTACAGTATATAAGCATATTAAACCAGATATTCAAAATCAGAAAATTATGATTTTTTTTCTTATGTATATATATATATATATATATATATTTTACACACATACTTTTAACTGGGTGTCTACTTCAAAACTTGAAATAAAAAGGTGCAAAGTATTTGTGCAGTGAAGCAAAGCTCACTACTGGCCTGTGACTGTAAGAGAAAAACATCAGCAAACGTGCCAGGCAAATCTGCCAAAGATACCAATGCTCTGCACTGCTTGTCTTAACAGCCTTGTTTCTTCTGCTATAGGTCAGAGGTCATCTTCAAAACTAGAAATGGCTTACAATAACTTATTTTCCTTCAAATACAGATGTCTATAATCTGCATTTCAAAAATAAGAGGTTATAGGAGGGACAGGAGAATACTCAGCATGTCCAGTTCTCAACCACTGCTAATGGCTGAACATGAGAACTTGTTTTTCACTGTAGTTTGGCTACTATCCAAGATGAGGGGAAAAAATACATCCTACTCCCACAAATGAAAAAAGAAAACCAAACAAGAAAACCTAGATGTTACATAATTAACAGTAATTCCTTAACAAACTCACCCAGATTGTACAATTACATACTTGAAACCAGATGCTCCTCTTGACCTCATTTTAAATCTTCATCTCAATCTCTTACTAAACCCTCAAATGAGCTAGATTCACCACTTGGCAGTACCCAACGTGACAGAACTGTTTCAAACAAACCCTTAGAATAGCACATTCTGCATTTACTATTCCATCAGATTCTAAATTGGTGCCCTTTGCTTCTACAGGCAAAAGCACAACTCTGAACACCATTTAAAAAATGAAATAAATTATTTTTATAAAGATTTGTTTATATACTTAAAGCAATAGGAAGAAAGACAACTGATAAAGAGGTTATAGTGTCAAAGCTTCCTTGTCACTAACACTACAATTCTCTTTCTTTTCATCTGCAGTAGGAGTCTCCTGCTGGTCTGATGCACTTGTAGGACTTGTAGAAGTAAGGTCCATTAACTTGCCCTCAATCTGAGTCCATGAAGACATTGATTCATGTACTGTAATGGTGTGTTCCTCCATCTGCCGCTGAAGGCTGTCCATTTCTTGCCTTTGGATTTATTGAGAACAAAAAAAGCCAAAATTAGCAAGCAGAAAACTGACTGCTAAATGCAAGACCAAAAAATTACTTTTCTGATTTTTGATACCTACTCCAAGGCTACTTAAGATATAGCTGTATACAAGAGAGAGAAATCTACAAGAAGCTTAAGAACAAAACAAATACCATGCACTTGATTAAAAAATATTAATAGCTGGTTTTGATTTTTTTCTGCTGTGTACAATTCAGGATGGATATTTTGTTTAGTTTATTGTAAAGTCTTCTTTCACTATGGCAGTGACCATATAAGTAAGCACTCACAAAGGCAGAACATCCTACTGTCCTAAATATAGTCCCAATAAATAATTAATTTTACAAATCCTTTTTTCCTCATGCTGGCAGCTGGTTTCCTGCAAACATTTTTAAGATTCCTTACTATGGTTTAAAACAACAGGCCATACTTTAGCTGCCGGAGACAGCTGTTCAGGTTCTTCAGAGGCTCCTTGCTCACAGCTGTTGGTTTCAGCAGCTCCTCCAGCAAGGCAGCAGGCACTGGACAATCAGGAATCTTGACTGGAGTCACTGGATTGGAAGAGTTATTCTCGCCTTTCAGTTCTTTCCTCTGGTTAAAGGAAAAAAAAGGAGTCAGAAACACAATTTAATTCATCAATATAATTTTTCCCACCTAGAAAGAGTCCCACGTCACACTACTGGTGCACATCTGCACTAAGGAGCAGGAATCACAGGCACATTCATGTTAGGTTGTTTAGGAGCACTAGTAGGGACACAAAAAGCATCTCTACTTCACAAAAATTGTTCTTTCTATTTAAATACCTTCTTCATCTTGCCATGCTTCAGGTCCAACTTCAGCTGCTGGTTTTGCTGCAGCAGTGACTTCATGCTGTTCTTCAGTTCAGTCATTTTAGCCTGCAGCATAAACTTATCCTTCTGAGTTGCTGACAGGTCTTCCCTCACCATCTCTAACTCAGTCTTGATGTTCTAAATGGGAGGAGAATCAATGTGATGTAGAGAAACAGCATAAAAATTCCAGCCAACTAATGTTTTTATAAACTTTTCAATTTCCAGAGGAAACTAGCAGAAAAAAACAACACACAACAGTGTATGAAACTGTTTGCTGTTTGAAACAAATTTGCCAGATTTGGCAAATGGTAGAAAATCAGAGGTTGGGTTAAAAGAAAGTCAGTAGTCTATTTTAATGGCATAGAGGTTGAAGAACTACAAAGGCAAGAGCACAGTCAAAATAAAAATTCAGAAAAAAAGTCTAATTATCGTTTTAAAAAATAAAAATATAGTTTTAATTATCCCACTACAGCAATCAAAATTTCCAGCCATCAGAATTGGCTGATTAAATACCTGCAAGACAACTTGTATCCCTTCTAACTCCTTGTGGCTGCGCTGTTCAGTCATGTCCAGCTGCTGCTTAAGTGTTTCAATTTCTCTTTCTTTTCGTTCCACTTCCCACTTCAAGTCTTCCACCTACCAGGGGAAAAAGAAAATACATAATTGGAATTATGTACAGGTACAATCAACCACAAAATCCCAAATATATTCTTATATCTCATGAAAACATTCTTAAGAAAACCTAGCAAAACTATTAAATATGCTGAATTAAAGCCAAAGTCATACAATGGAATAGAAATACAGGTACACATAGTAAGTGTTCACTTTTTACCTCTTGGCTTATTAGAGGCTGTTCACTAAGTTTGTCATCCAGGTTTTTCTGCAGAACTTGGAGCTGAGATGTGGCTTCTGCCAGCTCTTGCTGGAACTGAGACACCTCCTGGGAATGTTTTTCATCCTCTACCCTGCACAGCAAGATTAACAGACACAGCAGTTACTCAATCTGTTCTTTAAAACAAGAACTTCACTGGGTTAGCCAGTTAACTATAAATGACACAACTGTGCATGGAACCTGGTTAATCACAGCTTTCACTGAGGGCTTTGCCAACACATTCATAGAGCAAGAGTTAAATCACAAGAAGATTTTATGAAAGATATGTATAAATTCTTGTGCACCAGTAAAAGTCCAATTACAAACAAATGATTATGTAGGAAAAAAAACCCCACAAAACTAAAACCCTGTCAGCAATTTTGCTTTGTTTCTGGAGGAACAGACTTAAGCTAATATCTATTTTCATGTAGGTCTGATAGTTTCCTATAATTAAGAAAAAAATTATATAGGAGCAAACTGAATTTTAATACATTGTGGAACATAGTCAATAATCAAATTAATTCTCTATGTAGTTCCTCAGGGATGTAAAAGAGAGAAATAATAGGATATATATAAAATGTTAATCCTTACTAGCAATGTGAAATAGTAGAAGTGTGTGGTGAAAGTAGAAAAAAAAGAAAATAGTGAAGCCTAGAAACAGTGTACCAGAATTATAAAGAGAGAAAAATGCAGATATTTGCTCAGAGTCCAAACAAGCATCCATGGTCAGGTTCTGCTGAGGAACATTCAACATAATCCACTCCAAAGCGGCAAACCCAAAAATTCACTGATGTATGGCTTTTTGAGAGGATTTGTTTTAATTATTGTTCTTTTTGAGATATTTACTTACTGCAGCTTGTCCACCTCAGCCTGCAGGGCCTGGACCAGCAGCTCTTTGGCGTGGAGCTCCTTCTTGATCTCGCTGAGCTCCAGCATCGCTGCGCGGTGGTGTCGCCGGTTGTGGGCTGCATCCGCTTTGGCTGCTGCTTCCTAACAGGACAACAAGATACAGGTTTACTTTGTTTTTTCTCTCAGGTGAATAAAAAAGGACAAAACAGAGGAGACATCAACTGGTCTTTCAGCCACTGGCCATCCTGACAGACCCCCTGCAGGAAGTAGGATGTTACAAAACATAGATTTCACTTCAATATACTTTTTAAATACCTTTAAATCGCATCATAAGTAAATAAAAGGATGAGCCATTACCTGCTTCTGAAGCTCTTTAACTTTTAACTTTTCCTTCTCTAGGGAAGCCTGTAAAGCTTGAATAAGTTGTTGCATTTGCTGATCCTCTTCCTCTTTCCGCTTTAGGACTGCCTGAACCTGTAACACATCACAAAACCAAATGCCTGCTTTGTGTGGGCTCATTGGAAGTAGAGGAAATACAAACACAAGCCAATGCAGGGATTGCAGAACAACTCTCTGCTGTTCACTGATTACTCTTTCCACATGGTACCTTCAACCTTACAATGGTTAAATGGTAGCACATTGCCTATGCCCACATGAATGTATTGGAATAAAAATTATTTACCTCAATGAATCCATATGTAACACATATGGATTTGGTATGTTCCAAATACCTACGCTTTCACTATTGCAAATATTGTAGTGCGATTTTATTAATTTTTTTTCTAAAGAAAACTCTGTTTAGTGCCAAGTCCCACTTCTGATCTCTTGTTCAACCCCCATATTGATGCTGTTACACAACACACAGGGGACCCAGAGTTGGAGAAAATGCACCAGCTTTGTCTCATATGAGCCAATTCCCTTCTGAAGTTATTACATCAAAAAGTGAAATACCTGTAGATTCAATTGTACCAAGTCTGCCTCTCTTTTTGCTAATGCTGTTTCAAGGATATTGTTGTGTTCCCTCAAAGCAGCGTTGGACTGGCTGAGACCTGTAAGTTTTCCACGTTCATGCTCCAGTTCAAGGGCCAACTTCTTATTAATTTCTTCTAAACGTTTTATCTTCTTCCTGAAGCCTCTAGATTCCTGAAGCTATAGTCAAAGAAAAACACAAATCAAACAAACATAACCAAACAGCTTCAGGCTACTATCCAAAAAACTTGTAAGTTAAACTCATTAAGCATCTTGTTTTTCCAGAGTGGGATTTCTTTTTTCATTTCTTTTTTTCTTTTTTAAATGAACATTAAAAAATAAGTTCACTTTGGTATTTTTTTCTGTTGGAAGACTAAAATGCTTGCTAGAAAGAAGAATCCAGGAGTACTGTTCAGATGCAGATCCAGAGCAGTTGATATATATAATTTTTTTGTGCCACTCTACAACTGAACACCATCACCAGCATCACTGGGGATCCATGACTCCCAGCAGTTCACTAATGGTTTATGTATCCTCACTGTCTCATGACCAGACACAGCTGGTATCTAATACAGGAACCACTCTTCTCTCTAATCCTCTTTCCCTATAGGACAATGACTCATGAAACCACAAAGAACCAGCACAAGGCAACAAAATTTGCAAGTACCACTGACATGATGTTTCCTATCCATGATTCTGATTTTCTCCACCACTGGAATAAAATTTTGGTACAATTTTTCCCTGTCTCACAGGCACTTTTTACTGTCATGTGCCCATCTACCAAGCAAATTCAAGCAATCACCTCATCTTCAAGTTCCAGCACTTTCTCTCTGTATTCTTCAAGCTCCTGGCTGGTCAGTGAAATCACTTCTTGCAACTCTTTTTCCAGCATCAACTTACTGCTGCTCAGAGCTCGCAGTTCTGTCTTCAGAGCTTGGATCTTCTCCTAAAGACAAGAGGGTCACACATGATTAGTGATGCATCACCCATCTTCAGGAATCACTTCTGCTTTGGTTAAAAACCTGCTTCTCTAGAAAATATGAAACAAGGTGCTAGTGTTTAATTTAAAGGTCTTGGTCAGACTTTTCCACCCCTGCATCCAGCTACTGCTGTAGGTTTACTTGATATCTTGCTCCATTGGTTCATGAAATTGGAGCTTTCCTTAGTAAATTAATTTTCTTGTTGCAGGCCTAACATATATAAATAAGCTATGGCTACCTTGAAAAACTTTTAGCTGTCAATGAGAAAAAAACAGTAAGAGCTAGAATCCTGGAAAACTTTTAGATACCAACCCTTAAAAAAAAATTAAACAATTCCACCAAAAAACCAGCCAACAATAAAAATTTAATCAGTAAATCTAGCTTGCCAAATCATAGTTAAAGAAGTTCTCAGTGCTCAGAACCCTGACACCATGCTCTTATCTAGCTTTACTTTCCAAATATTTTCATCACTTCAGGGTGAAATAGGATTTCAAGACTTATAGCTCTGTCTTTGTACAGTGTCAAAGGACATCTGCATACCTGAGCAATCTGGTCATTCCCACCATCAGTAATTTGTGCTTTTAGTTTGCTCAGTTCTGCCTCAGCAGATTCCTTTGCAGTAAGAGATTCCTGCAGCCTCCGACTGAGAATGCTGACTGCATTCTCATAAGCTTTGTGTTTTGCTTTCATCTCTTTCTGAGCACTTGTCAGGTCTGACCCGAGACGCTTCATTTTCTGTTTCTGCTCTGTAATGGCCCTGGTGTGAAAGGAAAAGAAAACATCAGGTAAAACCAAAAGCTCCTTGACAAATAGTACTACAAGATTAATTTTTCACATGACCCAACAAAACCCAACATCTGAAAGCCAAATATGAAAACCAGATGCTGTAGTTCTTTTGTCTGTGCTAGAAGAACACTTACTTTTTTGCTTCTTCTTGCATTTGTTCTACTTGTTGTTTTAATGCCTGATTTGCCTCAGCAAGAGATTCCATTTGTTCCTTATCGAACTGCAAAGACTTAACAGCAAGGAAAAGAAGACCCATGAGTGTAAGAACAAAAGCATGTTTGCTGTGATGTTTGATTATAAAAGAAAAATCATGAAATTTCAAAATTATTTCCATCTCTAAATATAACTTGCTCTCCAGTCCTCCATATTCTCTTTCCCTTTTATTTTCTCTTTAACTCTTTCCTTTGAGGCCACCACTGTTAACACATAAGAGTATTTGGACCTTGTTCTCAGATGGAGTTCACTGTAGGAAAGTGCTTCCACATCAGTCTTCTACCACTCCTGTAGTGCTTCTCCCCACTAACATGAGATGTTAGTAAGCAGTCATGCATTTACAGAATTTTGGTAGGTATATGTTGAAATGTCTAGACTATTTTAAATATATAACCAAGACTATTTTAAATATATAACCAAGAACATTAACTTGAAGGTGGTCATTCTGTTTCTTAACAAAGTTACCAGAAACAGCAGTGTATCCTGGATGTAACACTCTCCAAAGCCTTACACCTTCCATACCTGCAGGCGTGTTTCCATATCATCTCGTTCTTTCTGCACTGACTGGAGGTGATTTTCTAGTTCCACCATCTGCTGGTGAACCTGAGATACTTCCTTCTGTAGTTTTGAATGCTCAGATTCGAGTGACTGTTTCTCAATTTGGATTTTCAGCAGCTCCTTTTTTATCTCCTTCAGCTCCGAGTCCAGCCGCTTCTTTGTCGCTTTCAGCTCACTGATGAGCTGGTCCTTGGAGCTGGCATCTCTTCGGTAAGCTTCCACCATCACCTTGCACACAAGAGTTTCAAGAGGACAATGTCACCTCTGTTTCAGCTTTGCAAATTTTTTACTAATTTACTAGAAAGTATTTACTGATATTCTTTTAGTTTGAGGGGGTGGGGGTGCCATACAAACCAGCACCAGCTTCTCTATGATATTTACTCTGGTTCAAAGGCTTTTATGCAAGCTCAGATATCAAATAACAGCTCATATTAGCAGTTTAATAAATGAAACACTTTAATGTTCTCTGCAGTAAGGGATACTCTTCTTCACATTCTTTATGGAAACTGCATTATGTGCCACTTTTAATAACCAAACTAATTGTCAAAAATTAACCATCCTACGCACATAATTAGTAACTTTTGCCATGAGAAGAGGGTTTAACTATGACTGACAGTTTAAACAGCCTTCCCAAACTTAAATATAACAAGCTAAAACAAACTTTGACATTAGGTTAATAAGCAATCAAGCAGCAAATTAATGGTGTCACCTTATAAATAAGACACATATATGTGCAACACTAATGACATATCCATTTCAAATTACTGTTTCAAAACTGTGTACATTCAGAATAAAATTTGCAATAAAGCACTTATTTACCATCTAATTACGGCAATAATGAAGCAACTATTATTTTTCAAAGCTGCAAGGAAATGACAACACTTGAACATTTACATGAGTGCTTTTGCAAAAGTAAATCTAATCAACAAATCAAAGACATTCTCTATGGTGCATCACTTGGCAAAGGCCTAAGCCCTATCAAAGCATGCATTTCTTGGTGGATCAGCTTTCACATTAGTTACAGACAGAAAATCAACTGAAAGTTATACATTTTCTGTATTTTAATGTCACAAAGTTCTGTGATACAAAAGAGAGATGTATATATCCTCAAAACCTTCAGAGAAGTACATGCCTTCGCTGTAAAAAAAAGAGTACTCCTTGGGTTTATGTATTTGAAATGTCTTTGGTTTTACTTACCTTCTCCTTCAGGAACTGTTCCTTCACTTTTTGAAGCTGTTTTTTGAGGCTGGCATTTTCTTGTTGCAGATTTTCCACCTGCCAGAGGGGCAAAAAGCAAACATTGCTTTATGTGCCAAATGTCATATTATACCTGATTTATTTGGTGAGCTCATCTGTCTGATTTGTAACAATTGGCTAATCTAACAAGGATCCTGTTCCTGACTAAGCATCTCAGTGGTTAGATAACACAACAGTTTGTACAGAAATACACTCACCAGATCACCACACTATGAACCAAATGACTGCATAAGAAAGATGTTTGGCCCACAATGCCACAGAAAAGAGCACACTACAAAATTACTACCCAAACTGTGACCTGTACTCCAAATTATTGTGTTTAAAACCTGGTAAGATTTCAGAAAGATCATTACCTGGCTTGCCTTGACTGCCATTTCCTGCTTCAGCTGCTCCAAGATTTCTGATGTTACCTCTGTACCTTCTTCAAGGCGTGTTGCCCCTTCATCAAGTTGCTCTTTACTTGCTTTTGCTGCCTGCAGAGCCACCTCCAACACAATCTTCTCATTCTGCAAATACTGGATTGTGTCATCCTTAGAAGCAGCATCACTCTGGAGCTCTTCTAGCCTGGCCTTTAGTTCATCATATTGTGTTTGCAGGTCATCCAGGGACTGCTCTTTGGTGTGCAGGGTCTCCTGGGCTAGAGTCAATTGCTTCATCAGGTCAAGGTGTTCTTGCTGCAAGGATTCAAGCTGCAGATCTCGCTGATGCAAAGTCAACTTGACCTGACAGGAAATATTTTAAAATTAAATTAGTACAAAACAAAAGTTATCTTTGCAAAAGCACTCTAATAAAAATCAAGTATTATAATTAATATTTCAGCCTGTAGGAGAAAACAGCAGAAGGTGAAAATATTTTTAACTTTCTGAGGCCACTTGTATTTGCTCTGTTAATTGTATTGACTGCCTTGAGCAGCATCTGTTACCTTACAAGCTAAGCAATGACCAGAATGTCAAACCTAAAATATTCATAATATTCATTGTATTCAAAAGTTTTACTTGAAAAATGTGTCCACAGCAAATTCAGGTAAATTCAGCATTATTAATAATACCATATCATGGCATGGAATATGTACTGAGCTATCACATATTTCATGTCACTTCAGCCCTTGACATGGTGCCTGCATAAGGTTACAAGGTTAAAGCAAGGCTCTGTAAAAGTATGTAATGATATCCTCACTGCCTGACAACTTTGAACATGGATCTGTGGTTCTTGTCTATACTTAGAATAATCACATACTGAATTCACTAAAAAAAACCCAGCATCTGGCAAGACAGTAGTTATGAAATTTTTAAAAAGTATTACTACTGTCATGGTTGGAAAAAAGGCCTTTTCACCAGGAACAGAATGACTTCAGTATGCACTTCATTTTTGCAGCAATCTTTCAGGTTTCAAAAAGAAGTTTAGAGGTCAGTATCTACTCACTATTGCTTTTTCTGCCAAACCAGTATTTTCCTTGGAATTCCTGGGAAGCTGATTAACAACAGTTTACCTGTTCCAATTCTTGCTCCAATGTTGCTGCAGAATCAGCCATTTTCTGAAGCTGTTCTTTCTCATCCTCAAACTCCTCCAGTTTTCTCTGCAAGTCTTCTTCCACCATGGTTTTGGCCTCCTGGATCTGCATGAAGGCAGCTTCCTGATCTAACATGTCAGCCTGCATAGAAAAAGCATGGAATCAACTTCAACAGTTTCAATGGAGGGGAAGGAGTGGGGAAAAAATAGGAAAAGAGAAAAGTAAATTATCAAGAAAATTTGTAGAGGAAAAACACAAACATAATTCTGATGTCTGCCTTACACACCTGTATGCCTTTACTGAAGTCACTCATTCCTACACTTAAAACACCTTAGAATAACGGTGAATGTCCTGCATACTTGTGACAATCTGAATTCCTATTAAATGACACCTTGTCCTTTCTCAGTTGATGAGCAAGACATGAAGAAAAAGAATCTTTACTAAAATTAAGCTGTTTGGAAAAATTCTAAACCAGAAGGGACTCCTTGGATGCTGTAGCTACTCAGGAAACAGTCCTGTCATTTACACAAGCTATCAGTAACACTGCAGATGGGCGCTTCCACAAACCTGCTGCTTTACTCTCCTTTGAGACTCAGAAGCAGAAATGTCACTGAAAATCAGGATATTTAAGGTTCTAAGAGCTTTGGAAGTGACTGCACTGCACTTCAGATTTTACCCAACTTTTCTTACTGGAGGGAAGGAAGGACAAACCTGATTAGTGAGCAATTTCACACACTTAAAAAGCACATTACTGATTTAGATTAATTTCTAATTAAGTTTCCTCTTGAGAAGTTCATGGATGGGCAAAGGACAACATTTACATTTGCCTTCAAAGTTCAATTAAAAACAAATACCAGAAGTGAAAATGCAAGTATCACCTTTGAATGGGAAATGTATGACTTTCTTCCCTCTAATTGTTCATAATGCTATGCAAATTTATTTGCTCTCAAATATTTACTGCTTTTATAATGCAGGATTTGAACCAATTCATAAGAATTCTGTATTACTTTGCCAGAATAATCTTGATTTTGTAAAACATAAATACACAACGTGGACAGACCATAACTCATGAAAACCCTTTACAACCATACCTCAATATTTTGTAGTTGTGCTGCAATTCGTTCCTTTTCTTTAATGGACCTGTGCTGGGTTTCAGTCAGCTGCTGAGACAGGGCCACATTCTCTAGTTTGAGATGTTCCAACATCCCTGCTTGAGTCATTTGCCCAGCCTAAAAGAAGGAAAAAAAAAATCAGTTTTGTCCTGTGGATAAAACTGACAAAAAAGAGATTCTCAGTTCTCCCATGTGCAATAAATCACAAACCTGTATATTGGCCATCTCACTCTGCAGCCTGACACGGGCCTCCTGTGCCAGGACCAGCTGCTGCTGGTACCACTGCCTCACATTCTGGAGAGATGTGATTTCTGTTTCAGATGCCTTCAGCTTGTTGGTCAGGGTGGTCCTTTCCAGCTGCACCTTCTGGAGCTGAGTCTGCAGGGAAGCCAACTGCTGGCGCAGGTCATGAACTAGAAAAACAAAAATAAAGAGCTTGGACTAACACACCCCATCGTGCTATTTTTATGCACACATTTTCAAGGATTATTACTGTATTTGTAATTTTATCTATTTTTCTTTAACTGTTGAACAAAAGCACATATGGCTAATTATAGAAAGATTGGCTTTTCCTGACAAAGTGCTAGGATCTAAAGTAGCAGGTCATAAGAATAAAATTAAACTAAATGAATCACTTCTGTGAGCATTCACAGTTCCTTAGAGGCAGAAAATATGAACTAACTAAACATGAGGAAGTAGGTGTCCTGGCACATAGAGTCATCATTACAAATCTGCATTTGTACAATTTTCCAAAAAAACAACTAGGCCACTGTCTGGACTAAATATTTATGCCTCCCTCTCCAGGCTGGCAGTGGCAGCTTGCAAACTGTGACACAAAATCAAATCCAAACATCTTAAACTTGAGACTATTTTATTAGTATGATATAAAATAAACACAAGTTTAAATTTCTTCTTCTTCTTGGACTTCAGAATCAAGTTGAAATAAAATGATTTATGGAACAACAGATTTTAAAGACTGACATTTCCATCATCCCACCTGTGCTGTCTCTGGTGAGAACATTTTTTTGCATATCTTCAACCTTCTGCAGGAGTCTCTGGTACTGCTCCTCTGCTAACTGCAAATCATTGTTTGAAGAAGCCAAGCTGGCATTCTTTGCTTCCAAGGCATTTTGCAGGTCAGCCATTGCTCGTTCCAGATCCCAGCAAGACTGCTTTAATGTGGCCACTTCTGAGCTCAGGGATTCCTGCTTCTGCTGGCTGCTTTGGCTGTGCTCCATCTGTGCCTGAAGCTTCATGTTCAAAGCTGCAAGTTGGGCTTGTAGCTCAGTCTTCTCTTTGAGAGCCTGAATGTGTCCAGAAAACCAAAATGCAGGAGTCTCATGAGAAAATATATTAGTGGCTGACTAAAAAAGATGCCCAGCAAAGTGGCTTTGATAAGACAAAGACCAAAGGAGGTGCTCCATGCTCTGGAGCTGAGACTCCCCATCTCTCTCTGTCCTCATCTCAACCCCTGAGCCTTTCATTGTTATTTCTGCTCTTCCCTGGCCAGCTGAGGAGAGGGACTGAGCAGCTTTGATGGACGCCTGGCATCCAGCCAGGGTCAGCCCACCACGGCATTCTTGTAAAGTACCTCATTCAACAATGTTTTTACAAAACACAATTCCACAAGTAATGAGCAAGAGGTTCTTGAAAACTAATTAAAATCTTATTTTGATTATTTACTGAATACAGAATTCCAAATTCATTTTCTACCTGATTAGCTTCTAGTGAGAGTGCTTCTAGTTGCCCTTCAAGTCTCATCTTCTCCTTCATAACCTGCAGCATCTCGTCATGAGTCCCTGCAATGGAGCTTTCCATGGAAACACTGGAGACAGAGACAGCACAAGCACAGTTACAGGGTTGGAATACAACACTTGTCTAGTTGAAGAAAAGTGACTCTGAAATTAAGAGGTACTCAGAATCTGTGTGGCTTAGACTGTCGGACATTTTTTCTGGTTTATGACAGATCCAGAACACAGTGTAACAACCTCTGATAAAAAGAGAAAATTATATTCATGCTAAGGTTTTATTATTATAAAATTTATTTATTTATCTAGTTGCTGCTGTACTTGCAGCAACTAGACTCTAGTGTGGCACCATGTATTTGTTATTTTTCAGAACTGCAATCATTGACTTCATCATATCCTGTATTTACAGATCCCATTTTAAGCAGACAACTGGACATGATGGGATCACAAAACCTTCACAATTATTCTCATAACTATCTGCTTTAATGTGCCTGAGAAATGCCATCAGCTGCTGCAAAAGAAGGAATAACAGGTATTGGGCATAAGGGATTCCTTATGCTGATTCCTTGTTGTACAGCCAAGGCATCTGGAGAAAAAGATCTTTTCTCATTACCATAAGAAAGAAATCTAAGCCAGAATAATCATCAACAACTGACTGTACACCTCAACATATTTGGGCATGACACTTTATTCCAATAAAGCGGGGGGAAGTAATTTCAAAAGTAAGACATATAAAATATGCATCTGCAGACAACTGATAAAAAGCACACATTGTTAAGGGCTTCACCAGTTCTGCATTTGCTTTCTGACTCAGTTTAATACCTGTCATTTACACATAAGCTTGAGAAACTAAATCTCATTCCCAAAGGACTGAAGAGGATAAGATATCTAGGACAAGACTCTTGGCATCCCTTAACTATGTGAGATCTGAAAGGTACATGCAAAGATGAGGAAAAAGACAATACTAAATATCATTGAGACAGTCAAGTCTGTACTTTCAGACTTTATAGACAAAGCCTTGTGAGTGATTCAGTGAATGAAGTCCTTCCATACAGACAGAAACAACTGCTTGCAGTACATTTAACACAGCCAGGGCAAAAATATCTTTCTCCAAGATATACTTAGTAAATAGGTACTCAAGTGAAGAGACCTCTCAGATTCTTTTAGAATTTGTAAGCTACTAACAGACTCAATAACAATGTAAGTTAAAACTGGATCTAAAGTGAGTAGGAGAGAAAAATAATAGGCTATTCCAAGAAAATATCATTAACAATAGATATCCTTACCTGCTAGAAATACTGTCTCTCCTGCTCCGAACCTCCCCATTAACTTCTTGCTCTTGGGCCTGGTGCTCCACTGCTGCAGCCTGCAGCACCTCACTGAGGGAAGGAAATTGCCCCATGGCTTCAGGATGTATCTTCTGGCCATTTATTGTATATGGAGTGTCCTGTTTGCCTTCTGCATTCTGCAAACTGCTACAGAGCCCTTTCCCTGACACACTGCTGTAGGTAGAGCTGTCACTCTCATTTCCATCCAGCCTCATTCCCACTTCACTGCCATCAATCTCTGAAATGCTGTCTCCTGCCAAGGAGGAATTCTCCACTCGATCATCCACGTCAGAGGGCAGACTGATCTCAGACACAACTGATGTTGGGCCACTTCTGCTTTGCATCACAGCCCCCGCAGGTAGGTCAGTAGCCACAGAATTCCCAGCAGCATTTCGAGCATCTGAATCTTCAGTTCTGTAGTCAGCCAAGGAGCGGATCTTGCTGGCCTTAGATTTTGAGCTTCTTTTTTCTTTTGAGGATGCTGGAAGTCCCAGGCTACCCAGCTTTGGCCCCCTGGGGACGCTGGTCCGCAGAAAGGAATATTCTTTAGTCATTGCTACAGTGCTGGCTCTTGGCAGGATTTCTGGATTCAACATCAGCTCGGGATCCAGGGTGCTGGAGGGACGGGTTTTGGATGTAGACTGACTTGACTAAAAGAAGCAAAGAGACAACAATAAATTCCACAATGTTAACTCTGAAATAGTACCAAAGACTTATTTTGCTGTAACTTAAGATAGAAAGCTCTACACTTTTACACTGACATTAAACATATGTCCTTTCATAAACAAGGTGAATTATACCAGCAACCAACCCTATCAAGCTTCAGTATACAGATGTTGAAAATGTTCATGTGAGACTCCAAAAGGTAACTGAAAAATATAGGCAAAATTGAACATTTAGGTTGCTTTAAGTTTGGTGTCTGTTTTTTCCTCCCCTATTTTAAGTAGCACAAACTGGTACATTACTGATGAGGTAACAGAACCACATTTTGCCTGTCCAGAAGACAAAATTGCTTTCTCTCATTTGAGAGAGAAAACTACTGAATATTTTAATTTAGGGAACAAAAATGGTAAAGTTTTCAAGCTTCTCAACAAAACACAATCTAGAAGATGTATTGTGTGGTACTCACTCTCTCTTGCTGTCTCTTCACTCGGTATTGTTTGAGCTGCTCTTCCAGACGCCTTCTTGCCTGAAGTCTGATTTGTTCTTCATTTTCCAGTGGCAGTGAAGACTCTCCTGAGCCTGTAAGGGAAAGGCATCTTCACAGTCAAACAGAAAACTCCAACACAGGTAAAAGGGATGCAAAAGGTAAAAGCCCCTTCTACCATCAGCAACATGAGAAAACTCCAACACAGGTAAAAGGGATGCAAAAGGTAAAAGCCCCTTCTACCATCAGCAACATGCTTCATGCTTAAGCAAGGAACAAAAGGAAAGCCCACTGACATGCACCTCAAATCACCCTCTTCAAATACATCCTTGTGTAAGCACTGATAAAGCCTGTGGACTTCCACTGCTCAGTTTGCAAATGTTATAGTTCCTCCACAGATGGAGGAGATGACAAGAGATTATACAGCAAGACAAAAATTATTGCTGTCACTTAATCTCACTTGTCCTGCATTTCTGACAGTACTAAAATTATAAAACTAAGCAAGACCTACACAGTCCACTCATTCCCTACAAGTAGTGGAAAATGGTTCCCTAGATATATTTTCTTACCTTTTATTAACTCACATTAAACCTTTCCTGTAGTAAGACTTTTAGACACCTTTATATAAAGGCTTTCCCTTCTCCCCCCCTTCATTGCTCTTCTCTCCTTTCCTTTTTTTCTTAGCTTAAAATCACTTGGTTCTGCTGTTCTTTTTTTTTTTTTAATGTCACCTGTTACTCCTACAAATCAAGAAGATTAGAATAGCTTCAGCCCCAGAAAGCGTGAATTCCCCTCCAGTGAAGAGCCAGTTTTTAATGGTAAGGCAGTGCCTTAGCTGTAGCAGAAGGTGGTTTACTGAAAGAAAATGAGTTGCAGTTCTGAGTAAAAGTTTACTGCAAAAATGAAGTTTAGTTCAAGCTTAAATGATGTTACAGAAGTCCAGAGCCAGTCTCAGAGTAAAAAGCTTTATGCAGCAAGAGAAAGCAGGGGCACCACCATAAACAGATGCTTACACAATTCAGTTTCTTGCATGGGAAGACTTAGTTTGAGAGACTGCAAAGCTTCTTTTCTAAGAGCTATGCCCTCAGCACTAGTTCCCTGAGACTTCCTTAGGCTGTCATGGAAACCAGTCACACCTGGGGATGACTCTTCACCCTGCTCACTGCTGGTAGGATCAAAAGACCCAGGAGAGTCAAGGCAGAGTGACTCTGGCCCATTCTGGCAGGCATCCACTTTGCTGTTTATCTCCAGACTTCCCTCTTCATTTGGCACTTCATTGATGTTGTTACTGGTAGCTGGAAAAGAAAGTTTTACTGAGCTACAACTTCAAGCCACTTAATTCATCTTCACAGCTCCACCCAAACACAATGCCAGCACTACTGCCTTTACATTGTATGAATACAGAAACTGCTACTGACAGCAACTGGCAGGAGACATTTCATAGAGGATTTGTGATTCTTTACTTTACAAGATCAGAATAAGCAGACTTTTCATTTGCTTTACTATGTTGCCCTCAAGCAGGACCTCAAAAGTCATCATAAAACATATCTTTAAAACTTCACAGAGGTTTTTAAATCTTGTTAGGTTTAGAAGCATGAAACACTGAGTGTAAGGAACTCTGAGGCACAATCTACTACAAGTAAGCCTCAGCAGCTGCAGGCCTGTGCTGAATGATTCAGCTCTTTGATGTGCAGCTGGGCACTGGGGAGAAAGCATCCACCAACCCCATTTCCAGCCTGGCTCAAGCAGTTTCTCAATTTTAAACTGAGCTGACATTTTTTTCAAATAGGATATTGTCATCAAAAGCACAGTAGAAAAGATCATATGTATCAAAATAATAAACCTACCAATTAAAATGCAATTAAAGAATCACGTGAACACCAATTTTATGTCCACTTACTAGTATTTTTCTTTTCCAGCAGGAAAAATGCATATTCAAAACCAGATAAACATTTCACAGGTTTATACTCTGGATTTCTCATTTCTATTTCACTTGGCTGGGAACTACTAACATTTATGAACCTGCTCTCGCAAAAAACCCATGTATCTAACTTTAAATTAATTATTATATATCTCAAATGAACAGAGCACTGAAACAGCCACTACCTTTCTGTTGATTCCCATACCATGTTATCACTGAAGTAACTGCAACTCACTGGAATAATATGCAAGATTTAGTTTGGTTTTTTTTTTCCTAAAGATGGTGGAAAATATTTAACATTTATGATCACAAAGTATTTGCAAGTGCTAAAATCAAGTTCCTACCCCTGCAGGGCATCTTCCCTCAAGCCAGCTCAGTGTGAACCAGAATAGAGGAAACTGAATGAGGAAACTGAATTTGGGTAGAAATATAAAGTTTTCAGACTTAGGCTGCCAAAACCCATCAGCTCTAAGATTTGAATAAAATACTTTTGAGAATCTTATTTGTCATGCAGACAACATTTCAGGCCATTTAGCCTCAATCACTTCTCTGATTTAGATCACCATGTTGTCACAAAAACAGTTGCAGACATGATGGAAGGGGTGAGTTCAACAAGGATGTAAAGGAGGACAGAGAGAAAGACTGCTTTTTAATGACTAACATTTCAAAACTAGATATTGGCAAAACTGAATTTGAAATAGGTGTCAATGCTAAGAATAGCCACCAGAATCAAAAATAAGAAAACAGCTCATACATTCAGAAATACTGTTTCTGCCCATCCCAGAAACTGCATCAGGTTTATACTTTATTCACATTCTTTCTTCCCAGCAGTGAGTGGTATACATATACCAAAGGGATGCTGGAGCAAAATTCTGGAGGAATGGTTTCCTGGTGACTTCCTGAGGCCAGGAGACACTCAGTATCTAAACACTCCTTGAACTAAAGTAATTTAAAGGCAGTAGTGTCAATACAGCTGCAGTCTTTTTAGAACAATGGGCAAGGAGATGCAATTAGAATAAAAACAGTAGAAAGACACACTATCTAATTGTAAGTCACAATTTGATTGTCCAGCACAGGAGATAACAGGAACGTGTGATCTCCAGCTTCAGAAAAGATGAATGAATCATCACACTCTGCCACTCTGATAACAGGCAGAGTAAGAAAAGCAAAAAAAGTGTCAGGGCCTCCTCTCTGCTGTCTGTGACAGGGTGACAAACCTGTGGTGCCAGAAGGCCCCAACCTCACCACGTCACCACCTTTTACACAAGGAACCACTGTGGTTTTGTGTATCCAGGCAGCCACAATGTACACACCTCTCCACCCAGCCACCCCCACATCCTTAAACACCAACATATCCTCGGACTCCTGCCAGGAAAACATGGAGATTTCAATTCAGTGCAGGGAAAATACTTTCACAATGAAAGCAGTTAAATACTGGAAGGGCAGGGAGGCTGATGAACCTCCCTCTGCAGACACTTTCAGAATTCAATAGCACGAGGGCCTGAGCAACCTGATCCTGCTCCAGAACCAGGTGTGCTCAGTGCAGCAGGTTGGACTAGATAACCTGCACAGCTCCCTTTCAACTCAAGTCTGATTCTATAATCTACTCAGATAGTGGACTCTAAATAGTTTCTCATAAACAGCTGCATGATTATTTTATTATAGAGCTTGTCTGCATATAGAAGTTACTTTGAGATAAACTGGAGAGTACAAGCCAGAATCTCTCTTTCCTAAAGGGAAGCAGAGCCAGACATTTTGGGTTGGCTAAGTGATTTCATTTATTAGGAAGAGTTCTTCTGCCAGAATAAAGTATTCCAGTCACAATTTACTCTGGAACAGTAATTTCAGAACTGACTGTTCTAGAGAGTTCCAGGTATACACTCTTAGAAACATTATCTGAAGACTGACACCCTGAACAACAAATACTCACCTGACAGCTGATAGTATTTAAGTTAATAGTTTCATTTTGCTTTCAAAATAACAAGTTCTACAGCAAAAAAACCCAACAGTTTTACATGCACGGAGAGCTATAGACTTCACCAAACTTGCTTAAAACTGCTGTACAAAAAATTCCTGACCCCAAGAAAAACCTTAACCTGAACAATAACACAGATGATTGTATAAATGCCTGGATAAAAGAGGAAATTATTTGGTGCATATTAAATAACTTACTGTTAATTTCATCTGTAGTAAGTAGCTGTGACTTGGGTTTACAATCTGAAAGTTCTTCAGGGCTGCTGGGAGCCCCATTACTGCTCCTGCTCTCCAAGTGAACATCCTGCTGAACAGATGAGGAGTCCATGGTAAAAATGATCCAGATCCCTGGAAAGTTCTTCTTCTCAACAATTTGCCACCAAGTGAACTACCAAGTCCTGTTTCTCTCCATCAGCAAGAGCAGCATCAAGGTGTCCCACAAGAGCACAGTTGTGAGCTGTAGAGCTGGTGGTGTGCAGCAGGCAGCTCTAACTCCACATCATGGAAACAGCTCACAGCCAAAGTCGCAATCACCAAGGAGCTGCATCCTCTAGAAACAAAATTTGTAGTGAATTTACAAACATTTACTGGAGCTCTGAAAAGATGAGTTAAAAATAAAGTAGTGCCCACAGACAGAAGCAGGACATGCAGTAACAACAGAGACAATGAAATACAACCAAGTATCCAGATCTGGGGAGTAAAAGTGATCTGTTTATGTTCACTGTTTTAGCAGCACTGATACACTGCAGAAGGATGCAACAGATATTTAGCAAGACAGCTGACTTAGAATCATTGTCCCTTTTAATGGAAAGATCTCTTTGGCCTCTGCTTTAAGAACAAAGCCAGTAACAGAGTAGTATTGTCCCCTGTAAATTACAGTATATATATATGGAAACATACCATATATTTAATTTAAAGGAATGAGTTTCAATATCTTTTGTTAAAATGAAGTATGGAGTTCAGATTAAACATTTTAAAAATTAAATTACATCATTACTGTTTACTTGTCTGCAGAATAACAAGTATGAATCACTGTACAGACTCTGAACTACTCATTACAGCACAAGCTGGCAGTCAGAACACGGCCTAGACTGCAGCTAAACATTGCCTTCTCCTGTGGCCAGCCAAGAAAATGATTTCCAAACACAGTTTATGGAATTTCCAAATGATTCTTCAGGTATTCGGATCTAACTTATGAATACCTAATCTAACCTCTGGGGTGGGGGGGTGTGGTTTTGGAGAATGTCAAATCAGGAATATTTTGACTGCATCTTTACATAAATACAAACATTTTGAACAACATTCCTTCCATACCTCCAGGGAGCACTTGTGTAACTGCTACTGTGCCACAGTGCCCTGGTCACCCTGCAACAACACCATCACCTCCAAAATGTCACTGAGGCAGCAAACAGCTCAGGACACACAGGAAAACACGGTTATCTAGCTGATCCTTACAGAGGGGAGCTGTGGAGGAGCCAGAAACCTGCAGCACCTTTGCAAACGGGAAACCTCCACCAAACAAAAAAAACTTAATACCTTCACTGTGATTTGTTACTAATTTTAAAAGATTTTCAGTATAGTAAAGCTTTCAGTAAAACTCCTAGAACTGCCACTGTACAGCAAATAGATGCTATGTGACAGGTTACCAAGAGTAATTACAGACAGAAGGCAAGCAAGATTTTGGCTCTCACACCTTGTCAAAATCCAGCCAACAAGAGATGGTTTGTTGTCCTTGTCATAAAACGCGTTTAAATGATCAAGGTGATGAAGAATGGCTTTCCTCTGCACAACCCATTCCCAGCATTAAATGGAAGAGCATTCCGGCCTCCGAGTCCTTTTGTATCCCTGTGTTTCGCATAAGCAGACACACACACACACACACACACACAAATGTAGGCACGCCACGGGAACACAGCAATAAATAAGCCCATATGGAAAGAGCTGTATCAAAGTCACCGATTTTGCTTAAAACACGAACAGTCAAGACGACAACGGGTCCCGGTCACAGAGCGGGAGGCACCGGCAGACACGGCCGCGGGGTCTCTGGGCCGGGCACGTCCCTGGGCGCCAGCAGAAGCATCGGGAGGCCCGGGGCCGCAGCCCACGGAGCCGAGCCGAGCCGAGCCGAGCCGAGCCGGGCCGGGCCGGGCCGGGCCGGGCGGTTCCCCGGTTCCTCGGGCAGCCCCGAGCGCCCCGCGGCCTGAAGCGGCCCCCGCGCCCCCACCCCGAGCCGCCCCCCATCCCGGCGAGCCCCCGCAGACCTGAGGCCGCCCGCCCGGCGCCGGCTCCTGCCCGAGACGTGGCGCTGCCTGCGCCGGGAAGGGGCGGGCGGGGCGGTGCGGGGCGGTGCAGCGCGGTTCTCGCTCCGCCGCCGGCCCGGCGCTGCCGCCGCTGCCGAGCGCGGCCCCGCGCGGGCCCCACGGCTCTGCCCCCGCGCGCCGCCGGCCGCGGCCCCCGCCGGGCACAGTCCCGGCCTCGGCCCGGGAGCTCCGAGGCGGCGGCGGGGCCGCCGGGCCCGTGGAGAAGCGGCGGCTTTTCCAGCCGGACCCTTCCGGCAGCGCACGGAGGGGAGGGAGACACGGAGGGGAGCGGCTCTCGGGCCGGGCCGCCTCGGTGCCCGCCCCGGACCGTGCCCCGGCTCTCTGAGGGGCGGGGGACTGACCGGCTCTTCCGTCGGGACCCTGGGGCGGGCGCCGACGTGCGTAAATTAAAATTAAGTTGTGCATAAATTAAAAATTAAAATTTCTTTGTGAAGGTGGCTGCCCCTCGCAGCCTTGTGTATCTGCATCATTCCTGTTGCTGTATTAGCGTTGCCTTTTACAGAGTCTGAGTCAGGAAAGTCCCATGACATGTCTATAAATGTCACATTTTCAGCGTTCCCCATGGCCCTTTCCTCATAAATCAGCCCTTAGAGTTTCCAGCGTCTTTCTGGAGCCGCGCATCCCCATAGGTCCTTTGGGGTATTGGGAGCTGGTGCATCAGAGCACGTAATTTCATAATGAAAACTACTGCTACCGTCATACTGCCTCCCTTAATATAATTGCCAGGTAAAGAGTGTTTGCTTTGCCTGATATTCCTCTGTTATCAACCTTTCCAAATTATCCTTATAATGAACATGAATCCTCTGAGGTGTTTCTCTTAGGAAGACGGGAAGCTGTTCCACAACTCAAGAGGGTGGATAAACCAAAACACCAGCATGTTGTTTGAACTGCAAACCTGTTAACCGAGCTCCTGGATACTGCTGTTTTCGTGCACACATTACACAGCCCTCTAGGCATTATTTGGAAGAGACCATTACAAACTAAGTCAGGGAGAGGACAGTTCTCAAGTGCAGATGCATGGATGTAAGAGAAGCTCCCAGCATGATGATCAGAGGTATCAGATAAGTGGATCTGGATTCACAGGACAGCCTCCTGCTGTTCTGCTGCTGCACCCAGATGTTGGTATGAAAGGGCAATCCCAGGCTGTGGCTCAACACCACAACTGAAGTTTGACCTTGGCTGCATGCACATTTGGCACTGAGCTCATAAACCATATGTAGGATTTGAATGTGTGAAGGGGAGCTGAGTGAAAGAGAGCAAGGTTCTGCTGAGATATGAGAGGAAACCCTGAGAATTGCATGCATGAATGAGTGTTCCAAATCTTTAGCAGTGACCTTTACTGGGTACTCTTACAAAGAAGATGTCAAAAACAATATGGTGAGGCAGACTTGAATGCTTGATCTTCATTGATCTGGTTTTGATTTTCTTATAAGAATGTAAAAGCTTGGAGTTTTGCCTCCGCAAAGAACTCAAAACCAGAAAAGAATAACTAACAGACAGCTCAATTGTTGAGTCACTGAAGTAGCTTTTTTCTTCAGTTGGAATATTTGTCTATATTTGCTTTTTTACTTTGATCCTATCTCTCCAGAACAATGTAATACTTGGGTAGAGCTCCAAAATATCTCTTTTTTACTTGCTGCTCTGCCACATAGCACCAAACTCCCAGCTACAGGAATAACCACTTGTTTGGAGATTATTGTCCAAGAATGGCACAAAGCTGCAACAGGCTTAACCAGGCTGCCTGAAAGAGAATCCTTCATACTGAAAGATGTCTATCATCAATAATGTAATGTTTAGCACAACAGAGGAATGTCATGGCTTAAAAAGCCAGAAAAAAGTCAAACACTATCACAAATGAGGCCTTCAAGGGAAGGAATTCCTGTAAATTTGCAGGAGACAACTTGTATAAAGTGCAGTGTCTGTCTCCAGCAGTGAAAGAGCCCATGGCTTACCCCAAAGCCTGTTAGAGTTCTTGTTGCTGAGCACTCTTTAATTCTTCAGGAAGAAAGATCAGAAGGTACCACAACAAATTCTTTAACCACAGCCAGCTGCAGCATTCTCTCATCTTGCAACTAGACTGCATACAGGAGCTGCCATGCTGCCTTCTCTCCAAGTGAGCTCTGTCACACCTTAATAGAAATTGTCTTTTTCAGGGCCTTGTTCCTAAAAGGGGAAGGGAAATTCATTCATCTTTCTCTGAGGAAAAGAAAAAAAAAAAAAAAAAAAAGGTGGTATATACTGCAATTAAAGAGATGACCTGACAAAATTACCAGGGAGGACTGGCCATTTATAGAGTTCCTGTCCAGCTGGCTAATTTTGTAACTCTCTGCATGAGAATTGCACTAGTGAAAGAAGAGTCAGGAAGGAGAGAAAGGCTCCATACTCTGCAGGAGCAGAGGGTGGCACTCTCTGCACAGCACAAAGCCTGTGTGTGGTGCTTTCCACTTACAGCTTTTACAGCTACAAACACGTTTTTTCTAAATATTTCCTTAGGGAAGTTCTTGCTCTCCAGCCACTGACAACACAATGTTTCAATTCCCTGTACTTACTGCATGTTTTTCTGCTTTACATATTTCTGTTATTTGGTGTCACTCAGTCTGCAGAAACTTCATCAAAAAAGAAACCTGTGCTAACCACATAAGAATAGCTCTATTACTGGCAGATTGCAATCAGACTCAGGCATCCAGCACCCACTGAGGAAAAAGATGGTTTTGTATTAAATACAGACAGTGGATCTAGAATGCAGATCTTCAGAAACATGCTTTATTAGACATTGCCTTAATATTTAATTTATGTATTTTATTTACCCATAAATTTTATTTATATATGTGAAACATTTTTACAGCATTATTCCTAAGCAATTTTTAGCATGTCTTTTCTAGCATGGGTAAGTATTTAAAATGTTGCTTTCCTAACTCATTGCTATAAACAGTGAAGACAGATGCAACTGTGGTGTGTCTGATATAACAACAGAGCTCCGAATGGATTTAATCAACCTTTACTATACCTTAGAGAAGGCTGGGAAAGCATAAAAAGCCAAGTTGTGTAACCATAAGGTTTGCATATGGGAGCTCTTACGTACAGAGAATAAACTAAGATTTAAGGCCTTGTTACTGAAAGTGTCTTGCCAATGCCCTCCTCCTGTTTAAATCTGGATTCAGTTTGGTCACACCAGCTGTTTTGAAAAACAGAAACTGCTAAGGGCTGCATTCATTTCTGTGAGACGTTTTACAATAGTCTCTCTGGGCAAGGAGAGTTACTTTTGGTATCAGGATGCCTTAATATTCCAGGAAATTATTTCAGAAAGTTCTTTCCATGTATCTGTGTGTGTGTGCGGTAGAGAGAGAGTTGATGGAAATTACTGGGATTTATTTCAAGCTTAGATTTCCCACAATAAATGATTTTTGCTGCCAGTCTGGAAGCAGTAAATTTCTAGTTAATTTTTTTCCTGGAAATTACTTTCCCAGCCTGGAGCTACTGGTTAAGAAAGTGCTGCATTACACACACAAGTCCTATCCACTGACTTCATAAATGTCACTATTCTACCGAAATTGGTGCTTGCTTCAGCATTTCAGGAGCTCTCAAAATGGCATGGTACAATAGGAAACATTATCCTTGGAAGGACTTGCTAAAAGAGCATGAAAACCTTGAAGTTTTCAACAGGGAGTCCAACACAGAGAACAGAACATTTACTTTCTTAAAGATGTCTGAATGACTGTGGAAGAGGCTGGTCTTCATTCAGGGATGTGCAGTTGTTGTCCCTGTATCTCCCCTTCCCTGTGGTGTGGTGAGAATGGGCTACAGCTCTGATCTGGGCTCTGTGGCACTGTGAGATGTGGGGCTGAAGGGAGTGGGAGACAGGGAATAAAGATTAGGCAGGAAGCAAAGTGCCTTTTACCCTTCTGTCCTTTCTTGATCCTTCCAGTAAATCCTGCAGCTGCCTGACACATCTGTCTAACAGGCAGCTGTGACGCTGGGGGAGGGCAGCTCACCTGGAACAGGTTTGCAGGTACCATTTGCAAGCCTGGCTTCATGGTTGTTATCTCCAGTGGGCAGTCAGACACCTTTTGGAGCCACTCTTTTGTGCTGCCTCCTGGGGGGAGTTGTTCAAGCCCATACAGAGTCCTCCTGCCTGCTCACAGAAGGCGATCATAAATATAAAACATAATCTTCATTAAAAATATGGTTTGAAAGGGTCAACAACCTGAGCTGAAGATACTTTATGAGCAGACTACTGTACGTTTGATCCTTAATTCTGGATGCTAAGTCACTGCTAAGCCGTAGTGATGAAAAGTGGTGTGGACAGGTTCTGCTAGCAGAGGGATGCTGAGATAAGGGAACAAAGACATACTGACAGAGTTTGTGAGGCCAACAGCAGGGCAAACACAAACATGAGAAATCAGCATACCGTTGTGTCTGTGCTACATGCCCAAGGTCTACACCTTGGAATGGCAGTGTGGCCCATAAAGACCCTCTTTGCCTCCAAAGGATTACAGGTGCCTGCACTCAGATGACCCCTGGGAAGGAATCCAAATAACAGGGGTGTAAGATCCTTAAAAAGAGAGCTGCTGGCCTTGGACTTGTTCTTTCCCTTTCATTTAGATATTTTTATATTATTATTCCAGCAGTGTCTGAGCAAAGAAGTGTTTTGAATGTCCTTTTCTGCCAGCTAGTCTTTGACTTACATCCTCAACAACTGTGCATCAGCATAAGGAAACAGCAGATGGAATCTCTGCACTTTCTTCTTGTCACACTGAGTCTCATGTGGAAAAAAAGTAGATTTCTTGTTTCGGGGATTTTTCAAAGCTTAACAAACATTTATGGTGACATCGCCCTGAGATTTAACCGTGAGTGTTGAGAAAAGCAATGTGCCTCAGTGCTGTGCTACAGAGACCAGACTGCCCTTCAGGCACAAGTGTTCTGCTCAGAAAAACCCTCCTGCCAAGGATGCCAAGTGTCCTGGGTTTTGTGTTTATTCAGAACAGATAAAATGTAGTTATAAATTCTCTGATCTGTGCTTTTTCATCTGACAGGTAAGTCAAAGAAATATTACCCAGGAGGAGCGAAATGTAAATTCAAACAGAGGCAGTCACAGTAAATAACTGACAAGGTCAGAGCCCAGGAACACCCTTTACAAGAGTCTGCCCTGGAAAAAAGAAGGGTAAAATAAGAATTGGTCACACAAAGAATTATTTGCATCTTCTGCTTTCAGTGCAAGAAGTATAAACAAGCCAATTAAGCTATCGAGACATTCCTTATGTGTCCTTCCTTCTCAGTTAGCACGTGTACATTTCCTAGGGAGGCAGCGTGGTCTCGGTGGGCAGTGAGCAGTCCTGTCCCTGAGCCTCCCTCAGCCTTAGGCTAATCATGTTGTTACTTTTTGTAGGTGTCCAGCAAAGGCTAACAGGCAGCTTCATCTCACCAGCACTGGAAGGGTTAGGTGGAGATCTGTTTCACTTCTTTGGGATTCAGGCATTATCTCCTACAATCAGGGCATCAAACCCATGGAGTGGGTGAATAGCCTGGACTAGACATGAGGTTGGTGCCAGGATGCATTCAACATGAGACTGCATTTATGCAGAAGAAAAGTTTTCTTTGACACCAGCCCTCCAACTTCATGCTTGTTATATGCACCCACTTGGACACCAGTTGAAGGTGTTACCCATTTTTTCCCATTGATTAAATTGTTGTCTGACACTCACTGCAGGATGTGATGTGAGTCAATGGGGTACAGAAGACTGTAAAGCAGAAAGCTGCATCAGAAACAAGGAGTGTCCCTTGCCCTCCCATCACCCTCAGAAAGGTTAAGTGGTGCTGTACCCTGACTGCTGGTTTTTGAGCAGCTCCTGTGCTTTGGGCTCCCCAGGATGCCCGTGAATATTCCTTTCCCGTCCCTTGCTTCGTGCTCAGATGAAGCCGGGGTGCTTTTAGCTGGGAAAGACCTGAGCCCTTTTCCTATTTCCCATTCCTCTGTCCGTTCACTCACTCCCCTGACTGGGCTGCAGGGTCGCGCAGGGGACTGGGGCAGCGGCCGGGTGCGCTGCCCAGGGCAGCCGCCCTCCCTCCATCTCCCACGGCCCCGCAGGAAAAACTTTTCCCGCAGGATCCCGACCCCGCTCCCGCTCAGCTCGCAGGGGCTGAGCTGCCTCCAGGATGCAGCACTCCGGGAGGGCTGCTCGGACCGGGCCAACCCCGCCGCCCCCAGCCCGGTGCCCGCCCGGTGCCCGCCGAGCTCCGCGCCGCAGGTGACCCCCGGGGGAGGGCAGGGGCCGGGAGCGGCCGGGGGAGGGGGCGAGGGGCGGGGAGGCCGGGCTCGGGGGGTCGCTGTCAGCGGCGCGCTCGGGGCACGGCTCGGCGCGGCAGCTGCGCTGGCGGAGCGCGGCTAGGCTCGGCACGGCACGGCTCGGTTCGGCTCGGCACGGCACGGCACGGCAAGGCTCGGCTCGGCTTGGCTCGGCTCGGCTCGGCACGGCACGGCACGGCACAGCACGGCACGGCTCGGCTCGGCTCGGCTCGGCTCGGCTCGGCTCGGCACGGCACGGCACGACTCGTCCTGGCACGGCTCGGCTCGGCTCGGCACGGCTCGGCACGGCGCGCCATGCTCCGCAGCGGCCCCGGCGCGGGGCTCGTCCTGGCGGCGGCCGCGGCGCTCTGCCTCGGCGGGGCGGGAGCCAAGGTAACCCCGGCACCGGCGGCACCGGCCCCCGCCCGCACCGGGCCGGGCAGCGGCGAGCCCGGCGGGAAGGGGGAGCCCCGCCGGGAGGAGGGGAGGGACCGGCAGTCCCGGGGCCAGGGGCGCAGCAGAGCTGCCGGCAGCCGGGTGAGGGGTGCGCCGGGGCTCCCGGGACCGGGGATGCGCCGCGGACACCGGCAGGAGGGATGCGGCGGCGCGGGGGCGGCTGCGGGTCCCTTCGGCCCCTGACTCTCGGTGTTTGGATGTGGGGTGGCCGGGGACTCGCCCCGGAGTGCAAAAGGCACAGCGAGACGTGATGCTCCGGGACCCCAGGTCAGCCCCACCGCTTCGGTACAGCCGGACCCGAAATCCGGGAAAGCCCAGGGAGGGACTACGGATTCCCAGCAGAAATGAGAACATTTGCCCAAAGGCATCCCTGCCACGGGCACAGCCTGGCTTGGGGAGTCCAAACCAGATACCTCGTGCTGCTTTACTGTCACCGCTCTGTGCACCTCGGCTGTAGCAGGGGAGCAGGTAACTCTGCAAGGGACAGGTACAGCTGCCAGGGCAGGGATCCGGGCAGAGCTGACAGGGCACGGGGAGCTGAGAGCGGCACCCGAGCTGCGGTGGAAAGGCAGAGGAGGGAACACGGAGCACCCCACAACCAGGAGCAGCTGCAGAGCAGCCGCTCTGAGCTTTGGGAAGGATGAGCCGTCCTGGTCCCGCTGAAGGGAGTGGGATTTTTCCTATGAACCCTGATAGAACCACGGTTCTAGTGGAGATTCTCAATTCTATAAAACATGAGCCACTAGAGTATAAGAAAATATAATTCCATACATTTATGTCTTGGTACTTATATATGTATATATAAAGAAAAAAAAAAGGTGTGGGGTTGCTTTCTCTGGTGACAAACAGCATTATAATTCTGCCTGATAAAGTAATTCTCTGCCACAGCACACAAACACGCAGCAATGACTGTGGTTGAAATGAAGATGTTTTATCTCGCTTTGGTATCCTAGTGAAGATAGCTACAGTGAGAACTTAATTAAGCCACATTTCTGGCTCTGAAATACTAACTTTACCAAGATGTATTGAATTGTATGGTTGTGGGGCTTTGTATTTTGTTTCTCTTTCAAGTCAGGATTGCATTGCAGAAGGCAAGCTTACCCTCATCCAGTTGCATACCTCTCTTATTAAACTGCATAACTTGCTTGCTTCCCTGAACTATTGCATCCTTCTTGTGCTGCTTCTCTTCTGCCTTTGCCTGTACAGTTGTTAGGAGCAAATACTGGCTGTGTGCTGTGCATTTGGGGGTGAAAGGCGTTGGTGGGACTCTGAATGCTTCAGCAAACTCTCTAATTTTTGCTAATTTTTGCTAATTTTCTCTAATGTTTCTTAGTCAACTTCAAATGTTCTCTAACTCTGAAATCAGGAGTGTTTGATTTCACACCAGTCAGTAACTGAACTAAAGTATTGACCAACAGCACTACAGAAAAGAAACTGCCTCCTCAATGAAGAAGCAGCAGCCTCCTGCTGGCTTTCCCCAACTTGACTTCTTGCTGTATCAATTATTCTTTTGATCACATTGTTTATAGGCTCTTAACATGCTGGACAATTCCTTTTGCAGAATGAAAAGCATTTTCTATTGCTTATCTTCCTCAATGTGGCAGGGAATTCTGTGTCCAAACAGACGTGTGTGTACATCCCTTGCTCCCTGTTTTTATTATTTCTTGGAGTAAGTTGCACTTGCTCTTCACTCATCAAGGACTGCACTGTGCTGCGTAGGCGTCACTATTTTTATCTTTTTGGCTACACTGATAGTGTTGCTATGCTAGTAAAGAAATATACATCCCACTCTAAGTTAGTGGTTCAAATGTAGTTCAATTTATCAGTTGAAAAAAGGTATTCAACGATTTATGTGAAATTTTTTGTCTTCTGGCTTAGAGTTAACAATGTAAACACATAACAGAAACTCCCTTGGCAAGGGTAAAGTCTGAATGAGATACAGGGAACTGAATTCTTCTTTTCATCCAGGAAGGTGGTCTCTGCCAGTAAGAGCTGAGAAAATTTGTGATGCTGTGAGGTAGCATGGATGCTTGCTACATGTTTTGTGGCAAAGTAGAGCTCTCTCTGGAATCCTTCACCAAGTACTCCAGCAATTTAAAAATAGGAGTTAGATCAAATGAAAGAAAATGTGAAGATAAGGTGCATGATGTTTCCTCCTGCGTGTCTGTATCAAATGGAACAAGATGTGCAGATAAGCAGCTTGTTTATCCTGAAGGAAGAATGTAAGCCTGATGAAAGAGTAACACAGTCAAAATTATGTCTCTGTATGTCCATTAAATATTATCTGTTTAATCAAATCCCTGTGGAGGAGTTCTCTATGCCAGTGCCATCCTTCATCTGGTATTCTTCTGTTCACTTGCTGGCTTAAAGAAAAAAATTAAGCCTTTCTTGTTCTGTTTAAGAGAAGAAATCTCAGCAATCCAAGACCCTCTAGTGAAAGTCTTAGTCCTTTACCCAGCAAGAACTATGGCAAAATTCCTGCTGGTTTCAGAGGGAGCAGGATCCTTCCCAAGATCAGTGAAAGATTAAAAAAAAATCAACTACTAAAATATGCACCTCAATTAGCAAAGAATGTGGCCTGATTAGTAAAGTGTATGAAATTTCAGCTATTAAATTCTACAGCCCTGATCAACAAAGCACGCTGCACAGTTGGCAATGTATCCAGAATCTCAACTACTGTACTAGTCTCCTACCAGATCAACCAAGCATGCAGCTGAATCAGTAAATTATGCAACTGGAGCAGCAAAATATGCCCTTCTCATTGGGGCAGGAGGATAGGGAAGGTCTCAAATGTTTTAAATTGGCACACAATAGGTCTGTCAGTGGTCAGCATCTGCCTTGAGAAAAGTAGGGGCAAAATAAGTAACTTTTGCTAAGTCTTTCTGGACCCTTGCTGGAGTGGAAACGTCCCTCAAATAGCTCAGTGTTTGTTAGCAGCAGTTCCATTCTTTACCAGATGTACTGCACATCTGGTTCCAATCCCAGCAGCTGCCAGGTGTGGGGGTTATTTTAGTAACACTTTAATGGGATTTTTAGGTCCAGGTAAAAATTTGCTTTATTCCTCACTGCAAAGCACTGGGTGTGCACACCAGGCTGTATTTCTGTCTCAAGAAATGAAGACACTCAATACAAATAAGGCACCTTCAAAGAACCTGAAAGTTTTGTTGGCAGTGGACTTCATATCTATTAATCTCTTCACTGTTTGTGAAAGTACTTTGTGCTTGAGGAGCAGAGAAATGATGGGTCTTTCCTGTTCTCTTTGTATCTTGATTAATTGCCATAACTGCATCCTATTGTGTTTACAATGTATCTTGGCAGATCAGATGTTTACTGTGCACAGAGTTTGGATGTTTGGCCAGTTTGGGGAGCAGCTATCTTCATACATTCTGAAGCAGTAGAGCTGTTTCTCCCTAGCCTCTGTGTATGTGCTTTAAAAATCCAGTCACAGTGGCTGGTTCTGAACTTCAGAAGCTGTTTTTTCTTTAAATTATTAATTTTTCTTTATACAGAAGACCTACAGGTTGTCATATTTTAATAAAGATGCAGTTTCAGGGTTTCTATAAACCACTTTTTGTTTTTGTTTTTTTTTTTTTGTTTGTTTGTTTGCTTTTTTTAATGTGTGGAAGTAAATGATGTTAAACTTCCTGGGCTCAAGGAAGGTGTGAAAATTACTTTGTTTTATTACACTGTTCACTTTAGTACCCAGGAGCCTGAAACATTATTTGAGTCTAAAAATTATCTGGACTTGGATTTTTTTGTTGTTTTGGTTCATTTTTTCTGTCTTTGGTTTGATTTTTTTTTTTTTTTGTTCCTGTTGTTTTGCTGTTTTTTTTTTTAATCCACTAAATTTGGTTCTTAAAGCTGGCTTGCATTGGATTTCTTATTTACCAAATTTCTGCCTCATTTCCAAGTCAGTTCAATGAATGATCCTATTTAGTTCTTTTTCCTGTCTAAAATATTTCCTACTGAGTCCAGAGCAGTGCCCTTAAAACATAATTGATTTGGGTCATTGAACCCTTATTTTTCATGCATGTTAGTTTACATCCCGCCACTGGTCTGACTGTTATTTAAATTAGAAAATTGCAGGCGGATTTCTTCTAGAGGCTAAAGTTCACGTGGAGTCTCTGGCAAAATAAGATCCTGGAGCACATATCCCTGGAACTGGGCAATGATTTGTAACTCTTTTTTAATTCTGTCTGGCCAGAGTGTTATAAATCTGGCGCTCGCTTGTTAGCTTCACGCTAAGCAGCAATAATGTCCACAGTGTTTTAGTCCTGATAATTCTAATTACGGAAGCACTGGAGGAGCTGAAAGCTGAGAAGATGGGCAAGGCTGGCCTCAAGTCCTGCACAGCACAGGGGATTCTCTCTTTTTAGGGCTGAACCATAATTCTCTGGTTCACCAAGGCCAGCAATGGGAGCAGCAGCCAAGGTAAGAGAAACAAGCCAGGGGCAGAAGATTTCTGGAATTATGTGGGTAATCTTTGTGCAGAAGGAGCTAAAAGATTGCAGTGCTGGTAGAGATACCAACCATCCTTGGGGTGAAAACTCTGAAATAATTTTTTTCCTTATTATCTAAGAGCAAACAATCCTGTTGCACTGGCTTGCAAAGACCCAGCAAAAAAACTTTCCTGTGGTAGCCAATAATTACTGTTCTCTCCTCTGCTTTTTTGTGTGACAGACCAGGAATGGTGGTAAAATATTCAGATCTCTTTCTTCCTGCCTCCCTTTCTTCATTAAAAAAAAGGAACTCATGGCATATTTTGTACCAGAGTGGCTCCCCAGCAGTAGTGTAGCTAGACCAGGCCTGGTACAGCAGTTCTTGGCATTGCACACTGTCCTTTGTATGCACTGATATCCCAGACCTATCAATGATAAATATTCAGCCTGGTGTTTAGATACTTGCTTGAGTATGGGAAGTACTAAATAGAAAAGTTATTAACTTGTACAGATTCATGGCAGGAGAAGGGTGGAGCAGGGACAGGGCATGGTAGGGACTTTCATTAATGTGAGTAATAACTTTACAGCAGTACGGAGAAGCCTGACTGTCAGCCTTGGTTTCAAACTCAGTGTAAGAACATCATCATTCCTCTTACAGGCTCTCAGCAGCAAATGCCCCCATGGTTCATTCTCACGTCATTGCCAATGGAAAGGAGGTTCCAGTTTTGAGAGAAGCAAAGGCTAATTTGCCTATATTTCCTTTCTAGAGTTCTTGGAGCCCTACTGGAGCTCACAGAAGTCATCTGAGACTTCAGGAGGATTTAAATCAGGCCATAAGTTCTGCTGGCTTGGATTAGTAATGATGTACATTGAGGACAACATCTGTATTTGGGTTTGGGTGGAGCCCTTTCATGGGGGAAGAGTTGGTAATACTTTTACAGTACCTTTCATCAGAGCATTTCAGAGTTCCACAAATATCTAATTACAGAAACTATTAAACTAAGTGAAATCCTTGGTCCTGGGGGAGTACAGGCAGTACCATTATGCTTCAATAGAAAGCAGGGGTGGGTGGTGTTCAAAGTGGCAAAACAAAAGCAATTTTTCACATGCAAGCCATAACCTGCTACACTATCTCATTTTCATCCTGTGTTTTACTCCTCTCATTTCTTTATATTAGCAGACAGGTTTCAACACCAAATGAGCTAAAGAAAATGGGCTGACACAAGCCTCCATTCAGACCTACTGTCAGCTCTTAGGAAAGGGTTTTGGAAGTTCATCCATCTCTTACTGATCTGTTTTCAAAGTATTTGTATTTCTTTATTCTGTTAAGGTGCAGCAGGACTTAGCTAGGGGCACGTGCCAATAATGACATGTTTCCTGGCTACAGGAGCTCTGGGATGACATGCCTCTGAAAGCCCAGGCTGATCCAAATCCCAGGAAGCTGGTCACTCAGCCTTTCCCAGGACTGTGTGCCTGCTCTGTGCTGTGCTGCATTTGGGATTAGCAGTGGGAGATCTAATCCATTTATTCTACTTAAGTCTATCTCTCTCCTGGTCTCGGTTGGTAAATATTCCTCTGTTTGGAGACTGAGTTTTCATTGAAGGGATTGTTTGACTGAAAATGTGAAGCCTTTAGTGGTAGCACTGAGGCTCAAAGCCCAGGCTGCCCATGCCCTTGACTTGCTCCTGTGCTCCAGATCTGCATGGGTGGGCACCTCAGGTAAATCTGAGCCTTCACTATTTGAATACAAGGGCCCCAAGGAGCTGCTCATCAAGACTGACTTTAAATGCGAGCTTAGCAGGCTGAACACTTTGATTTGCCTCTAAAATCAACAGTAACTTATTCCAGGTTTCCTGGTTGGAACTTGAATGGGGAAGAAGAAAGGACGTCTGCAAAACAGATTTATTTAGGAAAACAAACTGCTCACTGGTTGGGACCCTGTAACAACAAACCCAGGCTAAGTTTTCCTCTGTCTGCAGTATCTGTGATAATTTTTTCAGCTTTCTCCCAACCCTCCCTGCTGTGCCCTCATAGTCTCTCCTTATGTGTAAGCAATAAAGTAAAATTTACAAGCATCCTGCTCTCTGAAATCCTGGCAAAGACAGAGTCTTGGAAATTTCCCTTTCCAGAGTGCACAAGAGGAGATTAATCCTGGGAGGACAAGGTGGAGAGAAGTGCTGTTGTTTGTTTACCATCCAAAACCAAGGATGAGCACTCAGACTGTCACAGACCCCTGGATGCTCCAGCTGCAGCAATGGCTCATGTGGAAGCCCAGCTAAAAAGCTTGCATGAAAGGGAGAGGGTTTTTCTTTGCTTGCAGAGATGCGAAAGATCTCTACCCATGTCTTCTGCACAAGCCGTCCCACCTGCTAGTGACATTTAGTGACACAACAACCTGGTTTCCAAAAGGCTGGGATAACAGCTCTGCAGCAGTAATGTGCTGTATTCAGTGACACAGAATATTTGCAGGTTTGGCATTCACATCTGGAATGTTTCCTTCTCCATATGTTTGTACAATAGGCTTCCAGCATGTGAAACATCTGAAGTGTCTGAATGAAACAATAGGGTCATGTAGCTGGAAGTCCAAATACAAACAGCTCTTCTTTTGCCAGGCCAGTTTACATGTACAAGTCTGTGTTTTATTTGCTTTTAAAAATCCAGGGTCATTTCCCAAGAAGTGGGCAGCAAATTTTGCCTTTCAATTCTCCTTTCTCCTGTTTCGTGTCCTTTCAAAACGAAACAAAGCAGTTCTGGGCACCTAAGGTACATATGGATTTCATTATTTAAATCTCCCTCATGTATTTGGGAGGTGATATATTTGAAGTTAATTTGGGAACATATTTTACAGATTCCTATGGATATACATAACTTGTTCAAGGGTGTTCAATTTTTATACTGAACTCCACAAGTAAACTTTTGCTGCAGGACTATAGCTTTTGTTTTGTTATATAATCCATCTGGTTACCAAACAGTAGAAAACAATCTGACCATGTTTTCTACTCTTTAATTTGAGCTGCTTTAAACTGCTCAATTTATAGAAAATGAAAACCAGATTGATCTTCTGGAAATTGCCCCATCACCCCTGCCAGTTCCCACCAACCCTATCATTTACTATTAATTTTTCTATGGTGTGTTGTGTACACTTTGTTAATGAGAACTTGCTCCAGTAGAGAATAGACCTATGTGACCTATTAAAGCCCTGAAGCAAATGGCCATGGCATCTTGAACTCTTCATTACACTGCCTTACTTTTATTTACCATGGTCCCATCATATTCAGGATTATTTGCCTGAGGAGACACTCTAAATGATGCCTTTGTTTCTCTTTCTAAGGCTTTACATTTTTTTGTATGTTTGAATGAGGGTATTTTCTGAAAAAGGAACCCAACAAACTAGAACATGGATAGCAGCTTTGTGTAGATGAAGGATCTTACTTGATAGGGCATCTTGCATCTTTGTTGGAGAATCTCTGTTTGTTTGCCGAGTGTCCAGTCACAAGAGTTAGCTTTGTTCTTCCCCCCCTGCAAGGATTAGACTGAAAGGTCCACAAGAAAAGGCTGGGAATTCCAGCACTCCCTGGTGGATGTTATGTCAGATATGCTGTGTGCTTCCTTGGGCATAAAAGCTGATGTTGTGATGAAAGGGGAAAGCCAATGTTCAGACTGCTCTCCCAGGGACATGGATCACATTTGTTGCATGATCACAGCACAGTAAATTTATGAGACAGTTATGGGAGGTTTCTGCTTAAAATAGTTCTGCTTTATGGGTGGAATGGTTACAGTCCCCAAGGGAGCACTGCCTAGTCAAGTGGGTATTTCCAAGCGCTGGAGTTGCATATTTTAAATAGATTTTTCAAATCATTTGATAGAAAAACAATCTGGCTTTTGTCCTTTCAGACTGAAATGAGAAGAAGGAAATTAATATTGTAATGTGGGACTGCAGTCAAGATAGAGAAAAGTTCAGAACAAGACCTGGCACTTGGTTTCTCGTAAAAGCACCTGGATGTAAATGAAATTGAAGAAAAAATGTCCTGTGCCTTGGCCTAGGTCTCTTCCAGAGCACTTCTGTCTGTGTTTCACACTCTACCAATGTTTTATCTGCTTCATAAGTGTGTCTGCACCTTGACATGCAACAACTACTGAGTAATCAGTGAATGCTAGCATTGCTCCTGTAATGATAACTTCAGTCTGAGAATCTGACAGGTAGCAAATGTACCCGTGAGCTGCCAAACCTAGAGAAAAACTATTCATCATAAGCATCTCTAGCTCTAAAAATATAGATCATAGCTGTAACTTGTAAGGGATCTTGTAGGTGAATCCAACCCAATCCTAATTAGAGAATTGAAAGGGGAGAAGTGAAACTTCTGCCTGTTTGTGATGTGGTGGAAAAGAACAAGAATTCTTTTCAGTGTTCTGAGGCTTCACCTCTGAGCCCTTATGTGGCTGAGTTATCAATGAGCTCCTGCAGGCCCACCTTTGCTGGGAGGGGGACACTCTTCCAGAGGGCTGCTAACACCATCTCTAACTATTGCTCTGAATCTCCCTCTGTAGGAAACAACTCTGGTTTCTGCCTGCAGAAGGAAATTAGCTAAATTAGCCAGCACTCCTTGCACCCAGAGCTGGGTGCTCCTCATCTAATACAGGAATCTTGCAGCAGATACTCAAAAAGGTCTGTGGCTGCTGCAGAAAAATCTGCCCACTGCTCAGAACTCTGGTGTAGGTTGGCATCTCTGGCCTAATGAGGATGAGCTGGTTTTCCTTCTCCCCAGAACCTCCCAAAAGCAGCAGAGCATTCTGCTGCCTTTTCCCTGCATGCTCTGAAGGCGAGCATGAAATGTCAATGTATGCTCAGGCTGCACATACTGCTGATCATGCTATGGAAAACTGGCTGTTCCATGGGTGATTGTTCACAACACAGCCCCTGCTTGTGTCCCTGGGAACAAGCATTTGTTTGTTGTTTGGGAACAAGCATCTCTGGAGTTAAATGAGGAGGGCTGTTGTTCTCCCCAGTGCCTGGTGGTTGTCCGAGTGCCCTTGTTTGTTTTTTTGTGATTTTCCTTTTCCCCACCTCCTGCTCTGAGCGAGGATCAAGAAGGAGGGATGGTGAGCTCATGGTGCAGTTATGCAATCTGCCAGGGCCAGGTATCAAAACACAGTGCAGCTGTGGAGCTGGGACCTCGCTGTGCCTGGGGGCCCTGGCCTCCTGGCTCTAATGAGATCACTGACCTTCTCCTGCCACTTCTCCTGCAGCTGCTTTGATTCCCAGGCAGTTGTTGTGGCCATGCCTGCCTAACGGTTCGGAAAGCTGCTGCAGGGAATGCTGCATCCACAGGCAGCCTCTGGGAGCTGGCCTGGAGACCTACAGCAGGTGAGGGTACCCTGAGCCCTGCCAGCCTCTTGCCATCCCAGCAGAGCTTATTTGCCTCCATCCAAGGCTATGAAAACATTCCTTCCCCCCTGATTATTGTTTTTTTCATAGGAAATGAGGAGAAGGTTGCCTGTTCTCCAGCGAAATAAAGCAGTGCCTTCCCAGCAATCTTCTTGTGATGCTTGAGCTGCAGCAGAGTCACATATGGGAAGAATAAGAGGGAATAGCATGTCTGCAGTCTGAGGCACATTTGGGCCTCCAAGTCCTCAAGTCTCATTCAGACTTTGCATTCTTTGCTCTAATTGCTGAACTGCATTCCTGATTCCCTCCCCTACTCTTCCAGCAGTATTTTTGTTTTCCTTCTCTCCTTCACTAAGAGGCTTTCACAGCCTCCTTCCCTTCCTGCCTGCATATTTATTCTCTTCAAATGTCCAGCAAATTATTAAAACCAATAAAAAAGCTCAGAGATAAATGTGAAAACAGGGCCCTGTGAAGCTGTCTGATGTGTGCCAAGAAGGAATACAAGACAAGTCCATTTCCTGAAAATGGGATTTGCAGAGTGGAAATGTCACATCCATAATCACTTTCATGTGGTGGAACTGCTGCTGCCCACCACTAAAATAACAGAGCATCTGTTAAAAAATGTGGGTTTGCTTTTGCTTAAATCCAGCAGGTTGCACTCATTTCAAGAAGTATTAGGTCTTCATTTAAAAGCATGAGTGCAACTGCTCTGGTACCATAAATGTGTTAAAAGCAAATGTATGCTCAGCCCAGCTTGAGTCCCACACTGAGCCCTGTTCAGAGCTTGTTTGTGTGAATGGGAGAACATTAATGTGTGCAGGAGGTGGGTTTGTGTTGGGAGGGCAAGGGAGACCCCTCAGCAAGCAGGGTACTCTCATAATTGATGGAAACTCTTTTGGAGATCAAGCTGAAAAATAATTACAAATAAAGACTAAAACAAAGGAGACAGGGGAAGCTAATAACTAAGCAAAGTGTCAGTAATTTTTGTTGTGCTCTGTCAATCCCATGACTGACCTGCTTGTGCTAGCTCTGCTGCTTTCAATCATCCAGAGACACTTGAAGAGGTGCCCTAATGTGGGATGAGAGTCTCCTCGTGCTTCAAACAGCAAAGGCAATTTGGCAGGGAGGGAAGTGGTGATTCCAAGGCATTTCTAGGAACTCTTGTACTGCCAGGTGGAAAAAATAGGTTAGATGTGCTGGAGCTGTATCTAGTTCATTCTAATGGAAGAAAATAAACCTTGCATGCAATGATGAGCTGAAAATGCAAAATTAAACAGAGCAATAATTTTCCAAAGTCTCTGATTAACTTTGTCCTGTGCTTGGAGAAAGTCCTACCAGCTTTGATGTCTAGATCAGTCAGCTAGTGAAGGAAATGTGGTCACTTCTTAAACCAACAGACTGGAGTTTTCTATCTCACTCTTGGGATAGTCTTTCCTCAGATCCTGTATTTGATGAGCATCCAAAAAGCCCAGACTTCCCTAGCTTGGAAATACTGTGAGAGGAAAAGTTGGGGCTTTTGCTGGGAACCACAAGAATCGTGTTTCTGGTAGCTTTGCAGGCAGTTCCAGCCATGTCAGCAAGTAAAGACTTGTCTTTATTTTGTTTTTCCCTTGTAAGCTGGGATTGTGGAATGACAACTTTCCCTTTTTCCTTCTCATTTTCTTTTTAAAACCCCAAGTTTAGCATTTTCTCTCTGCTCTGGCTGAATGTTTGGGCCACTTCATATTTCACCCCAGGTGGCTGGCTCTGTTCAAATGTCCTCAGGAGCCCGAGTGATCTTTAACTTGGAATGAACTTCCTGTGCTTGGAGGGGAGAAGGGGGAGGTAGCTGGGATGCCATAGCTCTCCCTCTGTGTTTTGAGCAAAGATCTTGGTGTAGCCAGAGCTTTAGAGAGGTCCCCTGGGCAGGATAAATGTGAAGGAGCTGGTGAAGGAGCCTTGGAGCGTTTCCAGCTCTTTGAAAGAAGCACACGTGTGTGTGCATGTGTGCACATGAGATGTTTTTAATTTTGGAGGGGTGAGTGATCCCAAATAAAGCTTGCTGGATTTTCATCCCACTGATGCTATGTTGAGCTCAGATGGCTAAATTTAATCATCCAGGCTGAACAATCTTGGATTCTAAGACTGCATCCATCTCTGTGCAGGAACTATTTGCTTACCCCTGTGGCTTCTGTGGAATCAGCTGTAGGCTGACCAGGTAAGGCTGCTGTGGGATGCCCATACACTGTCCTGAGGATGTGCAGTGGATTTTGATTTTTAAATTAAACAAAAAAATCCACCTGTAGAGGAGTTCTTTCTTTTCCACTCTTAGAAGTGTTTAAGTAGTGGGGCTATTTTACAGGAAGGGACAAAACATAAAATAACCCTCTGATTCAAATCATGGGATCATAACCAAATATCCTATCTTCACAATGATTTTTAAAGGGCCTAAGGTCTGCATGAAAAGCTTTTATCCTCACCTCCACTAATTACTCCAATACCAGTTTTTTTCCTTTCAAGCAAAGACCAAAAAGCCCTTTTACTTGGATAAGGAGTTAATACACATCTGTGCTTGAAAAGACTAATAAATGCAGCACTTCTTCATGTTCAGTCAGTTTGAAATATTGTGGATTATTCCTACGCTTGTTTCTAAAAAGAAGTGGAACTGACATTTTTAAATCTGCCTGAAACTCAAAATACATGTGAGAAATGCACAGAAGTTGAGATGTGCATAAAGCATTAATGAGGGCAAAATGGGTTATGAACTCTGCACATCATTTCCTTGCAAGCCTGCAGCTGGGTACCTCTATTAGGTGAGTGCTTTGGCCTCAAGGATGTAGTGGAAATTCAGTGGCTCGGCTGTGTGTCTCCAGTTTCCTTTGCTGAGCTCTGACTCTGGGTATGCACCACAAGAACTTGCTATTTCTTGGGCATTTTATAAAAGAAAACAAGCTACATTGAATAGGTCCCAAGCCAGAGAATCTGAGATTGTGCTCACAGAGGAGTACCAAACATCAAGACAGGATGTTCTCCTTCCCCTTCTTTGAAATAAATACGCTTTAAAATAAATAGTCTTTGGGATGCAAGTGAGACAGTGTCCTCTAGGATGTTGCTACCAGCATTAAGACGAGTGAAGAAAGAGAAGCAAAATCTAAGAACACAACTGGGCTGAGGATTTCCCTGCCCAGGCCCTTGCATCACTTTGTTTCCACTTCTCTTCAGCAGGGCTTGTGTCTTTACAGGCTGAGCCACCGGGCCATGGCACCTTCTCTGTCACAGCATCCTCCAGGATCCCTCTGGGCTCCCAGCACCACCTCAGGCCAGCAGCACTCCTCTCCTGCAGGCAGGACAGGGATGCTTGAGAAACCAAGCCTTGCCTGCTCCCTGTGGTTCAGGCAGAGCCTGGTACCCATCGCTGAGCAGGCTCTGGGCCAGCTGGAGGCTGCCACAATTTGCCACTCATGGCTTTTTGCAAGATCTCTGCAGGTTTTGGGCATGGGGTTGCTCTGAGCTGCTGCAGGAACTTGTCCTGTCCTGGCAGAGTGAGGAGCTTGCTTCTGAACATGCTTCAGGTCCAACTCTAGCCTGGTGCCTTGTTGGGGAGTAATTGTGATTAAAGGGTGATAATTGTATTATTAAATTAAATAAATCTTGTAGAGAGTGGGATTCCTTAGAATGCGTTGATTTCCTGACAATGTTCCTACAGGAAGAATGCAGAGGCTCCAAGCCTACATTTATAGGTGTTGTGTGAGTGGAGAGCAGAGTTAAGAGTTACATTATATATCAGATGATGATAACTACTCTTCCCAGTGCATATTCTTGGGTGGGCCGTATGGTAAAATCCCATCTGGCCAAAACAATAATTTTCTCCTTTTTATGCATGGGAATTCTGCTTTTCATCAGTGCCTCCTGCTTTTCAGGAGCTCTTTGATGAACAGGATCCAGTCTGAAGCAGTGACACACTGGCTTTGTGCTGCACCCCTGTGTAACACAGCAGGGGCTTCTGTGTCTTGGGGAGCTGGTGCCCCTCAGGAAACAGCTCAGATCTGGTGCCTCACTCAGATCTGGTGTCTGCACTGAGATTCTGAGCAGGGTCCTGCAGTCACTTCTGGCCACATCTGTTCCAGCCCAGCACAGCTTTATGTGTAATAAAACCTCCCTACAACTGCAGTACACGTGGGTTTGCTCCTCAGAGGGCAGCAGGGCATTCTGAGCACCGCCAGAGCAGCACTTCCACTGTCACCTTTGAGGGACAGCCACAAGGTCCTCCTTGCCCTCCTCAGCCCTGTGTTTCCTCTGCCTTATAACTCCTTACACATGTGTATCTTAAATAGCTCAAAGCTGATGTCAATATTAACTTCTCAGTCCAAACACCAGCACAGGAGGAGGTAAGTACATGACAATGGGGCATTTTTTAGTAATGGCACAAGATTTAAGCTTTTGAGAGGGCTGTGTAACGTCAAAGGGGGAAATGCAACATCTTGGCATGTTCTGAAATAGCCAACCATTGTGTCTGTGGCTGAGCAGCAGTAGCTGAGATTTGAGTTACTTCTAAACCTTCTAAACATACTAAATGCAGTTTCCCAGTTCCCCCAGTACAGAAAGCAGATAGAATTTGTCTGACCATGATGGACTGGAGATTCAGCTCAACACAACTGCTGGGAACATTTGGAATCTCTGGCCAGAGAGGAAAGTACTGAAAAGCAGACAAACAGGACTGGTAATCTGGTTCTCCCTGCTCATAATTCACCTGATTGTTGTGGGCATATATCAAGTGTTGTTTTTAAAAGGACAACAACCTATCATTTGCAAAGATTAAAAATGTGCCAATATTTTTTTGCATGCATCTGTCAAAACCTCACAAGTCTGTAGCTTGCTGCAGAAGGGAACATCTGTGTCCAATTGGCAAAACTCAGGGTTCATAATGGGTGATTCAAATGAACAAAACCATTTTGTCATTCATTCAGTTGGGGATTATAAACTAATCAGAAATCCTTCCCCCTCCCCTTCCCTCTGATCTATCTTGCATTTCCTGTCCCTTGTGGGTTTTTTTTCCCTGATCTCAGAGCAAGTCTTGAATCTTTTTGGTCTCACAAGCCATAATAAATTAACAATTCCCCAATGCCACAACCTTTCAGCCCTATTTCTGGAATTCACACATTGCAGTTCCCCCTCTGCCCAGATTTGGGGGTGCAGGGCAGCTCTTGGGGTTTTTATTGCAGCCCACTGGTGGCTCAAGAGGCACCTTGCATCTGAGACTCCTTGGATGTACACAGAATGTGCAAGACATTCCTCTTTAAATGATGACAGTTTGACAGATCTGAGTGAAAGGGAAAGGGAGGCAGGAAAGGGAGCTTATCCTGAGGGTGGGGGTGATGGATTTGGGGGGGATGCATTTCCCCATTCAGCTCCCTGGTGCTGAATCCCACAGGACCCCCTGATCTGGTGGCTGCAGCTCTGGGGTGTTCACAAATCTCCTGGTAGTAGGGCAGGGGGCTGTGAACGCCTCCAGGCGCCTGCTCAGTGTCTGAAAAAAGGCAACTGGATCAGCTCACATCTTCCACAAAACAAAATCTCAGCCCTCAGTCACTGCTAATTTAAGGAGGGTTGAGCCAGTCTGTGATCCTCCCACATCCAGGAGTGCCACCCTGTGAGAGCAGCAGTGCTGGTGCACATCCTGCCTCCTAAACTGGGCACTTATTTTAGGGCAACACTTGGGTGGTGTTTACTGTTTCTTGCTATGCAAATACTTGTTCAAAAGTGAGCTCAGAAGATTTGTGTGGAACAAAGGCAAGACTGCACCAATATGCTGGGATGAAGCGAAGGAATAAAAGAGAAGTAACAGAAAATCCCAAGTTTCTTCTTCCATTTATTCTTCTTCCAAGTGTAAGAGGCGTCCTCTCCCTGAGGAAAGAGGAGCATATTCCCTGGAAACCAGCAAGTTTTCAGTAAAATCCAAGTGGCAACAGCTGTATCTATAATTCTGGTGTGAATTAGTATATGGATCTAACTGTTAGGACCTGTGGCCTCTTAAATTGACATAAAGTTTTGCTTGTTTCCCCTGGATTTTTACCGTGAATAAACCAATCCAGCCCGAACCCCAACAATTTACCTCTTGGAGAAAAGATCAGTAAACTTCTATTAATATGTTTTGGTTTTACACGTGGGACTCCTCAGGCATTAGACAGAGAATAATATGTGTGTGGCAACGAATGTGGTTTCTTTTCCACTTGAGACTTCCAGCCATAATCCAGCCCAGGTGCCTTAAATGAGCAGCCTGTAGTTTATTCCACTATAATTAACATAAGCTTTGATTTAGATGACACTTTTACAAGTCAAATATTGGATTCCAAGTTGAATACAGAACACAGTTTCCACCCACGTTACTGTTTTGGTCCTTTTCTGTGGCCATCCTGCATCCACCCTGAAATCCCCCAGAATATCAGCAGCACCTGCTGCAAAACAAAGGTTGTGCCTCACAGAACAGGTCTGGCTTTTTGTTTCTATTTAGGAGCTTTTAAAACATTTGGTGTTCCTTTTTTTTTCTTCCCATTTCAATATGAGCTAAGGGGAGGGACCAAGAGAAAAAAAATCTGGAGTAGTTTGATCTTTGTGGCTTTATATGGACTTCATAAGCTTCGTTTGTTCTGCTGCCAAGTTCCTTTGTGTTTAAATAGATAACAGACCAAGACAACTAATCATTTCCAATAAAAAAACCACACCAAACCCAAAGCATTCCCTTTCTTTTCCAATTAATGCTCGTAAACCCATGCTCCTAGACCGGGCTTGTGACCTAAGCACTTCTGGGTTTTTTTTTTTCTTTCCCTTTTCAAAAACAATTGCCTAAGGCACAGACTGGGCTCTGTGCTCTGCAAATTTATGAAAGAATCTTGAAAAAAGGCTCTGAGAGTGGCTTTGGGAGAAGGTAGTTGTAAATATGATGTGCAAAAGCAGCCTCATGCACCTTTAGAAAAGCACAGAATGGTTTTCATGGCCACCATTTATGGACTTCCTTCCTGCTTGGAGGCTGGAGGCTATTTGTGGAGAAGGAAGAAATAGCAGATTTACATGGAACTGTCACTGTGTTATGTAAAATGCATGTTGGTTGCTGGTTTACTGGTGAGAGCTGATAGCTGCTGTCACTATTTTGAGAGGCTTTGCACTTGCAAAAGAGACAATTTGCCCAATCAAAAGCAGCTACATTTTACTGAAGTAAATAAGGCTGAATGTCCTTGAAAAGAAGATGAGTTGGTTGGATGAATCATGGGTGATCATCAATGCAAAGGTTCTTTTTTTACATAAATATGTTTTTGTAATGAAAATAACACAGAATTTTAAGTGCTGTGACACATTTTTCCTTTAGCTTCTTAAGGTTTTTCTCACACAACCAACTGTTTAGGGCAACACATTTGTGTGGTCAAAAAGTTGTATGTTTGCCAACAGCACAAATTATCAGTAGTAGGAAGTGAGAATTATGTGAATTACTTACGTGGGTTATATTTCTCTTGGAGGTTGACCATCCAATATACACTTCCATAATCTCTAAGAGTGGCTTCCCATATTAGATTGATGCTCCACAAAAGTAGGAGCTAAGATTAATGAATTTCCCTGTCTTGGGGGTATCTTAAACCAGTCTCTGAAGGGAAAGCAAAGAGCTGGACCTTCCATTGGTCTGGCAGGCTGCATCCTGGCTGTAATCCATGGCAAGGTGTAAGATTCTTTGTTTTATTTCCCAGGTGTACTACTCTTGTGGTGCAGTGGTGGAATCAATGGAAAGAGGCCTGATTTTGTCACCAGGTTTTCCAAACAACTACTACCCAGGGACGCACTGCGTCTGGCAGTTCTTCATTCCCATGAGGACCCATCTCATCCTGGAAATATTTGACTTTGACATTTTTGAGAGCTCTAGTGAAACTCCAGCCCCCTGGGATGGCTTCTCAGCCCCTGCTACAACAGAAAATAAGGACATGCCTTCTCTTGAGGAAAACCTGGGCTTTGCTGTCCACACCACAAAAGCCTCTCTCCAGAGCTCGATGTCGAAGGGGGCTCAGAACCTGAGCAGCACTGGAGACCAGTCAAAGGACCTTGCTGGTCACCTGGATGAACTTCCAGGAACCATCTCAAAAAAAAATGAAGCCAAGCAAGCATCTGAAGAAAACCAGTGGAAGCAGATGAAGGAACCCAAAGCAATGACCAAGGCTCAGCCAGAGGAGCTGCCATTGCCCGTGGCTGGTAGTGCCTCAATGCAGAGGCAAAACACCAGTGGCCTGGAAACAGAAGGGGATGTGGAAGGGAAGGTGTTGCTTGCCCACCTGGCTGCTGGTGAGAGGGATGAAGTCACAGCAGAGAGCTGGACACTTCCCTCAACAGCACTGCCCATGGAAATCTCCAGCCCTCAGCCAGCAGGGGATATCTGTCCCCATGATGTGTTGTATGTTTCCGATCTCATCACGTTCTCCTCTCGCTTCTGCGGCCCAAATTCCCCTGTAAACAAGACCATGGTGTTTGGTTCATCTCTGGAGATGGTGGAGGTCATCATGGAGCTGATCACCACCACGGACCGGGGCCGAGGCTTCGCGATGCTCTTCGAGTACAGGAACATCAGCGAGCCAGGCCCCGTGGGTGCTGTCAGGCAGGACAGGAGGGAAAACATGATGCTGCTGGCAGTTGTGACAGGGATTGTTGTCTTTGCTCTTGCTTTGCTCTCTGCCCTCTGCGTGGCCTGCAGGTAAGGTGATGCCAGAGCCTTGGAAGCATATGATATTATCCACAGGGAAATGAGCAGGAAAGAGTTACAATCACACAGAAGAGTGACCTTTCCTTTGCTCTGCTAACTCCTGCTGTCCTCCAGATGTGGTGAAGTGGGTACAGAGGGAGTGAATGCCCCTCACTGCACCTGCCCATGGCTCCTCAGTTTTATTTCCTACTTCTATAGCTCCTGTACCTCAGATTTATTTTCTTTTTCCTGCAGAAATACCAGAATAGTGAGGACTTTCCTGGGTATTTTTTGTTTCAATGGCAGTGGTGCCTTTGAACCTCAGCTTTTGGCTGATGGACAGGTTCAGCAGAGAAAGATCATCCTTCCCTGAGTCTCCTGAGCAGGCTGAGCTGACAGTCACTGCATCTTCTCACAGGGATCCCACAGTTTGGCTCTAACTAACCATCACCAGCACTCTACAGAAAAGTAAATAATAACCAAAGTATTACCACATAGAATTAAGATTTAAAAATATTTTCCCATCTGTAGCATATTTTATCCAAGAGACTGTGCAGGAATTCTAAATCCAATGCATTCAGTGTGCTAAGAAGTCATCTGCACATCCCTTTGATGCTGGGGAAGAGCCCAGAGCCATGCTGCAGTAGCTCTCATTGTTCCCAATGCAATCCAAAGCAATCCAGTCAAATGAGCTGATGGTCAGGCTGGGTTTGGATTTCCAGGTCCTGATACTAACTAGTTAAATGCTAACAGTTACACAAGCATGCCTCTCCAGTCAATTGCTTTTCTTTTATGTATTTCTTTTCTCTATATCTATCCAAGGAACACTTCTCCGCCCCCCAGCATATGTTTGCATTTTTCTAACTCCCTAGTGAAAACATTTTTGTAGAAACCGTGATTTATTCCTCTCCCTTCCAACAAATCCAAAACAGAGCCCATTCTCCCCAGGTTTTTGTCAAAACAAACACTGTTTTCCAAACGATTTGACTTCCATGAAAACATCAGGTAAACTGAAACAAGCAGTGCCCCTTGCAGGGCTCCGCTCTGGGCTGGGTATTGGCAGGAGTGTTCATTTCCCAGAGCAGCTGCTCTGGTTCCTCCCTCCTGCATCCCCTGCCTCACCCAGTGTGAATCCTGCAGCCCCAGAGCCTCAGCACTGCCCAGACACCCCCAGCCCTGGGGCTGGTTTGGCAGAGCGCTTTGGTTTGCCTTGCCCTGATGGAGGCTGCATTTTAGCTCTGGCAGAATAAACACAAAATACAGGCCAATCACACTCGGCACCAGAGAACACAGGCACAGTGGTGAAGCTGAAATATAATCTCTGTTTTGTATATACAGAAATTCCTGCTTAAGGGTCTTTGATTTTGTGGCTGTAAGAGTTAAATTTGCATGTACTACATTTAACTAACCTTTTTGTTTTTAAAGAGCTCGCAGAGCACTAATTTAGACCACAATTTTTTGCTAGCTCCAAAGGAAAAAGTCTGGTGGAAAATATCTTCCAGATACCAAATACTTTATTTTTATGCCCTTGCCAATCTTCAGAAGAGACAGAAACAGGCTCCCTTTGCTATGGCAGCAGTCTGGGCTGATACACATGTTGAGTAGGCTGTTCCTGCTCCAATACCCCTATTTAATTTCACTGTAACAATCCATGAAGCAGAGCATTATTCAACCCAAAAAAGTGCACCAGCAATCTGAGGCTCCACTGGCTGAGGTTTCCTCTGCAAAGCCTGTTTAGAAAGTCAGGCCATGCTGCTCACATTCACAGTTTGGCTTTCTGCTTGTTAGATGTTTACAAAATAATGTTCTGCTCTTGCTGACCAACAGAAAAAAAACAGTCCACAGGGCTCCAGCCCCACACAGCAATGTTTGTGTGTTCTGGGAACACATCCTACAGGGGTCCCTATGGCACAGCATTAGGCTTGCTCCTTTCAACTCTGGAATTTATGTCTCTTCATTGCTCTACAACTATTTTTTTTTAAGAAGATACCTATACCTCAGCCAGCTATTGACTGAATATAGAGACTACCCCTACTCCTTTAGCCTCTTGACAGGGTGTTTGCTGTCCCAGCCTCCTGTACTCCCTGTATGCTGTTCCTGGGATCCTTGATTACGCCACTCTGTTTTTTATCAGAGCATTAAAGTGGGACCAGGTGGCAGAGATGCCATGACCTGTGCTGAGTTACCTCCCCTGTGTTGCACTGGAACACAGGTGAGGTGTTCCTTTTCTCCCTCTTTTCTGAGCTAACTGCTCCAAGGGCATTGGTCTCTGGCCCCAGAGCCCTGGCTCTGGCTGGAGCTTGCCTACAGCTGGCAGCTGTGGGTTTTTAATGCAGCTCAGAATAAGACTGCTGAGGCCATTAAGTATTAAACTTCTTTTAGATTGAGCCCATCGAGCTCTATTTTATGCTTCTAGTCCTAAATAGAGGCTTGAAATGAGGTGTCAGATGTGTATTAGCCACAGTCTCTCCTCTCTGCAGAAAATGTCAGGGTGGCACGGGGTGGGCTGGGGGGAGATGCTGCTGCTTTACCAGAGCAGCACACAGACCTGGGACCAGCCCCCTGAGGCACAGGGACACTGTCCTGGCTGCCCACTGCAGAGCATGCCAAGAGGAAGAACCTGGAAGCTCTTGGCCTTGTAAACTTGCCTTCAACTTTCTTTTCTCTTCATACTTTATTTATTCCTCTGGTACCAGGTTCAGCTGTTGATTTTTTTTTTTCCCATTTCTATCTGCTGCTCTTGCTTAGCTAAAAGTAGCAGGCTCAGCCTTGCCAGGAGTAGAAATGGCCTGGGATGGGCTTGGCACCCACTGCCACTCCAGTGCACCAAGTCATCAGCAGTATCTGCTCAGGCTCATTGCATTGAGCAGGGCAAAGCTCTCTGGGGAAACTCCAAGTCTCTGCCACACTGCAGCTTTTGTTTTCTACTTGGGGAGGGAATGAAAGCTTCAGTTGTTAGTTGGCCAATAATTCTAATTACTTTTGGCCATGAAGCCTGGCTCGAGTAATGGGGGATTTTTTATTTTCTTTCCCAAGCCCCAGGAACAACAGATACGTCCATCTTATTTAATTTTAATCCTGTCCCATGCAGTCAAACTTTGGCTGTATGGTTGCAACCCATGAATTGCAGCTGCACTTTAGGTCTGCATTGCCTCCCAACCCTTGGGTGTGCAGTGACTCCATCAAGCCCTCAGTGTTGCCATCTCTCCCCAGCCAAGCTGCCCTGCCAGTCACTGCCTGCTGCCCACCCATCACCTGGGGTGAGAATTTGCTTTTAAAATAACTGGGTTGCATCCCATCAGTCAGTGCCTAATGCTCCCCTGAGTCTGCACTGTCCCCTGGAGAACCATTGTCCACAGGCTACCCTTGTTTCAGTCATTATCAGGTCCACCAGTGCCAGCCTTTCTTTGTGATTTCTTTAAGCCTTATTTGTCCAAAAGTTTATAACTCTAGCTGTTTCATAATCTCAGTTTTAGTAAAAATGTGAAACAAACGGTTAAGAACATGTGTCTCCCTTCAGCCAAGAGGCACGTTCATGCCATCATCATCTGCCACAGCACTGCCTCTTAGTGAAACAGTCACACAAATGAGCAGCATCTGATGCTCTCTGCTTGCTAAATATAGCCCAGTGTGCAGTGTTAGCTATGCAGATGAAATATTCTGTCTAGCAGGACAAGAGGGATGTCACTGCCCAGACTGAAGGATCTCAGTCCTGCTGTTCAGTCGCTGATGTGGAGGAGCAGCTGCCAGGGGGAGCCTGATGGGACTTGGCACAGGGCTCAGCTCTGCTTTTGCATGAGCAGAGGAAGAAGATGACAGCTTCTCTTCTTCAGCTGGCTTTCCACCACATGAGCATATTATTCTCTCCCCTTGTTTACAGGCCTTGCTGCCTTGAGTCTTGGCAAGTATTTTGGATGTTCATTACCTGCTGGGTTCCCCTCGCAGGATGAGCAGGGCCCAGAACTTTCCCGCTGTGGATCTTTAACTCACTCGAGGGCTTGTTGTTGTTGTTGTTGCTGTCTCTCCTTTCCAGGCCGAGAACGTGCCCCAAAAGGAGCTCATCCAACGCATGCAGTGACCAGGAGGTTAGTGCTAATGGCTCAGCAATTGCTGTTTCTCTCTTTCATGTTGGCTGTTTCACTGTTTGTCTGACGATGTTTACTGGGGCATGTTCTGAGTTGTAGAACAGGATCCAGAACTCCACTGTCGATATCAATGAGCTCCAGCTGGTGGTGCCAAGCCGGGAGAATGAGAACAACAACCACTCTGTGAGCCGGGAGCAGGCGGGTGAGTGCGGGGCCCGGGCCGGTCCATCAGAGCCTCCATCAGATCCTTCCTTCCCCTCAGCCCTGCCCTGCACAGCTGGGGAGCTGCTCCACAGCAGAAAGGCTCTGCTGTGGGCACTGTCCCTGCTGCTCCCCCTCGCTGGAGGGTAATTCCCCTGGCAAGGAGCTCGTGGAAGCACAGCTCCAGCGCTGCCAGCACAAGCTGTCACAGCACACGGCACTGCGGAGACACTGGGTTAGCAGAGCAAACCTGGTGGGTTCAGGCTGCTACAAACAGCCCACACAGACCCGTCAACAGAAGAGATTCACCTGCCCTGGGCCTGACTTTCTCCAGAAAGGATGGGTTTTACAATGCTCAGATTGTCTTGGCCAACTCCAGCTCCGAGGCTCCCTGTTCCTGTGGGTCTGCATGGATGGAGGTGCTTTGGGTCACATTTACCTCACAGTGTCCTTCCAGGAAAAAGCATCCCAGCCAAGCTGCAGAGAATGTCATGTGCTGCAGTTCTGAGTCACAACACATGAACTGCCCCAGTGCCCCTTTTGGTTGGTGGAGGCCAACAGGGAGGAACTTTCTGCTGTGTTTCCATCAGTTTCCCAGTGAACACTCAGCTCTCACAAGGGTATCACCACAAAAGCTAATTCTGTACTCCCAGCCACAACAGCTTCCCGTCTCCTTCTTGAGGAGGCTGTGGCCAGAGTTCTCCTTGCCTGGACCAGAGGACAGGCCTTGGGCACACATGCAGACACATCCCCCTCCATGGCAGCCCCTGGAGCATCAGGCTGCCTGTAGGAGCAGATCACTGGGGTTTAACCAAAACCTACAGCTCCCAGTATTAGCAGGTATGAGTAAATAAAAATAAATAATGAGTTGAGCGAGTTTGCAAGTTTCTGATCTGCAGCACACCCTCAAGTGTTTAACACAAGGAATTTCAGTTCATGTCTGTTTTTATTAGAAAGCAAACCCAAGGGTGTTTCTCCTCTCCTCTTTTGCTTTGTTTTTAAAAGCTTGCAGTTTCAGGAGAGCAAACTGTTGACTTGAATTTCATTCTGGCTGGTGCAACAGCCAGCCAAAGGCTGTTCTAGATTGTCTGGTGAGGGAGGGAGGAGTTGGAAACAGATGTTTTGGACTCTTGCAAGCAATCTTTATTGGTTTTCTTCCTTTCTCAGTCACTTCCTGCAGAGGCAGCACAGAACGGTCTCCTCAGGACACTGACCCAGATGTGCCCTCCTCCATCTCTGCAGTGACCACTGAGACTGGGAGTGATGAAGTGTTCATCATTTCTGCTGGACCTGGGACCAGTGGGCTGAGCTTTACCACCTACAGGATACAGGTACATCCCCAGCATCTCCTGCAGGCTGCAGGATGTCCCTCTTGGACAGCACTTGTCCATTTTTTCCAGAAAGGCAGGGACTGAACCAGGCAGTTCTCCTACCCCTCAAGCTGAGCTGCCATCAAATGAAGTGGACTGTGATCCCCTGAGCCAGAATCTTCCCAGCTTTGGGAAGAGCAAATGCAGAACCCTACTAGCAAATAATGGAGATGTTTGCCAGCAGACAGGAGGACCAACCTGCAGAAGTGTTAATTGGCAAAGCTGATGTTCCATTAAAATTTACCACCTGTAGTAACTAAAAGACCTGAGTCAGACTTACTCCTGCCCACCCCTCCAAGTGATCAGGGAAATTACTCAGCTCCTCAGCTTGGCAGAGAGTGTCTCACCAAGCTCATGTGAAAATTAACATTTTAGGCTCCAAAAAGATCAAATACTTCAAATGAAAGCACCGAGGCCCTCTCAGATTCACAGACAGAAACCTGAATTGATTCAGCAGGTTCTCTCTTATTTTAGCTCTTTCCCCTGGGCTCCTGGTCCTTTATTTATTCAGAAACAGATGATGGCTCAGAAGCCTCAGGTCTGGCTGTCACCTCTTCAACCTCGAGTGAGTATAAACAGAGCACATCCATTGCAGGTGCCTGCTAAAGCCTTTCCCAGGTCAACACTCTCTTCTCCAGTGCCCTGTCTCTTTTTCCCAGGATAAAGAGGATAAACAACCAGCGCAAGGAACTCACATGCCCAGGACAGGCTGTGTAATACTTCTGTCACAGTTTACAAAACAAAAGCATTCTGTATCCCTGCACTTGATTAGGAAATTGGCCAGGAGGCCCGGCTGGTCAGGATTTTCCTATGCTGGTGTAAGACACGTGCTGAGCTTTGCCTCCAGCTGCCACCCTGATGAAGAGAAAGAGGGAAAGAAGGGAAAACAGCTCTGAAGCCTTCCCTTGCCTGAATGTGACCTTCTGTGGAGCAGGGCACTGGGGGATATAGCCAGACTGGGCACCCTTGGACAAACCTGGTCCTTTCCAGAGCAGAGAGCTTCACCTGGTGGCAGCCACACACATATCCAGCTTCTAGGCAGGAGGAAAAACCATTTTCCTGCCCCTTTTCCCCACTTTAGTCAGAAGGAACAAATACACACAACCCCCCCATTTCTATTCTGACATTGCTTCTGCAATCAACATTCAGAGGGCATTTATACATAAAAAAATAGAAGAGTGTTAAAACAGTGAAAGTAACCCAAAGAATGAAACACATTATTAAGCCAGAAAGCATCTCCTCAGTGATGTCCATGCAGCACACAAACAAGACAATACTCCCAACGAAATTCCTCAAGGAACCATGGAAGCATGGCAGGACCTTTTAAAAGCCCTGGGCCTTTCCCCACAGCTGAAGACCATCCTCTCCAGGGCTGTGCAGATTGAGCACAGCAGACCAGTTACAAACCTGCACTCAAAGGGGCTCTCATCAGGCCACTTGGTGCTGAGGGCTCCTGGATGTCAGACGTGTTTACAGCTGAATTTTTAGTTGTGTATTTTTAGGGTGTGAAATGCTGCTGGCCAGCCAGCCTCCAGGCCTCACAGAGGATGTGCTGTGTGGCTTTGTGGCCAGCACCAGGCAGTGGGATGAGATATCTGCTGGAGCCCAGCCCGTTCCTTGGCAGGAGCTGAGCAGTCATCCCCTTGTGAAAACATGTGTGAAATCCCGAGCCTTCACAGTACAGTAAATAATGCCAGCAGACTCACCTCACGCAAAATGCTTGACTAGAATTTGTTAAATTATAAGGAGCTTTCATTAAAAAAATTATCTTGACCTTTCTCCCTGAGAAATTGTGTCTGGCTGCTTGGTCCTGTGCTGCCCACCAAGTGTGAGCCTGGGCCTGAGCCAGTGATTAACTGGCTTTGCTCTGCAGCTTCTGCTCTGCAGCTTTTCAAACCTGTTTGAAGACACCAGTCCTGTGTCACGAGGGAAGAGCTGGGAGCGCAGAAACCCCCTCTGTTTGTGACTGGTGTGAGGTAACAGAGGGTGGGATGGCTTCTGGGGAGATTCCAGAGGTCCTCCAGTAGTCATGGCTTCCTAAATCCCCTTTGGTTTAAGGCATCATTCACCCTTTGGCTGACTTATGACCATGATCTCTGACTTCTGAGCAGACACTGCAACTTTCAGATGCAAAGGTTTGAGTAAAGAGTATGATGATGGAAGTCTAACAAACATTTTCCAAAGTCTAGAAAATACACTGTTCATCTTCCCAGTTACTTCCAGTGTACCTATCTCAAAATCAGAGGCTAATTTTTACATCAGTTTGGAGGTATTTACAATAATATTAGAATAATGAATACTAAGACAGCCTGAAGGGGCCACTAAGGAGAAGACAGGCGGCTTAAAATTTATAAATATTGTCCCTTTAATAAAATCTTAGATTAGGAGCTTAGTATTGAAACCAACTTATGCAGAGCCTGATGCCTCTCCTGGCTTCCTACTGAGTTTCTTTTTCTGATCTAGTGCTAATTTCTTGCCTCTCTGCCCGTCCATTTCCAATATGACACATTCACTAAATAGTTTCTTTGATTTGCAGAAACTTGGGAGATTCAGATTCTCAGAAATATCAAATTACATGTTTCTGGTTTCTCAGGATTTTAAAATCCAGGACACTGTGGGATTTATTTCAGACACTCTTTAAGGACTATGTAAACTTTGGAAATATGGATTTTTCATTCTTCTCATGACAACCATATTCGCACAGCTGAAAATTAAAAATATGTATAGAGTTGTGTAACAGGAAGCTTAAATAACAGGTGAGGTATTAGTAGGAATGAAAGGAGATTCACAGGAATGTCAGGAATTCTCTAACTTTCCTGGCTCTAAGCTCATATCAATATTAAAGATAAAAATTGTGATTTCAAATGCAACATCAGAACTTAGAACATCAGAACATCAGAAGTATGGAAGAGATGTTTGCCTATAGTTCATTTCCATGTCTGATCAGCTCTGATCTTCACAGGGCTGGTGACAGCAGTTTAATGTAGTCTCACCTTCTGATGATGCCAATTTTACAGCTGTCTGGATGTCTTGTTCTACTCCTAAGGCATGTTGTCCACCTGAAGAAGAGCATTTTTTATGTGAAATGCAAATCCCCTTGGCACCAATCCACTTCTTGTGCTTCTTGTTCTATTCATCACAGACACTGAGAACAGATTATTTCCTTTATTTTTCATTCCTTTTATTTTTTAATTCTTCCCTAACATAGGATAATGAGCATCACTTGCTTCAGTCTTTTTCCCCAAACTGTGCATTTTTGAGACTTCTGCTTCTGGATTTCTTTCAGTAGGCTCCATCCCCCTTAAGTTTTATTTAAGGGGGATGGAGCCTACTGAAAGAAATACACAAGAAGTACACCTGGAGCCTTCCAAGAGCCAAGCAGAGTGGAAGAATTCTGTTTTGCACAGTGAAGTTTATGACTCTGATCTGTCAAATACTTCCAGTAAAGTTAAGCTGTGGATATTTCATATAATTAATGAGGGTTGTAGGACTATATCTTACCTAACTGAAATTTCCCCCTTCAGCTGTAAACCCTAAACTGGGGGAGCAAGGTAGAACTTTCCTCCAGGGAAGCCAGCGAGCTTCAGGCAGCAGACTGGAAGAGAAATGATGAGAAGTTGCATTCCTGAGTCCTCTGAGAAAGACTGAATCTAACTTGACTGTTAGTGCAAGTCTCTCACACCAACAGCCTGTTTCCAAAGTGTTTTAAAAATGTTTCGATGAAAGATGCCTACAGGTGATCTTTATTTGCCGTTTTCAGGACAAAAACCTGAAAAGGAGCGTGACAAGCCCGGGCTCTGTGTCGGAGTGGCTGAGCTCGCAGCCCGCGGCTGCAGGGGCTGCAGACAAGGGGAACGCGCAGCTGGAGAATCCCTGTCCCCGGCAGCGCACCTGGAGCGCCCGCACCTTCCACGACCTCCTGGCTCCCATCCCGCAGCTGCAGAAGAAATGGTGCAGCTGGAGCACCAACAGCCCCTTCACAAAGCTGGTGGACAGCAGCGTGAGTCTTGCACAGGGGAGGGTGTTGGGGTCTCAGTGTTTTGCGGAGAAAAGAAGAAACTTCACAACTTTGTAAAAGTTGTAAAGCCCGGTGTGCCTTTATTACGACGCGCCGGACGCAAGTCCCCCAACGAGGCATGCGTACTTCTGAAGACCTCGGGTCTTCTTTTATCCTCCTTCTAAATGCATATGCATACACTTTCACAATAAGTTCATACATATTCATTCTGTGTGACATTTAGCACCAGTTCTTCTTTATCAAAGGAATTTCTAAGTCGGGGGCAAATCGACCTTGTGGTCTTTTCTGTTTTTCTTTCTCTGTCTCCTTGCTGTCTCGGCATGCGAGTTCTTCCTTCAGCTTTGGCCTCACAGACTTTTCACTTCTCTTAGACACTTCACTTAATTCAGAATGGATCTTTACTCTGTCTCATCAGCTCCTGTATTTCCCCACTGTTCACTGGTTGGAACACGTTTTCCCCTTGGCCAGTGCCTCACCTCTCTGTCCTGCAGTGCAAACACATCCCAGTCCATCTTCCTGGGTACATGGGAAAGTCTCTGCCTAATTATACTGTAATACAGGCTTTCCTAAATATTAAGCAGCTGTATTTTCCAGCAGTTGGCACCTGGTTAAGAAATTATCCCCAGTCCAGAAGAACATTAAAAAATGCCTTCAGACAAGATTATCTCATTGAGTGTTCTGACATGTGATTTTTCCCCCTGGTTATGCCTAGTATTTATTATAATTGGTGTATTATTATTGCACTGCAAGGAATCTGTAGGTGTGGCAGGGATATCTGGGTCTCACTGACTGTAGTCATCAAATCAACAGCTTGTTACAAAGCTAATAAAGGATGTTTCTTCCTTTTTAAAGTAATAACATAGGTTTTTGCTAAAGAATGCATCTTACCTCTAAAATAACCAGGAATTTTAACTTTTAGTTCTCTCGGGATCAAAGTTGAGAGAGAGAGCTGCTTTCCATGGCATGTCTGCTAATTTTGTACTATTTTTGGCAGGGTTTTTCTACAGCTGCAAGACCCCAAGGTGTGCCAACCAGGAAGGTAATCTCAGCCACTGAGATAGAGGGAGCATCAGAGACTGTTTACTCTGATTCATCTGCCAGTAATGCCTCCTATCCCCTCACTCTGTCTGCACAGAGGCAGCGAAAGTTAACCTCCTGCAATTTGAAGAAATCCAGATTTGGGAACCCTTATTTTGGATTTTTAGCCAGTTCCCCTGACAGCAAACATATGAGGTCCTTGGATCCCTCGAGACATCTAGGGGCAGCATCTCCAGTTAACAGCCAAAGCCCCAAAAATCTTCTAGAGAGCTCCAACCCACTGAAAATCAACTTGGTCAACGGTTCAAAAACAAAGGAGCTTATGGTAGAAACAGATAAAAACAAACCAGTTTTTGTTATTTCTGAAGAAGGGGATGATCAGCAGCCTCTGGTCCTGGCAGAACACCTTAGTCAGTGTGGAGATCACCTGCCAGAGCAAAATGCTGTGTATGCTCAGGCCGTGCCAGAGAAGCAGCCGGTGGTTCTGAGTGCGGAGAGGAACAGCTCTGCCCCCTTCACATCGAGCCTTCCCCTGTGGGCTAAATCCCCCACGTCGTACAAAGGCCATGGGAAGGGCCCCAGCTCCTCCAGGGACCAGCAGAGCTCAGCTCTCAGTGTTGGTGGGGATGCCAACAGCGCTGAGCCCTCCCAGAACTGCGACGCCCCCGCTGCTGCCACGCTGTGCCAAGCCTCAGCCCAGTGATGAACTGGGAACGACTGAACCATCAGGTCCCAAACCCAGAGGGAACAGGACACGAGCAGAGCAGAAGCTGTGCCCAGCAGCTCAGTGTGGCAGTCACATGTGGCAGCTTTGTTGAGAGCAGCCTTTGCTTCCCACACGTTGGGACTGAGATTACAAGGATACAAACCACAGCACAGCGCCAATGCCCTCTCCCTTCAGTCACTAACCTCATCTCTCTTCTCCTGCATGAGACTTGGATGGAGTTTGTACAAGAAAGCATCCTCTGGAAAGGTACTTCAGGCTGCAGAACCCCTTTTCTGGGATGGGAATGAAAGTAACCTGGGGCAGTCACACCGTGGTTTATATCTGAAATGTAAATCAGTCCCCTGTCCCTGTGGCATCACCTGAGTCTTTCTGTGGGGAGCTCTGAGTTAGCTTCTGTTTATAGCTCTGCCTGTACAATCCAAGCCTTGCCAAGCCAAGGGTAAGAATTCAATCATGCATGTTTGCATACAGTTTTGTAAACTTCATTTTAAGTATTTCATAACTTCTGCAGTCTAGCACAAAGCTTACCAAGCATTAGCAACTCTACTATTAAAGAGCAAGATTATCTCATCTCCAAACTCTTTAGAGAAGTGTACAGACAAGCTGAGCAACCCAATACCAGATGCTTGTTCTATTAAAGTCTGATGTAGCTTTATCTTTGTTAGGTCTACATAGGCTTAGAACACCTCAGTCCACTGCATTAAATGACTCCTCATGGCAACAGGAGCATGTGTAAACACTGAAATACTAGGAATAGTCTTCAGAATCCAACACTTGGATATTTGCAGCTGCTCTGATCCTATATTCACCAGCTATTTATTGCTGGTAACGCACATTGACTAGAGAAATATTCCCCTTCCTTTAGCAGGCAAGACTTGAAAGACAAAATTAAGGTGGGGCAAACTTTGAGTGCTCGCTTTCTTTAGAACAGAACCCTACATGGCTGTGCCTCCCTGAGTACAAATCCAGGGCATTCAATGGAACACTGAACCAAAGGGAAGCCTGCTAGTCCTATTGCCTTTAATAACCCCATCAGTATTTTAATTTCCTCCTGGTGATATTTTCCTATCTTTGTAAGAGACTCCTGCATGTTTGTCCCAGAATTCAGAATTGTTTTTCTTTCTTAAATGAAACAATTCCCTCTGAAGCTGCATTTTGCAGCTGAGACAGCACATTCTTTTAAAGCAATAGTATGTCATAAAAACAGGTGCCAGAAAGAAATCTCCTGCACAAGTCTTCCCCTGTATTAGCTGCAGTGTGCATCCAGTTATCTTAATCCTTCTCTGTGAAGGCATTTAAGACTGATTGCTGAAATATTTAACTGAATTATTTATGATTTCACCTGCTGCTACAGCTTCCATTTGCCACCATTAATGTCTGAGATATGCAACACAAGACTGTAGGTTTTGCCTTATATTTTCTCTGTGTGTTTACATGTCTACCTAGACATAGAAGCTGTGCAGCTGGTAGCAGTGGAAGCAAAAGCACATTTGCCCTTTAAGCAATTGACTCAAACATGAACAGCAAACAAATCTCTGCATTTATTATTTCCAGACTCAGTTCAGTGCCAAAGTCTGGCTCCATGTTGGTTGGTTCTTTTTTGGTGGGTATTTTCTGTTGTTGTTGTTGTTTAAATTAATGCTACTTGATTCAAAGGGAAGAGATTAATATATTTATGGTTTTAAAAATATTTAGAAGTCTTCAGTACTCTAACAATAACTTCCACTGCATTAAATTCATATACATTGTAATTTAATGTTCTGTTACTTATTACATTTCTAAAGTTTGAAATACTAAAATCTACTTTTGAAAAATACTTGTGTTCAATTATTGACAATAGTTACATTTGAAGGGTTGGAAAAAGTGGCTTTTTCAATAAAAGCATGTTTAACCACTCATTTCTATGGTGTAACAACACTTAATTTGTTTTGCTGAAAGCCTGAATTGTGCCTCAGAGCCTGTGGGGTACCCCAGTGGTGGCAGAAGAGCAGAAAAGCAAACAATCCTTTTTAGATCCGTCCCGATTTCTCTGAGACTGAACATGAGGTGGTTGTTTACACCAACTCCTCCACTACCTGTTGTGTAACCAAAGAGCAGACTCTGCTCACCAGGTTTGTCCAACTGCTGCCAGAGGAGGTTTCTGTGGGAGTTTGTGTTTCCTTCCAGGTCCATCAGTGCCTTCTGCAGCAGCAGATGGGCAACAAATCACAGACACCCTGGCTGCACCATGGACTCTACACACACACACATATATGTGTGTGTATATACATATATATATTGCTCTGGATGAACACGAAATATTGAACAGTGCTGCTTATTCTCAGAACAGAGATGATTTAACCAACTATTTAAAGCTGATGCCTTCTGGCACTAGAAGATGCTGAAGCTCAGTGCCCAGGTACCCCAGGGGAGACTTCAGTTCCTGATTTGCCTTTTGAAGTTTTTTTGTTTGATTAGGGTTTTTTTGGATTTTTTTTTTAATGCAGATCACTAAAATTAACTGCTAAAAAGGTATTCGTGTTATATTTTGTACCTTCAAAGAATGTATAAAATATTTTCCTCCTCTTACAGCTAAAGCAATTGTTTTGAAGTTCTCATATTTTCATTTTTTCCCCCCTCAGAAACACAAATAACTTCTACCTAAACTCTTCCAAAAAGTCACAGTGTAGAGCTAAGAAATTCTGAGAGCTCTGGGTGGAATAAAGCACGTTAATACTCTCAGCTGTAAATATTGACTAGGATTAGTTTTTAAATAGTATTACTTATGGCATTTATTTTGTTCCTAACAGTTATTATTACTTTGGAGAGCTATGTTGCCACTTTTAATGACAGAAAACCTCATCCCTCATGCATGGGCTTGGATTCAGTTTTGCCCTTGTGCAGTGCAGGGTTTGCTGTTTGAGTCAGTGTTCTGTAACCAAGCAGTGAATGGGGTAAGCACTCCAAGCGCTCACTGAAGAGAGGGGAAAAATCATTCCAACCACAATTGCATGGGGGGAAAATGTAAAAAAAACCATTATGGAGCTATCAAAGAGAAGTATCCTTTTCAACAAACCTGAATAATACTCACCTTTATTTTTTTAAATGAATTATTCTGGAACATACTAGCCAAAGCCTCTAGCCAATGTGTTAGGTAGACTAAATAGGACAAAAATATGTGGGCATTCCCTATTTTTTCACTGTACAAACAGTGGTTCAAAGTAAAAGCTTGAAGCCATAGAAGCTGACAAGAATCTGGTGTGCTGAGGTTCTCACTGTCAGGTATTTGAACTGGTTGGGAATGGAGGCTCAAAGGGGAAACAACACATTTAACATCCAGGTAAAGCATCCTAACTTGGAAGATTCAGAATAGCATTTAGCAAGAAAAATCCCACTTATAACTTAGTAGAAAAACATGAACTGAGGTTTCCTTTCGGAACTCTAACTCTTTGTTAAGAGCAGTTGGTTGCAACTTTTTCTGCTCAGAACTCTTTTTTTTGGGGTTTTTTCCCTCAGGAGGGTGGCACATGAGCCCTAACAAAACACATTTGACTCAAACAGTCCAGTCAGTAGATTTTATTCTAAACAATTAAAGATTAACTTGAATTGCAAGGGAAAAGGTAAGTCATTCCTAAGCCAACACTTACCTAATGAAAGCAAGTGAAACTCAGCAGCACTGAAAAGAATACCCAACAGAGACTAAATACAGCTTCAACATATATTCATGGTCTGTCTAGAAATGTCTTTGATGTTAAACCTCATATGGCACACTTAGCATTTTTTATAATTCATTTCCTATGGAAACTAATGAGCTTAAGGGTGAAATTACCTCATTGAAAGTCAAAATGGAAGTGTGAAGAAAAGAAGGATGACCTGGAAAGCAGATTTAGAAGCAATCTTTGCATATTAAGCATTGCTGTGGGAAATAGTATAATTAGTTTTCTTCAGAACTTATTCCTTGGAATTGTATAAGTGGTATTTCAGCTCCCAAACATCATGCAGAAGGAACATTAGATAAAATAGGTGGAAAAAATGCAAAATCCTCACATGTTCTTCAAATCAAGATTTTTTTTTTCCTAACTTTCAGTGACTGTTGACTTATTTTTAAGTGGGCAGACCATAAAAAAAATAAGGCTCCTTTCCAGCAGACTTCTAAGGGGCCATAAGAAACCAGATTTTCAGAGCATAATTTGGAATAAGCATTCACTTCCCAAATTCCTAACTCCTTTCACTTGAATCAACTTATTTCCCTAAGCTCCTGCTGCAGGCTAAACCATCTGCCCTACACAGTTCTACTGAAGACTGGAAATTGGTACCAAATGCATGTGTTTTGTTTGGTGACTGAAAAAGCTAATAATTAACCTTGGACTGTCAAATACCAAGTTATTCCTGCTAAATACAATGAAAACAGTTTCAGAGTTTAAGCAGAAATTATCCTGCAGAATTTGAGTACCTGAGCCACTCCAAGGGCTCCAAGAGCTGCCAGTGGTCATACATTTGTCCCTTCAATCCCACCAACATTTTTCTTTTTTCTTTATGCAGAAAGTGCTTGGAAGAGCTTTGGCTGTGCCAGACCTGATCTCTCAATAGTGCATTAATCCCAAAGCAGCAGCTCTCTCAAACTAAATTAGTTACAAGTCATTTGTGGACATAATGGAGTAGAAATAATTTAAATCCACCACTGCAAGTGCAAGGCCAGCCAAAATTACCAGTTTTAAAGGCTATCAGCTCATCTTTCTGGTGCACAGAACAACACTGTGTTTTCACTTTTACAATACTTAACCTGAGTTTGAGTTTCACTTAAATTTAGCCTGACAGCTGGGTAAAGAACAGCAACATAGATTAGCTACAACATTAAAGAGTATCCAGCTTCAAGTGTGGGGATGGCAGCAGCACAAAAATCCTGGGATGCTAAACTGCAACTTGAAGCTTAACTCTGGCATCACTGTCTTCCACCTCAGATACAACAGGGCAGGCAAGTGCTCCTATTTACTCAGCAAGGCTAAGGTTCTGTGCAGAAAAAGTTGTACTAACAGTAGTCATTTGAAACCTTATAATTTATACAATTGTAATAAAGATGAACACAGTATTACAGTAAGTTCATCCAGGCTGCTGTTAAATCAGGTGGTAAAATACCTGTCACTTCAGTGTTTATGGTGTTGCAAGAAACTGAAATAGTAACTACTTTTTAAAAAAAGTAGCAAACTTTTTAATTTGCAAGCATCTTGAGCCCTCTTACTTCTATTTAATAATCTTTCACTCATAAGATTTATTATACATCCTGTAGGGACACTGATGATCCTTTGCAGTATCATCTGACACTTTCAAGGAAGTTTGAGAATGACATAAAAACTCAAGAAATTTTCAGTTACTCCAAGTTCAGGGATGGTATTTGCTTGTAAAATCTCAACATTCAAATAACTAAAAGCATCACTGAGTACTAGCAAGTGTTGCATACATCCATTTCTGTGGTGACAGTACATGCCACACAAGAAACACAGACAGACAACTTCAGTAGCTTTTTTTTCTTTTTTTAATTAATAACTTCTTAGTTCAGGAAAAAAAAAATAAACCACAAAAGAGAACTGGAAGAACTAGTCTCCACCTTCTTTATAAAAGAACTTTTCTCAAACAGAGAGACTATATACCTTGTTCACCACTATGTCAAATCCTATCATAATCACCTTGGTTTCCACATCTATTCTACCACATTTCATGCCCAGCTTCCAAACATCTCTTATAAAGGAGGTGGGGATGTGCTTTAGACAGGTTAAAAATATGCTGCACCTTTAAAGTATTTAAACAATTACACCAAGCATAGTTCATACATTTATCACATTAACTATCACCTGGTAACCATACATTTAAAAAGGTCTAAGGTAGAGTATGTAATACCCATGACAGATACTCTTACTTACTTAAGAGCATATAAAGATCAGGATTTATTCACCCTCCCCATCTGCAAGCCAATTTCTGATCTCTTCCTGGTACAATATAAATGACCAAAAAAAATCCCTTCATTCCATTGCACTACTGCAACCCTATATGCATAGAAAGGCAGATTAATTACCTGTGACAGGGAAAAGGAAGAGGGTTTTAGAAAACAACTTGAAGAACATCTACTGCACAGGTACTTTAGATGTTAAGCACATGAGTTCTGCTGTTTGGGTTTTCTCCCCAATTTTTTTTTCTTATGGTCACTCAATACACCCCTACACAAACAAAATTTGAGTAAGTGCAAGTTACTCCTGACCAACAAAACAACTTCAGCACAAGAGGCTTGAACACCAGCACAGTGACAAGGCTGTGCTGAAAGCCCATCTGGGGTGTAGGAGTGGTGAATGAAAATGTAAAGCACATTTCTGCATATAATGTGCAAAGGCTTGATCTCCACAACTGCACTCAATTTGCTACATGCACAGCCAGAGATGAAATGAGATCAAAACCAGCTGGGAATGGTTGTCCTGAGAAGATACAATAACCATTAAAAAATCTAAACATAAAATACAAATACAGAAGCAACAGAACATTGTTAATACTAAAAGACAGAAACACACTGTTGTTGTTAAAAGAAGTTTCAAGTAATATTCCAGATCCAATTTCAATCCTACTCACAGGAGAAAATGCCCAGAGATTAGGAAGAGAAGTCCACACCAAAGTGTATTTTTAATAGCATAAGGGCATGGTCAACAGACCCATCCTTGCGACAGCTATTTTCAAAAATAAAAAATCTAAACAGAAAGACATCATTCTAATTAGCATTCTTAGTAAGATGTGCATTACTGGAAATAGTTGCTCAATTCACTGCAACCAGTAGACACGATGTGCTGCATCATTTGTGCTCCATTATATCACAAGATACTGTGTGTACACTTTTTAACATCCAAGTATAAATCCTGCTCATAAAATAAGGCATACTTAAAACAACATGGTCTCTACAGAGGTAACTTTGAATGATTTCTTCTCATTCTGCTCCACTCTTGTAGGTGTGATGAGAACAAAATTGGTCCCAGTTGAGGTCTGTCAACATTAGCAACCAGATTATGATCATATCAATTTGTAGGGAAGGGGGAAAGTTGGGATTTCTTTGTTTTTAATGACACTTGGGACATCTCCTGAATGAGCTCTGCAGAAGGCATGAAAATAAAATCTACAATTCCTATGTCAGTGACACCATGTGCCCCTTCATGATCCCTATCTCTATCCCTATCCAGAAATGCCTCCATATTGCTACAATTTGTCCAAATCCACTCATTTTCTGTAAGATTGTTCCTTCCAGTAAAGCTGCTGTATTCTGTTTTAAGTTAGTTTTTTCTACATTTTCACCAGTGTATGCATGCTAGAGAACAGCTGCATTGCAGAGGTACATATTTAGCACATGGTATCAAACCAAAAAAGAAATACAAAAAAAAATGAACCAGTGTGTCCTACTGGCTGCTCTATGTCAAAAGCACTGTTTGGTCTTCTGATATAAAACACTACAGAAGTAATATTAGCAGATGTCTGTTCTGCTTCAAGTATTACCCCACCTTTAAATGTGATCTTCAAATTTTTGTGCAATTCTTTTTGTAATTTCACGTGAATAAAAATATCAACATGTCTAAACTAAGAAAGGAAACTGTCCTACCTCCACTGTAACACTGCACATATGGTAGAAGCTTTAAGTTGAAACAGCTGTTCATTGGATGGATTTTTTAAAAAGGAATATTAATGTGGTTTCTAGCCCAAAGGCAATGGGTAGCAACAAAATATCGAACCACCGCAAAATGCAGTTACAAATATACACTGACAATATCCTCCTTAAATATTAATGGCTCTTGAAATACCCATCAGATACTTTTACAAAACTTCTCTATTTTAAGTCTATCGATTTTTCTTAGTTTCTTCACAAGTAGTGCAAATACACTCCTTATTCTTAGGTCATCCCAAGATATGGCTGGTTTTTGTGAGTGTGGTTTGTTTGTGTTCTTCACTGAAGTGACACAGGGACACTGTAGTCATGAGCATGGAATGCAATGCTTGCTGGACTACCTTGGAAAAAAAAAATCTACCTTATTCATGTACAGCTGTAAAATTCTACAAATTAAAAATTTCACATCAGGTTACCTGATGGAAAAGTGAATGATTCCCTGCTATGGGGGAACTAAGCAGATCCCCTGAAACCTTAAACTGTACAAGCAGTGTAACAGGCTTTTGTCCCCTCTCTATAGACTCCAAGTTTTCAGTTCTTGAATCTTGTTTGCTCACAAATGTGATTGAATTTCCTAAAATAAAGAAAAACATAATATTAAAATGTAACAAAGTTCTCACAAGTCAGGCAACAAAAGCAATTCAGCATTTTGCTCAGGGTATTTTAAATGTTAAACAGTCTAAAGCAGACCATTTACACACTGAAATATTTTTCAGAACCTGTTTAGATCATACTTTACTGTCATTTTACATGTAACAGGATTTTCAACATCTCTCCTGCCTAACCCTCATTAGTTTTATTATGCACACAGAAAACCTGTTATTAAAAAGCATTCCTCTATACTTCTGCATACTTCAAACCCAGAAGGCAATTAAAACAGGAATCTGTGATTTAATTTTCCCCTGCAAGGTATTAGTAACTTTTAGTATGTAATGCTGTCTGCATTACAGAAGTCATTAAGAACTAGAATTAACTAGGCTAATTTTATATTTCAACATAAACACATTCTCTTAGTGGCTTAGAATCTTCTGGAAAGAAAAAGATTTTCTCAGCCTGTATTATCTAAGTTTCATAGGAATGGCAAATCTGTCTTCATGGATTAAACAGAAAACATCATTTACTACCAAGCACTTCTTCTCACTTCTCAAAAACATTTCACTGTTCCTTGTTTTTCTCTTGCTTGGGCCATGTGGCCCTTCACACACAACTGAAACAGAAGATGGGGGGTTGAGTGTGTCAGTACATGTGGAGGAAATGGTGCAAAGGAGATCCTGAATTTTCCCCTCAGCTGGATTAGATCAAAGATCAGAAAAACCTTGCTCACATAATCTAACTACTTAGTAGAACAATTTAGCTCAATTAAAAAAATTAAAATATTATCTGGATATAAAAGAGTGGTATGACAGCACTGTTTGCTTTTATGGATTTCAAGAACTAAATGTAGCAGCCAGTAAAGTTCTAGGAAGGACTAATGCTTGGGGGGAAAAGAGAAAGAAGGAAAAAAAGAAGGGGGAAAAAACCCCTGAGTCATTTTTATTCTAGATGAAATTTTCCACAACATGAACAAAGATGACTGGTGAGTACTTTGATATTGAATTAACGCTAACATTTCAAAACAAAATCTCCTCTGGGAACGCAGACTGTCCTATAATGTGAAGTTACAGATAGCAGTGGTACTTCAAATTACATCTGCAACTTAAATCCAAAATTATTTTTGAAAGCTATTTGGTAAAACCCTTGAATTTGTAAGAGACTGCAGATGAATATTTTACAAGTCTGTCTTATGATCCGCTTGCCTGAGCTGCACAGACTGGTTATTTTCAACCCACAGTACCTGAAATATTAAAGGAATTATGCTAAGCGGGTATGTACATTGCAACATTAGAAAGATACTGCAGAATCTTCTATTCATTAAGGCAATTTCTCAATAAGGGGTAACAGCTCCTCTATCTTAAATTACACTGAGAATTTAGAGAATTATTCATAAGGCAAGAAGGATTTTTCAACCCTGCCTGAAACCAGTTAGTTCTTAGGGAGAAAATTTTTGTTTTGTTTTATGAGTCTTTAATATTTGTCTTACTACATGTGCATCTTTTTATAAGAATAAAACTGCATTGGCCTTGATATTTTTACTCAAGAAGCTTGATTTACTTTGGAAGGACATTTCTCACCAGATACCGGCAGTCCAAGGCTGGTATTAAAACTCTTGACAAGTACAGGGTTAATCTCTTTTCAGGCTCAGTATTTAATTTTTGAGGCATGCCAGATTCCTTGGGTCAGAGATGTAAGACCTAGAAACTCCTCGGGAACCTGCTGTGGCTTATGTTACATGCTCCAAGCCGCTCCTGTTGCTAATTATTCCCACCAATTGATTCCTTCAATGGAAGCTGCACTTCACTGAAAGAATCCTTCCACCCCAGTGGGTGGTAAAACAGCCTCAAGAAGTGTCAGCCATGGGTTACATCAACTTACAAGTGCTGGCAGTGCCCTGATGCACGGAGGGCTCATTTCAAAGTCATGTTAAAAACAAAAATGACAAAAAATTCCCCAATGCTCACCCAACCCTGCTTTATGCTGCAAGTTCTGGCACTTGAAAGGCTGCATTTAGATTGTTGTTGGTTTGGTTTTTTTAAGGAACACAAAGCAAAACCACCTTCTGAAGTGTACAACTTACATGGCGTGGTGTGCTTTGACCTGAGTTCGACAGTTGCGTCCCCAGTAGCAATCAGGACGTGATGTGACAGTCACTGCAAGAGAGCAAAGGAAATGTTGCATTTATTACAAAAGTCATTTAAGTGACCCAGATTATTAAGCCACTGCTAATGGTGGTTACTCATCAGAAACAACACATGATTGGCAAGAAATTACTCTAGAACTATATTGTTTCACCTTTCTGGAAACAAAGCAAACACTCTGAAGGACAAAAAATTAGTTTTTAATGTTAATGCGAAATTATGATGAAAGTGTTTGGTTCTTAGTGCTGTCAACTGAAGTTTTACCATTTATTTTAATAGAGATGGACTTGATTAAACACTCAGCATTTGTCTAGATGTATTTCCACACAAAAGAAAAATTATTAATTTGGGTAGAGTTTGCTGCTTTCCCCCACCTTCACATACATTACAACTCAGCTGTCCAGCAGATGAACTGAAAACCAATGTTAAGGGCAAACCAGATACACAATTTTTGCTCATTATGTACAGCATCACAAGCAGATTTCTCAACAACTTAAGACTGGGAAGATGTTGCTAACAACAAGAACTAAGTTGACAGAAGTAATATTTAAAAGCAAACTGTTGGAACAGCATCTGTCCCAAACAAATTCAGGTCTGAATGAGGGACAGTTGCTTGCATGCAGTTTTATACTAGAATTTCAAATGCAAAGATTTAAAATCAGTTTATGAAAGCATTCTAGTTCCTAGTTGAGAGCTGGTAAAGTGTTAAATTGTTCAGAAAATGCATCATTTTATGTACTTAAATGGGAAAATAAATTTAATTACAGCAATTGGTTCCTGTTGACGATATTCTGATTTTACTGAGTTCCTCTTTTCACTCTGCAGATATATTTATTCTACAGATGAGAAATGATACTGAAAGAAAAGGTCCCATTAAGGAGTCTGAAAATAACTACACACAAGCTTAGCAGCTGACAAGTAAAGCCAGGAGCTAAGACATTATCCTGCAACAAGATTTGCAATGGGCTACATGAAAGTACCAAAAGAACCAATACAAAGATAAAACTCATGTTAACTCTTTAAATCACTTTTCTCCTCCTTACTGAGGAAAACAATCCCCACCTGGCAATTCAGCAACAGGAATATTCTGCCTGTACTGGTAGGCAAGTTCTCGAAAGCTGCGAAGGCCACAACAGTAGCAAAGCACTGTGTTCCCAGTAATTCTGTAATCTGGGGAGAAAACCAGTTGGTAAAAATGTAAGGATTAATAAATCAGGTTTAACTAAAGAGCCAGGATTGCACTGGTTCTGTACACAGAACTCCAAATTTCTTGATAACATTGCTGAGTTACATCCAGACAAGCAGTCATGCACATGCAAACTGAACACAACACATACCTGACAACATAAAAACTCCTCTTTGAAGAGCTAAGAGACTTTCATTTAACATATTTTTCCATGTCAGACCCCTGGATGCCAGGTAATCCTGAAAAGAGCAATTTTAAGTGTTTAATCTAGAAAAATCTTTAATCTCAAAGAGTAAGCAAGACATTTACTCTCAAATATTTCCAAATTTATCAGTAACTATGTTTTCAGAATGAGTTTATGTGATGACAAGAAAAAATTAAATACCTGTAACTTAATTAGCATGATACATTTAGAGCACCAATAAAACCTTCCACTAAGTATCTTTTTTCAGATCTCCACTTTTGCCAAAAGTTTGCAAATAGATTCATTCCAGTCACATTCTCATTTACCTCAAATCAAAATTTCACCCAGTTTACCTAATTTAGGCAATCCTGTTATAGTATGGGCAAAATATTTTCCATACAAGTTTAGTGTGAAATTTAACTTGTCTGGGACAAAACATTTAACAAGCATTGCTTTCCTGGCTTGTTTTTATTGAATTATTTTTCTCTTAAATAGTATCTTGGATGATCATTTGGAGATCATTTAATCAGCTTTTAGAATCAGGTTCTGCAAGTGACACAGTGCTGCCACTGTGTCAGGCAGCACATGAATTCTATTTCATCAGTGAGTACATCTTAAACTTTGTACATTTGTTATTATCACACACAATGATTTTTAAACATACCTTCAGGATATCTGATTCATAGTGGTTGTTATTCAGGACGCCATCTAAACACTTATCACCAAGATTTATTTCTAATCAGAACAAGAAGAAGAAGAAAAGTTACTATTTCTTGCCCAAACTCTGTGGCCTTCACACATTTTCTGAAGGTTCTTCTGTTTCCTGAAATAACATGCACAGGCTCATGTGAGCACCAAGTACATGACTGCATTCAACATGTGCTAATGCATGTGATTTTTAACTTCTAGTGGCACAGACAAGATACTGAGATTTTAAAATTTCAGCTTCAGTCCACAAACACTACCAAGCTGCACAAATCACCAGTGCTAATAAAGCATATTCTATTAGCTCCAAACTGCAGCCAAGCCATTCCAACTGTTCTAATTTACTTTTTCAAATGTCAAAAAACCTTGAGTCTCAGAAGTCTGCATGCTTAAGAGGGCAAGATTCTTTTCTAATCCGATACCTTCAGATGTTCAGTGCTTTTGTACTGGTTTGTATGATTCTCTTACTAGACTGAAATACACCATGGTTTTTTATAGTGGAAAGAATCATGCTCAGCAAGTGTAGCTTCTAACCCCAATATTGTAGGAAGACACACAGTTAAATCCTGTCAAAGTTAAGACACATGCCCCTTCAGTTTTGTGTGTTTGCAATGTGAGGACACAGGCCTTGCTTCTTTTTGCATGACTGTGCTACAAACTGATCTATTCTTAAGTTACTTAAAGGTCAATATAGGCAGACATTATTGCAAAGTGAACAGGCTGATAAGCAAAAAAATTACTCCACAGTACCACAGAATGGTGCCAGGCAGCCAAAACACGCCATGCGAGTGCAGCCCCAGTACAAGTGACAGAAGGGCTGCAGACAAACTGTGCCTGTAAAATAACAAAGAAAACCCTTGTAAGGACCTGAACACAACAAAACTCAACAGTTACCATTCTCATAAATCAGCAACAACAGAGCCCTAATAAACTTGGTTTAAAAAAGGTACAACTTTCTCATTTAAAACACATTCTTTAAAGGACTAATAAATTCTTTAAAGGAAGAATCTTGCATGCTGTCACTACAAGCATCCAAATAAAGAAGATTCATATAAAAAACAGTCTTCAAGTAAATTTAAGTTTAATAATAAATAAGGAGAGACTTCTATAGAAAATAAAATAAAAAGTGTACACACATTGCTGAGGAGCAACATGAGGATTCTGTTCACGCTCTGCTCTACGGTCAGGCATTGGCTGAAAGCAGCAGGTGCATATTACATGACTTCCTTGAGCAGGACACACGTATTCCTGAACAGCTGGATGAGTTAAAAAGGAAAAAAAAAAAAAAGATTGAACAATTTACAAATTGCAGTTTGGATGAGGAATCTTAATGAATATTAACAATATAAAAATCTTGAAGTGACAAGCAACCTTTTTACAAAAACTCTATGAAGCAGCAGAAAAAAAGCATTCAGACTTCTGGACTGCACAGCTGTGTAAAATATTTCAGTATGCAGAAAAGGTTAAGAACTTTTCAACCATCTCATCAACCATCAGCAACCCATTTTGGACAATCACAGCCAAATGCTGTATTTGTAAAGACATTGGTGTGGAGTTGCTCTCACAGTCCTGTGAGAGGGACTTGGCTTAGGTCTAACTTAGTTCATAGCTGTAGCATAGCTCATTGCTTAGCTCAGGGGAGGTGGAGATGATATTCAAGGGTCCCTTCCAACCCCAGCCATTCTGTGATTCTGCCCTGAGTGTCTGAGTTGCAGTATTTTAGTGCCGCACTGCTGGGGCAATGTGACACTGACCTGCAGGGAAGTTGGCAGAGGTTGATGGAGCATCTCCCAGAGCCTGCATTCCTCCTGCCTCTGGCTCCTGGCCTGTGCCAGGCACAGCTGGAACAGAGTGTCTTCGGTACCCTGGGCACTGTCTGCATACTATATATGGTTGACTGAAAGAACAATATGAAATTATACCAAACAAATGCAAATACAACTTAGGTCACAAGATTGGTCAGACTCTCGAAGTTTAACTTTAGGATTTCCTCATTCAGTAACAGATGAAAGCTTATGTAACTCAGTACCTAGCTCTGCTGTAGCTGTGACAGATAAAAACTTTGGGTTTTGTAGTATTCCTCAAGAAATTTTAAACAAAAGGTAAAGGAAAAAAAGAGCAATGTGACTGAAAGAGAGAGGAACAAAGTTGGAATGGTTATCTACAAGAATTCTGTTCCTCTGTAGACATTCAGCAAAAAATGTTTGCTGTTGAAAAGAAAGAGGAGGCATTTTGGTACTTGGGAATTCCTAGAGTCAAGCACCAGCTGCTTTGGTACCATAGACCAAGTGAAAGCAGCCACATAAGAAAGCGCAATAATTGCAAACACATTCACAGGATCGTGGGCTACTTTATCTCCTGATAAGATCTTAACCAGAAATCTGTCTTTTTTTATTGCACAATTCAACATAGAACTGTTGGTCACAAACTGAATTTTGCTGGATTTCTAGGAAGTTCTTATTTCTGCTCAAGGTTCAAAGGATGGCCAGCAAAACTACCAAGGAGGAACTTAATCTGCAAACAGGTCCTGGCAATGATCATGGAAACACTATCAGCAATAAGAGCATTGGTAAAACTAGCTCAGTTTGTGGGTCTGTGCATTCAAACATAGGTACACAACTTAAAAACAGACCTACCTGATATCTGAGGATTCACTATCTACATCAGACAATTCCAGTAAATCTTCAGAGCTTCCCTCCTCATCTGAGAACGATCTCCGCACCTTGGGCTGCAACATGTCTTGAGTAATTTTGTTTCTGGCATCCATGCTCCGAACATCCTCTTCATTGCGACATTTATCTGGCAGGAGAACCACATTCAAACTTCAAGAGAAAATAACACCTCACATCCCTTATCTGCACTCTACTTTCTTAATACAGTCACCATTATTGTATTTTCATTTTCATAAGACTTGGTTTTGGATGAGAGAGTTCTAGATCATCTTACTTAAATTCCCCTCTCTGTTAAGGAAGTCCAGTATCAGGCAACTTAAGTTTTGTTTTCAAGAGGCCATAATCAAAGTTAATTAAATCTAAATTCAAGTATGTTTTTCAAAAGTATCCTTCTCATGATGAAGTAACAAATTAAAATGAAGCATTCTTAGCACACTCACATTATTAAATCACCTTCCACAGGTTATTATGTCATGTTAGATGCACTTGTTTTCCGACAAGCTATGTCAGAAAAAACAGCAGGGTAAAAAAACACACAGGTATTTTATAGACAGCAGTGTGTCCTGATACCAGTGATGCACCTCATGTGTGAAATCCATTGGATTCTGCCACAGACACTGTTCAACTTGCCTGGATGCTGAATCAGATAAGCTTCAACCAAGTTGTTCAATATGTGATTTTTACAAATACGTTCTACTGGACAACGACAAGTTGGACACAAAGAAGATCTTTCCATCCATCCTGAGTAGCAGGCAGCACAAAAAGTATGCATACAAGGCTGCAAGCTGGAAAACAAAAACTGAGTCAAAATACAAATCTTTCATTTTTTTCAGATACATCCATAACCCTGAAAAAACTATTTAGCATTGATTTGACTATCTACATAGCATAGGAAAAGGAAAATCAAGAGGGCTTGTGAAAATGCTGATTATCCTGACCTCCTCAAACAGCTGTCACTGAATGTCTTGCATTATTACCACATGATTAAAGCTTTTGTCACTCTTACATACCTTACACAGTCATGCAGCAGTTCTTGGCAGATAATGCACGTTAACGTCTCTTCCATCTTATCTGGTTTCACATTTGATGTTTTTGCATCTTCAGAGCCAATTTTAATTATACATTCACTTGGAGCTGCTGGTGAAAGATTTGGACAAGTATCTTCATCTACAAAGACAGAAGGAGATAAGTTAAAAAAAGCTTTAAAAACTATTTTTATTCAAGTATTAAAAAAATCCCTGAAAGATCTGCACTGATTGACTGTTCGCTGGCAACAGTCCCAAAAGAGGTTCTTGCTTTACACACTACAGCTTCTGATACTGAAGACATTATTTTCATGGGACCAGAAATCAAGTAAGTGAGACACAAGAAACAAGCTGAAGGACTGATGACAGCTGTTGTAATTCAGTTTGGAGGGGTGGGGTGAAGGTTAAGTTGCAGAATACTGTAGTATACTAGCCTCCTTTTAGTTTCTTCTTAGCAGGTTCCAAACCTTCCTCCTCCCCTGTTCTTTGAGAATCTGATTCTGCATTTTCTTTGTCAGTGATTTCTGGAGCAATTGCAGAAGCTTCAGCATTCACATCCAGCTTTTCATGCTTGTCGTGCAGTGCTCTTACGCACATGGATTCTGAGATGGGGAAAGCAGGCACAGGAGTGACAACTGAGGACTGTGATCCTAAAAAATAAAAACAGAAACATGAACATGGCTGCATACAGCTATGGGATGTGTGAAAACAAAAGGTACTCAAACTGACATGGCACATGCATCAATCCAAACATCTGAATAGGAAAAAGTGGAGCAGAAAAGCAAAGACTACATAACTTACTAAACACACTCTGAACCAATCTGCTAATTGGAAAACCTGGGGGAAAAACAACCTATTAGTTGTGTAACCCTACTTAAAATCCCCATTCCTATTTCAGTTGGGAAGTATTTATTCTTAAGACTATTATCCACACCAGGTCTTCCTGACAAGGATGCCAGGCTGGGGTTATGCAATACTGATCATACGTAACAGGTTGGGATCACAGCAAAGGGAAAGCTTTGTTTCCATAGGAGCCAGTGAGGTCCCACACAGGAATTCTCACAATTCCTTCACTCATCTATCAGGATTTACCCTGCTTGTCCATAGAGAGAAAGTTAAAATGCACATATCTACCTGATATTTTCACTAGAACTTTACAAGGCAAATTCTAGATGGAGATAGGGGTAAGAGATGAATCTGTTAATTTTAAAACTTTAACTACTTGACCCACGTCTCACCAGATGTTGATGGATTATCCTGCTGAACAGATGCAGACTTGACTGGAGAGGTAGGAGAAGCACTAAAGAGGTTTGATGTAGAAGTAGATGGCTGTGGTTCCTCGTAGCAAGACTGAGTAGCTGACAGTGATGAGGTAATTTGGGTCTCATCATTACTTCTTCCTGTACTTGAGGTATCTTTGGTCACATGGCATTGGTTTTCTACATTAACTTCTACAGTTGGAAGGGGGGAAAGAAAAGAAAAATATCTTTGTGACAATCAACACATCATGGCTTCAAAATTCCAAGGAATCAAACTCTCTCAAGAGGGTTACATTAGTCATTGGAGCTTAGCTCCTCTCCATGGATCCTGAATTACTTCCTTACCTACTGGTTCTTGAGTTGCATCATGTTTTGTGTTTAAGGATTCATAAAGATAAGCAACATCTGAAAGAGATTTAAAAATATTAATTGTGCTCTTGAAACAAAAATTCACTTAATCCCACATAAACAACTCTATTCACAAGTGGTTGCATCCCTAAAGTGTCTGACAATAGAAGAGGCAAAAGAGGGGTCACCTCAATGGTACCATGTTAATACTCCTACTTAGGAGGCAATTAGGAGCAGCACAGCAAGATCTTTTCTTCCCAGGAAACCAGGCAGAGCAGCTTTTGTGTGACGTTTAACTTGTGCCAGCCATGGAACCAGAGGCTTAATCATTTCTTAAACCTAAAATCTGCTGTCAGAACAGACTGTATTTTTACTGATACTTGAATCAAAGTTCTTCGAAGAAGCTTATTATTTCTGAGCTCACTTCTCAACCTCTTCAATCAATATTACTTCGCTTCTTTGTGAGATACATGAACTCTCAAAAATACAGATTGGGACATGCCATAAGTTTCAGCTAGAAACTAATTTATAATCTACTAATAAAACCAACTGGATAATATCCTTTTCTTTTCAATCTTACTTTAATTTAATATTGTTCCAAAAACTCCTCTACCTTGTTACATTTTTGTCACCACCAACAAGCAAATAAGACTGTCTTAGTTTGCAGCAATCCATTTTCTGATCAGAAGTTAAAATTTTGTCTCCTTCAGTAGGACTTAGAATGGCCAAACAGGCATGCCCTAAATTTTTCCTCTCTGTTTGAAGATGGAAAAGCTGAAAAAAGCAAAACTGGAGGCTTGGTAATTTAACTACTTATTAACCCAAACAGAAATCAGTGATTCAGTTCATTGCCTGGAAAATTCACCAAAGTGATTCATCTAAGTAGCATCAAGTGCAATAGTGCCAGCTCAGAGCGGATTTGTGAGATAAACTCCACAGACAGAAAAATACAGCTTATCACTGCTTCATGTAACATTTACACCAGACAGCATAAATCTATCTGTCTATAAATTATCAGCAATTTCATGAAGGAAGTATTTGAACAGTGAGTATGTATCTAGATTTTTTTAATTAACAGTTTATATTTTTATTACTGTATGAAAACTGTAAATATAGCATTGTTCCAGGTTTACAAATTCTACTTTCACTGTAGGGCTTTCCCCATCTCCCCCCCCATTTTGCCTCTTCCTCTTCAAAACAAAATAAGCCAACCTACATACACAAAAACCTACACACACAAAACAAAAAGCTTTTGCAGCCTTTCCTGCTGGTGCTAAAAACTGCTTTACTGGGATATATAAAGTATCACTAACTACCCCAGCAGTTTGACTTCTAAAAGAAGCACTGGACATGTGATTAGAACCTCATTACTTACCGTTCCATGCATTAGTTCTACCAAAATTACTTCTAGGCACATTTAAATTTCAGACAGTTGCTCAGATTTGTCTCTGTAAAAACTGGCACATCCATGACCTCTTCTCCAAAGACTTGTTTTTAAACATATTTCTCTTTAAAGCAGAACTACTCAATTTTATTATACTGATATTTCTTTTCCCTCCTGACTCAAAAGAAAATGACTAAGCACACCATTAAAAAAGTATTATTCACTTACTGTTCTCTGGCTCATTTTTTCTGTAAACAACATAGATCACATCCCCAGTCTGTAATGGGTATGTCTGCTTCTTAACCACTTTCAGTTTATTAATTACTGTTCCATTAGTACTGTAAAGAGAAAAGATAACTTAGCATAAATGTTTTCATAATTACACGGGAGAAGGAAGGGAAAACACAAGATATATTTAAAGAAGAAAAGCTACTGGCTGCCACCTAAAAAAGTAAGTGGACTAAAAAATATTTTTTAAAAAAGGAAGTTTAACAACAAAAAATTTCTCCTAAAGACAGAAATGCAGAGCCACTGGAACTTCAAAGCTCATTTGCACTACTGGTAAAGAAATGGCAGCTGACAGACAAAAGACCCCTGATATTTGGCTTATGTCTCCAAATAAATAATGAGATGATTGTTTCTGTACAATAGTCTCCACCCTTTAAGTATAAAACCAAAAGGACAATGAGAGTTCTATTCAAAAAGTTCCAGGCTGTGTTTTCCATTTAATACTGGAAATCTCCTGAGATGTTCTGTGACAAAGGAACTTCCCCTGTATGGTCAGGGATGTCATATAGTGGTAATTTGTGTGCCCCCTCCTCCTTCAAAAAGGAAAAAACCCTAAAATTGTGAGGTTACTTGGACTGTTTGCAACTTGAAAGAGAGAAGTTAAGAAGGTGAAAAAAAGTGATACATAATGAAAGATTAATTAGAATGAATTATTTTTATATTGATGAAAAATTTAATACTTGTAGAAGAAATTAAACTAGGGAAAATAAAAATGCAGAGCATTGCTGATTAATTTCTTTATCCCCTTAACTATGGGTGATGTCGTACACACAAGCCATTAATGTTTTACAATAAAGTCAAGTTGTTCAAGTACTAAAAAATTCCAGCTCACTTGCAGTAAGCATCCTTCAGGGCTGCAGCCCTCTCGAATTTCAGACTTCTGCCACTCAAAATCTCACAAACTGGTACCAAATATGAATGAACAGAAAATATCTGCTTTTGCTCCTCTGCAGAGCAGCTGCAAGAAATAACAGCAAAGCTGTGCTGCCACCTCCTGGAGGCACGGCCCGCGCCCAGGGCACTGTGGACTGTCCCTCACTGCAGGGGAATTTTTTGGAAATAAGCACTTCCCCCTTGTCTTTTCTAACACAAAAATATTAATTCAAAGCCCAAAAGGAAAACCAAGCTCTCTGGAAGCGCTACAGCAAGTTGTGATCAAGGTATCAGTTCTTGGTCTTGCTGCTGCAGCTGCTTCCACAGTCTGGGTGGCTGAATCAACTAGTCCAACATAAATGAGATGCTGCTTTAAACTTTCAAGAAATGAAAAAAAAATTTTGGGCCACATTGATGAAACTTCAAGCTTCTCTTACAAGAAAGAAAACCACTCATAGCTCATCCTTTTCCCCTCAGGCATACAGGTGTTGGCTAGGCTGAAAGACATAAGCACTGAAGAACCAGCAGAGCAGAGAAATCACTAAATGATTGCCAAAGGTTAGCAATTAAGAGGAAAATAGAATTTTAGTCCCTCTGTTAAAAACAACACTGATTTTTTACTTCATACTGATGGTAGTGATAACATTTAAAAATATTATGTTGAAGCAAAAATTGTATCTCCTTCAATTGCCAAATAAATAGTTGACACCAACCTCTGAACCTTGTCAGAAGTCCTTTAACAAAACTAAGAAACATCCAATTTGACCTCCTCAGTTTTCCAGAAGGCATCTCCCATCTGCCCTAAATGTTCTAGACCTTCTTTTATAATAAATCAGCTAAATTCAAGTAACAAGACTTGTCTTTTACTGAATTTTAACTTCTACAGGCAATTCCTAGCCCAAACTTTTCACTAAACACAGCGGGGGAAATGTCACAATAATGTATTTTATGCAGTAACTCTGTCATGACTGCCAAGTTCCAAGATTATTCTGGGGGACAATAACACAAGGTATTTTTGTGGAAAGGAAAAAACCCAAAATATCACACATCTAATAACCCACTCAGGCTTGGTTCCACAAAGCAAGATGCAGAAATAGCTATGCAAGATCCTATTCATCAAATTGACCACAGACAGCCAAATCTTTTCAGCTCTGTAGTTACACAGACTTCAGTGAGAGCTGACTAATGAATTATTTGGCACACATGGACCCAAATGAAATAAGAATAAATGGATATCACTTGACACTGAAAATCATAAGCTTTTCTTCAATGCATCAGTAAATGAAAGCAGTTGTATTTATCTCTCAGCCAACAACCAAAGGGAAAAAAATATTCAGCTATCCCAGATAATTGTATCAGCCTTTCACTTCTAATTCCAGGCTTTAGCATGAGGCTTTTAACAGATATGGTGACATTCCAGATTAATGTTGTGGGTAGACACACATGATAAATTATGACATTTATATATTCTTCTATGTTTCAAATTAAGCTCCCTATAAAATAAGTAGAAAGTACAATGAGAAGCCCAAATATGAAGGCCATTCATTAGATATTGAATTGATGCCAACTGGCTGTACCATTTTTCAAATGCAGAAGAAAAATAGTACTATCAGATATAAAATGTGTTGTGAAACTATGCCACAAAATGTTCCAGTGTCACTTTTTTAATCAGTGTACGAAAAAAGTCAGGCCTTGACTCAATTCCAATGTGGTTGATGACTCTACAGTTTCATTAATGAACCATAAATTCTGTTTACTTCCCAATCCCATCTGCTGTGCAGAATTGATATGAACAGCTTCACTCAGAACAGGGCTACTTTTGAAGTAGATGAATGATCCATGTGTTGTAAGAAACTTTCATACCCTTCCAAGAAAAATGCCAGACTAATAATTTCTAATATTTATTTGCATTCATCCAGGAAAAGAATGTAGTTTATGTTAAAGCTTATGGGTTAACAGTTATCTGATATTAAAGTGCATAAAATCCTGAACACACTGTAAACTGAAATGAGTTTTGAATTCTATTAAGGTACAGAATCCCTTCTGTACTGTAATTCTCCACTCTCAATGTTCATAGACATAGTTTTGACTGGAGGGTGAGGAGAATTCAATAGCAGAAGGGACACCAGCACCAACTGCAGATCAACCTCTGATTCACTCACAGAAAGGGAGTATCTGCTTGCCTGTCATATGAGTATCAGCCTTGTCTAAATTGTTTCCTGATCAGAAACATCCCCTACTACTTAGAACCTTAAAAGGAAAAAGTCTACAAAATAACAAGAAAATACACTAGTTGCCTTTAAAATTTCATTTCAAAATGGAGAATCTTATAACTGCTTTTACTGGGAGAAATCCAACTGCTGCCTCCACTGTGTTAGGTCAGCTTGTACAATTTGTTTTCTTTCAAGCAGTATAAAGCAACTACTGCATGGTTTGGAAAATAAAGCAGAAACATATCCCAAAAGAGGGCAAGTCTGAGTAATTTATTTTACTATTTGCTAACTCTTGGCTTTTGTTACTTCCAAACTTTTATTTACGCAATAATTTTGAATGCTCTAAACATTTTCTTTCCCTTGCAAATTTTGGGTAATTCTTTTAAGTACATTCAAGAACTCATTATGCTATCAGAAGACAAAATGTTGGCTATCTACATGTATTTGATTATATTCTTTGGATTAGACACAACAGAGAAACAAAGTCCACTCAGTTTGACTGTCCCACACTCACTCCCTCCTTCAATGCATTCCTCTTCACCAGAAAAATCTGAGCTTGACCACAGCAATGTTTCCAAATTATTTTCCACTTCAGAGAAGAAAAAGCTGACCTTGCAGTATTTTTCTGTGACTCTGAGCATCTGTACTGCCAACTCAAACATTCAAGAGCCATCTTCTTTCAGCCTGATTTTTTGGGACTCATCTGCTATTTGGCACAAACATTGGAAGACCCAGAAGAACCAGAAGGGTTTTCTGCAAGCAGTCATATCAAACCTGTTTGGTTTCTTGATTCAGCAGTTGGCAGCCACACTTCAATTCACAAGAGGGAGAGCACTCCAGGGATTTACTCTTTGTTAGATACACAGAAGTGTAACAGGCACAAGCAGCTCCCTGGCAATGCTCCATGTGCAGCCTTTCTGTTACACTACCTTGTTACAAGCCTCACCTTTTCATGAATACACCATACACATAATTAACTTTAATTTGGCTTTGCTAGTTTTCAGCTGGCTGCACCTTCTGCCTCAGGGGGTGGGTAAGGGAAAAAAATAGGCAGGAATGTTTCTGCATCATGCACAATTTATTTAGCTTGTTCTGTCATAACATGGGTTTAAACCAATTCTGCCAGGGACAGTTTGTGAGGTGAGACTTATAGCTACACTCTGAGGCTGCCATGACAGGCAAACATGGTTTGGTTTGTTGTTTGGAACATCCTGAAATTTAGGATTATACTGGAGAATGACAACTATAAACCCTTCCCAGACATCCCAGCAAATCCTTTTTCCCCAAAAATTTAGCATCCTGTCCCACAGCTTCTGGGAGTATAAACCCAGCAGGAATCTATCCTGGATCTATCTCTAATGACAACCTTGAAGAGGAGAGGAAATATACCCTTATCAGGTTTGCAGATGACAACAAAGCAGGGCCAGAGCTGCCATGAGGGGCACTTTGGCTGGCCAGCAGGATGTGCCCATGATGTACAAAGATAAAGAAATTTTCACATTTGAGGTTGTGGAGGATATCATGTTCAATCCCTGTTTCAACCCTGAAAGCAATTAAATTTATCATGGTAGCTCAGGGTTAGTATAACCAGCTGAGCTTTTAGCAAAAGCCCCTCCAAGAACATTCTGAGAAACCAACCTTGTATCTTCCAATGACACTTGACCAGACTCTTCATCCACTATGATTTTACAGTGATCTCCAGACACCAACTTGTTGCCAGGGAAAGATAAGTCACAGCCTTAAAAAGAAAGATTTTCCAGCAAGCTTAAAAATACACATTACACAGTCAGATCAGCATTCTACATGGCTATAAATGCAACATAAACTGACTCATGTACATCTGCAATAGTTCAAAACTCCTGCTGTCACACAGGCAGCAACACAGCCTAGTGTGAGACACATAAACACAAGTGGTGAGATAACCCCATGGGCTGATATAACCATTTCAACCATATGAAGATGTTTCAGTTCCCTTTTCCCCTCAGTCCTAGCCCTCAAAGATGGAAATCAAATCACAATTACTCTGTCCTAGAGTGCTACAGAAATATCCACACATATCTGAGGTGCTCAGTTTAACTTCTAAAGGCACACGTCACTGCACTCAGCTCTTTTCCCACATCATTGTAATGCTGTTTAATTGCATTTAACTTGTTTTATTCTGGTGTATTGGGGGGAAGTAGTAAGAACAAATAACCGATTAAAAAAATACGTAAAAATTATTATCACTGTTCTATCTTACAATCTTTTGTTTGTTTTCAAACAGGAAAGTTTTCCTCATCTCTGTTGACAACATTATTATGTTAATAAAGCTGAAGAGAATTACAATCCAGGAGTAAGATTTAGGGGTATGCAGGAGAAGTGTCATGATGATGTGATAAAAACCTTCCTACCTACAACTCAAGGGCTCTGAGAAAATCTTGTCTTTTTACCTCACTTTAAAATTGAGTATTCAAAGCAACACTCAAGGCTCTCCACTGATCTCTCACAAAGGACTCAAAGCACTAAAAGCTTACACCAAAGCTATAATTAACAGCCACGATTCCCCTCCACCTATTCACACTGTGAGTGAACTGATCTCAACAACAGATCCAGCAGGAAAGCAGCAAGTACTGCCTCATACTGCTTATAAAGTCACAATTTGGTATTCTAGTAACCATCCATTTAACTAATCCATTAGCAAACAGCTATGGAAAGCTGTTTGCAACTGAAGAAGAAATAATTCACCTTTTTTTCTGCCAGACAACTCTCAAACAGACATCAACTTGAAAAATTTACCCACAGCTTAATGATAAGCAATCTCAATAGATATCACCAACTGTAAATTTGCAAAACATTTTTCCTATAAGACACTGTCTGCCTTTCCCATAGAGCTACAGCATCTGGTGTTTGCTCACAACTATTTACAGGAAGTGACTGATCAGCCGAACAGCTTGAACTGATGACCAGGAAAAAGAAAATTAGCACTGTAAAGGCAGCATAAAAGAAAGTTAAAGCACTTCAGTCCTTGTTTCAAACACAGTGACCATGAAATCCTTTAAAATAAAGGCAAGTAGTACAAGTCCTAGACTCTGGGAGTAAAGCTTTCAAATCGACTCTCAGAGAAACTTTCAGAACTTGTTGGCAGTCTTTATAAGGCCAGAAGAATTAAGGGCTTTTATGTGGGTGTTTTCTTCTCTGTGAAGCCGAAGCATTTTGCATTGCAGTTCCAACTTATTTTAACCACAGAAACGAAACTAGAACGTAAACAAGACCGAAGCACAGAAACTTCTGAATCAACAACCGGGCTTCCTTATTTGCACAAACTGCCACAGATTACCTAAAAAGGCACTCTGACTTTAAAACGTGTCACAAGTTACTGAAAATGAAAAGGTCAGCATAAAACTACTTATTCACACAGCTGAGGTAAATTGGGAATTTGGGGGTGCCTGGCAAACACCTCCAGCAGCCGGAAGCAACAAACCCAACTAGTTTCAGTCCAGCTCCCAGCACTGTAAAGGCCAGGAGGGGGATGGCTGCTGTCCCCGCACACCGCCCCAGGCCAGCGCAGCCCGTCCCTGTCCCACCTTTCCTCCGCCCGATGGTCCATTCTCTTTTCAGCAGCAGGACGTGCGGCTCTGCCTCATCTGCACCCAGCCGGATCAGCTTCCCCCAGGGCTGCGGCTGCTGCTGGCTCTGCTCGCCTCCTTCCGATCGCTCCATTTGGATTCACATCTGACAAAAACAAACAAAGCGAACCCAAACCCCATCAGCACACGGCCCCCGGGCGCGGCACAGCGCTCCCTGGCACCCCCGAGGCCGGGCCGGGCGCGCCGCTGCCCCGCCGCCCCTTCGCACCCCCGGGGCTCTCCCGGCCCCGCCGCTCCCTTTTGTGCGGCGCCGCCAAACCCTCCCTCCCACTCGGCCCCCCGCAGCCAGCCCAGCCCCTTCCCTGCGCCCCCACCCCGCAGGGCCGCTCCCCTCCCCGAGCCGGGAGAGCCAGCGGCGGCGGCCTCCGTCCGTCCGCTGCCTTCCCAGGAGCGGGGCGGGGGCGGCCGGCGAGGCGCGGGGGTGCGGCGGCCCCGCGGCGCGGCCCGTCCCGGGCCCCTCACCCCAGCGCCGCGGCCCGGGCGGCTCCTGTCAACAGACATTGCCCCATCAGCTGATGCGGCCGGGGCGGGCCCCCGCGCCCATTGGCCGGCGCGCCGCGCGGGGCGGGCTTTCCGCCGCCCGCCACCGAGCCGCGCCGGGCCGGCAGGAGCGCCGCCGCTTCCGGTGAGGCCGCGCAGTGCGCTGCCCATAGGGAAAAGCTGGACAGCGGAGGGGCTGAGAAGCGGTGACGCCCCTGCGGCCATCTTGGGTACGGGCAGGAACCTCGGGTGTGGGCGGGCCCGGCTTCCCGCCGCCATCTTTGTTACGGGCTGATCGGTCGTCTCACCGCGACCGTGTGTGCTAGAAGCCGGCTGAAGTGGTTTCAGCGGTCTCATCCACAAAAAACTTGTTATAGTTTAACTCTTGGATGTTGAGCAGGCATTGGTTTGCCATCAGTGGATAAATAAACAACACACGCTGCTGTTCCAGGGCCAGGCTTTCCAAAGCAAGCTCGGACTGAGGCAGGATCAGTGTCCAGTGAGGAAGGGGTCACGCACGCAGGGGGCACCACGAGTTTTGCTCAGAAAACTCTTACAAGTTAAACCCTGGAATTATCAGGGACAAGAGCAGGGGACAAAGCTTTCCGAACTTGACTTGTCTCTTTGTTACTGCATCGACCACCTCATTGCCGTGTCGTCCAATTGGTGGTCCTTTGTGTAAAACAGTATGATTGCCGTGCAATTGTTAATCTGCTCGTTTATGCAGGTTTTGTTCCTTTTGGTGGGACTTTTGCCCAGAGCTCCAGGCACACTGCAGCTGCAGAAGGCCTCCCAAGGGGAACACAAAATGCCACAACATGCCTTCCTCCACAGCTTCTTCCTTGGAAGCAGCCTTGACCCTAGGCTGGTTTTAGTGCCTAGATTTAGGTTTAGGGTTCCGCCTATGGTTAGGCTTTTGAAAACCACAAAGCCCAGAGCTCCAGGCACACTGCAGCTGCCAAAGGCATCCCAAGGAGAACACAAAACTACCACAACGTGTCTTCCTCCACAGGTTTTTCTCTTGAACAAGTCTTCGCCCTGTGCTGCTTTTACTGCTTGACTTTTCACATTTTGCTTTTTTTTTCCTCTCTTTGGAGCTGTGCAGCTCCTCTTGTCCACTGAAGTTTCACAGCCTGTGCAAGACATCTGTATGGGGCCACTGCTAGAAACAAAAGTATTCAAATATAGCAACGTTTGGATCTGTACTTTTGACTGATACCTAACACAGTACTCTTCCACTGTCCCAATCACGTGCTCCCCACTTGAGGAAAAAGATCTAAGCACACATTACTCAAAATTTATGCATGTACTTAAGAGCTTTTTGTTATTGACCTGAGTTTTATACCCCGCTTGCTTTCACCTTTGTCCTCACTGAGGAATAGAGCCTTTTATACATTTGAAGGGAGGCACATCAATGGAAGGTACAATCACTCAAAAGCATTGTCATGCTGCTTCATTTTTATTACTGCTCACAGTGACTGGTAATTGTTATCTCTGAGTGGCAGAGGGAAATACCAGCACATGGGAGATGCAACTAACAACCCAACAACCAAATCTTTTGTGTAAACTGTAGCATTAGCTAAGAGAAGAAGTTGTTTTCTTATATTGTGGCATTGAGAAGACATATTTTCCAAATAGTCCCGCCAAGAGATCCCTCTGCAATCATACCAAGGAATTACTGCACCTTGGTGATAGCACAAAGCACGCACACGATTGGTTCAGCTCCTGCAGCTCTCCCATAGTATCCATGTAAAAAGACAGCAAGTGAAACATACAGCTAGCTTAACGAGTCCTGTGTGGATAGGAGACTCAATTAAAATTAAATTATACAACAAATTAGGTTTTAAATGCTGCACTGCTTAGCCAGCCAGACAAATAATAATTAGAGATGTACTGATCTGCTGTGTGCAGTTGACTGCTGTAACTGCTCTCCATGTACACTCTCCACACTTCCCTCCCAGCTCAGGGTAGTTTTATACCACATTCCAAATAATCCATCTCTCAACAGCCCCATTTTGTACTTGTCCCCCTCCAGAGCTGGGCAGAATGGAGAGGATCTCTTTCTAGAGATCACCTTTCCCATCTGCTCCCTCAGTTAAGGTTTGTTTAGCAATATACATCCCTCTCTTTGTTCCTAGCTTTGTTCAAGCTCATTCTAGATGGAATGAGTTTTCAGGCTCTGAACTGTGTAGGTACACATATGCCAGGAGAAAAAGAAGCTACAAATATTACCTCTTTTTTTTTTCCCCTACAAGTAGTGATACACAAGCCAGCAGTTTGAAAATACCCCATCGTGGATGGAGGGGTACAAGCTGGAAACTGTCACCCCTGATACTGGCTCTAGCAAAAGAAATTTAGGACATCCTTACAAAGTACAAAATAAAAAGGAGTTTGGTTGAAAAGGACCTGAAGGCGGCTACTCAAATCCTACTGAAAATGTTCAAATGCATTTGTATTGCATTAATGTTTGAAGCTCTCTATCACCCTGTAGATAATATTCAGAAAGATTGGTGCTATTTAATTTTCTCCTAAATTTTTTTTTTTTTCACCTCTGGAGAAAGCAATATCAAATTCTTAATATCAGATCTGGAAAAAGCAACTTGCAAAACATATTTCATGATTAAACTAATAACTGTGTGTTCTGCATAGAAAATAAAGTGTTTAAAATCATCCCAAACCAGCAAGAGTAATGCTATCCCACAGCCATCTCCAGCTATGTTTTCTGACCACTGGCTGCTTGTCTGTAGGTAAGGAAAAAACAATTTTGTAGTGCAAAAGAAAACATACCAAGGACATGCTTTTACTCAAGCATTTTCCCAAATACTGATAGCCCAGTCCTGCAGATAATCTATGCTCCTGCTATGCTGTAAATGAGAATAAACTATTAACATGAAGCGTTTTCCAAGTCAGGCAGCCAGCCCCAGATTTCTTCCTTGTTATGTAGTAGAGAAAGGGAGGCAGCCAGAGACATCACATGAAAAGGGAAGAAGAAAAGTGTCACTTATGTCCTTTTTCTTATGCTTTTCATCCAGATATCCATTACTGACCACTGCTACTGTTTGGGACAGTTTCAGAGTGGGGACAACCAGCATGGAATTACCCATGAATTACAAAGTTAAGCAGCAATGAGTCTCAGTACCTCCAAAGGAAGGACTCCCTGGGAAATTAAGAAGACCTTCCAGGAAAGCAAACAAAACCAACACACCAAAATCATGCAATGCAGGAGGCAGGATGCAATGCAGTTCCCAGGGAGAAGATACTCTCAGCAGGGACCACAGGTGACTTTTGTTGCTGGGGGAGAAGGAGCAATGAGGAGAGGCTGATCTGTGGCAAACAGAGATCAAAAATAATGCAACTGTTGTTCACACTTCCCCAGTGAGCTTCACTGGCTGCAGCACTGATCACCACTCCCAGTTGTCTTTGAAACAACTTTATAAATGCAGCCAGGTATTTCCCAAAGAGAGCTAACAATAATTTTTAAAAACCCTTATTGACACTTAGAAATTGCTAACAACTATTTTGTTACATTCAAATGGAATTTTAAAGCTGTATAAATACATCTTTTGGCATTATTTATTCCCTTCTTCTCCCCAGGCTGGTGGGGGAAAGCAGTTCAAATTCTTGCCTTTGGCACTTCTCAGTTTCCAAACATCAAACTCGGTATGTAGCTTGCAAGCCCCAGCAGATGGTCTCTTCTGTCTAATAAAGAAAGCAATTCCACTTGATTTGAAAAATTGAACTATTCCTAATAGCCTTAGGATTTCCAATACATGGGTTTGGGTTTTTTTGCAGATCCAGGCTCAGCCCTACAGTAAATCCTGCCTGGCAGGAGCCCACCTTAGCCACAAGCATATGGACATACACTTACTCTCACTTTTCTTGGACCAGATTCACAGAGAACTTTTTAATGGTTCTTCTTGTCTTTTATGGGTGACAGTCCAAGTTCTCTTTTTGATCATGTTATTCATGAAGTTTGAGAAATCCTCCCGCACTTCATCAGTAAATTGTAGATTGACATGTTTAGTCTAAGGAAGAGAAAAATTGCATGTGTTATCTCAGGATGAAAACCTGCCTACAGAAAAATTACATTAGTATTTCTGCAAAGAATCCATAGAAAACTGGGAAAATTTACAGTCTGGTTGCAGAATTTATTGCATCAAAGGAGGTTTTTAAAATATTTCTTTCCTTTGAGTGTTTTGAAATATACTTCCTCCAGGGGGTGCTAGATTAACACCTCTGGAAAACAAAAATGCGTGAGTTATCCACACCAAATACAGAACTGTCCATCCTGCACATTTCAAAGTAACCCGTGAGTGATGCACCCCTCCAGTCTGAGCCAAGGCTCCAGTGTCCAGAGTGAAATTTTTCAGCTGTAAAACTCTCTTGAAGTCAGAAACTGCTGACTGGTCCTACAATTAATGTCACACACATGTTCTGCAGAGTTCAGACTGGCTACATCCCTCAGAAAAGAGCTTTAAGAGTGGCTGAGTGGAGAAATACATCCATCTCAGCCTTTGGAAAAAGGAGACCTTGGGGAAGGAAGAAGCAACAAATGCAGTGGCAGCTGTATGTAGCTTATGAATAAGGACAGAAACCTGGACACAAGAACTAAAATGACACAGAAAAGCTGGAGAAAACATGGTCAGGAGTGTCATCAGGTTTTCTATAGGTCTGCAGGGAATGTCAGCTATGAGTAGGATGTCTGTAAATGTCATTAGAGCAGTGGAGAAGTTTCACTGGCTCAGAAAATAGAAATCTGTCACTTAAAATAGAAACTTTGCCTTGAGCAGGCAACTACTTTAGTCTTAGGGAAATTGATCTAATCACTATTTCCAGACAAATGAGCAAGAAAACAAAGAAAATTGTTGAGAAGTCATATATAATAATATCAAAACTTTTTCAACATTTCACTGCTCATGTTTGGTTTTTTTATCTACACAGAAGCTAAAATAATCACACAGTCAAGCCATTCTGGTTGCCACAGAAATACTACTGAAAGAGTGCCTGGTTATCTTCTACTTGACAGTAAAATCTCTGCTGAATAAGTATTTAAGGAGACAATTTCTGTGAGACTCCAATACTAAAAGACAGAATCTCTGATATATATTTAATTTGACCTCTTGCAATTTTACTTTTCTTACTTTGAGATTACCAACAACAGTCCATGCTAGCAGTGAAAACCAACATAATTAATCCATAATATCATATAAATGTGGACATTGTCAGAATGAAAGAAGACTCTGAATATTATATTAATCCATTATTAGAGTGATATTGGACCCAGGGCTGTCAGTTAACACCCTGCTGAGATGCAGAAGAGATGCTTATTATTCCAAAAAATCACCTCACTCAATTCTCAGCTCCTCATGACAGTGGAGCTCCAGTGCACACACTGATTGGCAGCTTTGCATCAGCTAAAAATATGATCACTTGTGTAGACTTTGAATTGCTGTGGAAGCACAGCAAATTCATGAACCAAAGCCTTGAGTGCTGGGGGTGGTTTCTGTGACTGTGTAGGGAGCTGTGCCTGGTGTAGGCACTGAAGCAGAGACAACAGATAATAATTAAAAATCTTTTGCTGGACGTACCTGGAAGTCTAGTAATGGTTTTGGTAAATGATAACATGCCCTAAATAGCATGATCTTCAGAGTAGACACTGGGATTAATGGAACATTTTACTTTATTCCTCACTTTGTCTCAATGCCATATTCTAGAGACACGTTTATATTTTTGTTTGGCATTACCTTTGTAGATGCAGACTTGTGCAGTTGGTTGTAAACTAACCTGGTTTACACTGAACTGTCCCCTGAGAAAGGGAAGGCTCTGTCTTCTATGTCCTGTACAGAAACAAAAGGTCCCATAACATCTTCTCTGGCTTATTATTGGCAGAGAGTCAACCCTGGAGGATGTGGCAACATTTTTTATTTGTTATTTGATTTCTTAAAAATCCCTGCTGTGGATATTAAGAGGAAATCGGCCATAATTCAGGAGCAGTAGTTCTGTTGGACAGTGAGATGGAAGGCTTCATATTAAAGCCTTAGGAGGCCAAAAAGAAAATTGAAAATCTGGAAGTATTGGTTGATGGGCACTATACTTTCATTATAAAGAACACCAAGTTCTATAAACCTCCTGGCAGGAGGGATAAGAGCAGAATGAGAACAGTGACCTTGAGATCAGTGTCAGGCTAGAGAATAGTAGGTTTACCACAAAGGCCAAGTATAGGAGAAGAAGAGGAAATGCAGGTCAAGACATCATCTTCAACTTCAACCTCATTCTTGGCACTTCTGGTCAAAAAGATGCCCACATTTGTAGTTTCTCTGTGTAAACGAGATCAGATATATGCTTTCTCTCCATCCATGAAGCTGGAACCCATAATTATGCTCTCTTTGCTTTGCATCTCCACTGCTGCATTATTCTCTATGTTTTTGTCATTTGGTTTTTTGCCCCATTCCTTTTCCTAGCCAGTGGCCTGCTTTGACCAAATCACTTTCTATTTACAACCTTCCTTTGATTCACCATTCTTTAGTGCAGCAAGGAAAAGCTACTCTAATAATTTTCCAATTTTGACCCAAGTCTATCCAGCCTATCATTTTAATTAACTTTTAGGAGTCAAAGCTCACCTCTTACCTGCCACATTGTCAGTCTGTATCACCTCTTTGTTCCATTTTTCCGTATTTGCTCCTAAGTCTGGTCTCAGTATAAAAAAATCAAATTGTAGACCTTTGGGGTAGGCTTTGAGAAGCCAAAAAGCCTATATTATCTGCTGGCTAATTCTGGAGGCAACTGGCTATGATTTATGGGGTTGTTGGAACACCCATAGCTCAACATCCACAGCCACTGAGAGCATGGGTGTTGGAGCACCATCACCATGTGGTTTTTCATATGTAAACCCTGGCAACTTAAATTCCCTGCATTCAGCTTTGACAGACTGTAAAGTACTAGAAGTCACAATCCCAAAACATTGGTCTTGTTACTCGTTTTATGGCATTCTCATCTTTTACAGCAGTGTGTTTGTGGAGAAGCAATGGTTCAAGAGCTCACCTAAATCACTGGTTTGCAGTTTATGGTCTGTAGAGCCTGGCAAGCCCAAGAAAAACTTCTAAATAATCTGAAAAGTGATTGAGAAAAAGAAAATTCATATGTGCCAGACAGCAATCTACATATGTGAAATTCCTAAAGGAGTTTACACTACTGCTGGAAATTTTTTAGGGGTCCACAAATCAAAAAAGGTTGAAAAACCACTGACCTAAATCTTCTCCTGCAACAGCAAATGGCCTAGAACTGCAGCAATATGAGAACTTGGCACTAGGAAATGGCACGACAGCTAAGCAGCACAAGATTGCTGTAGCTTCTCACAGATGTCAGTGGAAGGGAATAGGACAGGCACATATCCATTTTGCTTTTGTATTTGTTCAGGGATTAGTGTTAAACAGACACAGAGAATAAAAAGGGCAGTCTGTCTCAATGCTAACTAAGTAATCTTAACTGCAGATTATGGCATGCAACAAATTTGGAGATGGATATGTTCCTTATACAGATTGGTCATTTCAAAGGGTGAACTTGCACTAATTTAAAAAATAAAATCAGACAAGCACAATCCCTATCAAGGCATCATGTCATTATTTCAGTAGATTCTCTGGAAATAAGCTTGTTTCTGTGCTAATTTTTCTTCTGGCAGAACCAATTCATTCTTGGCCTTTACAAGCTGGTCTTTTACATTTGATTCAAAATTGGATTTGGACCTCTGGAGATATCTGATGTCAGCCTTCCTAATGCAGTGTCAACATGAAGACACAAAGAGATAAAAAGTCACTTTCACTTAGAGTTTCCTTTTTCCAGGGTCTAATCTGGATTTTTCACTCTCTTTCACATTTGCAGTTTGGATCATTGCATCTTCTTGTTGTGAGTCACATTAAGCAAGAGGGCAAGAGAGAGCTTAGCCAACCTCCCTGGTTTACAGGCAGGGTCACTAACACAGCTGGAACACATACTTATGCTTCATGATATCACCTCATAAAACGATCACATAGCAGACAAATTTTAAGTGCATATTGGAAAAGCAGAAACTCTGGGGTCAGGGTGGTGCCAGAGTGGAGGAAGGGTAAATGTAGGCTGCAATGAGAAATAATGAGACTCACTTTGCTGGAGGAAATGGTCAAACATTAGCATTTCAATAGAAGAGGTCAAACCATTTCATCCAATACAGGATGTCATTCCCTGCAGACCAAGCTAATACAACCCATAACATCTGTACTCTGTATCATACTTTTAAAATATGACATCCAAACTGTGGGTTACTCCCCACAAAGGCTTCTATTATCCCTCCTGCCTCTCTCCCTGGCCCAGCATGCAGTCTGTGCTCATTTGGAACATATGAATTAAACAACTAAAAAGGGGACACAAAGGAAAAAGAGCAAGAACACAGAATATCTCAGAGGTGTTAAGGAAAACTGTGTAGGCACACAGCTCAGGTCTATTATAACACACACAGAGAATAACTGAATTACAATTCTTTGGACAACCTTAGGTCTATCCTATCCTAGTAGGTTCATTTACACTTTTCTTGGAAGTGCAAAAATGCTGTGACCAAAAAAACCCCAAAACCACAACCCTAATAAAACCAGAACAAAAAACCCCAAACAAACCCCACAAAACATAAAAAGCCAACTAAAAACCTCCCAAGAAAACAAACATAAAAACCAACCAAACCCTCTTCCTCCTACATTTCCCAATCTGCAGCACACTCATGGTTCCAAACACCAAGAGACTCAAACTTTTGCTGCCACCACCACTGCAGAGCAGAAAATAAAGTTGCTTTTTGTAGTGTCTTGCTTAGCATGTTATATTTCACAGAAGCAGTAGAGGAGATATTTTGCTCCAGGTCTCATGTATGGCAATTGAGACAAAATTTTAGGCCACAGGTAGAACATGAACTTTCTACCATATTGCCTATCTCTTATCAAGGTAAGGGAAATCCTCATTCAGATGAGCTGTACAGCTGTTCAGTTTTGCAGAAGTCTTGTGAATTTTCTTTGATGCTGTTTTCTCCTTTGCTTACACCAATGGATAATTTAACACCTTCTATTTCACTGTTTTCCCAGCAGTCACTGCCCAACAGCACATCCTCCCATCAGCTGAGCAGTGTAAACCAGCCAAGAGCACATTAAACATTTGATTGGATTCAGCTGGATCTTTCTGCTTTGTGGGAAGAGCAGACAAGCATTTGAATAGAGTTTCTGGGTGTTGGTCTGCACATCCACATCAATCCCTTGCCAGAAAGAGAAAAAGCAGCATCACATTTTTCATAGTGCTTTTCTTTAGTGACATTTCCTTCCTTCCATTAAGCAAATGTCCAGGGGAGATAAATGAATTGCTTTGTATATCTAGAGGATCTTTGAAACCCTTGATCTAGCAAGAATGAGAAAAATAACAGGGTATCACCACATTTCTCTTCACAGAGAAAAGCAAGGCACAATCCTTCCCAAGAATATTTCTGGGTTTCACATTCCCTGAACCTCAGAGAAAGAAAAAACAATTATCTGCTCCTGTTATTGTTCAGAGGTAGGATGCATCCTGGAAGGTTGTTCACCTGAAGAGAATTGGTAATTGGATTCTGGTGTGAGTGTTTTGATTCACTGACCAATTGGATCCAGGTGTGTGTGTGTGTCAGGACAGTCACTGACAGTCACGAGATGCTGGGCAGGGGAGTGCTTGGCAGATTCAGTTTAGGTGTAATGTAATATAGTATAGAATAATATAGTATAATAAAGTACTTAATTTGCCTTCTGATAAGATGGAGTCCTCCCTATCATCCCTCTCCTTCATCGGAGGCAAAAATATCCTCTATAACAGGGAGGAAGGAGATTTAAACACACAAATTCTCAGAGAGAAAAAAAGTAATAAAGAGCTAGAAAATGGAGGCATGCCACAAGAAAATAACTCAGACATAGGAATATTCCAAAATAACACAGTTGCTAGAGGAGAAAAAAACCAACACAAAGGGACCTCATGCAGCAAAGGAGAGTTGATGTTTGGCAATGCTCAGAAATTTTAATACTGATGTGTAAAATTAAAGCATGACAGCAGAACAGGCTTATCTGCAAGTGTCACGTTACTTCCCCTGGGATCACTACCTTCCCACTGGTGCTTCTGTCATCTTCTCCTCCCCCCTCCAAATCTCACTTGACCTGAATTCTCATGATTTGACTCCATAATCCTCTGGTTTCCACTGTACGCACACAAAAGATTATTGTACAAAAGCGAATTCCCAGGGCCTTGGGCTTTGCTTTCCATTTAGTTAAAGAATTATCCTACAGTAGTTTAGATGCTGGGAAACTTGTCCTGTAGATTATTGCCTACAGGGCAAATGCTGAGGAGACTGCTAACGAGAGAACAGATGTTCAGTGGCTTATGAGCCTTGCTGAATGTAAATATCTTCAGCACACTGCCTGTCAATAAACCTCTGCCTGAGAATCACAAACCTTATGGACAAAATTCACCCCCCTCCCTTGTAAATGTATGGGCTTAGGCAGAATTACACTGAGGAAGAAGCTGTTCCTTCATCTGCACCAGAGAGCCGGAGTTTAAAAGCTTGTATAGACATTGAGACTGAACGTCATGAAAAGGTAATATTTTTAAACAAAACATTGTCTCTTTCCAAGAGAAAATGCAGCTCTTGGATCTGTTATGACACAGCAGGCCTAAAATAAACAGATTTTAGTGAAAAATTGATATTAGGGGTGAAAGATTTTACACTGACTGGATTTCTAAAAGTTTGCTTGTCTCCTTAAAAGGATGTTCTGCTTACAGGGCTTCAGTAGGTGATGTTTTTCCAGAGAGCAGTAACCTAAGGGGAGGTGGGTATCTCTGGACTCTCCTGAGCATCACTGCTCATCCCTGCCCACACCTCTGTCTCCCCCTGTGACACCTGTAAGATCTTAGACAGACTCCTAGGCAAAATGTGGAAAGAGTTTGAGCTCCCTCTTCCCCCCAGTCTTCTGAACACCTGCAAACGTTCAGCTACCAAAGCAGTGCTGTTTTCTCCCTTTCACTGCCTGGTGAGTGACCCTTAGATACACTCCCATGAGAGATGAGTAGCTGATCACAATCAGCTGATGCTTCTGAGTGGCTTTTTCTTTATGAGGTTTCCTGGCAGAAGACCAAGATATGCAGAGAGGACTTTTGCCCTCAAGCTTCACCCCTTCCAGCCATCCTTCCTGGGACAAGAGCAGGCTGATCTTGCTCTGCACCTCATCAGCTGTACCTGCATTGCTGGAAAGCATGAGTTCTGGCTGGCCACAGATTGTCACTTCACTGTTGAAGTGTCATGAAGTTGCCTGGTACAATTTTCAGGAGTCCTTACAGCTGAGTGTGCCACATCTCTCTGCCTTTGCCATGTGGTGCTCAGAGATCTCAGTTATGGCATGAGAAGGGAAGGCAAGTGAGCAGGGTCTCTCCTCTGTCACTGAATCCATGAAACCATGAAGGGGCTCTTTTTTTCTGGGAGTCCTCTGTTACAAGGGCATAACCACAGTCTGAAAAATAAACAAACTCCACCATGTACAAGATTTAACTGAAAAGACTGGCTGGCAAGCTGAAATTTGGGAGACCTGGGCCAGCTACTGAACTGTTTTGTGATGTGGAACAAATCACTGTGCCGTGTTCACTCCTCTGTCCTGTCCCAGTCAGATTGCCAGCTCTGCACAGACAAGCCTTGAGTTTTATTAAACATGCATAGTCTACTGAGCACACCGCAACCCTTGTCTCACCTGAGGCTTCTAGGTGTTCTTGTAACACACATAATAACACTTTACAGTTCAATCTCTTATGGTAGGAAGTCCCATGAAAAATACTTAGTTTGTGCCTTTTTGTGTAAAGAAGTGATTGGTGTGGAAGGATACCACAGAAAATACTGTAATTACAGTCTTGTCCTTTGGAGGTAGAGATTTACTGGTGGGATGTGCTCACCTCTGGGTGGAGAGCGCAGGAGCAGCAGCAGTGCCAGGACAGACACAGGGTCTGCACCAGGAGCAAGGCAACAAAACCAAACCCTACCTGCTCAGCCTGTCCTTCCCCTTGCCTTCTGCCTGCAGGCAAACCACTGGCAGGGCTGAGCTATCCCAGCTGGATCCTGGCTATTGAGGTGAACACCCCAATTCTCACCAGAACTGTCACCATTTATTGTTACTGACCAAAGTCCTCTGCACCACCTCAATGCTCCTGTACCCACCCAGCCCTGCTTGGCACCAGGGCAGAGCAGGGCCAGCAGCCAGGCTGAGGGTGGGTAGGTAAGAGGTACATCAGCATGTAAAGCTCCATGAAAATATACAAATATTCAGTACTTCAAACCGTGCTGAACCTTACTGCAGTTGCTCCATTGTTAGGATGAGCTTGTTAGTCGCTGCAATATTTTGCTCTTAAGCAGAGCTATTTGCACGTTTCTTAAGCCGTTCAGCGTCGGTGGGACAGAGCAGGGTCTGTGGCAGGGCTGCACATGACCTGCTGAGTTTTGGCACAGCAGCCTCAGATTTACGGGCCCGCCTTGCGCTCCCGCAGCCAGGGGAGTGACGGGCTCCGTGCGGGGCCAGCGGCCCGGGGCCACCTGCGCGGTGCCTGCCGGCTGTCCTTGTGCTCCGGCGGCGCTAGATGGCAATGTGGGTCTTCAGCAGCCCTGGAACGGCAGCCCTGGGGGGGTGGGTACCCCTGGGCACCCCTGAGCATCGCCGCGCATCCCTGCGCGCTGCTCTGCACCCCGCCCTGTAACCCCGCAAGAGCTCAGGCAGAACGTGGAAAGAAATGCTGCCTGGGTGGCTGTCATTGTCCTGTGCCTCCAACAACTGCTTCGCTTCCCAGATGAGATTTTATCCTTATCCATCTCTGGAAATAAAAGCTGCAGCCAGCAGCAGGGCCCTTTAGTGCTGGTTGTGCTCGTGCTGCCCCAACCTGCTACTGCTGGGGCCCACAGTATCCATAGAAAACAGGATGGGGCACAAAACCATGTGCCAGCATTGCATTTGTGCCCAAGTTGTCACCAGGCCACATATCTGCAGCTCTGCAGGCAGCGCAGGGGCACCACCAGGCACTGCCACCACTAGCTGCCTTCTGCAGATCTTCCACCCAGAAAAGGTTAACATTTCCTTTCCTGAGTCCAGAACAACATTTCTGAGAGTTGGTTTCTGGACGTTTTATTAACCACCCTTAATCCAGTGAATTTTTCTTTAAAAGGAAAGCATTTTTCTTAATAAAAAGTCACAGACAAAGCCTTTTCTATTGTTGCCTTTGGATGGAGTTTTATATGTCAGTCATGGGCAGGTTTTTTAAGAGGAAATTTTCAGATGAATGATAAAGGACACCCCGAACTCTGCAACACAGAGATGATCTGCCACTGGGTTTCTAGTTTCTGTTTAGTTTTTAGATCTGCCATGCCAAGGAGCATTTCAGTTTCAGAATTAATGGGCTTATCCCCTGTCTTACACCTTTCTTCTTAGGGTTGCCTCCCCTCTGAGTTCTTTCTGTGCCCATGGCACAGCTAGAATTAGCATTTCACAGCAAGAGCTGTGCTCTGCATGAGTATGGGATGAACACTGGGCTGTCAGTCCATGCAGACAAACTCCCCAGCCTAATTTGTGCTGCCTGTTGCACCAGGGACTTACCATTAACTCTGTTGTCATTCCTTGTCTGCTTTAACATGATTGCTTTCAAGATTTCTCTCTCCAGGAAAACATCTGTGTTTTGGATTAGTTTTCCCTAGACAGATTTACTTACAGTTTTCCACATTAAATCTCCCTATTTTGTTGCTTTCTAGTCTATCTAGGTCCTTTTTTTGTTATTATTCCTCCAGGTGCATTAAAAAATCTCCCCATTTAGTGGAGTCAGCAGAGTGCTCTGGTATCCCAATTTGCTCTTTGTATTCAGCTATGAATGAATCACACATTCCTGGATGTCCTTCTTTAACACAGTGCATTCACTTCCTGCAGTCCTTTGTTTACAGTTCATGCTTTTGTCATCTGCATGACTGTGCCAATACCCAAAAGGATTTAAATTACTGTTTCCATCAGTCACATATGAAAAAGCTATAAAAACCAGAATAACTCCCCCAATTGTTCTGCTTATCAGCCATAATTACATTATCTTTTGAATGTTAAAAGATTTTCCTCTTAATATCTGCATTATTTTACTAAATATAAGCTTACAGTAACTTCCAGATTACTTTTGATTCCTGTTTGAAAATTGTTTGGGTATTTAATTTTCACCCTATTTTCTGCCAGTATCATATCAATTGTCCATTGCTTAGTTGTAGCTAGCAGAAAATATTATTTTGTCCTTTAATTCATGGATAAAACATTATAAATAGGCCCATAAAAGAAATGAAAATTTTTGAATGGCAGCAATCATGTCTAACAACAGAATGAAATGAGATGGTGAGTGAATTCAAGGAGTACCTTTTCCGCCCTTTGTTTTATCCATGTATTGAATTCAGGATGAAAGCATATGTAGACTGTGTCCCCAAAACATGCTTCCTCCTGTCAGCATTCCTGTATTTCATCCAGATATGCTGTTATTTTCAACCCTCATGCTCTGAGGTCAAATGCTACACAACCTGTCTTGAAAAAAAGGAGTAGAGCTGGCAGCTGTGCTGTGCCAACAAGTGGGGCTGCCACTAAAGCTCCCCATTGTGACAGCCTGTAAGAAGGCTCCCCTGAAGGACACAGGGATGGCAGAGCTGCCCAGAGTGCCAATGCATCCCAGTGCATCCCCGCAGCTGCAGGACAGCCCCTGCTCCTGCTCTGCACAGCTTTGCTTGGCCCTAAGTGAGCACAGGGAGGAGGCTCAGTGCTCTCTGCCCATGCTCCCTGTTGCTGAGCACTGCACAGCATGCTCACATCATTGTCTGCTGCATGTCCCAGCAGAGCTCACAGCCAGAGCTAATCCCATTTCTCTCTGCTCTTTTCTTAATGGAGAAAGACCCTACATCTTGTCTTCGCTCTTATTCCTGGTAGGTTTGCAATTTGAGCACTGCACTGTGATTTTCTCCAGGGTCTTCTTCTCTCAAGGCATTTCAAGGCTCTTTCTTTTGAATACACTTGAGAGACAGGATACAGGTTCTGTGTCCTTCTGATGAGTCACAGGAAGAGGATTTTTACCTCTACAAGTGGCCTCTTGGCCTATCAGGTAGTCACAAAAACCACAACAAGACTCCCCAAACTCAAGTACTTCTCCCCAAACTCAAGTACTCCATTGCTTTAATATCATTCAGACATGACTCACTCCACTCCCTTCTGCAGGACTTTTATATGTTCCTAAGATTCCTTTGTACATTATTATTTTAAAGCTGAGCATGGGGTCAAGCAGCTCATTTCCCAGCATTCTGGATGATGTGGCCAAGACACTGGTGCCTTCTGCTGCCTTCCACAGAGTGTGAATTCATCCTTCCTGTGTGGGAGGATGGCAGTGCTCACCTAAAGACCTTGCTTAGGCCGATACTGATCTTTGAGCCGTTGTGCTTTGCCTTATGCCCATTCTCTAGATCCTCCCACTCTTGCCCCCTTTATTTTCACTGTAGATGATGGTGAAGTGTGGGCACAGTGGAGGTTGAAGGTTGACTGTGATCATTTGCAGGAGCAATTAGCAAGAGCCAGTGCTCGTGCAAAGCCTCCATGGCATGACAGTGAAGGGCATGTCCTCCAAATCCCATCCCTGCTCCAGGCTGTGCAAAGTCCTGTAGGATCAGAACTCCCAGCTTAGCATTGCTGACAGGCAGACAAAGGCAGAGACAGACAGTCCTCATGCCTCATCCTTATTCAGCTGTCCCTCCTCCTCCTCCTCCTCCCACCTGCGAGGCTTTTGCTGTTAGATCTTAGAGCATTCAGCTGTCTTCCACCTCCGTCATTGCTTTGATAACTGATAGCAGGGAAGGTATTACTTAAAGAATCTGGGTGACTGTTAGCAAAATAAACAGGAGATGAAAGATAAGGCAGTCTCCTTGGTGCGTAATTACCTTAAAGGAAGGTCTGTTTGCTAATACTGTTGTTTTGATGTGCTAAATAGCTTGGGCTTAACGCCCCAGCAGATACTAAAACTAACTAACTAATTCGTAATGATGTCATCCCAAGATTACAGAGAGCGGGGGAGGCAAGGGAGGAGTATCCACAAGGCGGTGGTGTGTAAGGAGTGCTCCCAAATCACCCCATGCGGCAGACGGGAGTCTCCTTTTCACAGACAGCTCTGCTGTCAGCACAACAAAACCCCGCCGAGCAATGCCTCCAGGGTGGCTCTCTCAAAGTCACCTACTCCCTTCCCACCAGCCTGCTCCTGAGGAGATGCTCTCAGGTGTGCAGCAAGGAGACCATTCCCTCTGCAGTGCTCTGCCAGGGAGCCCTTGCTCCCCAGTTCTCCCCATAAGGGGGATTCTCTCCCTCCGCTCTGAACTGGGGTGGAAGGAGCTGCAGCTGGCTTGTGGGCAGCTGGGTTACCTGTGTGTGTGCATCATCTGAGCTGTGTGTGATTGCAGGGTTCCTCTCTCTTATTTAATTGTCTGCCTGGAAGCATCCTCTGACCTAATTGTGCCCACAGTTGTGTCACTTGGCTCGTCCTGCGTGTGAGTGGCACCGCACGAGCAGGGCCCGCTGTGCACACGCTGGCACACAGCTGAGCTAATAGGCACTGACAGTGGGTATCGGCCTTTTTAAGGCTAAGAAGTCTCCTGGGGTGTTAGTAATCCCCTAGAGGTGCCATTAGCTTATGATAACCACACCTTTGAAATTGTTTTATTGCTTTAATAATGCGGTGGTGATGGAAAATGGGGAACATGCCACATTTATTATTTATGCTGGTAAAAGATGAAAGTTAGCAATTAGAAGCTTTAAACCACAGGTTCAGCAGAACTACATGACTTACATTTATTCCTTTTTTGGACTGTGCACTCCAGCACTGGGATGCCCTCACTGTCCAGGTTTGTTATGTTGAGCTGCCTTACAGAAACCACAGCAAAGTGGCAGGGCCAGCACAATTAACATTGTAAGATGGATACACATCTCACTGCAGGGATGGGTGGAGATTTCCTGGTGGGGAGCTGTTGGAACAGTGCTTTATGATATCTGAACTAATCTTGTGCTATGATAATTCTGTCTTGCTTAAGTGCTTGCAGCCTCTCTGTGCTGCGCAGTCATGCTGTGGCAGCTGCTGTGTGCATCTGATCCAAACTCGCTGCTTCCCCACACACTTAATTGGTAAAATTGCCACATATTGTTTATAAAAAAGTGTGGAAGGAGTGAGCAGAATCTTAGTCCCAGGACTGTAGAGCAGTGGCTCTGCTGCCACACAGCTGGGGATCACACTCTGTCAGCTCAAGGCAGCACAGAGAGGGTGCATATTGTACCATATGTGTCATGACACCTACATCTGGGTAGAGCAGCTCTACTGAAGTAAAAGAAGCTGCTGCAGCTGATGGTGGGGTGTAACATCAGGCCCTTCAAGGCTGCCATGCTTCCCAGGTGTGGGGTTTTAATCAGCACCCAGAGAAAGGGACACCAACACCGCAGCAGAACTGAAGGGAAAGGTAGGAAAAGTTGGGCTTGTCATAAAAGAAACGTGCCAAGACAGCAACTGTCCATGCCTGGAGCTGTAATGGAAGTGATTTCACTAATCTGCCTTGCAGGCCACTTTCTCATTCTGTGTGATCCTTCAGCGAGGCTGCAAGCGTGTTTGATCGCTTCACCTTAGGATCAAACAAGCAGAGGGCTGACTGCCTGTTTTATCTGCAGCTGGCAGAAAATGGAGGTGAGAGAGAGCAAGCAAGTGAGTTTCTATTAAGAATAGAGAGATTAATGCACCCAAATTTAATTGGAATTGCACGAACAGGCAAGAGGTGTCAAGCTCTGAGTTCATGCATAGATTGTGTGGGTGTCCTATGTACTACATTTTGAACATGTGCAGCATGACTCTCTCTGCCTTGTACTTTGGTCCTTGCTACGAGCTTTCATGTTGGTTACTGATGTTGTACATCCTTATTTCCGTTGTACACCCTGGTGCCCTTTGCCTCATTGCTCTGCACCACTCCCAGTGAAGGGCTGTGAGCAGACAGAGGTGAGCCAGGACCTTGTCCATGGCTTGGTTTCTTCTTGGCTCAAAGAGCCTCAGAGTTATCAGCGTCACACCTATGCCCTTACCCCTTCCCTCAAGCAAACCCTGAAGCAAACTTAGGCCAGCTGTAGGCTATGTCCAGAGCCTGGTATTGTGAGTGTGCAACACTGGAGTGCAGCACCTGGCTGTGTAGGGCAAAGCAGGACTCCTGAAGTCATTAGCATCCTGCTATTAATTGGAATCCATGTTGCTCCTTTTGAAGGCTGATCCCATGGCCTAACACAGGAATATTGCATTAGCATCAGTCACTGGCACCCACATTAATCAGGCAAGAAGAAACCACTTATGCAGCCTGGGGTCCCAGCCTGCATCCCACACCTGACAAGCTCTCACTTTGCAGGACCTGATTCACTTTGTGTGTGTCTCTTTTTCTCTTTTTCTCCAAGCAAAGTCCTTAGGGTTGAACATCCCTTCCTAAAGAAACTGCAGATGATTCCAGCCAAGCTGGTGAAGTGCTGGAGTTGGTGCAGTCAACACTGCCAGTGTGGGCTGCTGCCACTCACAGAAGGGAGTTGGGTTTGGGGCCATTCATTACCCTCTCACATGAGCATCACCCTGTGACAAACCCCATGGTTCAGGTTATTCCTGTGAGGCTGGAGCTCAGCAATCCCCATGGGCAAAGCTCAGCCAGGAGACAGGTTTTGTTTCTTTCCCTCAAGGTTGTTGTCAGCCTTGGCCGGGCTCAGGAGCCTTCCCTGGCAGCACCAGTGGGACAAGGAGCCCACCCTCACTTGGAAGGTTGTGCTGTGCAAGGAAAAAATGTTTCTGGCTCTTCTCATGTGTATTTGGGGCAGAAAGAAGGTGTAGTTTAGATTAGAGCACTGCAGCTTTATCAGTGTTTATCAGTGTAGGAGTTCTGCTCCGTGTAGCATAACAGCCTCAAGTCCTTTTAAACCCTGACATCAATATGTGGTGATAAGATAACACTGGTTATCCTGTACTGGTTGCTCTAGATAAGATAAACCCTTTTATGCTTTAAAACTGGACTCAAAGTTTCTGCTATGTTTTCTTTTCCTTTTAATGTAGCAAACTCCAGAAACATTTTATTTCTAAGGGAGTTGTATTTGTTAAGAGCAGATAAAAATAGTACATATCATAAATGAGACTTTCCAAAGTTGCCTGAGGAGCATGAAACATTTTCTTTCAAAGACTAAATAGAAATGAGCTAATAGGAGGTAGATTTCAATGTCTTAGAAAATTGTTGGATTAATTAGAAGCTAAAATTATTCCAAGTAAATGGTCATGCCTACATTTATTTTGTCAGAAGTATGTCCACACAGTGATATTTCAGCAACAGTGGATGTTAATTTTAATTAACATGAAATAACTTTGGTAGTATTGCTTGAGACAGCAGTAGTTTGCATTTAAAGCTGGGACTGAATATCTCTGAGCAAGCTGGCATATCCATAAATCTACAGCACTGACTCTTCAAGTAGAGACAATATCTTCAGAGAATTTAGAGTTACATCCATTCATTAGTGAGTTAAAATTAATAACTAGGTCCTCTATGAAATTTAGCACTTTAGTCTTGTTTGTCCCAAATGATTTTAACAATGGAATAACAGACTATTCACATTTTCCATATAATTAAAATTAATTGAAATGACGTGCATTAGTTGTAATTAAGCTATGCAGCTAAGAGTGGTTGTATGTAATTGCTGTGATTATATAGGCTACAAATAACCTCAAGGAATGAAAGTGGAGTTGTTATGACAGAAGAACTCAGGCTCTCAGCCCCTTCCCATGGCTGATGACCTGCACAAGGGGAAGGATGTCCCTGGGACCCAGCAGTGCTCCATCAGGAGGGGATGCTCTGGGATCTGAGCTGGCTCAGCTGCCCCTGTTTGTAAGTTCATGTGAGTGCCCAAGTGTAGGGCGATATAATACAAGAAAATAAAGATGGTGTAAAAAGTAATCTTACCCCTAAGGAGTTGAAGCTGGGCTAATTGTCAAAGATTAGGAACAGGCCTGGCTTTAGCAGGCCACAGCTGTGACCAATGAGAAGAAGAGTGCTATAATAGAGTGGGGTGGCTGGTTGAGGAGGGAACTGGTGGCAGTTGGCCACTTTGTAAAAAACAATGAGTCAGTGCTCTGAGGAGCTGCCCATGAGAAACGCCAAGAAGGTATGGAAGTGTTGTGGTAAAGAGACAACAGTATGGAACCCCACAAAAGAGATGACAACACCCCAAACCTGAGCATTAAGGGCTGCCCCATTCCTCAGCTTTAGGGTTGCACTAGTGAGGGGGACAGACTGAAGTGGGAATGCAGCCCCTGTAAAGCACTGCAGCCTTTGGTACAGGGTCTGGCACAGTCTATAAGTCACTGAATTAGCTCCAAATTCAGCTCCACATTCACCAATCCATCCCAGTTACATCAGGCATGCCCTCACCCCAGGGGCACTGCAGGAGCTCTACAGCTCACAGAGGGTGACCTGTGGTGGCAAACTCCTGGTTTTAGCCCCGGTAATTTCCATGTCCCTATGGAAATGTTTTGTGGCTGCAAAGCACCTCCAGGCCACTTTGTCCAGCTGCTGGACAAAGATTAGGGTACAGGTTTGGACAGCCTAGGGGTAACCACACGGCCCATGTGTGCTTGCACTAGCATTGTTACCATGGAGAGGTAAAGTCCTTTAATAAAAGAAAAAAAACCAACCCAAAAAACCCACTCAGGATGGGCAGACCATGATATTGGTTGGGGGATGGGTGAAAAAAGTGTGCAGGAAAGTGAGAGAAACCGTTAATATTTTGCACCATTAGTCAGGAGCCTGGAGATCTGCTGCAGCAAATAAAAACCCCATATAATTTAGTCAAGGGAATTCAGCCAAAAAAATTAGAGGTTTCTTTTTTTTTAATGTAATAACTTTTTACTCCATTTAATTTCTAGTTTAGCCATCTGAATAGATAATAGAAAAGTACTGTGAGCTAGGGAATAATCTGAACTGAGGGAGAGAAAAAAAATGCTGAGAAACTTGCAGGCATGTTCACAAACAAGAGTCATCCAAGATACCAGAGAAACCAGGAGGCAAGAAAATTAGGAGAAAACCAGATCTTCCCACCCCATCCCAAGAAACACAAGGAACCTGCTGTGCATTTCCATCTGGCAGGAATGCAGACAGCGCAGGATCTGTGTACACAAGATCCCATCAACAACCCCTGGGCTTGCAGGTTCAGTAACTCCCAGTCTCCAGCTATTGCTGCTGGAGAGATCAAGCCACAAACTCAGCAATGGGTTTTATTTTTATTTATTTATTCTGTTTAAAAGCTAAAATACTAGCTTTTGTACAACTTCTGGCTATACTCCCATCATTTTTGCTAATAAATATCTTGGAATGGATAATGATATCCTCATGATACTTTCTTATCCTCCTCAAAACACTGAATACTTAAGAGTAATCAAGAAGCCACAGCAACTGCTCCTGGCAGGAAGCTGCCAAGCTGTTATCCAGAAGCCTGACCAGCATTATTTGGAACAGATGCTCTTTCAGCTTTGTAATTTTCAGCCAAAAACAATGGCAGTGAGTGAAAGTAAAGCTGTGGGTCAAAGGAAGGCTAAACTGCATGAGAGTCATGTGAAAATATTTTTGATTTCACACATCCTCTCATTTACAGCGCATGCTTCTGAAACGGCCTGTGAATGTCGACGAGTGCAGCTGCAGGTTTGACCTTGGTGTGCAGGGCCTGGATGCGCCGTGGAGGGAGGTGAGGGAGGAAGCACAGGGTCACTGTCCTGCTGGAGCACAGCCTCACCTGGGGCTGGTGCACCTGCAGCCCCTGGCAGCCCTTGGGGAGGGCACCGGGGCCCAAGCAGGGGTGCTGGTGCAGCCTCTGGATGGGGCAGTCTCCAGCCCTGCCTGTGGGGATGCAGGCACACAGGGGGAGCTGCTGCCCAGCACCAGGAGCTCACCTGGCTCCAGGGAGGCTGCTCCCATCCCCAGGAGCTCCCAGGGACAGGGGCTGCAAAGCAGGACGAGCTTTCAGTTGTTCTGGCCAGGCAGGCAAAGCCTGCTCTCCCCAGCTCCGCCGGGCTCCTGCCGCTCCCTTCCTTTGCTAGGCAAGCTCAGTTTAACAGAGCTCAAGAAACAAGCAGGTCTCAGGAAATAAATGCTTTCAGTCTCTCTTTTTTATTGCCTGTAAAATAGCAGGAGGCTTTCAAAGCAACAGCAAATCCTGTTAAAAAAAGTAGAGAAAATTAAAGAAATGTTTCTTGTCTTAGATCCAGCCCTTTTCACCTTAACTTTCCATCATGGTACATAAAATTTTGTATATTTTGGCAGAGCAGAGAAATAACTTTTCCCCTTTCTCTTCCTTGCACAGCCCAGGAGCTCTGAGTGAGCTTTAAACCAGTTTTGCACAAACAGAGAACGGCCAAATAATAGAGCAAGAAAACAGCATTAAACTTAGTAGACAATCAACTTTATTCTGTGCACAGCAGCTAGTTTCTCCTGCTCTCAGCAGAAATAAAAAATTTACAAGTGTTCTGGGAAAGCATTAAAAACCAAACACATCCAGACAAAGTCTAGTGCAAACTACTTGGAAATAGATCTGTGCATCACCTTCTGAAAGGCTCATTCCAGCTGCGCTGGTGTAGCCAAGCTGACGGCGGCCAACACAAATACACCCTGTGAGTTCAGGACAGGATTGGAGGGTTGAGATTTGGGTACCAGTCATCCTTGTCTCCCAGAGAGGCAGTCACAGTCCTCTGCTTGTGAGAATCCCCTCAAAAGAGAGGTTTTCCACATCACTCCTTGCACACTGGCACAGAGTAAGGATGCCTGTATATCTGGGAGAAAGTGGAACCTCCCAGCACCAGCTACTGCAGAGAAGTGATCAAAGATAAGAGGGCAGGATGCATTCCCAGGCCCACACCCCAGCCCTTTCCACAGGGACCACATTAGGTTTGCTGTACGCTCTTATTGCACTGAATGTCATCTTCCAAGCATAGCAAATAACATTTTCATAAAGCACTGCTTTTAATCAAGCACAACCCTCACATCCCCAAAGGAGCTATCTGGAATCTATCCCTTTTCTCTCTTGTTCTTTTTCGCCCCCTTTTAACTCCCTCCCTCAGAGGCTGGTGCCTGCAGCGAGGAGGGTTCCGTGTGGTTCCCTTCGGAGCTCATTAGCTCGGGTCCATCCATCAGGGCAGGGCTGTGAGCGGGGCCCCGCGGGGCTGTGGCACAGCCAGGCACGGGGCTGTCACACTGAGTGCTTTAATAACCCTGCTGAGACGGGAAATGCAGCCTGGTGCCTGATTACACAGCCCCACGCAGGCTGGGACACTGAGCAGGATGCCAGGCTTGATGGAGCGGTGGGATCCAGAAAGCCTCGTGCTTACAGTGTATTAAAAACACCGAATTCAGTGTCATCCAAGCAGAGTGGGTTATTTGCATACCCAGACGCTGTTGCAGCTGGGATCGGGTTTGAAAACACCTAAAATGCATTTCAGAACATCAACCCAAAACAGCACTCTCATTACAGCAGTAATGGAGAGCAGCCCCTTCCCAAACCCCAGCCCGTGACCTCCTGTGTGATCATGAACAACTTTTTTGGAGCCTGCTGTAGGTCTTTAGGCCAGTCATAACTGGCAAGCAGCTTGTGTGGCTGAGGGTGAGACCAGCTCCCCAGAGTCAGACAGTGATTTCCTGCAGGGCAGATGCTTCCTATTCCACACAAAGAAAAAGCCTTCCGCATGTGTTTGTGTCTTTATCAAGAACTAATGCTTGGAGTGAGGGGTTGAATCCCTTTTCATGGGCAGTTTGCAGCCCGTGAGTGCCCCTGAGCAGAAAGGCAGAGCTGCCTCTACAGAGGATGCACTGATGGCTGATGAGCACAGCCAGGCAGCACTGCGATAAGCACACTCCTGGCTAAACACAGAGGGCTGCTGGTCAGATTTACCTGCCCTCCTGGCTGGCACTGGGCAGAGCCCATCATCTCTGAATCTCCAAGCACAAAGATGGATCAGGAATGAAGTAGACTGAAGGCTTGTGCTCTTAGGTTCAAATGGTTCATTATGGCCTTTTTCAGACTGTGCTGATGAGAGGAATCATTCCTCATTGATGAGAAATCCTGCATTTTCTTCTCTGGGAGAACACAGCTTTGTTCCCTTCCCCCATTTAATAATGCACAATTTATCAGTCTAAATTGGTGAGCCTGGTAGCAAGTGATTCAAATCAACTTCAGTGGCTATGAGCAATCACATGTACTTGAAGAAACCCACTTATGCCACTTTCAGTAAAACCTGAGGAAAGCTGGCTATGAATGCACTACCATATCCTATTAATGCTCAAGAAAACCCATTTAAATAAACCTCTAATGGCTGATTGAGACTTCTATAATGAAATTCCATAAAGAGTCAGCTCCTTCCTTCGGGCTGGGCATACCAAGTGCCTCCATGGCTCCATTGTTAGCTGAGGGTAGGAAAAACAAATGGATGGAAACACAACTGTGCTGTGGGCACAGGAAGGAGGGAAGGCTCCCTGCTTTTCCAGGGTTGACACTGAGCCTCACCAAGAAGGGCACCAGGTACTGTCTCACCTGCATCTCCTGATACTATAACAATCAGTTTACCAGACTGTGATCACTGTGCTCCGAAGAGCTGCTCAGACCTTCCCCCTGCACAAAGCACAAGCTGCCTCCAGTCTACAAACCCCAATATTTCTCTGCTGGAAGAAAATTTTCTGTGTCTCCCCATATGTTATGTTAGCCCAGTGTTTTAAGCCTGCCCAAAGCTGGAGAGGTTGCATAGGCTGAGGGTGTGGAAAGAGAGGGGAAGACAGTCCCTGCCAACCCTTGTGTCCTGCTCCTTCCTGTCTTTGGGAGCATCCAGCAGGGATGGTCAGCAGGGAGCTGCTGTGCCCCATAGGCTGCATAGCATGCAGCAGGCTCCCACACTCAGTAAAATAGGAAATAAATGGCCACAAACCTTTCAAAAGCATTTACATGCCACCCACCCACCTCCCCTTCAGGGCAAGAGGACCCTAATGGGGAAACACCCCTTGTTCTAAGAAGAAGAGCTCCTGTTCCCTCTCCATCCCTACAGACCCACCAGGCTTCTGGTGCCCCCCAGGTCCCCTGTTCTGGGCAGACTGCCAGCACCGGGGGGGTTTGGTGTGCCAGGCACGGTGCCTGTGTGCAGCTGGCAGCAGATCTGGACAGCCTGGGCTGCAGCAGGAGCCTCCTCCAGAGCCCGGCCTGCCCGAGCCCTCCCTGGGCAGCAGCCACCAGCCCTGGTGCTCCTGGGGACTTGCATCACCCTGCTGGAGTGTGGGTGGTCATCAGCACGGGGATGGGCCGTGCTGGGGCCCTCGAGCTGGAAAGGCCGTGGGTGCCTCTGCAAAATGGGGACTGTCCTTCCATTGCTGCTTTTGTAGTAGCAACTGCTGTGCTGAGATAAAAGCTTTTGTTTGCCTTTTCTCTCCTACATTCCTAATCTCCCTCTGTGCTGGTCTCCCCTATAGTCCATCAAGCACTTTTAATCTCTAATTGCATATGACTGATGAGCCTGAACTCCATACACAGCGTTGCCAAGAACCACTTTTTCGGAGCCTGCTTTAGCTCTTTAGGCCAGTCATAACACACTGCAGGACCATTAAGAGTTTATAGTTTGTATACATAACACCCTGGGAGTACCAAAGGGTGGTTTATCCAAACAGAAAAGAATTGAGATGAATGAATGCAGAAATGACTTTTGGCCAGGAAATACTTTAATTTTAATTAGGGGGGAAGGGGGTGAGAGAGGAATGAAGAGGCTTTCTTCTCTCACAAAAGACAAGACTAATGAGTTTACAGCTGCAGGCGCTGACCTTGGAGCATCCCGTATAATGCTAGTGCTGAAATGTTTGGATGTGATGTTAGACCCGATAACCTTGCTTCTAAAAGGAAGAAATAAAGGGAAATGGCTGAATGGGGAGGGATTAATTTCATGGGGGTGTACGGACATATTTATTTATTTTTCCCCTTCTTGCATTCCCGTTGAACAGCCTTTGGCGACACAGCCGTTCACCCAGCTGCTGAGCTTCATGTGGGCCTCATCTGATGAAGTCTGTTGTGGCAATTTTCCCATATTTAGGACTGTCCTTCATCTTGAGAGCCCATCTCACAAGCCCCCACCTCTCTGGAGGCTGTGGCTGGAATGAATGGGGTGCCAAAGCCCGGGGGAACCCCACACTCAGCAATCCGTGCACAAGGGAAGGTGCAGGGTGCAGCCAGGGCTTCTGATGCAGTGGCTTGCAAAAGGCTGAAAGCTTGTCCCTGTGCAAGGATGTTGTCACTGCTCCAGCTGGTCACTGCTTTGTGGTGCTGGAGCCTGTGCTGGTGCCCACAGCTCTGGGCTCAGGGCTGTGTCCAGCCCTGGAGGCTCCTGCTCCTGCCCTGGCAGTGCCACAGCTCTGCTGCCCTGTCCTGGAGAGCAGCAGGAGCAGAGCCACTGCCACGGGGCTGAGCTGACACCAGCAGCCCATGGGGGGTTCCCAGGGCACGTACAGGGCAGCAGGGATGTGTCCCTGGGCCTGCTGGGCTCTCCCTCCAGCCTGGAACATGCTGCAGGGGTGACCAGGGCTGACCCTGCGCCTCCATCCCTTGGCAAAGACCGTGGCTCACACATCTTCCAAAAGCTGCTGCTCCCACCTCCCTGCCCAGCCTGCTCCTCTGGGCTGCGGACCTCGGCTGTGCTCTCCCTGGAGCTTCCAGGCATCCTGGCATCTCCTTCCTCCCCCAGAGCTTGTTCCACGGCCCTGTGAAGCATCATCTGGCCCCGTGGGTGCTCCCATGGGCGCTGCCGTGCTGCAGCCAGAGTGATTATTAAACTCTGAGTGTGAAGCTGCTGTGAGCTGCTGTGGCTGTGGAGGCAGCCTGGCCTCCAGGGAACCAACACCCCCTGCCCTGTGAGCTGGCAGCCAGACGGGCTGGAACAATTGTGCAAGTTAACGGAGCAAAACAACCATCGGTGTTTCCTATTAAAAGCATTTTTATGATGTTGATTATTATTAATATTATATAGGGGCTGTAATTTTCTCCCGACTCACTCCAACATCTCACAAAATAAACAGTTGCTGTATTATCCCCTTGTAAATGAGACCACAGGATTGTAAACTTTAATTTGTTACTTTTGGCTGCTCTCAGGTTTGGCAGACAATTAAACCAATTCATTAGTTCACAGAGGCACATTTTTGGCCATGTCTGGCTGCGTGAAGTCATCCAGTGAACACATTGGAGGCAGGGTGTAGAAAAACCTCAGTGTGCCTCTGCCACAAGATCTGTCAGGAATGGTCCAAACAGGCACTGTGGACTTTGCAGGCCCAGGTGGGACAGGGTGTCCTTGCTCCGTGGCTCTGCTGTGCCCTGGGCACGGGCCATTAGCAGCCAGTGCCCTGTGTGCTGGCCACAGAAGATTTTGTATCTGACAGCAAAGTAGCTGTGTCGTGCCTGAGGCTTAACCTTTAAATTCTGCAGAGTTGGACAAGTGAAACTCCACAGGACATGGCAGAAAATGCTGAGCTCTTGGAAAGGCTAATCTGGCCATGTGTGATCTCCAGAGCCAGCCCCAGCAGCTGAATTAATTCCTTCAATAGCTGGGCTGCTTTGGGTCCCTGCTTTCCCAGCTGCAGACACATGCTTAACCTGCAGAGCCCCATGACAGCAGAGCACAGATTTTGGCCTTTTCAGGTATGTGCTGGGAATTAAGGTGGGTTTCTTTTAAATGGAAGCTCTAACAGTGTTCTTTATGGTACTGCCCCTGTCCAGAGTGGCTTAGTGCAAATCACCCCTCAGATGAGGTTCCCTTGTCAGACATTTTTCACTCTCTGTAGTTTCTTAGATGTGCATTAACAAACCAAAAATCCTGAACCATCTTAGTTTTGAAAAAAGCCCCCAAAAATTAATCCCTTTTCCTTTGTTCTCTCCACAGGAGGAGGCTTTTTAATAGCATTCAAAAAGGAAGGAAAGATTTTTGAACACTGAAACCTAAAAGCTTCCCCAAACTAGTTCCTCACCATTGTGTTTTTCTCTGGCCAGCACTTTGAATCTGGATTTGCAGAATTCTTCTGCTTTGCAATTTCCTCTGAGTGATCCCACCACCACCAGCGTGTCTGGGGAACGTTGCTGGGCTCTGGCTCTTCATCAGCTGGAAATGATGGAGGGAAGGGAGGCTGTGGAAGGGAACGGAGCATTTTTGAAAAGCTGGCCACTTCCTTCAGTGTCTTGACTGGTTTTTCCTTTCCCTGAAATAATAATATTAACAATAATATTATTAATAATAATTAAAATAATAATAATACTGACAAAATGTTTTTGATGAAACAGTGAGCAAATGCTGCAGAAGAGCTAATTATGACTTTGTACATGATGGCAACTCCTCTGGAAAGCAGCTGCAGAAACCTGCCCGCCCCATTGAGCCACAGTGGTTTTCCTCCAGGGTTCCTCCTGCTGCTGCTGTGTGACCGAGGGAGATGAGGGTGTGAGCTGGGCCCCTTCTCCTTTGGGTGTCACACACACCCTCTGCTCCTCACACTGCTCCGGGGGGAGATGAGGGGCTTCACCCTGCTGCGGGCAGCTGCTCCTCGCTGCGTGAATTCCAATCAGGAGCCGGAGGAGGAGGAGGACGAAGCTGGCTGGGTTTTAGTCAGAAAAAAAGCCCTGTATTTTTCTGCTTTCAGCTATTTATCCAGGCTCAGTGCAAAGGGCCTGACACCCGGCCAGCAGAGCCCGGCTGTGCGATGTGTGTGACACACGAGCGGGTAATGAGGGACCTTGCGCGGAACGGCCAATTGAGCAGCCGGCGCCTCCAACAGCTTCATCTCCCGGGGACGGCGGGTGGATCTCTATTTTGACACATCCTCGCTGAATGAGGAAGAGAACAAGCAGAAAATGGCTGATGATAAATGCAGCAATTAGGGAAGCTTAATGGAGCAGAAGGTTTTTTGTGAGAAGACAAAGGAATTGCCGTGCCGACACCTGCAAGGAGGTCCCAGCCGCTGCGCAGGGAGCCTCCAGCTGTGCCGCAGCAGCAGGGGCTGCGGCGAGGGGAGCCGACCTTCCTGCTTCACACACACATCGCTCAAAGCCTTCGGAAAAATATTTTCCAAGTTAAACTTCAAAACATCATTTGATTTTTCTTTCTCTCCATTATGTTCAGAAACGGGAGCCTGTAATTTAGGCCTGGTGTAGCCTTCCCCCACTCCTTGCTTTTTATTCAGTTTCACATAATACAGTGCGCTGCTAGGAAAGGCATTTTCCTGACAAACTATTGATCTTGGTGCTGTGAAAGAGCTGTGGGCTCAGCAGGAGGATGCCATCTTGCTGCTGGACACAAGTGGACAAGAAGTGGCTCCTGGACAATGCTGTTTGCCCCCAGTGATGCCCAGCTGGAGGCTGAGCCCATGACCTGCCCTGCTCTTCCCAAAGCACTGTGCCTCTGAGCTAAGCCCTGGGCTACCAGCTCCCCAAGATTTGAGCAAAAGTGCTAAATCTCTTTGCCCAAGCCCCATTTCTCTTTATTTCCTTAGCTGGACTCTCCCCAGAGCCAACTGCCTGTGCAAAGGGGCACCAAGCAGCACTGGGGAGAGCTCTGCAAGGGGTGTTGGCATGGGGACGACCATTACCAAAATCCCCCAACGCTGCAACACAACTATTTTCTCAAGACTTTGGCAAAAAGGAATTTCCTGAGGGAGGTAAGGGAAAGGTTTCCTTTTTTTTTTTTTGGCTTGGCACAAGCCAAGGAAAACACACATCTTGTTTTCCCCTCTGCTGACGGTTTCTCAGGTCCAGCCTGAGCTGCACACACTGATCTCTATCCCTGCTCCCATTCTCATTGCTGGGCTGCCTGAAGCACAGCTGGTGTGTCTCCCTCTTCCCTGAGCTCTCAGGACACTGCATTCCTGACCAGTTTTTGCTTTCCCTCCTTCTGCTTTCCCTCCTCTGGGCCCGGGTGGGGCTGGTGCTGCAGACTGAGTCCTTGGGCTCCCCTGCATCAACCCTGTTTGTGTGACTCCAGGTCACAAACAGCCAACTATGTATTTATGGTATCTACATAGGCTGAAAAGGACGATTCCCATATGCTTATTTTAGGCTATAAAGCCGGCATTTTAGGGAAGCAGTAGATTTTTTGTCAAGGAACAGTTAATATTTTTGACAAGTGATTTGAGGATGTGTTACAGCTTTATTGCCTTTTTCCCTCACTCCCTGGTATCCTGGTTGTCTGTTTTATTGACTGGGCCAAGAGTGACCCCCATTACTGAAGCTGGTCACACATCTTCCATGGAGCCCCAATGGGCATGTGGCATTTTGGACAAAAGGTAATGTAAGTGCAACCACTGGTCTCCCTCCTTACAGCTTCCTGAGTATCTTTTTAAACACAGGTTGCCTGAGGCAAGCAATGAACCTTCCAAATCCCATCTTTTTCCTCCCACCCACTGTCATTTGTTTGCTAAATTCCACCTTTTTTTGGTGACTGAGGGAAGTCTTTGGGGAGACAGCCAAAAGTAGAATAAAAATGGTGAAAACGGCAGAAAATGAAAGCTGAACAGTGGTAGGAATGCATAAAACCCAGGAAGTCCTTCTGTACCAGTTCTTTTAGCAGAAGGCAGCTCAGCTGGGGTGGCTTAAAGGAATAAGGCTGAATTAATTAGTTTCTCTGTTTAGGTAATAATACCATTAATCATGATGAACCATTTTGTGAGAAGCCTGATACTCGACACTGTGTAATTCCACAGGAATCCCACTGTAGAGCAGCATTATTGATGGGTCATCCTCCGAAGGCGTGAGAGCAATGCCTCCTAATACAGCAAATAGCAAACCACTGATTTTCTTTTAATATTCAGACCACCACAACATCAGTCATGATTAATTCTTCTGGCACCAGGGTGGCTGCAATAAGCAATCCTTCAGGAATGCCAGGGGAGCATAGCATTGATTTAATGCTCACTTTTTAAGTCATACACACACCAAACGCTTCCAAAGGGTATAGCCCATTTTTTGCATTTTTTTTCTGAAGTTTGCAGTAACAACCTCCTTGCTCACATGTACCTGCATTAGGAATATGCAACTATGGACTCTAGCAGAGGTTAGGGGGGCTCATTTATGCAAATCCATATCAGAAATGGTGTCAAACAAGATCCCATGTTGGACACTGGCACCAGGAGCATTACAATCCCCCTGAGCCAGCATTATGAATCTTTATGCCGAGTCCAACACGCTTTTCGCATCCACCATGTGTTCTACGTTCCTCCACTTTCAGCTGCGAGAGCAGGTGCTGATTTTTAATGCCTATTTTTGTTTTAAGCCTTCTTTCATCAGATTAAGGACCCTGCTATTTTATTTCATTTCATTTTTTCACGCTCAGTAATTTAGTCACACGCAGACCTAAACCCAGGAGCTGTGCCATGCCGCTAAAGCCCCGTCGGCTGCGGGGCGCGAGGGGATCAGGGCATGGCTCCATCCCCCATGCATGGCTCAGCACAGGGAAAGGTTTGGGAAGCAAAAGGGAGGTGCAGAGCAGCGCTGGAGGTGATAACTTCCCGTGGTGATGCTGGCAGCAGGGTCCCTCCACACGAGCTGCTGCACACAGGCCGTGCTTGCTTTGCTGTCCTTCCTTCCTTCCCCTGGCAGGAGATGCTGGGTCTGCCCCCGAGGTGTCCCCGGGCTGTGGGGTGGAGATGCTGCAGGGCCGGGGCTCTGCTCTCCTCCCCAAACCCCCAAACCCCACCTCCAGAGCGTGTTCCTTCTGCTGGGAAGGGTTCACAGGCAGAAGCAAATCCCTGTCCCAGCACCAGCCCCTTGCGCCAGCCGCCTCCTCCCAGCCGTCAATAAACCATTAGCCTCGAGTCAACAGCGCTGGCTACGACACACAAACACTCAACTGCCTTTTTCATCCAAAATCAATGTTGTATTTATCTTCATTGATCTACAAGGAAACTGAATGTTTAAAATTACAGGGGGTGCAGGGGGGAGGACGGGGAGGGGGGGGGAAACAAGAGTTACAGAGCCAAGAAAATAGTAGCGGATGGCTGAATTAACTAGAGAGAAAAAGCCCAGGATATATAAAACATGGACACTGAAAAATAAAATAAGGGAAGGGGGGGATGGTACAGCAAGTAAAACATGGCAAAATTTACATATGGATGAAAAGTAAAATTGGAAATAAAAAATAAATCATGCCAAAAAGCAGTTCAAGGCAGAACCACACTGAAACAAACATTTGCTTATGGTCTTCATGTACTATAGATAATATATCAGAATTTCTTTTTTTTTTTTAATCAACCATTAGACTTTTTTTTTTTGCACTCCTAAAATTCTACTTTGTCTTGTATACAGATTCCAATAAGAACACTGCACAATTAGCACAAGGGGTCCACGGAAAATTGTCCTTGCTTGCCAGCGATCCTGCCCACAACACAAAAAAAGAGAAAAAAAAAAGGAAAAAAAAAATAAGGAAAGGGTCTGCCGCATGGTACTGTGCCAGTTCCATCTGCTTTTGCCAGCTTGAAAAGTAGGAAACCAAAATTCCCTTCCAGGAGCGTGTGTCTTTCTCTTTCCTTGACGAACTGTCCCTTGTGTTTGTACAAAAAAATTCAGTCTCTTTTTTTAAAATTTTTTTTGTTAAACACAAGCATCCTTCTTCCTGTTCACATGCCATTGCCATTCTGTCTCCAGAGTTGCGAGTTGGTTGTTTTTGGGTTGTTTTTTTTTTTTTTAAATTTTTTTTTTTTTAAAACCTTCCTCCCCCCAACATCCACTAAGACGTGCCTCCGAGTTCTTGCATAGTTGAAGTATATATGCCGTACTGAGCTTTCTGAGTGTGAATTTCTGACTGTGACAAGAGTATGAGTTGTAACCATGTTAACAAATAACCAGAGTGGTTCTAGAAACCATTTTTATAAAGTCTACCTATGTTAAGAATTTAATATTGGTGTACATTTATATTAACAGAATATTTACAGTTTGTTTTCTTTTTTTTTTTTTGTTTAAAACAAGAAGTCAAAAAAAATTCCTCTTAAATTTCTGCATAATATAATAAGGCAAAAAACAAACAGTTTTGTACATTATTATTATTATTAATATTTTAATATATATCTGTAACTTCGGTTCCAAAGTACCAAGGTAAGTGATCAATTGGCCTCAGAAGGGAACCTCACAGTGGACTGTAAAACTACAGTATTTCCATAAATAATACTTTTAAGAAACCCTGGGTATTTTTTTCTTAAGGATCTGAGGCCTTTAAAATGCAAATTTAACTAAAAACAAAAGCAAAATTTCTTCTTTTTTTAAGCGAATAAAGAGCACAAAATTAAAAAAAATACAAATCCATTAAAAATGTTTCTCACATTTGGGAAAAAATGTACAAACTTGATATTCTTAACTCATTTTTTTTAGCACAGAAACAAAAAACAAAACCAAAAATCAATACCTATATATTAAATTCCCATTCTCAGCAACCTTCTTGTTGGAAAGTCCCCAACCCCGTTATTTATGGAAATGTGCTTAACTTCTACAAATTTTACATTAAAAAAAAAAGTTTACAGCAGTGCATTTTGTAAAAGGTTTGTTGTTTTCTTTTTTTGTTGGTTTTTTTTTTCCTGTTTGTATTTTTTTGTTGTTGTTTGCTTGCTTCTGTTTGCTTGCTTGTTTTTTTTATGTACAGGTTGAGTTTAAAATTCAATGTTGGGGACTATCGTGCCTCTACTTCTTTGGGGTTCCTAGAGGGGGAATAGTCCCTGGACTCTGAGTTTGTGAGTGGGGTAGTCCTGCGAGGGGAGGCAGGTCTGGTGCTGCTGGCTGGTACGAGAGGCGGCGGCGCGCTCAGCGCTGCGGTCGGCGGGTTCCTGTTCAAAATCCCGTTGTGCATGGCAGTGGATGGGCTCAGTCTGGGGTAATGCATCCCGCTCAAATGAGGCATGAAGGATGGCACGTGTGCCAGGTGGCTTTCGATGGGGGACGAGTGCAAGTGGTGCATTCTGGCACGCTCGAGTTCTTCCCGTAAGTGCAAGCGCTCGCGCTCCTCCACTTGCCGCAACCGCTCCTGCTCTCGGCGGGCTTCCAGAAGGTTCTCGTGGTTGTAGTCGTGTGGTTCCCTGTCTCTGTAGGAACGCTCGTGGTCATAAAAGCCAGAGGTGGTGGGAAACCTATGGATAGGATCTGTCCGGAGCTGGAAGTCCATTCGACGGTGCAGGTCTAAGCTCCGGTAGGCATCTCGCAAGGGGTCCCTCATCGGGTCCCAGGAAAATCCGGGATGCGGCAGCCTCTCTCTTCCTGACAAAGGGTTCATGCCTATGAGCGGGGTCATCATCCTGCTGCGGTCCAGGACATTCATGTTGTTCATCTGGTGCACGCTGCCCATGGAGATGGGCATGGAGGCAGCCATTGAGTGAGGCAATGATAGTCCATGGAGAGTGGGCGGTGGGGGATGTTCCACTGACCGGGAGTGCTGGGAAGGCTCAGACCCAACCACTAGCACATCACTGTCTTCCTTCCTCTCCTCCTTGACTTTGATGTCATTCTTAATCTTCTGGAGGTCGCTAGGAAGCTCTGTCTTTCTCTCCATGTCCTTGCTCATTAGATTGGTAAGCTTCAGGCTCTCACTTAGTGCAGGTTTGCTGTATGGGGATACAGACTGGATTACTGGCTTTGTGTTGTCCTCAGAGGGTCTCTTATCATGGCTTGGAGTTTCCTTCACTGGGGAACGGCTCTCTTTGATCTTGTGTTCAGCTATGGGCGGCTCTCTCAGCCGGTCAGGGTGCTCTCTCTCGGGCTCCTTGGACCTCTCCCTGTCCCCGAGGCTGACCTGCCTGATGGGCTCGCTGGAGCTCTGGCTGTTGCTGCGGATGAGATTGCTGATCTGGTGCGTCACTGGGGCGGATGCCGGCGAGGATCTGTTCGAATGTCTGTTCTTATCCATGAGGTCTCTGTAAAAATACAGAAGGTACATCCTTGGTTACGTGTGAGCAAACACACCCGTGATGTTGGGCAGCCACAGTGCTGTGCCCACTTGTACACTCTGAGATTGCTCAGGAAAGGATTTGGAAAGTTATGCAAACATCAGCTACAGCTGCGATGCTATGCTAAAAAACATGCACAATCTGCCTTTACATACTTTAAAGACAAAAAAAAGTTAAATGTTCACAAATGTAGGACTAAACTGGGGAAGTGGCTGGAAGAATACTATATTCACCATTTCACTGACAAATGTAGGGAAAGAAGAATTCTAGACAGCTTATTTTTCTTTTAAAAAAGCTTATTGTGTGCTCATGTGTACATCTTGCTGCCCCGCAATGACCTTCTCAGCTGTGAAACTTGGGTTCCTTTCCTAAAACACAGATTCAGGCCCACAAAACAGAAAACTACAGAAATGTATGCAGGTCCTTCCCAAGTCAGCCTCATTGTCTGGAAGCAGCCATAAGGTGAAGCTGATTTTCCTACAGGACTGCAAGACTTCTTGTTGTTGGCAGTTCTTGCAGGTAAGCCAGATGCTTCAGGAGAAACACCCTTGAATCAGCCACGAAACTGAGCAACTGAGCTGTGTTCCAAGAGGACCTGCTGCGATAAACAAGGGGTCTGATGACAACATCCATGGTTCAGAAAGAGAGGCACAAAGGTTTACATTTCCAATTGCACCTCTGCCTCTGAGCAAGCCAATTAGTCACAGTTAATCCCACCTTTTTAACAGGGGAATAAATAATGCTCACCTTCTAAAAGCACTTTGCTCTGAATGAGAGACACTTTAAATGCAAAATATGATTGTGTGATTGAGAGAACTGCATTATGCAGCTGAGAGGCTCACTTTGCCGAAGTTTTATGTTGTGTTTGTTTTCAAGAGCTGGAAGACCTGAGTGCTGAAAGCTGGAGATGTTTTGGGGAGCTGTGTAAGTATTTATCCCTTATGATTACATTTGTTAACCCAGCTTTCTTCCTCTGTGGTAGTCCTGATTGCTGGTCAAGGATGTGGTTTATTAAAACCATGGCCAAATAGGGATGCTGGGGACAGCTTAAGCTAAATTAATAGAAGTGTAATAGAGCTGTTAACCCCTGTGTGAACACTCCTGAGAGTAAAGTAACCTTGGTCTGCAAATTAATTCCATTAGAGCCAAGAAGGATACCTTCCCTACCTGAATGAAATCTGTGTAAGGATGTCAGACAATTTAACATGTAAAGCAAGAAGATTTTCAGCCTATTGCTTCCATATCATCTTGTTCACAGGTACTGCCTGAAGATCTCATTAAAAGCAAACTATGAACCCCTATCACAAGTCAAGCATGCACATCTAAGACTTGCAGGCTGTTATTGCCTACAAAGAAGCCTGTTGGAGACAACTGGGCTCTGAAAGGTAAAGGGCTTCACAGCTTCAAAATCATATAACTGGGAGCTAATGAAGTAACTACAGCCCAGGTGATACAGGCCTGTCATCCTTAATAAGGATTTGCCCACAATGCAATTTTTTAAAATCAGTTTTGCTAATGTATTCATGCACACTGCTTCAGATACAGGCATTTGCATTGTTATCTCATTAATGTCCAGCTAACATTGGAATTCATCAGCATATCTGTACATTAATGGGATCTATGACTGTCTCCAAAGGACCCATCACAATTTCAGAATACACAGCAATCCTAAAGCAGCTGCAGTTTTCAGTACACTGAAAACACAGCAACAATTCAATTCCTCAGCCTGGTGTGATTTGTTAACTGACTAGCAGGGACTGGGTTAATGTATTTCCACAGAAGACAAATCCTAAAAGGCAAAGAGGAATTTTTGTGGTGTTGCTAGCACTTGTGCTTATCTGAGGAAAATGCCTATCGGCTGCTTTAAGGATCAGCAACATTTTAGGGAAAACAGAAAAAATACAGAGGAAAACCAGTCCCAGGAGGAAGAGGTCAGGAGCCCCCAGTGCTCACCTGTCTTTGTCTCTGTCGTCCTTGCCCAGAGAAAGGTCCCTCTTGTCGGGCTCCCGCTCCCTGTCCCTGTCCCTGTCGTGGTTTGTCACCGAGGAGCTCCGCTCCGAGTCCGAGGGCTTGGGCCACTGGGGAGGGGTTGGGAAGGACGGCGGGGTCCGGTGCAGTCTGTTCCATGGCTCGTGGGGGTTGTTGAAATTCTGCAGGTTTGGGCCATCTTTGTGAGTAAAAATGTTGTTGTGAGCTGGAATAATGGCAGGGGGAGGAAGAGTTAAAAATAATTCAAAGCCGATCATTTATACAGACATTTTTCACAATATTAGTCACAACCAGAGCTGTCCTTTCAAGGCTTTTTAGTGGTGAGGGGGAGCTACTAGTGAGTGGAGACAGATAATTCCAACACTGGGTGTAAGATCCACCAGCTCTTTAAAGGCTGTCGTTGGAGGAAGCTTTATACATTTCAATAACTCAGAGACTACAGAAAATGCCCAGCTTCTCTTCTCCCCCCACCCCAGGTAAGGGCTCCAGCACAAAAGCAGTATTTTTCCTCAGCTCCTCTCTCTGGCAGAAACTTTAATTTGTGGATAGTTACAAGCAATCAGCTGCCTGCAGCTGAGGCTTCAGGGACTTTTTTTGTGGAAGAACCCAGACTATTTGGTGGTATGTAAGTGTGTGTATAAACACAGAGCTTGGCTGTAGGCTTTTCAGAACAGTCCCTCGATTTTCCTCCATCCATCTTCAGCTGATTCCTGTTGCACCATGAGATGCACAAGCATGCTCTCTTATGTGTGGCTCTCAAGCATGTTTAGCCTACAGCTGACATGTTTTTGAGGAAGAATTATTTTACACAGGTAATTTAAACTCCAGCCAACAGTTACAGAGGATGTCTACATGAATTAGAAGTATCACTAGCTGCATCTTCACTGGTGAAGGGTGTTACTTTAGGTGCCCACAGGGTCCCAGAGCTCGGTGGGGTTTTGCAGCTCCAGTCCTCTCTGAGCACTCAAGGTCCCAGCCCTCAGCAGCGAGGAGGCACAGAGCACAGCTCCTGACCTCTGTGACACGCAGAAAAGCTCCCACCGCAGAGACCTGGAAATCTTAGGTGCAGTGTTTTCAGATAGGAGAATGGAGGTTAGGAATTAAACTTCTTTAAAAACTACCACCAGCTGCTGTCAATATTAGCATGTGGCTTTTCTGGAAGGGATGTTTGTCTGCAGTAACCCAGCCAGTACTTACTCAGAGCATGACTGCCTAATCCTCCAAAGGCATTGCTGCCTAAGTTCCCAAGGCCGCTGAAGGTGCTTGACCTGCTAAATGGATCTGGAAAGGCAAACAGGGATTTAGCAGGCATTTAGCCAAGAATGTTGGAGAATGAAACGCACCCCTCCCCTTCTTAACGGTTTGAATCCAAGTAGGATTAGGCCAGACTTTAAGCTGATCCTTCTCATTGCAAGGTTCTTTGCACAGAAAATTCCCATCATGTTAAAATGGAGAAGGGATTCAGTGCTCACTCTGCAAACAGGTGCTGTAATAAACTTTTGTATGCCAGTCAGAAGTGAGTTAGAAATTAAGGTCTAATAGCTGAAATTAGGGTGGCTGCTGAGCTATAACTCTCTTTCCTTATCAGTTCTAATAGTAAAACATTGCAATTGCCTTGAAAGAAGAATCTCAGCAGGCCCCTAGGCCAGCATTTAGGAGATGACTGTCCTGTTTATGCATTTTTTTCCAGTAAAAGCACCCATCACCAGAAGAGGTTTCTCTCTGAGAGAGATAGCCCATTTCAGGTTTCCACACTCCAGAGACAGCTTTGGGTTAAATCCTACCAGTGTACCTGTTTTCTTTTCTACTGGTCATCTCTAAACAACTCCTCCTCCTGCCCACTGGCTTTTTGATTGTCCCCTTCAAGCCCTTAACTTGCCATGTTACAGGAGGTAATGCTGCTCTCCAGTTCCTCACAGATATCACATTTAAAATATCAAGGCAAATGGCACAAATAGCTTGTATCTTAAAGCAAACAGCTATTTGCTTATTTACTTATTTAAAACAGTTCTTGCCCTTCCTCTTTGATCTTAAGTGGCTGAGTGACTCAGTAGAGACAGTTAATTTTGACAGAATGTTCAGGAATTGATGTAAATCTGGGTATTTGCAAGAGAAAAAAGTCTACTAGGTCATGTGGCATGCCACATTTACTGATTGGATGAATGTTACTAAAACATTAATCAACAGAGCTTGAACTTTAATTGGCAATGAGCTGCTTGTGAGCTTCTAAAATGAGGAAATCTGACAAAATCAGGCTCTACTTACTGCCAATTAGGAAAATGAAAGTCTGGCAAAATGTGCAGAACATCTACTTGCCAGGAACTGTTCCCTGAACTCTTTTACAGAACATAGTCAAGACCTTTCATAGGTGGAAAATGGTACAGGAGGAGCCCATTTTAAGCTGAGGCTTGTCTGAGGTATCTTTGCATAAATTTCCCCCCTTTCTTCAGGCACATCCAGGAGCACAGGACTCTACAGGTCACATTCTGGCTGCAGTGCAGTGTCCCAGCAGTGACAGATGTGACAGCTGTGCACTGCCCTCTCCTTTGGGGGACAGTGAGGGCAGTGCTGGGAGCTGGCAGGGATGAGAAGCTGGCCAGCTTCGGCATCCTCAGGCAGTTCAAGCCTTTCCCTCCCCTGGTGCAGGACCACACTGAGAGCCAGGAAGGGGGCAGAGGTACAGAGGTGAGGGCAGGGCTACTCACACTTACCTGCCAAGTGGTTTGTAGGCAGGAAACTGCTGTGGTGAGGTGAGGGACCAAAAGGGGTGGTGGCTGGATGCGTCGCACCTGTGAGAACAAGGTCCCTTTTTAGTTCAGGGCAAGTGACTCCTGGTATGCACACAGCTCCTGGCCATCATGTTCAAGAGTGATGTCCACATCACCACATTTAAACAACAAAGGCAGGGGAAGACCCCAAACACTGGCTGAGTGAGCAGCTTGGATCTCCCTGAGAGCCCTACCAAAGATCTAACAGGGCACTGGAGGCAGGAGCAGACCTGGCACTAACTCACCTGCACTAACAGGGAAGCCAAGCTCTTTGTCTGACATTTTCACTCATTACTCCACGTTTACATGAAAAAGGGCCAGCCCAGGTTATGGGCCCAGCCAGAAGGTGCTCAGAGGTGACTGATCAGTCTGTATGAAACACCAGTTAATGACAGGCACGCAGGGAACATCAATCATGCTTCTCCCACGAGAGGCTCCAGCTACACTCTCACATCTGTCTCTGCATCCACAGGCTCCCCCCTGTATTTTTTCCCTTTCTTAGACACTGCTCATTGCCATGGTGCCTCACCTCCTCGTGGGAAAGAACACTGCTGAGCATGCTGGATTACACCAGGCTGAGGAGATGGGGAGAAGGGGTGAAACAAGCAGGTCTGCCCTGTATTTCCAGGTAGACCAGGCTCATGCAGGAAACTGTTCTCCTTTCAGAGTAGAAAATGAGAGATTTTCTTCCTTTGCAGGAGGGATATGTGAATCTGAACGGGCTCACAACCTCAGAGTGAATAGCACTGGTGTCACCTGTCACTGGGGTACTTGGTCAGCTCATGACCTGGCCTTCCTTGGAGACAGAACCCAACCCCTGATGCTGCTGTGAACACACTCCTGTGTCCAGAACATGAGCAAACTGTGAAACCTGAGAGGGAGACAGAGCTCTGTGTCCCTCACCAGCTTGGGCACCTCAAAGCCAAGCAGCCAGAAAATGAGTTGAAGAAACTTAAGAGAGACCACGGCAACGAGACTCATCCAGCACCTCTCTATAAACATTCTGACTGCTCCAATGCCTCAAGACAGATGAAGACTGTCATCTTCCTAATCCTTTAAGATTTCAGAAGGTGTATAATGGATGGGGGATTTCTTCAAAGGAGACGGCTTACAAACTCCACTACATGGGCTGATAATAAAAAATCCTCCGGAGGAAGCCAGGAGCAGCACTGCAGGCTGTCAGGCAGTTATTAAATAGACTGTCTGCCAGGCAGCCCAGCATCCCTCCTGGAGACAGGTGGCCCTAAGATAACTTATGTCTCCCCCAGTAACCAGGCAATGCAGCAGAACCAATGATTCACACCAGCTGCACACGTGCTCAGTAAGGTGAAAAGAATGCCTCAGATATTCCAGAGTAAAAGCTTTATTCCTCCACCTATTCCAGCTGCAGTGTTTGCTCACACTGACAGCTCTCTTTACCTGGATTTACTGTGTGATGGCTTCTGTGATTAATATACTCACAGACAAGTTGTTGTAAGGTTGTTTCTCTCTACTGAAAGTTTTTTATTAGTTTGCCTTCTTTAATGTTTCTATTTCATACTATTTTCCCTCTTGCTTTTACGAATGAAAAGCAAGCCATGCTTGCATCTTTTAAGGGAAAAAACTCCAGACACCAACTGGACTGGTGCTTTTCTGTCTGTTAGGGTAATTCTGTCCAGAACAGCCTACAGCAGCAAAACCAGATATGAAACAAGATTCTTGTAATGACAGCACAGGACAGTGATAAGGAAACATCTGCCAGAGGAAAACAGCCAGAGGTTTGTAAATAAGCACTGCTTATGCATCCAAGGAGGTGCAATAAGTATCTTGGCTTTGTACTATCAAAACACCTTTACAGAGACCAAAATACAGGGTAGCACCCTACAATGGAGAGCTGGTACCAGCACTGATTAATTACATGTGGTAGAAGTGTGCATTCGATACTTAAGAATTTCCATCCACAGACAGAGCAGAAAGACAGACTGAAGCCCTGGTGGAGTTCCTGAAGGCTATTTGGCATTTTAAACTCAATTTTTTGAGAAATTTCAGCTCAACTGTCATCTGTTGTTTTTCTGTCATTTTTGGCACTGGGTTCAAAACTAAAGTCATTAATTTCCACAGGGTTGAACCAAGGCTGAATATGACCATGTCTGCACTGAGTTAAGGTGATTGTGCAATAGTGCATCATAAAACCAGAGTAACATTAGGGAAGAAAATGACATTATTTTCCAATTAATTACATAAATAAAGAGCTAAGTTACATCTCGTCAATTGATGCAGCTCATTCAGAATGCAGACTTTGGCCTCTCAAACACAGAGAGAAAATGTGAAAAAGTTGAGAAGAAAGTTAAGTTTGAGAATAAGAACAACATTTAGCATTTGGTAGACAGATGTCCACACGAATCCACGCTGGCATCCTAGACCAGAATCCCATGGTCAGAGCCATCCAGAACAACACAGGGAAGGTTACTGTCCTTTGGTAATTGTGTAATTGTAATTACTTCTCCAACAGATTGGAAAACAATTGATCAGTGTAAACTGCATTTAATTCTTTGGAGCTCTTTGTAAATTCAATATATCATATTAAGCCCTGGACTTCGTTTAACTTTGTAACACATAGAGGAATTTTCAATTTAAAAAAAAAACACTTAACAAATACACCTTCTGTTATATTTTCAATGCTGTTATTGAAGTTTTCCTTTTACAAAAAACCCTTGTTTTCAGAAAACAAACAAAAACTTGGTGAGTGGAGGAGCTGAGAAGAATAACATGGCAAATACAAAAGCAAGAAAGAGACTGGGGCCACTTCCAATCCTGTGCAATGGAAACATTTTCAAGTGTTTTGTTGAAATTACTTTTAAAAAATCACTCTACAGCCTACTAATCAGGCATGTAAGAACCAGCTGAACACACAGGACTGTGGGACAACTGCTGCAGCTCAGTGATGTGCAGAGGATCCTGCACTGGGGGCGGTGGCAGAGCCCTGGTCACAGCAGCGTCTCTGCACCCCTTGAACCAACCTTGCTTCTGTTTTTGAGGCATATGTAGCTGTAAAGTCATGCATGACATGCACTGACTGATTCTTGTTTGTTTTTAATCAAAAAGGAATGATCTTCCCTTACCTGTGGTAGAAAACAGAGGCCTGGCAAGATCTTGTGGATAATGGAAGCCTGGAAACACTCCAGGGGCGGGAGGTCTGCTGAACAGGTCAAGTTTGCCACCTATCTCTAGCTTGTGGGGATCCAGCTGCATTTGCTGTCAAATGATACAAAACCAATCTCATTACACACTTCCTTTTTTATGGGAAAACAAGAGAGGGAGTCAAGGCTCATTCCTCCCTCGCCCTGCCAGGGAGCGTTAGTGACAGTGACAGCGGCGTCCCCGCTCACGTGGCCGTGCTCTGCCAGGCTCTGCAGGGCCACCCCAGCCCTCTCAGCCGCCTGCCCCACGCCAGGCTGGGGCCAGCAGGGAGCACTGAGCCCCCAGCACAGCTGCAGCAGGGACAGACACAGCGAGGCCACGGCACCCCAGGAGCAAACGGCGCGCTCAGCCCGACAGAAATGCTCTGCGGGCTCAGAGCTGCTGTGAAGCCTCGAGAGCTGGGTGGGTGATGAGCTCTGGGTGATGGGCTCTGGGTGTTGGGCTCTGGGTGATGAGCTCTGGGTGATGGGCTCTGGGTGATGGGCTCTGGGTGATGGGCTCGTCTGCTCTGCCTCTCCAGTTTGAGAGAGATGTGTCCATACTGTGCCCTTCCTGCAGCCCAGTGTGCAGGCAAGGGGCAGAGGATGAAGGGAGCTATGGGGCTCCTCCAGAGACTGATTTTATCCTTGCCCTGTAGAAGTGAGCATGGCCAGAACTTCACCTCAATCACAGAACACTATGAATAGCTTAAAGATTATACATTTGCTTATAAAAATATATGGACATACACCCCTTTCAGAGGCACCTACTTAAGCAGAGAATAGTCTTCAGTAATGGGACAAAAAAACTATTCTAGGAGCTGTGAAAAAATAAAATCTACACAAGTCCCTTTATCAGCTATTCTACCTGCCATAGGGAGTCTAAAGCCTGCAGCAGCACCCCAGGGTACCTACATCCTGTTATCTCTTGAGTGTTAAACCCCCTCCCTCTGCCCACCATCACAGCAGCACAGGAAGCCCCAAAACCTCTCACACTGATGTTATCAATCCACTCTGCTGCTCCCTGCTCTGTAATGTTCTTCACTGCATTGGCCATTTCATTACCTCCTCCACAGGAGGTACTAATGCAGAAGGGAAGCGACATTAAATGTGCATGCTTTGTAAAAAAAAAAAGATTGACTTGGGGAAATTACTCTGCCCCTCACTTTCTTCCCCTCTTTCTGGCTGTACACTCTTCCACCCAGCTCCTCTGCCCTCAGATAAACTTTACAGTTGCTACAATAAATGTTAAAGGAGGGTAAGTATTAGTTAATCAATACAGGCAAGCTTGAGAATCACCACAGTAACTGTGTCCTGCCCATTACTCACTCAAATACAATCTGTAAGCTAAAAGACCTGGCTTTGTTCCAGAAACCATCTGAATTACCTTTATCTTTTGCTGATGATGGTAGATCTGCCAGGCGATCTGTACATGAACCGCACACCACTTCCCGGGTTTCTGCAGTGAAAGAATTTAGATTAATTTATACGTTAGCAATCTACATCAGATAGAACATTTCATTTCCCTTACTGTCAACCAGGCAGCTAAGCAATGAGAAAGGCTGATTACCAAAACGGCACAATGGGTGATCAACATTTTCTGCTGTACTGCAGCAGATGATGTTTAAATTAAGAAGGAAACAGGAAGAATGTGGGATATCTTCCCCATCTCATGGACATCTGAGATCCTGCCTTGTTCTTTCCTACTTGCACTCCCCCCTTCCCAAACTGAAATGAATGGCAGCAAAGAACAGCATGCCATGCTTAAGAGAAAGCAGCTAATGGCTGAGAGTTGTGTTTCTGAAAAGAGCCCTGCTCATTCACCCCTGCTGCACTGCAGGCTAAGTCATGCGTGGTTATTATGGCTACTGGCTTCTGGGGAGGGAAAGGGAAGGGACAAACAATCCCCAGCATGAGCAGTGCCACAGCTGAACAAGTCCCTGTTTTCAGCTGAGCTGTGGTACTCACTGTTCCACTGTTTATGTGGAACATCAGCACATTGACCTAAGCCACCACCAATCTGTTTGCTGGTGAATGTCTGCCCATGCTCACAGTCATTTATTTCTGTGACCCTCATTTCATACTGTGAACTACTAATGCACATAAATGGATGCAAAATAAGGCCGGGATTCAACCTAAATGTTATTAATCAGAAGTGGCAGAGAGCTAACTGACATTTTGCTTGAAGTAAAAGATGAGCATGAGATTTTCTACTGGACATGTTAAATTTCAAAAGCACATGCACAGTATTCTAAGTGTCTGTGTATAAATATATATATAAAATCCCCCACAAACCTTACTTACTCTTACTGGAGGCCTATAAGGGTCTGACACCTATGGAAAAAGCAGAAATAAAACAATCAGTCTTTCTAAAACTAGCCAATATACAAAAAGGCAGGGAACTTCCTTCCTCTGAACAAGTAAAAGCATTTAGAAAGCAACGTTCCAGAGAAGTCCCCTGTGACATGGGAAACCTAAAAGGCTTGAAGAAGGTTTAAAACTTCTCTTTCATTCCTTGAACCAAGCTCAGCAGAATTTTATGATAAACAAAGCAGCTTCAGGCCAGCAACTGAACAGTGCCAGTGCTTTTCTGAACCTTGTAATTATTCTGAAATGGAGTGCATGAGAGGACTCTCCAAGCAATACCTAGAAGAAAGACATGGAAGGGGTTTCCTGCCCCATTTTCTTCTGACTTTTGAAAGAAGCCAATACATCGCTTTGAATTCATGACTGGTGGAGATTGCTGTCTCACCAGAAAAAGACAACTTCTCTCCTGACTGCATGTTCCCAGTCTAGAAGGCCAATCTGCTCACCAGCCTACTCTCGTTTTTTATCAGCAATCACTGTGTTTACTGTACACCCAGATAAGCTGAAAAGAAGTTTATTTATTGTTGCCTACCCCTGGAGTCTTCTGCAGCAGCGTATGGTGGACTGTGCCTGGTCTACCTGCTACATCAATAGGGTTTGAAGTCTGAAAGACAAGAAGAGAGCGTGAATAATACTGTATCACACCAGTGGTACATTTAGCATCTCTATCTGATGTTAACAGCATTAATTAGTCTGTGTTTGCACTGTGCTTTGAGCACGCATATTGCTACATTAGTGCTAAATGTTATCTCTTACTGACAGCCAACAGCATTTAACCACCATGTCATTTATTATTATGGAGCAGCAGTAACAGTGTTCCAGGAGCACCCCTAAGCCCCGCTGAGATCACTCCCTGTTGTGCTGTGCATGTGCATGGGAAGAGACAGTCCCTGCCCCCCAAGCTTGTTCTTTAGACAAAACAGGCAGGAGGAAGGAGAGAGAACGAGAGAGGTGGCCTGACTCCTCCATTTTCCAGGCAGCAGACAGGAACAGAATAACTCCAGCATCCCAGTCCCATATTCCACACACTGGACCATGGCCCCTCTCTGACTGGGGCCAGGTAACACCACAATGCCTGAACCAGCAACAGCCCATCTATCTGCTCCAACAAGGCAAAAATGAGAAACCTTAGAAGGTGCTTGTGGGTCTTTTATAGCTTTGAATTGTTTACCCCATCATTTTCCAGCAAGAATTAAACACCTCATTGAAGGAATCCCTGCTCCTCCTCCTCCTCCTATGGACCCCACCTGTTGTCCTGTCCTAATGATCCCCAAGACTCGTCCATCTCCTCACCCTGGCATTCTTCCATCTCCCACTCCCAGAGCAACTGCACCTGGTGCCTCCACAGCTGAGGACAGAGGGGTTAAACCTCATCCCCCAAGGGATTATTTCACTCATGTTTTAGGTCAAATAATAGCAGATTTCAAACAGTACAAGGCATGAGTATAATCCTGGGTGTAGGAGGGAAGGTAGGTTTTAGCTTGTCTAAGGCTATGTAACTTCCAGACTCATTAAAAAGTGAATTCTTGTGTGTGTGTAGGTAAGTCAATGCACTCCCCAGGCAGATCAGAGCTCCCAGGGCCTCTCTGACAGCTGAGGTAGATCTAAGGTGGCAAATAACTTACAGCTTTCATACAGGCAAGAGCTTAAAGATCACAACATGTTAATAGCATGGTGTCATCCTGTCCCTTTGTCCCCTGGAGAAAGACATGAATGCCTCCTCCAGCAAAGTGAACTGAATACTTCTGACCTTTTCAAGCTCTTAGCTTGTGAGAAAAGGCCTTCAGGAAACTCACTGAGAAATTTACCGTCAGCCTGGATTTATGTGCAGCGGACTCACACGCACAGCTGTAGGCAAATGACATGGGAAGGGGAAAAACAAAACCAAGATCTCTGCTTTGGAAAGCAAGAAGTGCAGGAGTCAGAGTGCTAAAGCCAAATCATCAGGTCTGTAGTGATTATGCAGGCTTTAGCCAAACAGCTTGGGAGGGACAGACCAGGGAAGAACGATGCAGTAAGGATGATTGGAGTGGCTTTGCCTAGAGTTCAGCTCTGCCTCCTCTGGGAAACTGGAAAGTAACGTGCCAAAGCAGCAGATACATTTTTCAACCTCTCCCTCTCTTTTTCAGATGTTAGATTGTATGTAAATACTGCACTGTGCAAAGATCAAATGATGTCAGTGATTAACCACGGCACCAGAGTGACCTTGCACTGCTTAAGCTCAAGCTAGCAAGTGTTGGATATATCTAAAATGAATTAAAAGGTAGTTATAGCAGCACCAGGAACTGCTTAAAAATATAAAGGGTCTGTGCTCACTTTTTCCTTCTCACTATGTAGCTGCTCCTTGCTTAATGGTATTTTACAGAAGATGGAAAGGAGAAGAATGTGCCACTGGAGTGGCAGCAGCTCCTCATGAGCAGGAAGGAGCCTTGTGGCAAAACAGCCCTGGCTGCACGTGAGCAAAACTTGGCCAATTCCACTTTATTCCTGCAGCTCCTTTTCTTGGAAAATCAAGTTCCTTGCAAGAGTAACAACAATTAACACTGGCAGACAAACTCCATCAAGGGATGGCCATGTTCTGTCCCTCTTGCTCCCTCTGCTTCCATGATCTGCTCCTTCTCTAGGCCTGCAGCCACCATGTACAAAACTGCCTCTGAACAAAGCCATTTTAGAGACTTTGCTATTTGTAATGTATCCCAAAAACAAAATAATGTCAAGGATTGGGTGGGACTGACGAAATCCTCTGGCTTCCATTAAAAGCATGAAGTTAAGGGGGTAGGTTGCAGAAGGCCTCATTTGCAGTTGCTAATTACTGACTTCCACTGACATCAGTGAGAGACATTGCTGAGGGAAGCACATCCCTCAGACCTGCCTCGTGTGGATACGGAAATCACCTTCCAAATGCAAACAGGAATGGCCTGGCTACAATTCAAGCCTTCTTACACAGTAGCAGAGTTCTATGGAAATGCAGCTCAAGATAAGAAATCTCTAAAACCACAGCATGTGAGGAAGCTGAACATGTCACCTTACAAATGGAGTATGTGCTCCATTTTCAAACAAATGCTATATAGATACAATCCATTATTTCTTGTTTGGAGAGATTTCACAGTTTTGGTACATTTAGAAATAGTTAATAAAAAGAACACATCTGGGAGGGGAAAAAAAAGCAGTGCACACCACAGAATTTGCCAAAAAATGGGGGTTATGATGGCAACATTTCCAAATGCCAATCAGTGCTAGTTGTAATGACATGTTACAGCTGCAGTGCACCTTTCAAACACATTATCTCAAAGAAGCTTGCAGGCATTAATCAACCCTTATAAAACCCACTGCAAGATAACTGTATAGATGAGGAAGCTGAGGAACAGAAGGTTTAAGCAACTTGCCCAAGGTCAGACAGTGTTGGAGCTGGGAATAAAAATTCAGCTCCTTCAAATTGCTCTACCCATTTCCAGCAGTCTCTCCCTATTGTTCCCACACTCGTGCAGTCAAATTCTCATTGTTTTTTCTGGGAATAAACACAGTTTATCTTTTGCAATCTCAGACCATTAGATTTATAAAATGATTTGGGACTCATCGGTCTATTATGAGCTGTAAATATTTCAATCAAAATAATGCACTTCACTGTATGCTTCTCCTCCAATTTCAGCAGACCTCCCCAGTGAGCCACTACATCCTTTCCAAGGAAGGATCTGCAGTGCCAAGAGAAAATTTCTGGTAAAGTGTTGGCTGCTTTGTGCAGAGGATGCTCACAGTTCTGCAGGGTGATCCTTTCCAACCCTGTGCTGCACTTCTGCTATTCAAATCATGTGCTGCAAAATCACCAGAGACAAGACTCTGAACACATTTTCTCTCCCAGCAAAAGAACAAAGCCTTCAGAAGAAGAAGTTTGTACCTTCGGTTGAAATGCTCCCTGAAGTGACCCAAAGGGACCTGAATGTGGAAGCATGGGTGGCATTCCAGGCATTGCTGGAGGATAGGTTGGAAAGAACTACAAAAGAAAAAGAGATGCTTATGTCACAGGATGACTTGAACAATAATGGAGGTAGGTGCCAAGCCTGGCACATACAAAAATAGTACTGTGCTGAACAAGTGCCACAGTGAAAATACACGATAAATTTGCTTTCAAAATTTTTAAGACCAAAGCCAAAACTTGAAAAATGCACTCATCTGATAAATTTTCTAGATAGTGCTGAACGAGTGTGCCTTTAAAAATTGTGGACAATTGCAGGAAGCACAGAGCATAATTTGGGGTTTATATTCACTTTCCATTAACTTTGCATTTTTCTTCTGTTGCAAACAAATTGATCCTGTTTTGAAATGTGACCTGCTTTAATTTTTAAAGCAAAAGGAGCCACAAGATGCTGCACTGCAACATGCACACCACCTTGTAGTTGTGTAGGCTGGGTGAAATTTTGCTTAGGCCTCTCCTGAGCACACACAGCAGTTTTTACAAGTCCCAAAACATGTAGGTTATTTTTTTTTTTTTTGTGCTTTGGAGCAGTGGGGAGCACCAGGAAGAAACCACCAGTCTGACTTACTCCTGTGACCTGAGCAAAACCTTGTGAAAGAGCCATGCACTCCGGGCTGCTGCAAAGGTACTGCAGTGACCACTGACTGAGCAATTCCTGCGCATTCCCTGCCATCCCAGGCACAGCCATACAGAGCCGCAGCAGCAAAAACGCAGGAGACAGAGAATTAAAAAAAAAATAAAATCAAGAAAAAAAAAAAAAAAAGCCCAAAGAAAACTTGGTACCTTAAAAACATAAAAAAATCAAGACGGAAAAAAAGAGCTTTAGAAATGAATGGATCAAAACACTACTCATCAATTGAAAACAAGCAAAAGAAGAGCAAGCAGAACCATTAACAAAGAAACCAAGGAGGAAGGCGAGCACTCACGTTGGAATGTCGAAAGTAAGGGTTGTCTAATTTGGGAGCGTACTTGTCAAACTGGAAAGAAAAGAGAAAAAAAAAAGGAAACAGGTGAGTTTGGTTTTGGCAGGAGCAGACACATCAGGATTTCAACACAGACAAATAATCATGGCCCGTGTGTAAGCGTTTAACAGAGCAGAACTGAATGGTTATTCCATACTTGCTCACGGGGAGATGACTGATTTCCCAGGATAACAGAGAGGAGCCCCCAGGCCACGCTGGGCTCTGCCAGGGCTCACTGCAGACCCTGTCTGAGGCACTGCATGACCAGGCTCCTGCCCTGGGAGGAGAGCAGTCCTGATAATGCAGCTCAGTGAAACACAGGGAAGTTCAGCTCCAGGCCCACAACTGGGATCTGCCCCTGGATCGCTGAACTAGATCACAGACAAGAGGTAAGAAACATTTTCCATTAGACCCCAGCATCTACTATGGGGCAGCCAATTCCAATTCCCAAATTCCTGGGTTCCTGTAAGCACCACAATTCTTTGGGAAAGGGCTGAATTACTTTAGATACACAAATCTCCATATATTCACCCTCCCCTGCAAAAGGAGAGTTCCCCAGAGAGAGTTCCCCATTTGCTCCCCAGAGAAAAGGGGACTGTAAACTTTTTCCATTCCAGCATGGGGTTTTAACACCTCCATGTCTGTAGTCTGTGCCCTGTTTGCCCTGCAGCATCTTGGAAAAAAACCCAAAGCACAAACACATTGCATTTCTGAACAGTATGTACATTCTGCTGGGGAGGAGGGAATGGGAAGGAAGGCAGGGAAGGGAGCTGTAGGACCCCAGGAAAAGCTGTTTATTTAGCAAGTCAGCTGCTGTTCCACACTCCTCTATGTGCAGGAGAATAGATTTGTAATTTCATTAATTACAGTTATTACTGGAGCCACGTCCCCTCCAGTGTAAATACCGTAAATTACCAAACACATGCAGCTGTAATTTCAACACTCTTCTCTGGTGTTAGGATTAGCAGACCTGATCTAGTGGAATATAAGATGTGAGTGAAATATAACAAAAGAGCCTTGCAAGTTGTTTTTGGTCTGAAGGCTGTCATCAGTGGGCACGGGTGGGAGGAGAGGGAGCTGTTCACAACCTTGGGTTTCACAGTTCTTAAATAACACAGGAGACTTCTGAGAAAAGATTCAGGATTGTTTTACACAGACCAAGCAAAGAAGGGAAGGTGTTTACACACAAGTGCACTAAGCAAACACCTGGGGCTGGATTTTGGGTGGATGATATTGCTTTTAATTGTCTGGCTGCTAAGCAGATTACAACCCAATAATGCCATTGAGCAGTCAGCAGTGGGAAAGAAAAGTGGGAAACACTATGCTCCTTGAGTCCTTGGTAGTTCTTCCCAAAGGCTGCTTTTGCTAGCCTTAAACAGGGTTGTTTCTGCATTTTGGACACAGTGTGAAACTGAGAGGGGGAAAAAAGCTCAATCTTGTGCTTTCAATCTCACAAAGTAATTGCCAGAAATGGGGAGAGAGTGCATTTTAAAGTACTGACAAAATCCATTTGTAGCAGATCCCTAACAATTTTGTAACAGCTGCAGCAAAGTCCCATTGTGTTACAAGCAAATTCAATGACCAAATGCTTACTACACGGCCAGGAGGATCTCTCCCAGCAGAACCAGGCACACACAAATTAGTGCTTGTTGATGTAATCAAGTAATAAAATGCCTAAATCAACACAGATCAGGTATTAGGAGGAAGAGGGACAGAGCTGGTATCAGATGAGGTGCTGCACTGTGGTGAGAGCTCTGGGTAAGCCAGCGTGGTCTGCCCTGCACCCAGCAGCTGTGGAGACAGTGTTTGGGGCTGGAAGCCACCCATCCTGGCTGGTGTCACCTTTTGATGTGTCAAGGCAGCTGGCTCTGGGAAAGGGGGAATAGAAATACACAGCAGGACACACAAAAAGGGAAATAAAGGGATTCTGGACTTGTCTCGTGGGTGCTGTATCTGCTCATGGGTAGCAGCACGGGGGACCACGAGGTGGTGTGGGGGCTCTGGGTGGAAAGGGGTCCCTTTGGGGGTGCTGGCCTCCAGGTGGGAAGGGCAAGGACAGCACCCCTGGCTGGAATGAAGAGGGCTGGGTTTTGTTTGACAAGAGCGGGTTAGGCTTTTTGACCAGAGATGCTCTACTTATCCTCACATTTTGGGCTGGGGTACGCACCATGGGAGGTGCAGAGGGCGGCATGAGCGGCGTCTGGGGCAAGCTGGATGGAAAAGGAGTGAATGTGTGCTGGTGGGTGTGTTGGTGCTGATGCGTGTGTTGGTGCTGGTGAAACTCCGCTCTCAGCAGCGGCACCGGGCCAAGTGAGGCAGCGGCCCGGTCCGAACTCTGAACCAAAAACCGGTTGTTCAGCTCTTGCCTGAGCAGTTCGTGATCTAGAGGAGAGAGAGAGAGAAAAAAAAAAGACACAGAGGCCCGTGGGCCTGTGAGTACCACAAAGACGGAGGAGAAAGAGTCAATATTCACCTGGCATTCCCTGTTTCTGCAGGTCATGCTGTGGTGGTTTTCTACGTGAGGACTCATTGGTGGAGGTAAGAGAGATGCCTGTGACAAAGTACCAATCAGAATCCCCGAATGAGGCTGGCAATACATGATTGGTTGGTTGAATGATATCAACAGGCTGGTATCTAAAGACAAGAGAGAACACCATGAGTCATCACAGCAGAAAACATCATCGGGGCTCGCCCTCGCCCGGCCCGCCCGCCCCCGCGCCCGCCCGGCTCTCCTCCCCGGCACTGCCGAGCCAGGTGTGCTGGGAGCACAGCCCAGAGGGCAGCATCACCTCTGGGGGCACACCTGAGAGATCCAGCATCACCTCTGGGGTCACAGCCCAGAGATCCAGCATCACCTCTGGGGTCACAGCCTCACCTCTGGGGTCACAGCCCAGAGATCCAGCCTAACCTCAGAGATCCAGCCTCACCTCCGGGGACACAGCCCAGAGACCCGGCCTCACCTCTGGGGTCCAGCCTCACCTCAGGGGTCACACCTGAGAGATGCAGCCTCACCTCAGGGATCCAGCCTCACCTCAGGGGATGCCTCCCAGGCTCACGGGAGCGGCACCTTCCTGCACCCCCAAGGTGCTGAGGAGTGCTCTGGAGGCCAACAGCTCACTTTGAAATGAGCAGTACTGACCTTCATCCTCTGGGTGTGTGACAGTCAGAGGCACATACACACACACTGAGAACTGACGTGTGTTAAGCTTTACAGGCACTTCACAGATAAAATTTTGGTAAGATTGGCAGTGCAATGAGATAACCATGGGTTTGGGTGGCTGGAAAATGCCTGCTTGGACATCCATCCCTGTGCCATCCATGCCTGTGCCATCTCTCCCTTCTCAGCCTCGGGGCATGCAAACAGTGACCAGAAACATCTATCCTATAAATCAAGGCCTTCTTTGCAGCAAGTTGTTCTTTTTTTTTTTTTTTTGAGGTCTTAAATAGGAAGCAGTCCTTTCCTCAATTTGTAACAGGCTGCAATTCTTGTTTATTGCCATTGCCTCCAGGCTTTTCTCCTCTGAGAAAATACAGAGGAGGAATCAGTGGGGAGAGGGACAAACATTGAAGTGGCTCAAGATCTCATCAAGGTTGCAATGACTGCTGAAACAAAATGTTCCACCATATGATGTGGCCTCTTCTCAGCATCTTCCTCTGGAACAGCAACTTGCATTGAATGTGAATGTGGTTCAGGGCAGGGGAAGAAATCTGTGCTTTAGAAATGATGTCACCAAAGACAATAAGGACCAATGTCCACTTCTCCAAAATGTCTGCTGCTATAACAATTCAATCTGTGGTTTTGCTTAAGAACTTCAAACAGGGATTAGCACCCAACATGTTATATACATTTTTTAAGTGAAGACCAACCTGTGTCCCCAGGTGTGGATGACACACACCCAGTCCTGACTGATCTACTTGCCTCTGAATTTACATGAATCCACTTCTTTCACTGTAACAACCCCTTTAAACTACAGCTCTGAATATAAGGGGCAAAAGAACACCTGCACTTTAAAGTTGTATTTCATGTTCTGCAGGGATTTCTTTCAGTTCAATTTTTACAGTAACATTAGAAATGTCTAAATCAATCACTTTCTGAAGTGACATGGTTAAGATCTTTAAAAACAGGCACTCCAATGGGGAACTTCAAGGTCTCTACTACCACTTAGAAGCCTACAATTGAAAGTGAGATTTGAAAGCAAATTTTGGGTGCCTAAGTCATTTGCTTTTCAGTAATAAATGTACTGCTAAGAGCACGTACTGTGTACTGCTACAATCCATATAATAATTAACACAAAAGCAGAAAGTATATATATTTGTGATACTGAAGTCTAAGGCTCTGGAGCAAAAGAGTCTATAATGGGTTCTCCGTGGATTGAGCAAATAAGAAAAAAAAACCATAGGCTGAAAGCACTTAGGTCCAAAACCTAACCTCTTTAGAGAATATGAGCATGATTTCACGTGTGTGTGTGTTTACACTTTTAAATCTGGCATGGTTTAAAGAAACTGAATCCTTCTGTTAGCATCAAGATAATCCACTTTTCTGGAGGGAGAGATAAAAGCAAGTTGGCAGTTTTAAGTGCTCTGATATCCAATTTCTTTAAGAGTCTGGAAGTCAGACTGATAGATTTGCAGCTGGCTCCAGCACACAGCCCTCTACCACAACTTTGGCCTCCATCAGGAAAAGAAAAGGCCTGGAGATGTTTGGAGAAGCTGAGTGGCACTTGGAGGAGTGGCTGCTTCACAGTAAGGATGGAATTGCAAAGGAATAGCCCAGCTCTGTGAGGGGCTCTGAGCAATGCCTGGATCAGAACTAAGTTCTTGTACTTGGCAGTGATGCCAGGTCCAGTCACACAGTAACACAACGAGGAGCAAGGTGCTGAGCAGCCCCTGGGACCTGCCAACACTGTCCTGTGCGCACACAGGAGCTGGGCAAGGCGCAAAAAGGTCACTCCTGCTCATGGTGCCCTCACCTTCAGCACAGGAGAGACACAGACCACTGTTTCCTCTGGGTATCCCACATCAGGGCAGCCCTCGAGCAGACTGCAGAAGCCCAGCAAGGGTTGCTCCTAAGTTACTTGTATTAGCTTTAGGTTTCAAAAGGAATAAATGCCACCAGAAGAGCATTCTTGTCTCACTCTTCAGGGCTGCTCAGCAATATTGTTTGCTCTTAAGGAAGTTTTATGTGAATGACAACAGAAGCTCCTGGCTCTGCAGCACTCTGTATTGATTTTATGATGTGCCATTTTGCAGGCATTTCATATAGTGCAGACAGAGGCATTTCACTGTCTGCAGGGTTAGACACCCCGACCTTTCCCTCCACTAACTTCGGCTTCTCCTACTTAAATTGCAGGAGAAATCCTTTTAGTAGGAGCAAGACTGTTACTGTTTCCTGGCAAGCTGCTGAATGTGAATAGGTCACTTGATCTTGCATCTCCTGAAGTTAATGGTGAAAACATACTTGCTTTCAGTGACTGCAATATCATGCTTTTAGTGAGAGCCCTGCTATTTCCTTTTGCTATGCTTTCAAAGCCTCCATAACAGTAGTCCTGCGCCTTAAACAGGGGAAGCAATGAATAGGACTCCCACAGCGCTGCCAACATCTTCCCAGCCATGTGGTTGAAATTCTAGATGGTGCCAGGGCTCCTGACAGCTGCCAGCTTTGGCCTATGTGGTCCTGTCTCTGGCAGGGAACCCACAGCACTATCGAGGTTCTCAGAGCTCACTTTGGACCCATTATTACTTTTGTTTTTTTCACTTAGACAAGCAGTAATAAATAATGAGACATTATTTAGCTCCTGGAAGCAAAAAAGGGGGATGGAAGACCATCAGATTTTTCCACAGCAAATCTGTCATTTCCTTATTCCTTTAACTGACTTCATAGGAAACAGAGAGTGTGTTTTTTGCAAAATGCTTGTCCTGTTTAATCCCTGCTGAGGTAGTTGTGGATTCAAATGCCAGATCAAAAGGAGGCCCCAGCAAGTGAAAGTTGCTGGGAAGTCTCCAGCTGCCAGGGTCTCTTCCAGGGACAGCTGTAGGCTAATGGATAAGCTATAAAGAGGGCATTTAGGGCAGAAGTGACAACAGAATGGGGGCCAGGGTGAACAAAGGAAACTTTTTAAAAGGATGCAAAGACAGTGAGAGTAGAGCAGCAGAGCTTGTCAGCTGAGCTGTCTCTGACTCGGACTGAAAGGCCACGGAGCCATGGGCACAGAGCAGCAGAGGATCCTGCTCTGCCAGCAGGATGTGCTGCTGGTCAAAGGATCAGGCAGGGGCTTCAGTGACATTCAAGTGCTCAGTTAGAACAATTGCAGAAACAGTATTTCAGTATTTTCTCACCAGTTCTAACAGCAGCAGCTTTCTTTGGAGAGGGGAGAGAGAAGGGGAGAGTGGCAAACTGTGCTTCACTTCTCTGTTAATCTAAAAAATATCTGATGATGTGGAATGCCACATTGGACAACTCATGCCCTTTACCTGAACAGGACTTTTTCTTGGTTGAAGCATTTGTTTTGAAGACTTCCTATAGGAAGCGATGTGTCTACAACCTCTCATCTGCTAAAGCACATCAATGTCTCCCACCTGTTTCAGGAGCACTGTCACAGCTCCAGCACACACCGAGGGCTCTGTGCCAAGGGATTCCACTGCCCACCAGCCAGCCCATGTCTCCACACCCTGCAGTGCATGCACGGCCCTGGAGAAGGAGGCACCTACCCGCAGGGTGCCCTGGTATCACGAGGCTGTTGGTGGGTAACGCTGGTGGAGGTGGCAGCGTGGGAGGGGTGGCGAACATGGCCGGATGGTGCTGGTGCTGCGCCTGCGATCTGAGAGAGAAGTGCGAGGTAGCAAGATTAGAGATGGACAGGGGCAGAGCTGGGCCGGAGGAATGGTGTGCTGGGATCTGCGGAGACAGGGACAGGTGCTTCGGGAGGCTGATGCTCGTTGCACTGCTAGCACTGCTGCTCCGGCTGCAGAGAGAGAGACGGGAGGGAGGGGACACAGACAGACAGACAAAGAGTGCGTTACAATACAGGACTGGAACGGTGCAAGAAATACACTCCCAGAAACAACACAACTATGGAACATTGATCTCCCCAGGCTCATGCTTTTGCTGGTCTTAATGGCAGTGGAGATAGTTAGTGAATCTTAATGAACATCTCCAGCAGGGCAGAACGGGCCCTGGGCTCTCTGGAGGGACATCTTCTCAGTGCTGCAATCCTCAGAGCTATCTGTAAGTCCTGATGAGGGCCACAGAGGCAGCTGGACTGTGCACCTTTATGGAGCCTCTGATGACCTTGCAATGTCCATGTGGATCCCTGTGACCAGAGGACACAGTGACACCAATTCCTTTTTCTGCTGCTCTGGGTGTGCAGAGTTGCACAGCACGAGTGACTGGTACTCCTCTGGTCTGCTGCACATGCGCTGTGCACTTGTAGTCACACAAGCATGCAAATGCACACCATGTTAATAATTTTTCTCATAGTAATTTGTAATTTACATCTTCTTCTATTATTATTACTCCATTGCAAGTGATCTAAGTTTTGTGGGCTGAAACACACTATCACTGCAGTTATTAGTTGTGTAACTCCCACAATACTGAATATCTGTTGCAAGCTAAATCTCAGAGAGATCTTGAATAGCTTGAAATGTTATTCATCATTTATACTATGGTGGCATTTACAAGGTAAAACAATAGAGCTTAAGTATGCAGGATACTGTGAAATACACATTAATGGCAGCTCTCTGTATTCATATTCTGACCTTTGTGCAGTCAAATATTATGCTTTAAATCAGTTTTCTCATCTTGTTTAAACTAGTCTAGCTCTTGCTTGGGAGGCAAGGCATGTTTTCTGTACCAGCAAAAACACTATACAGGTTCCAGTTGACTGACTAAACTCTTTTCTCTAAAAACATTTTATCCATAGCATTTTCACTCACCCTCCTGACTGGATGGAGGCAATTTAAAAAGCAGAGCAAAGCCTCCTGCAAGATGTGAACATGTCAGATTGAAGCAGATTTTTCAGCCCACACGGGAGCCCTGGTCTCCAGGGACACAGCATTTTCCAGTACAGATCACAGGATATTCTGAGCTGGAAGGGACCCACAAGGATCACAGTCCCAGACAGATATCCCTCTTTTGATGCTGGTGAGCCAAAAAACCTGAGGACCACGGGCAATGGAAGTATTTCTAAATATGGAACAAAGGTGTTGCTCAAACTCAAACCACCTTACATGTCTAAGTCAAGAACTAGCTCAGACAAGACCATGCAAAATTTTACTTGAAACTGGAATAAAAGGAACATGTGCCTTTCTCCAGAAGGTGTGCATTTATCCCCTCAAATTCAAATCGCAAATGCACTGCGATATTCAAATGCACTGATCCACCGCAGCTGGAAAAGCCAGCCCTGGAAGTCCAACACCCAAATCTCAGACCATCTCACCCCAGGTGAGCGCTCACCTTGCCTCCCAGCAATTCCCACCCACTGGAAACAAGCTATAGCCCCGCAGCAGCCTGAAGATGACGTGAGCACCCCTTCCCCTCTAACCTGATGTTGTTGAGTCCGTTGTGGGCCACCTGGTGATGCACTTGGTAGTTGAGGGGCGGGGGGATGTGGCTGGGGGGCTGGCTGCGCAGCTCGGGGATCAGCTGCGGCTGCGACTGCGGCCGGGGCTGCGGCTGCGACTGCGGCCGGGGCTGCGGCTGCGGCGTGAGCCGGGGCGGTGCTGGTGCTGGAATCACTGGCTCCTTCTTCAGCAGCGGGCTCGCTCTGGCACTTGACGTGGGCGCTGAGGAGGTCGAGGTGACGACGGCAGCAACAGGCTGGGGGCTGGGGATGGGCAGGGCGAAGGGCACGTCGGTGCTCAGCTCCCGGCTCCGCTCTAGCCCAGACACCTTTGGGACATTGGCTGCTTTCGCTTCTGGCTTGTCATTCAAGGTGGGACCTTGTGGAGCAACGAGAAAGAGAACAAAGTGCGTGCTGAAAGGTTTGTGTTTCTCTCTGAGCTTGGTAGAACATGTGCCTGGGAAAAAACAAGTCATGTTTCAGCTCGTGGGAGCGCCGTGGGAGCGCTGCTGCTGCAAGATGGATGTGTGTTTGAGTCTGTCCTTCCGCTGTCCTTGACTGGCCAGTCCACAGAACTTCCAGCATGTGTGCAAGGGACTGAGCTGTCATTAAATGAACGCTTGCTACAAAGAACACACAGCTTTGGGACTTCTTCAGGGGCCCGAGGTTACGTACAATAGGAGTGTGAACATGTCTCAAGTTCAATGCTGCAGTATTTCCTGCTCAATGTAAGTTTCATGTTCATGAGACACAGGCCTCATCATTAAGACATTTCATTTTCTCAATGCTCTTTCAAGGTAACCCACATTGGATTTAGGCTCAACTCCAGCTCCAACACACCAGGAGCCAAGCATCAATTCTTAATCATAACCCTACCTGTCTTCTAGAGTGGAGACTACCTGGGATCTCTGTAGCCAAGGATGGGACAGCTCTGCAGAGAAGCTGTGACACTACTGTCCCCTGGCCACACACTTGTGTGGAAGAACAGAACAGAGAACACTGGGAAAATCCAGTCAGAAGTTCAGTGGCACCCAAATGTAGTTCTGCTCACCCTAATCAGTGCAAACATCTGTATTCTTAGCATGCTGAAACTATCAGGAATGCTGCAACCTTGCAAAATGCACCAACAGAGAGAATTCCATATGGAATCTCTCCTTCTCTGGTGCCAAATCCTCCTATTTTTCATAATTAAGCTAAACAAAGCATCCCAAAGAGTTAAAAGGCTGCAGAGGAAAAAGGGAGGAAAGAAGAGATATATCAGATCAAGCAGTATCCAAAAGGTTGAAGACAACTGAAAAGACCAACATGAAAGCAATTCAACTCCCACTGTAACTCCCTTTTCACCCTCATCTGTGTATCCTGAAGTGCACACATACCCACAATTACAAGAAAAGCTCTCCATGGGCTACCAGGTTGTTGGTGTGTTTCACACACATCCCACTGTGCACACACAGCACCTCTGACTTCCAGGAGACGCTTTTGTTACCCACCAAAACGTGCTGGGGGCTGCCGGCATCTCGCTGCCTTGCAGACACGCAGGAGATGCCACCTACACTCACTAACGTGCTCCCACCACCCTCACAAACAAATTCCACCTTTGAAATCCTCCCGCCTCATCAAAGCACCGAGCCAGTTCCTGATGTGGGAGGGTGTGGAAATAACACACAGCACACGCCGTGAGCTAATTCTGGCCGTGCAGCAGCTCTGGCCAGCGTTTGTGAGCCAGCCCCTGCGAGGACAGAGCCCCAGTGCCACCGTGGTGGCATCAGGTGGGAGGAGGACGTCACTGAATCAGAGCCTGCAGCACAACCAGCTCGTGCTCTGTGCCCACAGTGCCCACGTGGTGATGGCATCTCCTCCCCTGAGATAAAAGGCAGCTTCCCACACTGCTTCTGGCTCTGCCTGCGCTCTCACCACTGCACCATTTTCCCCAGCTATCAGTCACTCAGCTCATCACTGTGTGTGTATGAATTCAGAATGCAAGAAGCGGACAAATGGAAACATATGAACTATATTTATCAGCTGAAAACGTCTTGAGGTCTTGGGGCCTCAAACCCACAAGTAACAGGAGCAGAAGCCTTTCCAAACACCAGTGTTTTGGCTGGCAGCAAGTACTATCAACACTGTACTTTCCAGCACCTTATACATCTTTACAGGTTTGACACAATGTCTGGAGATCCTAAATTAATCTCTACAACAAATACAAGCCTCTCGTTTCAGTGAATTTCTTTACCAAATATGAATTCATGCATCGCAGGTAACCTGGTTGTGTGCCATAGCTAGACTGGGTTCCAATGCTATTCAGAATTTATTTTTGAAGTAAAATTCTCAATGCTTTTGCACATCATTATTTTTTATAATATATTTGTAAATTTTCCTCAGTTTTTACTGCTAACAGTTGAAAAATTGTCATTGCCTAGTCAAGCCAGGGCTCCCCACACTGCATTTTGGAGCAAGTGTGTTCACAGCTGTAGATTCCACTATTTTTCAGGAGCTACCCATTAAAAGCAATTGGGTTTCATTCCTGAGCATAGGTTTCCTCAGAGCCCATTAGCTCTTTGCATCCAACAGGCCTCCTCCTACAGAGTTAAACTTCATATTGTGTAATTATAGGCAATGTAGACTAATGGTGTATATTCAAAACACACTGGCACCACGAAAGTTAGTTGAGTAAAAAGTCAATTAGATCCAAAACAAATCAATAAAGTCCCACATTAAAAGCAGCTGTTTGACCAGTTTTATGTGCAACTATTGATTCCCTGTGGTTTCAGCATTAGCTCTCATTTGCAATTTTCTCAAAGCAAAAGCTCAGTCTCCCTCGCTGACTGAATTGACCAGGCAAGCCTGGTTGTGCTAGTTGGTACCAGGGGTACACAACAATTCCTGCTGCCAACTTCCATCTCTCAGGATGCAGTACCACAATGTTTTTACATTTCATTCTCGACAGCAGTGAAAATATCCACATGCCAGTTTCCCCCTCGCCAGAAAAGCTACAGGCACGAGTGGGAGTATCCTCTCTCCTTTTGCAGCCATGTTGCACAAAAGCAGAAGCACAGAGAAGGGAAATATGTGCTGTGAATTCATGGGCAAGAGGGGAAAAACATCTGAGAGAGCAGCCCCCAAGCCTCCTCAGCCATACAGAGGAAGGGGAGAATCCCAGTGTTTGGTGACTTTGTCATTTTTCCTCCTGATGGCTGCAATGCACACATGGAGGTCTCTGAGCTATCTTTCCTGAAATCCCTCAGAAAGTTAACCTTAATGATTTTAATGAGGGATGTTGCCCATTCTGATCAGGATCTTGGACTTTGTAGTTTCTCTGCAGGACACTTGAATATCCCCCCTAAGAGAACTACACTCCTGCATGCCCAAGCTCTGACCAGCCTGGCTGCTGCTCACATATGGAAACATCCCAAGGAAAGCAACAAAATACTCCCTTTTGTGCAAGCTGGATCAGGTTGCATTGAGATCCTTTCAGAAATTTCTGTTCTTGGGCTGCTGATCCAGCCCTCCTGAGCAGATGGACCCAGGGAGCTGAGCACAACTGCCCCAACAAAAACACAGACCCACCCGACCACTCCACTACGTTCTAGAGGCAAAAATGTGTTTATTTTTACCAAGTCCTAGAGTAATTTTCTTGCTTAATGATAACAGGCTGAGCCAATTTGCCTAAGACTTGACAGTCAGCTCCAATAATTCAACCTTAATTAAACCTGAACGCATGTCAGTTCAGCTTGTCCCTTCACAGGAAATCTGACATTTGTAATGATTCATGCTCCAGCCATGCTATGGGAAGGCTGGATCACATCTGCCACTCTCCTCCATGCACAGCACTACCCCTTTTGAGAATGCCAACTTTTGTTTATTTTCTAACCAAACACCTTGGACTTCTTCCATTGAGAGGTTTTCTTAAATGAACAGACAGTGAAACATGTCTTGATCTCAAAGGGATGAATGATGACTGAGCGTGAGAGACAGGGAAGAAAAGGCTGAAACTGCTCTAACAAGAAAAAAACCCCAACAACCTGGGACTGGTAATTCTTGCCTCCCTGATCGACTAATTTGTTCATTTGGAGTGTTGCAAAAGGTTAACCTCCCTACGTCTTGGGCTACATCCAATTCCAACTTCAACTGGTAAAGAAGAAAACTTCACAATTTTTAAAAGCACAGAGAGCTTCAGCTCCTGCTGTGTAAATCTGCAGGAGCCGGAGGTGAAGTTTAAGGGAAACCCCGAAGTCACCAGCAGCTTAAACTACTGTATAAAGTGTGCTCCAGGAGGAGTTACCCAAAGCTGAGGGACCATCAGCAAAGAGCCCATCTGGAAGTTCCCTGAATCCTGGATCGGGCTGCAATAACCATGCCCTGCCCATCCCCAATGCTGCAGAGGGTGACATGCCTGCCAGTGTGTAGCTACACAGCACTGCAGCCCAGGCACAATACAGAACGTCCCAGACACAAATTAAACCTTTCTGTTACAGGAATTTGCTTTCAAACTGATTAAGAGTAGCTCAAGTGCAAGGGATTAAACATGTAAAGGCTGCTTTGAGATCTCCAATAAGCAGTTACTGTGTTATACAAACAGTACTTAGGGCAACAGCAGTTCCAGCCCTGCCTCTTGCTCTTTGCAAGCTGCTGGTTGCTGCTGAAAGGGGACTGTCAACACACTGTACAATGTGATTGGAAATAATCTAATCTTGCTTGCACGCCTTCCCTTTGTCTCTTGGAAAAAAGAAAAGTGGAGTCATTCAGACGTCTTTCTGCAGCCTCCCTTGTTGCATTCAAACAGCAAGGGTGATGGGGTGATGTGAGAAAGAAATTCCTCTCCTACATCCATCAATGACATCTTTACCAATGGCAATTTCCCAAGAAACACAACAGCCACCATCTGTAGCCCATCTATCCACCCTGTACATATCCTTGAAAACAGACACAGGCCAGACTGGCTGTGGTGAACCCTGCTCCATATTCCAGCAAGAAACACTAGAAAAGCAGCACCACAGGAATTACACATGGCAAGGAGCTGAGAATTTCAGAGTGAGTTCATGAGTCCCAGGGAAGAGTTTTGAAACATCAGCAAGGGGAAAGAGTAAAGAAGAGCAGGACTTTCCAGCAGGAGGTCAAAACAAAGAAATAACTAAATAAACGTCAGTAAACATTTTTTTAGTTTTTTTTTGTTTTTGTTTTAATTATTTTAAATTGAACTTTTAGGCTGCTGCATAACGTATTGTTATATATGTTATCATGTATTGTATGTATATGGAACATATAATAAGCAGAAGAGAGAATAAAGCATTTTGCTTTGACAACGATAACACTGATGCTGGTAGAGTGCTTACAAGTGAAAATCAATATTTAAGTGCTAATTCTTTATCCCTAGATGGCTTTTGCTTTTATATAAATGGCTTTTTCATTGCATTTTAGGAGAGTAGCACTACTTAAGACTTTAAGCGATTAGGCTGTTTGCAAAGGTAAGGCAAGCAGAGCTACAGCACAGAAGCTCCCCAACAAATGGAGCACAGAGTTCCTCCACCTATTCTAATGCAAATCAGCTCAAGATAAGACATAAAGACGTGGGACTTGCACATAAAACTACTGTCTGGAAGGGTCCGTGGTGTGCAACACGATGATTTTTAACATTACTGAGAAGCAAAGGCCTAGTTTCCATCACAACAGCAGTACTGCACATCAGGCTGTGTCAAAACAATGTTCTCCTGTGCCATGGGCTCCCTCTGAACATCACAGGCTCCTGGTGGATTTTCCACAAAAAATGACAGAGTTTTCTCACAGAGCAAAGCAAACTGAGTGTGAGCACAAGCCCTTGTGCCCGGCTCTGAACCCGTGTGTTGCAGAGCTGCCCTTTGTTCCCACTGTGGCTCCCACAGCATTCCCAAGGCCAAGTGAGGAGCTCTTCCCAGCCGGCCTGGGCCCGTCCCCCATCACTCGGCTCGTTTGTACAGAGCTGTCTGTCAGGGCACATCGCCCGCTGCAATCTGAAACACCCTCCCAACAGCTGCCACTATCAATTACTCTCCCAGGCAGCCCTGACTATCAGGAAGAGAACTGGAGCGAGCACTTGCCAGTTTTAATAAACTGTGTTGCCCAAGTCATTTAACCTGCTAGATTGCTGTATGCTGGGGCTGTAACAAGCCTTCAGCTTTTCAACCTAGAAGAAAGCAACAGTGGCAAAAAGCTGTCAGTTTGGTCCTCAGAATTAACTTCCAAGGGTATCTTCCCCCTCCCTCCGTCCCGAAGCGCCCAAGTTTAAAAAGTGAAATATCTTCGAGTCATTTTCATAAGGTCACGACACAGAAAGCAGCTCTCATTTTTATCACAGAGCCAGAAACTCCCAAGAACGAAGGGCTGATGTGCTCCACGATTTCCACATTAGGGGCACACCTGGGCAGAGAGTTCCTCTCTCCTGCACCCACATGGACACATCCCATGGGCACTCCCCAGAGCCAGCTCTGGGTCACCAACACCCAACAATGATGAAACCCAAGGGCTTCAGGGTACCCCAAACACCTTTGCAATCCCCCACTCTCAGTATAATTAAAGTTTCTCTCCCAACCAAAACCTCAAGAGTGGCAAATTTACATTTACTTTGATTCTTCCAGAGCTGATAGGAAAGATTCCCTAAAGAAATACCGTTTAAAATTAAAACACTTCCATCCAGATGAGTGTTTTCAGTCTATGGCTCACATATATACCAAGATGTTTGTGAGTGTTAATAAGAAAAGGTCTGCCATCACTAGAATTAATCTGAACATAGGAATCTGCTGTCCACCAGAAAGCTTACTGGACTCTACAAATCAAAAAGAAAATTCAAACACACCACACTGCATGTTTTCCTCGGCCAGCTCTGTAGATAAGAGCCTTTGTTGAGAGAGCTTGAAGCACAGAAAGCTTTCACCCCCTCCTGCAGAAACTGAGGAGCAGCAGCAATAAGATCTATGGACTTGATGACTATTTGCTGCTCTATGGTTCTTTAATGGGATGTTTTATTCCTAGAGATTTGGGAGCTTTCCATGCTCTATCGAGGCATGTTAGCTGTAAGCATGCATGATGACACACCAAAGCTGCAGGAGCTGAATGAAAATGGGTGCCAAACACAAGGATTGGGGCCACAGCATAAAGAAGAAGGATCACCATTCAAATCCCCCCAAAGTAAGTCACACTGCATTTTCCTAGCAATGCTGCTCTTCTGGCAATATCTCAATGCAAAGCTGGAACTGGATTTGCAGCTAAATCACCTACTGTGGATGCTGGCGTTGTAATGAGATTGAAAGTTTCATACAGGCTTTTTAATCCAGGGCTATAATGCTGGATCAAATGGGTTAAATCTCTTCAGCAATGCTCCTAAGCAGATGCTGAATGCCTACAAAGCAGTGACGTAGGAGCCACTCTACTCCCCTGGACAGAAAACATTGTTAAAGCTTCTTGTAGCTGTATACTAAAGGTGTGTTTGTCTTGTTCTGTTTTTAATGTGTGATGGCCTCTTGTACACCTAATCTGAGTGACAGACAAGCAACAAGGCAAAAAAGTTATTTAAAAGACACTCCCCCAACATGAAAGCAAGCAAGCACACATCCTCAGCTCCAGCTGCAAGCTTTTTAACAGACAGAACTGTTATAAACCAAGGAATCTTTTGATTTTAATTAGGCAAACAAGGGCAAATAATAAACCATCAACTACTACATTACCAGAGAAAATGTACTACTTTTGCTGTTTGAAATCCATATCGATTCCCATCTAGCCTGCGAGTGAGTTATTAATCACTCCAATTAAATCATGAACACAGGTCTTTACACTGAAATTGAACCCCCACCAATAGATCGATAGCTCAAACTTCCAAGAGCAATTACTGCTCAGCATAATAGAGCAGCTTGTAACACAGAGCTCCATGCAGACCACAATTCTCTCTGTCATATCCTTCACAGGCAGTGCAAACAAACTGGGAAAAGAAAGATTTTATAACTATTATTTTCAAAATAAACAGACATCTGCTTAGAGTTACCTAATCTCTCACATCACAGAGGCAGATCTGCCAAGGTCACATTGGAGACATGATTACATTTTTTCACAATTTGTTATTCTAGCAAAGCCCTGATAAGATTGAACTATTGAAGTTCACACTCTGGTTTAATTTCAAGAGGTTAAATGCCAAATCCTTTTCTTATTGCTACAAGGAAGGGATCTGCCAGGCTGCATAATACCCTGTGTGGGCTAAGACAACAATTTTGTTTCATCTGCACAGTCTTATGAAGGTTTTGATTCTTTTTTTTTAAATGACATCAGAGAGCTCCAAGCTCCCAAAGAACGATTTAAAGTAAAATCAGAAAGTGAGGCTGCTCCGGAGGAGCGTCAGTGACCTTTCGGATCTTCCAGCCTGGAGAAGTTAAGTCAACGTCTGGCTGAGAAAGCACACTTGCTAACCAAAACCAGAAAAAGGCAAGAAAGAACATTCTGAAAAACCAGATCATCTCTGCTGGGAACAGATGATTGTCCTAACCAGTCAAGCATATGCAGGGTCACAAAATCCCCATCTCTGCCCTGGAAGACAACTGATGCCTGTCCTGAAGCAAGGAAAGAACTGTCCGTGCTCAAGCTCTGGCTCTCTGTCCTTTCCAGGTGAGATATGTTTTCCTGAGCATCTTCTGACAGGCTGGCCCCTTCCCACAGCCCTGGAGCCCAATCCATCACCCTTCATTAGGGGAGCTATTGGCAGCCAATTAAGTGGTGATGGACCCACACCACAGAGCTAATCAAGGTGAGTTCATAACTCATCCTTCAGCCCCTGCTTCCCCTTGCTGGCATGGAAAAATGCACCAGATCAGGCACCACAAGAAAACAGCAGGCAGAGGGGGCAGTGTTAATGCTGGGGTCTTACCATGGCTTCCCATCACCAGGCAGCTTTTACCAAAGGAAGGCAGGGAAATTATCTATTCCCCACTGCAGCAGAGCCCAAAAAACAGTTTTCTTCCTCCCTAAAGGGTGGCAAACAGATTTGTTTAGAAACAGACCCAGTGAGAGAGACCTGAGTGAGGTCCATGCCTGATGTTATGGCTGGAGCTGTGAGAATGCAAAGTTGTGCTGCAAAGTGACAGAGTCTCTGCTAAGCAGGAACTGAGAGGAGAGACCGACCGTGCACAAATTAGCAAAATCCCATCTTGTTTGTTTGTTATGTCCAGCTCTCACAGCTCAGTAGCTGCTGTCACATTAGTGCTCATATGCTCATAATTTGTGAAAACAACACTTGAGGTCGAGAGCTTGTCAAGTGGGGCCACAGCTTTCCAACCAGCAGCTCCCCATACATACCCTGCATTCTCCCACTGCCCTCCCTCTTCATCCCCAGGCACAAGGAGGCCCCTTTCAGGCAGAATCCGTCCATGGATTCTGAATCCATGCTGCTACTAAATCCCTCCATGGATTCAGCAGCAGCACATTGCCACCCTAAACCAACATGTTCAGCCCAATTGCCTCCATTCTAATAGCAGCTGTGAAGAAACAACTCTTTCCAATAACTTGGTTGAGAATGTAGGGTCAAGATGAAGAGAAACTGGAAGAATTTTCCTGCAAGTCTAAAAGCAATTCTCTTTGCCTGGTCAAAATCCAGCTACTGACCTGCTGGGATGGCATCTTAAGAAAAAACTGAGGTCTTAAACCTAACGGACTAAATAAATCCAACAATGTTTCCAGTTGCATCATGGATAATTAAAATATTTAAGGGACAAGCTGCAAGTTGTTAATCAGGGAACATTTATTTGAATGGTGTGTGCCCTTTGGATTTGGTCCCTATGGCAACCAAAAATTCACTCCAAAAGGATATGCTGGAAGAAGCATGTCAGGAGCTGCCTCAACATTTTAATTCACAGAGTGAGCAATGAATAAATACAGCTACTGACAGCACAGGCAAAAAAATGTTTGTAAACAGCATCAGGAAGTCACAGATGGCCTTTTGCTTTTTAAGACTGAAAAAGTTCACTCTACCTCTAAACATGCCTACTATCAAGAAAACTGGACTGTGTTGCACATGAATCACAGTTATTAACTACTGACAACAAAAATTCTAGAACAGAGGAGCTTTCCTTCACTTCAGTTCTCAACCCTTGATTTTTTGTGATAGTGTTTCCACTCTTCACATTGGAAGGTGCTGCATTCTCTTAAAAATCTTTTCTGTCCCACCTGGTTCAACAGGAGCCCCAGTTGAGAGAACACAACAGCATGTGAGGGATGGCTTTGCAGAATGCTCCATAAGGAAAATGTGAGGGATGATTGGTTTTCCCTCCTAAACAGGAAAGAGTGGTTTGGTATGCCATAAGGGAAAGAAAAGAACACTTCACTGCACTGCAGAAGGCAAACTCCTCCAGCATGATCTCAGTGTGTGAGGTGCAGCTGCAAAGCTCCTTCCAGCTCTTTCCTTTGATGAAGTGTGAATTCTTCAATGGGCAGCAGAAATTCTGGAAATATTTTAGTGCTGGATATGCTGGAGGATAATGGATGACCTGGCATCCAGTGAGACCTAACAGAGGAACACTGTGCCGTGCATTGGAATGGAATCACACCCTATTAATGAAAAGGTGCTCTTGAATCTCCTCTTGTGTGAGGCTTTATGGCTGTGGAAAAAAGTCTTATGAGGCTGGAGGGTGCAAGGCACCATGGACTGCTGCAATGTCAGCCTGGATGTGCAAAAAGTCTGGAACAGTCACCCAGCATTGCAAAGCCAAATGTGTGCTCCACACTCCTCTTCCCACTGACTCCTTGGGGTCCCTTTCCATCCACTGCAGTGGCCCTGCAAAGATCATCAAGCACAACAATTTCCACAGGGCTGCTGGATGGAATCTGCTGCAGGCTGTCAAGGCCATGGAAAACCCTTGTGACCCTGACATGCATGAGAATACTCATTGTAGGGAGGGAAGTCATTCACTGCCCTACTGAGGCATTTGGCTTTCTTGGTGTCTGGGGTCTGCAGGAGCCCCAAAACCACACAGCTCAGAGCTCTCCCACTGCCCAGGCAGAGCCACAGCTCTCACAATCCCCACGTCACCCTCTGAGCTGGAACTGGGCAGGCACTGCCACATCCAACCTCTCCACAACAAACAGGGACAGGCTCAGACCTCTGCAAAGATAATCACAGGAATAGTCTGCTCTGAAACTGCTGCACATTTTCATTTCAATATTGGGTGAAAAAAAAAGAGACAAGTAAGTATGTGGGCTTAGCCTGCAGATACTTTTCCGAGACAGTAATTGCTGCATAATTCATAATCTTGTTTTTACATGTTTGCCATGTGTACCAACAATCCCACTGAAATCACTCTAAATTTTTCCTTCAAGTCCTCTCCATGTCACAGTTTTTCCAAACTGCACACACACAAACATGCCTAGAGTCCAGCACTAAGCAGTTACTTGGGTTTGGCAAATTCCTGTATTCCCAGATTCTTGCACATTAGGAGAGGAAAGTGGGGTCTAAGCTAATTCTTGAGAGTCTCCACTCCCCTTTAGCACAGCAGACATCACCATTCACTCATTAAAGCTGTATTTTCTTTCAAGCAGTTCTCTGTGAAGTCAGAATTGAGAGTTGCATCTCTACCCAGAGCCACCTGGCTCCCCATCAACTGCAGATCCCAGAGTCTGGAGGAGTTCTGCCCTCTGCACAGGCAGGGCTCAGAAATACAAGTATCTGCAACCGATAGGAAATCTTAGCCCAGTAAGAAGCAATTCAAAGAGAAAAAAACCCAAAGAGGCTCACAGGGAAGTGCAGTGATGCAGTTCCTCATCTCAGCCCTGCAGCAATGGTTTGGGGTATTTTTGCTCATATTAAACTAACTGGAGATGACATCACAGATCCTTGCAGGGAGGGGAAATGCATTTCTTCAAATGGACCTCAAAATGGTTAATCAATTCAACGAGTACAAATGAAATGCCTCATCTCTCAAGGGGCAGAATGCAAGGGCTGGTGCCACTGGTTTTGGTTTTGAGGACACAATATGGTTTTGTTTTTGAGGACAACACTCCAAAGTGCCAGCAGTTGGTTTCAGGGAAAACCACCTCCTCCCACATTAACATATTCATTTGCAAAATCTATCACATATGTTGCGTGCAAACTGGCTGAGAGCTGATTCAGCTCTGACAGCATGAGAGCCTCTAGCCCAAATATCTGAAAGTAATGAAATCCACACCATCCCCCTGATTCCTCACCCTAGCAGAGAAGTGACCTATATTTGCTTTGCACTGTCAGTGCTCCCAGGAGACAGAGAATAGTAGCACTGGTCCATGCTGGGCTTGGGGACCTCAGAGTGGGGAAATTGTCACAAGAAAAACACAAACAACAGGGCTTTTGTTACAGGTTATGCTCATGGCTGATGGCAATGACTGGGCTATCACATTCTACCTTATGGTCACTCCACAAACAGCAATGAGGCCAGGAGGGACACTGCACCCATTATTTTATATATAGAGATGGGAAGCAGGGGAAATTATGGAACAATCTCACAGACAGCAAGTACTCCTGTGTTTTTGGAGGAGTCAGCCCTTTGTTTTGCAGGCAGGCTGGCTCTGAGCTGGGCTGTTCCCAACAAGCTCTCAGCCTGCCAGAGGCTCAGAGAACCTGCTCTGAATGACTATATTTCTTCCCATGAATTTGTTAAAACCAAAGCCAGATTCCCCTTCTGCTGGGTGCTGCATGTTTCTGAAAAATCCTGTTCTCTTTTAAGGCTGAACACAGCCATGAGAGGCAGGAAAGCAGTAAAGATATTCCTCATTATGAAAGGAGGAAAAAGACACCGAGGGAGCAGCCAGCCTCTCCAATGCCATGCCACATCTCTGGGGACTGAAGCTTTTCTGCATCCACAAGATAAATCCACCTTCTCCCCCTGTTCCCACAGCAGCAGAGAACAACTCCCCAGTTACCAGTGCTGGATGCCAGTAAAGGTCTCCCTTTTCTTCCTTGTGTAAGGCATTTCCCTCCCCTTCATTTTATAAATTACCAGAACAGACATTTAAATGTTCAAGAATAATCTTAACAGAGTATTCATGCCTTGGGCATTTTCATGCTCTACAAGGAGTGAAACAAAAGGGCCTCATTTAATACCTCACTACAGCATTCCCTATTCCTGCTCTTCCCTTGTGACTCTCCAAAGGCAAACCCTCAGTGGTTCAAGGCTCCCCACACACCCCATCCCTCCCTTCTCCCTTTTTAAGATGAGCTTCTAAAGCAAATCTTGCTGGCTGACAGGAACAGGTGGTAGGAATCCTTCAAAAGGAGAGAAAAACCATTTGTAACCAATAAAAGGGGAGGAAAATTCTGATTCCTGTGGTTTTACTGAGCAGCCCTGGGAGCTGCTGGGATGGCAGGCGCACCCTGCGTGCCCTGTGCCCCCTGGCACCCAGCCCTGCAGCTGCAGGACAGCAGGATGGACATCCCTGGGGTGCCAGGGAGGCTCAGCCTGCTTTGTGGGGGATTTCAGGAACACTGCACAGCTCCAGAGCCTGATGGGGCAGGCTAAGGGCTGAGCCTGTCTTCTGCTCTGGATTTGAGATCTAGCTTTACAAAACCAGCAAAAGCCTCTATCCTTTTCAAACACATAGAAACCATCCAACGTTTGAACAAAGTTTTGTGCTAGATCAAAAAGCCAGACCTGCAAAACCCTCCTTGGGGCTTTGCTTTTATTCTTCAGCAAAACCCCTCTACAGCAACTTTCTGATCTTCAGCCTTGGAGAGAAACATCACAAAACACTGAGGTGAACAATATACCTTAATCTCTGTCTGCCTTACACCTGACAGGTACAGAAGTCTGACTCGGACAGGACCCCCAGGACATGGCTGGAAAGGCTGGGCTCACTGTGTGGCACCTGGAGCCAGCAGCTCTGCTGGAAAGAACTGCAGCCCAGGACTGCAGCTCGCTGCCCAGCTCCCCTCCCCAGCCCTGCCATCCTTTCTGCTTCCCTTATTGTCAAAACTGATGAGGGGAGAGGCGACAAGCTGGAAAGGCACGGCCAAGGCTCAGAGCGAGCATTCAAAGCGCCCCTGCTGTGCTCCAAAGTGCTGCTGTGGCTGCTCCCTGTGTGCAGGGAATCAGGATATGCTCTCCAGTCCAGCTACAGGCAAAGGAGGCAGAGCAATAGATGTGCTTTCTGCTGAGACCTCAGGTATTGCTTCTCTCCTGTATTTGCTGGCAAGCACAAGGTGCAAAAACATCCATCCAAATGCTGGAATCCAGGTTTATCTGGATGTGATCTAAGGGATACTTCACTATGATGTGGCCAATGCAGTTGTTTGTTCAAGAGTTAAAAAGAAGAGATATTTCTTCCTATGGAGGAGGACCAGGAAATTAAACCTGGACTTAGCTCTTCCTCCTTTCTCATATGGGTTTCTCTCCACAAGGAGGGGGTGGCAGTGGGTTTGAATGTTCCCCAAATGTGATTTCCCTTTCCTCCACAAGAAATGTATTGAGAAAGAGGTCTGAAGTCCTCGCAGTCTTCTCCAGATATGCCACATTTAGAAGCTCTGGAGTTCTCCCCATATCTTTGGTTCCCCATATCAATTTTGCCTGTTCACAGCCTGGAGTTATGCCCATCCCACCCCATGCACTGCACATACATTTGGTGAAACTCCACCACTGACCAGCTTTTCAGCAGCCAGCCCCACACCAGGGCCAGAAAGTCCATTTAGTTAAGACTACAAAACCCAACACACTCCATTTACAGAGCCTGGAACAGCCCTGCAGTATTTACATCCCTCCCAAAGAACCACAGAAACATTCATCACTGTACAGTCACGCTCTACTTGTCACACACCAGCCCTGGCATCCTGGAGAGGAGAGGACTGTACTACAAACAACGCCCGCCTCAATACCTCTGGGGTATTCAGCATGTTGTGGCTGCACTGAATTGGTTCCTGACCAGAAAAGAGAACACTTTCTTCAATCACCCTGTAGAAATGTTTTCCTTATGGGCAAACTTCAGAAATATCCACCGCCTGATACTGAGGTTGGTTTTTCTAAGAGCTAAGGGTCGTAAAGTAGCCACGTGTTTAAACAAGAGGTCATTATCCACCAGCACCAGGGTTCAGTGCAAGCTTCTGAGCAAGAAGCAATTTGAAAATAGAGCTGTTAAAGCAGTAACAGTAATTTAGTGTAATTTAAGTTTCTGTTTTACTGATTTTTCTGGCTAAGATTCATAGTGCTATCAAATTAGCATCTGGTTATCTTGTTGAGGGGAGTGAAGTCAATAGTCTAACAGGCCCATTTTGCTTCTCTTTACTGCTGCAATTGTGTGACTTCACTGATACTAAGGCCTGAAGGCAAAGGACAAGGACAGTGCCCTATGGCAGATGCCAAGCTCCTATTTTGTGTGTGATACAGCACAGTCCAACAGATGAGATTTCAGACACAGAAATCAGAATAAACTATTTCAACTCAAGGTGCCATAATACCAAAGGCTTAACACTAAACTTATTAGCTACCACCCAATTAGGAAGTGAGATTTTTCAACGGCATGAAGTCACCAAGAGATTGAGAGTTTGACCAAACCTTTAAAAGCTTTCTAGCAGTTCACCTGCATCAAAACCTGGCAGCATTTCAGGACCAACAGAACCATACAGCAATGTTTGTTATTCAAGGAAAAGTGCTGTCCTAAATCTTTGCAGAGAAATCTGCTTTACCCAGTACCAACCTCCTCAGTTCTCTCCAGCTTCATCTACCCAGTGTGGTATGAAGAGAAGCTCCTCCACACCCTTCCTTCCCCTCCACCTCTGGACAGCACATAATTTTCAGTGTTGGTTTGTTCTGCCCTTGGCATTCCACATTGCCACATTGGTCAAACCCACAGATGGGAGGAAAGATGCCTTTCCAAGCCCACCTCTGGAAAGATGCAGCTGTGGTAGGAAAAGCCCTGCAAGCTCCCCTTGTTCCCTCTGAAACCCAAGGAGAAGAGATGAGCAGCACATTTGAAATTAATTACAGCAAAACCTACGGCATTGTTCTCTCCTCCCCTTCCTTTTCCCCTGACCCCCCCCTCATTGCAGGGCTTTCACTGGAACCTCTGTGGCGTGTATATTTTCCTAAAGCTGCCAGGGCCAGAATGGTACAGCTGAGACATTCACAGGAGTCACAGAGAGTGCAGGCCCAGGTTAGTGCACAGGGGTACAATAGTTCCTTAAGAGCGAGCGTCTCCCCCGCCGCCGCCCCCCTCCTCCCAAACCTTCCGTCTCTAATGAACCTTTGGTGTCTGTCCACAAAAAACAAACATCAATCAGGCAACAGGCTGTTCCTTTTCCCCTGTTGCTAGTCTGAAATAACAGGCATCCCCCGCTGGGCTGGGAACGCCACTTCCCTCTCCAGCACACATTCGGGATAATAAGGGGGAGGCGAAGGAGGGAGGAAAAGCCGCTCGGAGGTGCCAGAATACACAGCGAGACGTGCCTCCCAGAGCCAGAGAAAACTTGGGAACACAACAGCTTTTGATTCCTCCTGCCCCACTGGGCACGTTAATTATTTAATAGTTGGCTTGTGAATTGGTGGTGGTGGTAGGAACAGGGGGGAAGGGAAATCAGGCTTTTCCCTCTCCCGCCCCCCAGTCCCGTCCTTGTGCTGGCAGAATTGCGCACGCACACACACACACACACACACACACACACGTGTGAGAGGCTTTGGGCACACCTAGCAGCTCCTCTGCACCCTGTCCCCTCTCCCCACCCACACAAGACCCTCCTTGTTGGCCTGTGACCACAGTGGCCATAGACAGCATGGGACAGCATCTGGATCGAATGATGCTCAGGGCAAAGAAAACCCATCTGCTCTCCCTTTGGAGGCAGATATTTTTCACTTATTATGCTTGGGGGAAGGGCACTCAGAAGTTTATATTGGATTTCGACAGAGCTGGAAACGGAGCTGCAAATCAAACAGAGATCAGCTTATGATTTGCAACCAGGGCTTTCTAGGTGTCTGAAGCAACACTTTGGAAGGAGCGTAGGGAAAAGGAGAATGTAACTACATCTCATTTGGATGGAGAGGACTCACAGATGTTAGGAATATTTTTGATCAACAGCTTTCCTGGCACCGATTGTAGTGGAATCCACAACCTTGACGGCTAGCTGAGTAAGAAAGTGCTGGCAAGCTCCTGACTGCATGCAGGCAATTTGCAATGCTGCCAGTCAATATTTCAGTGAAAACAAAATTGCAAGGATCATATTAAAAGAGAAGAAAACAGAAAATAAAACAAAACAAAATCCAGCCTTTCCTTTTAAAAGAAAACTCTGACACAAACTGATGGGAAAGTCCCTTCCAAATCAAAATGCAGCCTTTGTTTGTTGAAAATTAACACGCTGTGATGGGAGCCCTGCCGTGAGCACGCAAAGGCAAGTCTGCCAGCAGCAACAGAAGCAGACACAGCAAGAAGTGGCTTTACATGGGGACACCTGGGTGGCATGTTTAGTACAGGCCTGCAGGAAATGATGCAGAAAGAGGTTTATAGTTGTGTCCATTTGGTGGAGGAAATGTATGCAGCAGGCAGGGGTCTGAGCCAAAAACCTAGACCCAGTTCCCTTCAATCTTTGGGAGGAGAGAATTGATGAGAGAAAAGGAGAGAGCTTCTCTGGCAGGGCTTTCAAGCTCTGGCTCTTCATGCAGCCATGCAGGCCTGTTAGTGTGAAGCAGTGGCATTACTGTGAGAGACTGAAAGCAGGGTAGCTTGGGCAGCATCTCTCACTGGACCAGCATTGAGATGACTGACAGGGACTCTGGGGCCATCTGAACTCCTGGTACAGCTCACAGAGCCATCTGGAGAGCCTTCAGAGGCCTCTGAATTACTCCCACCTGCGTGGCTGGCAAAGGGTGCTCTGCTGCTCACAGCCACTGAGCCAGGCCCTTCTCTGCCCTGGCCTCAGGACCAAGCTTGGCTGAGCGTGCTGCCAGGCAGGGGGGAGTCCCCAGATGCCTGCTGAAGGCAGCTTTGCAGCACATACTGCTAGAATGACATAAAGAGCCCAGAGACTGGCCTGGAACACAAAAATATTTCAGGCCAAAAGGTACATTATGCCCAGAGAAAATTTCTGTTGATACAATGAAAGGCATAAAATAACCTGCCCTACTTTGGTTACTAAATTGATCAGTACAGAATGCAATGAACATATTCTAGTTGTTGGTTGCATATTTCTAGCTCAGTTTCAAAGACTGGTTCAATAAGAAAAATAATGACACGCTCATTATTGTATAAACATTCAATGCTCACCCTGTAAATTTCTTTCTCTAGCCATTAAGCCTGTATTAAATCAGGTTGTCTCTGCAGAGCTTGCACTGTGAGCACCTCTCCTGTGCCCAGAGAAGGCCAGCCATGTACAAATCAAGTGGCTGGGGACAGCTCAGCTGTTTGGAAGCCAAATCGCACAATACTGAGAACCATTAACATGCTAGCTGCTCCATCCAGCAAGGCTGGCCCTTTTCTGCCACCCTGCCTTGCACTGAGCTTCCCAGGGAGCTGCTCTGGCTTTGCAAGCCAACACAGCCTGGGGTGGGTTTGCACACTGATGTAAGCTTTGGTGATGCTGCCTGGTCCTGCACTTCCCAAATGTCCCAAGGATGAGGACTCAAGGGACTGAAGGGACAAACTCATCTTGCACAGGTTTCACAGTATGGGACACTGAACATTCAGGCAGATCTCTCCCAAAACTAGATCACCAATAAATATGGAAATGCAGAGCAAACCTAGCAGACACCAGCAGCAGATGCAGGTTCATAGATGTCTGCTTATTACCAAGGCTCACTCCAGCTGAGACTTAAATAGGCTCCTTTATGCACAACGGGGAGGGAGCGGAATTGAAGGAAACTGGCAATTACACAATTTTATTTCCCTGCTAGCCCGTTTGCTGTGCATCAGGTGGCTCTGCACTCACACACCAAAGGGGCTTGTGAGCACTAAGTGAAGCACAAAGCCAGCTTGATGCTCTGCTTTCACTGGGAGGAAGTTTCTGTGTGCTTTTCTGGATGTGGTGTGAAAGCACAGTGAACGCATTATTTTGCGTTTTTTGAAAGCACCACGAGTGCCTGAGACACAAGGACTTCCAGGCTTCTCTGTGTCTCTTTCTGACAAGGCTGCAACCTCTCTTGAACATGAGGGTGCTCAGAAACAGATGCCAGGGCCTAAGTTTAACACCACACGAGGATTTATCTGTATAGATGCATCTACAATCTTCTTCCTTGCCTTTTAATACAAACAAACATCCACTTTCTAAATTCTTCACCCTAACTCCAGTGGGGTTGACTGGCAAAGCACCTAACACAGTGCTTGATGATGTACTTGGGTGCAATCACACTCTCCCAGCTCTGCCACTCACCTTGCTGATATTTTTAAAGAATATATCTCCAACAGGGCAAAATGTTAACGTCCACTTCATTGGAGAGAGATCTGGAACTCTGACCATTCCCTTATGGATAAGCCTTTAAGAATTTATTAGTGATGAAACCAGTGTGTTTCTTCGGAAACTTAATAGGGTTCCATAAAATTACTTCAATAACTTTAAAAATTTAATGGTGAACAAGAACCTTTCCAAAGGCTTTTTGAACTGTCCGACAGAATCCCAGAGTGGGGATATAATTCCGCAATAAATTTTGCAGGATGGTTAAAAGATTTTAATTTCCTATTACCTCCTGCAAGTCTTTGCCATCCATTTAAAGCAACTACATGAACTAAAAGCACTGTAGTCACTTTTCTCTCCCAGCGATTTACAAGAAAATATTTACTGTTTGGGGAAAAAACCCAACAAACTAGAACAAGTATCCTTTTCAGAAACACAGACACGCAAACAGAAACACTCTGCCAAGTCCTGCTCTTATACACTGGTGTAAACCCAAATAAACAGAGGGAAGTCAATGGAGTCAGTATGGCTTTACCTGGCTGAACCGGGGCCGAGTGCCCGGAGCAGCAGAGATGGAAGGAAAGCCTCATGCTGCGAGTCCCCAGGCAGCTCAGCAGCAACATTAACAGGCTCCACGGGGAATGTGCTCAGCCCTTGTTAGCAGGAAGGATGGCCAGAGAGGCAGGGAGGTGAGTGAGGCAGTGAGCACATGTGTGCACGGCTCGCACGGTTATTAAGGAAGAAAATGGCAGGAACCCCATGGCTGAGAGCAAACCCAAAGCTGGCCTCCCTCCTCCATCCCACAGGACAGGAAGAGAGAGCTCCATCACTCACAGCACTGATTTCAAATGAAGCTAATACAGAAAAATCAAGCCCAAAGCAGGAACAGCATGAACTGCTAGAGGCTGATGAGGACAGCAGGGTCCTGCCGTCAGCCCCAGCCCTGCCCTGGGAGGAAGGAAGGAAGGACTCAGCCTCCAGAGGGGCAGTGAGAGGAGCAGGAGAAGCAGGGACAAGCTGACAGCATCCTCTGTTCCTCAGGTCTCTTGCTGGGACTTACAGACTGCACACAAAAGAGTGGCCAGATCCATTTGCAATTAAACAGCACGGCCTGGTCTCATTGATCACTGCCATTGATTGCCCAGAAGGAAACACCAGCTGACCCGGGGTCAGACCCAGCTCCCCCTCACCAGCACTGCCCTGTCAGATCCCTGGTAGATGGCCAGGCTGCCCTGCTCTGTGCTGGTGAGCAGCAGGGTGAGGAGGGGCTGCAGCAGTCCCCAGTGGGCTGTCACAGAGCCCAAGGCGCCCTGACAAACTGCTCCTCTAACACAGCAACAGAGCAGCTCAAAACGGGCACCACAGAGCTGGGAAAACCAGCACAAGCCTGGGCTGGGCAGAGTCTCAGGCTGGGCAGCTGGAGAGAGGAAGGACTCTCCTCTGCAAGGAGCAAGGCTGATTTAAAGCCTGGGATGTGCTCAGACCCACAGCAGACACCTCCCCTCGCCCCGCACTGCTCGCCCTGCGCAACAGGGAATCAGGCTTACACCCAGTGTTTAATTTTCTCAGAAACTGAAGCTTTACAAAATTTTCCATGAATGAAACATGTCTCTGAGGTATTTTAAAAGCAGAATTGAGAAGACCCAATGGTTTTGTGGGGGTTGCAACTGCTGCTCTTAACATCACCCCCCCTACAGCATCCTTCTGTGCTGAAATGCAACCAGGGACCACAGCTGGAGACAGCATTGGGACTTTACCCACTGGCTTTTGCTACTCGAGAAAAAAGAAAAACAAACTACAAACAAGGAGCAAAAAGATGGTATCTTTCAAATGTCCTTTAAAAGCCTAGGCAATGTAAACTACTACAGGCACTTGGAAGGAATTTCTCTCTTTTTCTTCTGATTTACAGTTTGATGGTCCTTTTATCTACTTTTACATGAACTGAGAAAAGCTAGAATGTGCCTACTCAATCAATATGAGCTTGTGCTGGCCCGTTCAGGATATATAATATTTAGCTTTTATGGTTTATTTTAAATAAAAAGTATAATTAAAGAAAATAAACCACCCACTTCATAACATTTATAGAACGAAGACTCTATTTATTTTATTTACATTTTGGTGGGCAAGGCACAGCATGCTGTTAGCTTTCTGTGATACTTAACAAAGCCACATTTGAAATTTAAAATCTTTAAGGAAATTAACAAATTCTGTGGAGGAAGGGCAGTTGAGCAAAGAGACTTCTTACATTACCCTAGATAATTGTGCATATATATGTTTCTGTGAGTCTCTCTCTACTCCAAAAACATATCCATGACTTGGAAGCTTTAAATCAAAAAGCAATTTCAGTCTGTAATTCTCAAATAAATAATTAAACACATTTTATCTCCTACAGTATTGCTTCTATTCATTCTAATCCCACTGACAGGAATGCAGCAACACACTCCACCACATCCTTAAAGTAAGAAAACAAAACACAAGATACCAACCAGAAGGCCTGGAAATGTTTATAATTCAACTTTTCAACTCTCCTGGCTGCAGCCCGGAGCTACAAAGAAAGCTCTGTGCAAGGGGAGCAGCCTGGAGATGCTGTGCAAACCCTATGGCCACGGGTGCAAGCAGACCCTGCCGGCCTGCACGAGGCAGCTCTCACTCTGGGAGGCACACAACACTCAGTTTGTGTCAAAGTTAATAAATTATCTACTTCTGCAGCCTGAGCTTTACCAAACTGACCGGACAGTGTGGTTGTTACGGTGAGTGGTCTCTTGCTTGTCCATCATAATTTCACAGGCTGCTGCTGCAGATAGGGATGGCCATAGCCTGGACTAACAAATACACACCAAATAGCCAACAGGGGAGACACAGAGTGCATTCCCATTCCCAAAGAGAAGGCTGAGCTTCCCAGAGCCTAGCCTGCAAAACAGGAAAACTACAATACTGAAAGATGGCATTTACTGCACTATTTTCTGTGTTTAGTTTTGATTTGAAATGTGGGCAACTGGCTGTGACTTGGGCGATTATCTTGGTTACCACCCATGCTTTTTGAAAATCAAAGTCCTCCTTCTCAGACCACCGTATAATTATGTTTATAGACATGCAAGAAAGCTAATTCGCTCATCCTCGTGGCAAAATTAGATGGAACTTTCCAAAAAGAGGATGCTGGGATGAGCTCACACACTGGATTTATCATTAAACTCAGGGTATCTAGTACTGCCAACCCCAGAAGCATTTACAGATCACCATCTTTAAAACAAGGTTGAAACCAAAGAATTTGGACTTCTTCATGACTGCCTGCTGGCTCTGAAGCACAGAAGAATCAAAAATCTTAGGCTCTTCCCTGTAGTCAGGAAGACTGAAGTCTTGCCTAAATAACGAAATTAAATCTCAGATTTTGGTACAATCCTCTGAGAGCCTGGGCTTCATGAAAAAAACAGAATCTTCTAAGCTTGTGATAAAATCACCAGAGATGCAGCATGGGGAGCAGAGCAGCTGCACAGCATCCTGAGCACTGTATAAATCACAGCAATATGGTTGCTATCTAAATAAATGCATTACTTATTTTATTTATTATTACAGATGCTGCTGTGGAAATTTTTGCATGCCTGTAATCATGGTGGACTCTTGTCCAAAGCTTCAGCTGTAAATTATCATCCCCTTCAAGCTCCCTGGCTGTGCAGGTAATCAAGCACAAGATGGTGACCTCATCAAAATCTAAGCAGAACATGGGGATAAAGCTGAGATCAAGAGACAGGATGCAGCTCAGATCCCACGGTGGACCCCACACAAGAAAACTGGGAAAATTTATGGCACCTCTCCTGACCTGCATTCATGTAAAACACAGCTGAGTGCCTGGCCGGGCGCGCTGAGACTCGTGTGCTCTGTCTGTGCAGACCCTGCAGTGATGGAAATCCCTCTCTCCTGGCACAGCAAGGTAAAGGCCTGAAGGAGAGGTGGGCTTGATTACAGGAGATGCTGTCCCAGCCCAGACAGGGGGGCTCTGACCCTGAGAGCTGGAGACAGAGCCTGGGGGACAGCACCAAGGCGTGCAGGCACTCCTTGAGCTCCTGATCCCCTGTCAGGGCTGAGCATCCTCTGAGCTGTGCTGCTGCAAACCTGTGCCAAGCACGCTGTTCTGAGCTCAGCTGCATTCAGGTTGTTTTCTGCTTCACCAGGCACTCACGGGTTCCTCCTGGAGAGCTGACTTGCGGCTCTCCCATCCTGCCCCTGCCCCCCGTGCCCCTCCTTTCCCCTCTCACCCCATCTCACAGTAATAACCATCAGCTTTTAACAGCATGTCCTACACTGGAGGTTTTGTAGTTCCAGCTTTTAAAATGATTTAGTGTGACAGTTTAGTGCTGAATTAAAGAAAAAAAAAAAAAGAATAAGAAAAAGGAAGAGAAGAAGCAGAGAGAAAAAGGAGAGACAGTCCCCTTAAGGCAACAACATTATGGAGCAGTGATCTCAGAGGAACAAGGGTTCTTCTCTGGTTCAGATGTGCTTGTCAGAGCTCAGTGTCGTCTCTGAACAAGAAATCTCTCTTGCTGGCCCAAGGCACAGTTTTGTGGTCAAGAGGACAGAAAATAAAGGGAGGGAACTTCAAAGAAGCATAAGCTGCATTAGCCCGCTGGGGCGGGTGGCTGCGGCACATCCCATGGCTGACAATTATGACCTGCATGCCGAGAAAGCTTGCCTCCCTCTTGTCAGAGGGATAAGACACAGGCTGTGAGCTTTAGAGCTTTGAGGATGTGTACAGTTCATGATGAAAGATAGCACTTCAAAGCCCTCTGCCTAGAAACCCAGGGAGAAGTAAGAGCGGAGGGTAAGCAATCTTTTTTCCTGGGGGGTGCATATGCGGGGGAAGGATAAGACTTACTTTCACTGTCATTTATTATTGCCATGAAAATGAAGCCTTGCACTGTTTATGGAATCTCTCATTAAAAGGATCTCTTGATAAATCGCTTGACAAACATTCATTAATTAAGTCTCTGAGCGCACTTGGCTGACAAGCATTAGTCTTCATTCTGCAGGAGGGGGAAATTGAGGCATGGAGCTCAGTAAGCCCCCAGCAGCCAGGGCAGGGCTGGGTCCTGGCCAGCCACTCTGTGCCACCAGACAGATGGATTACACTGCTCCCTCTGTGCCCAGCTTGATTTGGATCCAAAGATAGGAGCAACACGCTGTTCTCAACAGACTTCAAAGCTCTTTTTCCCCTCACTGCTGCCCAGTGCCTCCCAGGGCTGCAGGGCAGACGAGGCTGTGCAGGTCTGGCTCCTCCATGGGCATCTCATGCCCCAGGGGCTCCTGGACACCTCTTTCATCTCACAGGCACCTCCCCACCCACAGCCTGCCTGGGGTTATGAATGGAGAGACCCTGCCTGCTGCCCAGGCTCCACTTTTCGATGGAGGTTTTCCTCCCTGGAGCCTCTGACCTATCAAATCAAGCAAGAGAACACCCCTTTTAAGACATCCATTTCACTCTCACTGCTGCAGTGGCCTGGCCTTCAAACACTGGGGACTCAGCAGGTCACCTGGGCTGCAGCTGCAAGGCTATTGTGGCACAAACCTCTCCTGCTTTCCCTGGCATACAGCAGCTCTGGAGCAAGGACTGCTGCAAGGATTGCTCAGCTGCCTCCAGCCAGACCCACGAGGGAAGCCCACAGCTGCAGGGAGCCAGCAGTGAGGACCCAATGCTCATGTCCAGCAAATAACAACTATCCTACCCCAAACACAACTTCCAAATATGATCACAGCAGGCAGGAGGAGGTCCTTGCCATGACTTAGGGGTGACTGTCCCTCTCAGCTCCCCAGCCCCACAACTCATCCAACCATCACCCCTCTGCCTCATGCTCCTACCTGGAGACAGAGGGACAGGTTTGGCCTTTGCCTATGCTTCCTCTGCCTTTCCTGGTACTTGCCCTTCAGAAAAAGGAAGGGTTGGTTGGCAGATTCCTGTGAGAAAGGAGCTGCATGAGAGAGCAAACAGACCTTTATTATTTGTTTATTGATTTATTCTCCAGGAGGATGTAGCACCCGGCCCTCGGCAGCAAATACCCTTGTAACTCTGTACTGCGGCGACAAGTCGGCCAAACAAACACTTTTCTGCCTCAGAAAACAAAGACTGTCAGCAGAGCAGATCAGGGCTCCTCTGCCCTTACTTTTAATTATTATTTCCTCACACAGAGGATTTAATCTCCTCTTCTGCTGGAAGCTCAAAGTGCCCCATTCAGCCTATTTCACAGCTGTGACTAGCGAGGTCACCCCGGGTCAGGACACCTCTCTCTGCAGCATAATAGTGCCTGGTCCCCAAAGTGGACATGCCCGCCGTGCATCTGCTGCTGCAGATGAGCTGGTGTCAGCAGGAGGAGCACGGCCACCACCGTGGCCCCACCGGGAGGGGGCAAAGGCAAACGTTACCCAGAGAGCCCCAGACAAAGGACGCTGCTCCTCCGGCCCTTTGTGGAGCCCTCAAACGCGGTCAAAGGTTACATTTTACAGCTGTTCCAGCCTCAAATAAGCGTAACCCGCCCAATCTTAATACTTAATTGCATTGCTAAGCTGCTGATAAACTAGGACGGCATAAAACAAACACACAAGGCCAAACACATCCCCAGGGAAAGTTTGTGGGAACAGAGGGGCTTGCACCAAACAATGGGCTGGGAACACGGGGACTTGCACCAGACAATGAATCCACTTTATGTGTTTTAGAAGCCTGGTTACCCTCAATAAAAGCTGCAGCATGGATGCTGCACGTTTGCTAGCTAATATCTCTCCAAAAAGGCTGCCGGTGTTTACAAAAGAAGGGCACGGCGCAAATGCCCACGGGAGAGGCCGAGCGCGTGCCGCGCCATGCGTGTGCCCACCAGGAAACCGTGCTGAGCTAATCCCCTCCCCACAGAGCCACCAGGGCTCCAGCCCCGGAGAACACGGCCTTAAATCAACGCTCTTATCTCACAAAAGGAATTTAAGTGCAACGCTTTGAAAGTCACTTTCTCCCGGCCATATGGCATCTCCGGGCCTGGCCGTGTAGGAGCGGCGTTCATTTGCATGTGCAAGAGACAAATCTGGCTCTTGCATCGCGGGAGTGATAACAGGGCGAGGGGTAAAATTTAGCACTGTTTGGGTTTCTGCACAAAATCTTTGCTGAGGCGAATTTCTCTCACCTGTCAAGCCAAGTGCCAAATGCTGAGGTAGCCCCAGGAGAGCTTGCCCACGACGGCAGGCCATGCCATAAGCAAGGTACAGGGCCAGGGTAAAAGAGAAAACTAAGATAAAACCCATGATCTGAACCCAAAGCTGGCAATGTCTACACCCACATTAAAGCAAACAGGAACAGGCTGAAATTATAGGGATATAAACAGCACTGAACACAAACTTCAAGACAGCAAATTCACAGGCATTCGCACATTTAACTTCCTGATAGGGAGGTATTTTGAAAACTCATGTTGCTGAGCTGCTCCATGATATGAAGGGCTGGGGGATCTTGCTTCAGCACAAGGAGGAGCCAACAAAGCTGCTAACGCTTCAACATAAGCCTCTCCAGCACATCTCTGTGCCAGGCATTATGCAGGATGGCAAGATTTTTGTTTTGCCGAGGCAGTGCCATATGGGCAATCTGGTTTGCCTTATCAGCAAGCCAAGTGAGAGAAATGTTCTTCCCCACCATTTGTTTAAATTTCCCTCTTTCCCCCAGATAAAGCTGCATACTTTTGTAAAAATATCTACAAATGTAATAACATAATGGGCTTGTCATCGGTTTCCACATTTGGCATTGAAAATCTGCAAAGCTTGGAAAGAAAGAGAATTCCTAATAGTTACTGCTGCTGAAGAGCCCAGCTAAAAACTGGGCCTGGATCCAGGTGATGGAGCACACAACCACCAAAATGCCTTTCCATGTCCAGCACCTAGTCCTACACAACTGCAAATTGTTCCTTTCTTGGCCCCACTGAAATAATGCAAGAAGTTTATTTCATCACTTCTTGTTGATGGGCCTCATCTCCCCTCTTTGGGGTATCTGCATGCCCCTAACATTCACTATTGCTGTGAACTGATTCTATTTTGCAGCTCAATGCAGAGGATGCTGCAGACAGCCACAAGCCCTGGCAATTAATTTGGAGCCACACAAACCTCCCAGCATGACAAAGTGGAACCATTCCCAGCACAACACTTTCCACCGTGTACCACAGTTTGCCTTCTCCAAGGCTGTTTCTTTGGCATTTCTGCCTGGTATCCATCTCAGTGAGATTATCCCTGGGAACACACAGAGCAGAGCAGCCTGGTTTTATGGCTGTGCTGGGCGTATTTAGAGATCCATGGCTGTGCCCCCCAAGGGGCTGTGGAGCGAGGCAGTCTCTTAGCAACACCCAGTGCCTCTCACAGGTGACTGTCATTAACAGCAGGAGTGGAGCTGTGCCGTGCTGAGCACCCTCCACTGCGTCCTGGAGAACTGAGATGTGCAGGCACAAATGCTCTGTGGGCACTGGCACTGTGCAAGCCCTTGTCAGGATGACAGAGACAGCACTGAAACACTGATTTGTTTAAAAGAAATGAGGATTTGATTGTATTAGAGGGAGTAGCACATCCCCTACAGTAAGGACTCCTTTGTCAGTAATCCCTCTCTCCAAGACACTTAATACAAATCTTACTGGAAGGGAAGAAGTCCCACCCCACACTGAGACAATGCAGCTCTAAATTTTAACTTAAATCATCACAAGCCTGTAAAGCTGATCTTTATGACAATGTGTGTGGCCAAGCTACAGGCTCTGGCAAAACTGATGTCCTGCTATTCACATGAGATGGATTCACAACCCAAATCTCTCGCTGTAAGATAAGGAAAGCATTTCTCCAGATCACTTACCTTTATTTGCTGCAGGGGAGAACAGCTTCTCAGAGCCTACAGAAGCCTGAAAAAGGAAGAGAAAGAGAGGGTGAATAATCGTGGAGGAGAAATTGGGAAGGCTTGCTCACAAAAACACAGCTCATAAAACAAGTGGGTTATCTGGAGACCTGCAGTTGCGCATTGCACCTGGAGGGTGCAATGTTGTGCCATTAAAGAACGAGCATGCATCCTGAGGAGATGAAAGCCAAGCAAGAGGACTGTCCTGATCTCACCCAACTACATCCTCCTGTCTTGTTTGTTTAAGGCAGCCATGCAATGCACAGCTATTTTATCCATGATTCCTCGTATAAAAACAAAACCAGTGAAACTGCTATCAAGCTGAAGGAAAAAAAAAAAGAAACCGAACCAAAACACATTTCAAAGGCTCTCTCACTGAAAATAAGCTCAATTCTTGCTGAACATGCAAAATGTAATTTGTGTATTGGAAACACAAGTTGCAACTGAACACATCTGTATGAAGGAGGGTGTTGTTCAATATTATGCCAAATGATAGGTACATGCTGCTATGCACTTAGTTGAGTATGAAATAAAACGACTTCCTCTTGGAAGAAGCCCGTATCCTTGCAGACTGGGTTGCACTATGCTGTCTGAACTTCACAGCAGTGTATTTGTGCTCCTCACAGCTCTGGGAAACAGTTAAAGAAATCCAATTAACCTAAACCTTGTAAACAGCTTCATGATAATCAGGGTCACTGGGTTACAGACAAGATGATAACGACAGACAGGAAAAAAAAAAGTCCATTAATTGTAACTAAAGCTTTTATGAATTAATTTGATGGCTTCCTTTCCTCCCCCCACTGATATCAAGCAGTCAACCGATTTCAGCATGAGCTTTTCCTCCTCGCTATCTGATAAAATAGCAAGCAGCCTCTCCAGAATCAAAGCTGGTCTGGGAGCAGGAGCACCATCAACATTACTACCATCTACAAGAAAGTATCATCAATGTGTTGGCACTGACTGCTGCATGAATAAAATGGGTGAAATACAAAGCTGACGAGCAAAAGATACTGAAAGTGAAAAAAGCCTTTTTCCCCTGGCTCTGCTTTAAAAACAATTAATTAATTCAACACATGGCTGAACTAAGTTGATTTTATTTTTGATTTTATTGATTTTATTCTAAGGTGCCTTGGGAGATTTGCATGATAAAGAGCACTACAAATTGTATTACATTGCTATATATTTTAAATGACGACTCAGAAGGAAAAAAACAAATAGTAAAATGCAAGAAGTTCTGCATGAGATATAGTAAGAAGCAAGAGTGATCCATTAATGTTACTTCTAAGAAAAGTGGCACTGCAAGCACTGAATGTCTTACTTAATGCAAATGTATAAAAAAGAGAGGGAAAACAACATGAAAAATAGGTTGAGGCTGAGACACATAAGAAAAAAATTCTGAATTATGTCCACGACAAAGCTGCACGTGTAGCTGTGGCATGTATGATCGTTACACAGCTCAGCAAAAAGATCCTAAAATCTTAGGGAAAATCAGTTACCTGCACGATCCCTTCACTGCATGGATTAAAAAGAGGAAGAACCAGGATTAAACAACGTTTTGCCTAGGCTGGTTTGCAAAGAAAGTGTAACAGAGTCACACAGCAGCAACAACAGTGGTGCATAAAACGTTTGACAGCCAACTCTGAATTTACAACCCATTGTTAGGAGATTTTTCACTTATAATCAACACCAAGTCACCACGGACGCAGAACACATCTGCAGGCTCTGGGAACTCACCCATGCTAACAGCTCACACAAAGCCAGGGCTACTCTCAAAGCACTCCACAAGCACTGGGACACGTGGCAGGTGGATAAATAAGATTCCCCCATTTTACAGGCAATGAAACTTCGGCGTGGCTTGCACTAAAGCCCCAGCAGTAAATCGGCCGCTGAGCCACAAATCCTAAGTGTCGGGTCCAGATGCTGGGGTGCGCAGCTCTCCAGAGGAGCCTGCTTGGGAGAGCCCTTCCTGGGGAGCCAGCCATGGCCAGAGGCAGCCACCCCAGCTGGGAGAAGCCTTGTGCTTCCCCTGGTCTGGACAGTCTGGGCTCAGAGCCCCAACTTTGTGTCAGCCACCACTCACTGCCCTTTGTGCACCTCAGTACTGCAGGCTCAGCCGGGAGCCAAAGATCTCAGTGCTACAGGTCCAGACTGTATAAAAACAATATTTAAGGAAGTCAAGCCAGAAAATTCACTTTAAAGACCAAGTAAAACAGCCGGATTATTGCTCAGTCTTCTGCTATCAGCATGTGCCACCGCCTTCCACAATCAGAGTCAACATTTACAGAGCAGCGTTTTCAACATCGCAGCTTCAGTTCACAGACACAAACCTTCACACCTAGAGTTTACAGTAACTTTGCTCTCACTTCTGGTGATTTCTAGCTCCAGATCTGAGCAGTTTTTGGCACGAGCACCACTCTGAAACAGTGAACGCCTGTGCTATAGGATATTCTGCGAGCTGCTGTAAAGGCAGGAGGGAAGCTGGGGGAGGAAGAGCCTGAATACATCATTCAGCCCTATCAGTCACCCTTTAAAGAAAGCGTACAATAAAACCTATGTGTCTGAGGGAGCCCACTAATGAGGGGAAAAATCCAGCAAACCAACACATCTGCTAAAACAAGTCCCCTCCCAAATATTGCTGTTCCAAGCAAATCATTTGCATATGTTTAAGAAAGGATTTCAAAATAATATTAATAAAGTGGAATTCTTCCCATGTGAACAAAACCAGGCATTTGGAGTCTTTTATGCCGAGTTCAAGCCATCGCATGAAATCACATGTTCTTTGATTGCAAAACGAAACTAAAAATTTCCTTTTTCCCCCCTCTTGTTGCCTCCTGCCTGTCTCCATCTGAAGGACCATTTCACAAACCCCTCAAGCTCCTTTTTGCTGCTGCACAAGGCAGCGAGACCTGCCCAGCCTGAAGCTCACAGACAGAAGACACCTCCACCCTTCCTTGCTCACTGGCTGCTCATCTCCCTTGCCTGGAGCACAGCTCACAGCCACAGAACCCACCACAGCCTTGTGCTCACAAAAATGCTGCTTACAGTCCCACCCTGTCCCCAGGAACAACTGTGGCATCTGAAGCACATCTGACATGTGTCCCCAGAGCAGCAGTTCCTGAGGTCACCTCATGTTGCTGAAATCCCTAATAGCCAGCATCCTTTCCATGACACCGAGCCTTCCAGGTCCCCTTTGTGGCTTATTCAGTGAACTTACCAATCCTTTGTCACCTTTTGATTTTCTTTCTTTTCTACTCTAGACCTAAAGGGGAAAATGCCTCCACCCAGTTCTGTGACAGCTTGAAACCAGGCTGCATGCACTGCAGAGGAAAATAACATTTCTGCCCTTTTCTGCCTTGTGGAGAGCAAGCAGAGGAGTAGTGCTGCAGTCCCTCCCCCTTCCTCCCCTTGAACCCAGCACATATAAACACTGATTCAATTTTCAGCATTAAAAGCCCAGCAAAGGCAGCTTTTTCCTCAAATGTGAGGTGGTAACCACAAAGGATGTAGCACACCCTCCCCAGTGAAGGTGAGCAGTGAGGCTTAACGAAGTCCATGCCTCATCCATGCTGGTTCCCACCAATCCAAGGCAGCTGAAAGGTGCAAGAGCTCTTGCAGATTAATAATTTAATGGTTATATAGAACAGAACAACATCACCTGACAAAGACAGCACTATAAATTATGTCAGGCCTCACAGCAATTACTTCTTTTTGTCCCCTTTACCCGCAGCCTATAAATGGCTAACAGGGAATAGAACTGCTCCTTATCACCAACAGCAGAGGCTCTGTGCACATTCATGGCATCTCCTGAAGCACCAAATGCCAGATCCAAGCCTGACACTCCAGGAGCCTGACAGCAAGACACTGGGAAGCTGCTAATAAGGCTGCAGTTCTGGCTCACAAGGAACAAGAAAAGTGGTGTTAGGGACCTGGTGTGTGTGTCATGCACAGGGCAAAAGCCAAGCATTCCCTCCAAGTGAGTCCAGTACAGTAGGCAGAAGAAGGAGACAGTAAAATACAGTTTAAATTTTAGATCTGGATGGCTGCCTATCTACTAGACAGCCAAGAGCCAGTCTCAAGAGAGACTGTTTGCACAATTACTGAACTTAGCAAGCACTACAAAGCTCACAAGAAAACCCTTCTCTGGGAGATTTCCAAACTAGAAGTGCTGGATAGGCTTCAAGAAAGTTTTAGCATAAAGCACGGACACTACCTGAAAATTTTGGATCGATTTTCATTCTTTCCTTTGATCTGTATCCCTTGCTTTTACCAACCACTCCAATGCCACTTGATCGCTTGTCCAGCAGAGAATTTCAGCACGTCAGTACTGCTTCACTACTCTGCAACTCACTCTGCAAGTCATTCATACCAGACCCCTCACCCAGTAATATGAGAACAATAACTAAAACAGGAAGGTATTGTTTGGGTTGTGATTCTTCTGTAGGAAATGGAAATTGATACATATGGAAAGGTGCAAGAGTAGCCCAGAAATAGCACACATGCACACAAAAACCCAATGTAAAAATCCCCCTTAAGACCAACAAAGTACTCTACACATTTCAGGATATAGAAGCAGCCCATGGGTAACACTGCCTGCATTGTGAGGGGATGTTTCAAGGTAGCCTACAGTCTTTCCAAAACCTGCATTAGTTTTGGAGAGAACCTTCAGCTCAGTTAAGAAGACAAAAGAAAAGTCAGACCTGCAACTCAATCATTTTTGTGAACCTACTAGGAATATCCAGCTTTGTGGTACACAGCTGGCTGGGACACAGCACAACCCAGCTGTGTGAGGGATTAGGCAAGAGGGAGTAGGACTTCTACAAATCCACACTGTGATTATCTTCCCACAGAATTTATAGACTGGGCTTTCAAGAGGGCTCAGCACTCAGCAGCTGCCTTTGGGGCATCAGCCTGACTGGAGCTACCGGGTATAGAGCACTTCCAAAAATCCATTTAGAAACCTGAATGGTGACCAGGTTGTGCTGAAAAATCTGGTTACAGCTGATAGTTGGAATAATTTATGAAATTCTGTTTGTTACTTCTAGTGCAAATAAGGACTAATAATAAGTAATCCCAAAGCAAGAGTCTCCACCTTTCCAGCAATCCTAAAGATACACTTGTACCTTCAGTTACACCATAACACATCACAGTGAAACATGCAGCACAAACAGCCCAAACCAGCTACTACTTATTGATTTGGCAATGCCTTAAATGTCACAGATACTTCTAGTTCAATTATGATTCAAGGCCATCTCTGAGAGGTAGTGATGGCCTTCTGTATCTTTCTCTATAGACTTTACTCTATAGAATGCTCACCAGAAACAAAATGTTTCTTGGATTCTACTTCCATATAGCAACACACTTGTTTAGGTTACCTCCTACATTCATTCATTTAGCACACACATACTCAGTACTGCTCTGCTCCTGGAAGGGACTGTCACCATGCACTCGCCTCTTTGTCACTTTTTCTTCCAAGAATGCTCATTTTTCTCAGCAGTTTATATAACCATGACTGTTTTCTGCAACAGCCCCTTTGAGAAGCCAGCACGAGTCTGGGAACACAGATTAAATTAGGCCACAGAGAGCCTAGAAGCAGAGATCACTGGTGCTAATTCAACACTGAATTACACTGACTTTACACAATGGCAAGGGAATGGGAGGCACAGTGGATGAGGAGTGGAAGGCACCGAAGGAAACGCTGTGCAGGGCAGTGAGGAACCAAGCTCATTGCTCCTTCACAAGTTCAACATCTTGTTTTGGTCCTCTTTTGGCAAGACAGTGGTAAGCTTCAATTGACAATGTTTTGAACCCTGAGCATGTTCCTCATCACTTTACAACCATCATGGGACTGAACAAACCAGTTTCAATCGAGCAGCAGCAGCAGTAATTCTTATGCACAGGCTGCTGTGGTGTGTTATTGCACAGATGTGCCTCTTCCCTGACAAAGGGTGACTGAATCCTGACACAGGGGGACACCTGACCTACAGCATGTCTGCCATCAGAGCCTCGGGCACAGCCTGCTAACTCCTCTTCCCTCTCCCCTCAAAGCATCCCCCCAGCCCCTGGGGAATGGCTGCAGCCCAGAGCTCTCCCCTTCCCATCCCCTCCATTAGCAATGCTTTATGATTCATCTTCCTCTGAGCAGTTGCTGTCTCCCAAAGGAAAAGATCAAACTCCCTCTCCTTCCCAGCTCAGCTCCAATAAATAAATAAATAGATACATGTACTGAAAAGAAATTTAGTGAAGGAGGAGAAGGGAGGAAGCTGGGGAGTTCCTGGACCTCACCTCGTCAGACAGCTGCAGAAGGTTCCTCCATTGTTTCCAGAGACACCAACAAGGAAAGAAAATTTCCAGCTGTCCCTCATTAAAACCAGCCAAAATACTTGCTTAATGTTAGTGTGCCTGTGTGTCCTAATTTAAATTAGGGTGCACTTGGTCTTTATCTCAGGATCTTCCTCCTGCAAACCTCAGCTCCCCAACCACTACAAAATCTATCTTTGCTTTACACTCCGGGTATTTTCCACTTTAATCAGCACTGACTTCCCCATAACACATGTTCATATGCTCCTGGGTGTTCTGGTCTATCAATGGCATCCAGAGGACAGTCTGGATGTGCCACTGGATGAAGCTGCAGCTCTCAGTGTAAGTTGGAGGCAGTGATGTGTCCATCTTAAGGGAACTGATGCACACCACAGCAAGGGAAACTCAGTTCTCCATGACACACTGAGAAAAGGCCTTTGTGCGGCCTGCTTTAAAACATCCCATACACCAGAGCCCTCATGCCCTTCTCAGAGAGCTGAACCCTTCCCAAAACAGACTTCAGCCTACACTTCCACATTCAGATGTTTTTCATTGCCCAGACACTCATTTTAGGCAAGCAGAGATTTGATTTATCTTTTGCTACAAATGTAAGGGAAGACCTTCCTTCAGGTGGGAAAGGTTGGGAATGCTGTGTAACACAGTGCTACAGCAGTTTGTATTATTGTCATTACAGCTTGATCCTATCTAGTCAGCCCATCTATTTGGCAGGGATATGGTTTTTTATTTGCACTAAATCAGAGGGAACGACGAGTGCTCTTTGCAGAGCTACCTAAAACTTCTTATAATTCAAAGGCTGCACTGTGGGAAGAGCGATGGGGGAGAGCAGGGACTGTGCTGCGAATGACAGGTGGCAGACTGTTGTTTGGTACCTACCAAATTACTCTGCTGCTCCCAGGGCTGCCTTGGCATTTCATTATCCCAACTCTCTCCTGGAAGGATGCGGACATAAATTCACACCTCATGTCCTGGTTTCCGTCAAACTGAGTAAGAGTGCAAATGCTGGCACCAACTGGGAATGCCAAGCAGGGCTTGGCATGCTAGAACAAACTCTCAGCTGTGGTCTCTGCCAGCTACCTGCATTTATCATTGTAATGGCCTGCCAGACAGGACTTGGCAAGCGGCGGAGGAGGGCGGGAGGAGGAGGGCCAGGCTCTGCACTGCCAAGCAATTCATTCCTGTAGCTCCTGCCATCACTGTACCAGCAGGGCAACCTTCATTTTATTTTATCTTTTAACCAATTACGTGTCACCCAAATCCCACCTGCAGCTTTCTCCAACACAAATGGCTATAAATCACAGTTCAGAGACCAAGAGGGTTTTGCAAGGCATTTGATTTCATAAAAAGGTCACTGTCTGTCTGAGGATTGCTGCAGTTCAAAAATGAACTGAATAACAACCTGCATTGGCAGACAGGGAAGGAACTGCTTCCATCGTCTGTTGCATGTTGTCAGATAATATTAGAACAATTAGGGAGGCCAACAATGGCAGGATCATTAGGATTCAGCTGAACCAAAGCACTGATAAAAATTCAGTAAAATATCTCCTCCTTTCAATTTTTGAAGAAAACATAATCAAATCAATAAAAAATAGAAAATTTATAGAAAATGAGCACACCAGAAACATTCAACATAACCTCCTTGAGCAGACAAACAGAATACATGCCTGTCATCACTGCAGCCTTTTCCAATCTGCCTGGGTATTCCAGAGCTTAACCCACAGCTTTGCTATTTCTCAGAGCATTACTCTCTGGTCTCAGAGCACTCAGCATGGTCTGCTCTCCAGGGAAAATGCTGTATTCTTGTTTTAAATCCATACACTGGATACATAGTGAACTCTGTATAGAATTTTATGTGAACCATATCACAGAGCAAACATTTAAGGGTGCTCAGAAATAATTTGACACTGATGCTGTTCTGGACACCCTTCGTGTCCATCCCTTCCTTGCAGGTGACACATCATGCCAGACAGCCCTGACAAACCAGCATCAAATTCTCTGAAAAGCTTCAGGTTAACTGCAGTGAGTACATGAGGCACAGGGAAGATGGCATTGTCCTGCTGGCCCAGACCATGGCATGTGACACACAGACATCCCTCTGTGACACACGGACATCCCTCTGACACAATTTCCCACTGTGGCTGCAATCCTGACGTGGCCCTTTCCTGGGCCTGGGGGGTCAGGGAGCTTATCAGGAAAGCAGCTCTTGTCTGCTGCCATTGAAACTTGCTGTCTTACCCACAGCAACCTCAAAGGAGTGCCTCTGCAGAAGGCTCTTTTGTTGTTGTTGTTTCTAATTCACTGCTCCAAAATATTTCTTGGCTGCATCCCAGGGCTGAAGCCTTATCTGCCCATCCCCCCGGCAGACACACAGCAGCTGCAGAGGCTTATCACAGTTGCCTGTCCACTGAGTTTACAAATTAACACCCTATCGAGGCTGCACGAGGGCTGATTAATCAGAGAGAGGCAGTCTGAGGGCCTTTATCACCGCACGCGGCTGCTGGGAGAGAAGTCACAAATCTCTCAGGAGGCCAGAGATGCCTTACAAATGAAAGAGCAGGAGGCCAGGGAGGAGGAGGGCCCAGTGGAAGGGGAAGCAGATATTTTAGAGATAGTGCTGGTGGAGGTAATGGAGCAGTGGGAAGGGGGGAGCAGCAGGCAAACGCCAGTACATTATGACAGCTAAAAAAAAAAGATAATTAACAGCCTATACCTCATGATTCTAGCTTTCCCTCCCCGGGCTATAATTTAGCCTATTGCTCCTTTGCTCCAGAGGACAATAAACATTTATTATGTTAAACACATAACTGTGCTGCACAAAAGCACCGTTCTTTCCCAGGTCCACTCCTTGCACAGCTGTGCAGCCCAGGAGGACGGGGCTGCTCGAGTGGGCTCCCCTTTCATGCAGGAGACTGCTCAGCTTGGACACAAAGCACATCCCTGGCTTCACCCGCAGCTGCAGCGTGCTGGATGTGTTCATTCTGAGCGAGAAGGCAAATCCCATGGGACTCAGAGCTCCTGGGTGGGAATGGGGCTACTGGCACACCAGCAGCTGACAAGCAGCGCTAGGATGGGCCCAGGCACTGCAGCTCCTGCAGAGATTGTGAGATTCAGGCAGGCTTCACCACCTGAGAGCTATCTCCTCTTTTTAATTCAGCAGCCTTGCTAAGAGGTTTACTGGGAAATTTTCATTCCCACCAGAATTATGTGTAGGAGAGATTCTTATTACAAGATGAATATTACAGTCATGTGAGCCATACCAGAGCAGCGCTGGCCCTGCCCCCTCTGAGCACCTCAGCTGCTGTAAGAGCACAGAGATTTAGGAGATTTGCCTCTGCTAGTGGACTGTGGCTCAGGGATTGCTCTCCTCAGCTTCAGTGCCTGCTGCAGCCCTCCAGTTCTGTGCTTGTGGCAGAACAATGCAAAACAATTATAAAAACCAAGGGGACTCACACTAAAAAGATTTAAAATCTAATACAACTTTAAAGGAAACCAATTTGGACATCTGTCTACATTTGTCAACATTAATTTCTAAATTTAAGTTTTCAAGTTTAATCTTTGAGACCAAGGCACACAGCTGGATTTTTCCTTTGAAGTGTAAAATGTGTGGAAGCTGAGATTCCCATGCAGCAACATGCCTCCAGAAGGAAAAATTTTAATAAAAATATTACCAACATGAAGACATTCATAAGCATACAGTGCAATCACCTCCTGCCCAGTGCTTTCTATTAACACACCAGTAAAGAATTTAACCGGAATTTATCCAAATAACTTCTGGATAAAAGTGCCATTCACTGCAGCTTTACCACCAACAGTGCTGGGTGTATGCATGATTTTGGGGAATGGCCATTCCCATTTCGCCCATGGAAATTGCAGAAATAGAGGGCTGCCACCTCCTAACTCAACATCTCCAGACTAGCTCTTTTCAGACAGCACCAGAAAGCAAAAATCAAACAAAAATGAATGATCATCTGCCTTCTCCTCCTCTCTTGATCCAATGAGGAAACTATTCCCCAAACCACCTGGATTATTGGTCTGTAAACCCTTGCAGATGCCCAGTTTTAACACTATCCATTAGGTTAATTAGAACTGGGCAAGGAGATGCTGAGTATGAGCCCAGGAAAGGAACGACAGCTTTTTTATTTGAGAGCTCCCTGCCAGGTTCTGTGAAGCAGACAGCTGCCCAAGGTCTCCTCGTGGCTCTCCTTCGCCAACAGACTCCAGATTAATTTGAGCTGGACTGGACCCCCTCTCATTATGCTCAGCACACCCTGGGTAATCAGATGGAGAAGCTACAGGGCTACACCACCTCCTGTCACCCCATCACGTAACAGCAACTCTATCCATGAAGGAAGCATCAAACATTCATTAGGTGAACAATACCAACGCAGTAATCCCCAAACATGGTGAAATTCTAGCAGCTGTCTCTCTGGTGTTTATTAGATTGACTCTTTTAACTTCATTATCAAGTCTGCCCATCAACCCTTCTCCCTCTGTCTCAGGTCTCTTGTTTCTACATTTTAGGGAAAAAAGTCTCCATTGGACTGGCTGTTCCCCACAGCTCTGCTCCCACTGCTGGACAACCTCACCCACCACAGGGCTACATATTTAAAGACCCAAAAGAAGGGATTAGGAACACCTCAGAAAAGGACAGCATATAAATTTCCCTACAAATGGAGGAAAAAATATGGAAGGAAGCCTATGGTTCACATCTGCAGAGCATCTGGCTTCCTATCCCTCACTCATTCAAGGGCAGTGAAGTGCACTCACCTATTTTCTACAGGAAAGGGTCACCAAGCTTTTCTCCTGTGCTATTCAGCAAGTCAAGAAAGAAGCTCTCATTGTTGTACCTTGATTTAATATGGCATTAACTGACCTCATCTTCTGTATAAGAAGGTGGTGAATGGGGCAGTCCCCCATTTGCAGCCAACATATAATCTGTCTTCTCCAATTAGATATGCTTTGCAACAAGTGTGGTGGATCCATTTATTTCCATACTGCAATAATGCAGATAAATCCAACTTTGGCTCCAGTCCCACTGCTTTCAAAGCTGGGGCTCTGCATTTCCAATTGCTGCCCTTTTTTTTTTTTTTTTTTGTTTCCCCTTTTTTCCCCCCCTTTCTGCTGCAAAATGTCACCAATTTACTTTAGCCTGGGGGCCCATTTCGAATTTTACCACCAATATACGAGAAATGCATTTTTCAAGCTGTTACCACTTAACTGTACTGATATCAGCCACTCAGGGGACACAATATTGTTTACACATCCTGCTCTATGGAATAGGCACGGATGCCAAAACTCTGCCTGGGTTGTGAAGGAGACGTTTACTCTCTGTTTTATGAGATTTCCTCGATTTGTGGCTGCCTCAATGGTCGTAAAAACAGCTGTAAATCAAAAGAGCACCACAAAATTGCAATAACAACTGTCGAACTCGGCTCTAAAAAGCATAACTCCCAGCACCAGAAGGTGGAAGGCTTTTCTCTGATATAATACCAGGTGTGGGGGAGCCTGATCAAGCCTGTGTGCAGCACTGTGTCTGCCCACAGCAGACACAAGCTCACCCAAACCCCTCTATTTTGGCTGCTCCCCTATCGCTCTGCCCCATGTAGCTCCTTCCAGCCCCTCTCCTCCTCTTCTCTGGAAAACAAGAGTCTTTTTCAAATGCCTGGAGGACGCTTATACAAATAACTGCTGCATGCACAGCCCTGTTGAAAGCATTAAAGCAGACAGAAAGTGAGCAGGGCTGTGCCCTGCACCGCGGCTGCTCTGCAGGACAGCGATGGCTTTAGCAGGTGACCTCAGCCTGTCACCCTGCTGCTGGCCTGCCCAAGAGAGCCCCAAGTCCTGCACAGCCTCCCAGCCCGGCTTTTAGGGAGTGGAGAGAAGGAGGAGAGGGCTGATGAGACATGAGTTATTAACGACCTTCTTCTGGGAGCTGATTCCAGCTAAAATGGTTCCAGAACAGGCAGCTCCATTTGAGCCTCCAGCGAGCACTGGCCAAGCAGCAGATGCATGAATTCAAAAGTTTCTGTTACTCTGTGCCACTGGCCATAGTCCAAACCAAAGAGAGAGTTTCACCCGTGGGTAAAACAGCCTTCCTGGATTTTTCCATGCTCCATTCCAGTTGCTTTCACAAACAATCTTCTCATCCTTGTCTCCAGAAATCCTAAAAGACTCTCAGTTCCTGCATCTCGCCGCCCCCTGCAATCTAAGATTGACCTGGCCAACAACAAACTCCCTTCAGCACCACAGCTCTGAGAAACCAGCGATGGCACCAAGAGCCACACTGCAAACCCTGGGCCAACAGAGTTACCCAGGCTCTTTGTGCCCTCTGTCCAAAGCACGAAAAGCTTTCCTGGCCTCACCAGCCAGGCCTTCCTTCTCTTTTTAAAACTTCCTCTTAAATCAAACTTCTTTCATGGCATTTAAATAACCCGACTTTCTCCATTACAGAAAGAGGTCTGTTTGTGAATAAGCCAAAGTATGTGAAGAAATGATGAGAGAAAGTCCATGGGAAGTCAGTTTAGCCAGTGCTCATCTCAGTTTCTCTATCGTCTGCAGCAGACTAAAATACACTCGCGTTCCAGTGTGTTACTGTATCTCTGTCTGGCCTGTGTTTTTCAGATGCGCATCCTAATTATGCTCTTCCAGCAAATGCCCTGTGGAGTGGGGCAGTAGAAGAGAAACTCTCTTTACAGTCACCACCATGCTGTGATCCATTCTGGAAAGGAACTCCCCCCTGCATTTAGAGGACAATTTAATTTCCATGGCCCACTTGATGCAAAGGGAAAAGGATCTATATTCTTTTGTTTGAACCCCACAAAGTGTCAGCCCTTCTTTCCCCATTCTTCTAGTAGATGTGTACATTCACATTCTTGAGAAAATTCCCAATAGATGGGAACAGTCTTTCACTTCCAATACATTATGCCTCACTGCTATAATCTTTTCCTTCTTGTACAATGCCTCTTGACTTTCCTTTGACTCTTTTCTTTGCAATTTTTTCTTTATGAATACAGAGAGACAAAACAAAAAAATGCCCCAAACCTAAATCAACAAAAAATGTAATTCAGAGCCTTTGCCAATGATGTTACTGGCAATTCCAGTTGAGAAACCATCAGTACAGACATGAACTGATCTGACATAGGGAACAGCTAGTTTTATTTCAAAAAGCTGTGTGTTCCCAATGTTCTGGGTACAAGAACTCTACAGGCCAGCTGAAGCTAATAGGTTGACTATGTGATCAGCTACACCCAAGCAACTCTTCCAAATTTATTCCTTTTGTACTACAGTGAGTATTTGGGTGGGGTTGCAAAAACTATTAAAGCAGTCAAATGCGTACCATGCCAACTGCTGACCACAAAACCAGGCCGTTTCCTCACGCACAAACTATAGGAAACATCTCCAGTAATTGGCTTTATCAGTAACCAGCTATTTCCAACAAAAACATGGCTCTGCTCCACTTGGAGTCTGGTGGTTCTCAAGAAGGATGGAAGGCTCTAAGTGTAGATGCATGACTTGCATGGGAAGATGGTGTAGCAGGACATGCCATCTAACAGCAGTTGCTTTGATGAGGCATAACTACAGGGCAATTACTAGGTTAATTTTCCATATATACCAGTACAATTCCACCCATAAAGTTTAATTTGCCTGCGGCGAGCGATAGATGTCTGTCTGTTTTGTGTTCTAAAACTCTCTGCTGTGTTTGCTCACGGACCCGGGAATGTGCAGAGCACCACTGGTCTGGCCTTGCTCTTCTCCCTTCATGTCTGAGGGGCAAATGCATTTTCAGTCACTGACTAATGCTTGCCATGCTCAGCCATCAGCTGGAGAGTTTCCAGCACACTCACAGACATGGCTTGCCTTGTTGTTGCCACAGGCACGGCCATGGCTCCGGGCAGGAAAGCTGTCCAGCTGGAGGAGGAACATCACTGGTGTCTGTTCAGCCACCACTTTGCACGGGAGATGCTTTTGGAAGGAACAGGACAGCAAGCTGTACTCAAACCTTCCCTGGCTGCCCATCTGCTCGACGGTCATCAACAACTCCATTCACTGTCAGGTCATTTACCCCCAGACCACTGCACCTCCAGGGCTCCTGTGCCCTGGTCCTGGCTCATCTCCCCTTGGATTCTTTGTGGCAGGACAGGCTGAAGCCACTGCCCCTTCCCTGCCTCTCTTCCAGAGCCCCACAACCACTAACAGCTCATTTCACTGGAGTTTATTCCTGCATTGGAAGCACAAACGGAGCATTGTAAGAAACCTTTGTGATTTTAGCCCAGACATGACTGTGCTTGCTTAGTAAGGAGATGAAAAGCTTACAGTGAAGAAAGAGGCAGAATAATCCTGCATGTTAATACACAGTGACTAACACTTTCCTGGTGACAATCTCCTTGTAGTCTCTGCAGAGGGATGTGTGTAATGATCCTCCAGAGACACTATCTTGAAAATGCACAAAAGGCTCCCATCAGACCTCAGCATCTCCCGATTAACTTAGCAAGAGCAGTGGAAGGGACATCAATTTTCTAGAAAGTGCATTCAGAAAAGCACTTGATCAAATGCTTCGCTCCGTGTATGTGCTTAATCTCCCTATAGCTGAAACCCTTTCCGAAACCAAAGCTTTGTTTATTCCTCCTGTGAAAAATAAAATGGTGGAAAGACCTCCAAAAAACCAAAAATGTAGACCTGAACAGACAACAGTTTAGAAAATTTCTGAATTTTTGTGGCTTTCAGCTTATCTGTGAAACAAATTGGAAGTGCTGACTCAGGCAAATTGGAGAAGGAAATCAATAGAAAATAAAGAAAAAATAGCCAGAATGGATAAGGGTATGTTATCACAAACAAAGCCTAGCTTAGTGCAAAGCAAATGTATGTCTCTACTGTTAAGTATAACCTTCCTGGGATTTTATTGTTTTTTTCCCTTTGCTCAAACAACACCAGATACACCTCGACGAATCTGGCATGCTGCAGCCAATCCATCAGCTTCTCTACATCGAGCAGACTGCAGAAAATGGAATTTTGCTTTCCCATTTGCCTCCCATTTGTCTGACTGCTGCTGCTCCCCACGATCACAGTTGTGAGCCCTTCCCCTGTGCCCTGGCTGGTGCAGCTCCTGCCCTGGGAGCAGATGGCTGATGGAGCAGGGGCTGCTGCTGCTGCCTGCGCACTCCAGCGCTCCCCATCAGAGCTTGTGTCCCCTGCCCAGCTCTGCCAGAGCACAAAGCAAACCGTGCAGCAGTTCCACACCCAGCGAGCCAAAGCCACTCTCTAAGCTCGTTTCAAATATCTACTCAACAAGGTATTTCTCAAAATAGGCACTTGTACGCACAAGGTAAATGAGAACAGCAAAAAATAATCTAAGGCACCTAAATACTTTGGATTTACAATTTTTCTCCCAAACATGTCTGTTGCAACTTCACCATTTTGGACATCACAATTTTGTGCAAGACCATAAGCACAGTTCTACCAGACTAAGCTCCCCTCTAGCACAACCAAGGAAATGTTTGGTTTTCTACATCCAGCCCAAAGCTTTCAGGTCCCAAGACTTACTGGTGTATGCAAGAAATGCAAAGAAGTCAATCCCTATGCCTCTACCTTAATCTCCAGACATGTAATTCCAGAGCCCCAAGTCCTCCTCCAGCAACAGGGAGCAGCCTGAAGCATGTTCTGAACTGAGTACTCACAAAGAACCACTGTGGGTTTTGTTGTCTTTATTATGAATACTTCAGGGCAATGACCACCTTTAATTTGTGCCTTCCATAACATCAAACATGATATTAAAACCTCAGAAATAGTTGTGCCTGTGCATGATATCCTGAAGGCTTTTTTTCTCTAAACCACTTCCAGCATGTACAGACAAAAGAAATAATGTCATCCTGCTTCCAACACTCCCAGCCATCAGAGGCAACATTAACCATAACTTTGCTTCTGTTCCTCACGAGCGTTTCAGTGCATTACAAATAAGCACCTTATTCAAAGCTCACTCCCCAATTTATTTCACTCCAAAAAAGGAGACAGATGGTAGAAGACAGAGGGTTTTACAGTAAGAGGGGTTGGATTTTTTTTCCTCTTCATTTGTTCCCTGTGCTGTTTCTTATCCTTGGGGACCTGGAGTTTCTTTTGATAGCACTGTGCTGCCTAATAAACACGCGTACAAGCACAGTCACAAGTATACATCTATCATCAAAGAGCCCTTCTTGTCTCCACTCCCCACAAAGTTGATTAATGATTACGTGTTTAACACATACATTATACATGGGAGGGGGAGACGAAGAGGGTAAATCCAAGCCCCTGTATACATTTACATATATTTACATACTCACATATAAAAAGCAGAGGAAAGCAAAAGAGGGCTATTCCCATTGGGACACAAATCCATTTTGGTAAACATACCTCCTAGCTCCCATTTTTCAAAATACAAAGGCAAAGGAAAGGCTTTACCTGGTCTAAGGAAGGAACTGAAGCTTGAGCAAGCAGCCTTGTTTGGTTCCTGCAGTTCAATCCCAACATGGAACTGATAACTGTGTGATCAGCAGTTGCATTACTTATGATTTGTAAATGGGATCTAACAGCTGCAACCCAGTTTGAGAGAAAGGAAAGGGGTTTAAGTTTTAAACTCTTAATTCATACAGCTAAAATCCCAGTTCATCTAGCAATAGATTAGGTAATTAATTCAATTAAATGGCACCTTTATGTACAAAGAAAAACCAGTCTGTCCTGTCAGATCAGTCAATACCTGGAGATACTGGGAGCATTAATGGACTCAACATGGGGTGACTACAGATCAACCACAAAGCCAGACCTTACCCTTAAACAGACGAAGAAATGTGGAAGGAGACAACATGGCAAAGTTCCTTCTGCATCCTTCCAGGCCCAGCCAACCCCTGGACCTGGATAGCTGCCCTTGTGAAATAAAGCTGCCTGAAGGCTGCTTTAATCATGCTGACTGCCAGTGGTCTCAAGCAATTGTTCCAGCAGCTGGGGGAGCAGTGCCATGGCAAAGCACTCCCCTGACAAAGTCCCTTCTGGCAGCTGGGACAAAGCTGGCACTGAAACTGCTATTGTGGCTCTCTGCTCCCCAAAGTGTCCCTGTGCAGAGTTAATCTCCCAGCCACCCGCTCTGCTGGCTCTCAGACATCTTTGCAAGGTTCAGATTCAATATGGGGCTCTTGTGGCACACCAGTGGCATTAACCTCTGCTGGACTGATCCAGCTTTCTGCTCACCCAGCTGCAGTCGCAGCACAAGAGCTGGTGGAGACAAGGCCAGAGCAGCAGCCACTGACAATGTTTCTAAAACATATTTGCCTTGTATCAATCCTGAAGAGTGGGAGGGATAAACTGAGGGATCAACTGGAAAAGAAAAGAAAACCTTCCTTACACAAGGCTGGTTACAGTCCTAAGGCTGTGGCAGCTGGCCAGACAGAAAACTCAGCTACTTAGATGGCACAAATCAGGAACTATATTTTTTTCACTTCTTTTTTACCTGTAACTTTTTGACTCTGAATCATGACCACTGACTCAATGACTTTACACTTTCTATTACAGTAAGGCTCAGGGCTGGCACTAACAGAGTCATTTTCTTTCACCTGCTCATCCCTCACTCCAAATATAAACATTTTATTTAGTTGTACAAGAGTGGAAGACATTTGTCTTGAGTTTTTCAAACAGGAAAATTCACAACTGTTCTGGAAGTCCCAGCTAAGACACTCCATTGAAATTCAGATAACTGCCAGCATTCATTGCCTCATCTGTATCCCTTCCTTTGCTCCCTGATTTCTCCAAGTCCTCACAGACCAGGTTCTTTAATACATTTCACCACATCACAAACTGAAGTGGATGCAGACAATTGCCACAAACACATCCTAACACAAATCTGCAGCAGCCACTGTATTCAGTTCTTTTGTGCTGAAATGAAGGAGTCCAGGGTGGAACTGGAGTCATAATGCATGGTAGCAAATCCTTCTGGTGCGCAAGGTCACCAAGTATGAACACCAGCCATAGGGCCAGGGCCTGCACCAGGCACACGTGCTTTCAAGGGCCCGTTTTATCACTGTCCCATAAACCTTTTAAATATACTTCTTTTGCATTGCTACTGCAGCATTTTGTGGTGGATATTTCGCATCTACCTGGGCAACAGCCAGGAGATCTAACCTTTATAACAGGGAAGTAATTAATGAAGAAATACAGCTTTATCAAAGCAGTCTTTGTTCACCTCCACTAGTACAAACATACACCTGATCTCATCCAGTGCTCATCTGTTTCCCCAAACCATTTTCACACAATGGAAAGAAAAGCATGGTAAAATATAAAAAATACTAAGCCATCCTTTCCCAGAGGGAGTGAGCCATATCTGGCTTGTCTGAGTTCATATCTAGGTGGCCTCTGAATCAGAGCCAGACTTCTGAAATGACAGGTAAGAATTTAGACACTTTTGATTCTGAGACAGGGAAAATGATCACATTAAAGGTGTCATGGCTCAAGCAAAATACCAGGTTCCTTCTGCCCCTCCTTGGCAGATGGAAATCAGAGTGCTGTGTTCCAAAGGCAGCAGCCATGACCATGGGTTATGGTATCAAACATGAGTTTTGTGACCTACGGCTGAACACACTGCCTGCTTCATTATCTTGCCTATGCATGGGGTTTGAAAAGCACCACAATAAAATCCACTTTTATCTTCCCTGCTTCTAGATTTCAAGTTCTTTTACTTCAAATTGACACTCACTCTGGAGACTGTTCAACAATGCATGGCTGAAGCCTCAAGACTCTGCTGTCTCCAGAGGCAAACCTCTTGCACAACTCTGGCAGCAGAAAAATTACTCCACTTGTAGACCCTGGGGACTCTGGGGTAGAAGAAACAACAAACCATGCATGAAAACACTGTGATCACTCTTTGCACCTTTTAAAGGAGGGAGAGAACACAGAACAAAACTGAAAAGCCAACAAGAGACTCACTGAACAGGGTGCAGGACAAGCAAAGGACCACAGCTACTAAACAGGTACCAGCACTCCTGCACCTGGCCTGAAGACAGGGTTACACCTCCAGCCCCCAAAAAATTACATTTTTCAATCAAAGAGATTTTGAACTATCTTAAGGCACAGATGTTATGAAAATACGAGGCATGAATCTAAGATCTCCAAACACTGTTTGAAACAAAGATTTTGCTCTCTAGAGTAACTTTAAGGAGCTCTGTTGTACCATCTTGCCAAAACATAAAAGCCATATAAAAGTGCAGGTGGGATAAGAGCCATCTTCATCCTGCTGTTGGGTTGGCAGCCAGAATAATGGCCCACAACAACTACACCTAAGATGTTTCAAGAGTGAAACAGCAGTGAAAAGCAGGCATGAAAGAGCAAAAGGGGTATGTCAAGTTGATGCACAAAAAAAATTGGGTTTATCAGATTCAGGGTTTGGGATTATTTTACATTGTCCACAGACAGAGGCTTGTGAGTTCACATTAAAGACAAACACAAGAAGTGATCCTTCCATGGTTTGGGATCTTGCCTTGGAGGGAGGATGTGGGTTAGCACAAGGTGACCAAGAGAAGTGTTGTCCAACCCTTCCCTGGTGCCTGAGCCACAGCTTTGGAGGGAATGCCAGCAAAGGCATGGGAACAACGTGGTGTGCTGCCAGTGTGGCTGCACCTCTGCTCTCTTCAGCCATGAGAACCCCAGAGATTGCTGCAGGGACCTTCCTCACTATACAGAGACAAACTGAACGCACAAAAACACAGGCAGGGAAATACAATAAGAGCCTCATGAGACAGGAGGGGCAGAAGTTCCCCTGCTGTTAGTGCCTTGGGTGGGCAGTGAATCCAGTGCTCTGCACCAGAATAAGTAAGAAACAGGGAGCATACAATGGAGCACTGCTGCTGAGATACCCATGGGACCAAGCAAGGTTTAAAGCTCACAGATTAGAGCACAGTACAACACAGTCAGCAAGGTACTCCAGTGCAGAAGTGACTCCAACCTTGACATTTTGACTTTGAAATTCCTGTAGAAATATAAGTTTCTCTACAGATACAGAAGCAGAGAAAAAAATGTCATAGCCATGTCTCAAAAAAACCCAATCTGCAGCACAGGATCCTTTTTTCCCCACCATGGTTGTACAGAACCTAGTGTGGTGAAATCCTGGTCTGCCACTCAGGCTTTCAGGTACAACTAGAAAGCAGAGAGTAATAAAAACACCCACCCTTGAAACAATAATCTTGAAAAAAAACATTGCCCTTGGTACTGCAGATACCCCTGTAATAATCTCCACCATAATATGAATATGTTACCATTGCACCAGGAAGTGGTGGAATATTTAGTGCTACTGTTATCGACCTGGGTTTAGTTTCATTAGCAGCCCAGAGCTGTGGTAATGAAGAACCCATTCAATTCTCTGTCTCTGCTAGTGGTACACTCCATGGGCTCATGGAAAGCACACATAAACCCTTTATCTCTGACAGGAATGGACACATGTGTGCATGTCCCAGATTTGCAAATTGCACTGCAGCGAATGCAGCCTTCATGTCACTCAACTGCACAGCTTAGAATTTTACATTTTAATTTTTTTGATGTCTGGGGAGATTAAAATGAGAACTGGCAGCATGTGCAAGGGATACTGCACTTTGAATGCCTTATCTATAGTGATTCAGGCTTCCCGGAGCTCCAGATGAAGCAGGTTTTTCACCATGGAAGAAACCACATTACATTGCTCCCTAGGAAGTGAAACAAAACAATAAAGGACGGTTAATCTCTTCTCTAATTCCGCTCTGTGGGACAACTCCTTCAGCAAGCAGCGCCTGGCTGTATCTACCTGGGAGGGGGTCATTTTACTCCGGCTTCCTCTTCTGCTTCCCCGTGTCCCTGGGAGCGCTCTGTCTCCCCGCTGCATCTTTCAATGGCTTTATCAGAGCTTGCACCAACTCAAGCGTGAGAAGTAGCTCTGGGCCCAGCGGGGAGAGGTGGGGGAGTGTGTCTGTGTGTGCCGCGGGGGGGTGGCGGGGAAGGCGAGGGAGGAAATGTTATTCTGTCCTTTGTCTTTTCAACAATTTCTTTTTAATGCAACTTGCAGAGCAGCATATAATTAGGGGTCTTGCAGAGCAGGCTTAAACTCAGGAGTAACCCTTCTAACGACCTCGGGAGCGGATAATCAGGTGCGCGGCTGCGGGGCGCAGCACGGCTCCCCACCCGCCGCGCCGCTCGGCCTCGTAATTAGAAGCCTCCACACTCCGCTGCATAAAGGCAGATTGCAAGGACAGCGTGAAGCCCTTGTTTGAAGCTGGGGGCACAAAGATTGCAGTGCCTCTGATGGATGGAGACAAAGACTCCGGTACTGGAACGCTTCCAGCAGCCTCCGAACGCTCGCTGCGTTTCTGATGGACATTTTCAGGATTTCTTGGAGCGGCGGGGTTTATTCTACCGCTCGCCGTCACCCCCCTCCCCTCGCCTCAGAATTCCTCCACAGCTCCCTAAGCCAGGGATGTGGATGTGCCACTGTTTGTGCACATGTCTCCAGAGATGCCTCCGTGGTTGTATGATGAGAAAAATGCATTGCCCCCTTTCCTCCAGCTATTTCTGTTAGTTCTCATTCCTGACCGGGAGAAACGTGGTGACACTTTAAAGATGCTCAGAACATGGGGCTCCATCCAACTCCCCCCAAGAAATTCCCAAGCTAGAATGGTGTTTTAGCTAAGTTCACACTGATTTGAAATTGTGGTAGCAAGTACTATGTTTAAGTTGTAGCTGATGTTAGCGTAATTCCCCTCAACACTCTTAGTATGAATAAAAAAAGCCCCTTCTTAAAATCACATCTCTTTGCTGATCACAACTTGCTTTTCTCTGTTTACATAACTTTAGGCAGAGGACTAAATGAAAATTGATATTGCAGTGTATCCTAGCTACAGGAAGGAAAGAGGAGGAGGAAGGAAAGGATGGAGAACAGAACCTTAGGTGAGAAGAATGTAAGAGAGTGAGGGGAACGTCAGTCTGTGTCATGTAGCCTGTTATAAAACAGTCACTGACTTCTATTTTATCCCTATTTTACCCTTTTTGCATCTTCTGAGCTGCTGCCATGGCTTGTTTGTGGGTTCCTCTGCGCCTGACCCTCCCCAGCAATGCTGCAGCTTCTTGTCCCACTGCAGCAGCAAAGCAAAGAGAGAAAACCAAACAGCTCAGGCAACCTGAACACAGCACAGCAACAGACTGACAAAAAGCAGCAAAGCCAAAAATGCTAGAATAACAAAACTGAGAAAAAAAAAATAACCCAACAGAGCCACTCAGAAACTGTGAATTGCCAGACAAGCTCCCTTGGAAAGAGCATAAGAGGCAGGTTCAGGGAAGAGCAATATCCAGAAGGCAACACAGTGCCAGTGGTTTTTCACCTCTATTTATAATGACAAGGTAACAGAGGCTGGAATAGAACAAAACATGGAAGATTTTCATAGGAAAAATCAGGACACTGTGCCAAGGATGGCTGCCCTCAACTCAAGCTATCCATGAACTCACATTTGTAGGCACTTAAAACCTAGCAAGATCATTAACAAGCTAACAAGAATCACCAGCGAAAGGAACATAACCTGGATTCACTAAAATGTTTCATTCTGAATGATTAAAGGGCAAAGGCAGCCAGACACTGAGTTGCCACAGCTAAAAAAAACTAACAAAAGATGCCGTGATGCATGCTACCCTACCTTTTGCATACCAGTACAAATGCTGCTACATCAAAGTGGTCTCCATCCTATTGCCAGTCTGCCTTGTGCTCTCCCCACTGCTCAAAAAGCACAGTAATTTCATAAATGCTACAACATCCTCCAGAAAACCAGACTGGAACAAACACTGTATAGCTCAGCTCAAGAATCTCCTTTGTCTTCTGCACAGACTCATTGAACCACTGAGCTCCATGAGCAGCCCACTTCTCTTTGGAAATCAGCAGTTTCAATGGAGCAAGGCAGCCTTAGAGTGTGGGATCTGCAAGGACATCTCCTGACTCGTGACTATTTCTCATTCACCAGGGTTTGAGGAGATACACCATGGGTAGTCCTGATTTGGCAGCTCATGCCAACCTTGAACTCTGCAGTGGTTCTGCTTTGGTTGGCAGCATACAGTGACAAACCTGTTTATGCCTTCCCTCTGAAATGATCCTACAAGCTTCAGATCCACTTTTATGCTGGTTGTATCACATATTTCAGCAAAGAGGAGCATGGTTTCATCACACGGCAGATCTGCTCTGCTTTTTCTGCAGCAAGACGTGTAGTGACCTGAACAAATCTTTACACCAGATCTTTCTGAGGAACTGATGATGAATACAAATTTGGGGAACTACAAAGAGGAAAGCTGCAGAGAGCTTTTGAACGTTTACAAGCTGATCCAGATCTGTGGCATTCAGAAACTACGTAAAACCACCTTCACTTCTTCCAACTTCCCATGCTACAAACAGTTTGCATAAAACACTTCATAGATCTTATATTTATTTAAGAAAGCACCTCTGCCAGCACCTTTCTTCCAGCCCAGTTCTGTTCCCAAGAGGACGTGCAGTAAATCCCATCAAAGCAGTGGGAGGGCCCGGCCTGGCCATGGAGTGTACAGCCCATTTTGGCACGGATGGAAGAAAGGCTCCTGCCATTGTGGAGGGGCAGGGGAGCAATCCTTGTCTCCTAATCCCTCTCTTTGGGGCTCCCAGCCTCCCAGAGGAGCAGGCCTGCCTGTGCTGCCAGCAGTGCAGCCATGCAGGCAGAGCTGGCACGGCTCCTGGTGACCTTGGAGATGTGGCGGAGCTGTACCAGATCAGACAAGGAGGAACAGAAAGGGAACAAGAGATTCCAGAGGGCTCTTCTGCCTCTGAATCTTGTTACTGTTGACTCCTTTACTGTGATTAACTCCTTGACATCCTCCTTCTGTGACAAGTGGGGGAGGACAGACTGAACTCTGTGATTAATTTATCAGTGAATTGCCTCCTTCCCTTTCAAACCTCGCCCCCACTGATGATCTTTATGATTTAGCAACACCTCATGAGGAGTTTACAGCCTGATACAGGTTTGGCAGTTGTCACTTCACCACTGAGAAACTCCATTTGGGACACTGTATGTTCCTTCAACAGACCTGGTGGTAATAGTTTGCAAGCTCCAGCCTACCCCACAAGCTCTGCATGAGGGAAAGAAATCCTCTCCTCCTGAACCTCTTGCTCAAATGACAGTAATTAGGGAATCTCATCACTCTAGACCTGGGGAGGGAGGGGATGTTCACGGTAATTGGAGACATTATATGAAGCCACACTGTGCTTATAAAAAAAAGAAGAGTAAAACCACACACAGAGGAAACCAGCCCCCTTCTCCCAACCTGGCTGGCATTTCCTGAATAAACTGCCTTTTTCCAGGCACATCGTGTGCTTCTTAATACTGGAGACTACTGGACGGACTCCTGCAGCCCGATTAAGTGTAATGCAGTGTAAAAAAATAGGAAGGAGGGGGGAAAACCCTTGGAAAGGCAATCGAAGTGAAAAATCTATCAACGGCACGGGGGCTCCAGTGGAGCCAGGAGTCCTGCTCTGAACATGCTCTGACTTCCCAGTCGTTTGCTCTGCCGGACACTCCGGGGACCCCAGCACAGCAAACTACAATTTCTAGTAAATATATCCCAGGGACACAATTAGTTTTTCAGCTGGGGGCATGATAAATTGGTCATGCATAATTCAAGGCCAGCACAGGCTGAGCATAAACTGCTCGGTGGCAGCTTCCAGCTCCCTGACAGGAGAATGCAAATGTGCTGCTGCCTGCACGTCCCTGCCCAAAGACCACTGCAGCCCTTCCTCCTGTGCATCTCTGGGTGATTCTAATCTCACAGCCATGTATCCATCACTGTCCAGTGGCCTTCTGGGACCCAGCACATTGTTATCACAACAAATACCACTCTCTGCTCGACCTACTCTGTTTTTTCCATAGGCGGACACAAGAGAATGGTTTTGGCACAGAAAGAGGCCGAGGGACTGTGTGGTCTATTGTCAGCATTAGATGGCCTGGGGCAAGTAATTTCCAATCTGCTTCAGTGTTCCCATCCACACAATGGAGATAATTCCAACCACGCAACTGCAGAGTTAGCGAGACACGCTCAGTTTGGAGCCTGATAAAGGTCTGGGAGATCCTCAGGATGTGCAGCCTCACAAACAACAGTGTCGAGTTCTCTGAGCTTATTTTAGGTGTCTAAATAAATACATCTGCCTGCTCAAACAGGAGCACAAGAGAACTCACTGCTTCACGGAAATGATATGTGAAGTGAAAACTCCAAACTTTTGAGGCCTTCAGAATGATGTCCTCAAGTTTCTCAGTGCATTCCAGTACACATTGGAAAATTCTGCTAGAAAAATCCTTACACATACATTCTCAGACACAGCCATGTAACTGAAGGCTGACAGACACGTTTCACCAGCTGCAGTTTTCCCATCTACCAAAATCACGAAACCCCTTCTCTGGATCCATTGCCATTTTCTGGCATTTTAAGTCCAGCTTGTGGAAAATATTCTAAAAAGCAGGGCTGAAATGGAATGAGGCATTAATGAAGAAAAATTTTGTTTAATTTTGGCTGTGTATCTGCAGATACAAAAGCCCTTTACTTTCATGGTCAGTTGCACATAACCCAAAGAGGCGAGTTTGATTTACCTAACAGTGAAAACAATCCAGGTATCTCTGTTTATTTTAACAGAAACACTCTTTGTGTTTTTTTCTGAGCATGACTGTCCTGCATAGAGCTGGATTTTCCTTGAATGAGACGAAATAAAATCCAAGCAGAGACACAGAAGGTAGAAATCCATGGAGCACAGGTATTAATCATGGTGAAGACTGAACATCCTTGTTAATATTCTGCCAGTACTCAAAGTAACCCTATTATTCAGTCCAGGAAAAAACCCAAACAGTAAGAGTAAGGATACTTTTTCTTCCAATTTATTTTTAAACAAGTACTTCTTATCCATGAAGTCAGGACCCTTTTGGCAGGATCACCACAGAGGAAATCTCAGTGCCCAGTTCACTGCAACCCTGCTCTGACAGGGCCAATGCCCTCTGTCAGACTCTTGTAACAGATGCCCTCCAAGCTCTTGTGGCCAAGCAACACGCCACCCTCTGACATCCTTTGTGGAGAAGGTAAGAAGGCTAATGCAGCTGAACATTTCACTCAGTCTTTCCCTTCCTAACTAAACCAGTGTGCACCTGTGTGCACATACACAGGTATATACCCAAAAGCTATCACAGAAGTAAGCAGGACAGACTAAATACTAAATTTCATTTTGGACTAGGTAAACTTAAGTAGTGCTTCAGAAATAAATCACATATCTAACTGAACTTCCAGAGTTTTGTATGATTCAGCAAGTCTGTCTTGTGTGGACATCTTAACCCCAGAAAGAGATCCTTCAATGACAAACCATTTATGAGGCTGCATTACAGGGACAAGGGTGAGGGTGCTCCTGAGGCTGAGACATTTGCAGGACTGAATCTGAAGACTGGATTTTGGTCCCAGAAGGTTTTTTAGTCACTAAGAATATGAAGCTCTGACAGTTTCTGATGTTTGCCAGCAGACTTTTGAGGAGCTGGTGAGTGCAACAATTTCACTAACAATTTCAAGCGATGCCAAACTAAATTCTGGGCTGGAGCATAAGCCATGACAGAGCAGGAGCTGAGGGTGAGCTGAAGGATCAAATCACTCACTCTTGGTAAGAATAACACTTCCTGCAAGACACCAAGCCCCTTCCTTTCCCAATTAAACAAAAAAATATACAAACCTTTTAAAATTTAAATAGTGTTTCAAAGGTCAGCTCTGTTCACATCAGCCCACAGGGATTACATAAAAAAAAACTCCACTATGAACAAAATTTTTTTTGCTTAGTGAAAACAGCAGGAACGAAATATTGCTAATGAGGATCGTTCTTTTTAAACACATAAAAATCTTCATCAAAATTTCCTGGCACACATGGCACAATAATTGTCGTCCCAGCTATAAGGGCTGTCCATCTCACAGCAGCTCAGAAACACAGAATGGTTTGGGTTGGAAGATGCTTGAAAGCCCATTTAGTTCCAAGCCTTTTGCCATGGGCAGGAACATCTTCCACTAGATCACACTGCTCAAAGCCCCATCCAGCCTGGCTTTGAACACACTTAATTCCACCTGTAGAAAAAATGTGTGCTCTCAGCTGCGCAAGGTAAAAACAGCAAGGAGAAAGCTTTGAGGTGCCACAGCAACACAACACTCCTCTGGGATAACCACTGCAGAAGAGTGTCCATAAATATGGTGATGCAGGGAGAAGCAATGCCTGTGTAGTCACCATCCTGCAGACAGAATTTTGCATTTCATTTACACAGCTCATATCTACAACTCACAGTAAGCGGAGCCTCCCAGGCATTTACAAGGCTAGAAAATTAAAACTGCAGCTTGGTCCGAAATACTAAAAAACCCTTGGTAGTTTCATGGAGCCAAGAGCCTCTGAGAGAGGCTGAACCAGCAATTCCTTCCTGAGCTTCCACTGGAAAAAGATTAGAAGAACATTACATATAATATACCCATATGCTTTGTTTTGCTTGCTTTTTGTTTTGCCTTTTAAGAAACTTCTCCTCCAGAATATTAAAAGTAACAAATTTTAAATTTTTTTTTTAACAAATACTAACCTCAGATCATTAGCCAACCTGGCAACAGACCAGAGAAAATTTATAGCCGACGTGCAACATCAGCTTTCATCCAGAAATGCTAATTTCAGTAAAATGAATAGTGTGTGGGCTTTTCATACTGCTTTGCATTTGGCTCCTCACAGCCCTGTTTAAAGCCTGGGAACCGGCCATATAGTTAAACTGCACAGATGTTCAACAATCTGTACTTGTGTTAATTACCCTAATGTGAGCAGAAACTCAACAGATCCCTGCTAATGAAGGAGAAAGTTTTCCAGTGTGACTACCGTATGTTTCATTGTCACTGTATTACCAAGCTTCTCCCCCTCCTTCCCCTGCCCCCCCAGCTCCCATTCTCTGCAGCTCCTTTGCATTCACATCACCCTCCTACCTCAGCATGCATGAATTGGACCAACTAATGTCTGTGTATTCGCAACATGGCAGACACCATTAGGCTGATCGGAGGTGCGGCTGCTGAATTTTAACAGGCACTTTTAAACAAGGTAAGAAAAACAGATTCATCACAAGCTCCCCCATTCTCTCATCCCCACCCATCTGCCATTCTCCTGCCCTTGCCACAGCTCAGGAACACTCACGAAGTGCAAACACACTTCCCCCTCCATAAAACACGGCGGGCGTAAAAAGCAACGCAAATAGATGTTGCTGGGCAATTACTGGGGGTGGGAGCCCAGAGCTGGGTGCATCTGGGAGGCCAGGCTAGCGAGGAGGAAGGCTGGCTCGGGAGGAGGAGGAAGGCTGGCAGCTCAGCACACTCTGTCTCAGTGAGCACAGGCAGCAGAAGAAGCCCGGCGGCTGCCCCTGCCAGAGAGGGAGAGCAGCAAGGAGAAAAGGAGAATGTTCATCTGCACACGGGAGGTAAGGCAGGGCTCCAAAGGGCACGATGGGAAGGGTAAGGCAACGCTCAAGTGATCAGTGCTGCCAGTAGCAATGAGCCAATGCTGCTGTGCAACTTAACCCAGCATTAAAACGCACTCGACCTCCGAAGCACTGCCTTTCCCACCGAGGTTCTCACTTCCTCTCGCAGCGTCTGTCTGCTCCGCTCCCTGCTGCCAATCATCACCTCCGGGCACCTCTCTCAAAGCAATCTGCTCGGCAAGCAGCAGGCAGAGGGGCTGGGCAAGGGCAGCTGCCTTGCCCCAGCAAGCCCCAGGTGACCTCTGAATGATAGCAGCCCCGGCCTGAGCCAGGGTTCACATCTCCCAGGTGCCAGCCCTTCACAGCCAGGACCAGCAAATTGTCTTACAATGACCCCCATGGGAACAAATGTACTCGCCGTGCTTGACTTGACTGGCAGGCTCCCACCACAGAGCAAGGGGGGCAGGCAGTCAGCTTTGCTCATTTATTAGATCCACGCTGCCAGGTCAGCCTCTGTGTTGCTCACTGCAAACTCGGAGATGGGGCAGCAGCTGCCATCCAGAGAGCTCAGCATGTTTCACCCACACTGTTCCACCCCTCTGCTCAGGTCTGGGCACTCGCTGCCAGCTCTCCACCCAACAAAGCTCGAGCTCTCTCTCATAAACCTTGTTCTCCGTGAATTGAGGAGACGGAGGAGAAATGGCACACAAAAAGGTGGGGAGGGGATCCAGCACAACCCAGAAAGAGGTGAAAATTATTTAGAGAGCACTTAGCTCTTTTCTCCTACCTCTTCATCATTAGCACTGGAAGCAACACAGCTGTCTAATGGCAACTTCAGACACCCATGGGCCAGCAAAGCGACATTTTCCACACTTAAATAACACTGAGCTGATTTAATTACTGCACTTAATAGTAACAAAAGATGTCTCAATTTAATCTTCAAATGGCCCTCCAAGATCAAAACACAGCTGGCTGGATAACAAGATGGCCTAGGCCAGCAAACAAGTAGGTCCAATTTGCTCAAGAGCTGCATCCACTCCTGGGTATGAAAGGCCAAGGAACACTTGTGTGCCGAACGAATCAAAGGAAGCAGCGCTCCCTCGCCCCCTCCCTCCCTCCTGTCCTCTGTCATCGAGGGGAAAAATAAAAAGGCAGCTGATTCACGGGCAGAGAAATGCAACACGATAAAAGAACAAATGATTATGTTTGGGAGAGAAAGGAAAGAGGTAAGAATCAAGATTTAACAGGTTTTGCTTTTATAATCCTTCAAGATGATTAGGAATGAATGAATCAGATTAAAATCACATGGAGACAAAGGGAAGTCTCTAACTCTTTTGTTTTTCTTTCCATACTGGACAGAAGGAGATGGCTCATTAAGGAAAGCCCTCAAGACACAGCTACAGTGAGGAACAACCAAGCTTCTTTTTTGGGTAAGAAAAGTAGGGGAAAATTAACCATTTATTTTTAATATTCTCTGATTGTCCACACTGGGCTGTGACTGTTACTTTTTGCAAACTGTTTCAAGAAATGCCCCTCTCTTGAGCAGCTTTCAATGCATACTCCTGCTGACACAAGGGTCAGGCCTCTCCAGGCACCTTCCAGAAATGTTCAAGCTTTTGCACATTCCATTACAGCTAAACAGAAAGGTTAGAGCCCATCTTTCTGCCACTGCAACATTCCTATGATCCTGAGTGGCAGGGAAGTCTGAATAAGCTCTCATCATATACCTGGGATGCAGCTTTCCAACACCCCCTTCCAGCTACTGAGAGCAACACCAGGGGCACACAGCTCACATTTTGGACCTAATTTCACTAGCATTAATTAAAAAGAAGTTTACTACAAACCAGGTTGTTGAGCTTTGTGGGGTTACTCTGGATGAACAAAAGTCTGTGGGATATTGCTGCTGAAAGCTCAAAAAGTTTTCTCTAGTAATTTTTCCCGAACTTTTTCTCTTGATGGAGAATTAGGATGAGGCAACTAAAGTGTAACAGTTTTCTTGGAGCCCTGGATCATGTTTCTGGGGAATATGGTTTCTTTGGGTTTTGGTTTTCATTAAATACAATTTATTTCATCAACAGCAGTTCTTAAGCAACAGATGATGTCACTGGCCACTGCACCATGAATGTGGAAGACTGGGGATATGGGGAAATTCCCTCTAACTCTGGTAACTCCCTCCTCCTCTCCTTGGACTGTGACATTACACAGGAAGATAATGTCCATGTTTACAACAATCACTGCTTTGCTCAAATACCCTGGCAAGGATGAGATGTCTGATCAGAGTCACTGAAGTAGGAAGGGCTGGGAGAGATCCTGTGGCTCCATCTCCTCCTCAACAGGGCTAAATCTATGTTCAATCAGGTTTTAAAGGGCCCAGGTTATCTGAGTCTGCATGCAAATTTCAGACTAATTCCCTCATTGTTTATTTAAGTACCTTTCTTTCCCAGTGACTTTGACCCTGGACAGCCTTGTATTTTCAAAACCCCATTATTTTGCAATAAACTGCTGAAGAAACACTCATTGCTTCAATTCACAACCTCCCTACAGATCTGTGTTCAAGCTCAGGGACCGAACCTTCAAACTTCAAACTCGCTGGGTTCAGACACCTGAATGGCAAGTACGAGCAAAATTTCTCATCTCTCTGCCCAATTGGTTTCATTTAAGCATGACTGAACCTCATCTTAAAGCCACTTTCCCAATCAGTTTAAGTTCTAGATCAGTAACAAGAGATCTCGGGGAGGCGCTGGCTGCTGAAGCTCGAGCAAGTGCGCGTTTCCAGTTTGCATGTTTGTTTAAGTAAGTGACAAAGATGGAGGGACAAAAAGCAATTCCCTTAACTAGAATTCACAAGTGCAACCAAGCAGAAAATCTCCCGCCTGCCCGAGAGGAGGGAGTCAGAGCTTCTCAAAGGCGGAGAGGCGGCTGCGCTCAGTGCCCGCACAAAGCGCCGAGCGCGGCATCCCGGCCCCGCTGCAGTCAGCAGCACAGTTCCCAGAGATTTCCTCGGGGCCAGGATGCTCAAACCTGTTCAGACAATTCACAAACCACCATTTCAAGGGCACACCTTCGCACGAGATTCCCAAGGGCCTTTTGAGTTTTGACTTAAATGCTCGGATTATTTTTACAATTCCGGTTATGGGTTCTTTGTTCGCAGGGAGTTAAGCAATACAAAGAACACAGCGAGAGAACAATGAAGGCATTACCATGCATGATTTGTCTTAAAAAAAATTCTTCTCCTTTTCATGAAGTTATAGATCCAATTTCAGTCTTTATTATCACTTTGCCATGTGAGAAAGTGGTTCTTAATTTTAATAAAGGAAGGGAGCTTCATATTTCAACAAGAGCTTAAATGCTTCCTGCAATACAGGAGGGGGAAAGCTCTTTTGCTAACAGTTACCGCAGGCCAGATTTTTGGAGGGAAAGGGAAATAATCTGCCTACACCAAGTAAATAAACCCTGTCTAGGACATACCTAACAGTGGGCAGTAGCCCAAAGACATCTTGTCCGATGAGATCATTTCTGCCCCCTCCATTTTAAGGGAAATTAAGAGCTTGCTCTGCCAAGCACATATTAACATCTCACTTATCACTAAACTCGGGGTCCAGGCAAGTACATATGCTACTGAAGTCTGTGGTGCACGACTGGACTGATAAAAATCTTTCCACCATGTTAACCCATCTGGAGAAAGAACCATATATGCAGCTTTCACTGAGATTACTGGATAATTATCTTCCTCAAATCTACTTTGCCCTTAGAAAGGAGTCTGCAGTATATCTAAGGAGGTTCTCATCTAAAACTTAAATTTCATGTGAAGAATTAAAAGTTTAACCCAATTCACAAAGTAAAGGCCCCAATTCACAAAGGCTTGTGTAGTTTACCTTTGAATAAATGCTACTAGTGGCCCACTGTTCCACTGCATGCTATCATGGCAATTTTAAATCGGAAATGCTAGTTGGGTTTGGCCAGCCAAATCTTCAGAGCTATTCCAGTTTGAAATCTACTATGGAAATTTCTTTCTCCCCAAACATGACCAATAGCCCTATTATATTACAGCCTTTCCCATCAGACCCCGTTTATGTTAGCACTGGAGCCATAATACCAAAATCTGTCTTTAAATATGGTCCTCACTGGTAAAAAGTAAATATAGCTTTGCAAAATTGTTTTAAAATTTTGTTCCATCTCTGTTCTGGCACAGGAAATGAAGCCAGTTGTAACCTCAGTACCAAGAATCTGGTTTAAACACAGCCCATGCTGGAAGTGAAATAAAAATTTGATGCAACACACATTCCTTAAATGATCTATGACACAACTTGGGCTGTGACCAAAAGACCTGACCTGGGCTGCCGCTACACGTTCATCCAAACAAACAGGACTGTGGGCAGTGCCAATACTCCCATTTTCCACTCGAGAACCTCAAGATGCACAGCCAGGTGAGGTTCCTTGCCCATCAAGGGCATGCTGGAGAGGAGCACACAGAATATGTGTGGGTGACCTGGCCACTGGGACACACCACCTGGGTGCTTCCCATACTGCATCAGCACAGAGGGGCAATACGGTATTTGTTGAATCTGTTATTCATTATTAATTCCGCACTCTGAATAAGGGGAAAAAAACCCTGAGAAACTGAGAGCCACGTATGGAACACAGTCCTACTGAGAGAGGACTAACAAGAAAGTCAGTAAGACTACTTCTAGCAAATCTCAAGCCAGAGCCAAATAGAGAAATGGAGTAAAAGCAGCAGCAACTAGCATTTTTATCTTCCGACTCACTTGCATACAACTCCCAGCAAAGGGACTGAGCTGTGATAAAAGGGGCTGCAAGATACCAAAGGGAGATATGATATGGTGGTTTAGGATTCTTTTCAGGCAGCTGAGTACGAGATCCCTGCCCCTTCTTCTCCTGGGGCCATTCATCTTCCCCAGGTGATGGGAAGCCAATCTCCCAGCAGGTGGGCCTGCTCTCGCAGACCTTAATGCTTAATTGCCACAAATCAATTCCAGCCTTGATGCTCAGGCTGCTGCCGCTGCCCCATCCCCGTTTCCAGCCCTTTCTCCTCACACTGATTGCAGCCTGGGATCCTCTCATGTTACTAAATCCACCTTTGGACACAGCACCCAGGAAAAGCAAAGCTCCAGACCCTGCTGGCTGTGGCCAGTGCCGTGAGCTGACCTTACACAAGAACAGCCTCCAAAATAAAATTCATCTCTGTGTCCCTGTGCATGTGTGCACACACACATGCCTTCTATTTTATTTTTTTGTTCGACTGGAATTAATCAGGAATGATAAACACTGTTTGTTTCCTGAAAGCAGCAGTGGGGGGATGAAATATGCCTCTTAAGCTTATCAGCTTCAGCGCCACTGAAGAGAAAGCTGGCTTCTAAGCCCAGGGATAATGGGCTGTCCTTTCAGGAAGGTATCAGAGGTCTCAGGAGAGGCAGACAGCACAATGGTGTGACCTTCAGCTAATAAAGCCCACCCTAGAGTCCAAAGAAGCTTGGGGAATATTGACAAAAGTTCATATTTACAACAGCCTGGACCCTTTCCAGATACCATTACCAGTCTAGAGAGCTGCAGCCTCTGTATGTACACTCACACAGGCTTTTATTCTGCCTCCTCCTTTCTTTCTTTGTTCCCATGCCGGCAAAAAAAAAAAAAAAAAAAAAAAAAATTAGACAGAAAATGGCAATTCTTCTGCTAACGAGGCTCCAGCAGCATCCTTCTTAAAGAAGAAAGTTATTTAAAATTTCACTTTCAACCTCAGCCCTACCCCTCTACTTGAAGGAAACTCAAGGCCTCTTGCAATGATTCTTGGTGCATCATCGTGCTCATCAGGAAGAAAGCATATGTGTTTTTGTGGAAAATCTGCTGATTTATTTATAATTCTTTAAACAAAAAGGCAGCCAACATATTGTAAAATGAGAATGTTGTAGGGTTTTTCTTCAAATAGGCACTGGCAATCAATGCAGCCCGTCAGAAATACACGCCCAAAGCATTTTCAGGCAGAAACTGATCCCCCCCAGTCTGCCTTGTGGTTGGCAAAATGACGTTCAGCCCATAACTAGAGTGCACAGGCATGACTGGAATACAAATAACAATAATATTTAAAAAATTGTTCATACAGTGAAAAAAGCCCATTTCAAAACATAAAAACTGTTTGAAGCTGGAGTTTCATTTTTCTGCCTCCTAAAATAGTTCCAAAACAAATATATTAAAAAAAAGGTTTGGAGGAAATCTGTTTTCAAGGGTAATTTCACTGAAATCAATATTAAATCTCAAAATATTTAATGGAAATAACATCTTCAGTGACAGAATTATTTTGACCACACTTTCCAGTCCAGCTACATGCCAGTCTGCCATTTTTATTTATCTGCCTCATAATTCATCTTTGCCATCCTGAAACTGATCCTGTTAGGGATCAAAAGGGATCCAAGAACTGGAACAGGTTAGAATTTACCCCAATAACATCTTCTAAAAGATGCCTCTGTATCGTGGTGGTCTCGTTTGCCATGCCAGTGTTTGACAGGCAGGAAGAGGGCTGAACAAACATCTATGAAGACCACACACTTCTCATTTTGCAGCTTTTTTCCCCCCAGTTAAGAACATGCTTCCACCAAGTGCTACATCAGCTACAAAGGCTCACAAGCAGTTTCCAATTTCCTAGAGTTATGGCCCAAGCAGGCATTTTATCCTTTCTCCTTAATCCCATCCAAGCATATTTGCTATCAGGAGAGTTCAGGTGATGGATTGCAGCCTGTCTGAATCCAAAGTAGTCAAATTAGCTATTAATGTTGTGCTTAATGTGCTCACACAAACAAGGTCATTGGTTGCATCGAGACTAATAGAAGATGACACACAGTGGGACTGCACAGCCCAGGGGACTGCAAACACGATGAAAAAGTCTTTGGTTTATTGCCACTACTTCAAAATCAAGCCTGATGGTGCAGACATGCTACCCATGCTCAGCATTCCAACTGGCATCCACTCACAGCACAAACCCAGGGAGGAGCACTCAGTCCTCCAGCACCTCAGACGGAGCTCTATTGGCTCAACTGCAGCCACATTTTGATCCCTGTCAAGATTAACCATCCTTCCTCCTGGCCCCCAAACACTGCTCCAAATTACATTCATCCTCCCTCTTGAGATGAGCTAACAAAATCCATCAGCAGCAAGCAGCACTGAACTCAGGAAGTGGTGTAATAAATCCAAAGGAAAACAGAAAGAGTTAATAGTGCCATCAAAAAGATGAAGCCTGGAAAAATACCAGCTAATTCACCTGTGGGGAAATACTCCTCAGGACAAGTAGGAGAAGTGAAAGCTCTTGGGTTCCTCCAGCAGGAACCTGGAGCCCACTAGGGCAAAATACCCATTACCAGCCCACCTGAGGGCACAGGGACACAGCGAAACACTTGGAATCAGTTTCAATTTCTCTAAGCACTGTTTCAAGGATGAGAGGTGACATCGGGCTGCCACCAGAGCCCTCTCTAAGGGCTTTTCATTGCCTAAACCCCTACACCAGCACTGTTTTAATAACTGTAACAGTGAGTTCCTATTGAGAAACTCCAAGAAACAACTATGTCTGGTAGTAATTTTATACCTGTTTTCCATGGCAGAACCCCCTGGCTCTCAGGAAACCATGGGATATTAAGTGTATCCCAGAGAAACAGGCAGGTCCAGGACACGTCTTCTGCTGCAGTGCATGGGCAACTGCTCTGAACTGCTGCCCTCTCTATTTCCAAACCACAAACACTCAGAAAATGCCTTGCTTTTAGGGTACAATTTTAATAATGAATATTGGAGTTATAAGGCTGAAAAAGCAAGCTCCATTCTGAGAGGGTGTAATAATCCCACCTGTGGCTGCTCCCAGCACGCCACTCTGCAGCCTACCTTGAAGCACAAAAATGGGAAGCATAAATGGCCTTCTTGTGGTGTTACATTATATTGCACAAGGCTTTGTCTTTCTTGAGTGAAGAGATGAAAGACAAAAAAAGAAAAAAAAATCAGGGCTTGAAACTGCAAAGAATTAAGCCTTAATATCAGCCAAGCTGGTGACTGGATCTCGGAAGCCTGCTTCCCTCTGAATTTCTCCTTGCTGCTGTGACGTGCTCACACTGAAAATTTTCCCCTGAGCAACTGCCTGACTAAAATACAGCACACCCTTACCATAAAGCCCTTTGTTAAAACATCTTTGCCATAAAGCTGCAAAACCTTGGCTCCCAAGTACATTAAATCGTTATAAACCTGCCTTCGTTTTAACCGTGCAGTATTTCAAAACACAAAGCGCTTCTTCTGAGAGACAGCACTTTAATGAGGAGAGGGGCAAAATATATAAACCAAACCTCATTATAGCATAATTTCCAGGAGACAAGCATGCTGTTATAAAAGGAATCCATGGCAATAGCATTTCACATAGCTTGAAGATTTAATACTTTTAAACAGCCACCGCTACTTTCAGCCTTTGGTGGTGTTTTGTTTTGAATGCAAGAGCAACAACCAAAATTATGGGTCCGCTGTCAGCTATGTATTTTATATTCTGTAAATTGTTGCAAATGGTGGATTCAACTCTAAGGCACGCTCAAAAAATGTAACAGAGTCAGTAAGAGACTCACTACAAGTTACTGTGTATATTCTTACTTTAAACTTCTGCATTCTTAAAGGTTGTTGCTTTAAACACCACCATACAGCATGGACAGGGTAAATTACCCAAACCACATCCAATCCATACTGGATTGAAAGTACTTATAATGATAGTTGGTTCATGTGTTAACAGTGAAGCCAAAGAAACCTATCACACGACAAGAAAAATCTGGAGTATTAACAGACAAATGAAAGTAATGGATATAACGCCATTTAATACCACCTGTCAGATAAATCAGGGTAACTGGCACATCAAAGGGACTGCAATTAGTTTCCAAAAATGAGAATACTCATTTTTCTTTAAATCTGAAACTTGATTGCTTTCTACAAAATGACAAGTGGATCAGCCTCCCCCAGCCAACGAGAAAAATGTTACTGGAGAAAACTGCTCTTCCTAAGAACAAATTATCTATCAAAGGAGCCTCCTGAATTACACTGGTCTACAAGACTTTTAAACTTAATATAATAAGAATTGCCATTATTGATTACAGTTCTTCCACATTAGTCTTCCAGTTGTAACTTCTGAAATGAAAGCTTAGCAATGATTAGGTATTTACTATAGTCAGTAGAGAAAAATAGTGAAGAAAAAGTTGACCTTAAAGGCCACCAAAGGAACAATGTACCTCTTTTTTCTTTTTCTTTTTTTTTGAGAGAAGGAAAATAAAACAAGCAAAAAACCCCAACCCCTGCCCCCCAAATAATCCCATCCCAAACCCAACAACAAGCAAGGGGAGATGCACTGCATGGCAGCTTTGACTTAAAGCACATGTAACACTGATTGATGGATACTGAAAGCAGAGACACCTGTGGAAAATTAAACCCAAGCAAGCACCAAAACTGGGACAGGTTTTTGTGTTTCTTTAGAAATCTACGCAAGAAGGATCAGAATTTCAGGCAATGATAATTCTAGCTACTATCACAGATCTGGGTCAACAGCAGGGTAAAAGTTGACCTGTAATTGATGCCTATAACCTGGTTAGGATAAGCATTTCCTCTTATCTCTCTGCTGCGGCTTATGACAAATGATATTCTGGACTGAAGGGTGCTTATGCTCCCTGATTACCAGCAGGTTCAACACTTACTACATGGCTACAGAGATGGAGTGGCACTTCTGACTGCAGCTCTCAGAAAGGCATCTGAACAGAACACAGCACACCAGCCCTTTTCCTAAATCCAACATCCACGATTTTGCCACTGAAGTCCTGTTTCCAAGGTACTTTTTACAATTTTTCCTGATGTGACTCTTGTTTCCAGGTTTAGAGCAAAAGGATAACAGATTCCTCCTTCACCGTCATCACTCTCTTGTAAATCACAAGAGATGTTTGCAGCTCTTACCAACTTCAGCACGGCAGCAGACAGCAGGCTGGACAAGTCTGAGGCAGCATGTCAGCACACAAATGATAACAGGATGTCTGGTGTTAAGGAACCCAGCCCAGCACGTGCCTTCCCTTAGCTCAACTTTAATATTTTTCTGCTTGGCTGTGCAACTAAACCTCGAGGAAGAAGACAGCTGCAAGCAACTGCCCATGCTACTTCTGTTTTACAATCTTCCCACTTCCTCCATTAACAGCTGAGGGTTTGGGGTGCTAGAAACAAGAAGACTTCTCACAAATGTGCAATGAGACCCTGAGCTAATGGGTTAGCTGACATGGAACTGTTAACAGTGAATTGGCTTGGAGACAGTGGGGGGAAAAAAAAAAGGGGAAAAAAAAAAGGGAGACAGAGTGATAGAGACAGAGACAGCAACCAATTCAGCTGCAAGAAATCAAGCTAAATCAGTCCCAAGTGCCCATGTTGGAGAGACTTGATCTCATACCTTGCTTGTTATCAAGGCACTCCTGATACGAGTCAGCTCCAGTTCCGTTGCGGTCTACAGACAAAACAAAAAGTTTCATTCATATCAAACATAAATATTAGAAACTTCTCAAATGGCAGCCCTCCTGGAGCAACACATTAGGTGCAAACAGCACTACTGCCTTTGGAGGCCACGCTGCTTGGCTGACAGAACCTGTGAGTGGTCACAGACAAGGCACAACAGACTCACACCAACCCACTGGGAGGAACTGAACTTATTTCAGTCCTGGGCAGGAGGTGCTCCCAGCCCTGCCCATCTGTCTCCACACTGCTGGTGCAAAGGGGAGGGTGCTCTGAGTTCCTTAAGCACATGGAGGATGGAATACTTGGAGTTAAATCCATCATTGCACTGTAGGCCCTATGAAAGCACTGGTTTGAACCAGCAGAACTCAAACTACATTCTGGAACAGACTTCTCTGTGGCTGGTGGTGCTGTGGTCCTTTTTGGGTTTTGGCTGCTACATCATATTAAAGTTAGCTGAAGATACAAGAACATGCTTTCCAAGTATTACTGTTCCACGGATGCAATGTTACTGTAGGTACAAGAACATGCTTTCCAAATATCACTGTTCCACGGATGCAATGTTACTGTAGGTACAAGAACGTGCTTTCCAAATATCACTGTTCCACGGATGCAATGTTACTGTAGGTGCCACTGGGGTTATCGGACCCAGCAGCAGTAGGGGAGCTGGTCTGTGCTGTGAAAATGGAGAGAAGCTAAGACTCTTGTGCACTTGTGTGCTCCACACAGAGAAGAAAACAGACAGCTCCCAAACACAAGTGTGGTCACACGTGGCCTCTCACATCCAGCATGGATGTCACCTAACAAAGCCCCTTATCTGCATTAGAGGTGCAGTTAGATCTCAGCACCTGTGTGTTAAAAGGGTTTCACCTGCAGGTTAGCAGAATGAGGTTACAAGGTGGTTTGGACCTTAAATGCAAACCAAAGAATTTTCCAGCACAGTTTCTGCTCCTGCTTTACAATTCAGTTCCACCACCAAAAATGCCTGGATGATCCTTGAAAACAAAAGTAATTTAAGTACATCTGTAACTCCAGGTAAATGAATGTTCTTTCAGCAGCTTACAGGCACCTTACACACCGTGTTACATATGAGGACTAAAGCCATTGAGCCTATGAGGTGTCTGCACAACCTCAGAAAGGGAGGTTTTCTACATCACACGTCTAAGAACATACCTGGTGCTAAAATCAGTCCTGAGCGTAACTACCAAACCATTGGATCAGGTCACCCATGGCACATGCTCCTACCATGGCAATCCCCAAAGGCACTGGAGACAGCTCCTCTGCTAGAACAGATCCATGAGCTAATTACCATTAATGAAGGAGCCACTCCACCAAGCTGAGCTATCCACCAGACTGTCCATAGCAGTATTTCAGCATCACCATCCAGGGAACCAGCACAACAACGAGTTAATTTCTTTCTAAACATGCTGTTTAGGGCCAGAAGTTTATAAATACTGTTCATAAGAGGAAAAAAAAGACACTAAGGAGAATCCTGCCACCCAGGCACCTACAAACAGCTGCATTTCTATACCTCCAACAAGCACTGGTTCCCGACTATGAGGGTTTGCTGGCACCGTGTGCCAAACACATTCCCCCATCAGCTGCCCCTCTTATCTTTGCTCAACCATCAACTTGTGATGGCTCCTTGAAGAGGAACAGATCCAGATCCCAGTTAAAAGGCTTCACATTCAGCAATAGTGTTTAATGAACAAAGAAGCAAAAATTGAAGTTGCCCCACTGTTTGTGTTGTGTAAATCGCAGATAATAGATCTCCCTAATCCTAATGAGGCCTTCCTATTAAAATCTTTATTAGCTTTCAGTTCTGCAGATTGCCCAAAGGCTCATCAGTTTCCCTATCTCTCAGTACCAAGATCTGCTTTAACTTTTACAAATAGCTCTAAGATATTTCTCAGCTTATCAGCATTGCCAAGCAGTCTGTCTTATCATTACTACTGCAGATAAAATAAATGAGCTCACGATGATATGAATAATGGCATTTTCTGTAGGCTGGTTTCCCATTACATTTTCAACAGATTGTAAACTTAAGCACAAAGGAGAGAAAAAATAAAAAAGAAGACCGTATGTGTGTGTGGGGGGGGGAAAGAGTGGCTTTTTTCCCTTCCCATTTACCTTCAGTGCCTTAGAGCACAGGCTGCGTTTTTTTAAGCTCACCTGATGAGAGCTAGTAATTAATTTTGAAAGGGAGCAGAAACACCTCAGCTCTGCTTCCTCCGAAGACCAAAACCCCAGTTACTTCTGGGATGTTTTTTCAGCTGCATTTATTGGAGAGAAGCAAGGGCTAAACCACGGCTCTGCCTAATGAAGCCATCTTCATTAGTTCTCTCCTTTTCCCTCGCAGCCTAGGAACACCAGTCAGATTGGGAATTGAAATCATGAAAAGCAACAGAACTGCGTTTGAATTAAAAGCCTAAGCTACAAAGGTCTCCGACGGCTGCTCGGGGCTGATTAGCAGGAGGCGCGCGTGGCTCCGCTGCGGCGCGGAGCGAATTTCGCAGCGCGCGGAAAAAGGCACAGCAAAAGGCAAAAAGCATCCGTGGGAGGAAGACGGGGGAGAGCCAGGAGCCCCACACGGCTGTGCCTGCCCGTGGCAGCCAGCACGGAGGTCACGGCTCTGGCAACCATTTTCTGCCTGGTGCCCGCAGCAAGCGCTACAGGGTTAAACGCTCCCCTGCTCCCCCCTGCACGCAAATTCCTCGCCCTGTCACTGTATCAAGGTTATCTATTATTGGCAGTGACAGGTGAAAATTAATCTCCTAATTATTTCTTGCTGCGTAATCTGCACTGAAGGAGTAACGTAAAAGGATTACAGTACACCCTCTACGGAAGGCTTTGCTAGAAAGCCAATCATCCAGGGAGATAGAGGGGATGTGGGAAAGAGATATTTATGACGGATTTCCAACCATTTTGAAGGCGGAATTTATAACCGACAGCTCTGGAGTGAGGATATTCTTGCAGGTATCTTAATAGCCTAAACACTTCTTATTGTTGATTCCTCCAGGAAAAAAAAGCCCTAAGATTTATATCCATTATTGTCCCTGATTCTCCTCTGGAATAGCAGTTACTGCAGGAACAGCATCCATGTACAGATGTTTTTTACCCCCCACAGAAACATTATGGCAAACAGTGTACCCAGACTGCTTCAACTCAATATTAAAAATCTTGCAGCTACCTTCCACAGCAATTTAACTGTAACACTTTTTCCATTAGAACAAAAGCTAGACTGAGTACTTGCAAAAATAAAAGCATTTTTAAAAAAAATCTCATTTTGTAAGCAAGCTAGAAATATCTTTGGTAACAACACAAACAGGCACCTTGAAATGCTGGCTTCATGTAAACTCCAGCTTTCCTCTTACCACCCACCAGAAAAGAAGGTTTATTTTTACAGCATTCAAGATCACACATTTATCTTTAACCCTTCCCATGCAGCCATATAAGGCACAAATGGGTGTTTGCAAGAACCTATTTGTCTATGTCCATGCCAACACTATCATTCTAAATGAAGTTTCCAAGAACAATCAATCACAGGTTGTGCTCAAAATTGCATTAGCTACCTTGAGAGATGCTGTCACTACCTGTGCCTCTGAGATGTTTAATGCAGGGGTCCCTGTCTGTGAAGCCCTAACAGGACAGGCAGCAAGGAAAATCAGCACTTGCAATCAAGTCCTGACACCAGTATCACTCACACTTATCTTCCATTTCCTTGATGGCAAAAGTGCAGAAACAGCTTCTACATGGTGCAGAAAAACCACTCATTCCTTTATGCAAACTTTCGGTGCTTAACTCCAGCACCATGTTCCTAATATTTGGAAAGCTCTGGACCAGGATCTCACAGCTGAGGACAGGTAAGTGACACAGGTGACAGTGCCCCGAGCTGGGGCAGGGTCTCACAGCTGAGGACAGGTAAGTGACACAGGTGACAGTGCCCCGAGCTGGGGCAGGGTCTCACAGCTCAGGACACGTAAGTGACACAGGTGACAGTGCCCCGAGCTGGGGCGGGATTCCATGGCTGAGGACAGGTAAGTGACACAGGTGACAGTGCCCCGAGCTGGGGCGGGATTCCATGGCTGAGGACAGGTAAGTGACACAGGTGACACAGGTGTCCCGAGCTGGGGCGGGATTCCATGGCTGAGGACAGGTAAGTGACACAGGTGACACAGGTGTCCCGAGCTGGGGCGGGATTCCATGGCTGAGGACAGGTAAGTGACACAGGTGACAGTGCCCCGAGCTGGGGCGGGATTCCATGGCTGAGGACAGGTAAGTGACACAGGTGACACAGGTGCCCCGAGCTGGGGCGGGATTCCATGGCTGAGGACAGGTAAGTGACACAGGTGACACAGGTGCCGCGAGCTGGGGCGGGATTCCATGGCTGAGGACAGGTGAGTGACACAGGTGACACAGGTGACACAGGTGTCCCGAGCTGGCGCAGCCCCCGCGGCCGGGGCGGCGCTGGGGGCGCACCTGGGCGCAGTGCACACCCGCGGCCACACGGTGGCGCAGCCGCGCTCCGAGCGCGCCCGGCCCCGCACCTGAACCCCCAAAAACCCCAAAATCACCCAAAACCTCCCAAAACCCCAAAACCCGGGCTGCGCCCACCTGGGACCCAGCCCCGGCACCGTCAGGGGTCACTGCGCCCCCACAACCCGACTGCCACAGGGAGCCGCCAAGCTGGAGCGCATTTGCCCCTCCAGGGACAGAAGCTGGCCGAGCCATCTGAAACGCTGCTAAAATCACCAGCACTGGGGGTTTTAAATGAGCAGCTCAAATCAGGCAAATTCCCCAGCAGTGACAGAGGTGCTAAGGCTGTTCACCTTTTCCTCTGTTGGTTTTAACACCTCTGGGCTAGGCTGAGGCTCCTGGAGGCTCCCTGAACTCCGAGCATCAACAGTGCTGGAGGGCAGGTGTGTGGAAATGGATTATTTACCTCCTGAAGGCAACTGCTACCAAAAGAGTAAGACTCTATTGAAGTAACTTTTAACAAGAGCTTCTCCTAGGTGATCCTCACGATATCACAAAGACTCTGAAAATACGCGTCCAGCTACCAGGTTTTGCTGAATCCACACATCACCTATATATATTTCTACATATTTCATTTTCATCAGCATGAAGGTAAGGCAATTTGAGTTTCCCCCATTAAGGCTAGCGATTTACTTCTCCTCAGGACCTATTTTCAATAGACAAACAGAAATAATTTAACAAAGCCTAGAACAGAACATAAGCCCTTAATGGTTTACCCTTGGTGTTAAGTAAATGAGGAAATTATTCACTGGCATCTCTCATTCTGCAGATGTTTCAATCTTAGAGTTACCTAATCTCTTACACAGTAGTTATGAGAACAAAAGAAATGTGTATAGAGGCAAAGTACTCACCTACTAACATATCAGTACTACTTCTAACAAGCCTGTTTCCCAGTAATATGTTTTCCTGATGGAAATCTGAAGAACAAATTTCTATCCATAGGCATTTTCCCCAAATGCTCCATCATCAACCTCATTATGCGATACAGAAATTCTCCCAAGGGATATTATGTAATGGCAATCCCTCCTTCCTCCCCCTAAGGAGTATATTTCTCATTACATCTCCTAGTAATTGATCAATCTAGGAAATAATTTCTGGTAAAACCATATGTTTCTTTACCTAGTTTAGAATTCCCATCTTTATTCAGAAGAATAAAAAAAAAACCAAAACAACAACTTCCAGGAGATCCTAAAATTTCTATTTCTGATGCTTGATGCCAATCTTTCCTCAAACATGTTATTAAGCAAGGAGTAACATTCATATACCTGCCTGACCTCAGATCTTACAAATTCATAAAGTCATTTAAATTAAGCATCTTACATTTCCTAACCTGATGATACAAATAATTTTATTTTAATGGATTTTAAAAAACTGTTTCATATTCCAGTGTATCCAGACACCATATACCATATTGTGGGTAATTCAACATAAGGATGCAGGGATTAAAGGAATAAAAAACAAAAAAAAAAAAAAAAAAAAAGAAAAGAAAGAAAATATTTAAGGCAGAAAATGACATAGACATCTGTGCTCTCCAAAAGTACCACACAGCACAGACCAGCCAGCTGAAGAATGCAGCCTTTTTCACAGCCACTTCTGTCAACATATCACCACCAAACATCCCACCAGGTTTTACTTTAGAAGCCACAACAGCAAACACTAATATTTATACCCCTTGTTCAAAGTTAACACTTCAACATGGCACATTCTTGAAAATCAGAGGAAAATAAGTATCAACTACTGCTAAATATCTGTAGTTTGTCACTGGAACTGGAGACATACTCCAATCCCTTTTTAAACTTTAAAATACCAGAGCTACGTGTGACAGTGCTATTTGATTTAGCCAGCCCAGGCCACAAGGTCCAGCAGATGACTGCATGTCCTGATAGAATAACACTGGGATATATTTTACTGCTTCGTTTGTTTATGAGAACAGACTGCCCCTCTCAGATAAACAAGGCTTAAGGTTTCACTCAGAATAGCCCACCTTCCAAACAAAATAAAATGTTTAAAAAAACCCCACTGTATACTGGTGAAAACTTGGTATCCAGCTAAATAAAATACTGCCTGCCTTGTCTTACAGCATAAATCTCCACTGGAAAGGAAAATCAGGCATCTCAAGCTGGTGCCTTTTGGCTTTAGCACAGGGCAGTTTTAGGGAACTGCTGTCAGCAAATGAGGAAATTCTTGAAGAGAGCATTAGGAGCCTGCCACTTGTGGGAAGTTAATGCCGTGTGTATAATTCAAGCAGCTCACCCTTGTAAGTCTGTATGCGGGGAAAATCGGATTTATACATAAACATAAACCTCTGAAGTAAATTCTGATCAGGGATGACCAAAGATTTAACTCTCTAGAAAGAAGAATGGTAAGACTCTGTTTTCCTGTAATACCTTGGCAGCCTTTTCCAGTTGAGCAAGGCTTTCTTTCAAGAATTGATAACGAAGTAAATAATTCCACTTTCTGCGGCCCAGGGGAGACCAGTTAAGGACGCTCTCCAAGACCCAAAGCAATCATTCAGAACAGTAACTTACATAACAAGAAATTATCTTTGTTACAAAATTAGGTTAAAAAGACCTCAGATACTGTAACGTTACAAAAAATCAGGACATGCCTTGAGAAGATTAGCTGCCAAGCAGCCTCCTGAGATAAATTCGCAACTTCAAGAAGATTTTACAAGCCTGGAAACCAGTTTAAATTCCAGAGAGAAACACAAGCCTTGGCCATTTTAAAAGGTCCTTCTTTCCTTCCCTCTGCCCTCACCTTATTCCCGAGCTCTTTCTCCGAACCATCTTTAGTTAACCAGTGACCTGGAAATCTTATTTCGCCTCCCCCTCCCCTTCTCAAATTTGTCACTTTAAACATACAAGGTTTAATTTCTTAATTGGATTAAATTTTTCATTCCGGCTGAGCAGAGGGGCCCCGCGGCAGGCGCGGGGAGGGGAGCGGAGCCCGGCAGCCCCGCACCCCGATCCAGCCCGGCCCGGAGCGGCGCCGATCCTCACGCCAAAACACACAGGGGGAAAACAAAAAAAAACAAAAAAAAAAAAAAAAAAAAAAAAAAAACAAACAAAAAAAACCAAATAAACCCAAAAACAAACAAACAAAAAAATCCACGACGACCATTTTCAGACTTGCGAGAAGAGGGGCTGCGGCCGCGCCGAAGGGGTTAAACCGCCGGGCACGGATTTTTTTTGAGTTTGTTACCGTTTTCAACAGCCAGAAATCCCAGACCAACACCGGCCTCATCCGGCAGCCGGCTACAGCGCCAGGCAGCCAGCAACACCGGGCAGAGCCAAGTCGCGATATTCCGCGATATTCCGCCCACGGGGACCCCCGAGACGCCCCGGGAGCGCGCAGCGGGACCGGCACGGCCACGGCCACCCGCGGGTGGAGCAGCGAGTCCGCCCGCTCACCCGCGCTGCCCGGAGCAGGCAGAGCTTCAATATTTATTATATTTATTATTCACCCTCCCCGCCAGGGTGGGAAGGGGGATGCGGTCGCACTGGAGGAATGTGCGAAACGGGGTGAAAAAAAAAAATAAAAGAAAAAAAAAGAAAAGGCAGCTCAGGAGCGCATCGCATCCAAGCAGCTTCGCGCTGCTGCGCCGCTTTCTTGTCTTGTGTTTTATTTAAACACACCCAGTTTCTCCCGCAAAAAAACCCTCCATAATTCCGCTCGGAGAGCTCCTCGGTTCGCCTCCGGGAATGGGCAGCGAGCGGCTCCTGCCCCTCCGCATCGCGATCCCCGCTCGGGAGAACGCGGAGCGAACCAGCCCGAGGAAGCCACCGGGAAAGCCGAACCGACCTCTCGGCTGCACCGAGAACGGCGCAAGAGGGAGAGAAGAAAAAGAGAAACACACAGAGACCGCACGCACGGAGCCACCAGCACACCGGCGGGAAGCACGGCGATTTCCTCCCCTCGGCTGACCGCAAAGCCGCCGGCTCCCCGGCTGGAAAACACTTCCCCCGCCGAGGAACGGGGCTCGGCGAGGGGACCAGCAGTCCCCGTGGTGGGGTGGGGGGTCCCCGGCCCGGAGGGCTCCCACCCTCCCTCCCTCCCTCCCTCCGCTACTCACCGCGCGGCGCGCAGAGCATGGCGAGCCCCGCCGGCCCGCCGGGCCCCCGCGGGATGATCCTCCGGGCGCGGCCGGGCGGGCGCGGCAAGGAGCGGAGCGGAGCCGCTCGGGGCCCCCCCGCAGCGGCACAACGCGGCTCCCGGCCCGGAGGTGCCCCGGGGGTCCCGCCGGCCCCCGCCGCCTCCTCCTCCCGCCGCGCTCCTCCGCCGCTCGCTCCTTCCCTGCGCTCTTCCCGGGGCTGCAGGCACAGCGTCTCCTCCTCGCGCTTTTTTCTTCTTTTTATTTTTTTCCCCCTTGGTTTTTGTTTTGGTTTTTTTTTTTCTCTCTCTCCCCCCGGTCGAACCCGGGGCTCAAAGTTTGCGCCCCCGCGCCCGCTAGGCTCCGGAGCCGCCGCGCAGACGGCGCTACGGGTCCATCACCCGCGGGGCCAAAAACACACGAAGGGGTGAAAAGCCCACAGACGCACCAAAAAAAGGCAAAAAAAAAAAAAAACCAAAAACAAAAACAAAAAGCAAGCGACCCAGGCGGCGGCTCCGGCCGGCATCCGTGGAAGGGAGCAGGGGAACGCTCAGCTCCGCAGGCAGCGCCAGCCCGGCCCCATCCAGGGGCTTCCCCCGGCGGCGGGTTGGTTTCTTTCTTTCTTTCTTTTGGTGGTTCACGCCTCGGTAGCCATTATTCCCAAGCACGGACGGGGAGGCACCGCGCCGAGCCCGCTCCGCTCCGCGGCGGCGGTGCCGCTCCCCGGGCGCTCCGCGGCGCGACTGCTCCGCGCGGCCGCGGCCGCCGCGCCCCGCCCCGCGCCCGCCCGCCCGCGCCGCGGGGCCAATCCGCCCGCGAGACGCGCGGCCCCGCGCCGCGCGCGCCCCGGCCCCGCCCCGCCGCGGGAGCGCGCGGGACCCGCCGTCGGGGCAGCGCCGCGGGAGCGCGCGGGCGGGGGACGCGGGAGGTGCGAGGGTGAGCCCGAGTCTAGCGCGGGCGCGGGAACGGCAGCGCCCGCTCCGTGCCCCGCGGCGGGCTGGGCGCGCACACGAGCACAGGTGTGCAGGGGCCGTGCGGACACGGCCCCATCCAGGTGCACGGGGTGTGTCTGCGTGGCAGGTGTGCGTGAGCCCCGTATGAGATCTGTGTGTGTGCGCTGTCCTTGTGTGCACTATAGGTGTGCACAGTCTGTGTCCGTGTGTGTACAGCGTGTGTCCATGTGTGTGCACAGTCTGTGTCCATGTATGCAGTCTGTGTCCATGTGCACAGTCTATGTCCGTGTGTGCACAGCCTGTGTCTGTGTGTGCACAGTGTGTGTCCATGTGCACAGTCTGTGTCCGTGTGTGCACAGCCTGTGTCTGTGTGTGCACAATGTGTGTTTGTGTGTACAGTGTGTGTCCGTGTGTGCAGTGTGTGTCCGTGTGTGCACAGTCTGTGTCCGTGTGTGCACAGCCTGTGTCCGTGTGTGTGCGTGGTCTGTGGCTCCGTGCAGTGCGTGTGCCATGTCTGTGTGCACGCCCGTGTGTATGTGTGTGCACACAGCTACTGTCTGGGTGTGAGCATGGTGTATGTGTGTATGTGTGTGTGCACACAGCGCTGTCTGGGTGTGAGCATGCCCATGTGTGTGCGAGGTTTCTGCCTGTGTGCACACAGTCAAAGGGCAGATGAAGCGTGTCAGTGCACTCTGAATGCCCTGGTGTGTGCACACTCCCTCCCCCCTACCAGCCTGTGGATGGGCTGAGGTCGGGCTCCTTTCCCTCGATTTTCCATGTTGGTTGCAGCCTCCTGTGTCCCTCAGATGCATTTGGACCCCCAGGGGATTTGGTTCCAGGCAGAGGGAGAAGAGAAAAAGCAAAGGAAATGTTTAATCGTGATTAACCTTCCCCATTGCAAAACAGTTGTTAGTAGGTATTTTTAAAATATAATTACTATTGCCGTGATTCACAGGTGCTTTAATAAATGGTTAATCAATGGCCACAGGGCCGGCAGTCGCGCTGCCTGACATGCCTGGTTAGCACCTGCTGCAGTGAACGTGATTCATGGGGACAGGGCCAGCCCCTGCCCTCCTCTCCCCGGGTGGGATGGGGGTGTCACACCCACGAGCCTCCAGCACAGCCCCTGCTCACTCAGCCTGCACCCCACAGCCTGTTCTGCACCCCAACACCCCGCTCTGCACTGCTGGCCCTCACCCAGCAGGATTTTGGGGTGTCCCCAAACGGCCCCAGCACTGCCACTGCCTCTGGGGTGGGGGAAAGGAGCTGCCTGAGCCTGGTCTTCATGTGGCCTGCAGAAATTATCAGAAAATCTTCAGGGAGAAAGGCAGTAAACATCTGTATACTATTAAATCCATTAGATGTGTTCATTATTTTATATTGATTGGTATATCACTACACAAAGTTAATATATTATGATTATTAGTATATTGTTAAATCATTAAATACGACAGCAGATGCAATAAATAATTTCCAGGGGATCTCAGCTGACATTTAGAAATTGATGGGTATGTTTTTCCCTTTGCATCCTGGCTGGCTGCAGGACTGCAGCGATGCTCTGGCTGCTCTGACTGATCTCATTCCCCGGCTTTCCTCTGCCAGTGAAGGCAGCAGAAAGAGCCTGCTCTGCCATGCCCAAGTTTGCATTTTAAAAGATGAAGCTGAATTAATACGAGCCCCAAAGAAACCTGTTGGACGAGGATATTCAAACCACTTGCGTGGAACAGGGAGCCACAAGAAGGATCCACACTGGAGGCTGCACCTCGGTGCTGCTCAGGGACGAGAACACCCTCTTGCAACACCAACAGGATTTTCATGTGAAAACACAAGGATGGAGCTGCCCTGGTGTCAGGAGAGCTGCCACCTGCCTCCTGCAGGTACCCACCCAGACTGGGGAGCATGAGCACCCCCAAACCCCCATCCCAGACTGCAGGTCATGGGGGGGTTGTGGATTTATGGCACAGCTCCTGACGAAGCAGCAGATGTTGGAGAGCATGCACATCTGTATCTTTACAGCAGGGGAGCTGGATGCCAATCAGGGTTAATTCGGGATAAATTTACAAGAGCTCACAGCATGACCCAAGGTACCTCTTTATTGGCCTACTACAGGCCTGCTAAATGCATTGGCCGACTACCACACATTAAAGCCACATGAGCTTGTATGTTCAGAATGTATTTCACAGGAAGACACAGGGATAGAAGAAGGAGGAGAGCCTGTGTCACAAATGACATCCAGATGTGAAAACACTGTAAATACAAACATCAAAAGGCTCACCCCTCCACATTCTGCAAAGACAACATCGGAGAAAGGACTTGCTGCATTTAAACAAATATTCCCGGCAAGGAAGCCAAGGAGCCTGCTGTCCCTGGTGCACAGCAAACCCCCATGGATCCGAGTGGGAATTAGCCATTTGTCAAGGCAAATATGCAGCAAATATTATGCCATCCTCTAGACAGTTCAACCTTGGATCAGGGGCAAGGAAACAGGATGGAAGGGAAGGTGTTTTGCTAAGAAGACCAGAAGTTTAAATCTAATAACTCAAATCTGAAAACTGCACTCCAGAAAGCTGTGATTATTTAGATAAAGTCTCCAGGGCTATGACATACTTCTTAGTAGAATTGATACCATTCAGGGACAGGACTTAAGCCTTGCCAGTTGCATGAAATAACTAAATAAACAGGTGCCTTTTAAAGCCTCATTATTTGCTGCAGTGAAGATAGACCTGGAGTGATAGCCTAGAAAATCTGGGATATCTGGTAAACCCTCAGTAACATTGTTTTAAGAAGATGTGGGGAATGAAAGACATTCCCTTGAAAGGGCTCTGAAGAGCTCCAAATCTCTGTTTGCATGGAGGAACTGGCAGTGAATCACCACCAGTGAAGGACAAGTGTTCCTGGAGCCAAGGACTCATCCCATCAGTCACCTGCCACATGTCCCTTTCCCTTCTTGCCTGCTTCTGACTGCAGTAGAACACAATGGAGAAAAGAGGTGGTTTGAAAAGCACAGAATTAACCTAAAGTAGCATCAATGGCAGGGCAAACCACTTAACACCCTTCCAGAAAGGCGGGGATTGGTGGCTAAGTGCACACAGGGTGCAACATCAGATGCTCATTTTGTGTTCTCGGTTCAGCCCTCGAATGTGCAAACCACGATGACAACATTGGGTGTTACTTGCTTGAACTCTCAGAGCACCACGGCCAGGCACGGGGCTGGGGCAATGTGAAAGCTGAGATGGGGTGTATTCTTGTTTTTGCAGCTTTTCAAGATGCTATCTGAGCACCAACACCTTACACACAGCATGAGCAGACCACACGAGGGACTCCACACCGAGCTGGTGCTGAGTGCTGGGGTGTGGGGCCAGCGTGATTGTTCTCAGGGATGAGATGAGATGAGATGAGATGAGATGAGATGAGATGAGATGAGATGAGATAGGCTGGGGCTATTGTTTTCACTCAGGCCTGACTCAAGGCTGCAGGACCACAGCCATCCACTCCACCAGCGTATCTGTCTCAAGTGGAGAGCTCTCCCTGGAGACAGGATCCATCAGACCAGACTGATGCTTGAAGAGAGCACGGAAGGCTCTCACCCCGAGACAGAGCACACTTCTTATTTTGGAGCTAAAAGCTTCAAGCAGTTTGATACAGGCAGTGCTGACAACAGACGGAGAAAGCACTTAACCATTGTGTTGCATAAAGATATCATGAGGAAATCAGGATTATACAGCAGAGAGAGTAGAAAAACACTCAGGAAGAGCTTGGATAAACTCCGGGCGAGATTCAATAACAGATGCTGCCTCCTCCTGCATTGTGTGTCCCCACCTGGGCTTCTGCTGGGAGGCAGCCGGAGAGGAGTTTTATTGAATCTGTTATTGAGCCTGCTCCCAGGCTGGGGCTCTGCTAGGTACCCTCACAGGGCCTACAGCACAAGTGAAGTTACACAGGAATTGCAGTGCAACTGTTAAAATGTGCTCTGATTGCCTCAAAGCCGGTGTGTGAGGGGATGTGGTGGGGCTGAGGAGTACCAGGGCTGTGAAGACAGTGCTGGGACAGGACTGCAGCTCTCCATCCATCCATCCATCCATCCATCCATCCATCCATCCATCCATCCATCCATCCATCCATCCACCCCAGAGCCTGCTGGTGACACACAGCTCCGCTCCCAGGCCCAACAACACTCCAGAACCATTTAGCCATTGGAGGATCACATTACATGCAAAATCTATAGCTGCTCAAGAGCTTAATTTTGACATACAGTTTTCACTTGCTGAACAGAAAAGGGAGGGGAAGTCTGAAACTGTCTAAACAAAAGAATGTTTTTTTCCACTGCACTTTCAAATGTTCATAAACTGAACAGAATACATTTAGAGACGGCCCTTCGCCTCGGGGCATCCAAGGCTATGGCTCCAATTAAAGAGAACAAGGATACAGGAGGTGGTACCTCCAGTCTGATTGCTCTCGCCTGGGGCAGCTAAGCCTCATGAATAAACACTGTTGACTCTAACTCTCAACAAAACAATTACACGTTTGTTTTTAGAATACATTTTCTTAGCCTTTCCACTTGCAATTTTTGCTACTATAAACTAGCCAGGACAAGAATAAATACCTTTGTGATTCTCTAAACATCCTTGTAATTGCAGTGCTTCACTCATGAATGTGCATTTCGACATCAGAAAAGATCCTGAGCGATAAGACGAAATGTTTCTTTGAAGTAACCTTGCAGAATTAGATGCAAAATATTTACAGCTAATTATTATTACAAGAACTCCTGTACACACACTGCCAGCCACAGGAGTGAAAACCTTATGTGCAAATCCAGTTACCTTTGAAGAACAAAACCACAAGGAGACGGGTGAGACTTGTATTTTTCTGGGCTCTTGCCACTGGGTTCCCCATCTCCCCATGGATCTGCCAGCCCTCCCTCCTGGCAAACATCCCCAAGGGATGCTCCTGAGACACTGGGGGTGCTTCCACACCTCCAAAGTGCTGGCTCAGCTGCCTCCTGGATGGAAATGAAAGGAGCGGCAGGATTTCTACTGCTGGGAGAGCCTGAACAGAACAGGCAGTGGATGAGTTGTCCTTGGAGACCCAACACAGCTGTTATAGCAGCTAGGACAAACCTGGAGTTTCACAAGGATAGAAGAAGACAGCTTCAGCCAGCCCTTGCTTGGCTCAGGTTATTTGTAAAGATGGGTGCAGAAGTAAAGCAGAGGATTTCCTGCTGAGGACAGTGATGGAAGGGGAATAATTATTTACTCAACTTTTAAAGGATTTTTTCCAGAAAGCCAACCTATTGCTGCAAAGGAACAGCCAACCACCGACCACCATTTCAAAATGGCAAGCTTCAAACTGCTTAGAATAAAGATTTTGGCCAATAAATAACACTTTTGTTTTTTTCCTTAGAAATGCCTCCAAACTGGATTATTATCCTCCTTCTCACTGTTAGTGTCAGGATGAGAGAACACGGAATGGGAAAGAAAGGGAGAGCCTGCTACCCTGTGGATTTGGGAGCAACTCAAGCTACCCTTGACAATGCTTGTTCCACGTTCCAAGGCAGACTACAAGAGATGTTGCCTGCTCCTATATGTTATTTATACATTGTGTTAAGCAACAATGTGCAAATGAGCTGGAGTACAACACGTCAGACACAGCAAGATGTTGCAGAGCAGCAGAACACAGGGAAGCGACTCTCCCTATGGGGCCCTGGATCCTAGGAGTGTTTATACTCCATTGGATAATTGGGAGCACAGCCAGCTCATCCTAAAATATACAGCATGAGTATGGTTAGGCATCGCATCTGTAACATATACAACTTTAGATGTCAAAGCATCTTTGTTTGAAGTCAACAGCAATAAAAACTACATTTGTACGAGAGCTTAGCATGTGGGAATACATATTGCTAAACCAGGATGTTAACACATGGCCCTCCTTAGCTGGCTGCTGCCAAAAGTATGCCTTTCAAAACTGGGATCAGCATGCCAATAATCTGAGGATATTTTAGAACTTGGAGACATCTACAGTTATCATCCTGTATTGGAGAAAACTCTTTTTTGGGCACATTTACCTTTGGCAGAAACTGGCATAACTCCCTTTACTTGGAAAGATTTGGGTACTTAGCATATATGGACATGTTATGTGTAAAAAACACAGAAGGATTTCTCTATCCTGTTTCATTCTGTAGAAACTTTGCTCAGTCACTTAGTGTCAAATTATTCACTTGTGTAAGTGAAACTTTCAAATGTACACAAAGTTTCAAATTAATACAAACGTACCTTTCAAAGTTGCTATCTTGCTATTATTTCATTAAGGCAGACTGAAATTACACTAGAACTCTGTTAAGCTTATGGGATTTCTATGAATTTCCTTTCTGTATATTAAACTTTAAACAAATATTATGATTGTATTCCAAAGGCTTGAATGGGCTGATGATTTTGAAAGTGCTACTTTGGCATCATTGTACAGCTCCATTCTTTCATGTATGTTTTGTTGTAACACAAAGAAGCTCTATTTATGAAAAGCCAGTCTTAAATCTATAGTTTGTGAAGCCATAATTTGTGGTTGCAATTGTGGTTAATTTAACAAAGCAAGCCTTTTGGTTCACAGTGCACCATACTTACTATTTTTCATAAACTATCAGAGCAAAAAAAACCCCCTTCAACATGTCAGATATATGATGATCCAGCAATGTTGCAATTTTCCAACTCCTATTTTGTGGTATACCATATTATATGCACAGGAATGCTACATAATTTATTCTGGAGCACAGCCCTGTAATTATTGCTGGCAAACTACTAATTACATACCGCCATCAAATCTAACCATTTTCCCAATAAAAAACCCCTACTTTCGTGTGGAATACAGCAAATCCAGCCCTGAGTGTACGCATGTTTTTATTTTAACACGCATGCCATATGGTATTGATCCTCCACTCACATACACTTCACCTAAAATATCTGTACTGACTCCGGGATTCTGCAGGCTTTGTGCTGTGGCACGATGCCATGCACCAGTAAAGGTCTCAGCTCTGGTTCTGCACCAGCATCTTCCCTCTCCTGAAGGCCAAGCCTCTCAGCTCACACCATTTCTGGCCTGGTCTAAGTCAGATTCAGGCCCTGCTACAAAATGAGGGTCTAGATCTTGAGTTCCCCAAACTCCAGGATTGGGGTGTTTGGAATTTTAGCACCAGTTCATCTTTAAAGCCACAATGTGGCTCTGCTTGTGGGTTCCCCCCATGAGTACAGTGGTTAGCCCTGTCAGCTGGCCACAAATCTGCCCTCTGCATCCCAAGGAGCTCCATGAGCTGTGGCACATTTCAATTGCAGAACTGCACAGCTTTGAGATGCTTCTGGGGAAGAAAAGGAGAGGAAGAGGGAGGACGCAACAAAATTCCCCAAAGACACTGCCCTACATACACTGACATTTCCAGAAATTGGCCAGCCTGCAGAAGCCCCAGTGCTGCCGTGCAGCACGGGCTCAGAAGCAGCAGGGACATATTGAAATTTGGATTTCAGTGTTTCTGCTTGAGGCTGTCCAGCGCACTCAGGGGGCTCAGGGCACGGCTGTCCCGTGCCCAGCCTGCTGTGAGCTGCCAGGACAGATGGGGAGAGCGGTGCTGCAGCTCCCCAGGCCAGCCCAGGGCGAGGTGGGAGCTGCCTGCAGCGCTGCAGGGAGCCAATTAGGGATGTGAGGCTCCGGGCTGCTCTGCTGCCCGCAGCATCTGCCCGAGCAGCCGCGGGGCTCCTGCACGCACAGCCGGCAGCGGCATCACTGCAGGGGTGTGCCCAGGCCAGCACGGCTCGGGGCACATGGAGCCTGGCTGCAGGAGCTGCCCTGCCCCAGCAGCATCACTGTAGCGATGTGCAGAGGCCAGCACAGCTCAGCACAGCTCAGGGCACATGGAGCCATGCCTGCAGGAGCTGCTCTGCCCCAGCAGCATCACTGCAGGGGTGTGCCCAGGCCAGCACAGCTTGGGGCACATGGAGCCTGGCTGCAGGAGCTGCTCTGCCCCAGCAGCATCACTGCAGGGGTGTGCCCAGGCCAGCACAGCTTGGGGCACATGGAGCCTGGCTGCAGGAGCTGCTCTGCCCCAGCAGCATCACTGCAGGGGTGTGCCCAGGCCAGCACAGCTTGGGGCAGATGGACCCATGCCTGCAGGAGCTGCCCTGCCCCAGCAGCATCACCTGCAGGGCATCCCCAAAGCTCTGCGCAGCCAAGGGAAGGAGGAGAAGCCTAACTAACATCAGTTTCTACTGCATTATTTTAATTCATTCACAGATCCCCCTCTCAGCTTGGGCGGCTACTCTGTCCCCCAAAATTAATTCCCTGGACTCTATCCTCCTGAGGAGTGCATTTCTGACTCGGCAATCAAAACATGTGTGAGACTTGCTCCCTTTTAAAAGCATGACAAACGGCATAGGTATGTGAGACAATTTTCTTAATCTTTCTCCATTTTCTCCTATTTCCAAACTGCAGTCAGAGCTGGCTGCGGAGCAAACCCCCTCTCTCACTTGTCTGAAGGTCTGGAGCACTGCAAGGAGCTTGTTGCACACTTTGATGATAATGTGTGAAATGAAGCAGCCAGGGGCTGCTTGTGAAGGATGTCAGAAAAATCCCACTGGAGCACGGTAACCCCAGCGCCGCCGTGGCAGCACAGGGCACGGGCTGCCAGCACAGGGCTGCAAAGAGCTGCAAAAAGCTGCAAAATCTGGCCCAGTGTTGGTAAAACATGGACTATTTGCTTAAGTTTCTGGCATTTGCTCCGCAGTATCCTTAGCAGCTTTAACAAGAATAAAGCGTGCTTTGCATGCCAAGAAAGTTGGCTGCTCTTAGTCATGGCCTTGGTCAAACACAAGGAGTTGCTTGACAAGAAAGAACTGCCACTAAAAACATTAAAAAATGCTCACAGAACTTGCAGCTTGCAAGCTTAGTGTTGCACCTGAAGCCTGAAGGTCTTTGGGAACTACCCTCAACATTCACCTCAGCAGTTCCCAGGCACCAACACTCCCTTTCCTCTTTATAACTCTGCTCTTATTTATTTCACAGCTACAGAAACGGTCTGTTAAAAAAAAAAATAGAAAAAAAGTGACAGGTATAAGACTCAGCTCATATGGATAACTCTGGAAAAAGAGATTTTCTTCCCTGAGACTACTTTCAGGTTTGCTGCTATCAGCCGAGGATTAGTCAGCTAACATGGCATCTCTGTTGACATACATTTTCTCCCCACAGCTAAGACAGCTTAACTACTTTATGCTCCAGAATATTGCAATGGTTAACCAGATATTTTCCAAAAAAATAAAAGCATCTCCTACTTATTAAATTGTAATTCTGCTTTTAGTATTGAACTGGAATCCACAGACAAAGAAATAAGCACTTTAACACCCTTTTGCCTCTAAAATATGCTCAATTGAAAAGCTTGAAATATGGTTAAATAAATAAATGAACTGAAGAAGTCGTTTGGCCATTTTCACAAGAACACAGAATCCATTTAAAATCTTGCATAAGTTTTCTTCTTCAGCACATTCACATTACAAGGATTAAACAGAAAGGGAAACTTACAGCTTTAGACACACTTTGTGTCTCAATACCAACTGCAGCACCAGCTTCTCTGTAAGGATTATCAAGGCTACAGCCCCATGCAGCTGTCAGTCCCTGGGGCTGTAATTCAGCTATCCTGCTCTCACTCTATCCATCACATTTACACAAATCCCCAAGGTGGACTGCCTTCTAAATGTCTTTACCTTGTGCATTATCCTGGGGCTTAACAATCCAATATTGGTGCAGCCAAGGATAATTACTCTCCATTGATGATAAAACACCCTGAATCCTGTCAGGCATGGCAATTTGCATCTTACAGTGCTGAGGATCAATAGATACAACAAAAGAGTGAAACCTGATTAGATACTGCTGCCTCTCAATGGAAAGGGAAGAGCTGATTGTTTTGCAGGGTTGAAGTCCTGGTTAAAAGGGAAACAGAGGTCTCCCATTACAACACAGTCCCCAAGCCTGCTGTTCACCTAGAAACAGCTGCAGGGGGTTTGAGACTCCAGGAGAAAGCAGCTGAATGAACAACCAGGTCTTACAGACTGCTGGTAAAAAAGGAGAGTTATTTACTTGGGCCAGCGTGGCTCATGCAGCATCACTGTAACCCAAGGGAATACAGAGGGTGTGGATTGTCTGGAGCTCCAGGAGGTTCTACCTTCCCCTGGTTTTATAGATTCACAGCACAAAGAGGACAAGTAGCTTGTTCACACACTGCTTCAATAACGAGCCTGGAAACTGGCCACTGGCTCTGCCAATGGAGATTCTTCTCTTTCTGAGGAATCCTCTAGGAGTGTGGGCTCAGCCAAGAGCTCCTGCCCTGCCGAGGCAACAGAACTGTCATATATATTTAAAATAAGGGATTGCAGGATTTTCCAACCACAATTAACCAGGTAAGCAGATGCATGAAGGTGGAGGTGGAATAAAAAATTATCCCAACAGTCTTCAGTCTTCTGGCACTAATCTAACACTGAATCTGATCGAAGATAAGAAGCGTGGTGGGTGAACTTCGGTTCCCACATTTAATCTAGAGAAACATCACAAGCTTCCTCCTCTTCAAGTCTTTATTTGGAGGCCAGCAACACATTGACAGAAACCCATGGTTTGGCTGACAGCGCTGCTGGGCTGCAGGCAGAGAATGCATTCCCATTTGGACGTGATTCTCCACCACTGACACTCCCTGGGCTCAGCTGTGCCCATCTCCCACAGCCTGCCCAGATTAGTGATACCAAAGCTCAGCACCAACAGCTCCCAGAAAGGATGTAGCTAACTGGGTAAAATCTGGGTTTTTATTTGGTTTCTGGTGGCAGAGTCACATTAAACAGGGACTGCATGTCTCCATGTTCTTGCTCAATTGGAAGAAATGCAGAGATTTCTTCCATGGAAATTAGTCAGCAAAGGAAAAGCTGAATTTGGGAGATTCCCAACCATGTGAAGGATAATGTTTTAAAAAAGGCCTCAAAATGCGCAGAAAATTAAACAATCAAGAAAGGAGCTGGGCACATCTTTTCAGAATGTGTGCTCTGAGGCTGATGAAGGGCTCAAAGCAAGAGAGAAGGAAAACAGAGAAAAAGAGAAAAACTCTTCAGAAACCAGCTGGGAATAGTCTGTTCCTATCAAAACACGTTGCTGACACAGACCTGTCACGGAGCCAACATCTGCTCCCAGCTCTCAGAGTCAGTCCAGGCAGGCTGAGTGTCTCTTGCACAGGAACACCAGGAGTTGACTTGGCACGACGGACGTAAATGAGAGGAGCTTCTGAAAGCACCAGTGAGCAAAACGGGAAGGAAACTTGTTCCTTTGATGAGAAACCTTTTTAGTTTGACCTACAGGCAAACTTGCAGATTTTTTTCCTGCAGAAAGGCATCTCTTCCAACATGGGAAATGAGAAAAAAAGCCTGATTCTGGACATCTGACACATATGGTAGCGTCTGCTAAAGCCAACGGGGGGTTGCATATGGCAAGCCTGCAAACCTGAGGCTCATTAACATTATGGCATTGGATTATCACTATTTTATGGTCATAAGGATCTGTCTCTTTCATCCTGATGCCTGCTGAGTGATAGTGGATTCAGATGCCCCGTATTAACCCCTAAGAGTAAATACAGTATTGGTGAGATGTACCAAGCCCACATCTAAAATCCTTTGTCTCCACTTGTGCAGTGGAGTAGAAACATGCATTCCCAGCCTCATCTCCTTCTGAAACCTATCCCAACCTTAAAGGCTTTCACCCCCCCTGCCTTCTTCAACCTCCAGCATTTTTGGGGTACTGGAGAAGATTGCAAACAGTCTGAGACAGCATCAGTGTAGAACAGATGGCAGCTATCCCACCTAGGGCGAGACACCACGCACCATCCGTTGGATTCTCACATGAGCATCCAGCTCCTGGCACTGCTGAGCCTCTGCAGCAGCACTCGGAGCCTCTCCTGCCTCGTGGGAACCCATCTCTCCTCATGGGGAAAGGGACGTTGTGATGGCTTCCCATCTGTCAGTGCAAACTGAAATGCAACTTTGTACAGGGCTCTCCACTCTGCACTCAGCCATGGCAGATTTAGAGCTTGAAATGGGAAATTGGAGTGGAGCTGCTGAGTCATGGGAACAGGGGGCCTCTATTGCCAGCAGTTTCTCCCCACGGAAAACCTCTAATCCTCTCTGATGCACCTGGGTGCTATTGATTCCTCAGGATTCCTGCACACTCACACAGCCTCTGACTGTCAGAGGTGCATTGATTTGTTCAGCAGTGGAGAACAGAATGGATATAATGGAGGTGATTTTTAAGGTGATGATTGCTATGGGTGGGTGAAAATAAAAGCATATTAAATAAGCAGCCATTAGAGCTTAAAACTGAGCAGCCTGCTCCTGCCCTTTGAAAGGAGGATGATAACACTGCCACATGCTCCAAGAACAGGTGAGCAGGAGCCTAATGAATTCACAGGGTGTAATAATCCTGGTGGAAACTGGCTCAAAATGCCCTTGTGGTGATAATGCATCCTCTTGCATCACAGTGCACTCAAGGACATCGTCCTCATCTGAGGAATGTTATGTATGGTGGAAGAAAACAGGAGAACATAAATGTAGGAACCTTACATACAGCCACAACCAAGTCCCAAATGAGAACATCCTGTAGAATACAACGATGCTGAACCCTTGAAAACAAATGTAAACCTGTGGGTCAGTTTGCCAGGAAAGTTTCTGGTGATCCTTAACTGCTCCTTGCAATTGGAAGGGAGAGGAAAAGGGTCAGCTAAAGACCTATTTCCTTGTCATTTCATCACATCACTCTTCATATAAGCACCCTGCTGACCAGCCTTCTCCCAGAACTTCTCAGCGATTAGCACCATGCTGCTTCTTACAGTGAATTCGAACAAGAGTAGCACAAAGCTATCAGCAGGGACTTCAGTGATCAGAAACTGCTCAGCCAATTTTCACTATCATTTTTTCAATGTCAAACAAATGCCTATTGTCACCAGGCCTGCTCCTGTGGCATGTTGAGAGCTTCTGCAAATTGCAGAGCCCCCTGTCTCTGATTTTAAATCCCTGAAATGTTAGCTCCCACCTTATGACTAACAGATGAGCAAAGGACAGGGAGCCAGGAGCTGCTGGTGGTAATTCTGGCTATTGATGCACAGCACAATATCCTGGGTACCCCGCCCCTGCCTCAACCTTCCCTGCCTGCACCACAGGGATGGAAAATATCAGTATCTGCCACAAGGCAAAGGGAAGACAAGTTTTTTTAAGTTACAAAGTGCTAATTACTAATTTGGATTACAGGTCTTGGAATCAGAAGCAGCAGAACCTTGTGAGCTGCTGTTGCACCACAGACAACAGGCCTGCAACAGAGACCTCCCCATAATCTGAGCTTGTGAGATCCCCATCAGCTGTGATGGGAATGTTGCACATTGGTGGGATGTCATCATTCAGCCAAAGGACTCTGGTGGAAGGGGAAAGAGAAGGAGCAGGCAGGCTGTGAAGTGTATAACCCTGATTTAATGCCATTAATGCAATTTGATAATCAGCAGAGGTATTATAGGCCTTACAGGAAAACAAGAGAAAGAGAAATGGATTTAAGCAAATAAAGGATATGTTTTAGAGCTTCCTCCAGCCTGCAGATTTCTTTTCAACAGCACATATATAGCATTTTTTCCTACAGCAGCCACTGTAGGGGCCAGGGCATTGTATAACAAGAAGAATGGTCAGACACAATTTTAATGTGTCTAGTAAGGCAGAGTGCAATACTTACATATATCAGAACAAGCAATGTGCCAAAGTGCCTGATGATAAGGAAGAAATGTGTCCTCGATCAAGAAAAACCAGTTTAATGTGCACACTGGGAGCAGAGTATTACACAGATACAGCTTTCTCCTGGCCATGTGAATTTAAGGAACCCCTGCTGGTAACTGAGATTCCTTGCAGACAATCAGACCAGAAGCAAAATGTTATAAATTCTTAAGGTACTGTATGACGTGAGATACAGCCTCACATTTTATACAAAACCAAGAAGGGGAAGATAGCATGTAAGCATCTGAACTCCCATACAACAAATGCCATTTCAAGCATCATTTATTATGCTGCCTTTCACAGACTTTTACAATCCTCAATATGGTTAGCAATTTCAGCTGACTCGTAAAGCGGTTTTAAAATTCATCACTGAAAAGAATGTTTATCTCTGTGTTTCCTCCAGTTCAGGAGTAAAATTAGACTCCTAAAACCTGGGGATGGTGTGTCTTTAATTTTGTTTAGAACAGAAAATAACTGTGATATGAAAGGTTTAATGAGGTTAGAAATCTAAAAGGAAATGGAGTGGGAATAGATTATCAAGAGAAATAAAGCCAACCGCTGGAGAGTACACTAATATTAAATATTAGGTTTCTAAACCAAATATATATAATCCATTTAGGGACTTAATGGTGGTTCTCAGAAGCACATTTATCTACAGCTTATGGTTCAACAACCAATATTATAACTCCATTTGTCATTGTTAGGCGAGGGGGATGGATGCCAGGGAGGCGAGGGTCAGCACGCCAGGCGGAGCTGGGGACACGCCTGGGGGAAGAGCTCACCTGCACACTGCTGAGGACCTGTCCTGGAAACACCTTACAAAAACACTCCCACTTTCCTCAGGAAGAACAAAGGCAACACGTTCAAGCAGGGATTTGTCTTAAATTAGGCTTTATACCCATTTTTCATTTAGAAAGATACTTACACGAGTGCCTAACTAAATGTGGGATTACGCACTTGATTAAAATTAGCGACATGCTTAAACTACTTGATGAATTGGGTCATTAGATACCTAAGTCAATACGAGATAAGGAGCTCTGAAAATCAAGACAAATTGAAAACTCAAAAATGGATTTTGGTTCTTAGCTTTTTACACCTATACTAATGAATTTACAGTACAGGGAAAAGATTTAACTAAACCCTGCTGGTATCAACACCCAAAATGAAATCCCTGCTTAGGAAACACCTGATGCCTTTCTGGCTCTGCTGGGACTCCTGGCTAGGGAGGTGACCAGCTGTGGGACAGCTCTGCCCAAGCAGCTGCAGAAAAAAACTTCCACCATTAAGAATAAGAGATTTAGGAGATGGAGTATTTAGGGAAAAAAATAGAGAAAGATGCATGAGTTGTCACGCTTCCAGTTTAGAAAAGGCCACAAGAGCCCAGTGTAGAGACAGCAGCTACCTGGCAACATGGAGGGAGAGCTGCTGCAATTCCTGATCACTTTAACCCCTCTGTGCCACCACGAGCACAGGGTGAGGTTTATAGGCAGAGGTAAATTTTTTTGTTGTACTAAATACTTGGACAGAACACACAGCCTCTGCAGTGGCCTTTTTGTGAGGGCCCTGTGCCAGAACTCTCGTCCTTCTGCCTCAGTTCCATCTGCTGGCCAAACCCCAGGCACCCTCTGCCCCATCCACATCCTGCCTTGCTCTATCCCATCAAAGAAGAAGGAGGCTGGTGCTCCATTTTACACTTGGGATCACTGTGTTATTTTGGTTATTCTTTGTGTTTCCCCTGTCTTTTCCTTTCTGAAAGGATGCCTGCTGTCAGGGACCCACCACTTCCAAGTGAGCGCTCTGCCTGCCAGCTCCAGCTTCTGGATGCAGCCAGCAGCTCTCTGAGGACTCCCAGACAAGCTTCCTTTCTCTTTTCACAGGACAGGAGGGAAGCTGAGCTGGGAGGATGACACAGTAGGAAACAGAAGTGTGCTCCTTTCTCTTGAAAGGCTCCAAATCTGCTCCCTCTCCAGCCCCAAAGCACTTCTTGTGCCAATTCTTGGTCGACTGAAATCTTGAAATGTCACCAAGAACTGGAGAAAGCCAAAGGAAAACACTTGTTTGAAGTGGTCAAAACGAAGTAAAACATACTCCACTACAAACAACACTTGGCTAATTCCAGCCTGAATGCTTTTTGCTATCAGTGAAATTCTGAGGAAACAGGGACTTCAGGCAGCACCATATGTTGGCTATCACTCTGCTCAGGCTGGGTATTAGTGGGTTTTTACTAGTAACACCATCAATAACAGCAACTGAATTAGCTGTAAGAGTCAGAAATCCATCTTTTGAGTGGTATGACCAAATTCTTTCACATAATTTGCCTGACTGACAGAAAAATATGTTGCTAGTGTCAAACAAGTCTGGAAACTTAAAATGTTTTTAATTCTGCAAAAAAATAATGCAGAGCTTCTTGACTCTGGAGAGCTTCAAATCAAGACCTCATTTCAGAAAAGTGCTAATTCTGATGTTTGAGCTGAAATCACTTTTGCTGAATGAAACCTGCAAACCTCTCTTTACAGCAAACACAAGGAAGCAGCTTTCCCACATTGACATGTCATTAAATCGTGGAATTCACTGCCACAGGATGTTGCAGAGGCCAAAAATATAAATGAGTTCAAAAAGAGATTGGACAAATTCACGGGGGAGAGGTCCAGCAGTGGCAATTAAACACAATGGTCGGGATACGACCTCTGGCTCGGGAAGTTCCTCAAGTGCCGATGGCCAGACGAGACTGGGGCAAGGTTCAATCTGCACAATCCTGCACCTCCCTCCCTCCCTCCCTCCCTCCCTCCCCTGCACACCACTGATGGGATTGCTGTGCTAGACAAACCGTCCCCACGTGGAGATTCCTCTGATCCCCACAACATTTGCTCTAAAATTTGATGCAAAGCGCGGAATTTGGTCACGTGCGGAACGCTGCCATTTTTTATTTTCCCAAATTCTTCACAGGTTTTCCACAGTTCTCAATAAAAGACAAGCTCTACTAATCATTTCAGCGACAAAATATCTCACACTTCTTGCCATCCCACTTCAAAAAGAAGATCCAAATAAGATATTAAACTGAATAAATTGTTTATTCCTGTGGGTATCGTGCAGCTGCTCTATTACCGTGATCAAATTCTGGTGAAACAGCTGAACATATTCAGCAGAGTTTTTTTGACTCTCATTCCTCTAAGTAATTTAAACAATGCTGTGTCCAAATGTCTTGCAAAAGTAGAATTATTATGGCATTTTATGCAGGAGGAGTTTGCTTCAATAGGGTACAGATGAACAGGGACATAATTCTGAGGTCTAGAGCTCCTTCTCTGACTTATATTCACAGTGCAATTCTTAAGTCTTATGATTGTTGTTGTTTTTCTTGAAGCCCATCTCTAAGTGTAATTCTGTGGGAATCTTGGTGTTCAATGAAACAGAAAATGATAAATTTCTAGTACTGTGAAGCTTAAAAATGTGATCTAAATGCATTCCCTCATCACCCAAAGGCTGGGGTAAGGCAGAGAAAAAGACCTTATTTAAAAACCAAGACACCCCTGTTTAAAAACAAAACATATTCTGAGAAACATGATTTTTGAGGAAGTGACTGAAATCTATTTATCAGACTCAACCGAGCCCCACATAGCAAGCACCCAGATGTAACTTAAATTTCATATTCTGTGAAGCCCCAAATGGCACAAGTTCCTAATCACATTCTTCAGTCTCATATCTCAGTTACAAAGCACAGCCCAGATTTTGAATTAATCTGTATAAGTTTGCTGCAAGACATAATGAAAACGTCATGATTCAAAAATCATTGGCTAACAGTTAGCCAAAGCCACCTAATTAATTACATAGCCTAATTCACAATAACATCCTATCTATGTACAAATTTCCACTGTTTTAAAAAACAATTTTGCTAATGCATGGCAAAACTTAGCTCAGTTGTTTCAAATTCAATTTGATTTAAGCCTAGGCAAATTTAAATTAAGGTCAAGATAAATCTATTTAATCCTGGTTTAAAAGGGAAGAAGAAAGTCCATGTTGAGTTTTGCACAGTTTAAGCTCAATGATTTAAGTCATGTCCTTAGTTAGAGACTGGTACAACTGTGAATACAAGCAGTGCCTAAGTCAGAATGTATTTTACTTCTTAGCACTTCTAAAAGCAATTCTGCTGTACAAAGATGGTCCAAAACTTTTTTTTAACAATACATGTGTATACCTACAGAGATTTTATCCACTGTACTTCTTACACAAGAATCTTCAGCAGTAGAAAGCCTAAACAGCTTGAGTAAAACTATTTTATTCTTTTAAGCTTTCCATCTCATGATCCTTCCTGGTCATGTAATTTCATGGATTCCATAAGTCCTTAGGAGTCAGCTGGACAGTGCACGACTAGCAGAAAATTTAAAGATCAAACCAAGATTTACAGACCAAACAAAACCCCTAACTCCCCTAGTCAGCCTTTGGCTATCTTCATAAATCACAGGAAAACACTTAAGCCTCTTTTTTTCTTTTTTAAAGCTACCACCTATAAACAACACCACCATTTGTTCCTTTCAGTTTCTATTAGTCATAAATTTTGCAAAATTAAAGAAAAGGCATAAGCAGGGCCTGAGTATGGAAGCCAATTTGAAGACAGACATCAAGATGAATGCTAACACAGCACCAAGTTCCACACCATCAGCATATTCTTTAAGTAGATCTAAATTATTTTTTCAGTGCTGTTTTATTCAATTTGTTGCATCAGGTTTAGTTGTTTTCAGGTCAGATACCAGCAACCATTTGGTAATTGAACACCTCCTTAATTTCAATCAGAGCCATGCTATGCTAATGCAATTCTAGCTGGTTTAATTTGTTGTTTTTCCCTAATTTGCTTTTAGTTTTCTAGTCCCACAAAAAGTCTGTAAAACATTAGCATTTCTTCTCATCCCCGTCAGCTGGGAACATACTGGAATCTGTAAGAAGTTATCCACCCTGTGCTCAAAAGCATCAGAAATCAGTGTGGTGACCCCAGCAAAAGCCAAGGAGAGGCAGTGGTCGCCAGCAAACCTCTCCCTCTGGTTTTCTCTGTTTTCTTGTCCCCTCATGGGGTACTTTTCTCTAATTTATTTGAAGGCAATGGGAAGGCAGGAAGAGGGTTGTTGGGTGTTTTTTAAGAAAAGTTTTGTTTCCAACCCATGGCATTTCTCTTCCATTAGAAGACAAAGAGAAGGAGCAGATCCTGTTGTGGTGACGTAAAGCCTGAGAGATATTTCAGGGTCACCAGCTATCTTATATAGACAACATCTGGCAAAGCCATCCACAGCAATATGGATACCAGCCCCAGGAAATACTACTACACATAGCCAGGAAAAAAACATACTATTCTGGGTTTTATGTTTTAAAAAGAAATCCTTCTTTTTGTCAAGAAGAAAAAAGTGACACATCCACAAACAGCAGCGGAGACTTCCCGGCGCAGGCAGTGATAGATGAGGACTTTTGCTCACTCTCAGATGCATGGAAGAGAATAGTTTTTTTGTGTTAAGAGATCATTACAGCTTCAGCCCTCCTACTGCACAGTTTCCTCTGAAATCAGGGGCAAGATTAAATCTGTTGTAGCAGAGCTCTCTGTAATGGCTCTGACAGACGTTGTTTTTCCTCGGCCTCACATCTGGGACTTAACCAGCAGAGCGCTTGAAACCAACCAGGTCAGCTCTTTAGTTGAGTTTCGTGTCTAATCAGCCAGGAAGGCTGAGGCCTCAGGTCACACATGGAAATCACTAGAGCTATTTAAGTCGCCAGAGGTTATTAATAAATCTCCCACTATTTCCTTAAGTAAATAATTGGAGGCCCATCTTTCAAACAAGTTATGTCTGGCCATGTTATGGTACCAATTTTATCCTTCCTTTTTTCCCTTCACCAAGCAGGAAGAACAAATCTCTGGTGACAATAATGGCAAAACTGTGAATTATAAACATCCATGTGTCTCTCATTTGAATGCCTCCTCAAGTTTCCTTGACAGCTGGGGGAGAGAGAGGCTCTTAGTCTTTCCACCAGAGCCTGAGCCACTGAAACTGCTCTTGCACCAGCAGAGACTTTGGGGGAAAGCTGCTCAGCTCTGGCTGAAACAGGAGCCCTGCTCTCTCCATTAGGTGCACTCAGGTAGCCAAGCTCAGGTCCTTCTGGGCTGCCACCAGGGAAACGAGGGGAAAAGCCTGACTGTGAAACATGGCCAGAGGCAGAGCTCTGGGGGCTCTGGAGAGGAGGAGAGGGGCTGAGGGAGATGGGGCTCGCGATGCCACATCCTCCCTTCAAGCATGCACAAGGAGCTGCACACAGGCTTGACACACACGGGTCCTGAGAGACCCACAGCCACTTGTCCCATGGCCAAATCCATCCACACCACAAACAACAAGCCCTGGTTTACCAGAGCCCCAGACTTTCCTGGATATGTTCCTCTTTCAGCTTTGGAAATAACATTTGCTCACACTAAGGTCGATAGGCACGTTCTCACACGCAGAGAAATGACCCCCAGCCCTGACCACTGGCCATTGCTAAATTGCACCAGCAATCCTCTGCAGGACGTTTTTGCAGCAGGACTCCTGCTCAGCCTGGCTCTGACAGAAAAATCCAACAGGAGATGGCTCCTGCCTGCCCCTGCTGTCCCTCCTGCCACGCCACAGCATAAGGCTGCTTGCAGGTCCTGGGGATATTTATGGCAGCTGTGATAACCCCAACGCAACTCCCAGCTGCCAGATCCCTTCCACCTCTGTGCTGAGTTATGGGTTGTCTTTGTTTGAACTTCTTTCAAGATGATGCAGAGTCTCAGGCATTAGGAGTACAGAATGGGTGCTTCAAATGAAGTGAAAGACCACATGGAACCAAGTATATTGTGCATATATATGTGTACACTAATATATCTGTCCTTTTACAGCAAAAAATCTCAAATTTTCCTCTGGACAAAGAACACCAGCTCCATCCTTCAAATCACATCAGCAACCAGCAGGTTAATAACCTTCACAAACCTCACACAACATGATACTATTTTAAACTTGCAATAAAACCTTTTCCCCCCATTTTTAGAAAATGGAGGATCTGCTCCCTGTGGTAACCACACATTTATTTTTTTGTGATCTAAAAAACGTTCATACTTGAATAATGTTTTCTTTCTTTCTTAGTTTTTTTCCTTCTCTTGCTCTGTTTTTTCCCTCTTTCTCTCTTTTCTTCCCTCACTCTTGCAAAGATTAATGCTTCCAATCTAAACCCCAGCCTTTCTGAGGGAGGATTCTCCTCACTCCATCATTGCTTTGCAGCATTTCTAACAGGGGCTATCGACTTAATTAATTCAGACCTAACTTTAGGTCTGAATCTCCCAACGGAAAGCAAATGTGAGCTGGAGCTGCTTTAGCCAAGCAGTGCCTTTCAAGCAAGCAACACTGAAACACAATCCTGCAGAGCAAGGTGGGGGGAAGAGCAGCCCTGCCTTTGGGGCGCGCTCAGGCTGCAGGAGAACACGCCAGGGCTGGAGCCCAGGGGTGCCCAGGCAGGCTGGCAGAGGTGTGGGGGCCCTGGCAGCACAGCTTGGCTCCAGCAGTGACATACTGAGGCGGTGTGAGCAGGAATGTGTGCGTGGGGAGCGGGGGGAGAGGGGCAGGTAGGGCAGCGCTCCGGCACCCGGGCTGTCGCTGATGTGGGCACTGCAGGGAGCTGCTTGCCAATCCTTCTGGCAGAAGAAAAACTGCTACAGATGGCAACTGCCAGCAGGGAACGAACAGCAAAAACAGAGGAATTCATGACAGAAATTATGGAGAGGAAGAGGGGAAAAAAAGCGCTTCCAATGTACCCGTTTGGTCTTTTCAGTTAAAGGAAAACCTGTGATCAAGAGCCCAAATGAGCAGCTCCACTAAAGCTGAGGGTGGAAATCACTGCAGAGCCATCAGAGCCATGGAATGCCTTCAATTAAAAATCTACCACATGCTTACACACGTGTAATATGTATATTTGCTTGTAAAGATGTGCAGGCGCCTACTGAACAACAGTATTTAGGCACATATATATTTGTGTGTTTGTGGCTCAGGAACCAGGTTGAAGACAAACAGAACCTATGGAATTTGCACATCTTTCCTTTCTGTGTGACAGAAGGTGCCAGAGGAAGATATTTGCTGTCCTATTCACTTAAAACAGCAAAAGTAAGGAGCAGGAAAGGAACAAAAAAAAGAAGGAAAAAAATACAGCAAGCAGAAACACTTAAAATGAGTTACTATGTCTGGTCACTCAATCCTTTAAGCTCTGCCAACACTTTTCTGTGATTAGTTAGTAAATCTGACAAGGCCTGCGTTTGTTCACAGCTTATTGACAGAACTGTATTGATAAAGCAATATCCAGGCCTGGGGAAAGAAAGCCCTCAATCTCATTTTACTTTCTCAAGTCTTTATTGCACAAAGGTGTTTTTCCTGGATGAATTCATTTTCCTGAAACTAAATTTTGAATTTTCTCAGAGTGCAGCTCTTATATCATCGCTTAATAATTATTTATTGACTTGGCAGCCATTAAACACAGGAGAGAAAAAACATGTCACACGAATTTATTTGTGCAGATTTCTGACCTGATGATGCAGGGACATTTGCTCAGAGATCACGAGGGACAGAACAGCGGTAGCTGTGGGGGTGATAATTTCTCCATCCTCCAGAGATATCCTGAGCTTTCCTGTTCCCCATGCCCCCACTCATCTGAGGTTCTCCCTAAAACCAGCCCCAGTCTCCCCTGGAGGTTTGTGTCGTGGGCATTGCATCCTGGATGAGGCTCCTGATGGGGTCCCTGGAGGACCCATTAGTGCTGCTCATAAATTAGCCAGATGGGGTTAGCCCTGACCCAGCTGCAGCAGGTTTGCTCTGGAGGGATGGATCCCACCCCATGCAGAGGGAACTTCATTTCCAAGCACTGGGATATGAAAAAAGCAGGAATGGACAGGATTAAACCAGTGATGATTTCGTGTTAAAACCACATATATTACTGAAGCCTAATTGCAGCATTTCACATCCAGTTAAATTTTATGAGCTTGGTGCATCTGGAGTATCAATAAAGAAGTGGCAGTGTGGGATTGTTCAATGGTTGCAACCCAAAATGCAGGGAAATGGGCTCAGTAACAACCACTGGATAAAAACACCATCAGAGAGCAAGAAGTGGTAAAACAACTTGGCTCCAAGAGGCTGAAGAAGACACCAAACACTTATTACTATGTGTTCCTCTGAAGACTGTTCAGTTTAAAGAGATCTAACAGCCACTGCTGAAGCTGGTAGTTGAAAGAAATTGTTGAAAAAACCCTATTTGTTGGTGTTTCATTTAGTTTTTCTCTTTTCTGTGGGTAGTGGAAATTGGCAGATATAGGCCAGCAAAGAAGTGGAACATCATCACCGAAACACAGTTATAAGGAAAATCCCTTTATCATTTGAGTTAAACCATCACCACATATCAATGAATCAAATCACAAAAGCCTATTTAGGCTTTCTTGGCATTACAAATCCAGAGTGTTCTCTGGGCTCCTCTGCAATTGCTATTGATTATGACTTTAAAACTAAAAAAGTCCTCCTTGCTTACAATAAAAACCAGAAAAATCACTCATTCTAAACACAAAATAGTTTTCAAAAATGGGCTGAAAAAGGTACACACATATCTTCAAACGCAATTTTCACTACTGCAAGCATGCACATAGTAAGTCTTCTAAAATTTATGAAGGAAAGAATAAGTAGGAGAAATTATAACCAGTTGAAAAATGGGCTGTGCTAGGAAGAGGCTAATAAAGTGTATATACTTCAAGGGGTGGCATGTTTATTACTAATAATCTATAACAACATTGTCCCTTTATTCACCAGTGTTGTATTAATACGGAAAGTAGTTAAGAACCTACAGATGTTACATGTGTTTTGAAAGGATTAGTTCACGTACCAATAGCTTTCTGAAAAAATGCAAGTGTTACTACAGCTGCATTGCCCTGGGCTCCTGCAACTCCAATTCAGCAGTGAAACTGGAGAAAGGAACCACCTCCAGTGTGTGCTCACAGTGAGTGTGAGATGCGGCAGAGCTCAGCACTGCTCTCCCTCCCCAGGTGTTGCTTCCTTAGGAGCAGATTCCCTTCTGGCTGAGTCCTGCTGATCCTCTCCAAGGAGAAACCCCACTCAGACCAAGTCTGTCAGGACAGAGGCCATGGCAGGCTGCAGACACGACCCAGCCATGTGGGGTCTCAGTAGTTTTCTTATTAATACAACACCGCTGAGATGCCACAGCTCTTGCTTAAGCTAAGCAGGGTTGCAGTCTCACAATTCTCATTTTGACAGTAAACAAAGAGCCTGGCCCTCTGTGGTAGGGATCTGGGGATGACTTATTGTTAGAGCTGGATGTTGGAAATCATTGCTGTGGCAATACTTTGTTCTGCATCGAATGCCATTTCATAACACAATCAGCTCAACCCCACCACAAACATGGATTATGCTCTGTTCAGGAGAGATCTGAACAGTTTGCCAAATGATGTTTTACATCAGTTACCTCCAGTCTAGTCTGCTGCTTCATGCACAGTTGGACTGGACAGAAGTTGGTATCTGAAAAGTCTGTAGCAGCATTGTGGCACTAAAAGCAGTGCAGGCTTTCTCCACTGCAGCCATTTCTGAGCAATATAAATCAAAATCTCCTCACTACCAGCTTTTCAAAATACCTTCAGATTTATATTTCCTGAAGCAATTCACCATTATGGTAAAAGACTCAAGATTCTTGCTTTTTAGAAAGTTTGAAGAGTGTAAACTACAGAAATAGAAAGTCTGGTTCCATCAAAGTCTCTCCATGTGGCTCTGGACACAAACTTCAGAATCACAATTTCTAAGAACAAATATGGCACAGTAGTCCAGTGTCCCTGAATTTCTGGATATACTTCTTGAAACCTCTCTGGCCCAGCTGGGAGAGGAGCTGAGCACTTGCAAACCCCCCAGTGGTCACAGCAGAATCGAGTGCTCAACAATCTTAGCACCGGGTATTTTAGAGGACAGGTCTAAAAATCCATTTCTTTTTGTTTGTTGTCAGTCCTTGCTTTTCACTACATTCTTTGTTGACTTAAGCAGTTTAATCTCTGTCCAGGGTGTATCCACACTGCAGACCAGACACACACAGGCAGTGCACACCTGCTACTGCAAAGCGCATCTAGCGAAATGTGCCAGGCCACCGTCATTATATGCTCAGCTACAAGCTCTGCTTATAACAATAAATATTCACTAATTGGTAACATAATTATTCACAATGCAAGGAGAAGGAGGGCTGCAGAGAGGAAAAATGTGCCCCTTTTATTTTCACAGTCTCTCTGAAGCCATGACATATCTACACATTTTCCTACCACATGTGCTGATCTAGAACTAAGGACGAGATGGATGCTGCAGAGAGCCATTTTCATCATCCCTGGAGAGATTTGTAAAACAAGAGGGAGGGTTTCTTATTCCCCTCTCACTGAAAGAAGCATTGGCTCCTTTCCACTTCCAATTTCACCATGGCTGCACACGACTAAGCATCCATTTTGACACTAATGCGGAGTGGTGCTCTCTGCTAGGCTGGGTCAGCCAGCTCGCCTGCCTGACTGGCCAAGTGATTGTAAAATCAGTAATGGTATATTTTACACCCCATATTTCTTAAAAAACATAATTACTAGGGAAATTATTCTTCTTTTACTCTAGGATTTTTTCTTCTACTTTTTTTTTCTTTTCCAAAGACACATCTGCTCACTCTCTCATAACATTCAAAATGAAGTCAGAAACTTGCACATATGTGGCTGTGTGTGCTTTCTCCTCCAACCAGAAATGACAAAGCAGAGTTTGGCAAGGCAATAAAGGAATGGCCACAAATCAGCCAGGATTATCTGACTTCCTTTAAGAAAGCCATAAATTGTTTACAGCAGCATTGGTCTTTAATGGCAGAATGGGGCATGATGGAGGAGAAAGCTTTAATCTAACAATTTCAACACATTGCCAAAGTCCTTTCCTGTAGTTTACAATAAAAGAACCTCCAAAGCATTTAACTTATGTTGGCTGGACTTTTTAATTTCAGGGAAAAGATCCTTCCCATGCTCCCTTCTCCTTCAATACAGAAATAGACTGGAGTGTAATGAGGTTAAGTTTTAAAGCATTAGGCATTTGACAAAAATGCTTGCAAAGATTTTAGCACCAGAAAACCTCTAGAGAAACTGGACAGAGCCTGGGATAATACACAACAGACTCTTCCAAGCTTAATGCACTGGGAATTGGAAGTGCATTAGGATTTTGGCTGCAGCTGGGCTTTTTACGGCCACTGGATTCTCGGCACCACTGCTGCTAATAATGCAGAGGTGAGGGGACATGCAGACAGACAGCTTGCTGTGATTGCCACTCACTGTACACCACAAAACAGCTCCTAACAGGGGAGAGCAGCAATCTAAAAAAAATATGCTTTGGAAATGGAGCCAATCTGCACAGTTCCTATCTATGAATTCCCAACACTTCCTCCTTCCCCCCACAGTGCAAATCTACATTCAAAGTTGTTTGGGTTTATCCCTTTGCTCTTGCTTGTCCTAGAGGGCAATTGTGAAATCCAGAACCATCACTGGAATTTGGACAATGAATATTTGTAAAGTTTGGAAGCGCCCATAGGGTCATTTTTAGAGATAGGGTCTATGTCTCCTGTATTTCTTTGTATGTTTTGCACTTCAGGGCTATTTCTCAGATGGTACCATCGTGCAACATGCATCTAGCACAAAAAATGCAAACTTCTCCATTGCCTGGTATGGAAATCCTCTACATCTTTTCCTTCTGGGATCACCCCTGCTGTGGTACTGTACCTCTTCGTTCACATGCCACTTTTGGAAAATGCATTTTTGCTGCAAAACTAATGTAAATAAATACAGCACAGCTCACATGGTTTGAAGAGTTTGTAAACAGAAAATATCCATTCCAGACTACTGGCTTCTGAGAACTGGAATGTTTCCAAATCTATTTATCACATCACTTTATAGAAGCTCTTTCCTCCCTCCTCTTGATATTTCAGAAATTTATTTGCCTCCCATTATAAAAATAAATACAAGTGCTTTCCCTCCCCAATGCCCAAACAGTAATTAGTTATAATGATTGTTATTTATGTTGTGGCAGTGCAGTGGAGCCCCAGACAGAGGCAGGGACCTGATATGGTTGCATGTTTATAATCCCTCTTCTACATGCTACTTAACAGCATATTGCTCAAAAGCCAGTGAAAGCAATTTCTTCAAGTATCACAAAGGAGACTGCCAGCAAAGTTTCCCCAAAGCTTTGGACAAAATTCCCATGAAACTGAGTGGTTCCCCATCCTGCAACTCCAGCTCTAGTGAGAGCCAGTCATCCGAACTGAATTTTTTGTTTGGCTGAAAACAAACTCACAAGGCTGAAGTACAAAAAGGCAAATGTACAGTCTTTCCAGGGCAAGAGGGAAACCATTCCCCTGTTGAAAAGCTTTTCTTTAATAATTAGGGCTAAAAAATTACTTGTATTTTCCCATGCACTGATGAGAAAGTTATAGGAAGGAAGGAAATGCAGGAAGATCCGAACAGCACAGAAGCATAGGATGAAGTACTTTTATGGATAATTGCCATGCAACTCTCTATTTTGTTCCTGGTGCTTAGATATTATTCAGTAAAACTAATTAGAAATGCAATAGATAAATGTACTCTGAATTCTTCATATCCTCTAAGTGGTTCCAATACCACCCATCAGGGACTCTGCGTTTGCTGGGTAGGCAAATGATTTTCTCATAAAAAGCTGGACAACTCTTACCATGGATCATTTTCTCCTTTAACCTGCTCTATTACTGCTCCTCCTCTCCTCCTCCTCCAAAGTGAAATATAATATCCATCAGTGGAGTAATGATTCCTGAACTAGAGACACAAGTAAAAAGCAAACCCCCCTCCCCAAGCCCTCAGCACAGAAGGCTTGATGAGCACAGCTAGTTAGCCCTGTCTCTAATTAATGCATTTTGCTTTTCCTGCCAGGTGTGGCCCCATTTCTCACTCACTGGTTTCCCTCCCCAACAATTTACTCTTAAAAACAGAAACAAGCAATGGAAACAGAACCTGCAAAACACAAATAATGGAGCAAATCAGTGTTGTTGTTTTTTTTTTTTTCCTTGCTGCCCAATACTTTAAAGAGGTTTGGGAAAAAAAAAAAAGGCAACAAACCACAAAAAAATCCCAACCAAAACAAAAACCTTTCCACTAAGTAATTGAGTCTGCACTCTTGTATCAGACATTCAATGCTAATTTGGAGTCCTGTCTTATCGCATTACAGACAAACACAGGGCCCCTTACATCAAGTGCAACAAAATAGCTACACTCGGCATTATTAATGAAGTAGATGGATTAATTTCCTATTTATGAGAAGCTAACCAACTGGCTAGCTTGCTGACAGCACTATTAATGATCCTTAATGCCCCACAGGCGGTAATGGGTCCCGCTGGGAGATCTAGGAGCGCTGCAATTTGTATTGAGGATTTAGACATAACAAAAAAAAAAAAAAAAAAAGAAAAAAAAAAAAAAAAGAAAGAAAAAAAAAAAAAAGCCCTCCTGGGAGCAGGCAGTTGATCAGCGGGCGCCCCGGCGGAACACAGCAGACAAATAATAAATGACAGCCTTGTGATTAAATCAAACCTTCTACTTTAAGTGTTAAAGTGTCTGACTGTCACTAACAATCTAGTGGTTGTTAAAGCCTCCCGGGGCCGCCAGGAACAGACGCAGTGAGCTGGAAGGTAAAAGGGGGGCGAGCGGCCACGGCAGCAGCAGGAGCCCTGCTGCCTTGGGCAGGGAGGCTGCTGCAAGGCAGGAATTTACACAGCCACGAGATCCAGCTCTGCTCTTTGAGGAACCCCAGACCCAGGGCATGGGACCCCCAAAAGTTTACGTGAGCCTTAAAAGAAAGATTTTACCTGGGAATGAGACAGCCTAGAGATTCCCTACCCCCAGCTCTCTGGTCCTGCTTACAGTGGACTCACAGCCCAGTGGGAGTGGGAGTGCCACATATAAATCCCACATATAAAATCATGTTTGTTGTAAATTAACGTCTTGGCTGCTGCTATCTAGGAATTTTAGTTTCCATTCGTCTGCCTGTGCATGCAGGATGGAAACCAGAGGGCCATGTTTCTAGATTCAAAGGGGACAGGTTGAGGTGTGAAGAGAAGTCCTGGAGGCAACATGGGTTTCATTCACTTAGTCTTCTTGATAAATACAGCCATACACACTCCATCTTCCTTATATTTAGTTTCCTTGCTGCCCTAGATTGATCACATCCTGAGGCTGGGTGACAGCTTGGAGAAATCCCAATGCCTTCTCTTCTGGAGATCCATGTTCAGAGATAGAGATGAAACAGGAAAGTAGGTGAGATGAAAATAAGCACTGAAAAGGCCCTTTGCCCATCACCCTCTATCAAAACACCAAAGCAAGAGCCGAGGCTCAATGAGTTAAGGAGGCACAAAGCAAATGTTCTGTACTGTAAGAATAGTCTCCTTTTCTTTGTGCAATAACCAAGTGTGGGCTTCTCTCTTCTCCCACCCCACTTTAAAGTCCAGAGCTACACATAATTGAGGTGAGTAACACGAAGATTTAAAACAAGGTTAATCTATCTTTAAAGAAAAATTTAGAATATCAAGGGGAGCTGGATGTTGTGTACCTGCCATCAGCAGTAATAGAAATAAATTCTTGTAATCCAACTCAGGTAATGTCAAATTCCTTCTAGGTGCTTAGTAAAAGCTCTGAGGAAGATGTATGGCTCCTATTGGGTTTTAGAGGCATTTAAAGGTGGAAATGATACAGAGGGGCCATGTAGTGGATCCCCCAGGCCATAGAGGAGCCCTTCACACAGCACATAGCTATGAGGAACAGCAGTCCAGGAGAAGGAACTGGAAACTCCAGGAACCCATCAAGGGTGTGGGATGATATCTGGTCTGCTGTCCTGCAAGAAACTCTCATGCAATTTATGTCATCATCATACCTTGACAGTGCAGCAAGGGGAGAGAACCATAATTATTCACTTCATACATATCAATTAATTTTATCAGTAATCCATGTGTGTCTTCTGGCAGAATGAGTATTTTTTAAATCATACAACTTCATAACAGGTTGCTGAAGAGAACCCACCAGCAAACAGCAGCCAATTGAAATTTCTTCCCCTTATGTGAGCTTCAGTAAAGAACATGTAATAGAAAAAATGCAGTGCATGATGGGGAGCTCTGGTGAGCACTGGCTGCCAAGAAGGTAGCATGGACAGAACCACACTTATTTATCTATCAATTCATACAAGCTGCTCTGCTATAGCCTCTGGGTGGGGAAGCATTGATTTTTAAACATCATACGCTAAAGAACAACAGATCTGACAAAATGTCAGTGTGGAACAGAGGCCTCCTGATGCAGGAAGGCAATGCACTGCCTTTGCCCTCAGGCAGAAGCCTCAGTCCAAAGGGTGAGAGATGTGCCCAGAGGCACCTGAGGGCAAGGGGAGGATGCTGGGGGCTGAAGCTGTCCATCAGACCACAATCAGGGCTTGTCATGGGGGCAGCAAGCAGGGGTGGCAATTGCCACGCTCTCTTGGCTCCATGTCAGACACCACCTGAATCAATGCCATGCCCCAAGGGGCACAGGCAGGACTGGGCAGTGTCAGAGCAGGGAGGGGTCCCTGGGAGGTGGTGGAAGCACCAGCACTGGAGGGTAAGGGCCTCTGAGTGGCCATAGCAAGGACAAAGTTTTGGGCAATGGTCATCAACTGCTAATCAGCTTTATGAGCCAAATTAGGAGCTCCAGTAAGATCACCAAGTTTTGCTTTGGCAGGTCATCACCTTTGGACACGTGGATCACTAAAGGCAGGGCTGCACATATGTCAGAAGACAACCAAGTCATTATGTACAGAGAAAACGCTCTTCATAAGGCACCTTCCTCCCATTGATCACACCAAGAATTAAGACACACTGGTAATTTCTTTAGCTGTCCCCTCCCGTCTTCCTCACGCTGGCATAAAATTGGATCCGGAGCCTTGTTTGCTTGATCACGCTTCCCCTCCTCCAACCTGCCCTCGCCCCTTGCACCTCCCACCAATTTTCCCCCACCATCCTCGCTTGGATGGGGAAGGCAAAAAATAATAGTGACAGCCCCCAGGGAAAAGCCAAGGGGCCCCTGCAAAGTGCACGGCGAGAAGGAGCGCGCCTGCTCACTCATCACATTTCGCATTCGTTCTGCCACTCGCTGTCAAATTAAAACGTGGCCAACAACTCATTTCTCCTGCTCTCACAGTTACAAATTAGTCCATTAAGCTGTCTGCAGCAAGCCTTTTTTCCTCTTCCCAGTAATGGCCTCCGAGAATTCCTTCATAATCGCCAAGTCCTCCTGGGATGCCCACCGAAAGCAGATGGAGAAGCTCCCGGGTAATACAAGGCACTTTTTAATGACACAACATGCTGTGGGTCTTTTTTTATTTTGTTTTTTTTTTTTTTTTAATGTCCCTGATCTCCCTTCATCATCTTTCCCCCTTCCCTGCTTTCTTCCACCAGGATGATTAGGAATTGAAAGAAATAAATAAAAGAGAAGCGTGGATGGAGGGGCACGGATGCTCCCGCGCAGAGGCTGACAGCTACAGGAAGGAGTGTGGGGGGGAAATCAGCTCCAACTCCCTAATTAAAACCTCCTAATTGAATTATCTTTATTGAAAAATTAGATCTTCCATTGGAAGCACAGAGATCTGGGAAGACAGACGATCAAGTCCTCCTGTAGATGACTAATCTGTTTCATTTATTGTGCCTCCTCCTCCCCAGGCAGGGGCTGCACAGATGACGACCGTCTCTTCTGCGGGCCAGACCTGTCGCAGAGCGAATCGCTCCTGACAGAACAAGTTGCTTAATGCAGAATCCCCTCTCTTAAGGGATGTTTTGGAGAGCCAAAAGGACTTGAGTGTTATTAGCAAGTAAAGGGCTAGTACCTGCTGGGAGTTGTCTTTATTTATTTAAAAGAGCATCTTATAAAGCGAGGCTGCTACAGCAGCTTGTTCGTGCAGGTGGCACAGGGAAGGGACTGCCGACCCCAGCTTTGGTGAGGGTTTTGTAACCCCCACAAAGCTGCTGTGTATAGAAACATGGCATTTAAAATAAGGCAAACAACATTTTCTGTACATTGCTGATGCACAGGAAAAAAATACACTCGCTAAATAGAGCCAGCTGGAATCATGCTGTATGTTAAATAATAGCAGCTCCAGAGAGATCTTTCCTGTCCACTCGTTAACCCAAAGTTAGTCCTAAAAACATTGCTCTGCTCACCCACAGCCCATGCAGCAGATGATGGTAGTGAGCACCTGATCTGGAACATGGCTGTGCCCAGCTGGGACCTGTTCTGAGCTGGCATTGGTGCCCATTCCCAGCACAGAGCTCAGGAGCGTCCTGCCCTGATTGCAGCAGCTCTGAGGGCATCACCTTCCACACTGCCCTGGGCTGAGGATCCTGGCCAGGAGGATGTGAGGCTTTATACTGTGCAATAGCAAAAATCTTTTGGGGAACTTGGTCCTTCCTTTCCAGGTCACTGACATAAACTGAGTTCAGCCTCTATTGGATGTTTATGTGAGGAGAAGAGAAGAGGCTGTGAGAAGACCCTGGATCCACCCCCATGGAGCATTCACCTCCCAAAACCACTGCTGGCCTTTGATGAAAGTCCCTGGAGGCAGAAGCAAGATTGGTGGTGTGTGAGATGATCTTAGGCTAACTCATTTTTTTTACTTTTCCAAAACAAGCTCTTCCCAATAGGAACTACCAGAGGCATGTTGGCAATTCTTGTTTCCAATGAACCACCAAAGGGCAGAGAACACAAATCGATCTTTGTCCATTTGCCTTCCTCCCTTTCTCCCAACAAATCAGAAGATTGGCTTCAAACTTGGAAGATGAAAACCTGATTAAATAAACACAGTGGGCATTCCTTCTATTTGTTCCCTGACTTTGCATGGGGTCACCCCTATTGCCAAGTCTCCTTGATAGCTGCATGGGTTAATTCATCTTTTGCAGCAAAGCCGAAATTCCTTATCTCACTGCAGATTTCCAGGAGCTGTGCCTTTAAGGACACATTCTGCAGCAGAATTCTAAGATTTGGTGACACTCCAGTAGTCCCTCTTCAGCCTCCTCCCACAGCACACAAAATTCGGCGCCTCGGCTGTCACCCTGCCGCTCTGCTCCCCGCTCTGCCGTGAGTGACAGGCATGCTGTGCTCCCCCCATCCTGGGGAACAGCCAAAGAATTCATGGATCCCATTGCTAGACAGGCTGTGATAAGGCTGTTTTCATGGCTGCACACCCCGCAGACAGGCAGAAAGGGAAACAAGAAGGCGGCAACGCAGAGTAAAGTCCTCCCAGCGCCTTTAGGAGATGCTGCGTGCTGGAGGGCGAGGGAGGCTTTGCATGGGCAGGAGCTGTGCTATGAATGTGTGTGTGCCGAGGTGGGGAGGGGAAGGAATAAACCAGTTTCCTGGAAGTGAAGAAAAATTGGCTGTCTTTGCAAGTCTGAGGCCAGCTGGGAAGACAGAGGCGCGATTCAACTTTTTGTTTAAAGAAAACCCACTCCAAGTGGCAGAAATATCCCAAAAAACCCACAACCAGCCTGAGCCCAAAACCCCAAAGTCCTGCAGCAGGAGAAGGAAAAACACAACTTTCTCTAAACACAGACAAGTCAATATGAATAAAAAGTGTCCTTCATGCAACATAAATTATTACTTTAGGAAGAAAACAGGCAGTTTTTCTTTGAACAGGAATATACAAATATTCCCACTGGCACAAAAAAGGAGGAAGTAGATCACTGCACCCTTGCATTTTTTTACCTCTATCTGCTCATTTATCCTCTTTTCACAACATAGACTTTCTGATTGTATTATGTTTATAGCAAATATGAGACAACATCCCTAGGCTTTTTCATAGTGTTCTTTTCTTGTTTTTACCATAAATTCTGTGAAAGAAAGAACTCACCTTTTATCTTCCCTATTTACATGTGTACTCTAGACAAAGACAACAGCCAAAAGAAATCAGCCAGTAGCAAGAAATGCCATAGTGTTTAGTAGAAGGTGAGGGAAATAAGCACATGTAAGCTTGGATAAAGCAGGAGAACATCCATCCACCCATGTGGGCTCTGATTTTGGTGCAGACATTTAGCTAGAGAAGGCTTGGCCAGCATTAAAAAAAAATTCAGTGGCATTTGCAAGGAAGTCTGCTAGCTCTTCTCTATTTCTGTTGCACTGTTGTCCCAAAATATAATGAGAAGAGACATGCTACTGGAAATGCTAGTTCAAATAAAAAGAAATCTCAATCACTGACATTAGGGCTGTACAGATGCTCATTTTAATGCTCCTGCCATATTCAAAATTGCACGAAAAATCCAAGTTAATCAGCTGAAGTCCCACTCACTTTCTGCAGGAGCCAAGTTAACACCTTTGCCTTGGCCAAGCAAGGATGACTCTGGTTTAGCTGCTTGTGACAGCAATTGTGCACACTGATCCATTTGCATACACATCTTTTTTAACTGGCTCACTGCTCTGTTTAAAACATTTCCTTGAAATAACCTTGAACCTACAGCATACGTGCAGTGTGCATGCCCAGATATAAATGCACGTGTGAGTTCAGTGTTATCATTATAAAAATATTTCAGTAGAGTAGTGCTTCAGTTAAGCATCAAAACTCCATAGCTTACAATTTTATTTCACTTCGTGGGGCAATTTCTGAGAAATACTTCAGTATTTTTAACAGTAGATATACTACAGACCATATACACCACTGCTGGCCTCTTGCTTCCATAAATCTTTCAAAACCAATATTTATACTCCCATGAAGGACTGCTGCCTGCTTATTTTCCATCTCCGTAAAAGTGGCCAGATCAATAGCTCTGTGTATGTTACTTGGAAACATGTCACAGCAGCCTCTAAAACCTCTTTTTCCTTTGTCTGAAATTGATTTCTGTAATATGCAAATATTAAGAAAAAGGAAGCTTTAAGTTTCCTCTTAGGATCCTTTGTGAATCCTTCGGTATCCAGACACCACTCCGACGGAAAATTAAAACCCTGCCAGCAGTTTACCGTCTCCCCTGAGCGCCAGCCGTGCTGTGATCCTAACACTTTGCTCCAAGCTATGAAATCCTGCAATTTGCATATTCTTCACTTTGGGATTGTTTCAGGAAAAAGGTAAAACACCACGGAGCTGCCTGCCTGCAAAAACAGCCCTCTCCTCCCACAGCCTTCCTCCCTCTGAAGATGACAAAAGAGGAGCAGGAGGATTTCCTCTGCTCCTCTATGCCAGTGGAAAGATAACACCACTCACCCTCTTGCTTTAGATCTTGCTGCACATCCCATTTTTTAGTTAATATGCAGGATCAGGAAAATTAAACTTGTGTTATGGGCTCTTACTTTGAGAAGGAGCAAAGAGATGTGCTATTCACTGGAGCTTTTTTGTGAGAGACTTGATCCCCCCCCCCCCTTTTTTTTTTCCCAGCACAGCTTGAGCCCTGAAGCTTTTATTAAAAAATAAAAAAGGGGAAAAAAAAAAAACCCAAACCAAGCAGTGTACAAAAGTGGGGGGAGTAGAGAAGGTTTAACAAGCTCCAAGTCATAGATTATAAGCCTCTGCTAAAAATTTATGGCTGTTTGGATCTTTGCCACACTGAACAGATTGGCAAGCTGATCAGAATCGCAGCAGGCTGCCTAATGAGTCCCACACAATTTTTCACCCCATATTTTTCCAATAAAAAAGCAGTTAAATACCAACCGCAGCCACAGCAGAGCCTGCCATCTGGCTGCTTTTTTCTCCAGCCATCATTAAAATGGTTCTTGGCAGTTTACACCTCGCTTTTTTTCTGTACAGATGTGGAACGAATTTTCTGACAACCCTTGGATGAAACAGGGGGCTTTATTGAGCTTTACAGATTAACTGCCTAACTTCTGGTCCTAATTTTAAGTGTCTTAGCACACCGGAGGCATCATTTTAAGTGAGCTAATTGTACAGATCTGAGCCCACCAGCAACATTTGGTTAAGTTAAAGTGAGATTCAAAATCAACATTTCGAGGAGCTGCGTAACCCACGCCACCACGGTCACCAACATCCAGCCCGTGCTGCGAGTTTATAGGGATTAAAAATAATAACTACAGGCACAGTGTTTGAAAGTGTCTGCAGAGGAAACCAAAGACTTATGGTTGAAACCCATTTATGGCAGCCAAATGAGTACGAGCAGCTTTATTTTTTGTTCTTTGCTTCGCAGCAGTTTGGTCAGGGGTGTGAGGAGCCCTGTATCTGCGGTGACTGCACTGACCTGGCACAGCACAATGAGGTGCAGCCCTGGCTGTCTGGTCAGATGAGTTTGAGCCACTTGCAAGCAGCTCCCCCTGGAAGATGAGAATGAGCAGAAGGAGAAGAAAGCTGATTTGGGGGCACAGTGTTTACACACTGAATATATATTTGTTACAATCCGTGTTCGAAAACAGAAATGCAAAGCAAAGGACTTTTAGAAACCTGGAAAAATAAAAATATAGGCAAGAAGCACGTTTAAAAGCTGCTTGTGGGCCAAAGAGAAACAGGACAGGCTGGAGATGGGTACAAGGGGCTGAAGTCTCTGGACAGCTTTGATTGATGCAGTCTGTGAGGCCGGGCAGTCTGGGGGACGGGAGCAGCAGGGCAGCCAGCTGAAGTGCAGCTAAGATGCTTTGAGAACACTGTCTCAGTCTTTCCCTAATGACTTGTCAAAACCACAAAAGAAGCACTGGAAGAGCAGGGCCTGGTGCCCAGGTCCTCTGAGGGCAAAGCTGGAGGGCTGTCAGACCCCTCTTTCTCCCAAAAGGATGACAAACAGCAGCAGAACATCAAGGAGGCTTTTTATAGTTTCGGTCTCCTTTGCATCCCTAACACAGATTATTACTTATGCCAATCATCTTATAATGACCAGTGGATTTAAAAAATGAATAATTTATAGGAATGTTGATAACATTTATTTGTTTTCAGCAAGGACTTCATAGAATCATAGAAATGCAGTACAGAAAGGGACCTTAAAAGGTCGTTCTAGACCCCCTGCTTTGAAACAGATTATGTGCATAATAATGTAAATGACCCTATAACTGTACTCCAGAATCAACATTTTCATTAAAAGATATATTGCCCTTGTAATCCTACTGGTTGGGTGGATAACCTTGGAGCACAAGCTGACGCAACCACAGCCATCCAGGCTGGAAACAGGCAGGAACAGTGACCCTGAGACAGCACGAGTGGGCATTTATTCAGGAACCTACCAAGCACAGGCTGGAGATGAATACAACTGGCTGACTGTGAAATGATAGCTTTAATTAATTTACACTTCTGTGGCTGCCCAAAAAGGATGGCAGTTTTGGGGGACAGGAGCAGCAGAGCAGTCAGGTGCAGCTGCGAGTTGCTGTGCTGGAAATGAAGGGTTCCACATTCGTGCTCTGCTGCTGAAGTCATCCTTGGCCCCCAAACTGTGATGTGCCCTATCCCCATTACTGGAAATGGCTGTGCAAATTGCTGATGAAAAAGAGGAAAAAAATTACCTCCATCTCTTTAGTGGGTGCTGAAAGCTCCAATTTATCTCCTACCGATCGACCTAAAACACCAGTTCACCCTAAAAGCACTGATGTACTTTCAATGCACAGCCCTGCAGCCTGCTGCAAACCTCATGGCAGTAATAAAAAGAATTGACTTGATCATCAGTAGTCAGGTCAGACAGTTCTGGGGTTCCAAACTCTATAATTTGGGCCTGGTGTGCAGGCTAAGGTAAAGGAGCTGGTTTTACAGCAAAGTAAATTAAAGACTAACCAAATCTGTCAGAGTAATTTTTTTTTTTTTTTTACTGTTACACTTCTGGTAAATTTTGCTTCTAAGAAAGAACTATTACTGTATGAAGAGTTATTCACATACACCCTGCCTTGACATTTGCACTTTTTTATATAAACATTTTTACAATATTCCATTACCACAGAATGCACCAGCTAATAGCCAAATCCCTAAAGCTGCTAACAATCAAGTCTGGCTCAGAGTTGCCTCTGAATAACTTCCATTTCTTCAATGCTTTTGCACAGCAGGATTGCTAATAAACAATTGGGCAGTAAAACTACAAGTCAGCCAGTACTGCCTCTGTCTTCTCCAGTTCAGGGAATTGCTCTAATACAATGTGGAAATATATCCTGTGACCAAGCAGCCTCTGGGAATTCTTACATTTCAGGTTGGATTGTCTTCATTTGGGTTATTTTGGGATATCCACAAAAATGAATCCCAATTCCCTTTCCCTTGCTCTCTACCCCCCACAGTCATACACTCCACCAAGCAAAACATTCTAGCTACTTAAAATGTGGTCAGGGAATAAACTATTTCAAGGAAAAAAAAAAAACCCAGTCTCATCTTAAATGGTTTCCATCCAATCAAACAATTTAGCCCAGAGGCTAAAATGATTTAGCCCTTACACAAGTCTCACACAATAGCGTTTGCATAACTTACTGAGCCTTCTCTGCCCCATGGAGAGCTCTCAGCCCCCTGAGAAGACACAAAGGTAACTGTGCATTTCATCCAAGGCTGGTTTTCATTCTGTTTAGGACTCACCTAAACTGCAGGTCTGCTGGGTTACCTATGTACAGCAAAATGCGTTCCACAGGTCCTTCAACCACCGCATCCTCTGTGGTGCAGCCCCAGTTTGTATTTTCCAGCACTGGGGCCAATGAAAAGCAGGAGCAAGAGCTTCCAAACAAAGCAGGGGGCAAGGTGATAAACAGCAGGTGTAGCTTCATGCAGAAACCCTGACTACAGCAGCACTGGTCAACCACACCACTATGGAACATTCCAAAATTCACATTTTAGCCTTTCACACTCTTTCCAGCCTTGCACACTATGCTTTATTTTTATTGCTTATTATGACTGTCAGTGTAACCAACATGCAGCCTTTACAGATAATGTTCTTATGGTGAGTCTCAAAACTAGTTTTAAGGTTATTAATGATCCTTTCCTGCTCAATATTTTAAACGGTTTATATGTTAGATTTGAGATTTCAGCTGTAGGCAGAAATATGACGCAAACTGATCCTAAATTTTTTCCCCTTGATCCTATTAAAAATAAATTTGCTTTATTGCAATGGCACAAGAAAATTCACAGCGAAAAAGGTAAGAAATGGATTAGGAGTATTTTCAAGTCATTAATTTTCACTGAAAAAAGAATATTTTGAAACCACATTTTATTCCTAAGAAACAAGGCTTTGCTTTTGTCAGTCAAAAATCTCAGCACTTCAAATCCATGTGATATGTGCAAAAAAAGGAAGGCAAATAAACCGGGAGGCTCTGGAGTTCTAAACAGAAGAGCTGGGCTCAGAATCTTCCAGCCAGCCATTTGGATGTCTTGGGGTTATATAGTTTGAATTCCGCATTTATAGGCATCAGCAGGAGTTTTGCCAATGACTTAACTGACTTTTATGCTATAAACCTAGAATGATCCATTTTGATTAACTGCTCTGACCTCCTGCATAACACAGGCTTACAGCACAGGGCCAAGATTTCATCCCAAATCTGGACAGAAGAGAGATGCACAACATATGAGTCAGCAGGACAAGCACAACAATTTTAATTTTAAAATGCCAGATCGTGCTGGCAGGGGAAAACAGGGTGGATGATGGACAGTTCTGGATACTGAGAGGCTTCTTGAAATATTGGGAGATACTTGGCTGTGTCAAGCAAGCTGACTGAGCTAGCTTTCATCTCTTGTTTTTAATTATCTTTACTCTTTCAGAATTTCCTTGTTGTGTTAAAAGTTGTCCTGGTGCAAGCCTCCTCCCCAGATCTAATCTCTTTGCTTTAGGCAACCGGGGCAGGGTTATTTTGACACGCAAAAGAAGAGGACATATGTTGCATGCAAATGAAAGGGCCACAGCTCAGAGCAGACAGATTTCTTTTTTTTTTTTTTTTTCCCCTGCCCCAGGCACTTCTGTTGTTGCTTAACAGGATTTCCTGGGGATCTAGATCAACACTTTCACAAGAGGGTCTCTAAAGCCTGGCTCCCCCAGCCAGCCATGGGGAGGGGGTCGGAGCCAGCCCTTGCAGGGTTCTGCCCTTGCAGGGGGAAGCACGGGAGCTGTGCTGGCTGCAGAGGCTCACTGAGCCCCCCTGGAGCCAGGCTGACTCGGGAGCCTTGCCTGGGGTAAAGCTGGCCCAAGGCCACCAGCCTGGGCAGCCTCAATCGCCATTTGTTGTTCTCAGGTATTAGCGTTGGAAAATTGGCTACTGTGCACTGGCAGAAACGTCTCAATGTTATTTAATACATGTTATTGTATTCACATTGTAAAGGGCCCACACCCTGTTCTGATTCAAGACCTAGATACAGAGTCATTATGGTGCTATAAACACCACTTTTAAAAGCCTGACTATGTATTGACACAGATTTTAGTATGTGCAGAACAGACTCTCAAAACTACTCTCAAACACTGTGATGACATTTTACACTGGGCTCATGTGTCCCCAGGATGGCATTAAATGAAATAGGACCGTGAAAACTATAGAACACCAAAGATTTGTGCAAAATAATCCAGCCTCAGAGATAAGAAATCAAGGCAACTTGGAGAGGAGGCCGGGTCCTGTGCTTGATCCTCATCTTTGCTTGCCAAGATTGTAACAGACATCCAAGAGTGAATGCCACCAGGGGAAACGTTTGAGAACTCACCTTTTGCTACTAAGGAAGGTGCTTAAATTTCAAAATGCCAAAATGGTAGGCTGTCCATACCCAGACAAAAGTACTGAATACATGAATATTAAAAAAAAAAAAAAAAAAGAAGAAGATAGTCTCAAAACACTTGGCACAAATCACACCATTCATTGCAAGGAATCACTTCTGGCCAAGCTATCCCCATGGGCTTCGAGGGCTGTCAGCAAGCAGCACAACCAGAATGAACTTGCAGGTCCCTCCCTTTGGCGGGTCTGCTCCAGCCAGGACGGGACTGCTGGCTGCCAGGGATGGGGCTGGCTTCCTCAGGATTAGCTAATTATATCAAAATACTTGTCCACCACCCTCAGTAAGGCAGATTTGGAACAGAAGCAGAGGAAGAAAGTCTTGCAGATGGTACTGTCACTCGGCAGCTTACAACGAGGCCTGGGTGCCCTCCTGACCTTCGCTGGCTCTCCCCAGAGAGCAGCCCCACAGGCACAGGCAAGAGCAAGTCAGATGGGGTCAACAGATGGCTGAGAATATGGTGCACATTAGCACACATTCTTCATGAGCCTGCCTCTGGCCCAGGAATAAGCAGGAGAGGGATTTGGCCCCAGAGCATTCAGCAAAGCCATGGTCAATGCTGCACTGAAACCTCCACTGGCATCCACGAGGCAGGGAATGCTCACTGCCAGAGTAAAATATCTCATTCTTAATGCACTATGGCATTGCTTTTGTGGTTTTGAGAAAGGCACGTTATATTCTCTTAAAATGTGCTAGGAAAACCCCTGGTGCGTGATGTGTGTGCAAATAGATGCTGCAGCACCAAACTGTGCATGTGGGTAACTTGATAATCATATAATTTGCCTTGATGCCTCTCTAAAAAGACATCATTGTCCCTCTAATTTTGATTCCTTGTAAATAATCAATCAATTAGCTAATCTGCTCAAATGCTCCCCCCATCCCTTTATGTTTTCAATTAAAAGTGTGAGAGGCAAGTGCAGACAGATTTACATGATGTGCAAGAGGCAGTAATGGGTATTTTTTCACTGATCTTATCAGGTGCCCTTTAAGTACACTTGGAGTTTCTTGTGATCTTGTCTGCTAAGCAATTCTGAGCATTCTTTTTTTTTCCTGATGGAAGACATGTCTCCATGAGGCCATCTTTTGTAAAACTCCATATATAGAATATCCAGGAAACTACTTACGAAATGGTATTTTCCTTTCAAAAGCCTACTTGTGTTTTCCTGAAACTCTTAGAATGTGCAAACTGATCCTTCTGAGACTATTCTGATTTGGCAGGACTTATGCAACTTTTGTAGAGATAGCAAAAGGCATTTGTCTTCCACAGGGCTAAGTCCTGGCCAAATTTCACATCCTTGCTTCGAAGTATGCAAGTATGCAAGTTCTTTAGAAAACTATTTGCAAGCACTTATAACATGACCAAACCAATTTATTTCTCCCTACCTTAGTTTTTTTTTTAGGCAGCCAAATCTTGCTATTTGAACTTTCAAAGAAAAGGAAATCAGCTGCAGGCAGACACACGACATGGAAAATTTCAGCTCCAACAGTTAGAGTCTGGCAAAGCTACAGGCAATTGTCAACAGCCCTGCAAGGGAAGTGCCAGACAATCCCCACACCGGGCTGGGCTTCCAGCTCCACCTGCAGCCTGGCCAGGAGGGCATGGACATTGTGTCAGCTCCGTGCCCTCTCCAGGCAGCTCCTCAAAATGAGTCAGGAGCAGAGATTTGTGGTGATTTCTGTGATTTGTGTGATTTGTGCTGAAGTGTGGAAGGCACAGCCTTACAACTGGGGGGCTTTAGAGCAAGGGAAGATGGATCAGTCATGGCTACTCCATAACACTTGAAAGACTCACCCATTATTCATACAGATTTGCAGTCTACTTCAGACATTTTAGGTGACATTTGCTGCAATACTATGTTTACATATAATGTTAAATTGTATCTTCAATCAAAAGGAAATGTTAATTCCTCAAACTGTGAAACCACAAGTCAGGATCTTGCCAAGATAAAAAATCAAACAAAGAAAATGAATTAGAGCAACACAAAACTGAGCAGCAACTGGAAAGGCACAACACTTTTCCCCAAGCCAAAGGCTTACTCATGTATATCACATGAAATAATTCTTTCAGGAACTGGCCAAATTTTTAGAATTGAACAGAATCAAGCTTAATAATAAATTTTTTCCTTCTATAAGTGGCAAGGATATACTTTCTTAGCATAAAGCATTAGTGATCACACTTATCTCTGTTTTTCAGATGGGAGGTGGCATTGCCCCGTGGACTGAAAAAGGCAAAGCAGGTAAGGCATTCACATCCCTGTGGGGTTATTAATTCCTGGGAGCACTGAGGCAATGCCACACTCACTTATTTCTGCTACATAACTGCCCTAATATCCTTTCTGTGACACAATCATTGCACTGGAGCAAAAAGTGCCACTACTGCCCTCAGAGCAACAGCCAGACACCTCAGTTATTTCAGAGAAAATCTAGTTGCAAAGGGGAGGGGGGTCTGTAGGAATTTTAATGCACCAAGATCTCACCTTTGGTATCATTTTCCCCTAATAAAACAGGGATGATCACACTTGCATATCTGTTAGAGTGGGACAAGGACAAGTTAATGTGCGTTCCGCATTCTGAATGTGGAGCATAATAAGTGCATGAATTATTTATGTGTATAAATTTAAACTCTTTGATTGAAATGTAAGACTGGTTGATTAGAAATAAACTTCCTTCATCTTTGATACCTAGATGCTCTGCCACAGGAGCTTTAAACAGTGTGGGCTGCACGTTCCCATCTCCTCTTCAGTGACAGCACTGGAATTCATGAAATAACACGGAAATCCAGAGCTGTCCCAGATGAAGAGAAGGCAAACCAAAGTACCCCAAACCTCCAACTTTTCAGCTAGCTGGGTTTCCTGGAGCAGCTCACTGCACAAACACAGAATGGTGGTAGTGCCAGAGGGAACGCGTGGCTGAGGCTCAGGGGCCATCAGCTGCCATCAAACCTCACACCAGGTTAAACACCAGGCACTAGCACATCCACCTTCTCCTAGAAATGTTTGTTTTCTCCTGAAAACATGTCCCTGTATCTCTAGTTACCTCTCCCAGTAGTACAGTAGCTTAACAGAGGCCCATCAGTGATCTCCTGCACTTAATGTTTAAACCACCTCATTTAATAATCTGAAGAAAGGAGAAAGTCCCAGACAATTAAATGACACAGTGATTTGTTATCAGGGGGTCTCAAAGGTAGAGCTGCAAGAATAAGAAATATGTATTGAGGAAACAAAGTGACACAACCAACAATACCCTGTGTAGATAAGGCCTCCCAATTAAATGTGTTCTCTTGCTGGTGTGGATTCAAGTCAGAGCTTTCACAGCTCCTTCCTCCAGACACCAGGCAGGTACCAACTAAAATGCAGCTTCCTGTAAGAAAGGCATCACCCCTAATCTGGAAATGTGACCTCTCCTTACCCCTTGGGCAGCAAGTTTTCCTGCAAGCTCAGATCCTGTTGATCCAATTTATTTCCCTGGTACGGCACTAAAAGCAGTACCTGAGTACCCATCGTGCCAGTGCACCATGCTCAGTGAGGGATTATAAGCAATTTTGTAATTTTGCCTGTTTTAGTTGCAGATGCTGAACAGAGAGTTTGTATATAATATGAAAAGGAGTAAGAGAACATCAATTATTAATGCAGCCTCATGAAGCAATTAATTTGCCGGGTCATTAACTCACCATCTACACAGAATTCTAAAATCCCACAGCAGAAAAATGCTGGTCTGAGCATGGCTGAAGGCATTTTTGTGTGGGGCAGTGTCTCCAAAGCCCAAGGCCAGGAGCTGCAGGAGTTTGTGGCAAGCCTGGTGCTATGAACCATATGAATTGTAATGACATTTATATTCCAGGAGATGTGCATGACCACCTCAGTGAAGATCACCATCCATCACTCCTCTGTTTTGCTTACAACTTTCCTCATTAATCTCAATGCATATTTAATTCCAGTTCACTCAGTCCATGCTTTACAGTAACCAGAGATGCCATACTGGGTTCATCTTTTGTTTCCAAAATACATTTGGCTCACTGTTTTTAAGCAACACAAGTGGCATTTGTGCACCAGCACGCCAGACTGGACTTCTAATACATGTTAGGTCTTTCAGAACAGCTCTACAGCACAGCCAACACCACCCAGAGCTGCTGGTGTCATTGTGATACCTGAAATATTTATTTTTTTTAATTATTTTTCAAAAAAATTATGGTCTTCACACTTTCCTTGACACAAGGTAAGACATGCTGTCTTCCTTCCACCTGAGGCAGCTTTCCCTCCCAGCCATTATCAATAATCACCGTTCCAGCAGACTGATGCATATGCTGGCTGGCTCTGCCACATTAAGCCTCTCTCTGCTGGAAGAGGCATTAATTATAAGCAGGCAAGAAGAAACTTCTGCAGCATTGATGGCTGCTCTGCTGGGTGCTTTTCCTTGTACTAAGCTTGTTTTCATTAACTTTCCAAATAAATGATAAAAGGCACAGGCATGGGCAACAGAAAGACAAAGCCACAATCAATGGAGGAGCTGGCTGGCTGCCTGCGTGTGTGTGAGGAAGCTTTGTTTGGATCCGTGCAAGCGCACACACACACAGCCCTTCCTGCAGAGCAGTTTAACTAATCCAACCAGGAATATAAAATATCAGCTCACTGGGAACTCCAGCACTTGGCTGCACTCTTGGTGTGGTGGTTCCAAGCTAAAGCCAAACTTGCCTGGGGTAGATGGTTCATGTTCTCTCTCCAGGCTTGGTAAGAATCAGCCAGCAGAGAGGTGAATCAATGCATTCTGTTCTCACTGAAATGCAATTCTGACACCTCTCAGGATTTTAATATAAAATACTGATAAGTCTTATATTGATTATGTTGACTAAAATTGTGATTATTAACCCTGCTGAATAATTACCACATTTTATGTACACATTAGAGTCCCAAGCATGGACCAGAAAAGAGACTTCCCTCCAAGAGCTGCCCAGAGAGCAAGAAGAATATCTGACTAAAGTTCTGCTTTAAAAGTTCCAAGTTTGCAAGTTTTAAAGGAGTCACAGCTTCCACAGCCAACTGCAAACTGGTCTTCCAGACCTCACAGATAGGTTAAAGAAAACCTGCTGCACCTGTCAGCAGAAACATTCAAAAGAAAATTAAAAACCATACCCCCAGTCCAATGTGTTGTTCTAAATAATGATTTTTAAGAAAAATCACATTATTTTCTGGAGCCTGACTCGTGATTTTCAAACATTTGAGGTTTGCCAAACTGCTGGTATAAATCTGGAAGCGCTCCACTGACGCCACTGAAACTGCACCAATGTAAAAATGGCATCAGGGAGAACAGAAACAGGCTGAGAGAATTGGACAGCTGTGACCACTAACACAGGCTGCACATTAGGAAAGATCAAAGACTAATTTTTACAAAACATTTTGGCTTGTTTTTTATTTTACTGAATTAGGGTAAAACATGGCTCACATTTGCTCTCAGTAGCTTGACAGGCTAAAAATTCTTCCCTGACTTTTGGACACAGCATAACACCAATGGATATTTAGCCAGCTATTTTCCTGAGAGGTATTTTTATCTCCTGTTAGGAGGCTTCAATCACTCGAAATACAAGATTATCTTTCCTCCCAACTGCATGACTGTGGTGAGGATGCCATAGCTGATAAACACAACCTTCTGGTCCAAAGTCCCATCCTGCTCCTGGACTTCATTATTCAGAAACATCCCCATCCTCTTGGCAAGGGGAACAAAGACCAACAATAATGCCTCTAAAGGTTAAACACATGAACATTTCGCCATGTTGAAAAAGGGGAGGAAAAAAAGGCATTGGAGAGCACTACAAATCAGGGCAACTGACTGCTCAGCAGAAACAGAGGGCAAAGGGTGGGTGCACCATTATCCAGCAGGGATTGTGCTCTCCAGAACCTCTGTTCACACCCATCTGCAGAGAAAACAACCATCATCCTCAAAAGCCCCTCAGAGCTGGCAATTTTTAGGCACAGCCTCTGTATCAGGAAATGCCTGATCTTGGCAGCAGGCATGTTACTGATAGGAATGATAAACCAGCAGGGTTATATGAACATGTTTCTCTCCAAGGCCAGAAGAAAAGGAAAGTTAAAATCTCCAAGGCCCTTTTGAGGGAATAATCATAAAAGCTACAGACTGCATTTCCCGTTTTTTCTGTATCACGATTAAATCTGTTTCTAGCATTGCACCTTTAAGAAAGATCAAAGGGAGGCGGTGAGGGAAGGAGGTGCACAATGACTTCCACTAATTGAAGCAAGCTGAAGCCTCCAGCACCTTCTGGGTTTTCCAAAGTTTCCCCCTCTATCTCAGCCTTTCCTCTGCCCTCCCCTGCGGCCTCCCTGCCCCAGCCTCTGCAAAAGCATGCAGATGACTGACACTACAGACAGAGATGCCTTTTATAGCTGCCTGGGTGCAGAAGCAGGAACAAAACCATCCCAAATCTCAGCATAATCACTGGCAGAAACTCACTGCAGTTCTTCCATTGTTTCACTTCCCTGACTCCTCTTTTCTGTCTTGAAGAAAGGACATGCAGGTTTAGAAACTCTTAACAAGTGATGTGTATTAATGCCAGGAACACTCATCCCAGTAACAAAACCTATCAAAGCAAAGCTGTACTGGGAAAAAAAACCAACCTAGCTTCTCAGCATAACTGTATGTGCAGCAGGAGTTTTTGCCAATCTCCTCCTACCCTAGACCAACCTAATTAAGCAGCTAGAACGTGTAGTGTAAAGATAACCATGGCATCCCAAGTGGGGCTGTGTAATAACCTGACTGACTCTGGCTGAAGCACGATAACACCGAGAGCATCGTGGATTCTGCACCCAGCCAAACAAACACTCCTGGATACCCCTATCCTCACCATCTACCTTCTTCAGCGTCCCTCCTTTCTTCTCTCATCCATCTGTGCCTTGATAATAGGCTCTTGGGGAACTCTGGGAGGTGCTGGCTTCACAGGAGGGGCTGTGAGCCAGGGTCTGCAGCCGCCTCTATGGAGGCTGCATTTCCATCCTCTCATCCCTTGTGCATGAGCAAGGAAGAGAACTGCTTGTAAATGCCTCCAAGGGTCAAGTGCAACTTTGCCTTTGATGCTTAATAAAGTTTTGAAATCAAAACCACCATGTAAATGTTGTTCTTATTATCAGGTAGGTGTGCTCTGGTTTTCTTCCAAGCTGCTGAAAGTGGCTGGTGCTACAAGAAAGTCTTGGATGTTCAACATTCGACTTTGCAGGGAGTAGACTGACATAAGAGCTTGGCACACAGCAATGAAAGAGGATGCAATCTGATTTGGCAAATTAGCCCCTGGGATGATGCAGTTGCCATATGTACCTAGGTGCCAAATTTCAAATGGAGCAGAGTGACCTGACCCTGACCTTTAGCTCTGAGCGCTAAATTCCCTCTCCAGGGAGCCTCTCTAGCCTGAAGCGTGTTTCAAAGCTGTGAAGAGAAAAAATGTATTCACCTGGGGGATATTTACAGCAGAACATTTGTTTTCACTTATGCTGAAATCTAAGGAGAGTTTTGGTAGAGTCCCTGCATGTCATTCATTCCATCAACAGGTTTTGCAGCTCTTCTTATGCAGGTGTCTGAGCCCTGTGCAAGTCTCTCTGGCTGACCACAAGTATCTGATGAAATCTCTGTTCTAGATAATAATTTTCTCAATTTGGGGTTTTTCAAACAGAAGCAAACATTGCCTTCTTTCTCCCTGTTTACCAAAGACACTGCAGGACAAGATAAGGAGGCCACCAGCTACAAAATTCACCATTCTTAATAAATACACTCAAGAAGTTTACAAGAAGTATTGTAAATAACTTAGCCCACACTTTCGAGAAGCTAAGTGTTTTGTTTTGTTTGGGTTTTTTTTTAATCATGGCACTGCAAACAAGTAGTTAACTTGCTAATTAAAAGCAATTGCCTAATGGGTCATCTGGCAGCAAGTAAGACAGGTTAGAAGGAAGAATGAATGTTAACTAGAACTTTCTGAGCATCAGACCAGTGTTATGATACCCAAAATACAGGTATGGCAAAGAAAGGCAAAAGAAGGCAAAGCAAAGGTTCAAAGACAAGGCAGATTAGTTAAAATAGTTACACCACTCAAAACAACTTTAGACCTTTACAGATCAGTTCTGTAATGAATTGATTCATCCATGGACACAAAGCCAGAGATCATCTCAAACATGCCTGCTCTTCTGGAAAGCAGTGTCAGTTCTAGAAACAACTGCCTTGCTTTTGCCAATGCACTCAAACACTGATGGTTTGTAAACTCACCCAGACACTCTTTCAGACAGGTTGGCATGAAAGAGATTGTGGAAGTATTCAGAGCAAAGCTGAGAAGAGCTGCATGCAGCGTTATGGGCCATGCAGTAGCTTTGGGAAAGGCAGCAGTATAGGTGAGCCAGGCCTCCCTCTAGTCAGCTAGCAGAAATACATCTTTATTTCAAGGAACTGAGTCACTTCTGAAATGCACCATTTGTTTAAATTACAGGAAATAAAGGTTTACAATCAGGGACGATCTTGGCAAACCTTGCTAAGAAAAAACAATGGTTTGTACCATCTGCAGAACCTGATCTCTGGAAGGCTGATACATCCCTAAAAGCAGCAGCAAAAGATGAGAGAAGGATTTGCTAAACTTGTGTTCCTATCCAAGTTTCACATAGAGAACATCTGTTTGCACCCAACAACATACACAGGCATTTGATAAACACTTTCTTGATTCTCACTTCAGGATGGCTTTCTAGCTCATACAAAATGCAGCACTGCTTTTTATATAATCTCACTTATTTCAAGTACCATAAAACCAGGCATGAAAAAAGCAAATGTTTAAAGATGCAAAGTAAAGCATTTAAAAAAATCTGGGGAAAAAAATACTTTGGGTTGTCCACGCAATCCTAGTTTAGCTCCCTTTTGCACACATGCTTTGGTTGTGTTTTGTTTTCAAAATCTGGCTCCCACATTTCCTCAGCAATCCCTTCACAGGCTCTGGATCCCCAGCACCACATCAGGCCCACACCTCCAGCCTGCAGCACCTGTCATCCTCTTCCACACTGCTGGATGCCAGCAGGAAAAGCTGCAAGTGTAAACGGATGCGCTTTTGCCATCTACCATATTCACTGCTCCAGATACTTGCTGGCAGCAAGGAGAACCAAGTGGAAGATCTCACTCTGCTGAAGTGTTTCAGCTGAAATTCACCCAAATAACTCAGTCTGAAGAAGACTCTCAATATGGAAAATTCACAATGACAAAGTCTGGGCAGATTGTAAGCATGTAAAAACAGGGCTTCATGGTATAAATTGTAGGATAACCTTGACATCTGGCTTTCCTTCCCATCCTGTTTACAGGAGGGTGGAAGAGACCTCTGTGTTCTGTGACTTTGAGCAGAATGAAGAGAACATGTCTCCAAAGCTATTCCAAAATAAACAAGGATAATTTGTGTATCCAGGATGACAGCAAAGCTCACCAGTGAGAAGCTTTGAGCAGAGAATGAAGTCAGCTGCACATGACAGAGACAAATGCTGTTTCAAGGAAAAAAATTTTGCAGAGATTGGACAAGACTTTCCATGCTCATTTTGCCTATAGAAAATAACCCTGAACTTACAAGAAGACACTGAGAGACAAGCATCTTTTACCTTGCCTTGGCAGCTTCGGAAGAATGCTAGGAATAAATCATAGGAACAAACAAAATCACCATAAAACCCCCTTGCTGCATGACACAGACTGGAGCAGAGGATGTTCTCAGACAGTGATTCATGAGCAATGCTCCTGAAACTGCTATTGTGTCATTTCCCAGCACCTCCCAGTTCCTACCAGCAGGCTAAAGCAGCAATTAAAGAAGGGGGAGTGCTCTGCAAGCCTTCCCTGTCTGTACCAGGCCCATATCCAGCTATTTATTAGGTAATCCAATTACTGTGATGTGACCTCCCTTCATGCATAAATGTCTAGCCAGGCTGCAGGACAGCCCATCAACCTGGGTGTTTTCCTTGGGACACAAGCTTCTGTTCCTCTAATGACAGAGTTTGTTACAAAACAGCCACTGCACACAACAGCCACTGCACCTCCTCTGCATCTCCTCCCATCACTTTCCAGCTCTCTGGAGAGCCCAGCCACAGTGGGAACAGGTTGAGACCAGTCTCCAGCACCCAGCTCTTGGACCATGCTCTCTTTCTTGCAGCTGAGAGGAGCTTCCCACTGACTCCTACAGACCTGCCTCCTTATCCTTCTCAAATTTACCTCAACGGCAATGCCACAGACAGCTGTTAGATCTTCCAGGTCTGACAGAGCCACTCCTCACCCTGTTGGCTTATGGGACCCATAAAAGCCCTTGGGACCCCTTCAGAGCCCATGCACACTCTGCCTTCTCCCTGCTACATGAGCTACCTGCAGGGGGACAGCCTTTTTGTGCCCAGAGTGAGGCACCCCTTGTGAGGATGTGGTCCTTGGACAGAGCTCCTGGGGGCTTTGGTACAACACAGGAGTCATTTCCAGCATCACCAACAGAGCTATCTTTGGAAATCAGTGACAAAGCTGCACTACTGACTGTCACAACCCAGGAAAGTGACACTGAACAACCTGGATTCCTGGCCAGTGTGTGAGGCAAGTCCCTGTTCATTCTCCATTTGAAATAGGCTTTTTCAAGGGATGCAGGGCTTTTGCTTGGAAATAAGCCAAGGGAGGACCTTGGGCTGTATCCATTGACCTCTGATGACAGAGATTAGATAACAAGTGAATGGAAGTACTTTCAGCAGTGGTGCTGTGTGCTGAGAGACATAATAAAGAGCATGTATCATGGCAATACTCAGCATATGTAATTCCCCGGAGACACTACCCAGTGAGAAAAAAAAGGCTTTGGTATGTCCCTGTTTGTTACACTGATTTTCCTGACTTTTCTGAAGGAAAGAATACTTTCCAGCTCACTCCTGCTCTGAAAAATGCTACACCCTCTGCAAACTCCAGAAGAAAACTGCAGTTCTTGATGCTCAAGGGTCACTTCAAATCACCCTTTATTTCCTTTGATTCAATGTTTTTCACACTATGCTTTTAACATGAAATATCTGATAAAGGAAGAACCAAAAGTTAGAGGCACAGGAAAGGAAGATAAGCAGGTGGAAGAGCAGGCACACGCCTCTGGCAAGTGAAAATGATTAATTCAAAAGCACTAAGGGGGTTTCTACACGGAACAGATCACAGCAGCCTGTCCACAGGTCTGTCAGGGAGGGCTCACAACATCCAAGGCACAGGTACAGAGCCTAAAGCTCCTCTCCTGTTCTGTCTCCTTCACCCTGTGCAGGCAGAGGCAGCAGCTATGAGGACATAGGGATGTCTCTTCCCTGTGTGAAGCTTTCCTGAGCCCTGGAAACACCAGAGAGGCCTTGGTGGAGCAGCTGATGGGGACAGGAATCCCAGCAATCAAATCACAGCGGTGGCTTCAATGCGATTCCCCAGCACTGCACGAAAGCCACCAGCAAGGATTACCCAGGACAATTTAATTATGTGTGAAAACAGCTGCAGAGCTTTATGGGGTTTTAGGGTTGTTGTTCTTTGGATAGGAGGGGGGAAAGGAGAGGGAATCAGACATGGAGTGAGCTGAGTGGGACCTGTGATGGCAGGAAAACACCCTGTCATACACATGAGCTAAAGATTAAGGGCTGATATATACAAAGCCAGTTTTTCTCAAAGGCTCTGCTTTTTCATCACTTGTCACCTGGAGTGGGGTCAGTGTCACCGGCACCCCACATCCCCAGTGCCACAAGAGATGGCTGCTCATTTCCTGCACACACCTTTACCCAGAGCAAAGCCAGCTTTGCCACTGCCTACCTGTGCACCCATGTTAAAAGAACACGATGGCCTAAGGGACAGAGAGGGACATTCCTGCTGAGACTAGCTAAATCTTGGTCATACTTAAATGAAACAGGATTTTATTGCTGCCTTTGAACAGGCCAGAGATTCACCCATGAGAATACAGTGCCTGGAGAACAGAAGGTCCAAGGAAAAACTACACATTGTCTTTTAGACCTTTTCCCTCCTTGATTCCATTAAAAGGTCCCCATGCCTTGTAAAATATCTGCAGAGGAAAACAAACCCCCACAGAAAATACTTCACTGGGTTTTACTTTCCTCAGGCACGATGAGAGCTCATCAATGCAGTCTGTAAGCTGTTTGATTTAAGGACTCCACCAAACATGTCTCACACAAAAATTACAATACATACGGTATTTGTCTGTTTTTGTTTTTATTTCAATTTTATTTCTGGGTCCTACTTTGCTCTGTAAGTTATTTTTCTTGCATGACAAGCAATATCCAGTTATTCATGCGCTGCCTTTTTTGTTTTAAGTTTTGACATTTTGCCCAAATTGAAGACAGCAAGATGCTTCCTAGAGGTTCTCCTAGCTTCAGTGAGGTCTCCCATACTTCTGGCTTTTAAAAACTAGTACATACTAAACCTAATACACATAAAACCAAGGCACAGAGTTAGTGACACCAGCCACAATTTCCATTCCACGTATGTGCATGTTCTCTGTCTATGCACAATGGTGCTTCCAACCTGAAAACAATGCATTCAAGGAAAGAAATATGGATTTGTGTGATGGGATTTCCAACGCAGCCTCAAGGACTTTGCTATCCCTAGACTATAAAGAAAGTCCAGAGAACAGAATGCTTAACATCTCCAGCCTCCTTTGAATTCCCAGCCTTACTGAACGAAGAATAAAGAAAGCAGGAATCCACTAATTAAAGAGAAATGGGGCTTATTTGTCTTGGTTTCTGAAGTCACAGTTCTCCACTTCTGAAAACACAAGTTTCTCACCAGTTCTTTTCTGCCCTAGGGCTGTGACCTAAGCAGCTTAAATGATACACAGATTTTGGTCAAAATCTGCTCCTTATTTACTGGACTTCAAATGTGCAAGCAATTACTGAATGGGTCTCGTTTATTGAATAAAAGTATTTAGGCATTATGTTTACAAAGGCCTAGAAACATTAAAATCTAGTGAAAAACAATTACTTTTACAGAATACATCTGCAAGCAATATGAAGTCATTTTGTTTTTGTAAATTTCTCCGTAATAGACTTATTGTTGATGTGGAAAATGTTCACATTGCAGCAGTGAATAATTTTGAAATGCCAAACTTAATAAAGGAGAAATTATTGCAAATAATATCACAGCCCTTAAAGAAAAAAAAAAAAAGCCAAAATACCAGCGGTTTCCTGACTAGTCAATCCTCTTCAGATTGGCAGAACCTCTTCAAGCTAATCAGGAAGAGTTAGACAAATAGTTACTTTATTATGGAGGCTGTCAAATAAATCAGAATCTGGCAAGGAACTGTTTTTGAGCCCTGCAGCCGGGCTGGCTTCCTTTCCTGCAAACCCAAGGCAGTTACAACAGACCCAGGGACGTGTGTTTGTCTGCAGAGCAACGTGGAGGCTTCAGGCCTCTAAACAAAACTTCTCCCAAATCTGGGCCAGCATTTTTCTTGGCTTCCTCAGGTTTTGTTGTGGAACGTGGCTGAGAGAAGAAATGTTTTCTAACCAATTAATTCAAGTCACTGCTGTTATTTTTAATGGAGAGCTCTGAAGCTCAGCTCACAAAGGGTAATGAGAAAATAATGTTTTAAACAACATCATCAGAGGAATTAGGCCATGGGCTTGAACTACATTATCCAGTTCTCGCCGCAGAGTTATTCTGCCCCCCCAATGTTTGCTCTTTGCAATGGCACACTGAATGGGAATTGTGCCTAAGGTACAGGCCTGGGACACAGCCACAGCTGAAGGTCACAGAACAGCGAGTTTCAGCACTCAGACACAAGGAATGGCTCTTGTGCTGCCACAGCCCCAGCTCCAAACAGATCCCAGTGCCCCTGGGCTGTGTGTGCTTGTGGGGGAGTGAAAACCGAGATCTGGTTTGAGCAGGGCACTGGGGCACAGGCTTCATCCACTTCTCACAGCTCTCCAAGGATTGAAACGATGCAGAGGAGACTTAGGTACATGATTAGCATTGCTCTGCCAAATCGAGTAACATTGAAAGGTAACAACATCACCTTTCCTACTTCTATTCAATCCTTTTTGTGCTGTTTATCTGCCCTGGACAACATTGACTTGAAAGGACCACAAGGCAGAGGGAAGGCAAAAGGGAGACAGGGTAGGGAGGGAGAAGAAAGTTTGAAATTATAAGACAGAATGGATTTAATGATCACTGGAACTTACAGGCCTGTTTGAAATGTTTTCAAGCACTGCTACTGTACCAAATATATTCACCAGCTGAACAGCCAAGAATTGTAGCTGGAAACGGCAAAATTGCCCAGGCAAGAACTGTCCTTCCTCCTACCTCCTTTACATCCATGGCAATGCAAACTGGCAGCACTGACAAATCAATTCAACACCGGTGATCATACAGACTAAGAAGGTGGTGGGATATAATAACTTCTGAAGCTACAGGATGGCTTAAAAAGATCTTTTTTTTTTTTTTTTTTTTTTTTTTTTTTTTTTTTTTTTTGCACTAGATCACATTAAAGCAAGTAGCACAGACAGACTTGCACCTGCTTCCAGATGAAAGTGGTGCTGGTGCAGTGCTATTCTTAATATGAATTAACTTCTAATATACATCTGCTTTAGCTCTAATTGACTTTATAGTGCTACTAAAAATAACTGGCAGGCATACTTCTCTCCTTCCCTGTGTGTCAATATGGATTCTCTCTTATGGATCCTAAAATGCAACACTTGCCATAAATACAAACAATCACTAACTGCATAACATCCTATATGTAACATATTTTTGGTTTTGTGGGGAAGAGCCACAGATTGGTCCTTGAAGGCAGCCTGTCTCATAGAGAAAACCACCAGCAAGAGATTGGCATCTCACAGCCCAGGGCCAGCAGCACGGGCAGAGCAGAGGAGGTGCCACTGATGCTGTCAGACAAAAACTGAGAGATGGGAAAAGGACAAGAAACTCATGTTTCCCCCAAAAAAAGGGAGAATAAAAATACAAGGATAGGAAGGAGACCTTTTTGGTAGGATATATGTTGTTTTATGGGAACAAGCTTGATAATCACAGTACAAAAAAATCTTACTTCCTTCAGCTTCACCTTCTGCAGGCAGGGTGAGGTTATCTACAAATTTAAAGGGGTGAAAATGGCTGCAGTCACTCAGTAACTGAGATGTGAGTGTCCATAATATATAGTGACATGCATAACACATGTTGGTCACTTCAGCCACCTTTGTGGCAATTAATAAAAAGAACAGACACCTTAAAATCTTTGTTGGTTGCCAAAGGTTACTCTGTGCTTTTATCCTTGCATGATACCTTAATTGAGTTTATATATGAATGGGATCCCCTTCCATTTTAGGCTAATATTCTTTTATATTTATAATATTCAGGATAGCGACACATGCTTGATTACCTTTAAAACACTTATCATGATTCCATTTAAAAATAAATGAATCCCATTTAAAAGTGACTTGTCCCCATCTTCTAGTATTTATGGACAAGGACATATGGGGCTGATTTCCCTCATTATTAAGAAGCACGTCTGAGGCTTAAATCATTTGAATTATTCATTGACAGCAATTGGGCTACTCATACAAACTCCTACTTACATGAGGAGTCCCACTGATAGACCAGTCAAGTGGATGAAGATGGCTGAACAGATTTTGGGATGCACAGAGCATCCACAGACACTGCTGACTATGATTAGGGTGAGGAGCACTTTTGAAAATGGGTCCCCACCTCCACTAATTAATGTAATTTAGCTGAGACTTTCAGCATGGTTGTTCTGAATGAGTTTTTCTTCACAGGTCACCATGGCTGAGGTGCTGAGGGGTGATCAGCAGCAGCCGGAGGAACAGGAGTGACTGTGCATCAATTACCTCAACAAAACCCCAGCCTGTCAGCAGACATTTCTAGATGTTACATGGGGCTTCCCTTTGTGCTGAGGGTTCACAGTGATCCTGAGAGCAGCCACACACGAGGTGCACATCTCTGCCCAACCTGGGCGGGGAAAGATTTCACCAAGAACAAAGCCAACTCTAAGCAAATAAAGAAAATCTCCAACGAAGAAAATGCCCAACTCTAGTGTGAATTCTCCTCTTCCTGTAATACTGAAATCAGAGATGGATAAATTAACTGCATTGCTGAGCTTGGACTGTATCAGTCCAAATAACAAAGGCTGCAAGCATTTAAAATTCTGCTATAAAGAGACTTTCCAGCCTATCACAGACTACTGTGCTCTCTCCACCTCAGCACTGAAGACCTTGAGCTAACTGCAAGCGTGTTTCCATTCAGTGCAGTCAGCGAGAGAACAGGAATCATCCTTCATGGAGAAAAAGAAAAGTTATTGTTATTCTTTGCAACGTTTTCTTTTTAATTAAAAAGACATGTTTCTTGCTCTCCCCAGAATGAGCCAGAGGAACATTCGCAGTCGTTTTCAGGTCACATTATATTGCACATATTGCAGCTGATTTCACAGCTATGTGGGCAAATTACTATTTTTCAGCACAACTGAATCATTATCAAGGTAAAAGCAGACAGTGAGCACCACCAACACCTAGAGGTTACAATATATTTTAGGAAAACATGGTCTAGCTCTTGGAAGAAGACACTTTCACATTTCAGCCATTCCCCTCTTTCCTGCCCAGCCCCAACTCTGCTCCCCAGCATATCCTGGACTTTGTTCCTATATGTGATCTTGACGATAAAGATATTTTTTTGTTTCTGTTTCCCCCTAAGAAAGGCAAAAAAGGTTAGGAAGTCTTTAAACTCTCAGTTCTTATGGCTGTTAATATTTCACATTGCCAGCAGGGAAAGGAATTAAAACTGCCAGTAGCTATCCAGATAGATTTTAAAATCCCCTTCCCTCCCCCTTCTCTCTGCCTCCCTCAGCTTCAGAGGATATTTTCCCCGCAAATTGGTTTTAAATTAAGGAAGGTGATGAAGGCAATGTGCCGTCTCAGCATTTTCCCAGGTGCACTTAATCTAATTTCATTAAGGAGATCAGGACAGATGATCGCTACAGTTGAAACATTAAGTCTGTCCATTTTTGTATAAAAAAACCATTAAGTCTGTCAAAGTGTCGGCGGGTGGGCTGTTTATTATTGGAGATGAAGGCACGCTTTGCTTCCCCAATAAACTGTCAGGAGTAGTAAACCACAAATTAAGTCAGCTGCTGCCAAACATTTAGGCAAAGATCTCCAACTAATTTTGACACAGGTGTGGCAAAGGCCAAGGAAAGGCTTGGAAACCTTGGAAACTGACCTTGTTATGTGAGATATTTCAATCTGACCATCCAAGAGTGGAAGACTGGGCATCAGTGGGTGTAATCAAGACCTGCTGATGCTTCTGACATCCAGACACAGAGTTGATGGGAGCTGTGCTGCACCATGTGCCCGAGAGCACAACCTGCAGAGATCACTTTAAGCAGATAAGAACTCATAAAAGCTTCATTCAAGCCACTGCTCTGTTTTGAACTTACGCACAGCTTTGACTGCATGTACATTCCTCAGACAGTCACAGAGGTATCAAACAAAATTAGAGCAAACTCATGAACATGCAGAAACTTCCTAAGACCAAGAGCTGTAACAGGAATCAAGTGAAGCTTTCAGATACTACAAAACCAAACGTGAGTCATTTGGAGAACATTTTCCTTCTCAAGAAAAATGCAGCTGTGTAGAAGTCAGTATTAAAGACCGTCAGGAAACGTTAAAAAGTATGAAGTATTAACTGGAATTACACAATCTTTAAGGTACACACAGAGAAACTAATGATGACTAATATGGAATCAGAAGTGACCTTCTAACTTGAATTTTGTGCTGAGGGTAAAGCACCATGTTTGCAGATAATGTGCTCTGAGGATCAAGGGTGGGCAGGGCAGAGGAAGGTTCATTTCCCACTCCAGGGGCAGCCAGGAAAGGAACAGAGCCCACTTGAGCTTTATCCTTTATTCCTGCCCAGGGGACACAGTGCTGCACACTGTGCCCTTCTGTCTTACCTAACCTGGCAATTGATTTTGTAATACAGGAATGAGAAACTCTGCAAGCCAAATGAGGGCCTGCAATTGTGGCTATTGGAGCATTGCATCCTCCAGAATTCTCATCTCCTTGGCATCTTTACGATTAATTATACAATTCGATTTAATTAATTGAATTGCCTAACTCAGTTGCCAATTCCTATCACCTGCCTGCTCTGTTATGTTCTATCTGATCACCTTCCAAGGAGCTCCTGCCATTGCACAGGTAGCCCTTTGGACTCAGACTACCCTAACAATGTTATAATGGTTTTCTTTATGTGGGCAGACAGCTGTACACAGCTGCTCTCTTCTCTGCTGCCTCACGTCTGAAAAGTTTCCTCACAAGGTCCCTGGTAAGATAAGAAAACGCTCCAGGATGGGGAACTGGAACTGGGAGATGTTAAACAATGGGGAAAGCAGGGAGCCAGGGACATGCTGACTGCCAGCAGCAGAACTGGTATGATCCTGTTGTGCCCAAGAGCTCTACACAGGACCTCTTCAAGCCCTTTATGCGAATTGATGATGGATTTTTTTTTCAGCAAGCTAGAAGGCTCTTCTCATTGTTTGCTCTGAAAACTTTTCTACATTTTCAAGAATGAGTATGGGCACCACAGACTGTTATGACTCAGCTTGTTATATACAGACTAATGTACTTAAAATTTGAGTTTTTGTCTGGATAAGAGAAAAACACAAAATCTCAGCAGGAGGGGAACACATTGGTGCTGAAGCTTTGACTCTGTTTCATTTTTTTTAACTGCGTTCTTGCTTTATTTAAATATAAAGGTCAAGGAGGGCTATTATTACTAATAATATTTACCAGAGCTGTAGATGAGAAGCACAACTTGGAAGGCTCCTCTCCCTCTGGAAGGACTTGCAGGGCTTGACTCAGCTGCCCCAAGTCTCAGAAGGAACCTTTGTGTCTGCTCCCTGCACATGGTGGGTGGAAGGAAGGATGGAAGCCCAGGCCATGCCAAGCCTCACCCCCATCTGGCATTTCCCAAAGACCAACTGAGTGAACTGGGTCTGCAGTGGGCTTAGAGGATGCTGTTTTTCTGATAGATCTATTAATGGAGAACGACTAAATAAAACAAATTCACTGAGTGGTGAATTTTTGTCTTCCTGTACTGGCAACAAGATTACATTTGCCTGTTTATAGCACCCAAATCTTTCAAGGGCTACAAGGTTATTTTAAATTCAATATTTTGATATTGTTTAAAAAGCGGATCTGTTTTTAATAACAACACACAGATTGTCTGTAAAACAGAGGCTTTCTTCCATTAGGAGAACTAACAGTCTTTACCCAGTTATTACTGTATGGGAGAGAGCTTTCTCACTAGTTTTCACTCTGTATCACTGGGTTTTCTGTCTGTCAGAAATAAACCTCAGCAGAAGCACTGATTCTGTGCATGTATGTGCATGCAGATGTGCAGCACTCCTGCAGGATGCCAAGCCTGCAGCAGAGCCCGGCCACACACTGCCACAAGGACATTCAGCACTGTGTCCACAAGCCAGAGCATCCCATGGCAAAAACCACTTCAGCTCTGTCTGAGGACCCAGCTGGGCAGTAACTGGCAAATGGAGATGTCTCACTGTTAGCCACAGCTGAGAACTGTCACAGGCTGAAGTGCAATGCTAACAGAAGTGCAAATACTGCCATGTGAAAGCCCTCAGCTCAATTCCATGTTTGATCGTTCCCTTCTGCTGCAACCACTATGAATCTCAGTATCTGGGAAAGTACCAAGTTTGATTTCTCAGAGAAAAGGACAATTGAATGATGGATAAAACTGGTTTGGGGACCTTGGTCTGGGTAGGCTTCAAAACCAGCAAATAACACATTACTTAATGGGGGAAATAAACTTCCAGCCTCCCAAAAACACATCAGATGGAACCCACCTTCTCCACTGCCAGATAAAATGTAATGAGCAGAGGAAGAGAAGCTTCCAGCAATAGCACTGGAGGGGGTTTTTCTTATTGCTGGGTAATCTCAGACACAAACAGAGTGACCATTCCTGCTAGAGCAACTCCAGGCCTCTCTTCATTATTGCATCCCTTTCTCCTGCTGCCTGAACTATGATTTTTCCTGTGGGCTTGTGGATATCCTTTCAAGGTCAACACAGCTGAAACAACAGTGATAATTTCATCCCCCAGATCTTCCATACAGTTTATTCTTCTCATTACTTCTACTCTTATCACCTCCATCTCTCACTCAAGCCCACAGTTCTCAGCACTCTCTTTGACTTACAATACTCCTGACATCAAAGTATTCAACCTATGTTTTAAGTCCTGTGTATCCTTGTTCTCTGCAACATAATGAGCATCCTCTGTTTATTCACATAGCTACACTCTTGGTCAAGCTACATCACCCTTTCTTTAATATTTTGTGTTTCCTTTGGTGACAGCAGATGTAACTGTGTCTAATGCCAAGGAAGAGTTGCTGCAAGATCATTTTCCTAATCTGTGGCTTTGCTTCCTACACAGCTTCTCACTTCCTGAATGGCAAACTATCACTCTTTGTGTTTTGACTCTTTCACAGCTTACTCCTTCTTCCCAACACTGCCATTCAGCACTGCTGCAAATTTCCATCTCTCACTGGTCTGACTCCATCACCCCCTTGGTAAACTTTCAAACAAGCCCCTCCTCACTGCTTACCACTGGGCCTTTTGCTACAGAGGATAACTTCCCATTCATGGCCATAAAGCTGCCTGACTTGCCCTCTCAAATGCCTGCTAAAACACTAATACCTACAAATATCCCCTTTAGAGTAATGCCTACAAAACCAAAGCTGGACAACAACGGGGCTGCTGGCACACTGAAACAGCGCTGCTGTCGACCCACTCACCTGGGTCCCTTCTCTCTCATCTCATCCTTAACCCATGAGCTGTTCTGTGCTTTTACAGCACGCAGCAGGATGGGAAGGCAGCCCCAGGCTGGGTGGGGGGATCACAGCCCCACCGTGCTGCTCCCCTCCCATCTATCCCCTCCCATCTATCCCTGCTCTCCTGCTGCTGCTGCCAACTCCCAGGCACCTCCTGGGACGCTGGGATTAGCAAACCACAGCATGGCAAGGCTGATTCACTTTGCCACAAGCACACCCCAAGGAACTCACTGGGCTGCTGCAGAAAGTCGTGAGAAAAAAATGACTTCAAAAGTTTTTGTCTCCACCTTGGATTTAACTTTGCTTGTCTCAGAAGTTGCTTGCTATGGCTTAAACACAAACTACAGAATGAATATACAGGAAATACTGACTGAACTTAGAAATACAGTTCCATTTTTGCACATCTTACTTAGTACTACATTAAATGAAGAATGCTTGATATCTAACCCCTGATTTGGAGAGCTCACTTTCACGGCGGGGCCATGTAATTAAGCTGACAACCCACAATTTCACACAGAGCAGACAGAAGTCCAAGACTGAAAGAACATGAACACTGAATTACTTTTAAAGAAAGAAACAGGCGCCTTTTTTAATGCAATCTTGAACACTGTTATTAAAAAAATGAGAGCAACATTTTGGAGTAACGAGCAGAGATTACTCATTCCCTTGTTTTACACAAGTTGACTTTTGGCTTTCTGCAGAACACCATTTAACAGAGCACATTACCAAGCTGCTAGCCACTTTTCACAGTGATGCTAAAGCAGGTAAGAGACAATAAGTGGAACTGTTGATGGTTTATATTACTCTATTATGTTAATGTTCACTAAAGTATGCCATAAGCTCTCTCATTACATGTGTATAAACCAATTCTCTGTGGTGTTATTCCTGTGCTAAATGCTATAACTACATAAATCTTGAATTAATGGAGACTTTATAGTTCCTGAAAATGAAGGGTAATTGCTATCTGTTAATGCTGTTGTTGCTATTAAAGGAAGTATATATTTTCAGTAACAATGTTTATGGACCGTGAGCTTCACATCTCAGCTAGTGCACAGAGCAGAGACAGTGGAATACAAGTACCAGACTGACTCCCTTTCTCTCAAAAAGCACAGCATCATTTCCACAGCTCCAGCAAGCAGCACTGCAATCCTCCTCACAGCTGCAGAGCCCAGACCAGTGTCCTTCACTGAGCACAGAGTACAGGAAACAGGATTTGCATTTCCATCTCGGGGAACGTATGATTTGCTAAGTTTCTCGCTTGGTTAAATGGCTGGACAGCTCACTTTATTACTTTGGGTATCTCAAACAGTTCTGTGAGAAGCACATGGTGACAGAATGATAGGTGTGAGAAAGTATCATCCCACTTACTTCCTCTGAGATTTCAGCAGTGATGCAGAAGTGAAAGGCTATACTTGGCCAGAGACAGTTCTCAGAAAGTAGATGGGATTGACAAGTCCCCTGCCTTGAGCTCCTCTTCTCCAATTATTAAAAACAGCAGCGCAATGTTTGGAAACACTCAAAATCTGCTGAGAAACTGTACCTTGCACTAAAGTAATGCTCCTCTTTCTGATACACTGTACATGTGACTGACTATGCTCAACTGCTTTTCTCCCCTGGAGCCCTGCACAAGGAGAAAAACCAAACCATCAGGAGTTTGTTTCTATTTTACAATGCAGTGAAGGTAAAACCTTAATTTTACTCTAACATCTATGTTTGAAAACATTAGGAGCTCAATAGCCCATACACCTATGAACAAAATAAATAGTGGATAATTACTAGCATGGTACAGAGAGAGAAGTAGGAGGTGGAAAATTTCAGTTTTGCTCCAAGCTCATTCGCTGACTCAGTTTGTGCTTGTACATGAACTTTTTTTGTCTGCCTTCCTCGTGAGTTTTATGCAGGCAACACTGACCCACTGTTTATGACTAACAAAAAAATGTTATGCAAATCAAAAGTACATTAGTAATTCCTGCCCTGCCCTTCCTCAGTGCCAGCATGTGAAGGTGTACCTTGAAAAAGCTGGTTCTTGCTGACCAGGCAGCATTGCTCTGCAGCAGTGGGGAAAGAAGCCGACCCATCAGGTAATTTGGGAAGGCTGGTGCTGGGCTGGGCACTGTGCTGAATCCTGCACCTGGCTGCAACAGCCTGGAGCATTAGCAGCAGACACATTTTGCCATCACAGGGAGGAGGAAAACGAGTGCAGTCCCTCAGGACAGTCACACCAAAATTTTTACAGCTCTTGGTTGCATCAGTCAGGTTGAGTTTTAGACAAACACTGAATTCATTTCCAGGTGAGTGCAGAATGCCAGGTATCAACAGAGCAAGTCAAGCTCCCCGTGTTCCCCAACTGGAAGGCAATGTTGCACTTACATCATCCCCATGAAAGGTTTGAAGCATCTTCACTTCAACCCTGGTGAGTTTATATGCATGTGCATCTTTGCTGACAAGAAAAACAGCCCCACTTAATTCCTGAGACCTATTTAATAGGACTGTGTCATGTTTCACATCTCTGCAGATCAGGCAAGAGATAGAAAGATGATGATCTTGGGCTGCTCTCCTTATGAAGAAAAGAAATGTTATTATTAAGGCAGAGTCACCTTAAGGAGAAGGTAGGTGGGAAATAGGTGAGCCTAGAAAGTCAAATTACAGTTACAGAAATGTAAAGAAATGTCATATTAATGGTAAGGAACACTATAATAGCCTTTCGTTTGCTGTAAAGAACAGCAAGTTACCAGCCAAACACAATGCAGCTTCCTCTGAAGGTAACCTCAGATCCCACATTCTGAAAGCTAATCAATGTTGTTCAGATTTCAATTTCTTCTCTACAAGGTGAAGTCAAACCTAATCTAACAAACGTCAGTCTCAGATGTAATGCTGCTAGCTGGGTCTACCAGTGTAATTTAGATAATCATTAATAGCATAGCTGTATAATAAAACTACATGTCACTTACAACTTCATCTGAGGTTTGACTGGCAGATCTTTAAACAGTTTTCTAAGTGATTGCTTTTACTTCCTTTGATTGGGCAGTCTGGGAAACGTTTTAACCCCATGGTATCTAAGCTTTTAGGGAACAATATTTCACCCTCACCACCCCTGCTGTCAGCTCTGCTGCTGTGTAACCTTGTAAGAAAGAGAACTTGGGGAGAGGGGTGGTTTCAGCAAGTGACTTTATACATATATATTCATATAAATTTAAAATAATATGAAATAAAATAAGTACAGTATCTTTCATTCAACACGCAATTTAAATGTTTCTCTTCAATCAAGCCGTCGTCTCAAAACACAGCTTGCCATACTCCAAGAATATTTAGTATCTCATGGTATTTTTAAAAGAAGAAGTTGAAGAAACCCTGGCGTTTCTAAAGCTCTAACAATACTAACAAAAAGCTTTCAGAGGAGTCTCTTGAACTCGTGGTAACCTCTGATGCAGCTGGTGCGCTGCTGAGGACACAGGGCTACCTGAACTCAGCCTTTACTTGTGCAACGCTGATCCAGGAGAAAACTCTGTGCCACAGCTTCTCATCAATGAATGCAAGAGACTGGACAGCCAAAACAGAATAAAGGTTTGATGAAGAGCTGACCTGAGGCTGACAGGTTTGATCTGCCAGGAGCTAGCACGGAATGCTCAAGCCTTTTATATATTTGATTTTTAAAATCACGGTGCCACTGGTGCTACACAGTGGGACTTGTCTGCTTTCCTTGCAGAGGTGAACAAGAAATCCCCATACACAAACTACAACCTTTCAATGACCAATCTCTGTATTCAAAAGAAGGTCAGGAAAATCATTGCTCTGTGATAAATATGCATGCATCATGACAAAACACTCCTTGACAGTTACCACGCTGCCTTGGGAGGGCAGCTCCCATCTTCCAACTGATTACAAAGCTGACATCTTCAAAGGTTACTATATATAAAATATTGGCTCCTGACAAGTTATCAGTGGAAACTTCCTCTGAAACAGCAGCAATGCTGTAACTCAGGTCTCACAAAATGCTCACATAATAATCAATAAAGACTATTATGTTAACAGGACTCTCTTTCCTCTAAATAGAAGCTAGTGAAGATCACAGAATAGCTGATCTGATGCTTTTTCATTCAATTGTAGATATTTTTAAATTTGACATGAAGACTGGAGGAAATGTTATTTTCAAATTCATTCTTATTGTGACTATCAGGGAATTTCCAAGCATATGAAATAAGAAAATTCAGTCTTACCTTATCGTCAATATCACTCTCGCTGTCACACTGTGGATTAGAGAGAGAAAAAAAGATTTTGAGAAACACCTTCATGTATAGGGATCTTTTGCATCATCCTCTTAAATCTTTAGGATAGCTGTTTATGATGTTCACAGTTCAATGAAACACACTTCTGATGGCTGCAGAAATGCCTTTTACATTGCTAGCATAAACCAGATCCTCTCTTATACAAATTTATGGTATACTCTTACTTGGATGGGGGAAAGCAAACTTTAAACAAAAAAGACAATCAGTGATGCATTATAACAACCACTGTAACATGAATACCACAACAAAAAGCATGCCTTTTTATCATCCCAAATCATGGAATATATAGTAACAGTTTTGCATTGCTTCACCTTGATAAGCACTTTGTCATCTAACAAGGAAACTGTGAAACTGGCAATCAATTTCTAATTTAATGAGTGGAACCAAGAATAGTAATTAAAATACATCATAAATTCTGGTACATTTTTTAGTTTGAATGAGATCACGATCCCAGGAGGAAGTGTTTACTTAAAGAGTTTTGTAGTGCAATCTCTCTCAGGCTCTGAAAATGAAATGCTCTCTTTTCACAGCACAAATTATGGAAAGATAACTTGAGCACTGAGCATTTCAGGACATGCACATCTTGCTGGCTGGAGCTCAGAAGGATTTACAGCTGGGAGCAGCAGTAAATCTCTGGGGGTGTGTTGTGCTGACAGAAGTGGTCAGTGTGTTCTGGTGCCCAATGGGAATTTTCTCCTTCAGCCAGCTGCTGGTGGGGATGGCCTGGTGGGTTTCTGTAACTGGCAGCACCCTACAGAATTCACTGGGTCAAAAGAGGGGGCTCTGCAAGCCACCAGTGGCAACCTCCAAATGTGGAAATGGTCCATGAGAACGCACATGATTCAGTGCCATGAATGTTAAAGAAGGAATAGATCTGTTTGGTCATTTTGTCCAGATTTCTTCCTGGAGTGGGCAAGGGGGATCTTTCCTGTCACATTCTTTTATCCTCAAGTCACACAGCAGAATTTTCAGCTTAATTTTCTGCTGATTTATGAGAGAATATTTAATATCTTCTTCTGCTGTTTGAACCTTTTATTTTTAAATTCTCTGAAACACACCAAGCACACAAACAGCCCTGATATATTGGAGGAATCTCCCACAGTGATTCTGCAGTGAAGAGTGCTCAGCTTCCCAACTGACACCTTATTCCCATTTTACTGCAGTGAAAATGCTTGGTTTAAGGAATCTGTTTTTCTACAGTCTTGATTAAGCAGAACTCATTTTCTTTCAAAAGGAAACCATTTTACACTGCCCCACATGATCCACAGCATGTTTTTCACAGAGAAATCTGACTGTTTAGCAGGATGTGCACAGTTCTAATTGTATGGGCAACCATTCTGGAAAAGAGAGAACCTGAAGAAAAATGGAAGAAGTAATAGGATACGGCCTTGCAGGGGCCAGGAGCTGTGAGTGGGGAAGTTCTACAGGAAAAAACAGAGTTAACACCAGCAAACTGCACAAAGTCCCAGCCAATTGCTTTGCAGTAGGCAAGAACATCAGGTAGCCATGTCTTTAGTAAATACCTTGCCACAAGCCATTTGTGCCTTTTTTGTGACTTTTATTCTGTCACTGACCTTTACGAAAATTATTATACGAAACACAGTTTCTGTTGGATTTTTTTTTTCACAAACCAGAAGTAAACCCAATCCTGATAAATCACCACGAGCAGCCATCTGCTGACTTCCCTAAACCCGCGTCACGCAACCACAAACAATTACAAGTGTCTGCTCTGGGCTTGGAATGGGACTAATTGTCCATCACACTGAGACATGCTGGAACAGGTTTGCTGGGCCAAGGCTGCCCCAGTACCTGCTGCATCTGTGCTTGCCCAAGACAGTGATAATTCATGCTGACAGAGCAACACACTCATCACACCTGAGCTGGGCTGGGGGAAGATGCAGCCACAGCAGTCCACTTCTGATTATTTACATGCTCCTGAGAAACACTGCCTTTCACCTCCACCCAGCTCAAATCAAGCCCTAATGCTACAGGGACTGCGCATCCCCCCAAATTACTGGCATAATGGAGTGGGTCACAAGGACCTTGTTATTTTATCCTTTAAAGCCTGCCCACACTGAAGTTACCATTTTAATCTTGGTGCCCATTCACACGAACACTCATATTTTAGAGGCAGAATGTTTTGACTCTGTGATTCATCGTTCAGACTAAAGCATGTTACAGCAGAATTACACCTATTGCAAGAATGGCATGAAAATAAGTTAGCACACTCAGCCAGGGTTTCTTTCTTCAAATTGTATGCTTAGGCAATACCAACACAAATTTTAATTCTAACAGGGGCTTAAAAATTATACACTGCAGTAATAAAATAGCCAAATAAATTAAACTTTGAAATCCATTGACTAGAAAGTATTCAAAATTATCACTTAATCTTGCCTATGAGTCCTGGTTCAATAAAACCTCAGTACTGTAAACATTACCAAATTTAGCTTAAAAATATTTAAGATGTAAACTATTTTTTTGAACTTTAGTAACCATTATTATTCAAATAAAAGGTAGTATTTTAGTCTTGTCTGGTTTTGTAACAAAACTTGTCTTTCTAATTCTTCCTGCATTATGATGTTAAAAAAAGACAAGAAGGTTTTTCTTGTTGAAAACAGATTTTACCTCCAAAATCTGTATGCCTATAATGAGTGTAAAACCCTCTTACAGATGGTTTACATTACTAAAAGGTGCAGAACTGCTTTATTTAGGTGCCTAATTTTGCTTTGTACCAATATGCAACTTTGTCTCATGTAGATAAGTGAAAGTTGCAAAAAGCCAGTGAACCATCAAATCCACATGCTAGATTTTATAAACAGACATATGAATGAAGCAAACATCTGCTCTCTGAGGATACATTTTTCCCCATTCAGGATCTGTAAAGACTTCATAATTAATTGCTTTTAAAATGGAAAAGGCAGCAAAGAATTTTGTTTCATTTTAGCTTACATCTTCCTTACTTTAATCACGATTGCATCAGTCTGGAAACTGCAGAAGGCAGCAGGGCTGTGGATGTGAATGTGGCTGTGTGGACACAAGAGCCTTCAGTGAGGCTGTGACTGCAAGATGAGTGGTTTAAAAACTGCATTTGTGGCAGTGAGTTGCCTAATTTCTTGCTTGCCTTGTGAAAGCAAATCCTCTGCCCCCTCTGCAGATATGTAGGATCACTCACACACACACACTGTCCTTTGTATTGGTTCCTACCTGGCTTTAAACCACCAAAACACCTATCTTAATCCATGTGAGAATGTTCCAAACTGGCCTACAGGATTAGAGATAGTGGAGACGACTCAACACATTGATATTTATAAAATTTGGATTTCTGCTCAGCATACAAGAAAATAAAAACTTGAGACTCACGGCTACCAACCTATGCTAACCTCCCACTGACTCTTGAGGAAAATACAACCAGCTTTGGTGAAAAAGACCCCAAGCTTGAGAATTCCCACAGGTTTTCTTTGTTTCATGTAAAAGGAACAGGCTCCCACACTTGCATCAAGAAACAGGAACCCAGAGGCTGCTGAACGAGCAACAGCACAGAAAAACCAACGCCAGCAAAACCAAAGGGCCCAGACAGAGCTGTGAAAAGCAGAAGCACTGCTGACCCCTGTGCCTCCCCTGGCCGGGGTGTGCATGTTGAAAAGCCCCGGTTTGGCTCAGTTTTTGTGGGAAATCCTTCAGCCTCACACGCCTGCTCTCCTCCAGCCTCCTCCTCACCCCTGCCTGCAGAGCCCCGGCTCAGCACAGAGACTAAAGCAGGGACTTCCATCCCTGGGATGCTGGGATGAATAATGCACTCATGGGAGAAACTCTGGTTCAGCCACAGAGGATTTGCTGTGTCTTAAAAGCCAACTTATCCCGAGTGAGGAGGAGGAGGAGGAGGAGGCCGTGCTTCGAAGGCTGAGGCCACCACCCGGCCAGGCTCACCTCCCACGCTGCTGTTGTGGAGGGACAAAAGCCCTTGTCAAAACAAAAAAAAAGTTAAAGAAAATGTGGAGAATGGCAACTGTTGAAAGCAACGGGGGGCTCATTGAAAGACAAAAGCTTCAATTACCTGGATTTTTCTAAAGTCCTGTTAACACTCCTGGTCTATAAGCAGGACTGTAAACAGCCATTGTACAGGGTTCATAAAGGCTCCTAAAGGGATTATTCACTGGGTTGTGCCAATTGCATCTCAATTCCACCAAGAATGTTTGCAAAGTCGACCCCTAATTGCGCAGCTTTTTGGAAACAAGTTCTTGCAGTGACAGATTCCAGTGGGAAGGAAGCCTCCCACGAGGTGAGGTTCAGCAGGACAACACAAAACTCAGGATTCACAGATGGAGTCTATATGTGTGTAGACTGGGCCTTGTGGTTTCTCAATTTTTGGACGCCTGGGATGAAATCTCTCTTTACAAGACCCTTTCCAACCAGGCAATGAGCTGTGATGCATTCCATCACCTCCTTCTGCAAACCACCTCAAGAGGGGACAAAGATGGACTTATGGCTACTGTAAAACAGGCAACAGCATATTTGACAAAGGACCTTCTCTTACTGTTAGACTGGCATCGAGCTCCTTACAAGCTATATTAAAACTACTATTATTCTCATTATTTTCTGGTGAGTTTAGGAATCAGGAGAGTGTCCTTCAACTCTTTTCTTACCCCCAATGTTTTAACTACTACATCATCCAGCTTTTCTTCACATAATAAAAACACTGCATTGATTAACTGACATCACACAGTCATGTGAACTGTCTCATAGCACGAATAAGAGCTTCAAGAAATGAAAACAAAACCAACCAAGTCTCCTAAGACTGCAACAAGACTGGCAGTACCTGGATGTAACATCATGATGGGTGCAGAGAAATATGGTTACTTCAAATGGAGCCACTTCCTCCAAGCTTTTGAGAAGTCACCTCAGCTTATCCACACAAACATGGTTACCTCCTGCTTCACCCAAACTCAGTGGTTTTTGATTTAGGTTTTGCCTACACAGTCCCAAGGCTGTGGGCCCTGTTGTGCCAGACACGGCACAGCACAGGAGTCACTGCCCAGACAGTTGAGAGAAAGGCTTGTTTTTTATCTCTTATACCTATAGATACTATTTATATTATGATTAAGCAGAGGGTGATAGACCTCTAAGCTAGCCATGTGAAGAAACAGATCCCAGCCTGGAGGGACTTGCAATCTCACCAGTCTACCTGCAACTACAACTGTCTGGGGAAGTGCAAAGCTGAGAGGAGAGGAGGCAAAAATATTAAATACACTGCCTATAACACTACAATGAAAGCTGGCAGGGTAGAATTTGCGTGTAGAAAGTGGCACAGAATATCTGAACAGTGCAGACACCTATGCAGCCTGCACACCCACTCCACAGCCATGTTACCGCTATCTTACTATTTCCAACCATATTTAGTTACTGAATTTTCTTTTAATAGCAAGGCTTGGGGAAGTACTAAGCTTAAATCCTGGCTTGTTAATGTTTCTTTTAAAGGAAGGAGTAAAATCAAGCCTGTTTTTAAGAGCCCTCCCTTCTCCATGCCCTGTGAGCTGACTTCCCAGGAGCAGTGGCAGCGCGTATGGATGCGCGCTTGGATGTGCAGGGGAGGGTGTTGTTTCCTATTAAGTCTGGCATCAGATTCATGTCTGCAGGGGCTTGCTTAAGATGATAGGAAGAGAGAGTTTTATCATGAGCCAGACTGACAGAAAAGCTTGCTAATGGGACTTGAGGCATACACAGGAAAGAAAGTGCCAAAACATTAAGCTACCGCCAAGTGTCAGAGGGCCACTGATTTATTGCAGCAATTTTGCCACTGTGTCCTTTATAAGGTCCCACAAGTCCTTCCTCCTGGCAAGAAGCTGTGAGCTGCTGCAGCTCGGGGAGAAGTTTAGATCCAGAGCACAGAAAGTGTCCAAGCGAAAGGCGGGGGCCGGGGGGAGGACGGAAATCGAATGTTGACTTGAACTTGCCCCAGGCAGCAGAGTCCTCTTAGCTCCACTGCCTCCCTGACAGCTTGATGAAATGAGTCAGGGCCTCCCCATGGCTAGACCAGCTCAGGCTTCCAAGTGCCGGGGTAGAGCTGTAAGAAACAGATTGAGCCTCAGGGCAGCAATTTTTTTTTTTTCCCTTTCTCTCCTCAGCATTTGGCTGGGGGAAGGGGGAGGTTATGAGCACTACAGATGTATAGGCTGAGCCTTTGTCTGCAGAGGGGGAGGGCGAGGGGGAGAGAGAAGAACAGCAAGAGAGTATTAGCTATGGCAGCTGAGAATAGCCCAGAGCACTATAACTAATTTTGAGGGGCAGTGATGCATTGTACGGGCTATGTGCTGTTTGGTCTGAGGGGGCCCCTGTTGTGAAGCAGCAATCAAGAGGACATTTTGTTAAGTGACCAACAGCTGTCATCTGCAAGCCCAGAGTGGGGAAGGAGGGAGCAAGGGGAAGGGAAAAGGGAAAAAGAAGAAAAAAAAAAAAAAAAAAAAGAAGAAAAAAAAAAAAAGAGCATTTGTCCCTTGGAGGCAGAGCACATTAATCCACCAATCTGCCACAGCTTTAACTCTAAATGTGCCTCCAAAGACTGGAGCTCCTCTCCATCAGCCACCCAGAGAGATGGGCACCTCCTGCCCTGCTCCAGCCTGCCCGATGCAGGGAGCTTCTCTACCTCTGTGGGTTGAGAAACCGACGCTAAAAATACTGTTTAAGTCTCTTTTCATTCCATAAAATTGAGTTGATCTGCTCCAGCTTAGGGTCAATCCCTCAAGGACTGTTTTTTCCCCCTTTCCTTTTTCATAGCACTCATAAATTAATCAGGAAGACCCTGACTAAGTCATTTCATGCTGTACAACATAAAAGAAAGTCCCCTGATGATCCATGCAAGGATCTATTAAAAGCGGGAGGAGGGAGGGAGGGAGGAAGGGTTAGGGAAGAGGGAGAAAAGGGAAGGGGGGGAAGGAAAAAATCTCAACCTTTTTGATATTTTAGGATAAAAGCTGGAGGACTTTGTTACGAATTCTAGCCAACATCAAAACACCTTAAATAATTCAAAGAACATGTTAAAGGGAAGAAACTGAATGTTGCTCTGATGTTCAGTTGATGCAACGCAGAATATTACCCAAAACAGCACAGCCTGTTAAGGGAGACAGCAGCCTTGAGCATTTCAGTTCTTTAGAAAAATGTCAGAACCTGTAAAAATCATAATTTCCAGCAACTTTTTTTTTTTTTTTGCATGATATAAACTCAGCGAGACTGAAATGTAGGTTTCTGACAAGCTGTTAACAAGACAACTTTAGAAATCTGTCTGGAGCTCTCAGGGAGATGGGCTGCCATTTCACTGCTTCGAAGAAGTTCATGACATGACAAGCAAAAATCAGGGAACAGAGACCTAAAAACCACGGTGTAATTTTCATTTGCTTCTGTCGTGAAAGAATTCAAGCAGAAATATTAGAAGGCTGCACAACTAAAAAAGCCAGGAACTGGAAAATCATTGCTGCGGTTTGACAAGCACATCTTTTATGCTGAAAATGGTTTTCTTTATTATTATACCTATACACAGGAAAGCACTTTGGAGAAAAAGGGATAATCACAAATTATTCCTTGAGATCTACAAAATAAGATCTACAGCTGCCTGCTTTCCATCCAAGTCTAAAAATTACCTGGTTCAAAGGAGAGAGTGACCAACCCATCTTGAAAAAGCTCTAAGAGCCACCAAATTTCTCTTCATTTCCCACATCCTTGCCCTTCCGCCCAAAAGGAAAGGTAAAAAGATCTTTCCATAGTGCAGCCTTTTACTGGAGCCTACACAGATGAATGCTGCTACCTAAATGCTTAATAAAGACACATTCATTAAAAATAGAAAAGTCAGCATCCAATGCCATCTACACACAGGAGTTTGGTACCACACTCAGGAGAGGCCTTCTGGCTGGTTTACCACATTATACCTCCTAGTTCAGGCCTTAATATACCAGTAGAGTGCTTTGCCATAATTTTTGGATGAATTAATGATGCTCTCTTCGGAATCAATCCATTCTACTCAATGGTCAGTAAAAAGTAGATCGATCTATCATCTATCTATCTATCCGTCCATCCATCCATCCATCCATCCATCCATCCATCCATCCATCCATCCATCCATCCATCCATCCCCCTATAATACACCTCTTTCAATATCACCTCACTTTCTCTTTAATTATTTGGACTCATTCTAAGTACGTAGTGGTAGGCTGATGTAGCTGCCTGGAAGTCAATTTACTGACTGTGACTGACTCATTATCTATGGTTGCAGAATCTCAGCACCCTTGGGAAAGCTTGGGAAACCCAACATACAATTTTATGCTTAATTTCAGCCCATATTTGCCAAGAAGGAGAGTGATGGGACAGTGCAGGAGGTAATTTTCACTTGTACTGTCTATGACTACACCAAAGGGTAATGTGAATTATGGACCACACTTAGCCCAGCATTTGCAGGGATCACACAAATAATGAACTTAAGCTCTATCTCTCCTTGTTTCCACACCATCTCTGGTGGTGCCCCCACAGCCACACTTGGGTAATTGAAAGAACAGTGCCCACAGAGTTGAGTGGTTGATGCTGCATTTCACCAATTTACAAAACACAGGAAGCTCTGACAAGAAAAGGGATGCAGCCTGCTTCTCTTCTGAAGTGCTCACAAGCTCTTTTCACTCTTCCCTCGCTTGGGCATTGTGTCACCTGTCACTCATTTTCTTTTCATTAGACAGACACTCTTGGAGACATTACAGAAGCTGTACATGGGTTTTCACTAAGGAACCAGAGAAACGTCCATTACTTTCTAATTCTCTTGTTTTAGGCTATGACTAACATCAAGTGCTTGCAAGAGACATCTTGCCTTGCTGCCTCCTGGCTCAGAGTTACCTGGACCCTGCCCCAGCTGCTTTGGTCCCTCCTGCTCTCCTGGGAGGAGCAGAAACCAAGATGGGATTTGCAGTGACTGCACAGAGCAACTCTGATTTTGTTTCTGTTGGTATGTCCAACAGAAGAAAAATGGCTTAAAGCCATTATTTATAACAATGAGAGGCTGCTGCTGTTTGGAGAGGGGGTTATAAGCTTTCTCTAAAATTAAGGAGTTCAGGACTTAATATGGATATAGTCAAAAGCCACTTTAACCATAATGATCTGTCTAGTAATTCCCCATTTACTATAAACGTCAGTTTTGTTCTATTTGGATTGCAAATCTAGTCTATGCCATGTCCATGTCACTGTGGAGTCACCAAAAACTATTGGGCCAGCACAAAACAACAGAATTTATTTAAGTACCCTCCTCTAATGGAAAGCATTTAGTTCTTCTCAGCTATGTGATTCTGTTTGGGAGCTCCATTTACATATTTATTTAGTAGGGAACATGCATGGCTGTCTTCCCTCCATGCAGAACCATTATGAGCTGCAGGAAGCTGTTAGAGAGGATTTCAGCATGGAACTCAGGAGGAAAGACATTTCCAAACACCTCCCTATCCTGCTTAATGACAGCCACCCTCTGGAGTGAGGGTGATGGATTTCTGGTTATGAAACTTGCTGTGGGGTTTCTTACAGCTCATTCACAAGAATGCTTATTTTTTTTTTTTCATTTATACATTTAATTTCTTGAGGTATATATTTACACACACATATTTTTTCTCATGCTGCCAACTTCTTTTCCTCCTTACTTCTGCCTTTAAGCCCAAATGGTGCAACAAAAGAACACACCAGGTTATGCATGGAGACACCCATCTGAGAACCCTAAAGTTCCCCCACACTTGCATTCAAATTCAAGCTGAAAGCCCAAAAATGTCTAACATGAGCACTCAGAAGAGGGGACTGATTTCAGAACCAGAGCTGACATGGCTCAGGTAGGAAGGCAAATTGCTGCTGTGCCTTAGGCTGGAGCTGGCAGGAGGAGGGGGCAAAGCCAGGCTGAGTTCAGGGGGGTTAAGCTGGGCTGAGCAGCTGCACACCTGGAAACACATCACCACCACTACCCTGGTATACAGAGTATTTAGAGCACTGTTCAATTAGGGATTCTGGACATGGAGAACAATGTCAAAGCACCTACTGTGTTCTCAAAATACATCAATTCAGTGAAAAAGAACTTCAGCTCATTCTTCACTTAATGAATATATGAAGGTTATGTGATTCAGCTGCTTTGTTTTGCCAAATGCCTTTAGTCACTAAAAGTCCCTGCTGCTGTCAGGGACAAGATTAACTGTACTTATATATAATTAATGTAATAATTAATGTTATTTAATTCCACTGCTATTTAACTCATAGCAAGGTTTATGTTGTTGTGGGTAAAAAATATAAAGCTTACTATAGCCACCATTAATGTCTGCATTATTGAACATTAAAATTCAAATCTGGTAAAATATTTAGCACAAGAATTGAGACATCTACAGAAGGCCTATTTCTCCAAGGAATCCAGAGCATGTGCTTACAGATTTCAACCACTGCTTTTAAAAGAAACCTTAAGGGATGGCTGCCCCACTCACCACAGGCAAACTACCCTGGAACAAAGAAATTCACCAAGAGAGAAATAAAAAGGATTTTAAATATGAAAACTAAAAACCACCTCTGCATACCCCCACACCCCCAATATCCAGCAGCTGTCATTATCATTAATACAATGCAAATTAAGACTACTTTTTTTTGTTCATTCCATTTAGATCTTAGAAGTATTAAAGTAGATAAGTCTTGGACATGCAGGACAAGCATTGCCTAGGATATACATCTGGGCATCTTCAATGTAATCTAAGGAACATAGCACAGTGGGCTGTTCTTTTTTCACTTTGAAGGTTGCTGCATCAGCTGTGATGCACCAACCAGCTCACATGTGGTTTGCAGTCACACTCAGCAATAAAATGCATAAACAGCAACTCACAACAATGCTATTATTAGTACGTGTCCCTGCTGCATATCCAATAACAACAGGGGTTTTCACAGACTGCAGAGCAATCAGGTGTCTTTAAATATGCTTTAAAGCCTCTTCGTGGAGTGAGTGAGTGAGTGAGTGAGTGAGTGAGTGAGTGAGTGAGTGAGTGAGTGAGTGAGGGAAGTTCTTTTCAGAGTTTATGCAAAGTACTTGCACAGGTAACTGAAGGCTCAAGAGCTTCTGGGCAGCTTTTAGAAGCACACGCTGAGAATTACAGAACTAATAATCAATGTACAGCAAAAAATATTCTTTTAAATTCACACCTAATACTTGTTCATGAAGCAGAAGCAGTATTCAAAACAAACCACTGTGTTAGCTCAGCTGGCTAATGAATAATTGCCACAATTACAAAAACAAATCTTTGTTTTCAATTTTCAGTAAGCAGAGCTTTAGAAGAACAAACTGCTCTTGAAAGCATGATAGTTTTTTTTTTTCCCTAAAAAAGGAAAGAAAGAAATCCTTCCTAGCAACTGCAATTATGATACTTTCATGTCAAATGAATTATATTACAGAAAATAAATCTTTCTAAGATGCACAAGAGGGTTATCTGGCTCCAGTCAGACTTATGCATTACTGGTTTTATATGTTGTACTCTACTTGATTAATATAGGTAATCAAATTATACTGCCTTCCACTGTGCTCTCAAATTCAAGGCTATAATGTTTTCAATGACAAAGTTCATAGAGTTGTATAAAAATGTACCTCATGCTGTACCAGCCCTTTATTGCTGTAGTAAAACACCATTTTCAATTTAGTAATAAGTGATATAAAACAGAGTGTCTTGATTGGCAGGGTCGTATTCATTATGCAGTGCCCTACGACACAGCACAGCTCCCCGCGAAAATTTAAGGACAGAATCTCCCACAATCTCAGATGTTGATACTTAAGGGAATTAAACGATTCCTTTCTCATGAGTTCTCCAAAGGAAGGACAAGAAATTGAACAGAAACACACACACCCAGAGGCGTGGATGGAAAGGAGAAAGAGGCAGGAATGGACTCATCATAACATCCTAGCTCTCTTGCAACCAATCCTACACTGTTGCTTCCCACCTGGAATAGGAAAGGCGAAGAGACAATGACAGAAAAAAAGGAAGAATGACACTCAGGATAGCAGCAAATACTGGAGAAATCCTCCTGGCTCTTCCAGTGGCCTGACCAGTGACCAGAAGAAGTGACTGAGTGTTTAACTTGAGGGGCCTTAATGAAGTTGCGTTATCAAGTGCTCTTCACTTTATGAACATCAGGATTCTCTAAAGAGCTGTAAATTAGCCTGTCAAAACCGGTAACATCTTAACTTTGCAGCTATCTTTGAATATGTAAATTGTAACCCTTCCCTTCCTTCTTCTCCCTTCCATAAATCAGGAATAATTTACCTTATCTGTGAACAAACCAACCAATCTGTGGATTCCACAGAGGCCAAGTATTCTGGTGAGCCTTGTCATCACTGTGAACACTATCTGGAGGAGCAAGAATTATAAAGCCATTTTCTGTTGAACTAAATGGCAGAGATATTGTCAGCTGGTATCTTTTCTAAGCATGTACAGCGAGCAAATGATATGATCAGGAAAGACAACTCTTGGAGTCAGGAATTAGTAATGTTATCTTAGTTTTGTTTCCTTGGCAACTTGACCTTTCATAATTTGCCCAAAGGCAAAATATGGGCAGCATATCCCTTTCAAATCATACCTCAATAATCTTCTGATTAAAAGCATCACCAGAATGTGGCCTTGCCATAAGATGGAGAATTAACGACTCTCTACTAAATGATCCACTGATGTTGAATCTAATTTAAGTAGCTTTGCAAGAATATTTAACACTTAATGATAGGCTCTGTATTAGAGTAGGTTTAATCTAGGATGCAGCCACAGATGTCATAAGAAGGAATTAATCAGCATTGCTTCCACTAAAACAGAAATGCAAAATTGCTGAACAGAATGTATTAGAAACAGATTAAAGAACTGGGACTTAAAACATAAAAGAAAGAGAGCTGATACCACCCTCAGAGAGCTAATTTTAAATACAGGAAAAACTTAATTCGCCTTTAACTGAGGAATTGGGGTGTTTGAAGTTACTAAAGAGAAGCTTGCGTTATCAAGAAGCAAAGAAAGGCAGATAGTCTTTTCCTTCATCAATTAAAAATGAAAGCCCAACCCAAATATTAATGCCTGCCTTAAAACCCCGGCAAAATGAAGTTATTGATGCTCTTGGGACTATGGCTGCATCCCACATGATGCTCTGTACTCAATGGAGTGCTGTGGAAGTTTCATTGGTTTGAAAAAACTCCTGCCTAATTTAGATAAGTTACCTTTCAGAAAAGCAAATCTTGGGAAAAGAGAAACAGACCCTGTGGTTATTGAAATGTGTGCACTTGGGGGAAAATAGGAAATACTGTGTTTTACAGTTCACTCTAAATGCCCAGTACTGAGAGAACTTGCCCATCCAAAACTTTGTGCAAAGACCTACATTACAAAGAGTTGCTGCATCATTTAATTTATGTTCTCCCCTGTTGTTTGAGGACCTTGTGCTGCCCACGGGGTTTTTGCTGCCCAGTGTCTTTCATGGCAGAAGGCATTTTAAAGCATAAAGGCAGAAGGGAGCACAGAGCATCACTTCAGAGCATTCATACAGCACAAGCCATTACACTTCAGACAGTAACTCTCCTCTGTTCTTGATCTGAAGATATTCAGAGTGAATCCCTTAATCACATGAATCTTTAGAGGCACATGTCACGGATTAAAAATTGCATTCTTAAAATTTTTTAGTTACAGTTAACGTTCCTGGCAATGACATGGAAAACCTCAGTTCAGCACAATTTTCTCCTGAAAATATCAAGGTGTGTGCTGAATGCCTGATTCAACAAGTCCAATTCCTGATTTAGCATCATGGCTATTAAATGGGTTTGGGCTCAGTTGAGTGGCTCTTCCTTGAAAAATTATGAAACAATCCAGCTTTGGTGCCAATTTTCATTGATAGCCTAACAGAACGTACAAATAATCTCAGTGCTAGTTCCCAAAAAAACTTACATAAAGCTTTGATCTCGATGGAAGAATCCATCAAGACTTGCCATTTGTCTCCCTAATTACTCGCTTTGATGCTCATGGCTTGCAATCAGTGCATAAGTTACTGTCCTGGGGTTGCCATGGCTGCCAGCAGTGATGCAGAGGGAGCCCTGGCTCTGCACATCAGCCACCTCTGCTCCAGCTCTGCCTCCTGCCCCGGCTGCTCCTGCACCAGGGAGGGTGGGAATGTTCTCCTGTACCGAGCCAGAGTTAATAAAACAATTCCTGTTCATGTTACTGCAAGTGCTGCTGGTAACATCCACCTCACCCTTCTCTCTGCTGCTCATACACTGGAAAGCAGTGAGGTGCTCAGAAGACAAGAGTGCAGGCAAGGACTGGATTCACTTCCTAACTTGAGCCTTGATTTTCCTGACTCCTGGAGGACAAGAGTGACTCATCTTTCACCCCACAGTCCTGTTTTGAGAACACGGTGCTAAGAGAAAAGGAGCAATAATATTCATTTTTTAAAGTCGCTTTTAAGTGACTTCCCTATATTTCTACAACTTTCTGGTTATCTAAAGACCTTTCATTAAACCTCCACACTTCTTTTTGAACAAAGGACACCGAATAAGTAATGATGCATGATATACTTCAACGTCACTAGTAATTGCTCATTGAAAATAAGAAATGAGAAAGCACTTTCTTATTTGCTTATCTGATGACCTCTAAAGACAATGACACACATGATAAATCCACAGTGTGATGTATTTCCTCATTTATTGTATTGATCTGATTTAATGCAATATCTAGAAATGCAGTACTAACCTATTAAGTGTCAACAAAAGTTACATTTTGTTCTGAAGTATATTTGTAACTGAAGTCCACACACAAATTTTTGTACTTTGTGCAATTCTGTGAATTGCACAAAGTTCATAGAAGTTTTCAGCACAATCTGTTCTCAGAAATTTCCATTCTGAAAAGGATGACAAACAAATGAAATATATGAGTGGGAACCATCATCCTACCACATTTCAAATAACTAACCAAGGATGACTGAAAAATTCCTACAGCAACAACACAATGCTGCTTATTTTAGTTATTAGGAAGATAGATTACTTCAATACTCTGTTCCTGCCAAAGTCTTATGCATTTTTTTAAGTGTATGAACTCTAAATCTTTTTTGTTCTGAATACAGTATTTTCCTCTGGGAGGTATAGTACATGGTAAGTATGAAAAGTTAACATGTAATTAGCAGGGAAATGTCTAAGCAAATTGCATCATGCTAGAGTTAATAGAGGTTCAGATCAGAAATATTCCTCTGAGCACAGGCAGCAGGAATTACAAGTTTCTATCATGCTCAGTCACCTGAAAACCTTGAGGATCCCAAAGTTCCTGTATTCCAAACACCCTGGCCCCTCAGATGCTCTGCTGCTCCTTGCCAACCTGTGGTGCTCAGCACAGCTCCACAGGGATCTGTCCTGAAGTTTGGAAATCATTTGGACACAGCCTTTGCAACGAGCAAATGGTTGGTGGGATGGTGGGAAATGACAGCACTCAGATGCTACAGGACCAGGCTATAAATATTTACCCACAGTATGACACCAGGACACTTGGATTAGATGCTCTCTTGCTAATTTCCCTCACAATTAAATTCACTTATTTTACTCAAGGAGTGACTATTAAAAATAAATCTACTGCATTTTTTATTTTTGTAGATGTTGTAGTTAAGTCATGCCTGACAAGATGTGATCAGAAGCACTGCACAAGTAACAGGGTTGCATTTGTAACAGACAGCCCAGTGCAGTGCCAATGCTCTCTCTGAACCCATCAGTGCTGGTATCCTAAAAACTTCTATTTAATTTAGAAACAAATAGCAAGGAGCAAGAGGAGATTCCATATTAATTACATTTGCTTAGGGAAGAAGAGTCAATTTGGGCACAAACACTGAATGTTAAATTTCTTAAATTACACCAATGCTACATTCTACTCAGCAACTCTAGGACCTACATAATGACAGAAAACAGCTCAGTGAAGCAACAATCAGAAGAAGCAGAAATCAGAGTGAACAGATTAGAGCAATCATAATTGGACAATCCATAGACATAAGGATAGTAATTTTCCAAATGACTACTGATAGTGCCAAATGTTAAAGACAAGGAAGAAAAGCAGTAGGAGCTATTTTGAGACAACTGCCTGTTCTTTCTTCTAAAGAACACAACAGTGAGAGTTTGGATTCATCTCTCCAATACCATGGCTCATAGTATGATGTTTGTAACACACAGCACATGAGAGAGAATACATAAGCCAACATAAAATTCAGCATGATTAATATATGATTAGTTCACGTTTGTACAATGCTTTGAAGATGTAAAGCGCTAATTAGAATTTCTGGCTTAGGCTGGCTGATGCCCCAATGCAATCCAGATCAGTAAATAAGAAACTGCAGAAGTTTAAACTATCTGCCCAAAGATTGAAGAACCCATGAGACATAAGGAAACACTTTAAATTTCAAGTGGATAAACAAATGTACAAAAGGGAGACAGAAGGAGCATTCAATGCCCCAGTGAACATATTTAAGATAGATAGATGAAAATATTTAAGACAGAAAGATGGAGCTCATGATTATTTGAAAAACACTGTTTTACCTCCCTCTACCATCACCAGAAATACTCCCATTGGTTTGTGAGATACAGAGATATCTCAGGAATCAGTAAACATTTGCTGAACTTCAAAAAATCTAATGGCCTTAGTGGAACATAAACAAATATCTTCCCAAGAGTTGTTCTGCAGTAATGAGAATGAAAAAAAATACTTAGACTGACATGTACAAGGAAAAAAAAAAAAGATGTACCCTCAGAATGGAGGGTGGAAAAAAGGAATAAGCAAGAAATTCCTGAAAATCCTTAAATCAGAAAGTTTGAAACTGGACTTCAGTAAGGTGGTAGAGAAAGAAATCTCTATCAGAGGAACAGTATGTGGCAGGACATGTAAAATCATTTCCAGCCAAAAGGCCATCCCCGTACATCACTCTCGTGGGACCAATGCAGAGCCTGGATCAAACCAGAATGCCATCCAACAGAGAGATGTTGACTCTGCTACTGATCTGGCCTTTTCCTGCTTAATTAAAGCCACTGAACACTCGAGCTGGAAACCTGTAATCCCCATTAAAGTGCCATTTTAGCAGTAGGTGATCAGACCTTTCAAGCTACACTAAGTAATTATGCTAGCAGGAACCACGAGTAGTATAAATGTGGCCACGGGAAGGCTCTTAATGCCCAATCTGGTAACCTCTGAGGATTACCAGGCAAACCAGTACCTGCAGCCCCAGCCATGTCTGAATGGAGACTGAGGTCCCAGCTGTACCCAGGGCAATGCAGGGAGCACGTGTGGCTCTAATCCTATAAAAGTGCCGAGCAAGATTGGGTAACCACATCTGCGGGAGCACGCCGTGGTTTGAAATAAAATAAAGATGAAATGTACCAAAACAGTAGGCACAAAACAAGGAAATACTCAGTGTGAATATTTACTTTTGAACTCCATTATGATGCAGAAATAGACATGGAGGCTCACAGAACAAAAATGTTTTTTTTTTAATAGACTAAGAAATGTGACCAAGGAAAGTCCCAGTAATACAAACCATGCAGAATTAAAACCACTTCAGATGAATCACAGTTGCTCTTCAAGATTCGCAAAATCTCTGTGAGCTGATGTCAAAAATAATATTTGGGGACCAGGGAAAGTGGGGTCCCCTAGTGATGCCCTGTGGTTGGAAGACAGATTGACACGATGCAGAAACCACATTAAGCCACTTATTCTCCAATGCCTGAGTTACTGAAAAGAACTGAGGCAGAAGAAAGACAAAACAAAGCAAACCTCCTAATTACTGTTAAAATGAAACAAAGGCACTTTCTTATTATGCAGGATGCACATTTGTCTGTAGTGGGCTCTTGTAGAGGTCCAGGACTATCACTCACATAATGTATGAAAATATGTAATCCCTAGGTATATACAAATCTTTGCCAAGTGTTTTTAAAGCTAGAGTCTGTAGCAACACATATTTTGCAGCAAATATTTAGAATGAAATATTTCATAAAGTACTTCAGCACTTCTTTGAGTGTTTAATTTATCTGACATAAAAGAACAAGAGTGTATAGCATTTTCCTGTAAGTGGATGTAAAATACGCATTGCATGGATCCCTATAATTAAAAAAACAGCAAATCATTGTCATTAATGCACAAGCAAGATCATAAATGAATACATTATTAAGTCCTACTGAATTAATGTTTAACTGCAATAGAGTTGAAATTGAATGAGGCAATTAATCAGAGTAAGAACTGGAAAAAAAAAAAAAAAAAGCCACATCTGTCTCATTTTGAATACATTGAGCAAAACGACCTTCAAAACGGCACTGCCAATCACACCACGCCGCCCACTGATTTGACAGTCTTGGTGCCACCACAGAGAGAAAGTTTAGTCAGTGTAACAGAGACAAGCTTTCCATCTGAGTCACTTCATGGGTACATCTCACCCTGAGGGAATAAAACATTATGTCTCAAGGGTCTTATTTCATAAAATCATGAATGTTCAGATGGTGAAGATCATGCTGGTTATAAATGTGAACTACATCTTCTCAAAGTCACCAGAAAATGAAACTGGGGGAGTTGACATACATTAATGATAATTTTTACAGGCTTAACGCTCTTCAACATCTAGGGGAGGCTAAAAAAAAAATAATGTTCAGAAGCTTTTGTTCCATGGATTGTGCTTTGATCAACTAAAATACATTAATTTAAATTTCCCTTCATCAGTTTTCAACTCTGTAGCGGAATTTTCTTTAATGGGTTAATTAAACTCCATCAGGTTCTTAACTGTTGAAAAGTCTTAGTTCAATTTATTTCAGAGTTTAAGGAGGAGTAAAATGATAATACTAATGATGATAATGACCCTTATGCTAGCTAAAGCTTTTTGCACTTCCCATGTAGAACAGTGCCTATTGTTCACCAGTCCTACCTTTGACAGATCGGTAGGGATATGTACTTTTCTTCTGTGTAACATATTATGAATATTAAACAATATTTAAAAAGAAAAATCCATTGGTATTTTTGTAGCAAGTTCTTAAGCAATAATTATCTTTGAATAAAGGTTTTTTTTTTTCACCCTCAATGCAAATGAACTGCAAATTTTCCAAGCCACAATTGTTTTACTACATTGCCTTGATGGAGCGACTGGCACGAAGGTAAATCAGCATACTCCCTTCCCTTTCAGCAGCAATAAGGACTAGGCTCAGGATTTTCTGGTTAAAAAGAAGGGTTTCTCAGATATTCATTGATAAAGCAGCTAATAATTAGGGGTTAGGAAAGTTTGCCAGACAGCTGAGGAGTGGTTAACCTGTTCCTACACTCCTGCTGTAGGAACTCACACTAGAGAGTGTGTTCAAAGTCATCAAATCACCTTACAATGCACAAAAAATTTGTCATTTAGCACAATATATTGTTTTTTGCACCAAAAAAAGGCCAAGTCAGGCTATACTGTTATCCTTCCATTAACATTTTGCAACCACACGTTTGCCCACAGTGCAAGAAATGGGTACTGGAGGCCAACATGACTGGATCTGTAAAATACCTCGGCTCATCAGGGGGAAGCTGGGGTCTCAAAGTCACTGCCACAGGCTAGGAGGGAGGTCAGCAAGACTAAAAGTTCATTTCAGCTACTGTAGAAAGCCTGAGGAATACAGACCTCATATGCCTTCTCTCTGGTCCTGTTTATTAATGAGAATGGATCAGAAAAGGCCCTGGGAAGCATCAGGTCTCCTTTCCTGAGAGCAGTGACAGCTGGCATGTGCCAAAGCTCTCACTGGATAAACACTATTCCCTTGAAGGACAGGGAACAATACTCTTCCATATTTTAAGGGCATTTAAAAAATTTCCCAGGATGCATTTTCAATTTTTTCTTTGGATACCAGTGTGAGATCTAGGCATGAGCTGTGACACAGGGTATGACTTTGGAGGAGCAGAGCAGGATGGAGCTACTGCTGCTGGAACAGGACTGCCAGGTCCAAGACACCATGGCCTGTATTAAACCCACCATAATAGAACAGTTTATCAGCACCTAAACACCAAGGAGGGCACTGATAATGCCGCTACCTGCAGGGAGAGTTAACCCATCCTGCCTCGTGGGAAGATAGAGGATTCAAGGCTGAATCCTGACCTGATCATAGCCAGTGGTTTGTGTTTTGTTGTCTGTAATAGAAAGGGTGAGTGAGGAAGAAGGAAGAGAAAGAGGAGAACACGAGTGGGGGCTTCACTGACACACACACAAACCCAAAAGATAAAATCAACACAGCAATTAGGCTTCAACAGAAACAAGACAGTTCTTTTTGTTTTGGTTTGGGTTTTTTTTTTTTTTTCAGTGTGAATGTTAATTACCGTGCCTTACAGCAGAGATAACGAGAGGGTTTTACTGCCTAGCATTTTTCAAACAAAGACATGAAAAATTCATGAGCAGGGAAGACCTTGGTGTTGAGCTTCAGTTTTCTTGTCAAATATTTCAGCTCCAGAGGTCCTTGGGAAGGTTACACAGCAATATTCAAGTCTAAAGGATGCCTGTCAGCTGGATCTAAAAGGAACAGGAGTTTTATAGGCCACATGTGACCTTGTCAACGTATTTTCACTGGCCAACGGCATCTTCCAGCATCATTCACTCAGTTTACAATAAAAGAGAACACTGAAATGGCTGTTCTGCTAAGGGCACAGCACTCACTACACCAACCTGTCCAAAGCACAGCAGCTAAGATGGTTCATCTGGTATGAAATGCTGATGTCTGCATATTGCTCTGAAAACAGTGCAAATGTACCTTTGTGCTGACAATCAGATACTGGGCTCCAGGGAAACTTTGTCAGTCACAAAAAATGTATCAGGACTCTATGCAGTCCAAAATGTCACCTTTTAAATGGGAAGCAAGATCCCTCTATGTCTGGCATGGCTTCCAAGAAGATCTAAACCCTCTTTTCAAGTAACTGGCTTTAGACACACGAATGCTTTGCAAGTTGGCTGTACCTTTATTAAAACTCAGCTGAGGTGTTTTTTTCCTTAAGATTACAAAAGGAATTGCTGTTTGCTGACATGTAGGTCAGGCATAGATCAAGTGTTAGGAGAACAAGGCTGTTTAGTGGACTAACAAGAAACAAGTGTAACACAAAAGCTTTTGGGATCATGTGAAACTCCTTCACTTCCCTAATCAAATTCACCACAGCAGAAGCAGGAATTTGATGAGGCCTTCAAAGTCTGAACCGGTCAATGTTTTCTTTCCTTGTTAGCTTAATACAGAGAAACCCCTCAGGTGAGTCACTAAGAACCACTCTTCAAATCAAAAACTTCCCTAATGCGTGTTCCCATGCTTTTAAAAATTACTCTGCATCAAAATTCTCAACATACCACCTCTTCCAGAACAGAGTATTGGACAAAGACAAGCCCACAGCCTCACCACAGCCTGTGTGCTCTATCTGTGTTGATCTCACAAAAACACCACACATCAGTAGCATGGAACATGCTGCAAGAAGAGATGCCTGAATTGTGAATTTGAGGTAATTTCTTAGTTAATCTCACTTCCCAGAAAGCTTTTTTGGCAAGTGGACAGATTTAACATATGCTTAAGTCTCTGAACTTAGGCAAAAACCTCCAGCTAAAAATATTACTAAACAAGGAAAAGCCTCTCATAATCATGGCAGTGTGTTTAAGATCTCAGTGGAGCCAAAATCTCACAAATGTATACTCATTCTCTCCCACAGCACTGTTTTGAGGCTAGACTCTTCTTTAGAACCCCAAATTTCCTGATCTGAATGGTTTGCAGAATGGTTTGTACCTGTGTTAGGTTTCATATGTAACACCACATTGCTGCCTGTGACTCAGGAGCCTGGGAGGCATTTCTCTTGCTAGTGTTGGTGCCACTAAACCCAGAAGGGTTTGGCAGTCACAGAGGCACTTATCAGAATTTTCTAATAATGATACTGGAATTGGAAGGCAACACTTGATCAGGTTTCCCAGTACTGAGCCCTTAGCAGTAAAGCTGCAGCCCATCAGTTAAAGACTCTCAACACTCATGAGAGACGCAGTAAAAGCCCCAAAAGTGTCTGCAACCAAAATCAGGAAGTTTTAAGTTCCCAGGAACTACAAACCTCTACAAGCAGCAAACTCTTCAGTCAATATACTTTCTCCTTCACATCTGCTAAAATTTCACTCAACCATTGCCATCATATCTCTGCCTAGAAAAGAAATGGGATTCAACTTCTACTCTAAAAGCAAAATGTTATTAAGAATACTAAGTCTTTGTTTTACAATTAAGTGACAGGAAAGAATGCTAGCAGCTTCTTTCTCTTCTTTTATAAACTGTTGCTGATGAGTGCCATCCTGGCCTTTGAAAGATAATCTGTTGATGTTTAGAGGAAACACAGTAAACAAGAGATGAAAAGTCAAAGGCAAAGTAAATAAACACACTGGCTTCATCAATTCTGTATCTTAGCTGGGTGATAAAGAAAGATGCAGTGCATTTAACCTCAGCATGCCTCTCTCAAGCACCAACAGTGCCCTGTGTGACAGCCACAGGCTCTGAGCTAACCACACTCAGCTCCTGTGGGCACACAGCACTGCCCTTCCCAGCTGCTCTCTCCATCCTCTGCTCTCCTCTGGCTGCACTCCTCTCAGCAAACAATCTTCTCCTGCTTGGGACGTGTATTTTTGTTGCAGGAAGTATCTTTCAGAGATTTGCCTTCCTGGCAAAATTGTGAGGATGGATTCTCAGCTGCATTCTAAATCTGCTGGGAACAGCGAGTGGGGATAGACAGCTGATGTAAAATTACTAATTTTGCTTTTCTAAAGCTGACACTGTACTCACTGTGTCTTTTGGACAGCCTACACTTGCAAATCCCATCCACACACGGCTGCTTCAGTGCTTGGTAGACACATGGAGAATTCAGCACTGGGTGTGGAACATTTTGGAAGTTTCTGGTCCCAGTCTGAGCCTGACTCCAGCATGACTCTAGCAGAACAGTACGTTGTGACTGCTAAGAAAATACCTGGCCTGTTAAAAACCAGAAGAATTCAAAATCCATTTGCTGCTCTTGTGACCTGAGCTTGCACCCCCTCATCATGCAACACTGTGGTCACCCACAAATGAAAAAGAAAAAATAAATGTACCTCTATAATAATTTCTGGGTCTGCACTGGGGAACAACAGAGCAGGGTTCAGGTGTCCATCCTGCACTGATGCCGAGTTTCCTCTCTCTCTGAGGTTACTGAGATCCTGACCAGCTTCCTTCTGAAATGAGTGTTTGGGCTCCACCACTCACTTTCAGTATCAGTGAGCATGAATCCTTCACAAACCATTTTGTTTCAGTCTCCACTCCTGCCAAGCGCCTTCTTTTTCTGTTTGTTTTATATTCAACAAAGCTGTCGCTTCCCCTGCCTGCTCCTCCCTTGCACTCCTGTCTGTTCCTGCCATGGTGGGAAGCGCTGCCTTTCATTTCAGATCACCACAATGCTGCAGGTGAAATCTGTCAGATCACAGAGCAGCTCATGCACAAAGAAATTCTGACTAGAGAAAAGTGTCCTGTAGATTTTCATATCAGTATCTCAGCTGGACCAATTTGTAGCTGGTTTGTGCTCTGGAGCTCCTCACTGAGAACATAATGGAGCAAATGAGGGCAGGTTTTGTCCATTGCTGCTGGCCCAAAACATTCATCAAGCTTGAGCTGCAGACCCAGCAACTGCAACTTTGCTCCAGTTTTAAATAAGAAAATGTCTCTATGTGAGTCACCAGCACTACCAGCATGACCAATTTGGTTTCTACTTTACCAGACATCCTGTAACTAAACCTCCAAGGGAGAAGACAAACCTAATGACTGTATATAAAAGAGTGGATGCCTCATGTTTTTCCCAGATTGTCCTAGAAACAGAGGGCTTGAGCTGAAACAGTGCTAGTAATGCCTTGCAAAAAATTAAAATGTTCTTGTATTCGAAAAAAGTAAACAGGGAACTTAAAGCTGGCCTATCATTTGCCATGGAAAAGGCATTTACTTTAGGTATAAGGGGGACTTCCATGGTACCAAACCACAGGTGCTCTGCTTAGACCTTCAGACATCTCTGCTTGTGCATTTTTAAATTACTACTCAACTCATTTATTTTTCTGGTTTGGGTGCAATCTACGAGATAAAGTCTGACTGAAGAGATAGAACTTAGAAAGGACAAATCCTTCACCAAAGAGGAGAAGATCTAAAGCATGTCTGCTCCCAGATTTCTTTCCTCTAAGAGGTTTATTTCTGTTTATTACTTACTAATATGTGCTGATATCTTACCCTGACATTTTAAAGATCTATGTTTAAAAACCGATCTGTCCCTACTAGTAATGCAAATAAGATTCACAGATTGATCTCCAGGGAAGCGTGTCCCTGTCCCCAAGACACGAGACACCCCGGTCCCCCTGGGGCCACGGTGGCTGCAGTTAAACCCTAAATAGCTGGGGCAGTTTCAGGTCCCAGCTGAGGCCCTGGGTTATGACTGAGCTCCCCAGCAGCACCTGCACGTCCCATGCTTGGCTACCGCTCGCTCTCTCGCTTTCATGAGAACCAAAATTCAGCCTCCTACACACCCACCGCAAAGAGGAAACTCGACACAGACGCAGCCAAATCGATCGTGGCCAATGGCTGAGCAGAGGGGAATGTACCAGGCAAAGCCACCAGAGCAGTGACTAATCTGCTGGGTGAAACGTGGCCAACCTGCACCATCCTGAGCTGTGAAATCACGGCAGCCTCCATCCCAGGCTGATGTGCCCCAGAAAGCAATGCAGCTGCAGGGTCAGTTTTATCGTGGCTTGAGCTCTTTTCCTGCTGAGCTTAATAAAAGATGGAGAGTACTCAAGTGAATGAGGCATCTCTTACAGTGGGTTGGTGACTCATCTGGGTTTAGAAAGAATTCAGGGTTTTTCCTTGCTCACAGGCCTGTATTTCAAACAGTGTTTTCTTTTGACTATTCTTGTTTTAATTTCATCTGGTTTCCATTGAGTAAAATTAGAAGCATAAAGCTTAAACTATATTGTGGACTGGTGAAACATTCAAACACACAGAGGAGTTTGTATTGAATGCAGGCCATTTGCTGAGGCTCATTATCAGCAAAGCATCACCTAAGGAAGGCAGCCAGATTAACTGTCCTCAGCCATGCAACAGGAGAACATTTCCCTTGTCTCCAGCTGCCTATGTAGGATTTCTTCATTCATAGATGTAGCTTATAGCTACATATAGAGACTACTAGAAACAAGAGCTCAGAGGCACAGGTGGGCTGCTTTGCTTGTTCTGCATGTAATCCTGAAGGAACCTTTGAACATTTGACACATTTGCTATTCACCAGCATCAGAAACATGGCAAGGCACAGGTAACACAAAAGGAAAGTATATTTGGCAACAACAGTAAAGGGAATAAAGCACATTTGTTTTCGATATAATGAAAAATAAAGCAACTTTCTGGAGTTTAGAGATATGGTTCCTCTAAAATCCAGATGCTACATCATCTGCATACTGAGGTAAATAGTCTAAGTTCATCCCCACATTCAGATGCCAGAACCCAAACCCTAGATCCATGTAATTCACTGGAAAGGAGAGTGAAAAAGACTTAAATAAGAGATCCTATCCAGTATTACTGCCTTACTCATGTTAAGCATTACTCGGTAAGCTATGAATACCAACTTTCTGGCAAACTCATTTGAGACTTTACCAACCTATAAGAATGCACTTGTGTGCATTCTACTGAACTTCTTCAGGGTCCCATTAATGGAAAAAAATGGCTGAAAATTGGATTCATTAAGCCCTGTAGGGAGCAGAAAACTCTTCCTGCTGAGAGAACTTTGTGCTGCTGCAGGTAACCATGTACCCATTTCAGAAAAGAAAAGCCAAAGAAGAAACCCAACACGACTGTTCAGATACTTGTCTCAGCCATGGCAGCACTCTGCAGGATTTGCCCAGCAGTCCACAGCCTAGCAAAGGCCAAAGGAAACCTTCAGAAGAGCACCTGAGATGGTTCAGTCATGGTGTTTTTTTAATTTTTGTTCTATAATTGACATCACAAACCTGGAACCTTCCTACTAGCAGTGGAAGTTGGTCTTTTACCAAAATATTGTATCATTTCTGACATAAGAAGCATGGGAATTCACTGTAATAGAGATCTATATTCCCAGGCTGCTTTAAGATTGGGTTAGCAAACAATGTACGAATGCTGAACTATTCCAACAGATCTACTGTTCCCACTCTTTTGAGAATAACAGAAAAAAATGCAGTTAGGCAGGCAAAATCCTCTGTTTTCTATATGAAAAAAAACCCCTGTAATGAAGAAACACATCCAGAAAGGCTCTGGATTAAGTCTCAAAAACCACCCTATCAACACAATATAAACATTCTTGCTAATTAGGAAGAACTTCTTATCTATTTGGAGAGAACTAAGACTGTGGTCCACATTAGGAAGGATGTTATGCCATGATTTCCACATGGGAATGCTTTTTATTCTTAATAACACCACAACACTTGTTTAAAATGGTGTGACAAGTGTCATGGCTCTTAACAACACTCTAATCTGAGCAGCTGGCTTTGGGAAGGGGATGTGACACCAGGAACCCGGGCGGCAGAAGCAGCCTGTCAATCACGGGCACATCCATCGCTCCATCTTTGCCATAACTCGCCCCTGCCCTGTTTTGAAAGAAGGGAAAGGACTGGAATCTGTTGTTTAGATGGTATCTGACAAGCCTGTGTAACATTCAAGCTGCTCTCCAGGGAAGCAGGGCTCTGGGATCCACCACAGCCATTGAGTCCCTGGGGAGAAGCCAGGCTGGTCCCTCACTGGGGTCACAGCCCTGCCTTGGCCACAGATTGAGAGGAGCCAAGTGCAGGCATACAGCTGAACTCATTATTATATTTTAAATGTTTCAGGAACCTCAAAAACACATTAAGTAATGCAATAATAAAACTCTCAGTGAACCTGTGCAATAAAATCCATCAACAGAGGAGATGGGTAATATAATCTTTTTAGAAAAAAAAAAAATCCTCTGCTCCATGCCTGAATTACCTTGTGCACCACAAGATAGAGGATTTAGACTATGGCAACGGACTGAAATCTCTCTTCAGGGACATCCTTCTCATAATTGTACATTCATGCCTCTCTCCCCAGTAGTAGCCTAAATACAATTTACCGTTGCACACATTTTTATAGGGTTTCTGCAAATCCGCCACTTTATTACCACCCCGGTTATAAGGGGCCACACGGCAATTCCTAAGGGTTCACTAACTGAGCAAGATATTAAGCTTGAATAAAAAGAATCAAAAACGTCTATCTACAATTTATAGTTCTCTATAAAGGACCTTGGGGAACCGCAATTTGAAGGTGAAAAGTAAATGGAAAGCAGATTTCAGCTGAAAAATTCCATATGATCGATGGAAGACTTACTGAGAATTATCCAGAGAGGTTTTTAAGGTGTGCTAGAGGTAAAAACATCCAACTCCAAATTACACACAAGACACACAACATCCCGCTGTGGATACATCTGATTAATCAGGTCTATTCAGAGCTCGGTAACAGCTGCCTTCTTTATGCACACCTCGTGAAAGCAACCCTATTTTACACCTTTCTTCAGAAGAAAGAAAGGTAAAAAGAAGATTTGAAAACCCCAGTGAGAGCCCAGAGTACCTATCACTCTCCCATTTTTTCTGCAAGATCCTGAGGTGCAGGGGTGAAATCTCTGCTCCGAACCAAGCCATGACCCCTTGGGACTGGAGCAACTGACCTCACTCAGCTGTGCCCTGCTTTCCCTCTTGGTGAGTGAGGGAGTTTCAGATCTTTCACCATTTCTGTGTTTCCTGAAGCTGGCATGAAAATGCTATAGGAATGAAACCTATTATATCAGAGTTTTTTTCCTTCCTAAAGTTATAAGAACAATAACATAAAGTCTCTGTGACATCTAATTATAACTAGCAAAAACGGAGAGAAAAACTAGGCAGTTAATTATAATTACCTACAGAAGTTAGGAATAAATTCAAGTATTTAATATGAGCGAAAAGAAATGGAGTGTAGATAATGTGGCAGATGCATGCTCTTGCCAGACTCAGAAGGTCTGAACGTGGCAGTCCATCACTAACACCATAATACCTTGTAACACTTGAAAATCAAGATCGGATGTTTTAGTGAAAGATAAACTATCTCTAGTGCTCCAACACCCCTTCACGTTTGGCTGAGTGCAGCCCCCCTTGGAGCACATGAGGAACCAGGAATGGAGTCCTGATAAATGGTTCTTACTTCTGAAGAGAGGGGCCAAAACCTCTGCTGTCTTATTCCTCGGCTGCAAAGCATCCAGTGGTGTGCTTGGCCGACTGAATCTGTGGAATGGAATGTGCCTACAGGAATGAAGCTGCACTCAAATGGTTTTCTTCCCCTGATCCCAGTCACTGCTCCAGTACAGGATCTCGTAGGATGGAGGGATGGGATATTTCCAGGCAGTGAACTTTCTTGTTGATGAGAAGCAAAATATTTATCTCTGAATCTCTGGCAATTTTTGAATAGTGTCATAATCCCCAGAATCTGTGGAATCTGAAACACTGATATATGGTAATTAACCCTCTTTTCATCTCTTTTTGATTCAATTGCACAGGATAAGTATAGTAATGCATAACAGGTGGGAAAATCTGTATTTTATTTATTTATTTTTTGCTTTGAGGTGATGGAGATAAAAATCATAGACTGCATTTGATGCAGAATCAAATGAAGACGTGGTGCACTCAGGCTGCTGTACATCCATTCTGCCATGATGTTTTTACTAGTTCTCCTCCTAAGGCTACTGTTAGGTGCAGGAATAATGGCTCAGAAGCTGGGCTGTGAAGGTGACACTCTTCTGCATGTGCTGTGACCTTTATGCTGCTGCTCTGGACAGCAGCACAGCTCCAAGAGTCACTTCCCATTATTTATGACAATTTGAGCCTTAATAAATCACGCTCAGAGACAGTGTGATTTCCCAGCTAAGGAAATGCACATGAGGAGGAGGTAGGTGCAATCAAATGTCTTGGGAGTCCATGGATGATGGGCTATTAGAGGAAGATGTGTGGGGAGGCAACCTTGGTTTTACATTGGCAGACTTTCAGTGGAGGTTTTTTCTGGAAATCACATTCCCTGCTGGCGCTTGGTTCGTCATCCAGCCCTCCTTCCTCCTCCTCCTCCTCCTCTCCCATCCTGCTTCCCCCCTCAGCTATCGAGGAGGCTCTTGGCAAAGACTGCCTCTAATATGTGCTTGCATATGGCAGAACATCTATCTGGATGGAAGCAACCACACATTAATATATAGCACAAATAATGAACAATGATTCATCCGAACAGCCTTGATAGGAAGGGCTGCTTTTTTCAAATCTGGGCCTCAGCAAAGCTTTGAAGGATAATTTCCACTAAAAATTGGATCAAGTCCATCAAGAAGAACACAAATCCCTGTTTCCTCCAGATTGTTTCACTCGATTCACTAAAATGTTTATTCTACACTCAGAAAAAAGTTGCTGGAATTTCTAAACTGCATTAAAATTAATCCTTTGCTTCTTTACAGTTGCCTTTTCCAGTGCTTCCTTTGTTCCAAGCTGGCGCTTACAGGACCTTTCATAACCAGCAGGCAATCACATACATCCTTCCTGTTTGCAGTTTTTACTGTACTTTACACAAACAAAAAATGTGGAACAGTCCAAAGAACATCTCAGACATCTGAGAAAGAAGAAGGTAAATGCTGCTAACAGCTCCCAGCAGAAGACAAGATGAGGATAAAGCCACCTAAAGACTTGAAATGGAGCTGCCTTATTAACTCACATGTACCTTGTGAAAATAAGCTCGTGGGATAACCCAGCAAGACTCACACAACCCCACAGTGCCCCTGAAGCACAGAATGCTCTGAAGGGACCATTCAAACACCAGGATAGCGGCCTTACAAAGGGAGGTGGAAATTAGCACACAGAAATCCCACACCAGATCATAAAAGCATTGGGCCTGGCACTTAGGAAAGGACAAGGCTTGCCCTACAGCATTTCTAACAAATTAATATGTACAACACCAGAAGCCTTCACTCCCTGCAGTGATCTTCAGCTATCTGGCCTGTATTAGGCTCTAATTCCAAGTGAGTTTTAATTAAGGACTCTTTCCAGTGCATACCTCCAGCAGGTTGGAATAGCTTGATTTCAAGGTACTGGACAGCCATGAAAAATGCTCAGTGGCCAGTGACACTTTTCTGTCCCTCTCCTCAACACATGGAGACCAGATTCAGACACACTGATAAACGTCCTTCCCCATCAGCTGACACTGAAAACAGACACCTCCCTCTGCAGCAAGAACTCCAGGATGGTTAACAAACCCTTATTACCTTCTGTGAACCTGTGTCTCATCAAAATTTAAGCAGACACGTTGTCACACTTCAAAAACATCCTATTTCCTGCCAATGAAACGGGGAATTGCTGCTTAATGTTCTCCAGCAGTATTTGTTATAGAGCAAGGAGCCAGCTCTGGTACCCTACAAAACACACTCACCTCCCAACAGCCCTGTGCATCTGAAAATAGACAGGGCTCAGGTGTTTTTACTACAGTGCCAGGAAAAAAACCTTGTCTACATGAGCATTTGATTTTGTTAGCCCTGGTGCAGCTGCACTGCTGCTGAGAACAGGACAAAATATTCAAGCATGCAGGGGCCTTTAAGGGAAAAAAAAGCTGTATGGTTTTATGTACCTATCTGATACACATCAGTGGGAAAGGACTAGCTGATTGCTACAGCTTGAAAGAGAGGAAATACCTTTAGTTGCATCCTTATCCTTCTACCTACTGACTCACCTATCTACCTGTCTGGTGATACAATGGGAAAAAATACCTCATCATTTGCCCTTGCCCAAGCTTTGGCTGTGTGCCACACCAAAACATCATAAAAGACATTTGCTGCTCCAAAGCTAAAGAGGCAGCAGGGATTGGCCATGTGCAGGGCTGTAGAAGCTTTGAAGTGGAGCTGAAGGCTCTCAGTCCTGCCCTTCTAACAGACCCACCATCACCACTTCATGCCCAGTGCCTCAGAGATGGCTGCTCACTCTTTATGGGACAGCAGCAACAAGCACAGAGGGATGGAAAGAAGCTTGATCCCAGGGTGGACTAAGCACCTGGATGGAAAGCAGCATCAGAGGGCAAAACTGTCTTTGCTCTTGCAGGACAGGTCCCTCTGAAATGACTTTCCCACCAATGTACAGGGTTGGCTGCACACAGCTACTGCTTGACCATCAGCCACTTGATGCCTGGGGAAGTGGTTGAATTGCCATCCCTGGAGATGTTAAAAATGTGTGGATATGGACATGAGATCATGGTTTAGTGGTGAACATTTGGTGGTGGTGCTACATGGATGGCTGGACTTGATGATCTTGGAGATCTCTCCCTACCTTAACAATCCTGTGATTTCTATACTTTACTCTCTTTGGAGGAGGAGAACAACCCTTTAATTATGGAAAACACCAGTTAAAATGTCTTTGCAAAGAGGGGAAGAATAATAATGCATATATGTATGAAATGTTACAGTTGCAGTGGACTAGAGACAATTCTTTGCTAAGAGGCTGCAATGGGAACAATATGCAGTCGGGATGCCTTTTTCCTTTTTATTGTTTATTGCTTAAATGAATGATGTTCATAAGGTTTCCCACAGCCCCACAGAGTACTGATTGATATCAGTGCCAGCCACACAGGTCAATAAAGAGAATTTCTCTATTACCACAATGATTCATGAAAGTCATTACTCCCACTTTGACTCGCTTCCCAAAAAAATCTGCATGTAGCAGCACACTTGCCAAATGCTCTGTGCGTGCTCTTGGTGAAACTGGTGCGGGAATGGTTTTGTGAAACAGGACTGGAAATACTGAGAAATGTGGAGGGGACAGAGCACATGCAATCTCTAAGGATGATTTTTGTGCTGCTGGGCTGAGCAGGAGCAGCTGCACAGTGGGGTCTAACAGCTCCCCACTCTGCCACACCTCCTGCCATGAGGAATACAGAGAGAGGGGATGAAGGCAAGTGCCACTGAGGAGCTCTCGGCTCTGTCTCCAGCCCTGTTTCAGGATTTCACTAAGAAAAACCATCTCTACACAGCTGGAACCCAGACCCTGCCCACCACACCCAGCATCTCTGTCTGTCTCACACACACTCAGGCTTACTTTCTTTTTTCCTGCTGGCAGGAGACACCTTATCTAGAAGGTTATGCATTACTGCGATACATTTGCTTTTGAAGTACTGAGTGGCTTTTAGAGTCTGGCATTTTGAACTTTCAGGAGGAAGAATGTTACTCTCACAGCAAACTTTGAAGTCTGTTTCCTGAACACATTAACTGTTTACTCTCTTTTTCTCTCTCTTGGCCACTTTAAGCTCCTCTAGAGTAAACACAGTCCTCAGACCTGAAAAATCTTATCATCCGGGTATCAAGTAACATCCCAAACAGAAGAAATTAACCCACCTATTCAAAACACACACAGTCTGAGAGAGGAATGACACCACATCTGTAACAGAGGCCACAGTCCCCTCTTCACATAATTGTCATTTACATTCTATGGATGTGGCATGTTTTGCCAGTTTTAAATGCACATCATAAGAAGCAAAAGCTATCACCAAATATTCTTCCTTTTCCAAATCTCCTCAACACAAGCAGATCTGGATCTCAACTCGTCTTTCAAGGCCAAGCATTTTGGTTCCTAATCATCACCTGTATACTGTGGATTTTTAACAAAAGCTTAGCTGTGTGTTCAAAACCTACAACTGCAAAAAGAAAAAAAAAAAGACCACATCAAATAAATCTTTGGCTCTACTTGTGTATTTGACCACTTCCAAAAAAACTAGGTCATAATTTCACATTCAGTTACACAATCACTAAATCCAGCAACAACTACAGAAGAACCTGATCCTGTAATTTATTCTATTCAAAACATAAGTTTAGGATAACAAAGATTCAGCCTGATAACTTCCCTCATTTATTGTAATTCTTTGTCATGAAAACAGAAACAAAAACAAGTTCTTTGCGTTAGGCTGTGTTGTCAATTTAAATACCTTTGAAAAGACTTTTGTGGTTGAGTGACCTGGGCTGTCTACGTGCTCAAAACAACCAGCCCTCCATTAAAGAACAAAGAAAAGTATGCTTTGCTTTTCATCTGATAAACTTACATCCTGATCTTAATTGGTAAGACTGTTTTGCAAAATCTGACTTCTTTTGCATTAAAGAAACAAAATTTCTGACTAGAGTTGGGCTGTTTATTTAAAACCGTCAATTTAGGAGATACTAATGTTAACAAGCATAAACCTGCAAAACTCCACCCAACACAGACAGTGGAGTTTTGTCAGTGAGTCACCCATTCCTCCTCAGCAGAATTAAAATATATATTGATTCTTTGGCTGCTTTGCAGTAAAACACATTCAAAACAAGTGTTAATAAACATTTCTCAGTTTCTGCTTCAACCTGATCGTCTGCTTCTTGCTATCCTTCTAAGAAACAGGAGGAGGAAACTTGCCCAACTCACTGAAAACAAATGGCTTTTGCATAACTGTAACTTCAAGAGAAAACCAGTGACAAAATCACCCCACAGCACCTGGGTGATGGTGTAAGCCAGGCAACTCCTTGTGCTGCAGTAAATGTCTGAGCTGAGGAACACAACAAAAGGTGCACCACAAGAGCACAGCAGAGAAGACACAAGCCCACCTTGCTCATACTCATTCCCTTTTTCCCTCTGCCACAAGTGCAGGCAACGAGAATTAATCAAGGAAAAACACATGTACCCAAGATCTCCCTCTGGAGTGCCTTGATCTTAAGAGTACATTCCTTCCACATGTGTATCTTCTCAATCTTACCATATTGTTTTCCCTGTGAAAGCTTATGAGAACATTCTGTGCCTTCTTTTTGCTCCCACCCTTCCCAGGAAAAGAGAGATCCAAGAATCTCAGAGCTTTTGAGCTCATACTTGCCCTCCACATTTGGGCAGGATTCCTACTGCTGATTCAGGAGCTTCAGAAGATGGAAACTAGAATTAAATCTCTTTTCATATGCTGGACACAAGGGCTTCTTTGCTTTAAGCCAAAGCTAGGGCCACAATGATTATAAGCCAATCACTGTTGTTTCAAAATTTCCTTCACTGGGCTTGAAGAGATTTATTGGTAATATAATTGTTTTTATTCCTGGATTAACAGAAAACCAAACAAGAAATAGTGAGATGGTAACACTGGACCAATTCAGAAATCTGGTGCAAGATGGTGGGTCAGTGCTGCTGAAATATGAAAAAGCAGAAAGAAAACCAGTGGATTTGAACCATCCTGAGGAGAAGGCTGGAAGCAGCTGTAATATGCAGTTTACACAGGAAAGGAGGCCAAGAAGTATCTGTCCAGCTGTCCTCCCAGAACCCTCCCTGCCCCATTCCCTGGCCTAGCTGCTGTGGTTCATCACTGCTCAGAGTCTTCTGACCCAGAGTAGGAGAGCTGAGCACGACATGAACCGGCCAAACCCAAGTTACCAGGCTCACAAGACTGAAAGAATAAAATTACCTGGTTTGGGTTATACATAAAGTGTGAAAGGAACTGGTTCCATCTGGCCCCGAAAACTACTTTTTTATGAAAGAATATTCTGTACTTTACTATGTTGGCTTAAAACTCCCTAAAGCTCTTAGCCACCTGTATTTGATCACCTGCAGTCTGACTGCGAGCTGGCTGCTCGGCATCGCTCATCCAAACATCCTCCCTGTGCTCAGCCTGCTCTCACACCCACAGGCCCCCCATTTCACACCTCCACGGCTGCTCTCTGAGTCACAGGGATCACTTTCGTCCCAAAGTTTAAACATTTGCTTAAAAAATTGAGATGTGAGAAAATGGCAAAAAGAAATAATTAAAAACTGGCTTGAGAAGCCAGAATTTTACGCTTGCAAATGCTGCGTTGGCTTGCCTGGTTTTTCTTAAAAAGTCATCCCCTCTGCCCTGAGAACGTGGTTTTCCTAGAAGGAGACTTGGAGGGCTGTTTCCATTCCCAAAGCCTCGGTGCCACCAGTGCTGGTGGCTGCTGCTCCTTTGCAAGGTGACAGCCCTGTCCCCTTCCTGCCAGACGCCGCCGCGCTCAGCCCGGCTTGGCCTCTGGCCTAGAACCTGCTCTCGGCTTCCTGGCTGCCATTTGGCATGTTTGGTCTATTTCTGTTTTAACTCCTTTTCCTTTCTTAGAACATTTTCCAGGCTGGGAAATTCGATCGGAGGCTGCCCCCGGTGGCTTGGCTGCCAGCAGGGAGCTTTGCCAGCCCGGAGCTGGCAGGGTGAGAATTGGACGCTTCCGCTCGCGGCTCCTCATGGACCTCGTGCCCCAGCTCAGCCTGGGCACTGCTGCAATGGCACTGGGAATATGGGGTGTCTCTGCCTTGCCATTTTCCCCTGGGAACACGTCCAGGACTCCTGGTTTTTCAGTAATTTCAACTTCCCGAAGGGTGGCTGTGGTGAGCTGGGGGTCGGTCTCTTTCTCCGGGCAACAACAGACAACACAGTCTCAAGTTGTGCCAAGGGAGATACAGGCTAGAATTAAGGAGGAAGTTTTTCACAGAAAGAGTGCTCAAATACTGGAATCATCTACCCAGGGAGGTGGTGGAGTCACCATTCCTCAAAGTGTTTAAAAAAAGACTGGATGTGGCACTTAGTGCCATGATCTAGTTGAGGTGTTAGAACATGGGTTGGACTCGATGATCTTAAAGGTCTCTTCCAACCTAGAAATTCTGTGATTCTGTAATTTGGCTATTCCAGTCACCAACTGAGACGCACAAGGGAAAAGCATGTTAAAGGAAGATGGGACACGTTCTTTTGCTTTCAAGAGGCTGTTGAAGACTCAACACCATTGAATAAATGTCAAAAATGAAAGGTCCCCAATGTGTCACATGCCTCCATTACTTCACCTCCAAGTTGCCACCACTTTGGGGGGTTTTGTTGACACAGAAAGCCTGGACACTCTGTACATGAATGTCTCTCTCTTCCTATGAAAGATCTACACACAAAAGGGAAAAACCTGGAGTGGGATCGAGGCAGTGCCAAAGGACATGGTCCAGAGGGAAGGGAAGCTGGACTGCAGTTTCCATGCTGCCATGTAGGTCACAGAACTGGCACTCAAATATCCTAAGTAATATTTTGTATTACTTAGGATTTTTGAGTGCCATACTCTTCATGCCGTACATCAAGAGTACAGCACTCAAAAATCCTAAGTAATACAAAATATTGGAATTTGTCCCTTTGGCAAGAGAACTTACTGTAAGAACATCAAAATCTTCGATTTAAACTAAGTTTCCATACAATTTTGAATCAAGTTCAAAGCCTTGGACCTTATTGCTACGGCACTCCCCGGCTTACATCCAAGTTATCTAAGAGATTATTGAGTGCACTGGGATGACAAAGAAAATGTTGACATATTTACAGTTAGCTTTCTATAACTTTAAAGTTATGGAATTGATGTCTGGTATCTGCAGACAATGTGCGTGATACAGACACTGAAAAAAAGGTATTTGCTCATTTGCTCCTTAGACCTTTCACTGCAAGCATTCACGATATAAATAAAAGCTACAAATATTATTTCACTCCCAATACAATTATTTACGTTCCCCTACACAGCCTAATAACAAACATATTTCTTTTCAGCTGAGAGAGATCTCAAGTGGTTTAAGGGCTATGCTGCTTTTATCAGAATGGCAAAATGAGCTGCAGCCGTGTCGTAGGGCAGACCCAGCCAGGATAACCCTGTGGGTTATTAGAAGAGTTATAAATACATTTAGACCACACAAAATCCATCTGTGTGTGGATTTCTTTTTTGAAGAAAAAGAGAAGCAGACAGTAAGTTTTGAAGGCCCAAGATCAGAACTGAGTTTCTTTGCGGTGACTGAGACAACTCCGGAGAGCGCGTGGTCCATCAGGAGGGTTTGTCCTGGGGGTGCTCCCCTGGCCACAGGGCAGGTCACCGTGTCTGCTTCAGCATGAGACAAATGCATCTTCCCTAGCATGTCATTTGCTGGATTTCCTTTGGCAAAACCCTGGAGGGGCACTGCTGGCCCTTCTGCTGCTGTTCCCCGGGAGGGGAGAAAGGTGACATTCCCACTCTCCACAGAGAAAGGTGACATCCCCACCTCCTGCAGGCACAACCTCAGTAAGGTAACTGCTGTGACACAAGGAGCAAATATCACTTTTTCTGCTTAAGTCATGAGCTGCTGCCTATCTCGCTTTAACTGTGTGAAAATTTAAAATAAATTACTGAAAAGCTTTTTACTTTTCTCATAGAAAAAAAAAAAAAAAAAAAAAGCCAAAATAAAAGCCCCTGAACACCAACAGTGTGACTGCAAGAGTAACCTCCAGCTCAGTGTCAGCTTTAATGGAAGAGAAAACATAAGGAAACGTTTTCATTTTGAAGGTCCCAAGAGACTCTTCCAAACAATACCAAGAAAAAACATTGCAGAAGTGCCAAGAATCAGGGGAGTGCTCCATTTACTTATTTTTATGGTCAGTCACTGATCATGCTGATATTTGTCTTTGGCTCTGAAATCTTAGCTGTGTTAAAATAAAGATAATATACAACTCAGGGTAAATCCAAAAACAAACTGAGACACAGAACTACTGTTTCTATCTCTGAATGCTGATTTGTGGTTGATATTTTGTATTTTTACCTTAGATTTCTAGGACAGTGATATCTTTCTGTACTACATTCCATGCTGTGGATAATTTTCTGTTAGATTTCCTATGCAAGTAGCTAAAACAATTATTCTTTTGCCAGAAGAACAAATCTGAATTTATACATTTAAACAATCAAAACGCTTATCATAAGTTGTAAGACTGTCAGTGGCATACAAAGGCTTTCAATGAAGTATAGGGTGCCACAAAATAGAAAAAATAAAGGCACGTGGCCAAATAAAAATACTCCCAGCTTTCCACAGGGTCCTTCAGACTATGGCATACCTTCAGACAACAGCCAGCACTGGAATTATCTTTAAGACATCAGCTGTCTCACTTGCTCAAGCTTCCACAAACATTGCAGCTCTGCAGTGCTTGGGAAAGCCACAGGCCCTGGGACGGTGGCCAATGGCCACTGAACTCTGCAGAGCCCACGGGGTGAGCGAGTTACAGAGGCAGAGCCTGTCACAGCAAATGGGCTCTCCCCCTGTACCTGGTCATGCATTACACAAAAATCACCATTTCCACTCTACTGCTGTCCCTTGGAGCAATGGGGGAGATCCAGCAGTGCTCGGATTAGTTACCACCCACTGAACAAAGCACTCAAGGTGGCACACTGCTCGCTGCTGAACTCAAGAGCTCTATTCTAATTTTACAGTGCTCCTTAGACGAAGCATCTCATGGTATCTCAGTGACTCTGTCTGGGTTTATTCGATGCTGCCAAATTTCCTCCTCCAATGCTGTCTATCTCCTCTCTCGCTGGCCTCAGTATTAATGAGACTGAGCTAACAGATTGTGGCATGTCAACATGCTGAGCTGACATCCTGCTGCCCCCTCCGTGCCTGTCTGACTTTTAAGCTTTTTCTTTCCATTTCCCTTCTGGATTATGTGTAACATGCTCTGTAGTCCAGGATTGCCTCTTGCTTTGGCTGGCTTGCCTCTCTTTTTGGCATGCTCATGGAGCCACAGGGAATCTTGCTGAGGCCGGCTAAGTCACATGTTTGCCCTTTAATGAACATTAAAAAGAAAGCAGAATCTCTGCCATTTTGATGTTTCTATTAATACAGGCCACAAGAAAGCTCAGGTTCCTGCTACAAAGATCACAAAAAAAACAAAGGCTTCTGTAGCAGCTGATGCAGAAGGGCTTGATCATATTGCAAAGAAAAGATCAATTATCAGGCAGTACAAAGCACGTGCTCAGTTTAAATTTGTTCAGCACAGCAATTTGGTAAATTTTGCTGTCGCTTTCTGGCATTTCTGAGCTTCGTCTTGAGTGACCTTTACTCAAGGATTTATTTTCACTCACTGAACTGAAGATGCTCAGCACAATGGAAAGATGTCTTTGGGAAGTCACTTTATGGGATACATCTTGAGATCAGGAGCTGTAACAGTGACGTTCTTGCATAACCCTTTCCTCCCTTCTCTTGGATCCAACAAAGGGGGAGAACACCTGGGGAACTGTAACTTGCTTTTCCACAGATGCCCCACACAGGGACCTCTCCTCTAGAGAACAGCAAGTGCAGGTGTGCAAAGACCAGTGAGAGGCAGGGAGAGGGAAGGACAACATCCCCAGCACCTCAATTTCAAGTTCAGCTACAAACACACCCAGGAAACTCAAACTCCGTCTCTCTAACAGTGATTTGCTGCGTAAAAAGCAACCACCAAACCAAAAATATGACCGTGTTCAGCTGGAGTGACCTTTGCAAGAAATCTAGGGGAAGAGAAAAGAGCAGAATCTTTCCTTCCAAGGGAGGATTGTGAATTGTCTCCCAACTGCACTCCTGAGCGTGAATCAATTTTCTTCCAGTCGATAACTAGCGCAAAGGTTCTAACCTTCATTTGTGCTCCAAATACTCAATCGGGGATGTAGAACACATACCAATTAAGCAATTCAGCTAAAATAAGAAGGCCGTGAACCAACATCGTTGCTGCAGCTGCCCCTGAGGGATCGAGGGTTAGCAGCTTGGGGAAAAGGTAATTTATTGAGCTTAATACTCTGCGAAATGTTCTCATGATAATAAGATTGTAAGATCGTTTTAATATCTGAAGTCATGTTGAAAAGGTCATTTCTCACTTTTTACGCCTACCTAAGTCATGTAAATTAGAGCTACTCAAACAGAGTTGAGGATGTTTGCAGCCTAAGTTTCTCTACGTTTTTGGATGACAGAGAAAAATGTCAGTAATCCCATGTGGTGGACACAACCAGCCAGTGACCATGAGTTTTAGAATAGCAACAGTAATGGAAGCAGCTACTTTTGCTGTGCATTAGGCCAGCATTTCATCTTTGACCTAGCTATAGCTATACTATTCAGACTTTTGTCCTCATTTTTTAAAGTTGTGATTTGTTAAAAAGTTATTTCAAACACACTACATGTAATCTGAAAGGGGAGGGGAATACAGCTGATGTCTTTGCCAGAAGTTTTATAACCCAGGGAAATGGGACATTGGCAATTTCACAAAGTACTTGCCTCTTTCCCAACATGCCTTTTTCCACAAGAGAATTAACTTGGAGATTCTTTTCTCTTTCCTTTTTTTAAAATGCTTTCTAGGCAGAAACTTTGTAGACTTTGCCTCCACATCTCCCAGCCAACATTCCTAAATCACAACTTGCAGCTGCCCTTGCTATTGCAGCCTCAGAGCCTCCATTTGGCAGAGCCCCAGCATCATGCCAGGATGTGATGTTTCTGTGATGTGCACAATTACCCAACAGGGATGGAGCAGAGATCCCCAAACGCATTTCACTAAGGCCCCTGAATCATATTTGAAACCAAGTCTTCAAAATTTATAACAGCATTAGGCTATCTAGGCCCTTAGTTTCATTTATGTTTTGAAGCTTCAAATCCATCACACAATGGAGCTAAACGAGGGCATTATTCAGAGCAGTAATGCACTTGATCCCATGGAGGCTAAATGATAGAAATCCCATCCTGCTCTCCTCTTTTATTTTCCAGCATCTCCTTTCCTCCTCATCTTTCAGCCCCAACTCTCGTCCTTTACACAGCCACTATAAAAAACAACCCTCCCAGGAAAACCTCCCTTGCCACCCCCCTTCCTAATAATTTTTCCATCTCCTTTCTGCTGAACCACTGCCCCATTTGTGATTCCTCACTGGTCAGGCCACAAGCTTTTCAGAGGAAAACTCTCCTGTTTTTCTCTGCTTGGCAGTGTGCTCCAGAGGTGCTATGCAAACGATTTATTATAACAGATTATGGCCCAGAGTAATTTAATAGACTGGAAAGCCCAGCTGAGGAGAGCCAGCCATTCAGCATTCACAAAGCGTGCCACGCTTCTATTTTTCAATACATAATACATAAATCTCTCTGCTGCTGTGGCTCAGTTTTCAGATTTGCTGGGTTTAGTATGTGAAAATTTTCCGACTATTTATCAGCTTGATCTTCTCTGTCAGCCTTTATCATTCCTTACAGTCCTCCTGAAAACTCCCTGAAACAGAGAGATCAAGGCAGCTGCCAAACAATGTCACAGCCTTCCAGGGGTGGGGCTCTGCAGAGGGCTCTATCCCTTCATGGAAAACTGTCACCCTTATTATGATACCAGCAATAATAACAATAACAGCTAGCTGAACCACTCTATCTCAGCAGAAAATCTGGGAGGGAGGAGAAATGTCTGCATGGTTGTCTTTTGGCTTCCTTGGTTAGGTCCAAAGGGTTGGGGGCAAGACACTTGGGAAACAAGAATCCTCCCCTGACATTTGAGGGATTCACTGAGAACAACTCTTCCATGACAATGCTTCAACCCATTGTGATCTGTTTTGCTATTAATTGGCCACACCTAATAACAAGCCTGCCAGGAATTCACCAATTCCCATGAGAGCACTTGGCTGACAAGAAGTTCATGCCAGCTCCCAGGTAACACCCTCCTCCCCCAGCTCCATCAATGCTCACTTTGCTTTCCAGGCTCAGTTTTGCTAAGGAACACATGGCATGGCATCCAGCTAGAGAGTTTTTCCACTATGAACTGTGCTTTCAAGGAAGGTGATTCACAAGTGAAAGATGGAAAATATAATCCTGAAAAAATGAGAAAATGGGGATCCTGAACAAAAGTGAGAGAAGTTTTCATTTGGCCAATGGATTAAAGGTTAAACCTGAAATCTGCCTTTCACTTGGTTAGATAAATGTGAGAGTGCATTTGCATGCAGGGCAAAAAAACCACAAGGAGCTCCAGTTTAGAAGAGTGTCTTCAATAAGAGGTTCAATTTGGATGCTGACTGCTCCTAACAGACCATCACAGAAAACTCTTGAGCTCTGGTGCTTACACGGCTCTCTCCTTTCCCCCTCTCCTCAGCAGCTACCGAGCAAGGGAAGTTTCCAAAACACAAGCAGGACTTACGCAACTGTGAAACAATAAATCACGTTTGCCTCGCCTTGGCAGCCTGTCTGCTTTGCAAATTTGCACCCTGCTTGGGACGAGTGTGTCTGTAGGTATTTCATGGGCAGAGCCAAGCAGTGGTTAACGGGAAACCTGCTGTCTCCTCCTTCCAGCCCGTGCCAGAGCACTAATAGATGATGAATTGCTGTTTGGGAGAAATATATGTTTTACATATAGCTTAATATGCGTTCATAAAGAAAGGCTGAAACCTGTTAATTCCCAGCATTTATGCCTTCAGCCAATTTAAAAAATTCCAGCACAGTTTTGGAGGAGCCAATATTTCCCTGTAGACTGGAAAAATCTCCGCAAAAGGGAAAAATAAACCCTTGAAGTACATGAATAGTACAAATTACAGAATACATTTTCTGCAATTCTCTAAAACTTATCTGGAATGCTACTTAAAAAGAAAAAGGGTGAGGGTATAAGGTTGCGTGGAAAAAAATACACACCTTTCACACATGTTTTTTTAGTCAGCATTTTTGTAGGGAATCTTGCAGCATACAAAGGCAAGGTATTTCAAATAGTTTCATTCTTTTCATTAAGATCACTCTTTGCTGTTGTTATAAAAAGAATTAGAGCAACGTCTCTTCCTGAGTTTTTATAAGTTTGGTATGGCACAATTTCTCAAGAAGTAAAAACAATAAGTGATGTTCTAGTGGAGTTACTGCAGGCCACACAGAAAAGGAATGTTTATTGCCCAATTAGTGACTCCAAGAAATGCCAGGTCTGTGAGAGACAATGAAGACAGGCTTCATCTGGCTAGTGTAACTGCAGGCGCCTGGTTCCCGGTTCTGGCCAGTCCTTCCTTCAGCCCCAGCCCTCCTCATGATCCATAAAAGGACGAGCCCACATCCAGCCGGATTCTGAGCCCCAGAAAACCACAGCCACACCACCAGCCAAGCCCGTTCATGCTCCAGTGTCTCACAGCACAGCAGCAGCTACGTGGCAAACTTCTGCACGTTACACACAGATGGGTTTTAAATAAAAGCACACACCAAACCAGATCTCCAAGAAAATCTGCTCGCAGGAGGCCATCCAGAGCCAACCTACGATGCTGGAGGGAAGAGACTGGTGCTCTCCTTCACAGACCATTCAGCCCTTTGCTAACTGATGCCTGTACAGAGCACAGCCAAGAAAGCAACCATAGACAGTGCTGAATCTGGAAAACGTGAAGCATGAAAGAAGTGTTTAACTTCATATATTCAAGCAGATCAAAGATTTATAACTCAAACTTTCTACGCATCAAACTTTGCAGCTGTTCCCTTTATCAGCTCACTAGGAAAAAGTCTCTGTGGATTGGTGCCATTCTTCGTAAAACCTCAATTGCTCTGCAATAAAAGAGGTCTAATTTTTACAGCACAGTTCTGCTTATATTTAGTATCAACATCTGACCACAAGTGCCAAATATAAAAGTTACTGGGACTCACTTTAATTGCGTTTCGTGCTCTCTTTGTGCACCAAATCCTTTCGCCTTAGTCAGTGAATGTTCAGGCAGCTGACATTTGCATCTACCAATAAATACTTAACTTCCCTTCAATGTGGAAATCCAGCATTAACTTCCATTGCTTTACACTGGAACCAAAATGTTCTTCACATATAAAATTCTATGTGTAATATTACACGACGAGAGCACCATTCCACCTCAGCTGTCCTCCCTTTAAAATTTTCTCTAAAGCAAGAATAAACATATTAAAAAATGCACCAATTCCTTTCTTTCTGGCTCTGCTCCTCTTGAGGAGTTCTCAAGGCCAATTAAGACATCATTAAAGAGGCAGGCCCGGCACTGGAAGGCAGAGCACCATGGAGCACCTACAGCACGACTGCAGCCGCTCGTTAGAGCAGCGGCCTCATCCCAATTAAGGACCTTCACTCTTTACATGGCAACTGCAATCCCTTTGGCATTCAGGGCTGTGTGACCCTGGCAGGGATGAGGGTGCTGTGATCCTGTTTGGGAGCGCAAATTAAGCTTCCTACAGTTGGGTGCAAACAGGGTTTCCATTAACTTCTTCCTTTCCCAATATTTAGTTTAACTACCTGTGTTAAAGCCAGGGGGACTTTTACTGCTAAGAACATTCATTTGCAGGCCCATCTCTTGCCCACATACCTAAAGTAGTACAGCAATAGTTTCATGTTAATGCACATCTTGGTTAAATAAACCAGTTTTCCAGGCTGCTGGGTTTTCATTTACATTTCAGGTAGATTAGTCTGAGCTGTGGAACTGAACGCCACTATAGCAGGAAATGGGAAGAGGTAAATCAGTATTTCTTGCATAGCTTCCCACCTAAGAGCCAACTGGCTCCACCAATCCCAGTCCATGAACCTCTCTGCTTCTGGGGGCAGTACACAAACCCCCTTGGCCATGGAATACAGGCACCACCCTCAGCTAATGAGATTTACTGGGGGCTCCTTCCCTGGGCTTTGAGCTGGGATGTTTATCCAACCCACCTGAGGTAGTCACCAAGAGGGGAAAAAAAAAAAAAAGGAATGATAATAAAAGGTTGATTAATTATGTGCAATAACTGGGACAGCATATCATGAAAATTCCATTCTTGTTTACTCAGCTAATTCACTTTTTATGAGTGTTTAGGCTTTAAAGCAAAACAAAGCACTAATTACCCAATTAACGAGCAATTAAGTTACTGCAGCCTAATAGCCTGTACAGTGGCTGCCTTTATGAGTCTGATGGTGAGTTAGAGACCCATTAAACAAATTTATACACAGCTGTAGCAAACATTACATTTCCAGAGATGTTACATTACATGCTAATATTTTCACAGCCTTGAAACATCATTCACTGGTTTAGTGAACAGTCTGCCAGTTTACTCAGCCAAGCTCTGACAAAGGGAAGGTCTCTCACCTTGTACCAGCAGCTACAACCCAGGGAAGGATGAGAAGTGGATGTCTGTATTCCAAAGACTTCTTGAAAAATCAGGTGGCTTTTAACCAAGGTGAGTAATATTCACATTTAAATTTTAAATTTTGCCTTCATTTAGGAAGAAATCACAGTTCAGTCATTTCCTACAAATAATTGCACTTATTTCAGGAGTCTAAGCTGCTTTCTGCAGCAGGTGATATTGTACTGGAAGTTTCAGGTTGGTAAGTGGGTTGTGAAGACGAGGACATTTTACTGTGTGGAGGGACAAGATATTTCTGTAAACTACTGTAAAACAAATGGGATTACCTGTGATGAAGCTCTGCAGCCCTGAATGATGGTGCAGTACTGGAAGCAAGCTCTCCCCTCCTGCACACTGAGCAGCCAAAAGCACAGTGCCATGAAAGCCAAGGAAGAGTTTGGTCTTAGCTCCAGTGCTCTCTTCCTTTCAATGTCTGCATCAAACCCACCATATTATATCTGTATTTCAGTCTGGTTCAATTTTCACATCAATAATGGGTGTATCTTTTAGTGCAATTTTGATTGCATGGAGAAAAAGCTCTATTTGTAAAGCAACCATTTCACCACAGTTTAAGAAAATATATTTTTTTCTGAGTGAGACTAAATGAAACTCAAAATAGATCGATCATTTCTTTCTGCCCATATGAGACAGGTTTCCATTTATCTACTAACACACAAAAAAACCTCAGTTCACCTCTTTCACAGGCATAGTAACACTTCAAAGCACAGGCTGCACTATGTAAATAAGGATTGTTTCATAGACCAAGATCATGTAAGCAGTGCAGTATTTCCCTACCAGGCTGCTGCATTTCCCCAGGAGCTCCATGGGAACATGCTGTAAGCAGTAAGGATTACTGGGCATAGTGGTGGCCTGACTTTAACCTGGTATTAAAGACAAGCCATTCCTTGGAAGTCCAGGAGCTGGAAGTATATATTTATTCAAACCTTCAAGCTGGTATCATCACAGTCCCACTGAATTCCACCAGCTGCCCAGGTCTGGTTCTTGTATGTTCAGTAATAAATATGAGACACACCTGTGCTAACAAATGCAAAAGCATGAGGACACCTCACCTGTCCTATGGATAAACAGAGTTCTGCTCACATCCTGTCCCCAGACACTTCTAACAAGGCCCCATTGCCTTTGGCCTGTGCCTAGAGCTCCTTCTTGTGTAAATTCTCTGATATCTAATAAGGTGTAAGCTTAAGCTTCCACATTTTCCCTATGGGAATACTGAAGATGTGTTATTTTCTTTTTTTTTCCCCCCACAAACACGGTAAGTTTACTGGGTTTGAGATATTTATTGTTCCATCAAATTTGATAGACCAACTCTCTGATGGGATTAAAAATATTATTAGAACGGGGAAGTGCAAACACACACACAAGGACATGTGATTGCACAGATCGTGCTTTCTTAGGAAACAAGGCTAAATCAGAAAAGCAACCATCTCCTTTGGTGGTAGATGGCTGCACAGATAAGTGTATCAAGGTAGGTTTTGTAAGGTATTTAAAACCAGCATGGCATGGAAAAACATCAGAAGCAACAACACAAAGCCCAACAACCCTCTTTTTTGTCATCATAAACAGTGTAGGAAGGTAAATGGTCAGCCAAAATGAAAAATGTGGAATACAAACCTGAGGGCAACAAATAAGAGTCAAAGCAACTACATCTCACCTAAATAGGGACATATTTTAATCATGTCTTTATTAATGCTTTCTTAAAAACTTCATCACCCATCAGCCACTCCAACTGGCAGCCCAGCAGCATCTGGTTTTGATTGAATAATGTCTCCCAATTTATCTTTAGTCTTTCATTTTTTAATTTTAATTTTTATTAAAGAAAAGGTCTTACCTGGCCTGTTTTGTATTGTTCTCTCTGCTCTCTCTTTTTTAATCTAAAGTAATTTCAAAGAGTGAGCGTCAGATATCAAACCCAATATCCTTTTTCTCATTAGCACTTTTCCCGTGCAGACCTTCAAATGTGGTAATAATTAATGAGTCTGTGTCAGAAAATGAATAAAAGATGGCTCAGATGCTTCACTGTTCAGGGCTGACCTTTAGCTGAGTCTACTGTATTAATATATTCTTGTGTTGTCAGACTCAAAGAGCTAACTGCCTTATGAATTATTTATCAACACAAAAAGTCTTAACCAGAAACAGTGTTAACATTAATTTCTAACCCTCTGTGTCACAGCAAAGCCTGCCTGCACTGCATAATTGAATTTTAGTTTTAGACAAGCAATCAAAGCACAAGTCACTGTTGTTGTAAGTGTGGCTGCCTATGATAGCAAGAGGAACGGCTGCTCTTTTTGCACATCTGGTGCATTACAGGCAGCTCAGGTTTCTGTGAGCAATAAGCCTGACTGCAGACGAACGTGGAATGGGTTTGCAGGGACGAGGAGAGCTGTGGCTCCCTCCTCCCCAGCACACTTCTAGATGCTGAGCTGCTTTTTACCCTGCTATTGCCATTTCTGAGCAGAGCTGGTACGGAGACGTGCGAAGCCTTCTGTGCTTTGAGCACCCTGAGGGGCTGCCTGCCACACCTGAACCACGGGGAATAGGCTGGGAGGACTCTGCTGGCTCTTGGTTCTGCTCTCCCAGGTGAGAGTCCATCTATCTCCCTGCTCTCCCCTGTGTGCTTCCCCAAAGAGCTTCCACAGCCCCATCATTTGCAGCTGCTGTAGAAGTGGGTTTCAAATGCTATCCCCAGCCAATTCTGAGTAACTGGCAAATTGATTTACAGGTTAGGCTTAATTTGTATCACACCAACCCTACCAAGGTCCAAGATTCAAGGGCTCAGTCAGGACTTAAGGGCTGCAATCACAACTCTTCCCTGCAGGAGAGTCTTGGGAAATTATGCTTGTGCTGGACCAAGAGCAGAGATGTAACAACACATGTGTAGGAGGGAAATGACTCTATTCCCTGGTGGAACACATCAGCCTGTGCTCACAGCTCCTGGAAAAGCAGCACCACTCCAGAACCTTTTTTTTCAGTTCACACTCAGTGACTGAGGTTTGTTCATCCCTGAAGAAACAGTTCAGAGATTACCAACACAGCATGAGGGCCTTATAGAAATGAGACATGGCTTTAGGCTCTAAATCCTGCAACAACTCAGCGAAAGAGCAGCTTTGGTAGCTTTCTCCCTCTGTTCTCAGAGTCAGCAAGGGCAAAAAGAGAATTAAATCCCTTTGGCTCATTCCCATCTAAGTAAAGAAAGAAGTGGGAACTCCTTAGTCCTGCAAGATCTCTTCTCTTACTTTTCCTGGGAGCTTAAACCCAGAGGCTGAATGAGAGCCAAGAAAGGGCAGCACAGAGAGAAGCTGCTGCTGATGGAACTCAGGTCTGAACAGGGATGATGGAGAAGCACCAAGAGCTCAGACAAGTGACTGTGCAGCCAAGGAGAGGAAGAGAGACACCTTGTGAAGCACAAATGCTGCAGCTCCTTCCAGGGAGAGTAACCCCACCCAAAGAGGAGAAGGAAAGCGTCCTGTCATTCAGCTGTGCATCCCTCGGTGCCTGACACAGGTTTTGTGTTTGCAAAACCTGTTGTGGCTCACACTGAACCCAGCTCCTGCTGGGGATGTGGGATCCAGAACAAAACCCCTGAACTACAGGTACACTGACTGAGAAGAAAAAAAGCTGTTTTTACAAAGCTACCATCAGGATCTGGATGCTTGGTTCAAATTAATGGAAACTGGGTGCCTTAATCCCCGAGAGCTTTGTGAAATTTTTATAAAGAAGATCTCCACTGTCTCCAAAGTGAGGAATGAGCACTACCCCTCACCTAATGAGTGACTTGGTAATCAAAGGTTTGCTCTTCCCAGGAGCTGTGTGCATCATGCCTTTGCAACAAGAAAGCAGACGAGTGTTTTAATCTGAGCTGAAAAGTGCTGAGCTTTGCGGGTGTTAGGCTGTGTGATTCTGGGTTTTCCATCCAAGACTGCCAGCCAAGTTTCAATGGAAAACAAGACACGACATTTTTCAACACTCTGCTAACTCTTCTTAAGACTAATCTTTTATAGGCGCTGGGATCTTCAGAGCAGATTATTTTCTGTAGTTGTTTTTATTTTTACTCTGGAGCCTATGATGGAATAAATCAGTCTTTGCCAAACCAGATACTTTTCTTTGGCAGACATTTGCATATTAAATCTAAAATTGTTTGCCATGACACAGTGAAAAGCAATTCTTGAAAGCCACTTCACATCCTTCCTGCAAGATCTCACTAGCACCTCACTAAGTAACACCAACCTGTTTTTTTGGAGGCCTGATAACCTGGCACATTCAGCTGTTCCTTGTACTCTTAGTGCTCCAAGCAAAATCGATGATCAAAGGTCTGGAAGACACGCACTCCTGCAGTAAATTCCCAAGACAGCTCAGGTCTCCCTTCAATTTGGTATTTATTAGCTTTTTCCCCAAATACAGCACAAGATGGTGACGACTAATTCCCATCTGTACACGCCTGCTCCCAAGCTATGGAAAATGACTCTGCAGGCCAACTGGAAGCTGAATAGTTTATCCATGAGCCAAACAAGTGAGATTTAAGGATGAGTGATACTCTGGGATTGACTCTTTGCCCCACCAAAGGCTCTGGGAGGGTACATCCTCTGCAGCACATCACAACGTTGGCAAACAGATGGAAACAGCTCTTTGCTTTATGGCTACTGCAGCAGCATGGTGACCTGCTCCGGATCCTGCTGCTTCCCATGTCCCAAACTCTCTCTGTTGGTTGTATAAAATATGTTACAATTGGGGATATATATATTTTTTTTAATCTTCCACTTCAATATACCAGACTAAGCTAGTAAAAAAATGAGACGGTCATGCTCTTTTAAAATAACAAAACACCCACCCTGGCAGTTATGACATAACCCGGCAGATTTTTCTTGTTACTTTGCTGTTTTAAGTGCCTCACTCAATGTGAATCCAATTACCAAGGCCTTTGTTTTCCCTAACAAAGGGACTGTGTTTCGGGGCTCCGACTCATCTGGCTTTAATCATCTCTCATGAGGGGAGCTCGCTAACAACCACCTTGGGATACCTTTTATGACAGATTTGGGAAGGCAAATGAAAGAGGGGTTGGTTGGAAGAAAAAGGAGATGAGGTAGATCCCCTGCTCCCTTTTTTTTTTTTTTTTTTTTTTTTTTTTGTTGTTTTTTTGTTGTTTTTTTTGACAAGTGCACAGGCTTTCCACAGCGCTCCAGTAAACGCGAGCATGACATACCCCCGGCCACGGATGGAAGTGATTTTGGAGTGGCTATTTTTTTGGACTGAACTGTGGTTTATTTTAAAAGTCTCCAAAGTATTCTGAAAGAAGGAAGGAAGGGAAAAAGCCCAGCTCTGGATCTTCCCTGGCCCATGTGGCTGAAAATTACCCATTTTACTACTACGCAGGCCCGTGCCAGTTGGCCAGTCTGGACAGACATGTTTTCTTTTCCCTTTTAGGCTTATTCTATAACAAATTTTTCCTCATAAAAGTTACAACTGGTGCAGCTCCTCTCAAGTTTGAAAAGCAAAACTTTTGAAATCCATAGGATTCAATTCATGTGGCTGAGCACCAGAGATCCTTCGAGCGACACAAGGAAGGAAACTTTGCTGTGGTAGAAAATGGGAATTTCATTCTCTCCCCCTTCATTGCAGGAGGCAATCAGGGTGGCTCAAGTCACGCTTTAAAAGTAATCATTTCAATACCAGACTAGTAAACAAAGTCTTATTCCGTCCTGAAATGTTGTATTTAAAAGGGAAAACCCTTCCCCAAAGCAATCTTTCCCTGCTAATTGCAGTGTAAAAGACCATCAAACATACTGTAAGTATTATTTTCTCAATGTTGCATGGAAAATTTACGGTGCAATTTCCATTGTATTCAATAACCAGCACAAGGACTAGTGTTAAGCCTAGAAAAGCTTGTTTTAATCACATATTAATATCAGTTGTTTTGCTTTCATTGAGTGTAATAATTTTTTTTTGAAGGGCCATGAGCTGGGTACAGCAATTCCCAAACACCTGATAGGGAAAAGTACTTAATGTTTCTGGGTCGGTCCTTTTTCACTGCATGTGACAAGGACAGGAATCTGCCAATTATCCCTTCTCTCAACATTTTGGTAACCCCAGTAAATGGTCACACAAAGTCCTCTGAAGGCTGGTCTATTGTCTCAAAGGTTCCTGGCTGTTGCAGCACTTGCTCTCAGAGCCCATTATCCCCTTGTATACTGGGGAAAAAAAGAAATCTCCAGCTGCAATGGTAAAAACCTCATTTTTTTAAAAAAAGGGAGTACAGTAGAGAACTATCCAACTTTGATGAGAATCCCAAACGTTTCCTGAAGGCCCACAAAATTAGAAGAATGAGGCAAACAGTGAGAAGTAGCAGACTCCAGGCTCTACCACCCAGCTTTGGTTTTTGACCAGACAAACTGGGATTTTTGGGAAGAATTTCACCCTGCAGTGTTCACAGCATCCCAGCTCTGGACAGGACCATCTAGTCCCTCCTTTCTCTAAGGAGGATCAACTCTCCTGTGCTCTTTGCTGGTGACCTACCCCAGCAATTCTGCTTTTTCCAAAACCTTTGGAAAGCCTTTCATGCACTCAGTTTGCCTCTGCCTTTGAGAAATCATTTTAGATTAATACAACTATTCCAAAAACACAGGGGAGAATTTCTGCTCTGGGACAGCCTATTCACAAATTCTTTTTCTTTTTTTTTTTTTGGGTTGGAAAACAACACACAGACCTGTACCAGGCACAGCACTGCACTGACAACCCCACACAAATCACAAGAGCTACTGTGTTAGGCTAATGTGGGCAATGACCCAGGCAACATGATTTACCAGTACAGTAACTATCATACATTTCATGGTGATTTACTAAGTCCTTACATGAGTGCTGGAACTAAAACTTACACTGGATGATGCAGAACTCAAATAAGAATTGTTTTGGTCTGCTCAGAGTGCAGGGGCATCCCCAGCTGAAGCCCTTCCACTCCAGACCCTTCCTGCTACTGATCTCAAATGTCCACAGGGTGTTAAACGCAGGACCATGCAAAGACAACTGAGTGAATTGCAGACAAAAAAACAGTGGGTTCCTCCCAGAGGAAAAGGTTTACCTAGTTATGATCTTTCCCACCCAGCTTAAAAAGTCTGCTAAAATGAGATTGCTTGGCCAGACTTGCAGAAATGCAAAGGGATCTTCAAAATCAGCCCTGAAGGTTCAGTAGCTGAGAAACATTCACTGACCACGAGCTGATGGATGCAGCTGCAGGTTTCCTGATGCTTCAGCCAAGACTTCAGGAGACCACACTGCTTGCCACTGCCTATTATTATTATTATTTACTATTACACAAACCAATCTGCTAAGCCTTCATTTTATTAGCTTTCATTTTAAAATTTTAGCTTCTCTTCTTGAGAAACGTATCTGCAGGGCTCAAAGAACCCCAACACTGCTCCACAGTACAACAACAAAACCCTGGGATACCAAGCATTTACCTAAGGTTTTGATGAAAGTTCCTACACCTCCATCTCTCTGGGTTCTGCCCTAACCCCCTGTGCTTGCAAATAGTTGACATCAGCCGGACAGAGGAACCATCTGGGCACCAAGTTATGCCTTGGTTTTGTGGGCATTTTACTATACAGAAAGATCAATGCAGTTTCCCCATAAAACACCAATCATTCCAACCCTTGGTATGAATAATTAAGAGCATTAATCACATTTCAGGCAAATATTTCCATACAGTTTATTAATATATGCCAATCAGATCAGAAAGACTGAAGCCCAGTAATAACTGAGATTCTAAGCCCTACTAAAAGCAGCTTTTTAAGACATACTGTGGTTCCAGATGTTTTGCACAGCTATTTATTTAGCTTGTAAACAAGCCACCAAAAACATTCCACATAATGATGGGAGAACCACAATTACATTGTTGTGGGGATTTACAAAGAGCTCTGCATACTTTTGTGATTTAGAGAAGAGAAATCTCTCATTCTTTCTGAGAGCTGATTTCCAGATTTATGTCTGTGCTGTGAAGTGCCCTGGGAATCATTAAAATGGTGACAAAGAAAAGTGATTTTCTTTATTAAAAGAGGAATGAAGGAGGGGAGGGTGAAAGAAGAGAAGCCTCCCTGCTCTCCCCCACAACAGATTACTTTCCTGCTTGTCACGAAATTTATGTGGACTCAAATGATCATGAAGTAGCACTGATATCCTTTTGCTTCAATTTTTATGCATATTTATTAACAGCAAACTGCTAGAACAGCTGCAGTCCAGTTTATCCAATGACAAACTCCACGCTCTGCCTTACCAGGCCCTGGTATGGCACCAGCAGCGTGCCCACCCCAGAGCCTCCTGCCCACATGGTACCTTTATGGTGCTGGTGCCAAAAATTGGAGCAGTGGCACAAGATTGACTGCACACCATGGGAGGCTCTTGCTCCCTCGCTGTCACACCCATGCTGGGGGTGACCCCAGCTGCTCCTTGCTCAAACCTGGCCCTGGACACTTCCAGGGATGAGGCAGCTGCTCTGGGCAGCCTGTTCCAGTGCCTCAGCACCCTCAGAGGGAGGAGTTTCTTCTGAGTACCAGTGAATGCTTCAGAGAGCAGAGCCCTGGGGCCAGTGGCACTGCCAGAGCTTGTGGATAACACAAATCACCTGTTGGGACACACTGTGCTGTCACCCAGAGCATTTCAAGTGTTCAACAGGCATCAGGCAGCTGCAGTTTTTAACTGATTCTGATTTGAGCTGCCCAGTGAAAATGGAAATTGCTCTATGCCACTAGCAGCTCCCTGAGCTGCGAAGACCTCATGATCACCTTATCTCATTTTGTCATTTGTAACACAAGCTAATTGCTCCAAGCCAAACTGAGTTCAGCCTTCATCTCCAGGTGCTCTCTTTGGTCCTGCAAAGGGTCGCTTCAGTTCAATGTTCAAACCTTGTTCTACTTTGACAGCACAAAAAATAAAACCAGATATTCCCTACAGAGAAAAAAGACCAAAGAATGAAATCAGCATTTTCAACACTTCACAGATTTGCTGCTTCCATTCAAATCCAGCCCAATGGCTGTGACTCCAGCTCCAGCTCTGGGAAATGCTCCTGTTTATGCTCCAAGTCACACTGGTGATGCCACACAGCTCACCTCTGTGCCCTGACCCTGCCTGCCACTGCCAGCAAGGGGGGACAGCCCATCCCCAAACCCTGCCCCGGGTCAGGATCCAAAGGCAGCCACCTCCAAAAACAAACACTGCTAAATCCTGCTTACAAGGACACCAAGGTGCCTCTTTGAGTCCATTTTTTTGAGCTGTTTCAGTAAGATACTTTTATAACTCCTGGCTATGTGGTGATAGCTGAAGGTGAATATTTTAATCCTGACAAAGGTGCAGAGCCCAGGGCAGGAGAAGTGCTGGGCTGCAGGTGACCTGACCCAGGGCTGGGGCTCACCTGTGCCTGGCACCTGTCCCTGTGTCCCACTGTCCCCAGCCAGCACTCACTGCACAGGTAAATCCTGAGCCCACTGTGCCAAATTAATGAAGAAGTGACATCTTCACCATAACTCCTAGGGAGAGAGTGATGAGAGGCCTTAAACGTGATTGCTTTCCATCTGTATATGTGCTTAAAGACTGTAAAATAAATTAATGGGGAAATCTAAAACATAACGATAAGGATTCCCCACTGAACAGGTGTTTTTTCCATCCATGAAATTACAAGTTGCCAGGAAAAGACATGGGCCCAGCTCAGCTTTATTTCAATCTCAGCTCCTTCTGTTAAAATAATAACAGGCTTTATGTTCCTGAAGCTGTAATTAAACAAGTGCTTTGCAAGGAAGACCTACAGCTTGTTGTACTGGAAATAAAAGGGAAGCTACAGCAAAATGCTTGGATTGGTCATTCTCACTTCTTCTCCCTGCTTCCTGATGTGACTTCCTAGACCAAGATCTCATTTCATGCTGCTGGGTTTATTGGTTTGCCATCACATTGTTCCCTCCCTCTCCTTTTTTAAATGTACATGGAAGTACAATTAAAATCTATCCAGAACACACAAACTAGAAATGAAGTAGGTCCTCCAAGAGCTGCACAGACAGTCTCTGCCTCCAGTATCTGACAGGGACACCCAAACAACTCATGCACAGCACTGAGCATCCTTCCAGTCACTCAGAGTGTAAATGCTGAATTCTGCTCTCAAACATGTAACATAATGTATGGTGTGAAAAAAGAGAAAACCCACGAGTGCTGTCACTGCATATTTATGATATAAAATAAGAATTAGCATATGGGAGAGATCTAAAGGGAAAACAGAGCACAGTTTTCTTCAAATTTAGGACAATTGGATCAGTCTTAGAATCCAAGACTTCCAAGGGAAACATTTTTACTAAGTCAGAAGTCAATTAACCTGTCTATAAACCCCTTACATAAAAGATTCCCCCTTCACCCCCTTCCATGCATGACAGGAAAATAATAACATAAGGCAAGATGCAGTTTAACTTATGATTTTTAGTTTTTAAGTTTAGTTTTTAATTTTTAGTTTTAAAATATAATTTGGGAGGAAGATAAGGAGGATTTTCTGACTCCTTTGCCCATCCACTTTTCTAAGGAAATATATTTATGAAGTAACAATGAAACAGAGAAAACACAGGCTATAAAGTGATGATAATTACTAATAAGCAGCTCCAGTGAAATCTTTACCTGCATGCTGAGTGCAGAGCTGCACATCACCAAATTAAACATATTTATGACTGGAACCCTCTACTAATACGTGCAGCTGACCTACAAACATCTTGCTCAACAGAGACTGCACTTATTAAGGTTTACATGATTTAGCAATGCAATTGAAATGCAGAGCAATTTAACATTGTGGGAAGAAAGTGGCAGAGAGCTCCTGAAATGCTGGGAGCCCATGGCTGTGGAGGGGAGAGGTGATCCCACCAGCCCAGACCCCCAGGAAGGACTGACCCCACCTCCAGTTGGGTTCAAAGTCTGGGGTGGAAATGTTCTGCAGCCCTTTTTTGCCAATATCCCAGGAATAAAAGCAGAAACCCCTGAGCCTAGAGCAGGGAGTGCTGCAGCATGAGCACAGCCAAGGCTCTGCAGGCAGGGATGCAAAGCAGCACACCCACTGCAGACTCCAGCTAAGGAAAAACCATCAACCAAACCAAAACCCAGGACTGGTCCAGCCAAATTCCACATCTGCTGTGTGCAGGTTTTCTCCACCACTGGGCAAAAGACAGAGGGCAAGCCCTTGAGCTGGACAATGTGCAGTCCTACAGGGCACATAAATGTACAGAATTCGGTGAAACACTGATGAAATGAGCCCTGCCTGCTTGCTGCAACCCTGCCATGTCAGAGAGCACAGAAAACCACTGGAAGTTTTAAAAATATTCTCTCCTGGTGCTTCCTTAAAGACCCACAGCACGAGGAATTTCCCCCCCCTCTGACTGTATCCTAATTGTTGCCCAAATTGTTTCCTAACAGATACCTACATGCAAATGTAATGTTTTGGTTTTATCTTCCAGCTCCAAGATAAGGCTTCAAATTAAAATGGAAGGGTTGTGTTCCAAACTTGAAGAAGTGAGGTATAAATAACGTGGAGGTAATTAGCAGCGTGCTGATAGGTGCCGGCACCACAAAGGGAACCCTGCTGCATTCTGAGCCTGCTGAGAGCTCCTGGGCTGCACAGAGCACCCTGCTCCTGGCCAGCCCTTCAGAGAGGGGCACTGATATGGGCTATTTGTGAGGGGAGATGGAAACAAAGGTCCCACATGGTGATAAACGCTCAGCATCGTGGAGGAAAACGCATCAGTGAATTTATCAAAGGTCCCTGCAAGCTTTGCCCACTTGGAAAGGCTCTTGCCAGATGGGAGGAGAGGAGGAGAGCTACTCCAACTCTGTAATTTAATGTTGTCTTTTTCAATAAAAGTTAAAGATACTTGGAAGCTCAGGGTACATAAATGCTGGAATTTATAGCTGTCTCAGAGACAGCTGCATGATATACAGTTCAATGGGATGGCCACCACAATTAGGCTTCCAGGATTATTTTATTGGAGGAAGGGGCTGATAGGCACTGTTTAGAAAGTGGGAAGTAAGAGAGAACAAAGTCTGTCTTTAGAATCATTTTACAAGCCTATGCAAGGATAAGGCAGCTCCTCTGAGCAGGGAGAGTCCCTTGGAGAGCATGACAAGGGAGGGAAAGCAAAGCAGCATTTGTTGTTCTAAAAACACAGTTTTCTGCTGCAGGATTATCAGCTCTTTCCTTGAGCTGTCCATTAGAAAGACCTGCACTGGCAGACTCCCTTGGGAGGGTCAGACACAACACAGCTCAGCACAGCCACGTCCCTTCTCTGGTGCCTGCAGAGGGAACACAATGTGCTGCAAAGAATTTAGCAATCTCCAGGCCATAAGAGCACAATGTACAATGAAAAGCATGTGGGTCACATAAAATAATTAATTGCTAGAAAGTTGTCCTTGTAAAACTCACCCCCCTTCCCTTCCCCCCAAAAAGCACTTTGCAAATACGGTCAGGATGTGCACAGGAGGAAAGGAGGCACAGATGGTGAGCACCCTGTCTGAGGTCACACTGGGAAGATTTTATAGTGTTTGCAACTGGGGAAACACAGAAGTGAACACCAAGATAAAGACTGTGTATGCAGGACAGGGTGTTTGACGAGTTTGCATGTTTAACTTTGCTTTATTGAATTTCATAATTCCATTAAATTAAATTTATATTCCTTTATGTATCTAGCTATACAACTTCAAGTACATTATAATGCAGTGCTGCCTGCATCAGGTTCAGTGCTCCAGTACAGATCCCACACCAGCAATAAGGGGAGGAAAAAGCTATCATGGCCAGGGAGGAGTGTGGTTGAAAGGCTTTTTTTTTGAAAATAGCTATTTCAGCATGCATAACAAGTACTTTCTGTGTCACTTAACACTAAGCCACTTCCCTGTCAATGCTAGGATAATTATTCTGTTTTCATGAAGAGCTGAGCCCTTACAGATTGAGGCCAAGTTGAGAGAACTTTGAAGAAACGTGGCACACGGTCTGCCTGGTGTTTGTGTAAAATACCTAATGTTCTTTAAGAACACAGAACCACCTAGCAAGGGAAAAACATGAGCTCCCACATGATAAACTAAGCTGCATTTGCTTTTGCCTCTCCATATTTTTTTTCACTAAGACTGGAGGTGCTTGAGCACAATAAACTCATCCCATTTATCTGTTCCTAAGCTGCACTCAGCAGGAAGTTTGACACTTCTGCTCCAGACCTAAAGAAGGGCTTGTGTTTTCTCCAGCTACAGCAGTTTGTCCAATAAAAGATTGTCTAGGTACCTCACCTCTTCCATAACCTTTTCTGAGAAAGCTTTTTACTGACATCTCAATGGTAGGCAAAGTGAGAGAAGGATAAAGCTACAGCTACTGACTTTTAGAGGAAATAATTGCACAATCAATTTTAGGGGGGGAAGGTCAGGATTAAGCTAGCAGGGCTTCAAATCCAAGAGCTGATTTGTGGTTAAACATTATCATCAAGAGATGGTGACAGGTCTGTCCTCTGAGTGAAGTATCAAACCCTGACCTCATCCCCAGCTGCACCAAGGCCATCCCTGCCACACTGAACATCTTCCTTATTTTAACTCTGCTTTTCATAACCATGAGCCACATGTGATAACAACTCTGTTTGTCCATAAAACAGGATTAGTCTTATCAGCCCTCCTTTGAATCTAATTGATGTGATAATACTGGCAGCATGTTTTGTTTCATTACCTATAAAGGTAAGAAAGAAACCAGGATGGCTGGGAGCAGCTCCCAGCACCAATGCTCTTTGGTTCTCCCACAAAAGAAGCACTGGCAGAAATTTTAGCTCATGTGAAACTTAAGGGAGGAGTAAATGAATTGCTCTTTTATCATGTCTTATTAAGAATGCTCAGTATATAATCCATTCTTCAAATTATGCTCTGTTGAAACAGTCAGATAATCATATTAAAAAGGTGAATGGAAGAGGAGAGCAGCACAGTTAGTACCTGTCACTTTAGTAAAAGCAGATGTAGGCATGCATAATACATTTGTTTCTTAACCAGGACTCTAAAATAGTGTCTTTTAGAGCCTTACATTTCACTAAGTAATACCATGTACTGTGATAACACACTGTAACATTCCTCAAACTGCTGTCACAAATGAAAACTAGAGCTCTTAAATATTGAAGAAAAAATTGGCTACTGTACTGGAGTGGCATTTCTTCAGTCCCTCACCCCAGATCATGGCAATATGAGGGAAGAGCAAGGCACTGGGGTAGAGAAAGGAGCTCACAAAAAGTCACATGAATGCAATGGCACCATGGAGAAAGCACTTCCAGTCATTTGAAAACAGAAATTTTGAAGCTGGAAGAAAATATCTTCACCTTTCATTGATATACAAGTATCAAACAGTAAAGTACATCTACATAATATGCATTATGCAGCTTTATTTTTATCACAGGGTTCTTCTTGCTGAATGCACAAACTGCTTTGCCTGTGCTGTCATGATTTATTTTATCACCCCAAAACCCCCTACAAGGGAATCTTTCGTCTGCCATTTGACAAGCTACAGCCTCTACTTATTTCACACTCCAGCAACAAGGGTGTTGTGCTGTTCCTCCATCCAGGAGACCCAGGCTGAGCTCTGTGACTCTCTAAGCTCTTCTAATTTCTGCATTTCTCTATGTGAGCACCTGCCATGGTCCTGCTGACTGCTCTTGGATGCTCAGCACAAAGGGTAACCAAGTGACCTCACCCTTCTTTCTTCTCCCCAAAGATGATTTCAGTCAGTCAGTCTTTACCCAGCTGGCTAATGAAGAGCTGCATGCACTGAGGTGCTGGATCTTTTTAACAAGAAAACACATTCAAGCCTAACACATTGGCTAAAACTCTACTTACTGTGCAATGCCACAGCTCTCACTGTGGAAGTGAGGATTTTATAATGTGATTTCTCACCTACGTCCTCAGAACATCTGGTTTAGGAAGCAAGTGTACTTTCCAGTGCTTACAGGAATGTTCTGACACCAAAGGGAAAAACAAGCATTCCCTTATAAAAGTTAAGGACTCCCCAGATTTTTAAATTTCTCACTTTGCATGTTTCATCCAGGCTTTCCTTATGTCTTTGCACCTTCCAACGGCAGAGATCCCTCTCCCACACTTTGATTCTGACTGAGGCTGCTCTTGTTTCTTATCCTGCTTCAAGAACTTTCTTTAAATGATCACTGAATCATGAAATATCATTTCTGCCAGTCCTGAGCACTTCACTGTAGTGTTCCCACCAGATTTGCTTATCAAAGGTCATAAACCTTACACTGCTGCTAATAACAGCAGCAGCTCTGTGCTATTGTTCTGTCAAATTTCTGTATGCAGCTGCTGCCTGCAGTTAAACTCCTGATCCCATTTACAGTAGATAACAATGTGATACCATTTCACCTGGAAACAGCTGTTCAAGGGCTGATGTTTTGGGCAACTTTTTTTTTTTTTTTTAATGTAGCTTATTTCTCTTTCCCAAAGAAAAAGCTCCATTAGTTACAGCTCTGAAGTGGGACTCTGGACTTTTTGGTTCCTGTTCCAGGGCTGCTCAAATCACAAATTTCCATGCTAAGAACCTGTGGTTGCAGCACTAAGGTTATCTATACATGGAACATATGCATTACCAGGTAGATTTGACATGTGCAAGTACACCTGTGTTAACTCAGACACACAAAGCTGCCAGGTTAGAAACAAAGCTATTTGTCTTTTTTGTCTAAATCATTGACAAACCTCCTTAAGAAGTCACCAGTAAGACAAGTAAGCTAATCAGTCCACTGCTAGTATTAAGTCTAAAACAATCTCCAGCTGAAATGTGATTAATCCATGCATGACAGCTTAAAGGTCAAAGCTAGAATGCAGAGCTTCTTGACTGCAAAGAAAGAACTGACTTATTTTTATCTCTTCTTTAAAAATTACAGCAGCCATGAAGTGGCTCAAGGAGCAGAGTAATGAACGTCATAAACCTGCCTCATAAAAATGGCATTCATGCAGTAATACAGCAGGTCAGATGAGCAGGGAACATTTCATTAAAAATTCCCCTTCTTGCCTACCCAAGAGAGACTTAAAACTAATCATATAAAATGGCTGAGTGACACCATTAACGAGCATTAATATTTTAAAGCTTTAATAGTACAACAGAGCTAGGCTGTTACATCAAAATTATACAACCTTATTAGACAGTGCACTTGGCTGCATTGTACTTGAACTGTCACTAGCCCTGATTGGAAATATTAAGGTGGCCATGAACCACAGCACAAATACCTTGTTGGCTGTCCATACTTTGAAGCTTTGGTAGTTTCCTCACATAAGCCAAATTCTGGATGATTTTGTGAAGAACAAGCTGATTTATCTTACCCATACCAAAGGAGGGAGACCTTTACTGTGAGAAATGGGAAAGGTTGCTTTCAGAAAGCTGTTAATTTTAAAAGGTCCTGATTAGAATTCAGATTCTTGTGACCTGGACTACAGTTTTGCACAAAATCAGCACAACTATGTGAGTAGAAAAAGATCTAAACTTTCCTTCAGCAGCAAGATGTGAAAGGGAAGATTGGAGAAAGCAGAGAGAATAGAACATAAGACAACGGCACCCACATCACTCCCCTGGGGACAGCTAAGGATGTAGTTGACAAGGCCAACTAAAACCTTCATTGGGGATTACCTGTGGTCACACACAGTAATTCTGTGAGTTACAACATTCACTTCACAAACAACAGTTTCCAACTTTGCCTCTTTTCCTCGTGGCAAGACCAAATCTCAGTCATTAATTTCTGGACATGAAACACATGGAAGGGAAGGAGAAGAGATACAGACAAACAGAAGATTTAAAAGAAGTGATTTATCGGTATGAGTAGTGTAGACCCTATCAAACCTCCCAAATGTATGAAATGCTCAGTGCCTCTATTGGTGCTCTCTTCCATGATGTTGCACTTCTAAATACACACAGAGCTAGTGGCAACTAGCACTGCTCCTCTTTTAAACTTTAATGACTTGTAGGGCAGTAATTAACCCACTGTGACCAATAACAGAGCCTTTCACTGCAGCCTTAGCAAGCACCCTACTTTAGGATCATCTGAAAGATCAGCAAAGTTATCATTTAAGAGAACCTCTTAATTACTCTGGCATTATAATGAATGTTTCTGATAGGCACCCAGCTGTTTTGTTTCCTCTTGCACAGAGGCAGAGAAATGAATTGCTCAACAACTGCCTGAGTGATAAGACACTGGTATTCTTAAGATTGAAGAGATAATGCTGATGACTGTGAGCTATTTCCCTCTCCTAAATGCTATAATTTTAGTGAGCAATTCAAGAAGGGATTTCTCAAACAAAAGAGAAATGGAAGAGTTGGCTCAGTGTTGGTTACTTAGGCAATGTTTATAGTAAATTGATGCTGTGATTTTCAAGGAGAAAAGAGATTTAAGAAAACTGCAGTAATCCAGTACTTGACAGCCTTGTCTTTGCTAAATACTGCACATAATTTTCATCAGCACAGCCTTCTACACTTCATGAATGTGGAAATTGAAAGAAATACTAATATCTCACATCTATGAATGCTGTTTGGCTCAGGTAACAAATTTTCTTGGCCATATGTAATTACAGATTACCAGTTCTTGAGTCTTTTGAAGGAATTACATCTAATAGCATCCCTCTCAAAATGCAGGAGCATCTGACAACACGACAATTCATGGAGTCACGCAATAAAATGATAGATAACCAAAGATGCTGCAAGAGACCTTTCCTCAAAACAGAGGAGACAATAAAACCAGGAAATGGGTGGCAGTAAAAGTGGGTTATAGGGCTTATATTCAGTCCCATATTTTCAGCACACACCTGTGGCAGCCTCACAAAATTCTATTCCTTTGCTCATCCATAACAGGTAAGTTGGACACATACACATAACGCTGCAATATCTTTGTCTTCTGCTGCCAAATCATGAGCATTAACATCAGTCTCAGTTAGGACCAGCTGGCTGGGTCATACATTTTCAGCTCAATACACTGATAGGAAAAAACTTGCAGCAATGATGTATCACTGTGACGTATGAGCAGGCACTGCATGACAGAGAAGGAGAGAATCCATCATTTTGTGTCTAACAGCTTTGACACTGCTCAAAGACCACAGTCAGCAACAGACCTTCCTGAATCACAATGATGCTGCTCAACTGGAGAGAATCAAACAGCCAAAAATAATTAGGGAGCTGAAGCAATCTCTTCATGACTTATGACAGAATGAAGTGAACGAGAAGGCCTCGACAGCAACAGCCATGCAAAAATGCCATGCTGGAGGGGAAGTGTGTTGTCATTAAATCATGGTAAGAAACTACAACTAACAATGTACTGAAACATAACCACCTAAAGAGGGGAAACATTAAATCTGCTATTCTGGCTTGTCTGTAATGGAAAAATACTAAGGTTCATTAAATAAATTACAATTTAGAGCAACTGCAGGAGTTCAGCAACCTTCCCAGGGGAATGCAGAAAGGCTGCTGCTGCTTTGGCCACCAGCAGCCAGGCTGCATGCACAGAGCTGGCACAGTCTGATCACCTGCAGTGGGACAAACTTAGACAAACTGTCTTTTCCATCTCTATTTTCCACCGTCATTTGAAATTCAAATCTGACCTGCCTGTAAATAACCTCTCTCCCAGCTAGAAAATAAAAAATCATAGAAAACAGAACTTTTCATTTATGACTGCTTTAGGATTCAGACTCCCCTGGGCTTTGTGTACTTGGTTACACAAGAAAGCTGCAAAAGCAAAGAGAAACTGCTGCTAAGTGAGCTGACAGTAGCTCCACTCAAACGTCAAAAGGAACATAATTGATAGGACTGTTTGGAAGCATACAGGCTGAGAAGTATCTTTGACAACTGAAACTGTGCTAGAAATATGTAGTAATTTGCCAGATAGAGTTTACAACCCATAATCATTTCAGAAGTTCCTCTTTTTCAATAGAGCTTGACTGAAAATTAGTACAAGACCCGGAGGGAGCAAACATCCATTATTAGTAGCACATAAGTGTAGGGTAATTGCCACAAAGCAGGAGCATGGCTGCATTGAACTGCTGGAGGGGATGAGGGAGGTGGGGTGGGACACCTGAATTCAGGAACCAGTGCAAAAGGCCTGGCTTTAAATATGACATTTCAGCCCCTGCCAGGCTTGCCCTGTGTCACTGATGGATTTGCTAAGCAGCTGCTCCTCACAATTCTCCCCCACACCTCCAGGTTCTCTATGCCACAACTGGTAAAGAAGAAATGGGAAATCAAAAAGAGAGCAAAGGGGCAGCAGAGAAAACAGGCGAACATAAAAATGCCAGGGCTTTTATCGAGTGTGCAGACTTTGGGAATCATGGCATCACACAGACTGCTCTGGAGGGCAGGGATGTGGCTTCAATCAGCCTCAGCAGACTCTGCTCGTCACAAAAATGCTGAGTAATTTCAAATGTTGTCATGGGGGCACAGTCTTCCTTGCTCTTTAAAATACTGACAGAACAATACAGGAAAAGAAATCTGTCTCTATCCTCTTTTTGCTTTTTAAAGTACTCATCAGGTTAACTAAGGAAAGATGTACTTCAATCTGATGTACACCCTCAAAAGAAGTAAAAAACAGAAGGGAGAGAAAGTCATCACAGCCCTGCTGCTGTTAACCAGGTCTAGTTTATGGCATTTCCAGCTTAAGCCTGTGCTTTATACCACATATTCTGAAAGGCCCTCAACATCTTCACTTCCCAATTTCACCTTTGCTTCTCTTGCTTTGTTCCTAAACCAGGTGACAAGAAAACACAAGGATGGTTTCAGTGATAGAATCATTATGGATGGTATTGCTTCAAAAAAAATAAAAAGCACTGAACTGTTCACTTGCCTGAATAATTACTGAGGATGAAGAATCCCCTTCGTGGGATCTGTTCTCTGTGCTGGTGAGGACGGGAGGCAGTCTATCAATCAAGTCAGACAGAAAGTGTCTGTCCTTTTTTATTCAAAAAGGATTTTGCATTTCCAAGTGTGTTGCTCCGGTGTAATGAAACCAGCGGCTGCGAGCTCCCATGTAGCACTTCAGCTCCGTGCAAGGACATGCAGAGCCTTCCAGCCTTTTACACAATTTATTTCTTTATCTAATAAATCAAGTCAGGCCTTTTTGAGTAAAGCATCACTCCTTGTGAAGGAGTGAAGAACCGCCTCATTTGACAGTGCAAGGAAGGGGAAAAAACCTAATGGGGGAGCCAGCTTCATTTCAAGGTGACACTAAGCAGGGAAGGAGGAGAGGCAGCAGATTGGTATTCTGTGAGGCTCCACGAAGGCGTTGGACAAGAGATTCCTCTGAATTGAGGGAGTCTCACTCCATTAATTCAAAAACCGATTGAGGTGGAGGGAAAGTAGAGCAATATGCATTATGTATTTGTTACAAAACTATTGTGTCAAAGCAATATTTAGTGGTAAATTATGGCACTATCAGGAGTAGGATGCCACATACATAAATCAATTTGTCTCCTCTGCTGGCAGGAGTGTGACAAAAAGATAAGAGCTCATCAGTGCCATTATTTCCCTGGGCTGGAGGAGGAGGAGAAAGGACGAGGGGGTGGGGAAGAGCTGCTGGGAGAGCCCAACATACAAGTGATTGTAAGTGGCAAAAGGAGAAAGGCCTTTAACTTTGAGAAGCAGAGTTAAGATGCTATTGCCAAGTTAAAACAAAGAAACCAAACCCCCACTAAGGGAAGGTTGTTTAGTACAAATAAACTTGACTCTTCCCCACAGGAGAGGGAAGGGGAGGACAGAGACTACTCAGCCATCCTCATTTGTTTTCCTAAAGTCAGCTTGAGAAATTGATAAAAATTGGAACAATAATATTTTCTGTGGCAGAAAGGATGAAATAAAAAGAGGCTTTATTAGAATAAAGGGAAGTACAACTAGAGGCCTGCTAAATGGTAATTACGCCTTTATGGAAATATCCTGTTAATTACTAGGTCATTTTTTGTTTTACAATTGAGTTGTCAATTTGCAGTTAATTTAGGCCATGCCAGTCTAATAGCTATTTACAGATCACACAATTGCCTATACGGGAGGAGCATGTGGCCTCCGGGCAACAGATGCCATTTTGGGAGAGCTGGAGGTAAAGTATCATCGAACAAATGCAAGCCATCAACCCAAGGCAGCTCCAGAGGGGGGACACGGCACAATAACAATAAACACAGCGAGAGCAGTGACAGAGAGGCTTCTTCACTTCGCTCAGTGCTCAGTTTATGGTAATCAGACAGAGCAGCGCGGTAGAGAAGCTATTAAATAAAATCATAATTATCCCTCTCTTTAACAGCACCAAGCAGTTGTTAGCTCTTCTCTAAACATAACACATCTGAAGTTGCAAACGCAAAATAAGGGCACTAAAAGCTACTGAGACATCACCACAATCTGTGGGGGGATTTGCACAAGCTTGGCCCTGAGACAGGTGACAGCATCGTGCTCGTGGCACCTGCTTGGCACAGGTGCCTTCACACGGGGGTAATGGGCACAGAGCAATGGGATGAGAGGCAGAGATGTGGCTGAGAGGTGACAGCTGAAATGGCTCAGAACTGCCAGCCAGGTCACCATGAAAGCCTGGGCCAAATGACCAATTTGCCACAGTACCAGGGAGCATCACTACCAACCACTGAGCTCTTGGCTGCAGAATGCAGCGCACACAAAGAATCTCCTGAAATTGCTTTCCTCTCTGAAAATACAAAGATTCTTGAGGCATCCATAGGGACTATATCTACGAGCCATTTAGAAATGTAAAATACAACCCCAATACTCAATGCTTTCCAACAGGCTCATTCCTCTGTCCCCAAATACAGCTTTACATATTTCAAAGGATAAATCACAACCCTGTGTCCATGAAATGACTGTAAACAAAAAAAGCCCCTTATTGTCTTGTCATAAACTTCAAGAAAGCCCAAGAGTTCCTCCAGATGTTCCTTTCCTCAATGTCTTTGAAGGACAAGGGAAACACAGAAACATGTTTTACTGCTCAGTCCCAGCCTTCAATTTTTCAGGAATTTAAGACAAGTGAAGTGAGATGGTTTCTCGCCAACATCTGTTTGAATAAATGGGATCTCACGCACCACATTTCACATGGAGAACTTTGCCTGAGACCTCCTGAGGTGCTGTCACGTATATTAAAAGTTAAAGCCCTGGTTTTGTTTGATAAAGTGAAGTGAGGGGCTCTATTCTTAGTAACATGTTGAGGCAACAACATGAATAGTCTTGACAAGCTGTTCTACTTCCAGCTTAGTCCAAAGCATGATATCAACTTCCCATAATAACTACAAATGGAAGTAATGAAGGGCAGAGAGGAAAAATACAAAATAAAATACAACAAACAACTCAAGCAGATTAGCAGGCACTTTATGAAATTATCAGTTTGCAACAGTATAAACAATTTTAAGTCAATTTATAAAAAATATTCCCAGAAGGCAATCAAGTAAATCAGGTAATTATATCCTGTAAAGGGAGATAACATCAGGAAAATTAGAAACACTTCTGCACATAAATCAGAGGAAGGAAAGCCTTCACACTTCATTTACTCATTATCACATTTTATGTATTTCTTTGCAGAAGACAGGGAGCTGGCATGGTTAATGTTGGCTGCTGGGTGCCCCAATTATCATCTGTACTTATGGAAATGGCTTGAGGTCAGCTTACATAATGTTGTCAATCAACAAAACATGGAAAAATTGACAGATGATGGAGGAAAGTGACAAGACTTTATTCCATAGGAATAGGAATTTACACTGTGAATACTGACATTGGGAGAGAGGCTGGGAGTGCAAATTAGAGCCTTGATGAGGCAGGATTGAAAATACCCAAGGTTTTGGAGGAGCTTGGGATCTCAGGCTCCTAATTTCACTTCAAGTCCTGTCAGCAGCACCTGCACTATGTCATTTTGCTCCCTCTACCCTCAGTCAATCACGGCACATCTCCACATCTTTCAGTAACCATAACCATGGGGAATTACTGTTTCTCTTCTCACCAGAAAAAGAACATCAGTGTCATGTATCTAAAATGGAGCTCTCCACTCAGCTGAGCTGCTAAGCATCTATTTAAAGTTAGGCACACGCTTAAATTTCATTAAAATTAACAAGACTTAAAGTGCCTGGAGCCAAGAATGTTTTAAGTGCTTTGTTGAATAAGAATGTACTTAAGCAAATGCTTAAATGCTTCTATGAATTGGTGTCAAACTTCTATTAAATCAGAGTCCTTGCTGTTTTTATATCAGTATGTCACAAGTCATGAAGAAGAAAAAGGGTTTAACCAAATCTTCCATTTTTTTTCCTTAGGATACATAAGAGTTGTCCTATTTCCTGCTGCAAGCAAAATATATAAGAAATGTCAATGGGGAATTACTAGTTGCTGAAGCATCTCTAAGATATTATGGCAGATAAGCCTTTTAGTAGTTAATATTCGTCCCCAGCCACATCCCTGCTTTATAGATTATAATTTCTCTTTAATAAAGGAAAACCCTAAATCCCGCAGCTTCAGCTGGAGATGGATTTTCATTTATTTGGTTGCAAGAAACCAAATTAAGAAAATTACTTTCTAACTAATTTTATAGTGCTAAAGAACATCTGATCATATGCTGGGAAAAGCTTCAAGCTTTCTGGACGAAGCCGTTAAGACATGAGTAATAATTGGAAATTTACTGTGCATAAATCTTGATGAAATTAAACTGCATTTAAGTATGTTCTATAAAAACCAGGTCAAATGGCAAATGACAAATGCCCTGTGTCACTTGGTGCAGGGAAAGGTATTGCAGAAAATCAGAATTACTAATTCTTCCAAGCACTAAGCACAAGCAAAACCGTTTTTTCCTTGTATACAAGAAATCTAAGCATAAAGTTGCTTGGATTACTTAATTTCCCAAGGATCCCCATATAACTTGCAGATAATGAACAAATGCAGCACAAACCAAACCCCAATCACTTATGGCAGAGGTTTAAAGTAATAACTAAAAAGGAGAAGCTCCTGCTCGACTCCCATGGACTAGGATTTTATTGACATCTGCAAAGCACTATCACTACAAAACAAATATTCTGAACACAGACATCTCTGTCCTTAAGAGAACAAAAAATAGTTACGTTTTTAGAAAGGACAAAAAGATAATTCAATCATGAGCTACCATCCTTCTAAAGACTGTCACAGTACATTAAAACGATAGAAAACTACAAATGTGATAATCAAATGTTTTTGTAAGTTAATAATTTCGGCTTACAGGACTGATTTTTCACTGGAGAAAGCTGCCACACTCAGTTGAAATCAATGGAGCTATGACAATTTACTCCAGCTAAAGGTCTGGCCCATTGGTTTTTGAAATTTAAGCTGAATTGGAGGAGGAAAGCATAAATTTACAAGCAAAAAAGATTGAGAGAGGCAATGAACCATCCTGACCTTTACTTTCCAAGTCACACACCAGAGAGCACAGCCCAGGATAAGGCAATGGGGAAGAACCTGTGCTCTTCATTTACTTCACTTGCACAGGTTGCATCATCAACCTCAGCTCAGCATTAAGTTACAAAGGCATCTTTATCTTTCTAGAAATCCCCAGTCAGAATGATGGAAGTCAGAACATGGGAATACCAGAAAATGAAAGAGAGGGCACGGGGGAAGAGAAATCAACTACCAGCATGAGACACACCTGCATTTTGATGGAAAAGACAAGGAAGCTGTGACCTGCACCTTCTTCACTGCTGGACTGAGGGCAGAGAAGGGGCAGGCCAAGGCCATGGCTCAGAGACTGACCTGGGCTTTGTTTCCTGCAGCCCACCCAGGCTTGGAGCTGAGCGGCAGGGGAGGGAAGAAGGCTTGGCAAATTCTGTCGACACAGCTCAGACTTCAGCATGAAACAAAAATATTCTAAGTTAGCATGAAAGGGAAGGTAATTCCCAAGGAAAACATTCATACTGTCCTTTTATGAGATTATGCAGCAAGTATCTGCTTGTAGGTATGTGTTAAATACCATTAGTTTTTCCTTCACAATATGCTGCATTTACTCCTGTGCAGTTAAAAACAAAAACCCTGCAGATCCAAACCCTTTCAAGTAATGTCTGTTGTGTTTCTTATTGCTACTATTTGTCCAGTAATACTTTGCCATAGCAATTAGGCAAACTTGTAATGGAAAGTGTCTAAGAAACCCCAGGGAGTCTGGCCCAGAGCCCTGTCCCTGCTCTCACAGCAGCTTGGGCGCCCACCCAACTGCAAGGCATTATTATTATTTTAATCTAGAGAAAAGGAAGATGGGACTGATGCTATTGATCAGCCCAACAGACCATCAAGACCTACCAGATACATCTCCTGCTAATCTGTAATTTCTGGTTCACAGGAAGGTAACGGCACATGACGTATGTGCCATTCATCTCTGATAATGTGCTGAGAATAATTAGCTCGTGACATTTCTTTGTTCCAACTTATCTTTGTGTCTCTGCCTATCTCTATTTCCTTTTCTGAGACATCCTTTTAGACTATCCTATTTCTGATATTTATTTGCCATGAGCACACCATTGGCAGGCATTGTTAACTTTAAGGCACCAAGAAGAAAGAGCTCTGTGCTATCTGAATTATTTGTCGTATTTCTTGGCTGAATGTGGGTGTTTAAAAAAATATATTTCAGAGCATCAAACAGGAGAGAGAAGGATGAGTTACCTGAAAAGACTTTATAAGGGGTTTGGGATTTAGTAACATCTGCTCATGAGGAGACTGCAGATCTTTTAGGGAAAGTTGGAAAGCAGCAGCCAAGGCTGTGAATTGCACATTATACCCTCGTGAATACAGACAGCTTTGTGGAAACAGAACATCCTGTCAGCACGGCTATTTGACAGCCTCAGGTAGCACTTGCTAACAAGGATAAGCTTTATTTATTTATTTTCACAGAAACTAATTTTTGTGATTACTCCAAACTAAAGTGAGATTTTGGGATTGAGTTTGAGAACTATTATCAAGTGCTGCACAAATGCAGGGACTCTTCCTGGAAGGTCACGGCTCAGTGAAACAGGGAACCAATTATACACCTGCTCCCACAGTGTGTGCTCAGGCTACACAGAGATACAATGACAGATTCTCCCTGTAAAGATTGCGGGGAAATCAGACCTGGGAACAGAAATCACCGTGCCTTTAGACAAACAGGGCTGCGGTTCCCTGGACCAAACTGTTCAAGTCTTGTTTTCTTTAGGGGAAAGGATGGGCCCTGCAGCTTCCCCTGGGCTCAGTGCTGCTGCAGAGCCAGGAGAGAAGGAATACAGAGCTCTTGCTGTACCAATGAGAAAATGGCTCCTGCTTCAGACTGAAACGTGTCTTGGTGACATGAAACAGCAGCTCTCACTGCCTTCTGCCCAATTATTCATCAGCACCTACCACCAACCGAGCTGGTCAAAGGCTGCCTCCGACTGTTTGTTGTCCTCCGAGAAGTCAGCAGCAGGGTGCTGCTTTTACACTCCAGGTTAGGTTTCCTCTCCCATCTGGCCTCTGCTATGTCTTCAGAGAGAAGATTTCATTTACAGGCTCTCTGCCACGAAGGAAGGAAACAGCCTGCTACTTCTGTTCTCTGCAGGGATGATGATACAGCATGCCTGCATGCCTGCTCTCTAACTGTCTGCTATGCCTTTGTGGCACACACTGAAAAAGCCTATTGACTGCCACTGCCTAGTAAAAATACTCAAGAGAAAAACAACTCTCTTTTTCTCCCATGAATATGCTGCTCTTGAGCTCTCACTTGGATTCAGATTGGTATTTTCAGAGGCAGCACACTGGCATGGCCAGTGGGAATGGAGAAATACAGGACTCCCTGTTACTTGCAATTCAACTTTGTATGGATGAGACGAACACAAGTTTTTCCTTGTGTTCTCTTCAGTCACCAAGTCCAAGGGACTCCATCATGGTCAACAAAGCAGCAAATGCTGCTGCTCATTCTTTTTTCATGCCTGGTTCTTATTTCCTCTGAAAACCACTTTTAATCAGCATGCTGCAACTCAGTACCCTGGATAGGAGGAAGGGGAGGAAAGATGATCTCCTGCCAATGAGGGTTTCTTGCCTGTGGCACAGCCCCATCACAGATCTCCTAAGGAACTGGCATCAGACAGCTGTGATGCCATTTTCAGTGCAAAGTGTGTGAAACTCTCCCCTCAGCTACAGCTTCCCATGGCTCTGATCCACGCAGCCAAATTCACATATGCATCCTGCTCCATTTAAGACAAAGGGATTTTAATGATTAAAGTTGTGAGAATGCAGCAAAGGATGTTAATCATTTTCCCAAGAACCTGAGCCAGAAAATCTAACATTTATGGTTTGAATTCAGGTTTGGGCTTGTGGATTATTTTTTTTAGCCCTCCCTCAGGCCTGAAACCCTCGAACAGTCCTGTTATCCTCAGCTGAGCTGAGGCGCCTGCTGTAAGCCATCAGTTCCCTCCCTCCTCCTTCCACTTCCACTGTCTCCTTTTAATCGCACCAAATCCCTTTGGCACTTGCCTCAGGGTAGTACATAACTCTGCAGGAATTCCATTGTCATGTAGCATTAATTTAATGTCCACTTATTACAAAGTGTTATGGAGAAATAATACACTGCTCCTGGATGAATTAGAAACCTGCCTGCATAAGGAAGATGCCGTTTTGCAAGGTGCTGCCTATTGTTCAGCATCCTCGGCTCCACAGAAGGAAAGTGCTGCTTGTTTTGACAAGCAACTGAAATTTCTGTTTGCTGCTTTAACAGCAATGTTTTAACTGTCATTCTGCAAGGATAGAAATGTTCTGTAGTTCAAAACACACTTTTCAAGGATTGATTTGGACATACTTACTTGGCTGGTTTTCTATCTATCTATCTATCTATCTATCTATCTATCTATCTATCTATCTATCTATCTATCTTTAAATGTCAAATTAGCTTGCAAATTTAATTTTCTTGCCCTGGTTGAGAAAGGATTTTAGGGCACAGGACCCAGCAGCACTTTAGACCAGACAGTTACATGACTAAAGGGCAGCCTGAAGCTCTCAGTTTGATTTTCCTTTAAAAGACAACTCCCACCATCACATTTTAATAAATGTACTTAGAACAGGTAACTGGGAGAGTATATAGCTGTGCTACAGGATAATTATGTACTGATATGATGGTGTACTTAAACTAAAATGCTCTTTTCTGAAGGGGAGCACAAGGCAAAATTACCAGCAGAACTGAAGGGGACAATGCAGTCCTAAACAACAAAGGACACAAAAATTCATGCAAGTGCGATCGTTCCACACTGCAACAATCACCACAATTACTAAAAACAACAGGAACACAAAAATAACCAAATCCACAGGCAGCATCTAAATAAATACAACTGAGGGAGCACTGAAGTTTCTGGAACAATGCTCCTTCATCCTGTATTTTCCGGTTTTCATTTGTAGTATTGGCAACAATGTGGATTTCACAACAACAGGCAGAAGACTGTGATCCTGCCAGTTAGAAGAGTTTAATTTTTGATGCTGTGAGATATAACCAAGACTCAAGTTTTTTGCATTAAGATGCCTGAGTTTGAAAGCTGGAAGTGCTTTTCTAAAGCAAAAGTCTTTTAATGATCAGCATTTCGGGATGTCACGGGATGAAGAACAATAATCACACAGCAAACTTACCACACTGGCTTCCAGTGCCCCCTCCTGTGCCTATCAACTCCTTGGTTTAGTCTCAAAGCTATGGAACAGAAATGAAAAACTACGAACAGAAGCAGGATCTAATTTAATGTCAATTTGTATTTAACCCCATGGGTCAGTGCAGAGGAGGGGAGACTGCAGGCATCACCCACTGGGACACAGCAGAGCACGAGTAATGCAGCATCTGTTCACAGCAGGGTTATGTGCCTTTGGTGGCACTTAAGTAATTTTGCTTCCAAAAAACTAGGAATAATTTTTTGTCTTGTTCCAAAGATCATCATTTCACACATAATTTTAAGGTGTTTTAACTTAATGAAGTCAATGGTGTGAATAATTAAAGTTACCTGATAAAAGAGAAATCCAAAACCACTTTCCTCCCAAGTCTGGAGCAGTTACAGGATATTAATTAAAAAGTAACCAGAGGAAAAAAAATTACATTGCCCTCAGATAAAACTCCCTGAATATGAAGGGCTGAAGTGTAACTACGAAGATCCAGGCAAGACAATGCAGGTAGCTCCTTCCAGTTTCTCCAGAATAGTTTTTGGACAATAAAAGGGAGTGTTGGAAATGCAGTGCCTGCAACTTTGCTGACACTGTGACAGTGACAAAGAGCATATGTCTGTTTAGCTTGAACGAAAGCTCTGTACAGACCGATGGTAAATAGATGGTTGTCTGAACAATTAAATCAGGGGCAATCATGACCAAACCCTCTGCCAAAGTTAAAGCAGAATGAGACAGACACTCAGCCTCTCTCAGCAATCCCCTCCTGAGCATTTGCAATTCCCCTGCACCACAGGCACAGCAGAGAGCATGGAGAGATGATGGACTGACCTATGGCATGGGGACAATCCCATGGCATTGAGCCTGTCTCTGCCACCTGCCACAGCCTCTTCTTGCTGGTGCCCCAGCTTTCCTCTAACCCAGGCACCTGACCATGGAAATAAATCCCTGCCCAGACCCCTGCCAGGCCTGATGGCAGCACAGCTCTCCCCGTGCCCTGGCTGCATCCCAGCAGCACGCTGAGCCTGGGCAAGGCCCTGTCCTGGGGGAAGGCAGGGGCATCTGGGGAGGCTTTCAGGCTCACACAGCAGCAGGGCTTCTTGGAAAGAGTGTCTGGGCTGACAGCTTCACATGCTCACTGACAACTTACAGTGGCGTATGGCAACAATCCACCAGCACAAACCCGATGTTGCAAGTTATCACAACTATTTAGAGATGAGTGGCAGCCAGGAGAGCTCCCAGCAGAAGGGAGGAGGTAAGGGAAGGTTCTACAATGAGAGAGAAAAACACAAGATGGGGAAACAGAAAAGGAAAACAAAAAGCTATTCCAGTCTGTTTTATCTCCTCTGTTATGACTGTTACCTCTTCCTTCTAAAAATGCAGCAGGCTGTCAGAGACTCATAACTTACTGGGTCTGATGGAACTGAGGGAGATCTGTGTAAGTCACCAGGGTATGTGCACACAAACTGCTGAGGACCAACAGCTCTGCTTGATCCCAGCTACATGGGAGAATTCCCATTCTATCACAGGGAAGGAGGTGCTGTTTGGGAGATTGTTCCTGTTTTAAACTGATGAGACAGTTTCACCCTAACCTAAAGACCCACCCAAAACCTTTCAGGAGTCCTTCTCCATTTGGCTTTTGCTATCACTGCGTGAAACAGCCCACACAGGAGCAGGAGAGAACTGGAGAAGCAGTGAAGCTGATGGCAGTGGCTCTGGCCAGCAGCCAGGGAGACGAGCTCTCTGTCTCACCTTACCAATTTTCTGCTGTTATCGCAGGACTCTCTACATCACACACGCCCTGTGCTCCACCAGTTGTACCTTGGCAATGCAGAATTCACACCCTTTTGAAAGGTCAGCCTCGAATGGTGCAGCTGCTCAGCTGAAACTGTAATGGTGCACAGAAGGTCCACAGTGTTCTCCAAAGAGAGTAAATAGCAGCCAAAACGAAATATTTCAGAGTTCAAAATAAATTACCTTCTTCCATACTCACTGGGCTACAGTCCAGTAAAGTCTTTTTCAACTTGAATTCAATACAAGACTTTTTCAGCACATCTTGAAAGCACACGGGTACTTGCCAGAGTATTCTGCTCCCATGCATTCTCTGTGCAATAATTTCTTTCTAGTACAGATCACCCCATAAATGTATTTTTCAGTGCTACAAGGCAAGATTCTGATCTCAGTCACGCTGCAGTAAATCTGTTATAATTCCACAATCTAGCCTTTAGCATTTTTAATTTCTAAGAATGCCACTGGGGTATATTTACTTCCTGTTTTCTACAGCCTGTTAGGTGAGAATTATAGTCATGTTGTCCAAAGCACACTCTAATCTTATATGCATCCATTAGTGGCTAAAGAAAAAATAATCAGACTGTCCAATCAGGCTAACAGATAACACACAAGCCATCATTTACCTGTTATCCCTTTCTGCAATATTGTGATTTCCACTTGGCCCCAGGGTAATATACTATCGGTATTAGCAATTTTCCTTGTAAATTAATCAGAACCACCTAGCAAATAATTACAAACTTCTCTTCCAAATCTATTATCTTCAAGTTTAAATGTGGGCAGATGGTAGGCCTTAGGGCATGTTTTATTCCAGGTATGGAATTAATTGATGATTTCTCACATTATAAACAGAGAACTTCAAATTATTGTTGAACCTCTAATTTTTTCCCTCTCATCCTATTAATGTTCATCCTAGGTAAATGTCTGCCAGCAATGAAATGTGCATTTTAAATACTTGGCCAATTTTGATACAGGTGTGAGAATCACAAGGTTCCTTCTCACCAGCTCACTGATATTCAGAACTTCTCTGTAACACCCATTCAGTGATGGGTAAAAATTAATTTATTCCTCAGGCAGCCTGCCCTTGAGTGGAGTTGGACGCTTTTCTAAATAGGACTTTGACATGCACAGTAGTTTCAAAATATAAATAGTCTAAGACATTTGGGTTTGAAAATAAATTTTTCCTTCAAATTGATACCCTAGAGCTGAAAACTGATTACTTATTAATTAATTAAGCTTTCAAAGAGCACGGGATCTTTGGAAGCCCAGAGGGGGAGGGGAACTCATGGAATACCTGGTCCAACACACACATGGAGTATCTGACCTTTATGATTTAGGAGGCCTCTTCCCATTAAGCCAACAAACTGCGACACCACCACCCTTAAAAGCAGTTAATGCAAAAAGCTTCCCTTTTCTGTTTGACAGGTTCTGAGTCTCAAGGGTACACACCCAGGGACCTGGGAGTCCCCACTCAATTTGAACACCCACCTATTACAGAGTTCTACAATTAGGTTTGCCTCAAAGGCAATAGCATTGTTCTGCATCATTTAAAGCCACCAGATCAACTAAAGCAGTTTTGTAATTAAGAATGGGTCATGCTCAATACCTTTCCCTCAGAACAGTGTGGTACTTGCTACCCTTTACTACTCATAAAATGGGGATATTAAAAAAACCAAAACTACTGTTGCCTAGACTTTGAGCATCAGTGCTATTGTCAGCTTGGAGACACCTATTGTATCCTAAATAAAATGAATGTCAGCAGATCACAGGCAGCCAGGAGCCGGTATGGACACAGAAATACTTTATTTTTAAACATTATTATTATTTGTCTTACTCTATGCAGAGCTGTAAGAAATAAATAAATACCTCTTTATAAATCACAGCCACACAACAAAGCACTGAGAGTTGAATTCATTGCTTCCTTCCTTTATTATTTTTCTTTATGACTTCCTCATTTGGAACTTCTCCTATTTCATCACTCACATGAATAAAAATGATCTTATGCAATCATACATCACATTTCCCACTCTTTCCTGGAAGGAGGGGGAGGAAACTGGCTCAAAACAACTGAAACAATCAGAGAGAATTTCCCAGTTGAGACAAGTGGCAAATGTGCAGCCAGCAGTGTGTCCCACTCACTATCATCTCCCTACAACAGCCTATCAGCTCTGCACATGGGAATCCTAAACTCCTACTACAGCCAAGGAGAAACCCAGCAGAACAGCTATTAGAGACCATTTGTTCTTAGACATTCTCAAGGACCATGTCAGTATTAATAAAAAGCCTGGGTAATGGAGATGGTGTGAATGCAAAGCTTTGTTCTGGCTTTCCACTAGAGGAATGCCTGTTCTTTCTCAGCAATTCATGATCAGCAAAACAAAATCAGAACAACTAACTGGGTAAAAGACAAAAAGCTTTTAATCATGTAGAAAGTCACTCACAATGCACTCCCAAGACCGAGATCCAATGCCTCATATCCAGCAAACAAACCACCATGGCTGTGCTAATAGAAGGTGCCTGATGCACGAGGAACATGATTAATTTTAAACAAGTCGCTTCACTGACAAAGGTTCTCAGGAGCAATGAGTCATGTCAGAACACCCAACCTTTTCCTCCCTCCTGTCTACAACTCAAGGTGCTTTAAGAGAAGCCCTAATTCCAGAAGCTTAGGAAGCTTATCTTGAAGTACCTAGAGCTGTAGATGGAAGGGAGGGACTCAAAATTGTTCCCGGTAGCCAAAACAAGAAGCTTTCCTTGCAAACAACAGGTACTGAGCCCAATGGGAAGGGTACTACAGAAACACATTATGCTGCTCAAAGCAACAGCCTGAAGCTGCATGACCAGACACATCTCCCAGTGAGAGCAGTGAAGGATTCTGTGATGGCAAATAACTGCTTACCAAGCTGGCTGTGTGTCCCAAGGGGATGAGGAGGGATGCCTAAAGAACTAGAGTTTAAGAAGCAGGCAAGAAAAAAGATCAGGGTTTCCACAGACCAAATTCAACTTCCTTGAACAGGAAAAAAATTGATTTTGTTTATTTAAGTAATGAAGCTTCTACTGTCCCTCCTGTCCTCTTCACTGATCATAACTGTTTAGGTAATGCTCGGACAGGGAAAGAGAGATATAACTAGAAACCATGAACTGCATTCTCCCAGCAACATATTAGGCTCTTTGAAGAAAACCAGGAACATTTAATAATCCCTTTTTAAATTAAAAAGAAGGATGGATGCAACTTAATTCCATAATTAAAGGGTTAATTATATGCATGAAAAAAATAAGTTTTATGTTTTACCGTGCACACCCAATCCCTATAATCTGGTCATAAATAAAAGGGCTGGTGATAAGGAAAGCTGCAGGCAGGAGAGCAACTCACCATCTTTAATGGGCAGTTATATGACATGCTGCTAGTACATTGGCAGTAAATCAGCAGAAACATCTTTTATAGAGTTCTAGTTTTTATGATGTCATTAACTTTCCTCCTTATACTTAAGGGATAATGAAATAAAGTCATGAGGAGGGATCAAAGGATGAGCCCGAACTGTGTAGTTTGAAACAGCCACAGGGGAATGAATTTTGCCCACGCTTTCCTGCAGACATTTTGAGGGCAGAGAGCACTGAAGAGTGGAGGAGGCAAGACAGACCACAAAACTTTTGGCAAACCCTGAATATCACACATATTAATGAGCTGTTTTATGAGAAGAGTTCTTTAAGCAATATTCCTGTGGCTTCAAAACACTGCAATTTAGCAATAATTTAAACACACTAAGTGGTGGGATCCACACCATGTTGAAAGAAATGGCAAGGCAGGCTGAAACATTAGCACACCAATATTGCAAAGATCACAGGCACAACAACACTGTCTCATCCTCTTGTGTAACCAGCAATGCTGAGCAGGTGCCATCAGCAGGGTAATGTACAGCACCCAATAACCAGTGCACACCAGTGAACTAAGGCAGTAATACAGGGAACAGTTGTGAACCATTTAGGCCAAGTCAGGCATCCATCTAACACAAATGGAATAAAATGTTGCCAGTGGATCTGCATCTAATTAAAAAAATTAAAGCAAACCTCCCCCCCCCCCCGTCACTGTGATTAAAATCCTTCTATGGGTACCTATCAGACAAGCCTTAAAAAGCAGGACAAAGGTTCTAGGTTTAGCTGATAAAATGACATCCAAACCTAAAAATTGGTAGGAAGAACAATTTGTTGACTTCCTGATCATTCCTTATTCTCATTTAAACACATAAAAGAGGAAATTTTGCGTCTTGCCCTGAAGATACCCAGTGCTGGCTGTTTCTTAACACACAAATTATATGTAGCCCAGGTCTCCTCCTCCTTACAGCCCAATGTTTTCTTTCACTTGCTTTGCATAACTCTGTTTAGTGGATTTTGCCAAGGAAATGAAGATGGAAAGTTAATTAGCCCATCTTAGGGATCTGCACGAGCACGTGGGAAGCTCGAGGTCAGCGCATCTGTCTGCAAACACAGCGGTCAATTAGCACTGGGAACATTTATCAACAAGTGCTGTTCCCTTTTCCACAAGCAACCTTTCAGCAAACTCCCAGCCCCGTCGTACAGCAAGGCTCAGACGCGTTAGTTAAGATTCTGGAGGCTGCTCTCCCCAAGCAGCGACTCCACTCATCTTCCCATTCAAATTGAAGCTGTCTTTTGTCTGATGCATGCACGCAGCGGGGCGATGGAAGAGGAGCCCATCCTGGCTGCCATGGAATAATGATGGCTGTGTCAGTGTGCCTGTCCATCTCCTGCCTGAGCCCCTCTCACGTGCTCCCCATCTTCCTCACGACTGCAGCTCAGCCCTGGCAAGGCAGAAGGGAAGCTCCTCTCTGGGGGTATTAAGAGGAAGGGGAGGGAATGCAGGAGCTAATTGTGCACACTGCAACTCCTTCTGAAAATACGAAACTGAGTTATCTCAGTGTTTCTTATGGGGCTTTATGCATTCAAACTTCTCTAAATGAGGAACTACACCATGCATTACGCATCGCCATAGAGATGATTGTATACCATTACCCAAAATTGAACTGAGTCTGTTCAACCTACCCTGCACTCCAATTTGTCACAGAAACAGTTTCCCTGGCCCATTCATGTAATGAATGTGGATATGAAGTTAATGCCAAGGAAGATAAGCACCCTCAGAGTTATTTAAGCCTACCCTTCTCTGTCATTCCCTGCAATATTTCTTAGGCAGCATTATATAGGAGGTTTTTTTTTAAAAAGGAGCAGAAGTGGAAACAGGGTAGTGGCACATCATTCAGATCTGATGCCAGCATTTACAGTGACCTTGCTGGGTGGAAACTATTTCACTGTAACCTATTTCAAAATCCACCAGGATCAATCTTAAAATGTTTTGTTTTTAGAGAAGATACTGAAGGACATAGCACAAAAGCATACTTTGTCAGGCCAATATGTCTCCTGTTTCTACAGAAAACTTCTCAAATCCTTAATATAAATCACATCCATCCAGTGAAGTGTGAAATGCAGACCAGTTCCACAAAGCAACAAGTCATATTTCAAAAGCTCTGTGCTTTGTTAGGGCACTCTAGATGAAGTCCTGTTGGGGTGGAAGGAAAGGCTCAGCTCCCATGAATACCATTCAGGTGAGAATTTAACTCTCTTAATTGTCCTTTTTAGCTTCAACACAGCCATACAGGCAACAAGGCAAAGTAAAGCCCAGTCTAGTGACTGCAGCAGACTCAGAGAGGAGTCACAGCTCAGCCAGCCCTTCCAGCTGTTGTTGAAGTCCATAATCATATCCAACCCCGAGATGATGCCAACACTGCAATATTTTGCAGGATTTTCCATCACTGAAGCAGCAGCAGCAGTGCCTGTGTGCTGGATTAAGCCTGTACTTGGAAGACAGCAGCGGGATTTAGGTGCCTTGAGATGCAAGGCTTGTAAGCTGGGAGGTTAAAAGCAGCATTAGAGAATTAGGTGTCCAATTCCCACTGAGAACTACTGGTAATTAGTATCTACAATAATACAAAGACTCATGCAATTAGTATGCAAAGATGCTTGTGCAGAGGGCAGGCTGGCTGAGATTTAATTTTTAGGGTTTCCACAGCAATTTTATTTGTGACCTAACACTTGATTTTTACCTTCAATATTCCTCTGTATCCCACCTACCCTATCCTTACAGCACAAGCCAGCAAGATTACAAACCAGGGCTTATCTACAAAGAGCATTGTCCCTCAATTTAAATTGCAATGGTTTCTTCTTTGAAGGATTGCTAAGTGGCAAGAACAAAACCTATGACTGTCAGGCTCTAAGCATCACAATTTCTTATGGCTTTACAGCAGAACATTAGGACAGGATGAAGAATTAGCTGTGTCAAGGAGAAAATTTGCTACTGTCAAATTTGTTTAGTTATTCGGAGTTACAAATATGATTTGCTGCTACCAAAAAATCAACTAGGCTATATTAAAAGTGTAATTTGATAGGCGGCTATAAATCTCTTTAATAAAGGTGTGGTGGAAATGATGTTATCCATATATAAAGATTAATCTCTATTTAAATATATATAAATTCAGGAAGCTGAACGACGCCAAAGCTGAGAGGTGTCTTCTGAAGTGCGAAGGTGCTTTGTTACTCCTGGCAAATGCTAATTCTTTTTGCTGCCGCTTGGTTGTACTTTACATTTAACCACACAGTCCTATTTATTATTCTCACTCTGAACTTTCACGGCATCCCTTTCATCACTTAAATTCCCCCTTTCGAAACAAACATCTATTTGAACAAAAAACAGTCTTTAAAAAAAAAAAAAGAAAGAAAAAAAAGAAAAAAAAAAAAAGAAGGAAAAAAAAAAAAGAATCAAAGCATTTTTAGTGAAATGAAGTTTTCTGGACTGAATTACCCAGCCTACACCATAGCATGCTCAGCCAGTGGAAATTATTTAGGAACAAGCGAGGGATGGGGCCAGAGGCCCGAGGCCTTTATCTGGGGGATGATTGATGTGCTGCGGGCCCCGCTGTGGCCAACAGCGATTTTTATCTGTTGCCAGCAGCAACAGGCCCGGGGCGCAGCGTGAGGCCCGCGGCCGGCGGGGCGCGGCACGGCCCGCACACAGGGACACACAAACGGCCTTTTCAGCCGGACAGCTCTCGTGGGGGGCTCTGACATAAAGGGCCCTTTGCAAAGGCTGGAATTGTCAGCCCTTTGATGGCCGCATGCTGGGCCATTAGCTTCTGTTACTAATTTGCGGTGCATGTGAGAGGGCAGAGCGGCGGGAACACCTGCGAGCGGCTCGGGCGCATTGTGGGACGGGTTTTGTCAGGAGAGACGAGGAATAAAGGACGAGGCATAACCCTTCCCTCCAAAGGGCAGATGACACAGGCTATTATCGTTTCCAGCCATCAAAAGGACGGCTCTGAAGTAACATCAAGCCGTCTAACTCAAACCTGGAAAGGCAAAGGAGCTAGGGAAATCCAGAGTTAACAAGGGGCCAGCTGTAACACAATGTGCTGGGCTTCTGCAGGAACTTTCTGGGGAGAGGCACCCTCACACACCAGGATGCTGGAGAACAGCACAGAGAATTCAAGGATAAACCATCATCTGTGGTTGTACTGATTCTGAAAGCCCACATCTGCTCAAACTCCTGTGTGCAAAACATATAAGGGGGAAAATAGTAGTGAAGATGGGGGTGCTCATGGCAGATGCCAGCCCTGGCCAGAAGTGGAAGAAATTACGCTTGGAACAGCACATAGAATTCAAGGATAAACCATTATCTGTGGTTTACCACACCTGAAAGCCCACATCTGCTCAAACTCCTGTGTGCAAAACATATAAGGGAGAAAACACTAGTGAAGATGGGGGTGTTCATGGCAGATGCCAGAAATGGAAGAAATGCCACTTGGAACTGCTGGGGTAACTTCTAAACCCACAGATTCCTGCACGCCGAACACAATATGACATTTTTTTCTACCAGCAATCCCACAGAGCATCAAAGCCTCCTCACAACTGGGCCAGTGAACACACCCAGAGGTCTCCCTGCCCCACGCATGAGCTCAGCTGAGGCACAGCAAACAGCACGCCCCAGATCCCAGAGCAAGATTATGGCAGCGCTGGGAATACAGCTCAGACCTCCTGTCTCCTCCTCCTGGCTTTGAACACAAAACCTCGCTTCCTTTGTTGGTTAATATTCAGGATGCAGAAATTACAAGCATTCGAGGCTGAAACTTTAAAGATTAATATAAAAGCAACTTTTGTATTACATTTGTGCAAGCAACCAGAAAAGTACATATTGTAAAATAATCCACAAGTTGTACTACTGTGGGCCACTGCAGTGACTAATGAACATGTTAACTTTCAGGCTGAGTTTTGCTGGAAAGCAATTTTTCCCACCAAATTACAAAGTCTACTTGAGTAAAAGAATAATTTACAACTCTCACAGCACCATGGTGTCACAAAAACACCACTCCAGCAAAATTAAATAGGCGTCAGAAAGCACCACAATATCCAAACAAATCCAGCCCCAACTCCAGTTAGAAGGAAGAAAACCCACTGCGGTAGACAGAGTCTGCACTGACGTTGAAGACATGCTTTTATTGAACAAAATTTCTGTAAAACATGGTTTGCACAGTCTGTATTCAAGCTACAGCAGAGCCAGGAACCAAAACAGGGCCCCACTGCTTTAAGCTACTGGTTTTCAGCCCTGGGACATGAGACCTCCAGCTTTGCTGAGTACTTCTTAAATGAGCTGTAAAAAGGTAGCTAAGAAAAGCAAGCCTGTGGTCAAGATGGCTTTGCATTCAAAATATAGGGCTCTGCAACTTTAGTGGTGTTTTTCTTAGCTTGTTTGCAAATTGGAAGAGGTTGAAAACCACCAGCAAGACTCCAAGTGAGGTATGAGAGAAACCTACCATTATAAAAGAGGTTTGGGTAAAATGGCAACAGACTTTGACCAAACTGAAACCCAAATATTACAAACACATTACTACGAGTCTGGAATCAGAAAATGCCATCAGCAAGGCTCCAGGAAGTTCTGAATCTAGCTCCTCACCACACAACTTTAATTATGAGTCTTTCCTACCTGTGCTTCCAGCTTCACAGCAATTGAACACATTTAAATGTCTGAAAACCTCAAATCATGGGATCTTGATCAAACCACTCTAAGTTTATTTTCAGTGACATGCTTGCCTCAAGTTTCACAACCACCAATTAAAATTCATTCCTTTTAAAGCAAGTTCTGACAAAATCAATCAACTTGAGAAGGTACTGGTGAGTGAAAAACACCACACTCAGTAAAGCCACCAGTCACAGCCATGCTGTGGTTCTGCTGAGCTGACAAAGACCCATTCACTTCTCCAGATTGTGTTTTCTTGGGATTCCTGCAATTTTCTACTGCTGTCATTGACAGAGATGAAAATCCTACTGTTCTCCCAGTCATTGTCCAAGGCCAGTGAGGTAAAGACCTACCTGAACAGAATACCCACAAGGATGTTTGCTCAAGGCAGACAGATCAGAGATAAGATTTTGGTCAGATCAGGTGTAAACCTTCCGTGATGTGAAGCAGAAACCAGTCCTATTGAGGATCTTTCTTTCACATTCCATTTCTCAAGTAAAACAAAGGAAAAAACCTCCAAAATCCTTTTCCTTGTCCCCCCAAACCTCTAGATAAACCAGTTGGTAGTGCCAAATGTGCTGTTCAGAGGCTGAACCATTCACACACCTCATAATGATCCTCCTGTCGGTCCCACACCTCAGAGTTGTTAGGCAGCCCCCAAAGCAGCTTTGATTCTGCACATTTTCACATTGCCCAGTCTCTCCACACAACCATCTTCTGTTCTCTTTCCCTGGCTGTCCAGTACAGCATTGAAGAAAATTAACATGAAACTGTCCTTCTAATTCTTTTCTCTCCTTGGAGAACCTGCCTTCCCCTTTGATCTCCCTGTGAGCCTGTTTCCATGGGTGACCCAACCGCCTGAACAGAAACTTTGAAGCACAAGTCACTGAGGCCACATGTCAGAGCACTCTGGGCCAATAAGATGGGCACTATGCTGACACTCTAGTTAAAAACACACCAAACTCCTCCTTCCTAAACACCAGATCAATCTAAAGTTCACTTGCATTGCTGTTCATGCATGTTTGACCACATCCTCTTCATTTAAACTGCATTGCCTAAAACAACTTCCATTGTTTTGATAATTTCTCTGCAGTAGTACTAGAAACATTTCAAGGACTGACTTCCTTTACATTTTCCTTTACATTCGCATTTTTCCTTTTACATTTGCAAATTTCATTATTCAGTTCCAAAAGCCAACTATCACATTGATTCTGCCAACCCAATAGCTCACTGGCCATCATTCAAGTGAGGAACTCAACAGAAACACTTTCCAAAATCCCTGGGCTGAGCTGCTGCTTCCCCCTTTCCCCAAGATGATTTAAAACCCCCTGAGGTGAGGGATGAAGTTGGGCCTGACACACCACTCTGCCCCAACCAGGTGCAGCCCATCAGTGCTGCAGAGAGTACGTGTCAGCCTGTGCTAACATCCTTCAGATAAAACCATTATCTTTACATCATTCATTGGCCTTTATACAAATAAAGTCACTGAACTAAAGCACTGCTGCTGAATCAATTTCTTTTGGTGTTGATAATGAAGGCTTTGGCTTTTATTTCCCACATGTGTACTTTATTTCCAGGAAGGAAGGAAGGAAAAAAAGAAAGGAACAAAAAAGGAAGAGCCTTTCTTCTCAGTAACCATTGTAACTTCCTTGCAATATCAACTAATTCTTACCCTTCCTTCTCACATGTGACCAGATATATGTATCTGTAAGAACAGCCCATTTAATTCCCTCCCTGCAAATGCTCTAAATAGGATCCATGAATAGGATTCATATAATGAAGCTGATTCTGGCATGCCTGAAAAAGTTCTACTTGTTAAGAAAAATATTTGAAGAATGATGTACTGTGAGAAGTACCATTGTTTGTGAGTTCTGAAATGCAAATATGCAAATACAGACACAATATATTTTTTTAAATAAACAAAGTCTTAAATAGCTGCCCAAAAATAATGCAGCCAAGCTTGCGAAATAGATGTAGATATGAAAGTCATAATTATCCAGCAGTAGGATTAATCCAAAGAGATTAGCTGGAAACAGAAAAAGAACAAAAACAAGGGAAGTGATAAACACATGAGACGCAGCATTTGGTTTCAAAGTGGGCCAGGTGGCTTCCTTGGCACTCTGGCAGCAGGGAATTCCTCAGACTCTCAGCACATTCCAAGGGCAGAGAGGCTGCCTGCCCCAGCTCCAGCCCATTGGGTGGGCACAGGTTCAGGGATCATTCTCCCTAGCCTTTAAAAGCAGCGGGATTGGAATGCAACCACAGAGACCTTCATACTACCCTGCTGCCTTGCAAATCTGGGCAATAAGTCATGCCTCTCCAGGCTGCAAGCTAATCTGATATTCTAGTTCCAGTCAGCACACAATCTCCAGGAGAGCAAGACTCCTGGAGCAGGGATATGAGCAGTGGGGAGTACTTGGAGAGAGCCACCAGGGCCAAGGGAAATGCCAAGGAGCATTTGGTTCTGCAGCTTCACAGAGGCACGGCCTGCTGTCACCAGAGCTGGTGACTCCTGGTCTCTCTAATGCCACTGCCTTGCCCTCTGAGGTTCAATTTATGCTCCACACCATCCCATCCCTTGGAACCCACTCTGGGGGCAATTTCAGATACCATCAGTCCCTGTTGCTGCCAGCCTATGTAAACAGGAAAGGACACTGATCTGATATTATCCAAGACAAAGGGCTGGAAAGAAGAAAAAAAAAGGGGGAAGGAAAAAAAAAGAATAAAATAGTTCAGTTTGTGAACCACATGTTTCAAGAACATCCCCCAGGTGCTCTCCATCCCCCGGCCTTCAAACAGGCATTTCTGCTGCAGAAATGAGCTTCACAAGGTCTGGTGTTCTAGGAAGGGCAGTGGTTTAGCCACCTCCTCAGTGTTCTGCACAACAGTTAGTAGGAGGTTCACTGCTATACATCAAAGATGCAGTCTGGCTGTGGATAATTTTTCATAGAACTCTTAAAAGTGGTGAGTTAAAAGCATTTATCAGAAAAACCAGTGTAACAACAACAAAACCTGCAAAAAATAAAACAGAAGAAACCAACCACTCAGGCACACACACAAGCTTCCAGACATTTAATTACAAAATAAATGCATATGACAGACATCAACAAGCCTACAGGAAGATTCCTGCTTCAGTATTCAATGCAGCCTCAATAAATATTTCAAGGTTTCAAATGGATGCTTTGCAATAGCACAGTTTCCATTTGCACAAGTGCCAGAAGGAAGAATTCAAAACAGGCTTAAAGCAAAACCAGAGTATTTTCCTGTAAAACTTTAATTGGGAAACTGACACTATATAATCTGTACATCATTGCCTTCGAGCTGTTGTTAAAAAATTAAAGCCGTATCAAAAGAACTGCTTTGTTAAATTAACATGTTATGCATACCAGACATAATCTGCAGCAGGAAAGGAAATAGCTTTGAGTCCAAAATGCACTGATTGCTGTGGCTGTCGTTGACAGAGGCTGAGCCAAACAATGTCAGCAGACTAAAGCATCTCTCGTGCCTCCTGTACGGACGCATGCCCTTACAAACACCCAGCCTTGATTTCAAAACCTGGACAAGAGCAGAGTTTCATCATGGTGACTGTTACAGCTACGGATCACACATCATATTGTGTGAATTCAGTGTGAAGTTTGGAGATGTGCAGAACAGGATGAGGCTGTGCTGATGGAGCCTGGCTGCCAAGCCCACCTTTGCTTTAATTCCAAGGCCAGCAGTGAGGAAAGGGCTGGAATGCCCAGGGCTGGAACGCCCAGGAGCTTCTCTCCCATGGAAAAAGACATCCCAGCCCCTTGCTCCAGCAGGAGGCAATGCCTTACCCATGCTTGCTCAATAGCAGCACAGCCACTACCAGAACTGGCACCTGCAGCATGGGGAGCTGAGCTGCAAGCTGTGGCCTGAGACAGAAGATGAAGGGCTTGGTTTGAAGAGAGGGGTGATCAGACAGGGACATGGGACAAGTAGCTCCTTGTATTTTAGGCACAAGACAAAAAAAAATTAGGTGGATCTTCCAAACTACCTCACCTATTTCAATAAATACTCAGCAAAACACTCTCCAATCTACACACCTGAGTACCACTACCCCATTTTAAGGCTAGAGACACTCAGGCACTGAATTTCAGAGGAACCCGCCCAAGGCTCTTTGAAAGTACTAATTTAAAATCTCATTTACTTAAGGTTTCTCTCTGAAATCCATTCTGATTAGCGCTAAAGTCTGCTAAGCAAACAAATGCCAAAAACAAACCAAGTGCCTTAAGTCATCCCAGCATATGATCACCTTCTCTGTTTAACCTTTGCAAGCCCTTGTCACAGTCACCATCACTTTGGCTTCAGATCAATCCAGGCTCATCAAACAGGCTACACTTTGAAAAGTGATTCATCACTTTGCATGCCCAAACTCCTGACAACATGACAGACTCAAGGAGGCCAACTTTTCTAAAAATACAGAGCACGCTTCCTCAGAAAAGCCCAGTTCTCTCACACGTTTCAAGTTGTTCACCTCTGAATTTGAAGTGCCAAAGCAATTTTGGAAGATCTGCACGATAATGTTTCCTCAGTAAGAATTTACAGCTCTGCACACCACGGGCTGTACTTCACTCTGTGCACTGCGAGTCTGAGGCAGTGCTGTGGTCTGCAGTGGTAAAGGCGGGTTAACAGTTTTGAGGCTTTCAAGATAAGCAAAATTTCCCTTGACGTTGTAAACTCTTCAGGTGGTTAGAGACAACAGTTTCTGCTTTTTTGATGTCTTCTCAGAAAAGAGCTCACATAATTTTATCAGTTTCTGGGGTGACCATCAGATAACCAAGCGATTCCTGCCGGAACCACTCAATGCATCTCCCCCTTCCTGTCACTGGCAATCCACAAAACGACCAGGGGATTTGAGCTAACCACAGGGCTCACAACTTAACTGATTAAGTAGGTGGGAACTGATGCCAGCTCAGCTCAAAGTGTCTGTCTCTGCTAACCAGAAGCCAGCCGCAAGCTGTGGAGGGGAATGACCACAGATAACACACTGATACTGAAACCGTTTGGTGAAGCTGCAGCTTCCTGTTCGAGTGCTCTCGCAATCTCTTCGAAATGAATCTTCAGCAGGAAACTGGCTGCAGTTAAATGGGCTGTTTGGGTCCTCGTGTGGCATCTATTGCTGCCTCTTGTCTTCAAGGGACCATTTATTATTCTCTCCTGCCCTCTTCCCCAGCTTTCTAGAAACGAACTGAATTAGGGCTCCTCAGAGAACAAGTCTTTAGAGGAAAGGAACGATATTTAGGCAAAGGCCGTGAGCACCCTGCACCGGTTACAGATCAGTGCCTGCCAGTAATACTGTAGCCTCGGGCATCTCCACTGTGACATCCTAATCTTCCTGACTAGAGCTCCTTTTCTCTTAAAACAGGATGCTACTAGATGCTATTAAGCAGCTTTGGAAGAGACATGAATACATGGGGAAAATGTCTTCTGTGAACTGGTTTGATCTAACTTTAGTCACTAGTCTTACAACCTTGCTTGTGTCAACACCTGCTCATATTTTACTATGAGGAATGGTTGCAGAGAATGCCTTTTAGACAACTGATTTTTGAGATCAGATTTTGAATCTCTGGTTCATTACAAGTATCCCACTAAGTTTAGCTTCTGAGCTGTTCAGTGCTGCCGCTACCCTGCAGGTGATGGCAGAATTTCATCAATCCAGTAAAACACATATATGCTTTACCCAACTCAAATGCAACATTTTTTTTTCCTTGGTGATTACCAACTGGTCTGAGAATGCTGCTGCACAAGTTCAAAGCACACACTACACAGTCTGTACCATCCCTCATCTACAGCACTCTAATTGCTACAGGATGCCCAAAAATTGTCCTACTTTGATTAGCTGATTTCAAGGGCAGCATGAACCATTTCAACCCCATGTCCAGAAAACCAAAGAACCACACATGACAGCTTCTTAATAAACTCCAAAATTTCTTATTGTTTACAGATAATAAAGTACCAGTCTAAAAAAAACTGAACTGAGGTTTGCAAGTACCCAGCAGCTACATCTAACATCTTCCCAAAAACTGCCAGTGTCCTGAGGCTTTCTGGTGAACACATGTGGTGAATTAATCAGACAAGAAAATTCCTCAGGATACTACTACACATCTAGGCTGTAAGTGTTCAGGCACACGAAGTCTTATCCATCATATAGCACAGAGATGAAATGCAGACAGTAAAGGTATGAATCAGGCCATATTCCTGTAGAAAGCACTGCAGCCATGTCCACAGTGATGTAACTGTATGCCAATTTTCCACCATTCTGGTTGCAAACCTCTAAATATTCACAACCAGAAGCACGGCATCTGGAAAGTATCTATAAATAAAGCAGTTAATTCCATTAAAATCTAGATGTGATATCACTTGAGCGTGCAACTCAGCAGCACTGTGTAAGAATCGCTAGTGCTTGCTGGATTTTTTTATTATATTTTTGAAACACATACTAACTCCATAATCAAAAGCAATTTTGAGCACAAAACTGACCTCAAGGTCACAAGACTCTATGGCAGCCTGTTCCCTTTCATTGGAAGTACATTGTACAGCCAGGACGACAGCACATCCACACCGGATGGGCCACGGGCTAATTAAAAAGCAGCTTTGGTGGTTGTATCTGTTCCTAGAGCAGGTTAGTAAACCAAACTTTATAACAAGCAAAGAAACTGAAGGTGCTACAGAAGCTGACAATTCCCACAAAAACAAAGCAGAGCTCAGAGTGATGAACAATTGTTTTACTCAACCTCAGTGCCTTTGAGTTTCTGACCTGTGACGAGCTGAGGAAAGAGAGAACAGCTACAATCACTTGAAAACTATGCTGAAACACAAGGTATTCTGAACTGGAACTCAAATATTTCTTAATTTAACACAAATTTTAGATACAGCAGTACTTGAATTTCAGAATTAAACCATTGCCTCCCTGAAGGTATTTAATAAAACAAAGAGACAGGGAACGAGCAGAGAGTATTTGGCTTGTACCACTCACCAAATGGTATTGCGAAGACCTCTCACCCCGGTGTGATTCCCATCTCACACCCAAGTTACCATGGATTAATGACATTTCTGCCCTTGCCCTGCATTCCCTGGCTTTCTAGAACTGCAATTGGTCCTTTTGCATCATATAGGAAGGCTCTTACACTTCCATTTATTTATTTGCTATAAAAAGGAGAAAGGACACCTTCTAAAATGTGACCAGCAGGTCACGGTGACTGAGGTTTGTGTGGACCATGAGTAGCTGTGATGATGAAGTGCTGAGGCAGCAGGAAGTGAAAACACTGACCCTATATAGAAAACATCTCACAGAGTTTCCATTTGAATGCTCCTCTTCCAGCCATGCAAGCACTGCAGATCAGAAAGTTGCCCTGCACCAATTGTTCTGCTGTTACAGCAGGAGCTGAACAGTTCCTGGAAAGGCAGCCCAGAACCCCAGGCTGATGCCTGAGCCACCTGCACAGGGACAGCAGCACGGAGCCCCTCTGTTCTCTCACCCCACAAGGGATGGAGGAGAGCTGCCTTCCCACTGCAGAGCAACCACATGGCCCAGTATATTCACATTTTAGCAGCCAGCTCAATCGCATCCAGGCTGAAACACGAAGTGAGGAGAGAAACCTCAGCCTACAGCAGATTTCCACCCATTTGCAGCTTTCACAGCAGAGCCCCCACACCTTCAGCATGTTATCAAAAGTTTTCTTTGGTGTGAGAGCTGACTTAGGGTTGCATCTGTTGTTTTGCTAAATTAAAGTTGCATTTTTGCCTTCTGTTAGGACAGGAAAGAAACTAAGGATCTCTCTCGCCTATAATAACAAATCCCAATTAAAAAAAAAAAAGGTGGCAAGGAAGAAATACAAGTGATGAAAATGAGTAAAACCCACCAACCTACAGGAACCCTTCCCTACTCTCTGGGTGAGCAGTGACTAGTTTTACCATCACCCAAAGAACTTACCCTCCCTAGACTATTTTATTTCAATATAGTTTAACATAGGGAAAACCATTTTGGGACTGATAAGCAATCAGGGTATTCCACTGAGCTGCACAATTAAATATTTATGATGCTTCAAGATGACAGGCAGTGTTCTCTAATGCCAATAACACCCACAAAGTTGATGCAATCGATCCCTCTTCCTTGATCTCTCTTGTTCACCAACTATCAAGGCCAACAAAACATGCTCATCTACAATTGCATTCTGCAGTGGCAATATTATTTCCTCTGCTACTCCCCTTACATGACATGGTTTTGGGTGCAGTGAAATATGAGACAAAACAAGAGAGTGTGAACCCTTTTTCCACCCACCCCCGTGAGTTTCCTCTGAGGAACCCACAAAGGCACCCAGCACAACAAGCACCAGTGCATGGGCAGCCCTCAGAAATGGACTATTTTAACCCTCTCTGTAATTATGAAACACCAGAAGTGCCAATTCTGACTGCACAAGACTATCAGAGAATTAAACAAAAATCAAAAGCAAATCCCCCAAGAGGCCCCACACTTAACCCCTGCCCACTGTGGTAGTTAGGTAAGGAGCCCTGATCCTAATCAGCTGTCTGCTTTAATCATCTTTTTGTTGGCTTTGGTAAAGGGAAAGGAAAGGAAGTTAAAACAAGGCAATAGATTCTAAGAAAAGAGAGTCATGAGAGCAAACAACAATGTGAAAACAGCTGAGACAGACAAGCAAATACCCTGCCCTGCTGCACAAAGAAAGCTCCAGCACGTACATGACACAACTGCTTCAGGACAGTCTTAATCAAAAAGGTCCAGAAATAAAGAGCAGATATTCTCAAAATCCTCTGCCTTTCCTCTTCAGCAGGATGTAATCCTTTCCAGGCTGGTGAATTCAAGCTGGATTTAGGACAAGTTTCCATTTTAGCGTGCAAGGCCGGTGACAGCGAGGTTATCCCAGCCCAAAAGCCAGGGAGCACTGGGAATTCGGGGGGATGCGTCTGTTTAACAATAGCGCCTTTCTAGTCAGATTAGAGCTCTGCTCCCCCCGGTGCCCCAGGCAGCGGCAGGGAGATTAAAAACACGGGCAAAAATCACACACAAGTCATATGTCCCATCCCTCGAGGGGCTCATGGTGTCAGCTGGCCGTGCCTCCTGCAGCTGGGGGGTTTATGGAAATCGGGATCAGCCTGTCCCGCTCCGGCCACAGGGACAAAGGGGCAGCCCCTCTGCCAAGGCCACTGCTCAGGCAGGGGGAACTCAGACAGAGAGGGCCCTTTGTGCTTGCTTATGGCTGTGGAGATGAGTGAAAATCCATGGGACTTTTCATCCTAATTAAAAGCAGAGGTCATCTAAGAAGAAACAGACTTTCAGAAAAAGGGAACTTCTAAAGGAAAATGTGTTGCAAGGAAGTTCATGGACTTCAATATTTGTAAAGCTGAAGTATGTAGTTTATTTATGTTTGTACTTCTGCTTAAGCTTTTCATGGGACTTTTCAAAAACCCTCAAAAGAGCTCCCATGGATCTGGAATAATATGTGTACTAATTACTCAGCTCAGTTTGAGCTCATGGCTTATGGGACAGTCCCTGGAGCCAAGGGTCCAGCTCCTCAGCTGGCTTACAGCAACCTGGCTCCATCCCACACAGCACTAAGAGCAAACAAAACTCTATTTATTCAGTGAACTCAGCCTGTCCAGGTGAATTCAAGCATGGGGATAGTTTTTGTGAAGTGAGGCTATTTAGGAACATGGGAAAAGAAAACCAGCAGAAGTTAAATGCTTTGGACTGATACCCATCATTTTATTCCTAGCTCTCTGTAAAACTCCTGGTATCTTACAGGGAAATCTTCTTTCAAAATACTTTATGCTTCTATTCCATATTATTATTTTTCTATCTTTTTAAATCCTTTGTGCTGTCATTGCATTTGCAGGCCACACCACTTTTTAATAGTTCCTTTTTCTTTTCTCTGTCTTCAAAGAAGACAGAGTATTGTTCCACCTGAAGGGAACCTATCTGCCATTCTTTTTCTTGTCCAGAAGAAAAAGACAATTAGAGTCCCTCTCTTATGCTTGGCATCATGGCAAAAGGAGATTGATACTTATTTTGGAATTAATACTCCTTTATTCATAAATCTTGTCCAGAAAGTCTTGCTCACATTGCCAGCCCACAGGCACACCATTATAGGAAATACATATTAAATTCAATTTTATCATTTACCTTTGGCTCCGGCTCAAGGAGTTTTAGAGTCGTAACAAGAGCCCCGTTTCCAATATTGATTTTTGGCACAGAAAAATGCTAATTTATCAGAGGTCCTAAAATACAATGAATTTTCCAGCCCAGCCAAGAAACATTACCCACCTAGAGAAGATATTTTTCATTAGTGTGTGACAGAGCAGCAGGTGGAAAAACCCTGTTTGTCACAATTCCAATGTGCCTCTGGTCACCGAGCGTGCTTCCACACCATGAGGGAAGCACGCTCAGGAATTCCCAAACAGAAGTATGACATGCCTCATTGCAATAATTTTTTTATCTTTATGTAGAAATTTATCCTTCTCAGGACATCAGTTTCTCCATGGCCATCTCAAAGATGTCAAGGTATACAATCATTCTAGAGATCCAAGTGGGAAATGGTACTGACTCAAGGTCTGTACAGAAAAAATGCTGCTCAAGGTACTTTTCCAAGTGATAATTTGCTTCCAACCTAACAGCACAAGAACAGAGTGGATTGGGGAATGCTGGTGGTGAGATCTTCAGTGAGCCCTGTAACCTCTGCACCACAGGCACAAACCTGCCCATGCTCACACCAAGGATTCCTGGCCTGAGAGCAGCCTCCTTAGCAGGCACCATCTGCTTCAGGGTTCCACAGACCTGCACTGAGCTGGCACAAAACTGAGAGAAGCCATGGAAAGAGCTTTACAGGGGATATAAACCTGCAGAGTCAACAGTTCCTCTGCTGATGATTTTCCAACACTTTGCAGCCATTTGTACCTGTCCTCCCTCGTACTGAGGTGGGCACTATCTCTGTGCTGCAAACCAGGGGAATGCAGGTCAGAACTGGCTGTCCCAGCATGGGCATGAGCCTAAGAGATCTGACAGGGTGGTTGTGGGCAGCTCTGTTGGGCAGCAGTCCCACTGTACAGCAGCACTGAGCACACAGCACAGGAGAGGAGTCCTGCGTGGCTGTAAAGATCTTTGCCAGCAAAGATCCAAACTGGCTGGAACGCCAATTCCAAAAATGAACAAGATCATTTGAGAGAACACCAGGAAGGGGCAGACTGGGGTCCAGGCAGACAGTGCAGGGGGCTCAGGGTGCTCAAAGCCCACCCAGTCCTCTCCTGAGTCACCTCAGGTTCAGCTTCACCCAGGGGATGAGATAATTTCTCATGCTACATCACCAAGCAGGAGGCATGAAGGTTGCAGATAGCACTGAGTGACTCTGGATGGCCCAAGGGTCTCTGCAAGCCTTATGGTGTTCTGCACATTTCTCTCTATCCACGAGCTCCAGCCTGAGTTATCTGAGACACTGGTTTCCTGCGCTCAACAAGGAAGATGTAAAATCAACAGAATTTGATCAGCTGCCAGGGATTTGACTAGGCTACAAAGACTTTGATATTCTACAGAAGCTCAGAATAAAAATCAGCTGCTGCTGTAGCCAAGAGTATGTTACTGTTTTTATTAAAAAAAAAAAAAACCCTTTCAAGAACAAATAAAACCAAACAAAGACGTCTCATCCTCCTGTACTTTTGTTCCAAGGCACACTCAGACAGGTTGGCTCACTGGCTATCCATTTGCCATATGCTTTCAAGTTTATTCTTTCATTCACTCCCATAGTTTACCCCCTTCCAGTTCAGAAGACGAACAGCTGCACAGATGCTCTATAAATAAACTACATAATTTATTGGAAGAGGGTTTTTGTTTATTTTTTTAAGCTACCACATATTCCCCAGCTCTATCCTTTTCCATCCTCTCTACAAAACTGAGTCAAATTCAGCTGCAGCTTGGGTTTGTCTCTACAGTGTGCTCAACCTTATAAACAACTGCAACTTCTTAGCCATTAATAACAAACTGTATGTATTATCTTCTATTCATTGTAACTACTTTATAATGATGTTTGGTTCTAAGTTAACTACCAGAAAAAAACCTGACAAACATCCGCAGGGCGGATATGTATCAGTGATGTATAGAAACCTCAACTAGTTCTAACTCTGATTCTCTGTGTACTTTTTAACAAATCAGTGCATTTTCAGGTAGACAGGCCTCTCATCCTGTAACCAAAAAGAGAATCTGTTTTGTCTGCTCAGAAGACAGACAGACCTCTCTGACTAAAATCACTAATCTTATTTGTGCATGCAGGAAATGTGACAAATGGCTGGAGTAGTTTATCACACAAATGTAACCATAAAGTCATAGAGGGAATGAGATATTAACCTCCATAAACAAACTCGTGTTCCATTTCTCAGCACAGCGGAAGTATACATTTAGTGAGATAAGGATATGAAACAAATGCTGCTGAGGAGAGAAAGAGCTGCAGCAGCAGCACAGACATAAATGTCTTGTCCTATCCCAGTAAAAGTAAATGCCATTTGAAAATTAATTTTAGGAAACAGTGTTTTAAGAGGTTTTGTCTGTGGTATGTACAGGAGACTCTGAAACTATGTGCCAAGTCACTGTTACTGCTAGTTTTGAGGCTCAAATTAAATCTAGGTGCAATACTATCAAATCTAGGTACATCTGAAGTTCATCAGATGTAACTTCAATGAGACCAAAATTTCACAGCTATTTCAAGCATGCTCCTTATTTAGGCACCTAATGTTCCATGGGAAGCCTGAAGTCAAGGAAGTTACTGGAATATCCAACCCTCAAGAGTTAGTCATTTAGACACTTGCATTTATTTTTCTTCCTGCCTTTAGCTCCAGAGTACGCACTTCATGGATGAGGCATCTGCTGAAGTTTTTCACCAATGAGCCTGCTCTGACTGCCTGGACAGGCCTTGATGGCTCAGCTGCATGAGCCAAACCTTGGACTGAGATTTTTTTCATGCAAGATTCCTACTGTAGGTTTTAAGTTCTCTCTTGGCAAATGCTCATTTCCTTAAAATGTGCATTTTCTACAAATGTTTCTGAAATCAAACAGCAAGGACAGCTGACGCAAGTGAATGGAGCAGAGTGGAGATTCAGAACGAGGTAATTAAAATTGAGCACGCACAAAATAGTTTGTGGTATTTAAACAGCTGCCGATGGAAGCCAGTACAAGAACTTCACCAAGTAACGATACAGATCATCATTCCACAACACAGCTATCAGGAGGAACACCCAGCACAGCAGTGTCTCCAGCATTTCTCCTGCTGCCACTGCTTTCACCATGTTTGGGGAACAGCCCGTCCCATGTAAACAGGGGCAGAGCCAAAACAGTGACTTAAAGTTTCATAGACAGCTGCTTTCGTGAGAAAATGAGAACTGTTATAGATGTTATGGACAAGTCCTGCTGTGGGGCCAGTTGTCTGGATCTGGTGCTACCTGCAAGAATCAGCTTCCCATGGGAGTTTGGGCCAATGGAAGTGGCAGTCTCTGACTTTTGCTAAATCAAATTAGAGCAGCATCAGAGTCTTGGGGGAAGCAGTGAGCCTCAAGAGCTGGCACATGGTGGGGCAGAAGGCAGTTTAACAGGGAAAATGACAATCTATAAAGAATAGCAATGCCATTTCACACTACTTGTGATCTCTGGCATGCAGAAGGCTCTTACCTCCCTTGAGAAGTTATGGGTTGGCAAAATAAGAGAACCTTGTCCCCACACATGCACAGAGAAGGAGCTAGTAATTTTCTCAAAATCATTTCTCTAAGAAACAAAAGTAAATTTCTGAATAGCCAGCAATGGAAGAAAACAGTCCTATGATTTATTGGCCTTGAGACTCTGAGAAGAATTCTTTGGCCTTTTTCCATTACAATTTTGCAACCTATGTTATAGCCACTGGGAAATTGTTTAGCTCCCAAACCAGGCACTCAGTCATAAAATCTGTGAAGATGATTCATTATTATTTATGTGGTGCCATGGGCATGCATGGCATTTTACAGACAAATAGAAGATAAAGCATCTGCCTTTAGAAGCTTAGGTGAATCTGATTCTTCAAGTGTGTGGAAAGCAGCACTTAATGAGTCCTAGAGCAAACATTCCTCATCCCTCAATGAATTAAGCAATGATACTCGCCTGGGATACTGCAGGATACTCAGTAAACATATAACTACTGTCTAAAAATTTGTGACATTATTTCATTAAAACTGTGAGGGACTTTTCAAGTCATATGTTATTTTGTAATGGTTTTATGATGAAAATGTACTTAATCTTGTATTATGAATTTCTGATAATATGCATGATAGCATGGGACAGTGTTGCTATGAAATTGGACCATAAATTCTGCACTGCCTGGCAATTTTTTCTCTTTGTGCACTGGGTAGAAGCTCAGCAAGCTCCATCACCCTAAACTTACAACATAAATTATTTAAAGTAAATAATTCTGGTGATTAGAGTCAAAAGAAATGTGTTCCAGGCCTCCACATCAACTCCCTGAAGTACATAAAATCCACCCTTGTTCTGGTTCTAAAGAGAATGAGCAGCTTTAGCTCTTGGTATGAAACAGTTTGGGACCACTCACCTAGAAGGCAAAACTTTATCATGGCAGAGGTTGTGAAAACAGCAATTACTGTCAATCAGTGCAGGCAGGAGTTGTTTGCTGGACTGAGGAATCCATGTTCAGATTTGCATATACCTCCATCTAGAACCTTTGCACTCCACATGACTTACTGTCTGAACAAGCAGGGTATCATATCTCCCCACCATACATTTGTTTTGAGAGTCAGATATAATGTGATTCCAGGAATTTTCATGTTGACTTTGCTAAGCCTCTCACACCCTCTCCTATTTCTGTATTACTCAGTCATGTCTGTGCCTGCCTTTTGGGACAGCTGAGCAGAAAATGTATCCAAAACAAACAAATTAATCCACCTCTACATGAAGAAATGTCATTATTGCACACACAAATAAGGTACATATGAACAGAAAAGGACAATTAAACATGTCTGGTACATTGCACACATGGGCAGACGTGTCCTGACCCTGTAACACCACCCTCAAACATTGTGGCACTCCTGTGAAGGAACCATCAGCAACACCCTCCCCTGAAAACAAGCGAGCTTGTTTTGTAACTCAGAGGCTTGTAAATAAGATAATATTGACATTCATGTTGTTTACAATGGTGAGGGCTGCAATTCTTTGTAAAATGGGAGTAATTGTGTATTTGATTCTTGTATTAATACACAAATGAAAATGTGTATGGGGGAGGGAGGAGAGGAGGGAAGCATCTCCTGCTGGTGTTGAAAACTCTCTCCACTCAGGTCTTGTAATTCTCCAGAGGTGACTATCTAGCTGAAATACACCATCAACTGACCAAAAAATCCCCTCCCTATAAGTACAATATTAACTTAAGAAGCCCCCAGGCTCTTAATGCACTCCCACATGTCAGGGCTGTCCCCTGCAAGGTGCATGACAGCCCTGTGCTCTCACCCTGTTTCTGTTCTGCATTTCTTCCATGCCAGTGGCTGTGCAATAGGGAGTGTAAACCTCTGCAATCAACATCAACAGAAGTGAAAGAATTAGCTGTAAAATGACTTACGGAGTAGCCTCTTCCTGAAAGCGATTGAGCAGAACTCTGTGGGAGGAAACAATATGCCACAGTAAGTAATGCAAGAGATTCTGTGTAATGTAAGATAAGAATCATTTTGCTATTCCCTCCCCCAGCCCAGTATTCCTTAGGGGAAAACTCCACAACCTCAAATGAACTCCTGCTACTCTGTGTGCTGCCACAGGGGTAACAGGCAGAGAGCACATCCAGGTGAGGGCTCTGGGGCTATTTCAGGCCGGGTTTCATAAGCCAGAGCAGGGCCTCAACAGCTCCTCCTGACCAAGGTAAAGCTCTCAGCGTGGGACAAGTCTTCAGAGCAGCAGGACACACACTTTGAGCCATCCCTCTCTTCAGGACATGACAGCACCTTCCTAGGAACAGCACGCACACGTGAGGATGCTCTCCAGAACCAGGCTGGCACATTTTGCCTCATCGACTCCAACTCTCAATCGTGTAACCAAATATCCCACTTTCCATTCCCCTCCATGAATCTGTGAGCCTCCAGCCTTCAGTGCTGCAGCATTACCATATGACAACTCTATCTGAAATAACAATAGCAGCAAAGCACTAATTTATCATCTCTCAGAGCTTTAATAAGCACTCTGTCCCTTTTGAATAAGTTAAATTACATTGTTTACTCCTGCTCTTCATTTCAGCTCCTCCTGCTCCTTTCTCTACCACATCCTTACCTCTTTCACATGCTGCCAAATCATTTGGTTCTTTTCCTTCTCGTTACACCAGCTCCAGTCACTTGGATCCCTTTCCTCTCTCTACAACCAAAGACTGTCGAGCTGCTGGGTTTTTGCTGGCAGTGGCTTTCTCCAAGCAGCTAAATGAATTCCACCTCTAGCTCCAGCTGCTGCTATATGCCTTCTTTTCGGAAATTAAAAAGGAGCCAGGAACACACGACACCGCATAACCCAGCAAGTACTCTGCAGGCCAATTTCCAAGTGTGATTTATAATCATGATGCCCTCACTACATGATTTTATTAAACAAGATCCAGGGAGTCTTAGCAGTCCTGTTTCTAAGACTGATGTTCTAGTGGGTACCAAAAATACCGAATTGTTACAGGCTGATGGTGAGGATTATTTTGTCTTTTTGCAGCAGTGCCAGAAGTTATCACGTTACTAAATCAGCACAGCACAATACCCCAAAGAGATTGATGCAAACTGATTGCAAATACTTGTAATTTTTCACCAGCAAGATAACAGTCCCTTTGTACTAGCAGTTTGAAAGCCTTTTGATCAGAGGATACCTAGATATACCCAGGAAACCTTTTCCAGACTCCTGCTCTCAGTGGAACACACAATTGTCTCGTTGCTCTGCCCATGCCAGCTCCGTGCCACTGTCTGTGCCTCTGACACCAGACAGGCAACTCTCCAGCCAAGTGCCCGTGGAGAAAAGCTCCCAAAGCCAAGAGCAAAGTTATGGGGGTGTGGGAGGAGGGCTCCCTGTTAACCCTCTCAGTGCCACACAGAAGGAAAGATGTGACCCAGCTCTTACACACAGGTCTGCAGCCAAGGAGTGACTGGGTGCCAGTCCCCAGCCCTGGCATGCTACACCTGCACCTCTGTGCTGCTGGAAAGGGACAGCTCCCACAGGGGAGCCTGAGGCACCAACAACACTGATAACAGCATCTGAATTCCCACCCTCTGCATATTGCACACAGATTTGGCCACCGCCTTAAAACATTACAAAAAAGTAGGGATTTATTTATAAACCGCCTAAATATAAACTGCCCAGAAATAATGCTACAGACCAGTGAAATGAAGGGCAGTGGCATTTACCTCTATTTTTGAGAAACTATGATAAACTTATTCCTCTCTCTACGTACTCTATACCCCAAAGTACTCACGGAATTCAGCCTTGTATAGAAAAAGGTTAATAACAATATCCTGCTATCTACATAAGTATGCCAAACAGCTGAACACAATTATGTGTTCCAACACTTTGGAGAGCTTGACCAGGCAGTTCACCTAAAGTAAACACAGAAATGATGTGGAGGCAAATTACCTGCTTGGAAAGGCGGGAGGAGGAAAGGAAAAAGGGTGGAAGTTCTCACTCCAGCCCTCCATCAACTGAGATTTAACCAAGAATGACAAGGTCTAACAAATTGGAAATAATAACCAAAAACAGAAACAAGAGGTTTCATTAGCAGCTTCCCTCTAGGGAAACAGCCTCAGAGCATTTTCACTCTCACAGTTATTTTCCATCTTTGAGCTTTGTGCAAATGCAAAATGTTTTCCTGGGATGGAGCAGACTCTTGGACAACAAACTCAAGCACACTAACAACAGACCTGCTTTTCTTAAGACAACTTTCAGGCATCCCAAGCTGTCCAACAACCCCAGGAATCTGCAGAACATTGATTTAAAACCACTGAGTAGAAAACAATAAAACCAGTTGTTGGGTAAAGTGTTACATCAGAAATAATGAAAACTGAATGGCAATTGACTCTGGTATTTTTCACATCCAAGAGCCTCTTCTCTCTGAAAAGTTTTAATATCAAATTTCCTGAAAAATCAGTGGTGAAAAAGGGTGGGGTTTTCCCCCTCCCTCAGAATTTTTCTTGCATATATAAAATTCGTAAGTGGTGAATACTTTGGAGTCAACTCGTAAAATGTTTTCCAACAATTAGGTTTATGCATCACCATGCCCCACGCTCTCCAGGGCTGTTTGCATGCATTTTTCTGCACATCTAACAAACCACTATTGCTTTTTTGGTTAGCTTGGAACACTGCAGCTCTTTAGGCAGATCCATACCAATTGTCACACGTAGCAATTCTGAAAAAACCCAGCTAATATCAGCTACAAGTGCCAGAGCAGAAAGGTTTGCATGCAACTGTGATGGATGTTCCTAAAGGAAAAAATCTTTGGGGGTTAACACAAACATGGCTCAGTCCGTATGTCTCTATATCAAGATCAAATAATGAGAAAAGTAATCAATTGTGGCTGCAAATATAAGAAATCTTAGTGGAAGTTTAACTTGGCATGTACCCAACGCTGAAGAAACCTCCTTTCACAGAGAATGAGTGCTTGTCTGGCAGGAGTAATTACTGGGGCAAGCCTTCAGCTGGAACAACTCACCCAGGCTCTTACCTACAAGGACAGGAGCACTTACATGGAGGGCTGTCACACAACTCTCACTCTCCAAAGAGGCTCTCTGCTGGCTTGGCCAATTTTCTCCTTGTCAGAAGGGCCTCAAGCAGCAGGGGATGATGGTGCCTGTGGTACCCAGCAGTCACATCCCCTTGGTGCTGCTCCCGCCAGCACAGCACCTGCCTGGGAGCTTTGGGAGCTCACCTGAGGCTGAAACCCAAACCAGCTGCAATGCAGGCACCCAAAAAGGCTCAATTCCAGCCCTCAAACACTGCCTGGAGAAACCATGGTGCCCATGGTACCCAGCCAGCCAGATCCCTGTTGGTGCTGCTCCCACCAGCACAGCACCTGCCTGGGAGCTCTGGTAGCTCACCTGAGGCTGAAACCCAAACCAGCTGCAATGCAGACACCCAAAAAGGCTCAGCTCTGGCCCTCAAACACTGCCTGGAGGAACCATGGTGCCTGTGGTACTCAGCAGTCACATCCCCTTGGTGCTGCTCCCACCAGCACAGCACCTGCCTGGGAGCTCACCTGAGACTGAAACCCACACCAGCACCCAAGAATGCTCAGCTCTGGCCCTCAAACACTGCCTGGAGAAACCACAGCAGGCAGGAAAGGGCTGACAAACACAGCTCACAGCCAGGACTGTGACCCCACCCAGGCAGACAGTGAATCCCAGAGCTCTGCTCCAGCTGCACAGCAACCCTGAGCAGAGCCTCAGGGAGGGCAGCAGCCTCTCTGCCTGCTGAGCACCAGCTCCTGCCTCTTCCAGGGCTGTCTGGAATGCCCAGCCTTCCTAGGGGAGACTGTTGTTAGTTAGGGGCAAAATGAGTATGGTCTGTGCATTTAATGATGCAGAAGTGGAGCTGTACTGCTAGGTGGCATTTGTGCATAAAGATAAATGGCTTATAATATTTTGCAGATGATGCGCTCTTTTACAACTAAAGATTTTTGGTTCCTTTTAAGCCCAAGGTTAAAAACAAAACCAGACAGCACAGACAAGACATTTCAGTTATGTCACAGAGTGAATTATTTCTACCCTGGGATAGCTCTCGTGTTAATTACACTGGATATAAAAAAAATACACCTTTCTGGAAGCAAAGGCAAAATCTTACTGCATAAAGATTCTACTACCCCCCCACTGATGTCCTTGAGAGCTTGAGTTACACTGCTATCTGCAGCTGTATTTAAAAGATTTCTTTCTTTCTTTGTGATAAAAATGGCAACTACAATTTAGAAAAGAAAATAATGAGAAAATCTCACCAATAACCTGCAGCAGGTTTTCCAAGATTGTCTATTAAATTGACAGAAAAAGTTATTTCCCTTATATAAATAAAAGCATGGCCTTCCACTGCTCTCATGATGCAAAAGAAATTAAGACACCCTCTGTTCAGTTTCTTAAAGCTATTGGGTTACTTATTGAACTCTAAAGACAGCGGGAAGGGCTTTAAAATCCAGTAATAATCAAGGTAAAAGGGCACCTCAAGCCAATTCCCCACTCTCAATGGGTCAGGCAGGTTTCAAGTTGGATCTTTTGTGTCCTTGATATAAAACCTAACTACAAGGGGATTAGTTAAAAGCAGGTGATGGCAGCACGACCACAAAACTAAGTCATCTGTAGTGCTTCCTTCCATCCTCTTTGGCTAAAGGACACAAATTAACATATTCCAGAAATGTCAAGAGTTCATTCCTGCTTTTATGACACGTGCCATTTCATTGGCTGAAGCCAGGAGTGTATCAAGTACCTCCAAATCAGCAGCTGAAATGGTGTTTTCAGCCAATAGCTATTCCCATGTGCCACAGGACAGTCCCCAAAACAGCCTCCAACCACTACTGTTAATGCCATCCTTGTGTTAGTGTGGAAACTGAGGCAGGGAAAGACTCAAATGTGCCCAGTTGCACCTGAGGAGGGAACTGAGGGAGAATTCCCAGCTCCTACTTAGTGCCAAATCACAGGCCCAAGCTTATCATATGGCCCAGTGCTGCAAAAGCCTGATTTGCTTGGTTAGCACTCAGCAGAGGTAATCAACAGTATGTACAGAGAGATCTGATTTTGAATTCTGCTTTATAGCATTTCAGGATGACACTCACCTCAGCTGCACCCAATGCCACAGTCAGGGCAGAGGCACCAGGAATTGGATGTGTTTACCCTCCCTTGGTGCTTTATAGAGCATTCAACAACAGAATATGGGTTTAGCTTAGAATACTGGAGAAATCTCATATTTCCTTCCCAAACAAATCCCTTATAAAACTCAAATATCTTGGAATGAGAGGGGTAAGAGGAGAGGAGGGCAAAAAGAGCCAAGGGCAGGAGATATGCCAGACCTTAACACAGAGACCCTTAATGCAATTAATTTCCACAGCCACACTCCTGCCTGCTGATACAACGAGTTCAATTGCCATGGCAAAGGTCACCAGTGCATCTGATGTTCGCTGAGATTGGAACCTGGACCTGACAAGATAACCACAACACGTGATGAACAATCTGCATGCCCTGCAATGCCTGAATGTGCTCCTTCTTGAATTCACTGACTTTATTCTGTTGGATAAACAGCGAGTGTTATGCTTAGAAACACTGCAAAACCAGTCTGGTAGGATATCAAACGACACAAGGTCTGAACATCTGTAACTGGCTTGATAAGCTACAGAACAGCTTCCTCACAAGACACTTTTATCCCTACAGCTGATGGCTGCAGACAGCAGAAGGAAAGATGCTCATTGACCAGGAATGAACAAACTGAGTGCAGTTAGCCAGAAACAACAGGAAAAGACCTCACAGAAATGCACAGAACCTACAGGAGTGCTGCTCCCATTCAAACCATCACTTCTGCCAGCTTCACAAAACTCCTCCAGACTTTCTTTCTTCCCAAGTATCCCTCACTGAAACTTCGTGCTAATCATTAGAACTTAAATTTCTGCTGACCATTTCCACTCAAGCATTTGGGGGTTTTGGGACATAGAGAAAAGCAGACAGCATGCTGAAGGGATGGGCATTTTTACCTCCAGAAGAATGGGATTTGCATTATATATTTCATGATATATCCATGTATATTCAAACCAGCTTCCCAAGAGTCATGGTTTGTGGTAGGGGTGGTAAAACTATCCTGTTGCCAAGTCTTTTTAACTAGAACAGTCTTACTTCACTCTTCAAACTGCAGATTAGATCTCAGTGTGTCACACATGGGGAACAATGGACAGCACATGCCACAAAGAGTTTGCAGCCCACACATTATCACCCCAGGCCTTCCAAAAACTCCTTCAGTGAGCTGTGTGACACCCCTGACCACGGCTCTGAGGTCCCATTGCCACCCTGACAGAGCCAAGAGCAGGCATCCCACATGCACCAAAGTTTACAGTGTGGATAAATGTGGAGCTGTGGTGTGACTGTGGTCTGATTCTCACTTCAGAGGCTCGTCTGATCGTGCTTCTGGCAAGGTACTTCAGCCTGAGGCACACAGGAGGGACCTCCAGCTTTGTACCTTGCTGCTGCTCTAATCCCCGTGCCCCAGGAGGGGAAACGTGGGACGGGGAGTAGGAGGGAAGGGGGAGGCAGTGCCTGTGATGGCACACAAAGAAAAGCAGATCACAGTCAACTGCCTGAATTAGAAATCACACAAGTTATTTTGTATTCATCTACCAGAGAGAGAATTTTATATCTAGCCTATACAATATGCTAAACACTTATCAAAGAACATTTAGAGAGAGGAAAATCTTTGCATTTCCTAAAAGGCTGCTTTTCGTTTATTACGTTTAAAGAAAAACAAACAAACATATGAGGATAGGATGATGAAAAATTAGAAAAGATAGCCTGGGGGATGAGAGGAAAAGGCTCTCAACAACTTAGTAGCAGTGCTTGCTGGTTTTATGCACAGCTGAAGCCAATCCCTTGAAAAGGAGAGTTTTGACTCTTAAGTGGCCAGCACCTCTCGCAACATATTTCCTAATCAGCGAGTATTTATGGTCGATATTTTATATTTCCAATTTCCCCCTAAGGGCTCCTGAGAAAGCAGCACACCTGCCAACCTTTTCAGCTGGGCCAATAATTGCCAATTTGCTCTTTGCCTTAGTATATCACTCAATTTAGCCCTGGCTGTGCCCTGCATACATCCTCATTCATCTCTGTGCCCCCATGACAATTAGAGTGTTAGCTTCAGCTAACTAGGGCAACTATTCTACTAGGGTTGGAAGACAATTATTAGTCTATTTTCCCATCTTGTGGCAACAAAATTGAGAATCCATGACAATTACATTCAGCAATTCTGCACTCTGCCGCCTGTTCCCCCTCCTTGCCCCCACCTTCCGAATATTTCAAATTATCACAGCTCTACTACCACATTCAAATTTTCCATGTTCACAGGGAGTGAGGCTTCTATTTAAATGATAATGAGGGACGATCCATTCAATTTAGTGAGGGAGAAAATCCATTAAAAAGCAGGCAGTTCTTAAGCTGATGGGTCAAGAAAAAGATAAAAACCCTTTTTTCAAGCCATTATACAAGGCTCTGTGTGGATTTTTGGACTGTTCAGGACATCAGAAAAGATTAGGACAATTATGGAACATGGGGAAAACCAAAACAAAATGCCCAAGCTTTCCACTTTTACTTGGGTCAACACAACAAAATAGCAATATGGCTTATCTGGCTCTTAATTCTCTGGCAACTTCCAATTACCTCACACTGAAAGGCAGCAGAGGAAAATCCCATTTTGGAGAAAAGCTGTTGACTCTGTTTTGGTTGTAGAAGACCTGAGAGTACATGTGTAACAAGGATGTTGGCTCTGTAGTAGTTTTTAAGGGAATTTTACATCAACACTGGGAACATAAGCAAGTGGCAGATTCCAGCTCCTCTCTGCACCACAAAACCTGGGCTAAAACTTCACTGTTTTTCTGCTCTGAAGTTTCATCATCCCAAAGAAGAGCCCAGCCTCAACAAATCAAACCTCTGCAGCCAGAGATGATTTCACTAAATCATAATAAGCATTTTTTTCCCTCAATGACCCATAATAAATGGCACTCGGTGTAATGTCTGGAAAGACTTACTACACAAGCCAGACAATTACTGTCTCACCATGAAATTGTATCATTCTCTCCCCACAGAATTTTCACTTATGGCAAGGAAGGAGCAAAATGCTCTGGGTTTCATAGTAGATGTACCAATTGCTGTTTGTGTGTGTGTGTGTGTGCGCACAATATAATCAATCATTTGCCTCAGTTTTCTTTAGAGTGCAATTATTTCACCACAGACCAGGCCACCTCTTGACTTCACGGTCCATTAGAGACTAATGACATGCATTAATGTAAATAAAGAACAACTTGCTGCCATCCCACTGAACAAGTCACCTCAAGGAACAAATGGCACAGAGGGGCTGAGCTGCTCAGAACAGCACCTCTGAAACGGGGACCAGTGAAGCTGGAGGGAGGATCTAGTGCTCCTGAGATGGCACCACTACAGCTGACACTGTGATAGGCACATTCCCCAACACACCTGCTGGGTGCTGCCCTGTCACCTCCTGCCTCATTCACTGCATTGTTCACCCCCTTAGTGGGGAAAGGCAGCACAGAGAGCAGCCCTGAAGGCCAAACTCACCAAGGAACAGCGCAGGTGCCTCCTGCTGCAGAGCATCCATCTGCAGGGACACTGCTGGGTGCTGCAGCCTCTGTAACCACCACCCTTGAGGAAACACCATCCCTGCCTTCCCTGGACATCCTGACTGCCCTGTGCTCCTGATCCTGAGGACATGCAAGGAGTTGTGCCCACTCCAGTGCTTAAACTGTGTGCTGGGACACACAGCTCCAGAGCCAGCAGGGACCAAGCATGCTGGACAGAAAATCCTGCAGGAATCAACACTCAGTAGAATCTTGTTGTCTCCTCTCCCTTTCCCTGCTCCCTCTCTACAGTGAGAGAACCAGTCTGCCTCCTCATCCCCTTGCACAGAAATGGGGAAAACCATCTGATTGTACCTCTGGGACTTCCTAAGACTTTGAGACAGTCGCTAAATAGGCTGAGGAACATGTACCAGTACGTGAGGCAGTGTTATATGTAATTAAAGCTAAATTGCACTCATCAAATAACGAACGAAGAGCATTCTGTGATTCCTGAACCTTACTTTTCAAACTGTTTAATTACTAATTTGAAAAATTCTCATTTGCCATGGGTCGCCAGGTCACGAGAGCAGCTTCAGCAAAGCTCTGAAGTGTGCCCCGGCCTCCAGGCACTGCCCAAACGTCTCCTCTGACTAAAAAAGAACAGAGTGCCTGTTTACCACTGAATTTCACTGGCTGCTGAACAGGCTTTGAAGATTTTGCAGGAATTAGGCACTCGGAGTCAATTCCTACAGGCTCAGTCTGCAACTTTGGGGGCAAAGGGAAAGGAGGAGAAATACTGGAAGTGCATCGGCTTAACAAGAAAAGTCTCCAAGACCACTTAACGCTTTGACCTAAGCTAATGGCTAAGCTGGAATATGTTATTCCTTCCTGCAGCCCCACTCTACAGCTACAGTGCAGCTCCCAGGCTCTCCTGCTCACACACCCATCAGGAGTGCTGCGGGGAGGGGAACAGAGAATCCCATCGATGTGGATACGGGATATTTTACATACACACAAAATCACCCCCATTTCTGACTAAAACACTGCCCAAATGTCCCACAGCAAGGGGGTTTGTCCCAGCCCCCCCGGCTGCCTGGCCCCAGGGCGTGGGCTGGCAGTGCTGGAAGCAGATCACAGGACATGTTATTTTTCTCTTCCTCCCACTGCGTCGGCTGTTTACAGCGCCCCATTCACACTCCAAACATGTAGAGAGAATTTTCCCCCGTCACATTTCCCTGTCAGAGCTGTCAAGCTGAATCCCGCTTTAATCTGCCAAAAGCACTTTTCTGCTGACATTTTTAATAAATACTTTCAGCTTTTAAACACATTTGTGGGAGCCATTTTTTTCCCCTTTTCCTCCTGTAGAACGGGCTCTGAAAGCCTTAATAGCAAATACATTACACTTATCAAAGGCTTTCCCCCCCTCTTCCTTTTGCATCCTGAAGCGGAGGTAGTGTTTTCAATTTTAAAGCTAAATTAACTGTCCAATTGAATTTAGCTGGTGTGAGCCGTTTTCTGTGACAGGTTTTAGTTATGAAGCATATTTTACATTAATAGAACTCAACATGAAAACCACTCGCTCTGGGATTTCTGTGGCTTGCCATTGAAATGGCAAATTTAATATTTCAGACATGCTCGTGCCAGTGTTTGATTATTGTTCTTCATTTAAATCTCTCCTAACGGGAAAGGTCCTAATTAGTAAAAAATCATGTTTTAATGAAGGCGAAATGCTAATTGCTAACACAAAAAGCCTTCGTATAAAATTATCCCAGCACTGCCATTGATTTCTTGGTGACTCAAAAGCCCATTTGTGTGTTTACACACTAAGGCACCATTTGCTTTTGTTTTATCATAACATTTCACTCAATGTACCATCGAATTTCCTGAGAGAAAGACAGCTTTCCCCCAAAACCCTCTCATATCTTGGCGGCAGGAAGCATAAAATTAGATGAACTAACTTTGCACCCAAACTATGTGATTACGTGCAGCAGTTAAACCCAAGGATGCTGTAAAAAGCTTTTTAACACAACTTCTTTGAAAAAAAACCAAAACAAACCATCAAGCCATTTTTCCCCAAGGAATAACAATTCCATTTTGTTTTCCCATCTCTGATCTTTCGCTTATCATATTATTTGCACCATGATTATAGTGTTTGCAAGGCAGCTCAACCACTTATGCCGTAACACTCAATCATGACATAAAAAAAAGTTATTACACAGTGACCTCTGGATGCCAACATTTGTTCAGCAAGATTTATGAAAAGCCATGTCAGCAGCGGGAATTGCTGCAGTGAAGCGATGCTTTCTCCTGAACGGTACTTACATCACTGAGACGGTCCCTTGAGCTGCTCCGCTGAGAGCTTGTGGCCTCCCTGATGCTGTCTTCCTCGCTATTTCTGCCACTTCTGCTTGTAGGGACCTTCATCTAGAGGGAGAAGAAGGAGGGGGAAAAAGGAGATTTTCAAGCACTGCTCTGCCACCTGTTCCCGAGGTTGCTGACGGCAGTTCAGTCAATGTTTCACTCCTGCGCCCACCGTGGCAGGGGTGGAATGCAGGGGGCTCCTCTGCAGTTGGGCTTGGCCCTCTGTGTCCACACTCCCTGTCACCAGCGTGGCAGGGAAGGTGCTTTTGGCACTCCTGGGAGCAGGTGAGGTTGTGCCTGACACGAGGGGGGAGCAGACAGACAGACAGACACACAGACAGACAGAGCCCCTTCACTCTGCTCCCAGCACTCCTCAGCTGGGGCTGCCTGACCCACCCAGGCCATCCTTCCCAGGGACCACCCCAGGGACTGCACTGAGAGACCATGATGGCCACACTTGCTGAAACAGCTTGCTTGAGATGCTGCACAGAATTTGGAGCACATCAGGATTAACTCTCACAGCTGGTGCTTTCACTGCTGCATCATCCCACTCCCTTCACCTGAAGTTGTGCTTGTGTTTGGACAGAAGTGAGAGAGCCAACGTTTGAAATCACAGCAACCTTCCTCTTACATCTGCTGAGAGTGTTACAGGGGGAGGAGAGGGGTAGGATAGATGTCATTCACAGCTTCATTCCTGGGCTCATTTACTAACAAATTATTCTGCTAATTCCCTCGTGAAATACTGGGTGGAAAGAAGTGTTTAATTTATTAATAGGTTCTATTCATATCAGTTTGGTTCCATTTAAATTACACTATTTAAAATGTCGGCTTGTACAAATTGGTATTTTTAATGGCAATAAAATCCCTTTGTTTCTTGCTGTCCTGTTCCGTGGTGGTGCTGGCAGCCAGCAGGGCTTGCCTTTGGTGCTGGTGCAGCCCTTGCAGCCCTGCCCCTGTGGCACTGGGCACACTGGACAGGCTGTCACCATGTGGGCACAGCAATCTGAGTGCTGGGAGCACTGATCACTGCACTCCATGGATGCCTGACAGTGCTGCCAGCTAAGTCTGTCAATATTTTAATGAAATGTTCTACTGTGTGGAGAATGAGCTCCAGTTCTCATCCAGAGTGCACAGCCCTGTATGGGCATGGGTAGCAGAAGTAAAAGGAAAAATAAAAAGCAAATATCATGCTTAGTAGATTTCTGATTAATGTCCTTGCTCTGCATGCCTTTCTGCCCCCTTACACCTCACCAATACAGTTTCTTCAGCAGGATAAGACTTTTAGACACATCTAAGTGATAGAAATAAAAATTTTTTCATGGCCCCCTCATCATACAATCACCATTCTCAGTGCAGTGCCCTGTCTCACTCCTTGTCCATCATCTCTCAAATATGCTGCCCACCTGAAAACTTTTATCAAGACAAATATTTCATCTTTGCTCCTATGTCAAAATGTTCAAAAGCACAGCACAGCAATGAGAGGTAATGCCTGCTGGGATCTGCTAGAATTATTCCCAACAACAGGGAGCTTGCATTTGCAACTACTCACACCATGTATCAGGGCAAGAAATAATCCACTTGAAGTTCATGATGTTCAATCCATATTGTCTGTTCCCTTAATAACTAGGTCAACAACACCAAAAAATCTAACTATACTACATCAATATTGGCCATAAGCCATCAAATTTTAAATTCCACATATAATTAAGTAAATTTGGTGAGGTTTTTTTTCCTAAATACATTAAATGATTGTCATTCACTTATTTTATTCTTTTTGAGGTCTTTATTAAGCAATTACTACTTCAGCTATGCCATTATCTTGCCTAGGATTGATGCCAAGCCAATAAGACAAATGGTAATACCCCATTAATTATAGTCTTTCATAACACTGGCACTCCAGCTTTCTTCTGTCATCTGGGTCTTTCTACACTTAGTCAAAACCCAACTTCACTGGTTTAGAGTCATCAGCCAGCTCTTCTGAAACTCCTGGATGCAAAGTATCTGACCTGCCAATATCAATCCTTCCAGACACAGCAGGTGCTTTGTTTCACCATGAAATAGGAACCACTTAACCATCACAGGGCAGAATTACAATTTCCCTAATACAGTACAGAAATGCCCATTGAATTCTGCAGCTTTCTTATTTCTGATCCACAACCTTCTCCCTCCCACCAAGGAACACATCAAAGCCTGTCAAAATCATTACACTTCTGACCTAAACAACTCCTAGACAGCTGCAAATTAAAGGAAAAATAAATTATGCCATTCCAAATCCTTTCACCTTCCCAAGTGCAAATGGTTGCTAGAATTAATTCAAAAGGACTAAACTGCCAGCTGTTTAAAGTTAGCACAGACTCACCCAACCTGTTACCAGACTGGATCCTTTTGCTGCTTTTCTTGAGTTACACTCAGCTCCAAACACCACCTGTTTCTTTTCTCCAAATTTCATTAAAGGAAAACTACACCTACACACACAGTAACAAATTGAGACAATTTGACCTGACAAGGTCTTGCACAGGCAAGCAAATTAGAAGCATCACTGCTGCCATTAACCTTTCCAAGTAAATATCAATTATTAAACTTGCTGCAATACCTCTGTCCCCAGTTTGCTGCTGTGAATTAAGAGGGTCATCAGCCTTTTTGACAGATCTTGTTCATTTACACCTGCTGCCTGCCAGCAGGGGAGCCCGCACACCCGCAGCCCCAGCGCTCAGCCAAGCTGCCTTAATTCATCAGTAATTACCCTAATGAGCCACATGCAGGACCCAAGGAGGAGGACAAGTTGTTCTGCTAAATGGATGCATTGGTTTCAGGGGCACTCTCAGCAGACCTGGGTATTAGCAAACTGGCCAAAAGCTCCTTTCCCAAAGTTGCCACTGGCTCAGCTGCTTGATTTCTAGTGATTTTCTCTGGGTGTTTTTGCTTGAGTTCCAGAAATTCCTCCTGACCACGTTCCCTGATTGAGTTTTACTATAAAAACTAGTATTCCTCTCCCTTGGAAAAAGTCATTACTGTTCCAGAGGCAAAGTGGGCTCCTGGCCCTGCTCCCAGCCTGGGGACGTCATGTCCAGCTCAGCACAGACCCAACCAGCCAACTCCCCAAATCCACAGGCAAAATACTGTATGGTCCTCTCATACAACACATTGCCAGGGACTTCCAGAGGCATCAATGCAACACCAGCCATGTGGATTAAACATCTCAGGGGGATGAGCCAAATATCCCACCTAAAACTTGAGCAGCCCATATTGATTGTCCAGGGTATTTACAAACAGTGGCAGCATCCTTCAGCAACCACAATTACACATGCAATTCAACATTACAGGCTGTTCCCACCCAAAATCCAATCCTTTTGAGACATACATTGTGTGCCCCTGTCCCTCTAAATTACCCAGACTATACTCAGGTACTTGGGCAAAAACAATCCTGTGGATGGGTTTGCCCTGTTTGAGGCAAGACTAACCCAAACTGGAACTGGAGAGTTCCAGACAGCGTAACAGAGCCAAATCAGAGACTGGGGAACAGCAGGAGGAAGTGTGTGGGCCAAACCTGAGTGTGTTTGAGAAGCAAAACATCTCAAAATAACCCTGATGCCCAAAGCTCTGCAGAGTGGGGCTTGGAAAGGTGCTCCTCAGCCTCATTTCCTAAGGGCTGGAGGTGGGAGGGAATCTTGTCTTAGACAAAGGCTGACTACTGTGTCACTTCAGGAGAGCAAAGCTGGAAGAAAATAAAAAGGCACATGGGGACAACTGAAGCTGTTTGTTAATTTATCTCTTCCAAACCCTAAGACAGCAAGACATTAATGTCCACGCATAGGAACTGAAACACTGAATAGGTGCTGAAGTTTTACTCCAGCACAGCCTGTTTCATCGTTGAGGGGAATTCTCCAAAAACATTAATTAAACTCAAAGCTGCTTAAAAACCAGACCAATGCAGTCTCCTGCCAGATAAATAACACTCCAGACCCACCACACACCGCAGAGCAGAGCTGGTGGCAGGCAATCCTGGCTCTCTGCAGTCAGCTTGCACCAGGAAGGACAGATCTCTGTTTGGGAACGTGCAAAAGTCCATTGCCAGCTCGGTGGGAGCAGGCCAGGGCTGCAGGCAGGGCAGGTACAGAGGGTTTGTAAGGCCATGATCAATTTGCATCCTGCAGGTGCTCACGGACAGTCCCAAGCCATGCTCGGAGCCAAGAATTATGAACCTTGCGCTGTTGGACATCATGTAGCATGATTAAATATCATAACTCATCCTGGTAATAACTCCAGCTCTGCTGTCCTGGAAGGCTGCTGCCTTTCCATCTCTCCCATCCAACTTCCCCCTCCCTAATTTTTCCTGTGGGGTGGGGGTGGAGGAATATATGAATGGGCAGAATGGGCCTTGCTTCCCTAAAAGGGCTTTTCCATTACCACTATGTTGGCTCTCAGCCCCTGCTTTTTAATCATAATAGATCAGCCTGCTCTCCATTTACTTAAGCTTTTCGGATGTCAGAGGGAAGCACGTTTTTATTTGGCACACCTATTTTCGCATCGTGGGCACGCTGCCCCCGCTCATTATTAATAAATACACTTCGATTTATCACAAGCTCCATTTGAGTGCCACGGGGAGCCTGGGGCAAAAGGAGACAAATTCTTTTCTTAAGTTGCTCTGAAAGGTGCTGGGCTTGCCGACCCTCACCCCCATTAACCCAGCACAACTCGTGGGCTCCTACTGGGAGCTTCACGGCCTGTGCAGCGGCAGCCTCGGACTGATCTTGTGCCATCTCAATATATTTGTTCATTATCTTGCGCACACACAGAAGCATTTGGAAATGTACTCGGGGCACAGGCCAAATTGAATCATCTGCCTTCATTTTCCACACGATCTGAAGCTACAGCTGCTACAACAGGCTGTGGGATTTTTATTTTCCTTCCTTAACAGTTTTTTTTCCCCCCCTCGCTCTTAAAGTCACAGCGGTCTCGTTTTAAACCCCTCGCTGTTGCTTGGGTTTTGTATCTGTGTGGTATAAAACTGGTCTGGCATGCAGGGTGGGAAAAGAAATTCCCAGCAACCTCTCTCTGCACAGTTCTGAAGGAAAGACAGAAAGCAGAAGCCTCAGGGAGAGACATAATGAAGGTATTAATCTCAGACATGCCTGTTCTGGTGGCTCAGATGGGTCTATTAATCCACTAATCCTGTCACCTCTGCCAGTGGACAGGCAGCAGCAGGAATGGCACCCACTGACTTTGTGCTGCACTCTGGAGCCAGGAATGGTCCATGAAAACAAAGCTGCCCTTCCAGATCAGAAGGGCAAAGAGTTCCACACAGCACTGAGCCAAGTTGCCGCCTTTCAGGAACACGTGAACTTTGAGAAGAAAGTTTAATTCCTTTTTAAAGCTCTGCAAGATCCACTTTCATTTGTCTTGAGAGAGGGAGGACAGACTAAACACAGCCTTTGGATTTCCATGTTACTGCCTTCATGGTAAATCTGTTTTGGCAGGAGCCACTTGGAGATAAGTGGGCAGAGCTGAGAGGCATCCAAGTCCCAGAGTTTAGGTCCAAGCTTTCAGATCACCAGAGACAGGGATGAATCAACCTTATCATGCTCATCTATCTAAACTAATGCTGCTGAACACCACTTTACACCTCATCAGCAGGTAATGACTTTATCATCAGCTCGGCCAAAGGACCCTTTTTCAACTCTTTCTACAGGGTTGAAGAAAAATTTCCTGCAGGTAACAAACATCATTCAACAAAGATCATGATTTCCTATGGCTACAAGAACTGATAACACCAACTGTTCCAAAAACTTACCAAAAATACTTGTATGGCCTGTCGCCTTCTTAAAAAAGGATGAAAAGGATGCTTAAACAATATTTTAGGGGACTTTTTTTGCTAACATTGGCTTGCATTTTATTATCAAGTCCCAGATAAGCTCATGTTTCTCTGGTAGACTATCAGCAGTAGCAGCTTTCTGCACCAGGAGACAGTAAACTGCCTTAATAAATACAAATGGACAATTTAATTAACATATATTGGAGACTTGGAAAAAGTACTATTTGTGGATGAAACAGTCTGTTAAGGGATTGCAGTCAGGGCTTACTCAGTGCATTCTAGGCAGGCACCAATAAGTGGCAGTGAAAAAGTGCACAGAGCTCTACCCCAATGATTAAAGACCATGCTGAAATTATAAACGTCTGTTTTCCAGAAAGTGTGGGGGGAAGTCACCCAGTTGCCTCTGGTTTTAATGTTTGAAACAAAACAAACCATTTGGCTTTAAAAATGTACTTCTTTAAACCTGAAAAGACCCACGTATCAAAACAAGGTGGAATCAGCTAAACACATTACTTCTGATTTGTTTCCTTGAAAATCCAGCCTTAATGCATTCTAACAAAATTTATCTATCCCAAGCATACCTCATAATGAGATCAACTGGGAAAAATATCAAGCTTGTTTGTATATTTTATACTTGCTCTAACTTGGCAGTTTGGAGATTATGTATTCCCTAGGTCCCTCCTTAAATCGTTTCACACGCTACAATTTGATTTTCTTTGCTTGCCCTTTTCCACAATTTTTTTTGATACATTTTATTGAGTTCTGGCTCAGAGGGAAACGTTTCCTTTGAATTAAGGGTGCAATCATTTTTTCTCCCCTCTAAATAAGGACATATGGAGTAGAAAGCAATGTTATGGTTTGAGTATTTTATGATTGAAGTAGGGCTCATTTAAAAAAAATGACAGTAGCATCAGGTTGGATTAGAGTAGTTTTTCTAATTGGGTGGTGCTGCTGTGGATACTGTGATGGGCTATCTTGGCCATAATTCATTTTAAACAGGACATGTCCGTTTTTACTTACTGTGATGAAGCAGCAAACAGCAGCAGTGTTATGATACTGAAGGAAAATTGTCATTATTTTTTAAGTCATTCAGTTCCATGATGTTTCCAAGGTAGTGTTTGCACATTTTCCTGCTATGCAGACTATTGGTTCCCTAATCCTGGTTTACCAGTTTCTTTTGGCTAATTTATATCAATAGCCTGTGTTGCAGCCAAGCAGTCTGTAACACAGTGGTTTGTTTTTACCTCTCCCTGGGATGCAGAGAACTTGAATTGATGCTAGCCAAGGATTTCTGAGCTTAGACTGAGTCAGCTGCTAAAGCAAGGCAAACACAACAACTTCTCCTAAGAAAAAGCATTATCAGTGAAAAACCAAAATATTCAAAAGCCACTGATAATGTTGCTCATGTAGCTGAGAAACTACCTACTCACTAACAACCTAACTTTCCACCTTAATGCTTGCAACCAGATCTGAGGGTCACCTTCCATTTCTAAGAGCAAATGAAACCCAAGCTCCTTTGGCCTGGGCAGCTGCCTTTGCAGTTTCTGGAAGAACTCCTGCCTGGTGCTGTGATTAGCCAGGGCCACATCCTGAGTGAGCTCAGCTCCAGCTCTCTGGGAGACACTTCTGCAGACCAGGAGACACTTCTGACAGGGGAGCAACTCTGTCTGACCTCGTGGCTCTTGTGAGCAGCCATGCAAAGAGCGGGCCAGCACCCTGGAGAAGCCTCTCTCCCCAGTGCCCAGCACAGTATGGAGAGCAGGGCTGGCTTTTGTGCAGCTCTGGGAGTGCTGCAGTGATTTTTCACAGCTTTGGGCTGGCAGGTGGCCCCGGCTGCGGGGCAGAGCCGGCTCCGCTCCCCAGCACGGCCGCGCTCAGAGCAGGAGCATCGCTGCCATGAGAGAGCTAATGCTTATTCTGGAAAAAAGCTGGTGCTTAAGCAGGCAAAACTGCTCGATTTTCCAGCTGCCATCAGGCCTGCATAGCAAACTGCACTCTGCATGCCCCCAGCCGCACTTGGCAGATGGCAGCAGACAGCTGGGAGAATCTGGGTTTGACATACGTCAGTGACAAACTGTGTCAGCCCAGACCTGCTCCGGTTGCAGCCAGGCAGTGAGTGTGCCCGAGTGAGACTGGGACTGCCCGGGGGAAACAGCATTCCCAGCCCTCCCAACTCCAACTGCTTCCACAGCAGGGCATGCAGATGGCACCTAGGAGCCCTTGGGGATGGCTGCACGAGCAGGGCAGGGCAGCAGAGGGGCATGGACTGGGTTTGTGTGGCAAAGTCTGGGTGGCAGGGTGTCTGATGGAGAAGCTGCCACCAGCTTCCCCCATGTCCCGTGGAGACAATGCTGGCTCCAAGAGGGACCCAAAGCCAGGCCCATCAGCAATGGTGGCAGCACCTCTGGAACAACACAGTTCAGAAGGGGAAAAAGTTGCAGCACAGCAGCATTTGCAGCCAGAGAGAAGAGTGAGAATATGGGAGAGAAACAGCCCTGCAGACCCCAAATCTCTGAAGGAGGAGGAGGAGGAGCCCTAGGCAGCAGAGAAGTTGCCCTGCAGCCTGTGGTGAAGATCACAATGAGGTGACAGGTCTCAAGGAGTAGCATCCAATAAATAGCCCGTGAAAGAACTGAAAGCTTCTGAGCCTCTCAGAGCTGAAAGCCTCCATGCCTCTTGAAAATAAGATTTGTAGCTTCAAGTTTCACATAAAGATGATTTGGACCTGTGACTCTCGGTTATAAAATGCCATCCAATATGCGTCAAATAGAAAATTGATTTGGCACAGGGTTTTTTTGGTAATGGGAAAGAAATTGATACACTGAAGATGAGCTCAGAACTCTTAGAGCAGATGCATCAAGTGTTACCAATCTGGTGCAGTGGACCATAGCAAAAGGATCACTGCAAGGGAAGTAGCTCCAAGCAGGACAGGGGGATGATTGACTGAGCATCCACTTAGCAAGGAGAGAGCTGTGTTCAGCTGGAGCCAGCAGAATAAATTGGGCTGAGCTTACACAATGCTTTTAAACACCATGTAGGAGGCAATCAGAATTGACAGCTTTAGCATTGCTGCCATCTATGCATACAGATACCATCTATTAAAGGCTAATATCAACAGCTGTGATGTTCAAAGCAAAAGTAGATTTAATATACATATTAAATTGTCCAAAGCTGCAGGAGATGTTTCAAAATATATTAGGAAATTCCACCAAGAAAAGTATCTCTGTATATTACAGTAGTTCTCTTCCGGTAATGCTACTCCACAAAACTGAGGACTCTGACTTCAATGTGAAAGGTGATGATAACCTTCAAAAGTGATTTTAGTAAAAGAAGATCCCAAAACGCAAAGTAAACTTATTACTAATTATGTCAGACAGGCAAAGCATTCAGTGCAGCTCAGCCTCAACCTTGGGAAGAAAACAGACATTCCCCAGCCTTCCGATACCTAAAGAAAGATATTGGACAACATTTGCCAAGAACAAACTCCAGACCTGTAGCACAAGCAATAGAATGAGAGATCATGTGACACGTTTCAGCTGATCTTGGAATATCCACTGAGAAAACAGACAAAAGACAAGTATTGGAGACAGATTTCAGAAGAGCAACTGGGCTGCTATAGGCACAGTGCTGTGATACCAGGCTCGAGCAGCAGAAGAAAAGAAAATCAGAACTGGAGTAAATTGACTCAAATTATTTCAACAAGGTTTTCTGGAAAATTATTATTCTTGAATAAGCTTGGTTTCATTTCTTCAATAATTTTGTCTGAAAAGGAAACTGGATAAATGTGATTCATTTAGGATTCTCGATGCACTCATACTACAAGGCATTCTGATAAAAGTGACTGCTATATAAATATCAATAAAGCATATTTTAAGTGGAGACCAGATCAGCTGAGTTCTCAGAAAGCAATGTCAATAAATAAGCATTAATGTTTGCTACAGAAGGTAAAAGGATTTAAACAAGGTTTGAAGCTATTCAATAGTCACATCAATATCTGAGAAAAAACGTTATCAAAACCACTGCAGATAAAATTCATAGATGCCAATGATTCCTTTTTAGAACAAATAAGGAAGAAGAGGGGAAGGAAGCAGCTTGAATTCTGTGGAGAAAATAAAAGGTATCCCAAAGCAGGGCTGCACTGTGGCAATGAGGAATGGGAGCAGCTCCTGCAGAGCAGAGGCTGGGAGGTGACACTGGATTGTGTGTCCTTATGGCCTTGTGTATAATGCTACACCCCAAAGGGAACTAATCCAGCCCCTCAGCAGGGCAAGAGAGGACACTTTCTCTGGGATACAGCATTGACAGGAATGATTTTGGAAGGTCTTCAGCCTCCCCAGTGCACCAAGGCACTGAACAGACAGCCCATGGTGGGTACAGCCTAACCCATGGCACAAACTTGGAGAGTTGTCCTGAGCTGAGAGACCAACTGAACCATCATTAAAAAAGCAGAAATTGCCAGCAGCTCTCCAGGTGTGAGGCACTGCAGTTCTCTCCTTACCCAGAGCTGGGCACAAAGCTGCCCCCTGATGCTGCCCAACAGTGAAGCAGCCTGCAAAGCCCTTTGGGCTCTTGTCCACAATTGAAGGCAGAGACAGAAACACCCACATTCTTGCTCAACAATTCGCTCAAGCCCTCCAAGTGTCCCACGTGAAAAAGCTGTGCTTAGTACAGTTGGGTTTCAAATTCATTGCTAGGACTCTGAGGCACCACAATAACACAATTAAAACACCACCAGATGTGTGTCATATAATACATGTTAAAAAAAGAAAAGCCATACTGTGTGCAGATACAACAACAATTTGCTGTTCAAATTAATTCAGGAATCAGTACCATCCCTATAAACCCAATATATAAAACATATGCTACTGTAGGCATGCATAAATTGCATGCATTTTTATCCAGATAAAGCCACATGTGCAACTAATAAACCAAAGTGAAAAAAGAAAAGAAACAAAGTAAATAAATAAATGCAAAAGCTGCCTAGGGAATAATGAATTTTGCAGGAACTGCTGTCAAAGATCACAGTACTGGTCCCTACCCCAGCAGGACAGTGCCAGCCTGGCCCTGGGAGCAGGCAATTCCCATGGAGCAGAGATGGAGCCCACACCAGTTCTGCTGCCCAGCACTGGGCTGAGGTTTAGCTGCAGTGGCACAGTTCACACCACAGGAGAGTCTCCCCCATGCCCAGGACCTGGCTGGCACTGGGTGCTTGCAGCTGTTCCACAGACCAGCCCACTGCCACGTCCCTTTAGTGGCTCACAATCCCCTGAAACCCAGAGCAAGGCTCCAGCCCCACAGCAGCTGGGGCAGCTGCTGGCATTGAAGGCAAGAAGAGAAGCACCACCGCAGGGTGGAAGGAATGGTGGCTGCCTGGCACAGGGGGAACTCAGCAGAGCAGAGACAATCCCCATCCACACCACCATGAGTATTTGGTCCAGTCCCTACCTTGTGCAAGCCAGACCTACAATTTGCCTTTATTACTAATTCAAACTCTACAAAGCCTCTCCCTGAACTCTGTCCAGGCCTTTGGGATCTGTCCTTTCCCTGAGGTCTCTGTCCCCCAGCCAGCTGTCCCTGGTCTCCCAGAGGCTCTGGAGAGCTGACCACAGCTTCTTCTGCTCAATGAGAGCATTTTCATCTAGCAGATGAACCAAGGCAACTCTGGCAAAAATCAGAGCAAACCTCACACCTCTGCAGGTCTGGACTGAAGCAGAGGCAACCCAAAACATCACTGCATATCTGGTTGTGATCCTCCATTGTGATCAGTCACAGCTTTGGGGTAGTCAAGGAAACTTCCAGTAAGGCCATGAGCTCCTACACCACCAGGGCAAGTTTTCTGATTTGAGAAAAGTGTTGAAACTACCAGAGCCAGCACAGCCAGCTCCTCAAGGAAACACAGAAGCAATTTCCCCTAACTGCCCAGGGGACATCCTGTTTGCTGCTTGACATCCTGAAGAAAACAAAAATCTCAGAATAATTAGAGGCTAAGCAACTAAGGTGAAACCCTTTGGTAATTTTCAGTCCTGAGTGACTAGAAAGGGGTGACAATTACTCCAGCTAATGACCACTGAACTTTGAGATTAATGTGCACAGCTGAGGAAGGGAAGCAGCTCCTTAGGAGGCAGCTCTGCTGCCAGGCTGAGCCCAGAGCTCCTTGAAATACCTGGTTGGTACTTGGCTGCCTTCAAGGGACACAGGGCACTTCCCAAACATGCAAGGAACTAAAGCCAGCACCAAAAGCTCAGTGCAGATGGACTGGGATCCTGCTCTACCTTCTTCCCACAGATTCCAGTAGTTTATGGTCCAGAAAACTCCTTGTTGGCCCTGGCTGTACACTCATGGTGTGCAGCACAGGAGTGGCTTGGCAGGAGCTACACATTCCCTAAAACATGGGTTTTAACATTTCTCAGTCACAAAAGGACTGGCTGACACTCTGCAGCTTTGATACAGCTGAAAGGGCAAACTGCAGAGGTAGAACCAGGCAGACACTGAGGGTTATCCAGCTGGCCTGAAGTGCTCCCTGTGAGTTTAGACAGCCTCTCCTCGCTGATTCTGCAGAGAAAAATGTAACTGGTGGTTCCAGAAAAGAGCCAGGCTGTGCTGGGCATGAGCAGGGTCCAGAGGAGGGGAAGCTTAAGGCAGGCTCAGAGAAATGAGAGCCATTGCACCTGCACTGTCTCACAGAGGGCACAAAGGCTTGCCAAAGCCCAAAATAAACAAGTCCACTAGTTCAACTAAAAGCCTGCTTTGAAGTTGATTTTAAGCATTGTAAATGCTTGTCAAGTTTTAAGCCAAACCTTCATTTTGTTCAAGTTAAGTAAGTTATCAATCAGGTTAACTTGAGCTGGAAATGCTTCTGAAATGAAATTAAAGTAACAGCCCAGTTAATTGACCCTGCTGCAGTCCTTCCCATAAGGATGGTCTTAGCTTCAGGAAATGCTCATCTTCCTTGTCACATTTGGTGCAGAAAGGTTTTTCAAACAGTAATAAGCATCTGCTTTCCCTACTTGTTCAGTGGGAAAGTCTAGAATTATATATACACAGCACCTCAGAGGATGCTGTAATAGCAAGATGCATTTATTAATGATCCTACTAATGTTTCCTGAGAGCATCTCCAAATACTCTGCAAATACTCATCAAATTTAAATAGCAGGGATGTGCAGTGGGTAATATTATCATCCCTTCTTGGAATGGATGAAAAGACCAGATGACTTTGGGAACATCAAGCAATGAACCTGGAATAAGGCTGGGACTACAGCTACAGAGAAAAACAGGATGGCTGAAAGCACTGCAGCTTTTAACAGCAACCATCTTGCATCTTAACCACAAGATCATTCTCTCCCTGGGTGACATGTAAGCAAATATTTCTTAAAATGAAAGCATAATGTTAATAGAGTAGAGATTGCTGAGAAAGCAAAAAAAAAAAAAAGGAATTGCTGCTTTCTTGGATACTACATGGAAATCCTACACCTCCACAGGAAATATTTTAGTAAAAAGACACACAGAGTTGCAGCATGAAAAAAGGAAGCCACCAGATAAGGCTTTGTGGAAAAGGGATAAAGGAGCATGGTCTATGCTGCTGGGAAGATTTGGTGGGATTCAGGAGTGCTCTGAACCCATGGCTCAGTGAGGTTTTACTGTGGAACAAGGATCTGTGCCCAGGAGGCTTCCAAGTGCTTGGACACAGATCTGGGAAATGACCACGGCCTGTCCCACCAGGGAACTTTAACAGCAGCACTGGGGCCCTGGACCAGGGGAACAAAACTGAAAGCTCAATCCAGAGAAGTCAGGAAAAGGACTTCTCTGAACTGTAACTCTTCCTGAAAGATCAACTTTGGGAGAAGGAAGAAATCCCAAAATAACAAAACTCATGAAGGCTCCATGGGTAGAGCTAAATAACCAGGTAATTATCCAGATTTTATGGCTCCTTTGCTGCTGCCTGCAGATGAGAAGAAAGAGAATAGAAGTAGCAAGCAGGGATGGCCAAAGCCTCTAAAATATTGATGCAGAAATTGAACATTTCTCCTGGAGATGTGAAACTGGTCTCACATGGAGCTTTTGTGCTAATAGTTGTCTCAGTCAAGATGCAAATCCTTTATAACAATACACATCCAGATACCACTGCAGTGTAAATACCCTTGCTCAAAACACTTTGCATCTCACTGCTGCTCATGCTGTACCTGGCAGTTTCCTATTTAAAACAGGATTATGCTAAAGGAAACCATTAACAGAGGGCTAAAGGAAACAATCTTATTCACTGAACCAACACTGTTGTCTCAGCAAAACAAAGCAATTAACATCTGAGTTCACAGGAAAATATATTAGCACAACAGATGCATGTGCATGTATTTTGGCCCTTTGGTAAAATGTGCTGTTTTGGGGCCAGATGTTTCTGCTCATGCCAAAGAAGAATCCAGCTGCATCAAGCTGTGAATATTTCTTCTGATCTGTCAAAATCTGCTATGAACTAGAAGAGAAAAAAACAGCACTGAAGTTTGAAATAGAAGTCTGTTTTCCACTGGGGATTTTACCACCATCTGTATTTTAAAAGCTTTAGTACAACTTGACAGAGCCTGAAAAAGTTTGCAGCACAATAGGTAAAGCACATTGAAATACCATTCAAGTAAGGTTTCTGGTAGAGTTGAAACATATGGTAAAAGACTAGTTTTATGCATTTTTCCCCTTAAAAATCAATTTATACTTATTAGTTGGATTTACAACATGTTTAAATTGTAGGGCCTTTTTTGAAATGCGCTGCCATTATGAGCTGAACTCTCATTATTGAGATGATAGAGCAATATTGAATTACTGGGCAAACAAGGTCCTTTTTCAAAAACACCACAGCAATTGCTTTTCTCACGGTTTCTAAAACCAGGTGTTGTTTTTTCTTGCATTAATAGAATTACTATGGATTTGCACTGATGCAAGAGTAAAATCATATCATTTTACCAGAGCCATAAAAAAGGAGCCAAAATGGAAACAGAACAGCTAAGCAGAACACATGAAAGCAACTTGTAATGCCATTAAGTTCACAAACTACAACAGATTTGTCAAAACTTGGTGTTGTCCCTCCTAAAAATCATCCAACCAGCAGGACCAGCATGTTCCCACCTCCCAGGTCACCTGTGCAAAAGCTGGAACTCATCTGACAGAAACCTCTGTTGTTTTATGCCCCTAAAGCACCTCCTCCTGCCCCAGGGACAGTGGCAGGAGCAGCCTCAATCAGTGATAAGTGGCTTTACCATGATTTTCTAGCAATTCCTAAAACTGACATTTTCTAACCACAGCTTAACTCCTACAGGCATTGAGATTCCAATCCCTCCTGATCTACCCCCAAAATTTCAGCCTTATCAAAAAAATTAAAGCTTCTGAAAGAGACAAACACACATGGTACAGTACAAATGAAGCAGAATGTAGCTGGGTATTTCTGAACTGAGCTCAGTTTTCCATTCTGCTCCTCTCAGCTCCCCACATTCATCTGCCAGCAGCCAGGCAGCTGTGCTGCCTTCCAGGTGTGCAGCACAGCTTTGCCACTGACAGGGTTATCTATTTTACAAAGAATTATGCTGGCAGTGAAAATCACAGTAGAATTGTTTTGAAAGAAGCAAGCCTCAGATGGACAATTTAGATTTCACAGAAGTTGAAAAAGGATTTGCAGGTTCAAATTATTAATCAACACCCTGCCAGGCAGGGGCCAAGAGCAATCTGCTGGCGCTGAGTTTTCTTGGACTTAGACTGTAAAATCTGGGTTTTAGATTGGCTCAGGGAGGAGAAGGATTTCTGTGCCTACAGCCCTTTGCTTCTGCAGTAGCCAGGCAATATGGATCCCTGGCTTTTAGGGGCAAATATGAGCTTAGGGATGGTGGGGTAAATTCTTCAAGGAAATTAGGGACTGGGAGGTTTTCTGAGCCAGAGGACACAGAGCACATGACAAGGTTACTTTGCTGTTGTTAAAACCATGTTCCAGCTGTAACAAGACAGCATAAACTGCCCCTGGGGTCACATGGGGCCTTTCCTTTGTTAGCAAGAAATGTGGAAAAAGCTGCCCAGAAGAAAGCAGGTGCTTATGGAGAGTCCAACCTTTTGCTGTAACATTTCAGCTCTCCCCCGTGCCAATCAGGATGGCACAGGCTGCTCTGAAGGAGGAATTTAATTGTAATAAGCACCTAGCAGAGTGTAACAATGGTTAATCACAGAGAAGCACACAGTGGGTGCCTCCAGTCACATCAGGCTACCTTCAGCATCCTTTTGGCTCTACCCGTCAAGTTACACGCCTTCAGAATTCTTCAGGGCCAAACTTGAAATAAAAAGAAGGAGAAGAGATAGGGGCGAAAGGGGAATTAACCATTGTAAATAAAATGCTAACTAATGCTCTTCTGCAAAGAAAAATGTAAAGCAGGTAGAGAGGCAGTCCACCATTGGCTGCCTGCTTCTATGAACACCATCACCATCTCCTGGGGAACAGCCTGTGACAGCAGAGAGCAGCTCCTCTGCTCTCACATCTGAGGGCTGGATGTTTCAGGTGCCAGCAGGACAAGGGCAGGGGAAGGTGAATGAACAGGACAGGGCACCCCAGCACGTGAGCCAGAGAGCACCTGGTCCAGCTCTCCTCTCTCCTGCACATCTCTACCACAAACAAGTGCTGCAAGATGGAAATCGGGAGCTTGAGGCCAAAATCAAAATAGAAAAAAGAGGATATGCTCCCAGAGACCTCTGTTGAAAGCAGTGATTTATTTTTATTTTATGTTTACCTTAAATGTGTCTGAGAGGCTGAGCACAGAAGCATCACACCCCAGCTCCTGTTGCACTGCATTATGATGCTGCTTGTTTCCTCTTGCCAGCCACTCATCAAGGGTTACCACCAGCACAGCCCTCCCTTCTCTCACATCAAGTCAGAAGGCAAATTAGTTGCAGCCTGATGGGGGAGTGCTAAATTTTTCATTACAATCTTTCTCTGGAGGTTTGGTGTTTAATAATTTGTACTGTATAAAATTTCACATATGGGAAAACATGGCACCACACAGCCTCTCCAGATGCTGCTTTTTCTTCCTTGCTGCTAATCATGTGAGCCCCCCAGCTAAAGAAGTGGATTTAGGGCATAATTAAAGCTTTATACTTTAATAGTAATATGGGTAAAGCTCAATTTTATTTTTGAGAGGAACACAGCACATTTGTAAATTCCCATTTCACTGAGGATCAGTTTTCACACATGCTCTGCACCAGGGCTGCTTTGTTGCTGATGTACCATGGAACATAAAGCATGTGAGCAGCTCGTGGTGCTGTGAAAGGGGTGCACACACCCCTGCCCAGCCACTGCAGAGGCTCTTTAATTCCTTCTGATAATCCAAGAGCAGTGGTGGCTGTGCAAGGGACATCTCCAAGGAGCCTTCACATCACCTGCTCTGGTTTCCATCACACAGTTTGGCAGGGGAGTCTCTCAGATTGGTGACATGAACTTCCAACTTCTGGAGGGTTTAGCTACAGCCCTAAACAGAGCTGAAGTGATTTAAATTTGCTGCTGCTCTCCTGAAAGGCAGCACAGCACCCTCATTCCCTCCCCACAGGGCTGCTGCCATGGCTGGGATTGCTGAGCCCTCTCCCAGCTTCCCACCCTGCTTTCTCCCTTGTTTCTGATGAGAACAGCAACCTGGAGCATGCTTTTGGGATCAGCACAGGGTTCACATGCTGGCTGGGAGCCCTGAGAGCCTCACTGTGCAGTGGGACCCAAGCAGGGACAGACAGGAGGGACACTGAAAGGGAAGGAGAGGTGCTGGCAGAAAGGCAGGGGACATTCCTTGCACGGCTGAGACAGGAACAGTTGTGCCATCCTCAGCATTCTGAGCACTAATTTTAATTATTTGTTGAATTCTGGAGTATAATCCCCTTAAAAAAGGAAGTACCCCAGGGATTATACTCCCAGGATGGGAATTTGGTATTTTAAATCCTTTCCCCCTTCTCCTGAACATCCTCCTAAGTAAATTCAGAAAATGCAGAGAGGAGTACAGTGATCACCTTTCACAATATGGTTTTAATTCAATCCAAGTTCCTCCCATCTGCTCAAGAGACTTACACACTGCCTTAAAATGAAGTCCTTTGGTGCTATCATGGATTTCTGATTTCCCAGAGGAAAACCAGGTGATAAAGAGCCAAAGAAAAAAATAATGGTAAAAATCTGCACTGTTCTTTGACAAACCTTGTGCTTCAACAGAAAGCAGAGATTCCAGCTTTACCATTAACCACCTCTGTGCCCCTCCAGGGTGGTTGAAAGCCAGATTTTACTCCACCAATCTGAAGCAATACATATTAGGGTAAAGTAAAACTGTTACCATGGATAAGCATCTACTCAGCTCTCAGAACCTGCAGTATGCTGGCAAATAAATCAAATGACCTAGAACTGAGAAATAATGACCTTGGAAGTGAGAGCTTATTTCTGTTTTTATCCATCTTTACTATCACAGCTTAAACTAAATCAAGCGTGCATTTTAAGATCTATAGTGTATCCTTCCAAATCTGTCTGAGAATGCTGAAGTCTTGAAACACTCTTTGTTGAAATGAAGAGCTTATTACAGGTCAGAATTTTCCTTGCCTTGTAACTGGTTCTGTGTGTTAAATCAGTACAACCAACCTCAGTGAACCTTCTTGGTGGCCATGAGACTTCCAACATAAAACTGCGGTAACAGAATTTAAATATAGGGAAGGAATGTAAGTATTTAAAAGTGGTTTTTAAATGCCTCTGAGTTCGAGTGTCACTGACCAGTCTGGGTCCTGCTGGTGCAGGCTCTGAGCTGTGTTTTGCTGTGTTTTTCCCCACAGCTCCATGAAGGTGTGGCTGGTGCCAGCTGTGAGAGGCAGAGCTCTGTACCTGCTCACAAAGTGACCTTGAGCAGCCTCACTCATCCCAATGTCCAACATCATCTCCATGGAATCCCTGGGCAGGAAAACACACATATGGAGAGATAACAGAGGCAAAGCCTCCATGTCAAAGAGCAGACTGGACTGCTGCCATCAGGGCCGTGACAGCAATCCCTAATTCTCCAGGACATCTGCTTATCCAGCAGAACACAAGCTGTCTGTCCAGCAGCCAGGGCAGCACAGTGCCTGGCAAACAGGCAGAGTCAAGTTCTACCCCAGCTCTGACATCAGGCACATTCATCTCCACTATCATCCTCCCTCCCTTTTTTTTTTTTTCCCCCTTCCCTAAATAGAACCCAGTTCTACATAATGTCATTATGCTGAGCTTGTGAGGCTGGGTTTATCTGTGACTGCCAAAAGCACTGTAATCTTCAGCAGCAAGTGTGATTGCTCTGTCATCATGCATCTCTGCAGATAGCAGTGCTCAGGGTGTCCTCAGAGTGGGGAGAGGTCAAAGCACTGATGTGAAACCTGGGAGGCCTGAGAGCTAAAGGACGAGTTGCAATATCAGTTCTTGCCAGAGGAAACTCATCCATGTTCTGATTTGTCAGGAGAAGGATTTATATCAACTTATAGCAGATAAGGAACATGGGAAATAAATACCTAAGTCAGAACTTACTAATGGGTATTATTTCTCAGATAGTAGCAAGTTAATGCTATATAGCTAGGCAACAAAGCCATCCCATCCTTGATAAAGGCATAAACACATTAAAGGAATAATCCCTGTGTGACATGAGGTTACTTGTGCATTCATAAAATTTTCACTGCTTCTGCCAGTATTGCCTTTTAAAAATCACTGCTCTGTCCCAGCTTGATCAAACCCTGCCTCTCCTTCAATATGCACAAACATGCAGAGAATCCCATTATAAATCCCCTTTTAAAAGGAGAAATAGAGGCCTCTCACATCACAGACAAACCAGCAGCTTGACCTAATTTCAGTGGCTCCACATTATTTCCAGTACCAATTTATCTATCAGTTACATTCTGCCAGGAAACACCAGGGTCACACTTTGCTCCCCAGGCCCAGCTGCAGGGAAGGAAGAAACCTTCTGGCACAAGATCCAAACTAGAAATGCAAATTCCCATCATAAAATAGTTTAAGTAACTCTTTTCCATAACAGAATTAAGACCATAACTATCTTTCATTACAGAAACACATATTTAGCACATTAAGACCTCTTGAAGGGACAAGGTATTTTCTAAACTCCTGTGCAACTCAAAACCTGACCATTTACAAGGTTTAGGCTCTCTCCTCATTAGTTATTAGTTATAAAATATCAAATTGATTCATTAACGGCATGCACATTTAAAATAAACACCCTGTTTCCTTAGAAGTTCCAGAAAGCCACACAAGTAACAAGCCAAGATTCACACTTCAGGATCTGAGTCCAGAGCTCTGCTAACATCACTGACTGGCTCAGTTCTAGAGGGACAGTAATGAAAAGAAGCCAAAACAAGCCCTCATCATCACTACAGAGAGGATTACATAGAAGAGTATTATTTTGAAGCACCTTTTTCTTCTCTAAGGATGATTAGGAAAAAATAAAAATAGGGAAATTAACATTACATTGTCTGTATGTAAAATGGAGAGAGAGGAAAAGAGGCTATGGCTGAAAAATGCATTGCTATCTCCATCTGCAATCTTTCACCTCCCTGAAAATGATGATATCTTGGGGCAGAAGAGAAACTTCTGCTGAAATTTCACAGCAAATGCTTTTACAAGCTCCATGTTGCTCTACCAACCATTAGCAAATCACTTCAATGGGAAAATTTACCCCAACTTGTACAATTGCCTCATTTTAGGCAAACTCTGAATGATAGTGGTTTACTGAACAGAAAATGTAAGTGATCTAACATTGAATATGCCTCCCTCTTTCAATAAATGAACTGCTAAAAACAAAACACTGATGCCAGTTTTGTAAGATATAATGAATATGCAGAGTGGTAAATTAATAGACTGTGCCCCAGAGCTACTTGTTTTGAATTCTGCTGTTATAATAAAATTAGGTAAGTATCCAATGAAACCTCAGGACCCTGGGCTGGTGCCATCTAATTGAAGTTTAGAACTTTATTGGAGATTCCTTGCATCTTATATATTTGCTTTGTAGAGCTCAATAGCTGGTGGCCTTGGCTCTAACTTAATTACAAAGCAGAAAGGAAGGTTGTGTCAGCATGATAACGTTTGGCTGGGCTGGAATGTCTGTTTCAGGCATATTTCACCTGCTCTCATCTTGATTTAAGTGGACTAATAGGTACTAATCACACGGAAGAAATGGGTTTTTAAAGTGATGACAGGAAATTAAAGGGTCAGGTCCTGCATGGCTTTGGTCACAGTGAGAGCAGAGTGGGGGCACCAGTGCCCACTGAGCAGCTGGAGATGAGGACAGACAAGATTGTCAAGAGCCAGAAGGGCAGCAAGCCCCAGGTGAAGCCTTGTTTGAGCCTGGAGACATCCTGAAGGGGAGAAAACATCAGGTGTACACGGAGTGAAAGCAAAAGGGTAAAATGGCAGGTGAAAGTGGTGATTCCAGTCACCCACAGCCAATTCTCTCCGGGAGTGAAGGAGAACAGATTTCACCTGGCACCTGCTGCAAGGGGCAGGAGGGAGAGGTGGGAGGGTCTGAGGCAGTGCATACCCACAGCTTCCACAGGCATTTTTCCACAGTATAATCTGGTGGAAAGAGTTGATTGGCAGATGCCAAGTAAAACACTTCAAAAAGATTTAAAAAGCCACAGGAAAGCAAGACTCTGTAACTTTCTAAAAGATAAGATGGAGCATGTTCACTGTAAACAAACCCACCTCCACATCCCACATACACTGTGTGGCAGTCCATTAACACTCAGTGTTCCACTGATTAAAAAGAAAATTTAATACATCTGTTGGAACACAGAGACAGAATAAATATCCTTATCACTCCATTTAGTGTAAATAATACTTAAGTGCAAGTCAAATATTAGCTATATTCAACACAGCATCATAACAAAACAGGCACTGCTAACATTATGGTCCCAAACTGTGTTACTTGTAATTAACATCTGACATATATCTGCTTTTGCAATCACCCATTACTGATTAAATGACAAGGCACAATGTCAGATGCATAATCTGATTGGTTAGTACTCAGTTACCAAGGTGTTACATTTGGAAATTGCCTGTGAATTGATTTCTTTTATTGAATTAATAAGTGTTATCATACTGTACAGAAGGCAAAATTGCTACTGAATGTGAGCGATAACATATAATTACAGAAAATCAAATCCTAATCTGCAGAGCCAAGCCAGGTGTCAACATTTTAATTGTAGTTGGGGAAGCACAGTAACACCACAGAGCAGGGGGAGGATGGGAAGAGATCTCTCAAGTGCAGGAAGAAATACATTGCATAAAGAACCAACTTTAGTTAGGCATGATAGCAACCTCCAGGGATGCCAACCACTTGTGTGCAGAAAAATTAGACTTAATTTTTCATTTTTGCCTATAACCCCACATGCTGGGACACCTGACTGTCATGCAGACCCTAAGCTATTTCTCAGTGTCTTAAAATTTGCATTTTTGGGAGAACGTTTCTGAAAGATTTTAGGAGATACACGCATAAAATATGGAAATGATGCTCTTCCACTCTTCATTCCATAAAAACTAAGAAAACAATATCCCTTCTGTCCCCAGAAAGATCAAGATCTCCCTTTGAGATCATATCACAAGTTTCTGCTATGAATAAAACCACAAAGGTTTTATTAATTTTAGCAGCTTTGCACACTTTTTGAGTGAAAAATGCCTCTTTAGGCCATTTCCTATTTGCTGTCCCTGTTATCCTGCAAACACTGCACTAATGCAGCTACTGGCATCAAATTGATGATGTTAAATTGGTGTAACCCCGTTGCATGGGCACTCTCAAATTAGCTGGTTCCAATACATTTGATCTATCTCAGCCACTCCTAAACCAATTTGAGTGCTCATGCTAAGGAACTGCACCACTTTACCCACATGTGCTCAGAAAATGATGTTGCTGAATTGCCGCCATTTCTTTGGATTAAGGAGCCTCAGAGAGCCCTGCCTTCCTCTGGGGATGAGCCATTCCCAGCACAACCAGCCTGGCAGGCTGTACTCTCATCATCACTGCGCATCCAAAGCCTTTCCCTATCCCCCTGTCCAGCTCACTGTGAAATTCCAGCCACAAACACCTCCAGCCCTTGCTCCTCTCTGCTGCTGCCTTCCCACCATGAGATCCTTCTCCACTGCAGCCCAGAGCTGTGCTGCTGCTCCTCCTGACAGAGCTTGGCAGGCTGTGACTCTCACTCATCACTGCACATCCAAAACCTTTCCATATCCCCCTGTCCAGCTCACCGTGAAATTCCAGCCCCCAACACCTCCAGCCCTTGCTCCTCTCTCTGCTGCCTTCCCACCATGAGATCCTTCTCCCACTGCAGCCCAGAGCTGCTCACCATCAGGCACAGGCTGCCAGCCTTTCCTGCCCTGAAGGTCTCTTTCTCCCTTTGGCAATCTGTGAATTTTGTCCTCTGGAAAAGGACCTGGCACAAGGTGGAGGGCACACACAGGAGGCACCACGGGCAAATGGCAAAGCTTGCTTCAAAGACCACACCACTCCCCTGCTGCACCACAGCCAGCTCCTAATTTGCAAAACATCTGTTCAAATCAGCAGCTTTTTCTTTTGTTCGGGGATAAAGAGGAGAGGTTAAGTCATCCTGTTGGCACACAGAGAGAGAAGTTAAGCCCCGTGCTGCTACCACCCAGCTGGCAAGGTATCTTGGCAGAGGGTGGCATATAAACATTTTACATGAAGCTCTGTCCAAAATGATTCCTTTTATGCTTCTGTTTTCAGGGTAATAGTGAAAGTTTCATTCTTGAGTTACAAAGCCCTGGGCTTAGCTGTGAGATGACCAGGCCAGCAAGTGTCTTCCCAGCTCAGTTACACTGCTGGGCATGGCTTTGTGTCTCAAGAACCACAAGTGCATCTGGCACATGCAGTTGTCCAGGGTGGTGAGGAAAAACAGCAATCTAGGCAAGAATGTGCAGCATGATGAAGTGAGGTGCCTGGGAAAGCAAAATTTTGGCTAGGTACAAAGAAGCCACCACTGCACAGAAAATGGAGAGCTGCACCTCTCCAGCCTAAATGCATCTTAATTCTGTACATTGGCCACTCTTCCAGACACTAATAAAGTTGTTGGAAGAAAAGAAAAACCCAAACAAACACTTATTATTGGAGCTGAAGTAAGGTATTTTTAAAACAAAATTTCTACAACATGAGATGTATAACTTGGCTCTAGTGGGGAAAATAACTGGTAGGAGTTGCTATATGCCTGAAGAATGTGAATTCTGGAGAGCAGGAGGAACCAGACTCACAGGAGAAGTCTGAACTACTACAACAGGGGAAATCCAGCCATATGGAAGAGAAACCTTCTTTCAAATACTTTTTTCCTGCAGTTAAAGGCAGCGCTGGGGAGCAGGACTGCAGTAGAGTGAGAGGCTGCATCGATTTTGATGAACTGCACCACCCTGGAGCCTTTGCTGTGAGGAGCAGCAGCGTGACCTCCACGCAGGAGCTCCGGAACAACCACAAGCAGCTAATTGGGTTTCCTTTCCAGTCACTCAATTTACAGCCACTTCCTGACCTCAAGCTTTACAACATTTGGAGCCTTGGTGGTTTAATGAGCTACAATTCCTGCTTTTCCACAAATGGAACCTGCCCAGGTACGTTTCTGTATCTTTCCTAGGCTGTGGCCACCGCAGAGCAGCAGCAGTTGCTTCTTGCTCCCCAGCCAACCCATTTTATTTTTGGAGGATGCTGCTCCCACTGCTCCTTCCCTGCAGCAGGGCTGGGAGAGCATGGGGAGTGGTCAGACAGAGCAGCACCAGGCTGCCACAGGCCAAAGGAACACCTCAGCCTGGCCTGATGCACTTCTTCCATTCCAAGGAGACAGAGCCATAACAGCCCAGACGTGACAGATTTAGGTGATGTGAGTTAAAAACCATCCAACTCCCACTCCTCTCCTTGCCCCCAGCCATATGTTCCCACCTTCTCTCTTGCACCCCTACCTTTATGACTAAGTGGTGAGACAATTCAGGAAATTAGCCCAAAAAAAAAGTAATTTTTTTTTTCTCATATTGTTAGCTTTGGGCTGGTTGAGCTCTCAGCAGCAGTTATGAACACTTGGCTGAGGGAGAGGGAACATGTGGCCAGAAGCATCAGGGAGGGAGCTGGAGACCCCTCTCCCTGTGAGATGGGACCATGCTGGAAGCACAGCAAAGGGAAAGCTCTGCCTGCCCTGTTTTACAGGGACCTTCCACAGTTGAAAGGAGGATGAGGCTGGAACCCAACCTGGTTGTTTAGAAGGTATGATGTCAAATAGACAATTGGCTGTTTTCTGCAATCATTACTTTGAATTTTGCTGTGCAAAACCAAAGTTACAGCTACACCAGATCTTGCTGCTCTGTGGGAGAAATTCCCAGGATGCATCTCCCTTCAATAATCTCCTGTATATTGATGCAACTGACTTGGGCACCTACTTAATCTGTGACCCTACAGCTCCTGTCAAGCAGACTGTGACCCTCTCTAGGCTTGTATTATCCATTACCAAATTTTCATTTTTATTAAACTCAGCAGAGACTTTCTCCCTTCTCCTTTAGGAAGCATGAATTCTCTTTTGTCATTTATTCCACCAATGATTTATACCAAGAGCCTGTCAACTATAGGAGGCACTTGCTTGTGCTTCCTATACCTGCAAGTAGCTCTGTCCTTTCTGGGTCATTACTAATAAAGCACTTATCCCTCATACAAGCACAAATGCCTCCCTGTGCTCTCATAGGTATTTATCTGAGCACTTCAGAGTCCTCAGTGGATTTATCCTCACAGAGCTCTGGCGAGCTGGGCACTGATGTGATTTCTGTTACACAGGTAAAGAGCAGGGCTTGGAGACTGAATTCAGCTCTCTGCTGCTCCAAGGAGACTTAATCTCCTGATTCAGGATGCTGTAACCACCGATGATTCTGCCTCTTGGGACAGCAGGAGACAGCTCCTGGTTCATCCCAGACAGCCCCACTCCAGCAGTGCTGCTGCTCCAGCCTGCAGGAGAGAACCCTTCAGCCTGGGGCCATTTCTTATTGCTGAAGTGCTTATGAAAGAGAGCACCGAGCCCCCACGTCCCAGCCTGCATGACCCAAATCATCACCCTCCATCCTGGCTCCCCATCCACAGATGACTCATGAGATGAAGTCTCCCTGCTGCTCAGCACCATCACTCCGCAGCCAGCCACGTTTCATGAACAACAGTAAAACAATTATATTTGTCTTGCAACTACGGTGCCAAGACAAGCAAGGAGCAAAGCTGGGGGCCAACTGTAACACCACAGATTTTGGCAGTCAGCCCTCTTTCCAGCTCCTTATATATTTTTGTCCCAACTTTCCACCTAGGTCTCCCTCTTTTTGGTATTTCTGGGCAGATCACAACACCCACCAAAGAGCAGCAAACGCCTGCGTGGCTCAGTGCTTGCCCTTGATGAATTAAGGCATCTCCACACTCTCTCCTCTCCCGCTCCTTCCAGCACCACTTTATCACAGGCAAGCCTGACAAACCTGTTGCTGCTGTGTTTCTCTTTTAAACCCTAAAGCCAACTGGCAAACTAGAATTTAACCACACAGCTGCTGAATGCAGTTACATTAATACTGGTGGCCAAACAAAACATTGCTTTTAAAATGCAATTTGTGCTTGGCACTGGACACACTGGGAAAATTCAGAGCAAGCTGCACTACAGACCAGCTCATAACCCTATGCAGAAAGTGCTTTGATGCCCCCAATTTACATCTGACAGCCTTAATGCATTTTGGAAAGAGGCAGCAGAGTAGAAAGCCCCTGCACTAATCACAAGTGCTGTAAGAAAATTAATTTTTGTTTCTACTTGGTTGTAAAATTCTACGTGTGCACACACCCCATTTTCCAAAATCTAAAAAAAAAATCACAGCAAGATGGTGGGGAAATAAAAGGAGAAATTCTGGCAAGTTGCACTTTTTAGCCTGAGAAGTCCTCCTTTATTGATCCAAAATATACCTTGCAGTTTTCTGGTGGCATGGGGGAAAGGAAGGTGCAACCAAAAGCTTTCACCTGTGATGATCCTGCCTGACCCTCCATCCTGCTGCACTGAGCTGCAGCTGTGCTCATCTGCACAGGTATTTATGGTCAATCTCTTGCAGACAGAATGCACATTTCCTCACCACAATAAAAGTCAGTTCAAAGCAGCCTGCTCCCATTGAAGTCCACGGGAGATTTTTTTTTCCTCCATCAATGTGAGCAGGAGTTGGGTTGGGCTCACTGAGTTTGCTCCAGGAAAATCCCCACTTGTTGATTAGGGCTCAGCAGGAATAAACAAAAAGAATATTTTATTTTCATTGGTAACTCCCATTCCCCAAATAATTTGAAATTAATCCTCCAATTTAATTTCAAGCTGCTTTTCTGCTGCGCTTGGTTGCTGAAGGAGAAAAGGTTCTGGAGAAAGCAGCACAGGTGAATCACATTTGCTCAACATTTTCAGCATTAAATAATCTGCACATAACTCAGGCTCACTCAAATGGTACACTGCACTGACCTGACATAAAATATAGCTCTGCTAAGCCAAAAAAGATAAAACAGGGATACCTTCATATTTAAGGGAGAAACAGTGAAGGATTTCAGCCCTTAACGAGATACAGATGCCGACCACTGAATGAATCACTCTGCCCATAATTAAAGAGTCCTCTGATGTCTGAAGACTCTTCCTGTCATGAAAACTCTTGGATGCCATTTCATCTCCATCCTAAGCCTGATTTCAGACTGAAAGAGGGGAATCCAAATGTTGATGTCACCCCAGACACCACTTATATTCTCCATTTCCCTTTTGAAGAACTTGGTATTAATTTCTGTCTATTCGGGTTTTATGTTTTTATAGGTCTTCAGGTACCCTTAGAGCTAGACAGGAGATATGAAAAATCAACAATGAACCAAGGAATTTCCAGGCACCATGCTTCAGCATTTCATGCAAACTAGCATTTAAACCAGGGATTTAACCAGTATTTAAATCAAAGATCTCTCTTCACTAACCCAGAGTACAAAATCAGAAAATTCCACTTTCCTGTACAAGAACAAAACAAAAACATTTTAGTTTTGTTGACGTTTCAACTGTAACAATTTAAGGATCTCAGGCAAGTGAAAGTCACAAGAAGTTGGAGCTTTATTGCTATTATTATGCAGCTGGGTTACCTGGGGGTAAAAATAAAGAAAGGAAAAAGCATTGTCCAGGTACACAGCATTTACATGATAAATGTAAAGCTTTACAGGTAAGCTTGAATCTTACCTTTGCAAGCCCAAAAAAGCCCCTTTTTTTGCCAATTGGGTTGGAATTCTCTATTTTCATTTACCTACCATTACTACTCCCTGGGCATGAAAAAATCTCTCAGCTTTTCTGCTATGAGGTAAAAGAATGATTTAAAAAATAACAAATAAATCACTCCTATCTTGAGCTGAAATATCACCTGAGGGTGCTCTTGCCTCAGTGCAGCTGCAGCCTGCTCAGGGAAGCTGCCCCCAGGCTGAACTGGCCCTCAAATTTCTCCTTGTGTCTCTCCTGCAGCCTCCATCCTCCCTGAACAGTGATGAATGAATGAAACCTGCTGCACCCACCACCAGAACTGAATAAAGGGAACTAAATGCTTTGAATATTTTATAGATAACCATATTTCTATTTCATGATGACTTTTTTCCCCCCCTACTAAAAGATGTCATTGCAGATCCCAGGACATTTAGTGATCAAGCTCCTGTAAACCCCAAACCCTCCACTCACACTTTATTTTAGCATTTCTGTAGAAGAGGCACCTGACCACTTCTGGTCTTTTACAGTTCATTCCTTTGCTTAGCACTGCTGAGCTGTGAACCTTTTCCAGCCCTTTTCTATCATTTCAGGTCCCCTGGATCCTGGTCCTGAAGTTGGCTGTGCTTGTGCCCGTCTCAGCTTGGCAGGACCCGCAGGGTGACTGTGATCACTGGAGTGTCCTCCCAGTGTTAATGGAGATGGAGGATGCTGAGGGAGCTCCACCCTTTCCAGGGACTGCTGCCTTCCATGTGCTTTTAGAAACAACCTCATCATCTTTATCATACTTTCCTGAAAAATATTCCCCAGGCATTGCAGGCTTCCCAGCCACAGCTCCTCCCTTCCTCCCTTTTTGAAAGATATCCCATTACATTTTCTTTTCTGCAGTCTTCTCAAGCCTCATTTGTCCTCCACAGATTTTCAAAGATTATCACTAATGGCACTGAAATCACTTAAGCCAGTTTCTAACTATCTGGAGCTGAATTCCTCCAGGCCCTGCTCAGCATTCAGACCTGTTCCTTCCCTCTTTTCTGAGAGCATGCTGGCTGCAGCTGACCCTCTCAGGAAGAACAGAAGGAATAAAAAAGTCATTTGGTACTTCTGCTTTCTCACTTCCATCTTCTGAGAGCTTTTCCTTTCCACTGAGCACTGGCCTAACTCATTCCCTGGCCCAGCTCTTGCTGCAAACACATTCACAAAAACCCCTCTGGCTGCCCTTTTTGTCTTTTGCCAATTGTGGCTCATTTGGACCTTGGCTTCTCAATTTTCTTTGCATGTTCATGATAAAATTATTCTCAATAGCTCTACCTACTCTCCAATATTTTTATGTTGCTTTTGAGTTTCAGGTCATTAAAGACCCTGTGATTTAGCTAAAGTAATCTTTTACTATGTTTCTCATCTGTCCTCTCCATTAAGGGCGTTCTGCTTGTGCACTGAATTTGCTTCTCTAAGAAACCTTTAACTCTCCCAAACTTCCTCTTGACTCAGAGCAGCTTGCCAAGACTGCAGCTCTGAGCTGACTGCAATCCACTTCCCCAAAACCCATTGTCTTCCCCATGCTGCTCTCGCTACTTTCCTTCTTAATAATCAGCAGTCTGACAATCCAGAAGTGTTTTTGTTTTAGAAAGGCTATTCAGCCCAGGGGGACTCATTTCCTAAATTTCCCACGGACTGAATTCCACTTACAGATCACTTTGCATCTGCTCTGCTTTGGGTTCAGGAGATGAACAAGGGACTTCAAGCACTTAAAAGAAATTTTCTTGCCAAAGCATCACAGCCAAACCTGTCCTGCTACAAAGCATCACCCCAAAATAGAGAAAATGGTAAAGAATTAAGGGAGGAGGATAAAAAATTTCAGATTTCTGGAAGGACAGACAACACATCCTCCAAAGCGTCTGAATCTTCAGCTCAGTGTCCTTAGAAAAGGCTGCAGAATCTGCCTTGCTGCTGGCAGAAGATATAATGAAGGATTTAAGTACAGGTTGTAAAATTCTATGTGCTGTCCTAGATAATTTATACCTTTCCAAATGATGCCTCTCCATTCCTCAGACACAGGAGATCACCCTGGAGGAGTCAGCCCTGACCCCGGTCCTTTCAACATCCTCTCTCTGCACAGGGGATACTTATATCCTGCAGCTGATGGGAAACACTGACTGAGACAGAGGAGCTCAGAAAGAACAAATATTTTTATAGCAGCCCCCTAATACCTCCAGCAGGATGGGGAGACAGCAGCATGTACAAGGAAGCCATTGAAAAGAGCACTGCTCTGCCATGTGCTTGGGCAGATATCTGTTATCTGGGCTTTGCCAGCTGGCTCCTGTGTGCACAGCATCACCTTCAGCTCTGTTTGCTTTGCCCTTCCCTCAAATGCATCTTTGCCCTGCACAAAAACCCCTCCTGCTGTGGGCTGTGACTGACCAGCCCCAATGAGCCCCTCCAGCCAGGCTGTAGCAGGAACCCCAAAAAATGAACACTGCACTGAGAGGGAAACAACCCTTTACCCAGGTGTGGGTTAATCCCACCATCCTTCCCAACACCAAATCTGCCAATGGTTGCCTTTTGCAACTTGACACTGAGCATCCCTGGGAGCACCTGCACCCCATCTCCAGCTCCACCTCATCCTCCAGCAAAGCTGATTCTCCTGCCCCACTCCTGAAGCCCAGTTATCACCCAGAAGAAATCTTCCCTGACCCTTGCAGAGGAGCAGGAGACATCAACCATGGGATTAACAGAGCATGAGTATGGTGCAAACAAAGAGTTACCCACAACCTGATCCACACTACCAGCTGAATTTCTGGCTGTTCCCCATTGGGCCATACAGCTTCTCTGAATGTTTTAAGCTTCATCTTAAGACAGCTGAGGTCCTTGCTCCCATGACAATCTTTGGCCAAACTCCACTCCTAAGAACATCTGGACACTGTCAATTTGCCCTCTCATGCAAATCAGGACTATTACATTCCCTTACAGAAGCTGCATTTCTTCAATTAATTTGCTTTTACCCAACTATTTGCATCTCCATCAAACACTCTAAGCTCTCTGTATCAATATTTGGGTTGCCAGTTTATTTTTCTTTCTCTCTTGTTTCCATTTATGGTGTGCTTCTCCCTTTAATATTAAATCGACAGTGACAGATCACCACCCTTTTTCTAAATTCACTAAATGGTTTAATAATATAATTTTGAGGAACATATTTGTGCCTCGCACACACACACCAAGGCAAAATAAAGATGACAGCGCATTTGAACAAGGCAGCAATAAAACAGTGATAGTAATAAAGAATAAAAATGCTATATCAGGTTGCCATGGGAACCAGCATTCAAGGACTCCAGGTAACGTTGTAAAACATGCCACTGAGCATAAAGCAGCTAAGCAGGTTAAGAGGTTATTTATTAGGCTGCGACATGTTGCGCAGTGCCCTCTGGTGAGAGCGCAACAGAGGCACAAAACCAGGCACAGGATGGCAGAGTTTGTGCCCCGGGAGCATCACCCAGGCATGGCAGCCTGGCACAGCTGGGAAGGAATGGCACAGGGCACTGAGCACAGGTCAGGCTGGAGCAGAGCTCGCAGGGTGACACCAGGACAGCTGCTCTCATTTGCCTCCTTTCGCTCTAATTTGTCCCAGCCACGAGCACCACTCAGCACTCGGGAAGCCACCAAGGGCTCCAGCAAACACCTCCACAGGTGGGAGGGATGTGCCACCCTCTCCAAGGGCTGCTCCTCCTGCTGAGGGTCATGGGCCAGCTGAGATGAAAGCCACAGCAGGGATGATTAAAGCCAGTGAGCACAGTCCGTGGGCACAGCGTGTTTTCTTAAGCACTCAAAGTGGAACTTGTTCCATGCCCAGAAATTTCACTAAATTTAGCAGCAGTTCCCCACGTGGAGGGGTTCCAAACCCAAGCTCAGGGGACATGCACCACTGCATGAGGAGCACAGAGAAATGACTCAACAGGGTAAGGAGCCCATGTGCAAACAACAAAAATCCAACTCAGTAATTCAATTCAACTCAAGGTTAAACCAGCCCGAGGTGTCCCATCCTACACAAGACAAAAATACAAAGACACCAATCAAAGACAAGATGTTCTTGAGCATCTTGACAAGGTAGAACACACCCCACACACAACAAAGGATGCTGCAAAGGCTTTTGAGTGCCAAGTGCCCCCCTGCACCCTCACCATGATCTCCAGGGTCACAGGGACATGTGGCTGATGCCCATGACTGCCAACAGCAGACATTGAGCCTATTTTCAGGTACTATTAATTAACATTATCTGGGGGAGCAGAATAGACTGCTTACAAACATCACAGCACAGGGTTTTCTTTTTTTCCCCACAGGCCTTTCTGTAGGGAAATCAATACAAAATCTAGTTAAATGATTCTGAATAAGCACTGTTAACGTTTTGTGTAGATTGGCTCCTCCAAAACTGGATCAGAGCTAACACCATCCTGATCCATCATCCTTCCTGCTACACCTAAAATAATAGAAATTCTAACAGAGACAGGTGATTTTTAAGTCTGCCAAAACCTGCTAAACACAAGGCATGGTTGGATTAGTTTTTTTCTATTAGCAAAGCCTATTTAGCCTAATATTCTGCAGTGCTTTCCTGTTGGGATGGGGGTCAGTGCATGCCCAGCCTGCCAGCCCTGCTCTGCCTGCAGCCAGCTCCCAAACCCACCACAGCAGCACATTTGGATTTGCTTTTAAGCTGCAGTAATACTGCTGGGAGGTGGAGGGGGGCTGGAGTATGAAACCTATCTCTCCTTGTTTTCCCCTGCACCGTTAAAGCTGTCAATTCAATTCTCCTCCCACTAAGTGGCACCAATGCACCGCAAACCACAACGAAAACATCTGTACAGACAGCTTATAAATAAATATTCCCCTGTCTTCCTGAGCCTGGCCCACAGCAGGGGAAATCAAACAAGCAGGGGCTGCATGCAGCAAGGGGTGGTGGGGCTGCCATGGGCCAGCTCTGCCCCAGCACAGCCCTCCAGGTATGGCCCTCCTCCCTCATAAAACCTTTAATTACCTTTCCATGAAGGAAACACAGCTCACAGGGACACAAGGAAAGGGGAAAAGTCCAAGAGGTAATGTTGTGTTAGTTGCACACCCAATACCTGCTCTCTCTTTGAGAAGGAAAGCAGGGCAGGGACAGCAGCAGACATTGAAACCCATGGAGTGCTGAGCCAAACCCAAGCCAGAGTCCCTGCAGCTGAATGCACACAATCCACACCACAAATCACACCCTGAATGCCAGGCACTGCAGTTTTTCTTCCAGACAGCCCTTGTGAGGCCCTTTTGTTCAGGAGAGCTGTAAGGACTGCCCTGAGCTCCTGCCTGAATCACTGAGGCTCTGCCCAGCAAAGCCCAACACTTGTGTCACTGGACAGCAGCTATGTGGGGCACAAACAGCTTTGCTGTAAATCAAATCTACTGTAAAAAAACCCAAATCCATGGCTGAAATTTACTGTAGCTGGGAAAAGGTTATGAAATAACAAGCCCCATTTCTGTTAATCATCAGGCAGGAACAGAAACTAGAAGGGAAAAATGTCTAGCAAATATCTTTTCACCAGTGCTCTTGAGAGAAGTGGCAATTAGCCAAAAACACCAGCTCAAATGCCAACAATGAGCAGTTTGGGACATCACAGTTTCCCTTGTCCTTTGGAGGAGGGATGGCCCCGGTCCCTCCAAAGTGTGGAAACAAAGCTGTGTGTGAGCAAAGAGCTGAGCAGGGCCCAGCAGCAAGGGATGGCTGCTCTCAGTGGTTTCACCACCATCTGCCTCACATCTGCTCCAGCAGAAAGCTGCTAGAACACAGCAGCTCTGTCACACACTGCCATGCAGGCCAGCCTGGCCAGACACACAGAGCCCAGTGCTGGAAGCTGACAGACATCGGCTCCTCCAGCCTGGAACTGCCTGTGGCTGACAGCCACCACATCCAAACCAGACATACCAATCTGCCCTCCCAAATTAGCAATGTGCAGTGGCCACAGAGGAATAACTTGCCTTCATCTACAACAGAGCTGAACAACCACAATCACCACCTTTTTATACAGCAAGTCTGAACAGTTATCCCTAAGGGGAAGATGTCCCTAAGGAGAGGGAAAAAGAGTTCATAGGCACCTCCTGAGTTTGTTTTTAAAACAACACTCACAGATGTAGTACTGACATTAAACCTCCTGTGCACTGAAACCAAAACAGGGAATAAAAGATTCCCCTTGGTCTTCAAGTATTCCAAATATCCTGCACTAAGCGCCAGGGCATCAAGTCACTGGCCAGGGATGTTGACTTGCTTCTTTATGCTCCCTCCACCTTTCCCCAAGCAATATCCAAGAGCAGATTATTCTGTTGTTTGCAGTAGACTGAAGTAATTAAGCTTAACCCTAGTCCTGTGGGAGTCCCAGAGAAGGTTAGTGATCCACAGGCATGACACGCTGTTATTTATAGCTGATTAAGTTCTATTTATCTACATTTAAATGTTGCAGGAGATGGGAAGAGATCCCAAAACACATCTGTGTCTTATTAGAAACACCAGCTGTGTGTGGTAGCTTAAAGTTTGCCTTCCTTGAGAGGTTATAAGGAAAAGAAAAACCAACCCTGAATAACTCAAATTCTTCACTGTAGCTAAATAAATTGGTGTGGTTTAGTCATAATCTTCAAGATGTAAGCCTACCATCCCATGCAACTGACCTGCTTCTGGGGTCAAACTCCAACCCAAAATTAGCCAGGCTGCTTTGAAGCTGTTCTGAGCACTGTAATTGCATTTAGTTTTTACTGTAAAACTGTTCATGTCTTAAGAGACATGAGAAAGGTGACCAGCAGGTCACAAAGCAGATCTTTAGAGGCAGAACTTCTGAGCCTCTGTGCATTTCCTAACAGCACTGTGGTTTCACCAGTCAGACCCTCCTCACGTATGTGCTCCATTTTCACACACACACACAGAGGAAGACAAACTGAGGGGATGCAGTTCTGTCACCACCCTTTCCTCCAGACAGATGTGGTGCTAGGGCCCACAGCAACCACTGAGACTGGTATTGAAACCTTTGTACAATTGGAGTTACTGCCTTTTTGGTGGTAGAGAACAGTAAAAGAATTACTTGCATGTAGGATGTGCAAAGAGTTTCATTAATAGGATCATCATAACTCAGGGTCAGGCTCTAAAGGAAGGGACACCACTGTCTTCTCACTATTTTCACCAAATCACAGAGGTAACGCAGAGTTTACCTCCTAATTGCCAAAGCAGAATGTGCTGAAGGAAGCAGTAAGCTGAGATCTCCTTCTGTAAGAAATCCTAGTTGAAACATCCAGATACCAACAGGGGGATAGAGCAGGAACATCCATCCAGCTCTTGTGGCTGCAGAACCATAAATCTCCCTAGGATGCTTCTTAAGAACAAGAAGAATGACATATCACCTTTGCCTCTTCCCGCTGCAAACCATCTGTGAGCTGCAAGACCTTTGTTGGTAAGTTCCAGCCCAGAAGAACTGCCTGAGTTTCACTTTCAGCATCACCTGAAATGGAGCTGAGATTCAAAATGAAACTTAAGGTAAAAAGCAAAACTTCTGAGTTTTGCAAAGAATGCTTTGAAATGCTTCACCTTGGCTTTGACACCTTCTTCTGGCACAGGAGTTCTGTGAAACTGCATCTTGAAAGGAAAACCCACAAGGACCACGTTCACCCAAGGCACTGACTGCAATCTTCTGATGGACAATTTACTGTCAGTCACCCCAAACTGCAGCTCACTTTGCAACCCTCACCCACAGCTTGGCCTGGGGGGTAAAAGCCACCCTGATTTTCCTTTTCTCTGAGCTCCTGGCTCTGAGCATCCCCACACAGTGCAGAGCTCCTGGCTCTCTCCAGTCCCACATATACTCCAGGGATGCAGCCATGGGCTGATGTTAACAGAGCATTAAACCTCAAATTGGAACATGGCAGGAGCAAGCCTGGGATATTTCCAGTTTTCCCTAGGAAGGCAATGCTGCCAGCTCTTTGTTTTGTAGTGAGGCATGTGATAATTTGGCATCATCTTCTAAGTTCTGAAATTTGCTGGAACAAAAGAAATGTTGAGCTTTCATTAAGAGGAAAAAACAAAGTGTACAGTCTCAAGTCATAAACACAGACTTGCAAATACAGCCCATGAGTGCCTGAATACAATTAAGAAGTCTCTAAACCAGTGCTCATTAAGTATCTCGGTTGCTGGATAGCTTATTTGTTCATTCTTATTATTTGATTAGATTTGATAACTTAAATAGTTTGGAGTAGTATTTCTGCTGTGGTTCATCTGCTGCTAAATTCCTCTTTCACAGGCCTCCTTTACAACCCTAAGGAATTCAGGTTGCTCACCCTGCAGTGATATTTAAAACTGATGTTTTGAGATATACTAATATAGAGAACAACCAACCCCTTAAATTTCATTTAGTGGTGCTTTTACATGACATGTTTCAGTAGCTGCAGGCAGGCATGGCCATACATTCAGTAAATCAACTGCCAGAAAAGTTCCTCCCATACTATAGGCAAAATAGAAGCATTTCAGTTTAAAAACAAAGGGAAAAAACCCAGCAAAAACAAAGCCAGCAATGAAGCAAAGTCTGGTTATTCCAGAGTACAGTTTCCCCTGGTACTTTGTGTTGCAATTATTGACATATCCCCAGATAGTCAAACTCATGTGGTCCAAAGTTTTGTTGTGAACTTTGTAGAACACCTTGTGCCTGAGCCAACTGGAGCAGACACTGTGTGTTATCAGGCTGACCAGGGGAACAGGGGACACACCAGAGCTGCTGCTAAAGGGGAAAAAAATCACTGAGCTACACAAACCACAACCAAATGCAAAATCAAATTCAAGCACAAGAAGCAGGTTTGAGTTGCAACCACCCTGACATCTCAAGATACCATCTTGGCTGGATGAAAAACACAAGTAACCAAGATCAGGGAGCACCAACACCTTCCACTTCTCTGCAAGTTCAGCTCCTGGCAGAGCCACACCTCATACCCACAGGATAGGAGTAATTCCAGGCTCACACAACAACAGCAGCAGGATGAATACCCGTCTAACAGCAGCAGTATTGCTTCCTCCTGCTTTTTACACAATATTTTAACATTATCATTTGGCTGGACAGGCTAAAAACATGAGTAGAGATGGAATGTCTGGATGCACTGCTTTACTATTAATCCTAATAAGCAGAAGCAGAAATCTGAAAGCAAACACTACAATGGTTTTCACCACAAAAATTCAACCTCAATTTCCATTTTCTAACCATAGTCCTAACAACTTCAGAATTTTCCTTGTTGTACTTATGAGTTCCTTTGCTTCCTCCTTTCAAACTGTATTTACACAAAAAACAAACCAATCTGAATTATTCTGCAAAACTAAGAAGCCTCTGCTTTCAGATGTGCAAGAGCTGCTGATTGCCTAATTTATTAGAAGAAAAGCAGAACCAAAATACAGCCATACCATATAAATCACCTTCAATAGGAACTAGACAAAAACACCACACTGGTTTCTGTAACCCTGTTTCTGTCCCATTCATTGCATGCAGATGGGATAAGTTCAACTGGAGGCTTGTTACTCATCTCTATTTTAAAATAACCCATAAAATCACAAACCCCAAGAGATAATACAGTCAAAACCAGTAAGAAGAACACAAGCACAGCAGAGATTTTTAAGTGCTGGTGTTTTACATCCCCATTCAATGCATTGCTGTAAAGGAGCAGATTGTTACAGGAACTTTGGGGAAGCACCCAGCAGAAAGCTCCCCAGCCTTTTGTATCCTCAGAGCTTGTGAAACTGCCCTGTCCTGCAATGGGATGGGATGGCAAGAGGGGCAGCAGTACCTTGTTGTTCTTCTTCTCTCGCTCAGCATTGAGCTCCACTCCTCAGCACCCGTCCCCAGCAGTGCTCACAAGAGGCTGTGTGGCTCAAAATAAGGAGGATCTAATCCAACAGCTCAAGCACTTAAACAAAAACATGAAACAAAAGAAGAGAAGCGGGGTGGAGGGGAAAAAAAAAATGTAGTGGAATAAATCCAAGTGTAGCTCTTGCAGCTCAGAGCCCCTGGCAAGTGCCAGCAGTTTCAAAAGAGCGGTAATCTCTAAACTCTTATCAAGGTTTTATCGCACTCCAGTTCTTATCTAAACCAAACAATCACTAGAACAGCAGCTGATAAGGCATCCTGACAAGGTAATTTCGGCAATTTAAATCCACTGCTACAGCCATCATACACTGAGAATATTTTAACACCCTTTCCAGTTTAACCTCTAATCTCTGTTCCTCTGTTCCCTCCAAAGAGCAGGGCAGTTTGTGTCTCCTGCAGCCAGAAACACTTCCTGCCATGGCTGGAGTCACAGGCAGGTGCCCTTTGAGCCCTGCCCTCCCGTGTGCAGCCAGCCAACGCCAGCTCCATCAAAAGGATCATTATTTCCCCTCTCAATGCAAGTGGCCATTTTCCCCAGCTTGACAAAGGTCCTGTTAAAAGTGGGAGCTGCATCTGTCACAAGCTGCTGTGTGGGAGAGGAGAGGGGAATCAAAGGCAGCAAACACGAGGCAGGGCCAGCCCCTGGCGTGACTGGGTGTCACACAGCAGAAATATGTTCTCTGTAGTCCTGTGGGATTTTCACCTAGAACATCTCACCCACAAGGCAGGATTGGCTCAATGGCTCATCCTCCAAATCATTCTGGAAATCACTGGCCAGAACACCCAGTGTTTCTTTTCACATTTCTTCTTTCAACAGACTTTTTACATCAAGCTAAACCTTGCTATTGAGACATCTGAAAACACTTATTCATGCTAAATGTGGCTGGCAAATGACACACAAAACCAAAATAAAACCAACTACTTCTGCTGGACAGAAGCATCAGTCCAGTTGATGCAATGTCCTCTGGACACCAGACACTGCCTTGACACAACTCCTAATTATTTCTCTCTCTATTCTGGAGGAGTGATGTTCTCAGTGATGTTCAGCTACTGAGACCTTGCTATGACTCCAATGCTAAGCAGCCCGTAGCACACAACGTTTATGTACACAGGACAGGGCAGAGCAGCTGTAGAACCAAAGGAGTTTGCCCTGGGCTTTCCACAGCTCCCAGGAGGCTGGGGAGGTGAGCCCAGCTCTTGTGCAATGGCCCCGGGCACATCCAGCACCTGCAGGAGCAGCAGGGCCACCAAAGCCACCCCAGGGACCAGAGGGGAGCTCTGTGGCCAGGGCCCCTCTGGGGGGCTGGCACTGAGTGTGCCAGGGGTGCTGTCCTCATGTGAACAGAAAGTGAACAGTGCAAACCAGAGAAACCGCTCAATTCCCTCGGGCTGAGCTTCCAAAATCAGGAAACAGAATTCAGGATTTCTTGGTACATGCACCAAAGGCTGCAAACCCCAAGAAATCTCTTTCGCTAAAGATGGAAAATTATTTTACACCCTATTTCAAAACCTTTCTTCAAGCAAAAGTTAATGATTCAAGAGACATACAGGATGGAAACCCCCATTTTCCTCTATAAATCAGTGCCTGACGTGAAATGCAAACTAATTTGTTGACGTTACAAGACTTAAATGTGGTTAAAGAAATAATAAAGTGTCTTCAGTTTTAATCAGAATATATCCTGAGTTCCAGAAAAACTATCCAGCACAGGTAGGAACAGAACCATAAATACAACATGGTAGCCCTCATTAGCCCAAAGAGAGAGGGGTAATTTCCTTTCTCTTACATTGTGAAAACCAATATTTTTTTCATCCCTGAATACCTTTGACTGGGAAAGCATTGGGTCTTTTACATACCAGTTTGATTCACTGGGTATAAAAATCTGGGTGTGAATGAATATTGCTCTAAAGGAGGTGACATCAAGATCAGTTTGCATCAAAATATACATCATCTATGTGTTCCTCCTGCAAGGCTTTTTTGGGAGGTTATTTGGGCTGGATATTGTGTTCTAATGGGTTCCTTTTGTGCCCAACTGCTCTGCTCCAAGGAGAAATGAACATCAGAGCTCTACCTGTTTCTTGAGCCCACCTGAGTGCACAGCAAGCTCCCTGTGAAAGCACAGTTATGATGCAGCCACTCAGCATTTAAAACATCCAATCCAACCCACCATAAACTGTCACTTCAGGCATTTATGGCAGACAGTAAACACATGCTTATCAGAGAACTGCACCCTGCAAGCTCAGCCAATGGAGCAGTATTTCTTATCAAATCAATGCCTTATCAGGGAACTTAAAAATAAAGGTTACACCATACGGTCTCCTCCTTTTCACCTCTGCTCCATCAAGATGTACAACTCCAATTAAAGCTACATTGCTCAGGCTTTGTAGATTTGTTTCCTCCTTGCCTGCCCTTGAAAGGAAAAGGCTGCCTTTACAGCAGAGCACATGGAAACAATTCCCTGCCCAGCTGTGCTGAGCTGGACAAAGAGCACAGGGAGCCCAGCTTGGCTGTGCCCACCTGCTCGGGTCGATGGCACTGGGGACTGCCTGTCCCGTCCCCCTGGGCTGCTCCTGCACCAGGGACAGCAGCAAGGTCAGGAGACAGCAGCAGTGAGTGTGAGGGCTCTGCACAGCCACTGCAGCACAGGGAGAACACTGCTGCTGTGGGGATTTGGGGAACCGAATTCACAAATTAAGGGAAACACAAAAAGCCTCACATTCCCTTTTACTGAGAGCTGTCTAAAAATGTGAGGTCACACTGCAGGAACAAGGGCATTCCTGAAGCAAGCAAAAGTGAGTATATTTGTTTGACTAATTATTAAAGCTCTTTCAGCAGCTACACTTCCCCACACAAAATGAGTTCTTCCTCCTCTGTCCCAAACCACAACCATACATTCTCACACTCTCTCTGCCAAAGTAACAACAGAATTAACTATTCTCTATTCCCCTCAAACAGAATAGATGGAATGTAACTTACTTAAATGCACTTAATTAATGATCTTCTAATTAACTGCTGTTTAACAGTTGATATAATTATTAGATCATCTTCCATCCCTAAGTTTACAGCAGAGGCACTGGAAAGCACCCACAGAAACAGCAGCCAGATGGAGACTGAGGAGCAGCTGACTTGAGTGGTTTTTCAATCTGTTACCTGAAATAATTGTTATCAAGTGCCTTCATGCATTTACACACGAAAATTCCTAAATTGCAGAGGATCAGAAGAACTTCAGGTGCAGAGCTGCTGAGTTGCCAAGACGATCTTCACACTAACCAAACAGGGAACAAAGCTGGTGGAGCTGCTCAACTCAAGAAAACGACCCTCTTGATTTTTTCTTATTCCAATCAGGTTTTTCAGATTACAAAGCAGCAGTCAGTACTATCACAGTGAATAATGACTTTTTAAAAAATTCAATAGAAGCAGCCCAACTACTCACTCACCACTTTACACTATACAGTTCTGGTCAATCCAGGCTTGTAATCTTGACATGTGACTGCTCCTTCTAAAAGCTCTAGCTCATCAGATATAAATTAACCTGAAAAACGGAATTACCCTGTAAAGTGCTCTGCTCTTTCCCTCTACTTTTTACAAGATCTAAGAATAAAACACTTGGGGTCTATAATCTGTTGCTGACAACACTTGATTTTGCTAAGCTGTACAGTCTGGAACAAGAAAGATTCATTTCTACCTAAGAGACAGAGGTGGATTTTAATCAGTATTATCCAAATTGCTGCAGCCTGAGCTCCTCCTTGGGTGACTAGGAATGCTTTCCATCTACTAGAGCTTTCCTATTGATTAGCTGTTGTTTGGGTTTTCTTTGTGGAAATCTTTAAAAAAGCTACTCATCTATTTTATCAATACTACTACAACTTCATCATCAAGTAAAATAACATTCAAGCCCTCAAATTACTTTTTTAAACTTCTTTAAAATATTACCATATAAATCTGAACTGTCTTTATGGATTACCTATGCGTGCTGTTGTTACCAAGCCAGGTTAAATTTAGTTCTAATGTAATGCACTTACTGCTCAGAGAACTCATAAACACAAACCCCCCTTGATAAGCAAGCAATAAAACCCTGTCCTTTATTGCCACCAAGGTAATTCCAACTTTAATATATCTATTATTTCAGTACCAAGATTATTTTGCTGCAGCAAATTGAATTCTTCATGAAGGAAATAAAAGAAAATGCATGAGAAATGCTGAAACAAAATTCAAGGTTCTGTGAGAGACTAGAGAACAGAAAATTTCAGAGAAATTGAAATTAGTACTGATATTACGGGAAAGAATAACTCAGAATAACATTACTTCTCACAGTGTTGCTGGGATAATTTGAAGAATGTCAAGACTAAGCATTTTTATACTGCACTTCATCTGAGGCTACCAGAGAAGAGGCATTAAACAGTTCCCTTCCACACTGCCTCAAGGACAGAATTCCCAGCTCCCAGCAAACCAACCTGCAGCAGGCAAAATGCTGCAAGTGGAACCTGAGGTCTTACTTCTGACTCACATTTCTCACTGTTGCACAATCCTTCTTTTTCCACAGCCTGGATCTGATTTGCAAATTACTCTTTTCCTAGCATGCAAAAAAAAAATTGGGAATGGGTTGAAAGATCATGGATAGTCCTGAGAATTTATTCAATTTTAGCAAAGATTTAGAAGGCAAGTCAACCATCTGCTCTATGTTAGAACAGCTGAGCCTCAGAACTCTTGTTCCCCTTTGTGATCTTAGCTCCACAGGCTCCAGAAATGTTTCCATTAACACCAATTTTGTATTCAGAGAGTCAGACCTTACCATCATCATCCCAAACCCCTGCTCAGTGCTTTGCACCACACAACAGTTTTTAATCAATACTAATATGAGTCAAAATTGATAGAGGATTTGGAAATGTGGGCAGGATCTCCCATCAGAACATGAGTCTGCTGCCACTGAGCAGTTCAGGCTTCTCCTTCAGGTGCAGACCTGCCATAAAAAATTAGAAGAGTTTGCACTGGATTTTCATGTTCCAGTAAGGTAACTAGGATGTTTCTCAGTAAAAACAAGGACTGGAAACAGAACTGGGATCTCTAGTGTTGTGTACACCAACTACCACCCCAACAAAACCAAGTTAGTTGGAAAATAAGGAAAATAACAAGAAAAAAAAAAAAAACAACAACCTTTTATCTTCCACCATCTCACCAAACTGAAATCAAAACATGCTGGCTGCACCCACACAACAGAGAAACTGAAGGGAAAGGCAGCACCAGAACTGTTTCCTTCCTACCTCCCACCTTCAGCTGCCCCAGGTCTGTTTCCCCTGACTGCCATGGAAATCCCACCTTGCCCAGCCACAGCACCAGGATCTGTGATTATTTGGGCTGGCACAACCCTGCCGGGCCCCCAAGGGCCAGGGAAAGTTTGTTCTCCACTGCAGCGAGAACAAGAAATGGTGGAAGCCACAAAGATGAGCAAAGAAAGAAAAATGTGGAACTGGAGAAGTGAAAGCTGCAGTACAGGAGAGTTAGAGAGGGAGGTTAATTATTAACCCTGAGGACTTGCCATCCCCTAAATCTTTAAAAATGTTTAACTAGCAGAGCCACAGTAAGGAAAGTGCATGGTTGGGTCTTCTTTCCATTTTGCAGAGGAGGAAGCTGATGTGAGGAATGAGCTCTTAAGGCCACAGAGAAGAGCACAGCAAGCTGAATAAAATAAAATGTGTCTGGCTCTAACCCTGCCTGCTAGACTGGGGTCCTCTGCTCTGGTTCATCCTCTAAACCTCGATCAGGAAAGTGAGTATCAGTATCTTTTAAGTAACAACATTCTTACTTGTGCATTGAAAAGCACTTGCTACAAGGGATAAAATAAAAAAGCTGACCTTTGACATTTCTGAAAGCTCAGTAAAAGGCAATAGGAAGCAAAATTGTATCGTGCACCAATAAACCGTAAATTATTTTATGATATGAAAGGTTACTTAATCTGAAACTATAACTATTAAGGATAGTGATAAGAGATAAGGAAGGTAAAGACTCAGGGACTTTTCAACCTCGTATCTTATCACTTCTGGTGTATTATTAACCAGCTTGATTCACAATATCCCAGTTACTTTGTGATCTTTCCACAGTTGAAAACTATTACCAAATGTGAAGTATCCAGAACTTTGTTCAGTTGTGCTACTAAAACAATACAATCTTGTTTTTGATCATGCATTCAAGCCACAGTAGCACCAACACAGAGAGTTGTAAATCCTGTAGATTTTTTTTCCTTTAAGCCTGTGTAAACTTTGTTTTGATTTTACTCTGAAAAGGACAGTATGAACCCTTACTGCTCCTCTCCAGTCAACACACTTTTTAATCCACTTTGCAGAGATTAGAAAACTGCTCTCTAATATATTGCTTTGACATCTCTCTAACCAATTACACAAAGTTTTCCAGCAGGCATTGATTTATGTTAGATGTCCACAAGAATACTCACATTAATAAAGCTGATTGTGTCTCTCACCACAGAAATTATTTAATGACAGAAGCACCATGATGCACATTCACCTGCACCCAAAGGAAATCAATTTACCAGCTGAACCACCCACCTGCTGTTAAATCTTTTATTTAGCTTGCATTGTTATTGATTTTAATTGAAAAAAATCACGATTTGTCATAGCTTGTACTGCCTGAAAACTAAAAACTCTTTAATGTGCTGTTAAAACTGCAGGTTGTCTTGTTCACAGTAGAAGAGGATTGCTCAACTCACAAACCTGCAATCACACTGCTCCTATGATTGTTTTAGCTGCTGTAAACCATTGTGGTGGGATAAGGCAGCTCCAAGCAGAACACTAGGGCTTGGAGAGAGAGAAAGATGAATTATTTTATTAAATGCAATTCATCCTCCTCCCCTCCAAATCCTCTATCTTATTCATATCAGAAATCTCTCAACTTCAAGAGGTTAATGAGTGTAAAATATTATTAAGCAAAATACTATTATGCACGAATGTAATTGTCTCTGATGCCAAGAGTGCTGTGTTAAAGAAAAAGGCCAGGCAAATAAAATACAGCCCAGTCTCTGCTCTTCTAGCACAAAGCTGTCTCCAGCCATTTTACATCTGGCAGCTGCTTGGCTGATCCTCACCCAATGCTGCCCAAAATTAGGTGTTTCAACACACTCTTATGTTGCAAACAACATTCAAAAGCTTTTCCTTTTGTTGCAACATTGAACCAAAACAAACTTTGAAATCTCAGAAGCTGCAACAAAGCAGCTTTGTCCCCCCCCCCAGGCAGCTTTAATCCTCACCCGGGAGGAGGCACAGGCACACTCAGGGCTGGATGAGCCCCGTGTGAGGCAGTTCCCTCACACACTGTGCCACCAGGAGATGGGGGAAGCCTCAAACACTTGGTATTTCTCAAGGGAAAATAATGCCCTGGTTTTCCCCACTGAAGGGTGGATGGGGACAAACAACCTGTGAAGGTGCTTTGCAGGCAGCATTACACATGCAAAGGCACAAACGTGTCCCACCCACAGAGATCTCCCACCCTTAACCCCCCTGTCCTGAGCAATTGTCCCATTTACCTTATTGCATTTCCCTCTCGAAGGGACACTGCCTGTAATTGTGCAGCTAATACACAGAGATGGATACATTACATTGCCTCAATAGATTGACAATAGGTATTTTATAAAAAAAACATTTTTAATGCAGATGCAGAGGAGGCTGAGGGATGAGAACTGACCTGCTCAAATATTGCTGCTCCCCCGGCTACCTTTAGCTCTGCACAGCAATAACCATTACGTTTATTTATTTCTCTCTCCCTCTTGGTATAAACACTAATTTAGACCCAAAAACCCGGTCAGATTTGAGTTGCTATTACATAACTTTTCATTTGACACACACACCCACCTCATTGAAGCTGGGTTTTTCCTCTTGACAACAGCCCTAGGTGCTGTGTGTGTGGGGAATTACAGAACACCCACCACCTTTGCTCTGCTCAGGGTTTCAGAAAAACAATTCTCTGTCAGACATTTCACCCAGCTACCAGCAGGAGAGCAGGAACCCTGAGAAGCTCTGTCAGCTCCCAGCACTTAATGCTCTCTGACAATGCCTGCCTGGAGCAAGTGGCTGTGAATAAGAGGCTATGAGACATTCTCCAGCTCAGAAGGGGAAAACAGAGCTGGAAGTGTCCCTAGGCTTTCTAAAATGTAAAAAAAAAAAAAAAAAAAAAAAAAAAAAAAAAAAAAAAGTCTCCAGCTTGAAAGAAGTGAAAGATGGAAATCTCCCAGATGGTGTTTCTGCACTTATGGAAGCCCACAAGAGCCATCTGAGCTAGAGGGCAAAGACAAACAAGCTGCTGTAATCACACAACTCACCAGCACCTGGCAGATAATAAATGCTACCACTTAACAAAACTAGAGAAAATAAGCTACACTGCGCTCAAGAGCCTCAGCTAAAGGTAGCTACAGGGTGCCAGCCTGCAACAGCAACTCAGGGTGGTGCTCTTCTACATCCTTTCCTCTTATCTTGGATAGGGAAACAACTGGGAGGTCTTCTGAAAACCACCAAAGTTAAGGATTTGTTCAGGAACCTTCTGGTTCAGAAATGTGACCAATTCAGGACAGGAAATAAATATTTACCATTTCCATAAAACCCCTGGCTGCTTTTTGAGCCCATGTGTAATGAGTGCTGTCCAGTATCAAAGCACATATGACATCCTGCTTTTTTCATCCCACAGTAACCAGGAAAGAAGTAAAAATGTGAGTGGAGAAGGCAAAGACTGGAAATTAAGGGTCACAAAGGAGCAAGGTGGACTAGCAGGAGACAGCAACAAGGTCTTAATCCAAACCAAGCAATGTCAGGGTATAGGAGATTTGCTTCTTTTCTGTCCCTTCCATACCTTCTACCACCTCCTCACTGTAGTCTGGTTTCTTGTTCTCTAGCTTTGGTTATGGGAACTCTTCCCTCTTGTTCTGTTTCTGCAGCAGACAAAGCCTGCATTAGACATGACCAACCCCACGGGCCTTTCCTCTGCAGCCAGGGGTTTCAGACAGCAGCCCTGCCCTTGCACAGGTATTCCAGGATGCTGAAGCCACATTTACAGACAGGAGAACACAGCAGGAGCCCTGAAGGTGTGGATTTCCCTAACGTGGGTCTCCACTGACCCAGCAGCAGACCCTGTTGGGGTCAGACCCAGCTCCATCCTCTGTGCTGAATGAATCAGAGGTTGCTCAGCCAGGACTGCCAAAATCAATCTGGAGCCAAGCAGTGCAGATGCTGGCACTCTGGGAGCTGGACTGCATCCACTGTCTGCTGCTCTCAGTCACTGCACAGCTGCCAGACAGAACAGCTATGGCCACTGCCGAGCTGGGGGGAGAATGGAGCCAGATAACCACACAAAAGTGTCTGTATTTTATAATCAACTTCCAGCCATATGCTGGGATTTACTCCACAAAAGCATTCAGAGATGCTCTAGTGAGGAAATACAAACTAGCAAAGTTAAGATGCTTCTTTGTGAGGCTGAAGTTACTTACCTACCTAAGCACACAGAGAGCAAAATGGTGCTGAAACTTCACCTAATTCCATTCTCAACAGGGAAGTAAATAACTTGGACTAAAGATGGACTCATGCCTAGTTGATTTAGAAAGTTATTAATTTATTGATCTCTTCTTCAGCCTCTCAAAACTAAGATTAAAACCTTAGTCCAAAGAGGGGTTCTGGGCCATGCACTGGGATGCTGGGAACAGGAGTGGGGACATAGCCCATATTTGATTAAAATGTGGGTTTCTTTCATTAAAACATCAGCTTCTAAGCACTAAAGCATGTTACCTCTATTCATCAGTCAGGCAGAATCCAGAGAACACACAACACCAGTTGGAAAGCTTTATACTTTTTGATTCATGCTGATGTAAAGAAATCCACAGTGTCCCTCACTTGTGCAGCACATTTGCTTTCTTTAGTAGGAATTGTTTCCCTTATTAGACATTGTTAGAAACAGCCCTGTGTTTTATGCTCCTGATTCAGGGGTACATTTCCTCTGGATTTCTGTCTGCTCACAACTGGCAGCAACTACAGATTAGTGCAAGCATTCTCCTCTTTACCACTGCTTAAACAAATGCAGAATAAGGCTAGACACCATTCCTCAAGAAACAGGCTTTCCTTTTTTCCTCCCTAGAACTCTCTATCCCCTTCCTGTTTTAAAGACCCACAGCTGAATTTGGGCACAGCCTCACCCTGGCCTGGGCATGGCAGCACTGGAGCTTTCCTTAAAAATAAGCAAACAACAATGTAAATCCCACTGTGGAAGGGTGGGAGATTGCAGGTACCTGCCAGCTAAAGAGCAATGTGCTTATTTACTCAAGTTCAACACAAATCCAGCAGAAGCTTAGGGACAAGACAGTTGAGACAAAATGTCCCTGCACACATTTGAAAAACCTTATGAACTCTCTTTCCTTCTATGCAATCAGACTAATTACACTTGTGTAGAAGTCTAATTACACCTCTGCATTAGCTACCAGTGAAGTATTTCTTGAGTTATTTCTGAGCAGCCTGCAGTTAAACCAGCCTCATCCATTAACTGACACTCTCTGTGTGCAGTCTCACTGCTCCAATTATGTACCTTGAGTCAGCCCCTGAAAATCCTCCTTGCTGCCAAAGATATCCTGGTGAAAAATGAAGGACATTGGAGGTGGCTTGAAAAATACTCCCAGCATTAAAAACAAATCCTGTTATGCAAAGCCCTGCATTTTATTTAAATTTGTGCTGCTTGAGATGCAAACAAGATTCATTTCACTACATGGTTGTGCTATCCATTTATTAACTATTCTGCATAAAATCCATTTCTAAATGATTTCACCAAAGTTCATAAGCCATTTTAAAACTCAGAAACTGATGAAAAAGGAAATGATCCAGCAGCAACAAGCCTTGAACTAAAAGCCTGATGGAAATAATTTTATTTCTTAATTTAAACAGCATATGAAATTGGATTCAATCCCAAAATCATTGCATGCTCATTTTAATTAAAACTTATGAAGGTTATACTTTCAGAAGGAAGGAATTGAGTTTACTGCTGTAGTAGCCTATGACTAATATTTGGCAATAGACAACAAGTGAGGCACACAGAATTAAGTTTCCACACTTTTCCTTTGGTGCTACACACTTTATATCCAAACCCTGGCATTAACAAGCACTGTGACTTCAGCTGCTGATAGCTAAGCTACCTCCTCTATTTTCTAGCATCAGTAGCTCAATGTAAACAAGAAGTCCCCTTGCTATAGGCTGCAATTTGCTCAGTGCCATCAGCTCCCACCTCTGATATGGGATTCTGACACACCACCTATAAAAATAACCCTGACAGCAAAGGGTGTTGCAGGGTGGATGAATTATTTTTTTACACATTTATTTACTGATTATCAATATGCCCCGCTGTATTCAGGCAGGTTCCTGAGCCAAGCAGAGTGCAGATGTTGTCACATGCTCCAACACCCAGCTCTAAGGACATGCTTACAGGAACAAGTGATTCTCCAAGCTCTTCCCAGAGTGCTGTCAGGGGAAAGCCACATTCCTCACAGAGCTCAATGGGGCACTCCAACCACTTGAGCCCCAAGAGACACATCTGTGCCTTGCCTAGGTGAGCAGGAGAGCTGGATGGTGCCTCTGCAGAGCTGACTGCCCTGTACATGCAGAAGGATGGCTCTGCAGTCACTCAGGGTACCACACACTGCCATCCTCCCAAAGGCTTTGTGTCTCCTGCATCTGAACTCCAGCATCAGCCTGTCCAACCAACACACCTTGCATTTCCTTAACCACAGTGGTTTTGAACACATTCTGCTTCTCTGTACCAACATCTCTCTTTTCTCTCCATGCAGGTGAGCACTCACCCAGCACTGCCCTGCACACCAGTGCCATTTACTGTCCCTGTCACTGCAGGGCCCAGCACCCCTCCTGCAGCCACTGCCCCAGCCAGAGGTTGATAAGGAACTGAGTTTTTTAGGAGTTTGTGGTTAATCAGTGTTGAGATTTGAATATTAGCACCTAGTATGGCTACTAGACATAAATACATTTTTGAGAACACAGGGGGTTAAAATATTAGCACCATCCTTCTGTCCATTCTCAACACCTCCCCCAGTCTCCATAACCCATGTTTTCCAGCATGGACTCATTCATGTTGCAAAACCCCAAATTATACCATCACCCAGTATTTGTTTTGGAAAAGACCCACAGTCACAAAGCGATGGATTTATTCCACGTGCATTTGTGCTTGCAGAACAGGAGGTTGCCACAATGCTAATTCCCTCTCTCAAAGAAATTAATGGCAAGTGAAACAGCACAGTGCTGAACTTCTGTGCTGCTCACTGAGCTGCAGCTCAGGAGGAAAGACACATCAGCCAAAAAGCAACAGAAGACTCAGCCATGAGCCCCTTTCTAAGCAAGTATTCTGTATGCAAATCAAATCCAACTGAAGATATCACTACAATGTTAATGAAACCCTGAGCACTGAAAAAATAAGTGTCAAGGGAGTGTAAATGCACATTTTGAAACCACAGTGTGCTATTACAGAAAACATCTTATGACTACCACGGTCACCTTCACCCAACAGACTTTGCATAGCACAGAAACATTTGCCATCTGCAGTATTACTGAACAGGCATGTTCTCATTGCTCTATTAAAAAAAAACTGAAGCTCTCCTTGCCTGGGTCAATAAGACAGCTGTTAAAAATCATATCATGCTTTCAGAAATAGAGAGAGATCCTTTCAAGACCTGGTTTCTTCAAGTAACTTTGATTCATCTGTGAATGAGCAGCTGGCTGTAGGCCAGAACCAGCGCTGCCAGTTCCCTTTTGCACAACATTCCATTTGTATCTGGACCTGCAAGGAGCAGATTCAAAGGTGATCTTGATCCTGCATTAGCACTTCACTACATGCACCATCAATAATCCCACTGAAATTACCACCTGAAAGGTAAACAGTAGAGTAACTTCTACAAGAATTCAGTGCTACACAAAAAGCTCCAATGGACAGGATTGCTGGTGCAGTGCCAGAAACTGAGGGACTTTCCTTTAACTCTTGGTTTGACTTAACACCCACCAAAGGCTCCACTTGTGTCAACTCTGAAGAGCGCAGGGTCATGCACCCGCCTGAAAATGCAAAAAGAGAGCCTCTCATGAGGTACTGACAGCCTGGCCATGCTGAGTGACTGTATCTGAAACTTTCAGAGTGAATGGAATGGATAATCAAATCCCAGAAACGATACACAATCCTTGTGTAACCCAGGACCTCTGTGATATAATTATAAAACAAAGATTATTAAAAGATCACAGTCAGGGAGCTGATTAGGGTAAGATATAGAAAACAGTTGTTTGCAAACTGCTTCACCTAATGTATTTGAGGCTTTCCAGTGACTGAATAGGGGACAATAATGCACCTTCTACAGCTGGTTTTGCAACCTCCTATGCTTCATATCTTGCTCTCTTTATAAAATGTCCTAAGCAGTGCTTTTCCACCTTACTAGCAGTGCAACCTACCTTGCAAAATCCCTCAGAGAATAAGGACCAGCATTTGAGTAGTTTCTTCATTTCTCATGCAGCACAAAATGATCCAAAACAAACAGCAGCAAATTTGCATTTCAGTGTGACAGCAGTGATCTCAAGAGCAGTGCCACAGAGCATGAACAAGTAGCTCTGTTTTCAGGTTTGGACAAGTATTGTAAATCACCTCTGCAAAATGATGACTTTACAGGAACTTTGCTTTTAGGACAAAATCTCCATAAAATGTGCAACCTGGGTACAAATGCCAAGTGGGAACCTGCAGAATTCTTTCCTCTCTTCCCTGCTTGACCTCATTATCTGCTCAGAGCCCACTTAGCAGCTCAGTCTAACCACTGAAACCTCACAAATTAATAGCACTTACAAGAGTGCATGAACCATAAGTCACCTGGGGCAACCTTCCAACAAAAAGGAGCTGCCACAAAGTCTCACAGCACAGCCTGAAATGAGGTTATTCTAACAGCAAGGAAAAAACCCTCTCAGAAAGCTTTTCCCGATTCTTACCAGCACCACTTTAAAATAAAGTTATTCACATTAAAATTAAGTGAGAAAACAAAGCTGGTTTGGCATACTAATAGCCTTCCTGAGCTCAGTGCTTCTGTTCAATAATCAGCAGCTTTAGAGGGGTTTAAGCATCTTGTTTTAACACTGCCCTGACAGTGAGGATCTGCCTGAGATGGTGCTTAAGCACTTCCCCAGTGTGGGATAGGTCCATGGCAAAGCTCTGCAAATCACAACTCTGCTAATCCTTCAGTGTTTGCAAATACCAGTTCAACCAGCAGGAAACCAAATCCCAGCTGGACTGGTTCTCACTTCACATTCCACAACAAACAAGGCCCCAGAGCCAGGCCAGGGCAATGAGCAGAAGATGCTCACCAATACAGGTATCAATAGGTAAAATATTATTCCAGAAACATCTGGCTCAGTTTCTGCACAGAAAATAACTCAGGCTAAGTTTCTTAATTGGTTTCACACTCAAGGAAGCTTAAACTTCATGTCACATTTGCTGCAAACATTTCCATCTGTCTGCCTCCCCATCTTCATGTTTTACTGCAGACCAATGGACATGAGCTGGGGTGACAACTCACATGCTGGTATTAGGAATGCTCTATCACAAGCAGAATCTGTTATTTCACTGTAAGAGGAAATTCCTAAAATTTAACTTCCTCATAAAGTTTATTTTTAATAACCAAACACTATCAAACATCATGTACACATGTACACAGCAGGACTTATTAGGAAAAAAAAAAGCTCTTTGAAAAGAATCATGATCAAAATAATGAAGACTGCTGCATGAATTTTTATTTCCCTTCCTAAAGCACTGCTGAAATATGAAAAGCTCAAGCTTTTTAAAAAACAAACAAACCAGACACACGGAGAGTACATGGCATTCCTTTCTATCAGGATGGCCTCGTTTCATCAGAAGATGGGAAGATGAAAAGCACTGGAAGGAAGAGACAAGACAGCCTGACCTCAGCAAGTGCACAGCCCGGAGCTCAGGCTGCCCTCGCACCCCAGCAAGGGGCACAGACAGCAGCACATCCTGCCTGAGCTTCCAGGGACTTTAGAACTTCTCTGAGGAGGAATCCCATGCTGAAATACTGACAAAAGAGCAGCCAAGTGTGGCTTTTTAATCTGTTTCTTTCTGCACAGAGACAAGCAGTTGTTTCTCCATGCAGAGGTACAGGAGTGAGGTGCAGGGATGAGAAACACCAGTGGCCTCCAGGGACTGCTTATGCAGAGAGAATTTTGTTTGCTACACTTAGAAATCACCAACATGGGGAACAATAGGACAGGAACACTCTGCCTCACATACAGCTCCCCATCTTGCTAATGAGACAAATTAACAAGGAGTCATTTCACAGATCCCATCCCATGACCCATGCTGAGACTGCAAGGCAGTTCCCTCAGCTGAGCCTGCTTTCATTTGCTGGCTAAACACATACTCCAAATCACTGGATCAATCCCTTGAAATGTCCCCCCTTTCACTGAGGTGTGAAGAAGGCAATGTGCTGCTTTTCCAGAGGAGGAGATCCTGTGCATGTCCCCCTCCCTGGCTGCACACCTTCACTGGGATCAGAAAAACTCCTTGTCCCTTCTCCAGGGAACTCCAGTGTGGACTGAGAGACAAATCCTGCCCTGGTCCAGACCCCTCAGCAGCCTCTGACCTGGTTTGTGCCATGCCATCACCACCTGGCACTCTCGCCAACCACACCAATTAACCCCAGCTGAGGCACTGAGCTGCTCCAGCTCTGCTCTGCTGCGAGGGACAGGAGCTGGGCACAGGCTGGCACTGCCCCAGGCACTGCCAGCTGCTGCTCCTCCCCTCTGGAGCTGGAACTCATGCCTTGCATGCACAACAGAGCATCCAGAGCTCCCAGAGTGCAAGAGGAAGGGCACTGTGGTGCTGGGACACCATTCCTGAGGAGCTTCCAGCAGCAGGTGCCTTTTTGCAGAAGCCCAGCATAAGTCTTTCCATTACAAGACAATGATATCCTGGGGCCAAACTGAGCACCAAATCCCTCTGAAAACATCACTGTCACTCTTAAAAATGCACCAAATATTGCTTAGAAATAAGCATTATATTATTACAATATGTGGGACCTTTCCTTTTTTTTTTTTTAACTCAGTTTTCTGATTTCTATTCATTACCTGGAAAGAGGAACATCAATTTGTAGGTTCTATGTTAGAACTGTGCATGCAAAAGCAGGAAGAAATTGGAGTGGATTAAAAAGTAACTATTACAAAGTCACATAAATTCCCCACTTCTGGAGAAACCAATTAGAAAAATGCTGCATGCGTGGCATCTGAATTTCCATTTTGTCTGCAGCACACCTCTCCATTCCTACAACTCCTGAATGTCTGGATCCAAAAGTTGGTGACAGGAGGAAGTGCCAAGACAGACCAACAAACACCCAGTAACTAAGAAACCAAACACCATTAGGAGCATATGTATTGTGTAAATACTTCCTGTAAAATCCACGTTTTGCCCAAGTACATCTTGACAAGCACACAGCACACTCTAACAGGCAATATGAGATTTAACTGCGGTAGGTTTCAGAGATAACAGCTCTACACCAAACAGAAACATTTCCCATAGTTTAAAACCACAATTGCTGCAAATTGAAACAGACAGAAATTAAGCTGTCAATTCAATGCATTGGAGGAGTTGAGCACCAAAACCTCATTTCTGAATTCACAGGTATTTTGGATGACAAGAGTTAGCTCTGCATTTCTTCTGAAATCAAATCTGAAAACAGGCCAAATGATTGCTGTGCACCTGAAACACCCAAATTTAGTCAGAAATCCACCCAGAGCACCGGCAGGAGAGTAAGGTGGTAATTCAATGGTATTGGGAGAAAGGAATGAATAATTCACTGGGTTTAGACAGTCAAAACTTACCACTTTTAGTGAACTTTACCTCTGAGATTTTAGATTCACTCAAACCCAAACCACAGCTCAGCAGGTGCAAATTGATAAAAGCAGGGAGTTTGCATGACTCGCCTCTAACTGAAACTCCCATCTTTCTGCAGAGCAGCAGCTGTGGCAAGCGCTCCAAGAGAATAAATATTTATTCCTCCTTAAATAAAGCTGCCTTCCCACCCACGAGTGCAGGCAGAACAATCAAAGGCTTCTCAAGGACAATTATAGGAAAAACTGCTGCCTGCCAAAATCAACCAGTGCCAGCAGAGTGAAACCTGGGACACTTGCTCCACAGCTCCCTTGACAAAAAAGGCTTCCGTTACAAATCCCACAGGATTTCAAGCTTGTTTCATAGCCACAAGGATTATTTCCCTCCTTTCCTGGCCAGCTCTTCTTTCAGAATTCATCAATATCACTCCTTGCTGCTATAGAACATCAACGTGATGCATCATACAGCAGCCTCTCTTCCCAAGGGGCACAAACAGCACACCAGTACTAACTGTATTTTAAAAATCAGTTTAGCTACTTGCTCTGATTTCTGCTATTTTTATATCTCTGACTATTCATCTTCTAAAACAGTCTTTTGTGATGACAAATAACAAGATAGATCAATTCCTTTTTGCTCCAGATGTTAAGATAAATTACTTTAGATAAGAAACAGCCCTTGTCACTGAAATTGCTAAAGAAGCTCAGAACAGAGTACTAACAGCTGAAACCTTGTACACTTAAGTTGATGTTTTTAATTGGATTTTTATTGTTCTTTGTTTATTTTTTTCAATGGGATTTTTATTGTTCTCTGTTGATTTTTCTTGCTTGTGCTTCTGTGCACTTACAGATTGGAAGAGCAACACCCAGCTGGAGAAGGCAAACAGCTGAACTTGTGGGAGCTGTATTTTTGCAAACAAATAGTTCATTTCATGACAGTTTTGAACCACAGGACATGCATGTAGATGGAGCCATCATTGTCCCTAAATCTGAAGTATGTCCACAGCTTGCAGGTTTGTAAGAGCAGGAGGAAAGGACACCCACAGAACCCGATGAAACCCACAGGAACTGTCCCAGCTCTTGCTCCTGACTCACTTTATGCACCTCACACCAATGTCCTCCCCACAGCCCTTCATCCCCCACCCCTGGAGCCCCCTCTGCACAGCCCCAGGAAGGAAGGAGCTGATGGGAGAAGCAGAAGCAGCCTGGACTGGGCAGCAGGGCCCCCGTGAATATTCCTGCAGGGTCAGGCTGTGCCAGAGCACAGGAGAGCCCCAGAAGAACAAGGGCTCCCTGCAGGGTTGAGCAGTTTGGCACAGACACCACATGCTCCATCAATGCTGCTCACATAAAACAAATAAGAATTGAATCAGGGCTACTGAAGGCTCCTTCCCAGCTCCATCCCATTTTATCACTTTTTGTTTGCCAAGGGTGATGTTATCTGCACAGGATTGGCATTCAGATTCTTACCCTTCACGTGGCAATATTGCAAATGCAAATTGCTGTTTTCTGCTCACGAGGAGCAGAGCAGTGGCTGAGCAGCCACACACACGTGATGTCAAGCCCTAATGAAATCACAGACTGCTCCAATACCCTGTGACATGTTCAGACTGCAATCCCGACAGGGCATGTAATGGCAAAGGCAACTGCTGAGAGCATCCTGGACCACATCCAGCCTCTTCCCCAGCAGAAGAGGGTAATTAGGCTTTCGGGTATGCTCTGGAAAGGCTCCCTCATGCAGGGTTTTCCCAGCAGAGGGCACTTTTGATTCACAGACCACTTCAGAAACAGCTTTTTGTTCTTCTCCATCGCCATCTCAGAGAGCTGAAGCAGAGGTGGTGCTGTCTGCTTAAAAATAAAGACATCGCTGCTTTAGCTCCACTTTCCTGCCTCCCTCTCCCCTCCAACAAGTTTTATTAAGTTCTCATCTTTAATTCATGCCTGCAGCAGAGCTGATGTCACTTTTTTTTTGCTATTAAAAAAGAATCCACGAAGCGCAAGCCAAGCTTGCAGTGGTAATCTCACCTACTTTCCTTCTCTATTTTTATTTTCACTTCCAGTGTTTTGTTAACATTCATTACCCTCAAAAACTGAAAAGGTATTCCAACAGAAACACAACTATAGCACTTGGAAAAGGAAAGCAAACAAACCACCTATTAGATTACATGCTCCATCCCCTGCAAAGGCAGGACACAACCCACCAGAGACATCTCGCAAATTAAACCCTCCAGCTGTCTGCAGGAAATTGCAGGGTGTTAGGGACCAGTGAAATAAACAGCTTAGCAACCACTAAGGTGAATTCCCCTTTGGGAAACTGTTTCACAGTGGATGCAAAGTGAGAATGAGGGAGGATGTGTGATAAGACAGTGCGTGGGGAAGAAATTTCCACCAAAAGCCTTGGGAGCTGAGATGTTTTCAACTGCTACAATAAAAAGCAATAACGACAACAACCAAAGAATGTCTGAATCAACTAACACACACATCTGTTCTAGGTAAAACACTGGGATAACCAATCGCTGTGGTTTTGCCATAATTCTGCTTCGTTTGCATGCAGCTGGGAGGTGTGTGGGGTGAAGGTTGGCAGCACCGTGTAGCTGACTGAAGTCTTAGGACAGTAAAGATGCCAGAGTGCTGTCCTGGGGTTTCCTGCCAGGAAATCCTGTGCCTGAGCCCACCAGGGCACTGTTCTGGAGAATAACAACTCAGCAGAGCTGGAACCTGGATTGGAAGCCAGCAGTCTGGATTGGAACCCCACTCCTGCCATTCCAGCCTCTACCAGGAGCCCTGAGGAACCCGTGGGCAACAGGAGTTCTGTGGAGTTGGTCAGTGCCATGCTGCAGATGAAGAGAAGTTCATTCAGTAGTGAGCAGCCCAGCTGAACAAGTCATTTCCTCTATGATTTATGCAATTTAGAATCACTCTGGTTCCTCTTGGCTCATGGATGAACAGTTTTGTTTTTTCAGAAGTCGGAGCAGCGGGTGGTGTGGTCGTGTTGTGTAAGATAATACAAAGAGCAGAACAATTACTGCCAAGGGAAAAGACACTGTATCACAGGCTTTGTGCTTTTTACCGTGTTTTGTTGAGCAGGACTTCTTGCAGAACCCCTTGTTTGTTTGTGTCATGTTTTACTGGAACATACGTTATTACCAACCATCTTCCCAACCCAGGAGAAGCTGTCATAAACATGCTTAAATAAAGAGCAAGAAAGCAATTGAAGATCAAAGGGATTGTGTAATATTTGTGTAATAGTAGACTGGGGAGGAGGGGTATGAAAAAAATCAAACCCCAAAACCCAGAGATTGTTGCTTTTGAAGTAACAAAGAATGAACCCCAAATACGTCAACAGCTGCACTGAAGTCAACAGGGCTAAGCCACAGCAATTCCCCAAATATTTTCTTCACCTGCTGCAGGGAAGAAACACATTATTCAGCTTCTGCAGGGCAATGAGCTGAACAAAGCAGCTAAGTTGAAGTGTGGGCTCTAGAATAAAATAAAATTTAAAAATAAAAATTAAGTCTTTTCCTTGGTTCGATACTTTGCCTTCAGGGCTTCTAACAGGATATTTAATTACATGACTCTGTATTATCTTTTCTATTATTTTACAGAAGCTGTAACTGTTGATAACAGATACTTTAAGTTACACCACACATCAATCCTATTCCGTGTAAAGCCCAGCACCAAAACATCTCCCAACATGAGCACCAGCTTGCAAATCATTAACAATTTTGGGAAAAGAGGATATTTCCCTATTGGCTGGTAATCAGTAGCAGGCCTGAACATATATCCAGTAGCAATCATCTTAAGAAAAATACATGAAATCTGCAATAAAGTGGTGTTTGGCTGGCTTCCAAATCCTACATAGTCCACAGGCACCTTTTCTGCTGCTTTCAGCATGCTCTGAACCACACAGCACAATGGGCTGAACTGATGGAGATGCAGAAGAACCAGTGGAGTGTTTTGTTGTCCTTACAAAAACAAAAAAACCCAGAGAATCCTCACATCCACCAAATTCAGTTCACACACAACACACACATGAATATCTAAGCTGAATATCCAATAAGCTACAAGAAAGCCTGGTGTGCATACGTGAATTATGGAACTCAGGCCAACAAGGCAACAAGGAACAAACTGGTCCCAAGACTCATGGCAACAAGATGGTTATTTCAGTACAGACATATCTGTCAGCTGCATGGTCCCACAAACTGCTCTGCCATCACCACTGAGGGCACAGTATTGGCACTACGGCCAGAAGGAATTTTTATCACACTACAGGCTTCTGGAGTGATAATAACAACAGCAAATTTTACTGCAAGAACAGTAGAAGAGTTTTTAGGAAACCTTCTAACACAAACTTCTGCCCCAAGCCCAATCCTCCTGCTTTGTTCCTCTTTTCCCTGAAAATGTGGCTTATCCCACCAGCTGGCCAGGGCTGCAGACTGAACATAAGGAAAAAAAATCTGATCTCAGCTCCTCCAGGACTGCAGCAGCCCAAAAACTTCAGCTGCTTCCACCTACCAGCAGCTTCCCCAGCAAAGGGAGAATGAAGGGATTTTGCATCTCTGCACAGCCCCAAAAAGCTTTGCGCCACCACTGAGCTTTTGCTGAACAGACACCGTGCCAGGAAGTCAGTGCCTGTGAGCTCCTGCTTGTTTTCAGGCCTGGCAGTGATGGATTATGTACAACCACGAGCTGGGCACAAACCAGCTGTCTATCTGTCTTTTCCAAACATCTTGCTCCAGTTCCTGTGTTATAGAGGTGCCAATGCCTTGTTCCAGGATGCCTGCTGGATAAAGAGCACATATTTCCCTGAATATTTTACTGTCACACTGAGGGACTGGACTGTTTTTTGTTTTTGTCGTTTTTTTGTTGTTTTGGGCTTTTTTTGTTGTTGTTTTTGGTTTTTTTAATGCTGTTGCTCCTTCCCCAGCGCATTCCCCATAATAAAAGTCTTTCTATTCCCAGAGGTCTGAAGCTGAAATGACAAACCACTAGAGCTTTTCTCTGCACAGACAGCTCCTGCTGGCACATGAGAAACCTGTGCCCCACAACACCCCAACCCTCCTGCCAGGGCTCTGTGTCTGCAACTGCAGCACCTCGTGGTCCTGCTGTGCTTCCATCATGGACTAGAGGGGGGAAAAGGAGAAACACAGGCAGCATTCTCCTCCTGGCCCTTCACACAAACACTGCAGGGCAAAGCACTGCCAGAGCTTCACAAAGAGTCTAAACCTGCCCTGTCCAGGACTGTACATGATGCTCTGTGGCAATGCACACAGACACTGCAGGTACCAGCACGCACTCGAGTCTGAGTGAGATCCACTTACTGCAGAGGACGTCTGGGAGAAAGGGCATAAACAGCAGCTCACTTGGGAGGGGGAAACAAAAATCACTTCTTATTGAATTTAGGTTACAACCACCAGGATTAAGCACTGAAAACCCTTCCTGTTTTGTGGGGAAAGCTGTGGTAACACCACCATGCTGTCCTGCAAAGTCAGAACAATTCCCAGGGAACGGCCTGGATCTGGCTGCAGCACTGCCTACATAGCAAAAACAAAACCAAAACACAGATGAAAGATGTTTCCCCTCTTCTCTCCCTGAAGAAAAAAAAAAATCTCAAAAACATCCTTCTTAGGTTGAAAAGGAGATCACAGGGAGGAAAACATGTAGGAGTCCAGACGAATGATAGAGCTGCAGACTAGGCACTGCTGCATCTGCTCCAGCTATACACAGTTGTTTAGGAAAAGCATTATGAATTTTTTCTCTCTCCTTAGATGTCTTGCCTGGATGCTTTAAAGCAGCCTCAGAGGAATGTGCTCTTGGGGCTGTATCCCATAGGAAATTATCCTTTGTGGTGGATGGTCTCCCCTTGGGGCCTGTCTGTGTGTTTTGCTTTCATGTAATCCTCCCACCTTGGTTTTCTAATGTAATGCTATCCACATTATTATAGCTCTTTGATACTCTCAAATGGTACTTACTCAGGCTGTCATATTTTCAGCTCTCCCAGACTAGGTCTGACTGGCTTGGATGGCCTGTGGCTCATGCCATAAATATTAAGTCACCAAAAGATACCACAGAGTGTTTGTGTGCCAGGGGCAGACATCACACACAGAACAGCCCAGGCCATTTGGCCATTTGCTCCTTCCAAGTGGGATGCACTTCACAAGAATAACAGAAACCTCACTCTCCCAGGGTTACTGACTAGCTTTTTGTCCTAGTTCCCTTTTCTTTCTACAACTTCTGCTCCAAGAAAGTTCAGCAAATTACATGCAAATTTTTAAGACAGTTCCTATGTTTTAGCTTAATTTTACCAGCAGCCCAGCAGGTCCAGCAGCCTGACCTGCAGACAGGACTCCCTCTACTCTGCCTACCACTGAAGCTTTCTCAGAAGGCACCAATCTTCACTGCCACTGCTGCTCTCATTTGCACAGAGCAGGGGTTTGTGGTTTCCTCTCCAGTTCCTGTGCATCACCCGCCCTCAGAGCTCGGTTTACATCACCTTTGTTGTCTCCCCGATGCACCACAGGAATTGAACCATCCAGCAAGCCTCCACTTGGAGCCTTCTCTTTCCTTCATTCTGGCATGAATTTACACCCTGACAAGTTGGATCTTTAATATCCCTCCTACACACACGCAGAGAGACAACTTCAGAGCCTCCCCCGCTGCCGGAGCGGATCCCCTCAAACACATGAATCAACATTTACCCACAGCTTTCCTACAGTGCTAGCTAACTGCAGCACTTACCACCATGTGGAGGAACAAACTCAAACACCACTGCATGCCCGACTGCTCTCCTGTGGTTTTGCTCTTCAAAGTTATCTGCACTGCTAATGCAGGGAGGAAATGCAGCCCACCAGAGCAGCTGGGAACAGGGGCATGGAGTTTGCTTCCAGCCCTCCCCTGTTTGTTTGCTGGATACCCACAGTGAATCCAGCCCCACCACAAGCCTGCATCTGCAGCACTGCAATGAGCACTCTTCTGCAGAACACTAACAAATTGACAGCAAAAGTTAAATTTTGTAGCTACTTGATTATTACCAAGAGTTATGTCCTGCACTCAAGCTTCAAGGTTTTCATCTAATGCAGGGCAGTGTTTCACAAACACCAGGCTGATAAAATTAACTGCATATGTGAAGAGGTGACAGTAAGCATGCTTATTAATGGCATTTACCCGTAAATTTTGAAAGCTTCTCTGAGGAAGAAACTCAATCTTGGCAAAAAAAAAAAAAAAAAAACACCAACCTCTGATCACATCCCAACTAATTTGGCCCAATAAGCTTCACTACTACAGACAGATCAATTTCTAGCCTGAATCGTTCTAGTATTAAAAGATGAAGAGAAGAAATACCAGGTCCCTACATCACTGCCCACCCTGCCACCTCCCTCACTTATTATATTTTAGAATACATAATATATCCTTGTTATATTATTTAGATGATTATTTCAATTAAATACTATAACAATCCACAGCAATAGGAGTTAAGCAAAGCCTTTTTTGTTTTTCCCTCTCTCCCTTCCCTAAGGAGGGCTGATATGAGGGCTGATATAAAGGAGCAATGGCTCAGTTCCCTTTTGCTGTGCTCAAACCCCGTGGTGTGGCAGCCATCCTTGGGCCATCTCACCAGAGCGGCGCTCCAAGAACAGCAGCACAACAATTCTGCTTTGTCTTACTGTCAATTCTGTTGAAAAGCAGCAAAGTGGGAAGGTTTTGCTTCATTCTCCACTGCACAGCAATAAATTGACACAGCACAGCTGCAGTCTGCTCAAGCTGAAGGAAGGAAGAAAACAATTTGGGGCTCACATCTGTGCAGAACCATTAAGAGAAGCCAGCCATCTCTGTTCCACCAAAGAACTGACCCAGCTATGCAGTTCACTTCTGCTGATGACATTAGGTTTAGGAAATGCTCAGCATGTTTATTTTGCAAACAGCATTTTGCTTGGAAATTACAAAAGAATCAGAAGTGCCACTTGCTGTTAGACAACATTATAATGCAAAATGAAGCACAACCATTGTGACAGGAGAACACAGTCATTAGCTCAAGAGAGTTGGCAGTCTTCTGATATTTAGTAGATTTTTCTCAAATTCAACACCCTGGAGTCTTGAAATCTGAAAATCTAAATTTTCTTCCTTTCAACATGCCTTTAAATCAGCCTTCATAACTGCAGGATTTGAAAGTTATGTACCTAAATGGCAAGTATACAGATTTAAATATTTTATGCTGAAGTATCATCTATTTTGAGGACAATATTATGATTCTGAACACTAGGTTTGATAACTCTAAACAACCAGCATAGAGGACTTCCTTATCTCCAGATCACAACCCAAATCTTTCACTAGTTTATATTTATAAAACAGTTTATGACTGCTTACAAAACAAAGTCACAGGAATTCTCAAAGCCATGGGCCTAACTCCCATTTTTGTGAGAGCTGCAAAATTGTTATGACTTGCCAACAGTTGTGATTCATGTTACAATAATGCAGAAATCACAATCAATTAATTCTTACACAATAAAACTTTTTTTTTTTTTTAACTTTTTAAATCCATCTCTGATCTGAAAATACGTCTGCACTTTGAGGATATTCACAAGGGCTCTGTCTGTGTTACTGTACAAGCACCCAGCAGTACTCCTGAAAAACTTCCTGCCTGGAAAATGTGTTTTCCAAATAGGGTCCCTGAGAAGAACACAGAGGATCTATGCAAAATCTGGCACTTCTGTAAGAAGCCAAACAGGACATGTCAAGTGGCAGAGGAACAAATGGAGATGGTCACATCCATGAAGGTGCACCAGCTAAAAACCACTGAAAACAGCACAGGATTGGCAATCACTTACTGTCTTCATGCATCACTCATGCTAAGAACCAGCAGCTCCAGAAAAGTCAAAGAAAAAGGAAGGAAACCAAACCAAAAGATAAATAATGCAAGAGTTACTAGCTTGCAGTATATTCGGAGTGCCCACCCTTTCCAGTGATGTCCTGGGTTTATGCAGCATATGGAATATCCTCCCTGGCCAGGCCACTGATGGGAAACATCAGCAAGTTGCCAGGACTGAGAGGAATGAAACTTGATGACAAATGGGGAAAAAGCCCAGAGTATTGACTCTGGCTTCCTTCTGCCTTGCCCAGTTTGGCTGCACAGTGACAGTGCCTCAGCCCTGCTAGTGCTGCTCTCACTAATTAGATCTGCATGGCTAGAGTGGAACATATTAAGGTTAAGGAAAAAAATTACCCTCTGAACCCACTAGTACATATCCAGAGGAACTATTCATTTAAACTTCAACTTAAATACGTATTTATCTTTGTGCTCTGAAGTCCAATATACCTCATTTTCAATTTAACCTCTCCTCTTTTATGCTTTGTAGAAGTTGTACAAGATCATTTATGCAGAGACTTAATATTTATAAAAAATTCAAGCAATTGGAAGAGCCAACATTTCAAAGGGTCAGCAATCAATGCACACAATCCCCACTGCCCTCCAGCTGGAGAGACACAGACACAAATTGCCAAGTGCATGTTAGGAGAGATTCTGGATTTCACATCCCTGGCACGGAGAGAAGGGAGAGCTGCAAAGAGGGGAGCACAGGTCAGACCCTGGGGCAATGTAAACTGTGAAAATATCTCCTCTGACTGCAACCAGCTCACAGTCAGTCTCCAGCACTCACTGGAGTCACTGGGGCAGCCTGCAGGGCAAAGCAACTCTCAGGAGGAGGGGGCAGATGGTGGGGAAATCCAGCATTCCACGCTGGGAACAGCAATGGAGACCTGCCCTGCTTCCCCGGAGCTCCACCTCAACCTGCTGAGCTGTGCCTCCCTTCCCGCTCACCAGAGAGAGCACAAATCAGCATGTGTCAGCCTGATGGACCTACCCTCTCCTATATTTTTTTATTTTAGGGTAAATCAGGGGTCCATCATCCAGAGATACCTCCCAAGTACAGATAAAAAAGCCTACATCTCTCCTAGGCTGCACTCAGCCCAGGGGTGCAGTTGTGAAGTCACCACCTCTCCTCTGCTAAGCAGCACAGAGTAATTCAGAGCAAGACCCCAGCATGAAATCCCCATACAAACCTAACAAGGTACTCTTAAAACCTTCATTTTCCCAAGTTTGATTCTGTAGCACTTTGACAGGATCCAGAGACTGCCATCAGTACCCTTCATCCACCAACATCCACCATTTACATTATTCTGTAATCTGACATGCAGATTTGATAGCTTTATATTCGGGGTGCTCTGAAGGGAGCCTGAAAGTCAAATTCCTACTCCTAGCACATGGAAGGTTAGAGCGGTTCTTTTTATAGCCTGTCCCAGTCTCAGCAATATTGGAATACGTAATGGTCACAAAATGTCAACCTGCAACTCCTATGTGCAATAGGAAGGTGTTATGCCTGCCTTTAGACAGGGAACAGTTGGGAGCAAAGCACCTTAAATAACCTGCTGAAGGTCATATGTGGATCTAGAGATGACCCACACACCTTCTGTACCTCACTCCAGAAACCACCTTTGTTCCTGCTATGATTAAGGGGATTTTCATGTAGTATAAATCAGGGTGAAATATTTCTTTCCAGTGGAAAGGCCCCAAAACTACAGGCACACATAAACATCAACTTTTAATCATTTCAAGAAGCCTTGCTTAGAGGTAATATTGTAGCCACTTACTTACAGTAGTAAGACACGGTATAAATATGCAGTAGAACAAAATTACTTAATTAAGGAGGAAAGCAGCATATGAAATTCAGAGTGCCTGCCTCAAAATTAAAGATAAAACCATTTCAGCTTGACAAACAATACTGGAATTGTACTTTAGAAGCTTTCTTAATTTCTTTGCATCCTCTCCTTCATTCCTTCTCCTTCCTATCCCACCCCAAATATCTTTTTTGTGCTGAGAGCTGTAAACTCTCAGTGAAAGGCCATTTGGAACAAATATAATGTGAGATTTCAAATACAAACTGCAAATATGAGTATGTAACAGCATTTCCTTTTCTTGTTTGGGTTTACACTGAGTAGAATTCCATTCCCTTTGCTGAAGGGAGCCAAGCGGGCTCTCAGTGTCATATGTGACAGCAATCATAAGTTAATAAATGACAGTAAGTTCACAAAGCTTACATGCAATACTTGATCCTAGAGGTCTTTTCCAATGTGAGTGGTTCTATAAGTAAAGAAAGTTAAGGCAATATTCCCATTTTGTCTGAGCAATTGCCTGCCCCAAAAGCCATCAGTGCCAGGGCTGTGGCAGCTCCGGTGCTGCAGAGCTGTGTCAGAGCTGTTGGGCTCTTGTGGCCCAGAGCTTACTGAAGCTTTGCAGATGGGAGATAAGCAACACTTTATATTTCACTCAGATGTAGATTATGAGCCAGGGAAAAGAAAGCTTAAAAGGTGAACGGCTTCTTTTGGCATTAGCTGAAATCTCTGTGTAGTCTCCAAAGAAAGCCGACAGCGAGGTCAAGCTACAGTATGGGAATTCTATAGTCAATAAAAAGCCCTGTTTTTAAAGCTCTGAGTCAGAAAAATTCAATGTGGATGACCACTTATTGAAAGGGTCATCATCCAACAGAGAGAAAATTGCTAGAGCAACAAAGAGCCCAGAAGTATTGCTCAGTTTATAGAAACCACAGAGAAGGATGAATTCTAAATCCGTCTCCTCCCTGTATTAATCTAGTTTGCTTCCAAGAATCAATCTATCCAGCAGAAACCGCATTGTGATGGTGCAATCAAGCTCCTTCTCCAAAATCTGAACTTGAACTACGAAACAAAACTGTTTTATGACTGCATGCTGACATTTACATATTTATTTAGCACTGAAAGCACAGCTCCAGCACTGCATTGACAACCAAGAAGGACAGATGGGGGTTCTTGTCCCAAGATTTTTTTTTTTTTTCAATTTTCCTCCAGGAAGCAACTTCAGCTATTCTCTAAGTGACTGCACTGTGTGTTGGCATTCTCAGGGTGTTTACAGAAACAGAGCTGAGGAAGATCACTTAAGATTTCCTGGGGCCCTGAGGATTTCCCTCTCAGGGAGGAGTTTCAATGCACCTGTGCATTGTCTGTGCCCATGAGGCTGCACCTGCACTGCCAGAGAAACACTGATCCTGACACAGAACTAACCTTGCCCAGGCACTTTCCTACCAAGAACATCAAAGCAATGCCTGAATAGGCTCCTCATGGATCCTGCAGCAGGACTTTCCATGCATTAAATGACTCACTGTGAAACAAAGCCAGCTCAACAAGTCTTGTAGCAGAATGTCCCACTGCAGCGAAATAAAAACCTCTTGTACCTGCAGGCAGAGATCCCTCCCCCACAAGAACAGCTTTCTGCAATTGCCCCCCTTTCTGATTCTCATTCTCCAACCAGTTATATCCTTCTGCTCCTCACTTGCTCACACTCTGCTCCCAAAGCAAGGAATTTGCTTTGCTAATTAGTGCCATTAGGGAAGTTGGGGAACATGAAGCACAGATTAAAAAATTGTTCAGGCTGGGTTCTTAGCACTTCACCCTTGTGATACATCCGTGTTGTAAGCTCTGCACTGAACAGCACTTGACTCAGCCTCAGTTTGCAGCAGAGAGAAATTAATTGCAATCTAATAGGATTCAAATTGGTACAAGGGATGCCATCATTACGGGACAAGACAGAGTAAAACCGCAGCACATTAGCAGCCAGCAAACGGCCCCAGTCAATGCAGTGGAACAGGCAACACCACGGCTCAGACATGATGGATTGAGACCTCAATAATTGTAATTTATTAGCTGGTGCTGCTCAACTGGCACAAGGACCAGGTGGGAACGGGCTGAACCTGCGCGGTGTTTGCGGGAGGAACAACATTCCTTCTGCAAGGTCTAACTTGAAATCATTTTACACTGAAGTGAAGATGTGTCACGGCTTAATTCAAGCAGCAGTTATGTGTACTGAAGGATGAAAGTGTAAATCAGCAGCAGACTGGGAAGCAGAAGGCTCCTGATATCAAATGTCAGTGGGGCTGCTCCCTTGCTTTGCAGCCTTTGACAAGTCACTTGAACCTCTGGCGCTTCAGTGAAGGCAGGTACAGCACTGGGTCAGGAGCAGGATTCCCATCACAGGCCACATTCATCCCCTGTGCTTGGATCTGAGGTAAACTGCCTCCTTTCCTCACTGTATTTACAACTGGCACTGCAGTCAGTACATGAGACTGGCCCGTGGATATTTAAAGCCATGTGTGACAAACAGGCTTTATGTAATGAATTAAGCTAAGCTGCAAGAGTAAACCTGACAGACACGCACGTGCATTCACACTGACACAAAGCCCAACTGTCCCCCTTCCCCACGAGCAGCTCCACGGGAACACGTACGCAGCAAAGCCAAGGTAGAGCTGTGCCATGGATGAATGCACCCCAGATTTCCTTCCAGGTAGCACACATGAGGCAGCAGAGCCCAGGTTAACAAGCTGGGATCCCCATGGGCCTGCATTCCTGCTCCTCCTCTCTGCTGAAGCCTGTGCCACTGAGTAGTCATTACTTGTTGCTAAATGAGGCAACCATTCCCATGCCCAGGAATGCCACACTCCCCATGGATTCTGCTGGGCAGGCAGAATTTTAAGAATTCGGAATATTTTCCAGTTAGTTTCAGCAAACAGAATGTAAGCCACCAACACCGGAGGTGCCAACACAACCCACCAGCAGCTGCTATTTCCCTCCCATCTTCTGGTAGGAAAAATCTTTTGGATGCCAAACCCCCTGAAGCACGGATCTGCCACCCTCACACCCAGTTAGACCTTGACAGCTCCTTTTGCCACTTCCCACCTGAGGTCAGTGAGGAAAGCAAAGGACCAAATGAGAGGTGTAAGGCTGGGTCTCTGAGCTAAGGGCAACATATAACCAAATGCCACTTCTGGGAAGAATAAAATAAATGAATTAACACTGAATTGCAGATTTATTTTTTTTCTTGGTAAGCCTGTTTGGCTCACTGCAATCAGCTCTATGTACATTTCACACTCTAAGCTCATAATCAAGTGGGGCTATTTCAGAGCAGTAGATACCTGAGCCCTATTTGAAGCTTCCTTAACTGGATCGATTCCTTCCTAAAGCTACCCAAGAAGCCAGTTACCAAGGACAGAAAACCACAAAATTACACATTCAGTACTTCTAACTAGCTCTTCACCCTAGAAGACTTTTAGAGGGTATATAATTAAGAAAAATAAAATGGTTAGGCTTAAAAACTGGCTCAGCGAGTTTGCTATCAAGATTCTTGCCTGGGTTTGTGCTGTGGAAACACCCTCAGCACTCACACCTAGTTCTCAATCATGAGATGATGATTAATACCAGCATTAGATCATCCTCAGCAATTGCCAGAGATTTCTGCAAGGTTCTTGCTGGATTAAATCATTGAATGGTGCTCAGCACCTCTGAGCAAGTCCTTGAAACCCGATGCTGGCACCCATCCTGGGCACCTGACCTGGCACATTCATCTGGCATGATGCAGAAATCCTGACTTGGATGGAGTCACTCTTCTCCTGTCCTCCATCTGAACCAGCTGGCTGTGCTCTGAGTCAGCTGTGAGCTGATGTGCCAGAGCTGCTTCCAAATCCAGACACGTCTGTGGATGATGAGGCTCCACAGCTTAAGGCTGGTCCCTTATACCCTGCAAGACCCAGACTCCTACAGCAATGACCTCCTCTCTGCCTTCTTTAGGTTGAAAATATAGTTTTATATTTTCCTGTATGGTAACACAATAATCATCATGTCCCCTGCTACTTTTCTTCTGTGTACTGCAGCCATTTTAAAAATTAAGTAATAATTATTTTCTCCCCACTACAGATAAGGATGGCTAAGCAATTCATCCTCTTGCCCAATAATCTAATAGCACAAATCCTTTAAACTCAACAACTTTACCAGCATTACTGGCAAGAATATGGCCTCTCCTCCTCTCCCAGAGTTATTTTTTGAGGAGAACAATGAGAAGGGGTTTTAAAATTATGTGTCTGCAGAGTCTGGAAAAATAAAAAAACCCAACTCAGATCCCAAGTACCATCACACTAGAGATCAAGATTCATACTCAACACAGAAATAAAAATATCATGTACAGGTTAATTCCTTACAGAGTGACTACTAGGTGAAAGAAACTATCTGATAATGAAAAAGAATTTATCACTTGCTTAATTTCTATTGTAACATATATAGTTCAGCACTGGAAACAGCTCATTTTTTGGATAGGCAGAAAGAAAAGATTGACTTCTGCTGATTAAATCCTAATTCTGTCAGAACAAGCTGCAAGTCAACAAGTGTGTCAATACCTAACCAGGAATTAACTAAGGGCTCCAATTTGTGCAGCTGCATTAACAGCCTTTGCTGCAGGAAGCAAGTGGAAAAGCCCTTCAGCTTTTTAGCAGGTTTAGCAGATGCACCTGAGGCTGTGACAGCTCATCCCCACAGGTCCCTGAACAGCAGGATACACCTGATCAATGTGGGCCACGTGGTGCTGAGGGCTGCAAAAATCCTCCCTTTGTCTACAGCCTGCAAATGAACACAGCTGAAGCAGGAGAAATTCCTGTTATTGCCCATGGAAGTCACAGACATCCTGCCAAAATAAATAAATAATAGCCATTAGGAAAATGAGCACATGATGCCACAGAAGGAAGCCTCTGGAATGATCAGAAATCTTATTTTGAGTCTCATTAAAGGAGCACAACAAACATCTTAAAACAGCTTGTACATTTTATGTGCCTGAATCTATCACGCTAGAAAAAGACATTTATTCTAGTGAAAGGTGTCAGAATATGAAATAAGAAATGAGAGTAAACTTGATCTGTGGGATTTGTGTAAATGCTGAAGTGAACAAGGGGCACATTGCATCAACAAGTCACTGGGATTTAGGCTCTCAACTAACTGAACCCTTATGGGGGCAATTTCAGCCCCATCCAACCTGGAATTGGACACTTCAGGGATGGGGCAGCCCCACCCTCACAGGGAGGAAACTCACAACAAAGCTTATCCTCTTCTGTATTTTTTAATTCATAGGAAGAGCACATAGATGTGTTCAGCCTTCACAAGCACCAAGTCTCAAGCCACCGAAACACTCTCATAGAAAAATAATCATTTCTGATGAGCAGCTATCATGGAACTGTAAATAAATCCCTATTCTTAAAGTGCACTGGCAGGTCAGTAAATGCTGAGATCCAGAGTGGTGGTAATTGTATAACTGGAGAAAAGTTAAGAAAAATATGCAATTCAAGGAGCTAGGATTCAAACGCTGCAGCAATAAAAATGGGTTTTTGAAATCATCTTTACAAAGGTATGTGATAGCTGGATGAACACAAAGCACTATATAGATACCTAATTCCTGAAAAATATTCTCTTCCTGTTTCATGGGTCAGTGAAACCTCTAACTACCAAAACACCTGCTTTTGGCTCTGCCTTAGGCTTATGCCTATTTGAGGTGACCCAGGGTTATTAGACAACAATGCAGCTCCTACTAAATAACACACACACAAAAACCCCACCAACACCAACAAAAAACCCACCACAAAACATGCTGCTGTTTTGGTTTTTTTCTCTGGGACAATGCAGACTTTATTATATCTGCTATTACAACGTGCCTATAACAATGTTCTCTAACAAGCAGCCCTAAGGTCAAATATGTTCCTTGATCAGTTTACTACAGGTCCCTGGTGCTGCTGCTGTGGGTAGACTGTCTGGGTAAAAAAAAAAAATAATCCCTTTATTCCTTTGCTTCACTATCAGGAGAAAAAAAAAAAAAAAAAAAAAGCTGTCACAAAGACATTTTTCTTCTGCCTCTGCTCTTGACAAGTCAGGTAAACAGGGAGGAAATACCCAGCTGTAAGAGACCAGCATTTGTACAGGCATATAAAACCACACTGTTTATTTACTGAGCTCCTCAAAGCAGCAGGATGATTCAGAACAAGACTGGGGATTTGGAAGATGTCTTAGCAAAACACCTGCAGTTCTTTGCATGAGGACAAATAAAAGTCACTCTGGATGTGAGAGTGGTGTGGTCATCTCCTTACAGGAATTTACCAGTTCAGTACATTGCTACAGTCAAATAACTCTGACAAGCAACAGCACTAATTCACAGATTCTCTGAGCAGTGTAGTCATCACATTAACCCTCTCCTAGTTTTATCAGTAAAGCTCTGACTTTGGTCTGGTTTTGCTCAACACACCAGCATCAACTCTACCCAGAAAAGCAGATTTGACACTGGCAAACTTGCTACAGAAATCACTTCAGGCTTGCATCAAGCAGCAGGAAAGGAGTTAATCTCACTGGCCACAAGGCTGAGTACCAGTCTTACTCATGCCAGACTGCATGACTTTTGTTTCATGTGTTGTGATTTATTTCTTTTCGCTCTGTGTGAGGGTTTGAGTCACAGACTGGTACCAGCATTAAGGGGAACCATCCCATTCAGCCCCCCACGCTGGAGCTCCATGTGCCTCTGGTTATTTGTGGGTTATTCTAGGGATTGCCTTTGCTTGCTCCCATCACTCCTGAACAAACATGCTAATTCCTGCAAACAGCCCCTTTAAAAGACACCCCCCTCAAAAGAAAAAAACCCCCTTTGCTAATGGCCTATAATGGGTCTAAATAAAGCCTGAGCTGTTCCTTACTCATGCACAACTTCATTGCTTCTATTCCCTTCACACCCTGCCCGGTTGGCATAATTTGCAGAAGGGTTTTAGCATGGACAATTGAAACACCCACATGCTGCCTGAACTAAAAAGCTTAATCCTAGAGCCCCTTTCTTCCTGTGTGATAGCTAAACGTGGCTTTTATTCTGATTACACCAGTCCCATCTGCATTGTCAGTTCAACCCATGAAGACTGAACTCCAACCATACCCCCACACAGATCAGGACAGCATCTCACCCACCACAATGCCTAGAGAAGGTTTAAAATCTGGCAGAACTCCAACCATCACATTTCATATGGCTAGAATAGAATTCCCCCTAAAAGAGCAGACTCCAGGGGTGTAAAAACCCCCAAGTCACCTCACCTGGTAATTAATTAACACCTTGGTGAACTCAAAATCAGGACACTGACAAAAGGACAAGCAGGGGCCACAAAGAAAAGCTGGCAGCTTCTTCCAAAACCACACATTGCCATTGGGGTGCCATGCCCTGGAACAATTTTAATCCATCTTTCTCTTTAAGCAGAGACAGCTCTGCCAGTGACGATGATACGACAGTGACAAAGGAGGGCTGAAACTCAGACCCAAATTGTTATTCCCCTCAGCTAGGCAGTTATGCACAAGAAACACTGCTTGTAAACACTTCTTTGTCAAACACTCAATTACAAGCTGCTTTATGAACAAAATGAGGCAGTAGCAAGGAAAGTGAGAGACGAGAATGGAGAGGCAATCTCCAGTGGCTCCCAGCCATAGCCCAGGAGCATTCCAGGTGACACTGCCAGCCCCTCTGACAGAGGGCATGGACACACAGTGGGAAAATACCAAATCCAGCTCTGCAGAATGGGGTTTGGGTTTTGAGGACCTCAGATTTGTTCAGTTGTTATGGTTATTCCTATGCAGTAAGGAAAGAATAAATGCTTTATTTTTATATTGTCGCTTTTTGCAGCCTGAACCAGGAAGGAAAGGAGCACATGTACAAATGTGGAACAAGTTCAAAGCCCTCAGTTCAGGCAACACTCAATATGACTCTTTTTGTCGTCCTCATTTACACCTTTATACACTGAAAATTGCTCCACAGGAGCTAAAAAGTAACTGGAAACTGGAACGTTCATTTTTTCATGTTAAAGCTGCAGATGTACTCCACAACGTCCAGCTGAGCTACCTCCAGCTTCCATCCTAAAAGGACTGAAGCTCTAACTCCAAAGACAGCTTTCTGACTGACACTACAGCCAATAAATGTCATGTCAAATTATAAAATATTGCCCTATGACTACATGAAAGTTTTGAGAACCAACAGAAAAACAACTTCACGAGATCTAGTGCCACCTTCCAGGAGGCTGCAATGTCACAGCATCACAGGGCTGCTCATCATGGCACTGTTACTCAGGCTGCCCTGGACAACACCCCTTCCTTGATCCATTCCCTCCTCCCTGGACCCTTTTAGCAATGTTATTCCAGTGGATAAGATTTCCCCTGGAAAGAGTTTTTTTCCTTGTTTTTACTATTCAGTTCAATGAGTCGAGCAGACTTTCCACAACGACTGAGAGGCGGAACACAGCTCAGCTTTGGGAGGCTTGCACAAGGACTGAGAGGTGGAACACAGCTCGGATTTGGGTTCCACAAGGACTGAGAGGCGGAACACAGCTCAGTTTTGAGAGGCTGCCACAAGGAAAGCCAAGTCAGCTGGAGCAGAGCCACTGGATGACTTCAGGCAAGGACTGGCAGCTGCCAAAGCAATCCTGGCACGCTGGGTACCCCAGCAGCCTCCTGCAGGAGCTGAGAGCCATGGTCAGCAGTCAGCAAGGACAAGTTCTGCATGGGGAAAGGAACAGGACCTCATGGAAAAGGTATTTATCCTGCCTCAGCCACCTGTGACCTTGGGATGTCGTTTTGTTTGTTTGGAATCAGCTCAGATTTAGACTGGTGTGGCGCAGATGGTTTAGTCATCACACTGGTAAGTGTGCTAGGAGAAGAATATTGGCTGTCTGCAGCAACTGTGCTTATTTCACACCAATAAAAAAATAAAAATACCTGTGACCATCCCAAATATCACTGCAGACATGTGGTGCGAGCAGAGGAACAGAGGCTACAATTAGGTAACTCATCCCAGCCTCTTCTGCAAAGTTAGCTAAAATATTGGGCAGCCAGTGCTTAAATCAACATGAAGGAACCTTTTAGATGCTTCTTGTCCAAATCAGAAAAACAACATCCAAAAAGGCTCCTTCAGGGTCCTAGCTCCTCCTGCAGCATCCACACTAAACCTGGCAATAACGTCTGCACATCTCACAGGACACCTGGAACTTGTCCTGCTCACAGCTAAGAAGAGATGTACAATTAAAACCTCCAGCCAGGGCTCTGAATCTACTCAAATAGCCCACACTACTCCATTTCTCAACTTGCTAAAAATCACAAGATCCAACAGAAGTGCTTTATCTTGGTACCTTCCCCAAAAAAACCACAAATAAAACAAAGTGAGAGGAAGGAAGAAGGAAAAGAAAAAGGTCTTAGTGCATTGTGTCAACCAATTATATTCAACAGAGAAAAAGATACAAGTGGTTATAGCTTCCTGTAAATTACTTCATGTAATTAAATCCCCGTCTCTAAATTACAGACCATTTAGCTCTTCTTTTATAACAATGTAACCAATGACCACCAACAACCTTTTTTATAGCATCTAATGCCACATAAGTTGTTAGCAATGAAATTTCCTTTTTATTTCTGCCTTTCAAAAGAAGCTGCTGTAATGAGATTCATTCACAGCTACTTACAGACTGTCATGAGAAGAGAGGATTGCCTTGTTTCCCTTTATTCTGCTCCTCTCTGAGGCTATATTTAAGCAAATGTGACCTAAAATCATTATCAGTCATCTCAATGCAGGCAGAGAAGTTAAAGGTGACCAGCAAGAGTTTTAAAATATGGAGCTCATAACCGATTTGATTTTTCACACACATACAACATGCACCAGCGTGGCTTAACCAGAGACAAGTGGGGCACTTGGAGCACCCATCCTGGCAAAGGAGGGTCAGCTACAAAAGGGGAACCCACTGCTCCAGACAAGCAACTGTTTCACTATCCAGTGAAAAAGACAAAGCCACATTCTCTTATATATCACACTTCCAGCAGCCAAAACATGCTTTACATCACTGTTCAGAAAATAATATTTGCAGTGTAGTAAAATCCAGCACATCCTTCTGTTTCATTCTTCAGCACTAGTCTAAAAAGAATTGGACACCCCACAATTCTAACGAGCATGATCTCTTCAATTTGTGTTTCCCTACCAGAACTGCAGAGGGTTTTGAAATACATTTTTTCTGGCTTAAGCAAAGGCTGCTCCTGTCACAGCTCCCAGAGGGTTTATGGCACTGTTTTGCACTACTCTTCAAGCAGTGTGTTACAGAAATCTGTTATGGAAACTGTGCTGTAGCTCTCCAAAGGTGGCTGCAATCCCATGATGAAGTTACCTGTGCCACAGCTATAATGCAGACTTTAATGGTCTAGTGTTGGTACAGCATTTTAAACAAACTACACACACTGCAAAGTTCTCCCTCTGCTGCAGAGCGGGCTCGGCAGCCACTTCAGGAATCTTGATGAATTCTTGGATAAATTTAGCAAAAACAACAGCACTTCTTTGTAATAGCAGGGTTTCATTTGGGAAATAAACATCCACTTTTTATTTACAAAGGATTTTTCCTCCTCCTGCCACTGCTGTGCTATGCCCACTGCTTCCCTCTACTTTGATCCAAAAAAACAGAATACCAAGTGCCTAACCAGGACTTAAAGCAGATTTTTAAATTAGTTCCTGACAGTGCAAACAGATTGCTATTGATTGAAATGAGGCTGATTTCAGGCCCTGGATTAGCAAAGCTAATGCCTGGATGCTGTGCTGCCCATTTCAGAGCTGCTCCCCAGCGGCTCCCAGGCAGCTGCGGAGCCTCTGCAGCCGCAGATTAGCGTGAGAGAGCAGGGCAGGGCCATCTGGGGCTGTGCCTGAGCCCAAACAAGGGCTCCTCCCAAATCCCCGGGGCCAGGACCCTGCCCTACACCCTCACCGGGAGCTCGGCAGCCAGCCGGGCTGTGCACAAGCCCAGGAGGGAGCTGGTGTTTGGGAAGCTTTGCTGGAGCCCAGCATCACAGCTCACTGAGCACGGTGACCTCGCTCCAGCCACAGCCACTCTGGATGGAGCCAAAAGCACTGGGGACAGCCAAATCCTGGTTTTCCTGTCCAGACAGCCCGGCCAAATCTGGGACACAGGCTGCACACAGGTAATGGCGCTGCCTTATCAGCCCTGCTCTCCCAGCCAACATTTTTTTAAGCTCTCCCTGCAAGAGCTTTCATGTCCAAATTGTACAGCCTTGTACTTACAAAGGTAGAAATGGATCCTGCTTTTAAGCAACGTTTTGCTGATTAAAAGAAAATAGACTTTTTTTCCTCTAGCTTTGTTGTTTAGTTTCAAAGAAGGTTTAAATAACAATATCTGCTAACAAAAAAAGGGTAACATCAATTAGAAACAAAAAGAAACTAGTTTGTATAATTTCAGTGTTCAAAAGCAGTGAAATGCAAACACCAAAGCAGCACACACCAAACCAAACCAATCCCCAAAACCCACATTAAAGGCAACCTTTCTTCTTTTTATTTTTTTTCCCCTGTAAGCCGACTGCCTAGAATTCATTGGGTTTTAGTAACTGAGATACTGAAGGTAACAGAATAAGTTACTGTTATATCTAGACCCTCTTAAACACAATTCAGCTTCCAAATGCTACATTATTAAGCCATGGAAGGACAGGCATATCCATGTCCTCTGGCTAAAGACAAAGACTCCAAAGGTTATTTTTCAGACTCACTCTCCTACGTGGCTGCTGAATCTCAGCTAACAAAGGGACATTTCAGCCTCTGAACTGTGCACCACTAAGCACACACTGCCTCCAGCCCACCATGGCTTCACATCCAAGCATGATAAATACTATTTACCATTATCTGGAAAATACAAGTAAAACTAAACAGCTACACAGTCCTATTGCCCAGCTGCCAGCACGAGCAGTATGATGCCAAAGGAAATTTTCCACAGTATTTCATTATCCAGATGAGTTTCTAGACCTGTCTTGGGAAAGGCCCCCCACTACTATGCACAAATGGGGCCAAGGGTACGTAAATGGTTTGAAAAGGAGCTATCAATTTTCACCCAGACATCAGAAGAAACAACGTGCATTCTGGATGGAAAAAATGACTTGGTGTATCACCTTCAGCTCAGATCAGCAGTAATCCAGAGCACAGCCCTCCTGGGGGGCAGGGAGGGTGTTACATCCCTTAATGAATGTTGGATAACGAGATGATGAGCATCACAGAGAAACCACATGAATAGGTAATCAAACTTGTTAATGCAATTTAGCAGTTCCAGCCCGGCAACACGATCCATTAATCAGCGATAGCACTCAGCAGTTTGGGGAGGGCTGGGCAGTGAACGAGGCTGGGGAATTGGCTGTGCCCTCCCTCCCGGCAGGAAGCTCTGCTCAAGCCTCAGAGATGTCGCACCTCCAGAGAAACACGACCTGCTCACTCCCCTGCCCTCTCCTCCCAGGCTCCTATGAGCACTAAACACTGCACCACCCCGCTCTCCTCAGCTTCTCCGAGACTCTCCCTCATCCCGGGTGATTTAAACAGTGGGTGAGAAAAGGAAGGAGGAGGTGTAAGACACTAATCTTCGTGACAAATGACTATCTGCAGAACACTGTGTTATTACAGCAGCATTTAACAGCTAAATATATTCAACACACCATGATGCTCCCAAGCTGACTAAACAGAGAGCTCGAGGTTAAACTAACTGGAAATAACAGCAACTCTTTCCTATTAGCCCCAGCTCTTTTCAGAAGGTGGTAATTGTACAGAAAGGGCAGAAAAAAAGGGAAAAAAAACCAAAATCCCAACTGTTCTACATCCACAGTGCTCACACATTCAGAGGAATAAACAACTCCAAAAATGAAATGAGCAAAGAGAAGAACAGCTCAGCTCAGGCTAATCAAAGACTGACTCAAAGTTCACAGAGTGATTCTCCAAAAACCAGAAGAACAACATAGGACACATAAGGGAGCAGTGTAACTGAGAGGTTTCATCTTATATGTACCTCTTACTTAATCTAATCAAATCATACATCCAACCTTTAAATCCCTTTTTAAAGGGGCTGACAGGCTGCTCTCCCTCCCCAGCACAGTCTGCAGCTGTGGTGGGGATTCCTTTCCCCAGGCACTGGGTTAGCTTTGGACATGGCCTTTGGAAAGGCAATGAACTCAATTTAAGGAATGCTCCTGTGTTGGAGGCAGTCACAGCCTTTCATAGGGGCTGGATTTACTGCAGGCCACTCTGGCTACACCAAAATCCACCACAGCTCTGAACACCACCTCACTCCTCGACACACCTGGTGACTGCAAGAGCTTTTGCTGCTCCCCATTGCGGAACAGCAGTTTGGAGTCAGCACCTTTCCCTGTGTACACGTGTTGACAGCAGCCTCAAACTCTGACAAATCTTGGACAAAAGGACCATTTGAAATGCCTTTTCCTCCCTCTGCTTAGTTACAGCAAGAGATAAATGTGTTTGAATGATTTTTATACACAGTTGGGAGCAATAGGCTGGAAAGGACAGATTGGTTCCTGCAGCCCTCTTCCCATAGGCCTAGGTACAGAACAACCAAATATTCAGGAGCAACAGCAATCTGGATGCTTTGTCAAATGGAGTGAAGTATAAATCTAATTTTCTAAACAAAGCAGACAACCTGGCACTGAAATCAGCTTACCACTTTGCACCTCTCTACAAGGATTAGCAGAATGCCATAATTATAATGCCCAATTTGATTTATTAGAGGAGGCTGCATAGAAAAGATGACAATTCAGTAGTATTGTGAAGAGAAGGGATGAGAGTAGAAGGAAAGCTTCAAATTGAACAGCAATTTCTAAGCAACATCTCAATATAATTAGCATTAATTACAGTAAGCTATCCAAATTAGGTATAAACCTATGTTTAATAACCCTGAGATGCAAAATTCACCCCCTAAATTCCAGGAAACTTGTCATTGTTAACAACCTTTTCCTCCTGCAGGAATGGGAAACCTCCCCACTGTCTCACAAATCCACAACTATGCAAATCCCTGCCATGCACTGCATTTCCTGCAGTGTAACAGAACTGAAGAAACAACTTCCACCAGATCATGAGAATCTCTAATTTAAAATGTGATGAGCTCTTCTAAATCAATATACTGAAACACAAAAGAGTATGTGGTGGAGAAGTTACAGGGGAGAGTTACATGACATAACCTTCACCATATTTTTAAACGCTAAAGTATTGCAAGTCTGAAAAAACATTTCCAGTAACTGGACAATTCAATCTTTGGCTGTCTGGCACACACACAGGATTAGTTTCACAGAACAGAAGGTGGCTTGAGTTAAACAGCTCTTTTCTGCCGGAGAAATGGAGAATAAAACCCACTTTTTTCATCTTAGTGCATTTCCTAGCTCGGAACAAATGCTGGAAGGTCGAGCACGCTGCTGCTCCCACTGGCTGCCACTTGGCACCCTGTTAGGGACAACTGGGAAAGTGTCCACGGAGAGAAGCTGCTGTGCCATGGGATTGCCAGGCCATGAATGCACACTCAGCCACTCACAAACCTCCCTGCTGAGCAGCAGTTAGAGATAAAGAGCCTGCCAGCCTCAGAGCCTTTTCTTGTCACCTGCCCCTCTGCACACACTGTGCCTCAGATGGAGGCTCTGGAATAATTCCCTCCAGCATCACAACTCTTCATTCATTAATGCTCCAGCACATTGTAGAAAGGTATACAGGAAAGAGTGCCCAGAGCACAGCTTCCTGCAAAATTAATTTCCACTTCTAAAATGCTCAAATAGTCTCTCCTCCTCAACATTCTGTTCTGGGGTAAGTCAAAACTCCAGTCAGGAGATGGCCATACAAGTCTGCAGCTTCCAGGTGCACACTGCCCACCACAATTCCTCCAAAGGAGGTTAGGATCTGATGGATGATTCCTGCTTGTGTTCAAGACCATCAGGGCCACAAATCCACTGTATGAACCACTGCACTGTCTCAGAGCTGCAGGCACCAGGGAGATCTGCTCCTTTCTGCATTACCCAGTGCACCTGGCTTCAATGTCAGCTTATGGAACCTGCCCTCAACTCAGGATTTGTGCACTTGGCCACAAGTCTTTTGAGAGGCATTGCTTCCACCAGCACAGGTAACCAGAGAAGCCAATTACAAGGACAACCTCACCTCCCAGCAAGGCCAACACTTCACAGCGCCCCAGGCCAAGAGATCTCTTCAGGTGAGATTGTTTCCCTACCTGTTTGGACAGCTTCAAGGGCAGTTTCTTCTTCATCCTCTCCTTGCCTCTCTCTGCCTCTCTCTCTGAGCTCCCAGCATCGTTGTTGTGGCCATTCTCACTTGGCTCAGCAGACACACAGTTCTCAGATTCTCTGGGTTTCTTGCCTGGATGCCTCTCCCATTTCTCCTTCCGCTCCTGAGGCTTTAGTGACATGTCCTTCTGTAAAGGAGATTAAAAAAGAGAATGGTAAGTTCTTTACGTTCTTTGCAGCTACCTTTAAGCACTAAGCTGTATAAATACTGAATAAAAACACAAACAAGACAGTATGTATCTTCCAGAGATGACTTAGGATGAATAATTAGGCATGCACAACACAAACAGCAATTTTAGATTAGATTAGATTAGATTAGGATCAATATTCTCCAGGCTAGGTGTTTGATTATTTTCAGTGATGCTGAAACTGGCTATGAAAATGAGCTCACTTCAGATTAACTCAGAAACCATAAGTCAACAGCACATGAACAAATCAGCATCCTGAAGGGAAGCCTTAAACTGCTCAACTGAAACAGAGGTGGGTTTTGTTTTGTTTCTGATCTGAGAAGTATCAGACCCCCCCCTGGGGCTGACAGTCTCTGATTCACAGCAGCATTCATATGGAGAAAGGCACTTCTAAAGCCCCAGCACAAATTCCCTCAGCCAGAGAGATCAATGGGATCCAAACACACAACAGAGGCTGAACACTTCTAAGTGTTAAGTGTCTGCCCTGAACCAGGCTGTAACACACAACCCAAGCACGGTTTAAAAGCAGGTACGTCATGTCAGAATGATTAACACTGGAAGTGAGATCAGAGGAGGGAATTACTCCGCTATCCCTGGCATCTCTGAGGACTGGGAGCTGAACTCCCAGTGACAGAGCACCAAACTCTCTCTCTACACACACCACGTGGAAAAGGAGTTGAAGAAATAATATGACAAATCACTATGACATTGGGTCACTACAGCTAGATACATTTCTCCCTTAAGTCTTTTATTAACTGCTCAAGGATAAAATCTGAATTCTTATGGGAATGTTTTGCAGGATATCTATTTCAATTATTTTTAATGTGAGGTAAATAGATTAGGAAATACCCTAAAAGCACTGCTTGCTATGCCAAAACTCAGCCACAGATATTTTTCTAAATGCTTTCTTTTGACTCAAGCAGTTACATGACAGGTATTTGTATCTTACATGAATGGAGATCAGAATACAACTGCTCACATCAATGCACACACCTTCAGTACTGCAAAGGAGCTCATGAAAATCATTAGCTCTCTACTCTCTCAAAAACTGAAGCGCAACAAAAAAAAGAAAATTAGGAACTGGAATGAAATGCCCTGCTGATTGCTCCAGATTACTTCCTCCCCCTCTCCCTTAATTAGTGAATTGACTGCCTCAGTGTGCAACATGCTGATTCCACTCCAAATCACTCACTTGTTTAAAGTCACCCTTCCCTGGGAAGTGAGATGATGCACAGGCACTTTAGGGTCACAGACACATTGAAATTAGAAATAAGGCAATAAAATTCAGCTGTTTCAATTCCAGCCCAGGCTCCCAGAGGATCAGCCAGCACCCACCCTCTGTACACCTTGCACAGGAGTCCTGGGGGCTGGAGGCTCCTCTTAGGGCACACACAGATATATCAAGCTGGAAACCCCCAAAGATACAATTCTTCCACCAAAATTAAAATAATTAGCACTGTCTTGGAGGCACAGAACACAGCTCAGCTTGCCAAGTTCATCACTAGGGAAAGAGCAAGGAAAATACCTGTCTGGCATTATTCTGCATGAATGACAGAGGAACATAAATCAGTGTAAGCTTCTCACTTTGGTTTTTAGTTTAAAGATAACACTTGAAAGCAACAGTTCAAGATGCCAATTGAAGAAGGTCATATTGTGCTGTTTACTGGGAAGCTACTGAGATAAAAATCAAATTGCTAATCTTCAGTAACTAATCAAAAACCTGTCATGTGGAAATGGTATCTGCTGACTGATATTCAGCAAAACATTAGAAACAGGGATCACCACAAACATGTACCTCTGCACAAAGCCAGATGCAGCTTGTGAGGTGACAGCAGGTGCAGGGAAGATGCTGCATGAGGGACACGGAGCCCTGATGGGGGAGAAAGGAGGCTGGGGCAGGGAAATGCCACCACCTGAGAGCACCAGCAAATCATGCACGCCTGGCTTGAAGGGCAATATTCACTTCTAAGGATGCCTTCAAAGCCAACAAATTCCCATTTTGGTTTAAACTCCATCTGGCTTCACATGGTGGTTGGGCCTCTATTAATGCTTTAGGGAAAGTCTTCCCTTGGTACCTACAACACATTCACTGCAGGTTTTCAGATTATTCCTTTCACCACAGAACTGGTCTGCAAATCTCTGTTTTTCTCCTTCCTGAATCCTACAAAATTCCCCACCTCGAAATGCAGCTTTTCATCCCTATTTTGTCTGGAGATTTAAGGCTTGTCTCATTGCTGAGCCACTGGCAAAATTAATTCATGAAATACAGCTATAGCTGGATCAAAGCCAAGGAAATAATTCATTCACTTGTAGTGCCATCCAAGAATCTCAAGCACTTTGCAAACAGCCCTGAATGAAGCCCCAGGGCTGCTCCTGCCTCCAGTGGGGGACAGTGCAGGGATGGGGCAGCCAGGGGGACAAAGCCACGTTTGTGGGACAGGAAAACCACTCCAGATCCCTTTTCTCCCTGCTCCAGCAGAGGACACAGGCACAGGAGCTGTTCCAGGCAGGACAGTGAGCCCAGCATGTCCCTGCTGGCAGAGGGTGACAGCAGGCTGTGCTCTGGGCTGCCCAGTGCAGACCTCTGCAGGCACAGAGCACGAGGGGGCTAATGGGGCTTCTGTTTCGCCTCCTTTGTTTCCTTTCCATTTCCTCTACTAAAAGAGCCTTCCAGTGATTGCTCTTTCACTAAAGTTTATGACCTCCAAGTTGGGGACCTCACTTAGCACTATTTTTGGATGTGCATCTGGGCTTGTGCACAGGCAATTGCTGGAAAATTTAGGCACATCCAGAATATACAGTACATCACAAGAGGGGACATTTATTGATGCACCTTGACTGACTTCAATCCAGAAATCCCAGCCTGCAGGTGAGACTGGCCCCCAGAGCAGCAGATATTTTCACCCTCTGCGCATCCTGTAAATCCTGCAGATTCACACAGTGACAGTATCTGAAGTGAGACCCCAAATTCAATAGGTTTTCACATCAGCCTTGTGGATTCTGGCCACCCCAGGAGTCTGCAGACCTGACCACCTTTGGTGTCACAGGGCAGTAAATCCCTTTGTCCAAGCCCATTTTCTCTTCTCAGTTCCAGAAACAACACTGCTAAATCTTGCTCCAGAATACAGAAAACTGTTTTGTTCCTTACTCATCATAGCTTCCAGGGCTGTCTCCTACCTGTCCTCACTTCAGAATTTCTCTGACACCTTCCAGGGCAGGCTACAGCCTCTCCATCTGCAGCCCCTTGTCTGTCTGGGCTGCAGACTGAGTGCAGATGGTTCTAACTGGCTGCATGGTTACAGATAAGGAAGAATTAGGCCTTTCTTCAGAGCCTCTTTCCTGGCAGTTCCTCCAGGAAACACACAGATTCTATCTCCCTCTATTTGTTTATTTGGATGCACAGACACCAAAGAACATTTCATCAGGAGATGGGGCTGTGGTCCCTCCTCCAGCTCTCGCTGGAACACCTCCCACACCAGCAGCTGTGGAATTCACTCACAAAGACCCTGGAAAAGGCTGGCAACCCTGGCCCTGCAACAGATTTTAGGAGTCCACTATAAAAACCTTTGTGATTCTTTTTCCATCACTATCAGCCCAAGCAATTGCACCTCTGCTTGCAGCAGATCTGGCAGGAACCCTTCATCACTTGGAACACTCCTTCCTGAAAAGCCATTTTTCTTCTGTCACCAAGGCACAGCTGCAGTCTCCACAGACACTCAAGGGACGCACTGCCCAGTTTGTAGGTAAAGCTGGGAATAATGTGGGTGCACAGCCCTCAGCTCTGCAATGAGACTGTTCTTACCCCTAAAATGCCACAGCAAGACAATTCTGCACAATGGACTCCACGTTTTCTGTTTGATCAGGAAATAATGATCAGCCCTGGAGGAGCCTGGCACAAGCCCACATCCCACAGCCATCCTCTGGCTGGAGTTATCACTGCCTGTTTGCTCAGCCCAGCTCAAATCAGCCTTAATCCTCTGAATTTACACAGCTCTGAGATCTCAGAAAGCATGCAGGGGAAGGCTGGGGCTGTAAATACCTTTCATACACAGGGAACACTTAAAGAACCTGAAGAAAACATCCAAAACCCACACAGCCAGATGAAAACCCTCAGGTCTGCTGCTGGGATGCAGAGGGTAAAAATAACACCTACAGATAATAAAATAACCATCCTTAGCCCTTGAGCATCAGTTCAAAATGCAGCCCTGGCGCAAACTCAAGTCCATTTCAATCCCCCATCCCTAGGACGCTCAGCCAAGGACTGGTTACACTCTATTCCTGCCAGACTGCTTCTGCACAAGATTATATGGGCTGATTTCCCAGAAGGAAGACAGCCTCCAGCTTCGCTCTGCACAGCTTTTCACTGCAGCACTTATTCCTTAAGTTGGGCAATGTGAAATATCCTACTGAACACCAGAGAAGGAGAAGGACCCACACAAAGGAAATAAAACAATGTGAAATATCCTCCTGAACATCAAGCAGGAGAAGGATCCACACAAAGGAAATAAAACACACGGCTGCCTCTGAAACTGACCCTGCTTGCCCATGTTTCTGCCTCCTGCTTCTCTCAAAAAAATGGCAATGGAAAAGCCCCTGAGGATCTGAGCACCATCTATCCTTGTATCAACTTTATCATCAATTAGCAGCAGGGTTGTCAATTGGTTAATAGTTCAGGGAGAGATCCCAGCTCAGAAAGGACCTGAAACAGATTTATTTTTAAGTAGGTTAATTTTTAAATATTCCTATTGACCTGATACTCATAGAACAGCAGCACAGAAACAATTGCTGACGATGTTCTCGTGCTTTCTAAGCAGACAAAGCACATTACAAATACAGACAGGACCACACTAACACAAACCCACTGCCCATTTATTTGCATAAAGGGGACACAGGAGACACCAATTCAAATAGAAAGATAATATTGGAGATATACATGAGAAACGTACATGAAAGACTAACTTTAAAGTGTAGATTTGAAGACAGGTCTGTAGAGAGAGAGAAACCACTGCAAGAACAGGAGCCGGCACAAGAAGAGATGAATAGCCAGCAGGCAAATGAAATGAGGTGAATAATAAGGAAGAAAAAAGGGATAAAAAAGGACCCCTGAAGGGCATCAGGCAGGACCACACTAAGGTGACTGAATTTGAGCTCAGCAGGGTGAACAGGCAGCAAACACAACTGGAGATGTTGAAAATCAGCAGCAGCACATTTAAGGGTGGGAGAGGGGAGCAGCTGAGCTGAGGGCAGGGTGTGCTGGCTCTGAGGACAGCGGGGACAGGCTGTGGAAGGAGGGCTGGCCGGAGCTCAGCTCTGAGGCTCCGTGCTGGATCCCCATGGCAGCAGGCCAGCCCAGAGCGCCTCTCAGGGCACTTGGGGAAGCTGTCTGCTGCCATGCCCAGCTGGATTCCCACCCATGGGCAGCTTCTCACTGCTCCTGCAATACAACACACTCTTGTTTGTTTTACTTTCCAGCCCTCTCTTCTCCCCCACTGAGAACTCCACTGCAAACACAACTCAAGCCCCTCCAGCCTCTCAGCCAAAGACACTAAAGCTGTGTTAAAAGGCAGAAACAAGAGTCTGGATTTGAAGTGACTTTTTTGCTCTGACCCGACGTTCAAGCAGCGCAATCAATATCAATTAAAATGATTGCAAATGAAATCCTTGCTTGTTTAACCTTGGACTGCAATTCTCCTTTCACAGCTGACATATTCCAGATGAGTTTAGGTCCTGCTTTTTCAAATGCATCACATTTGCTCTGACCCTGTCACATGTTTAGCTCAAGAATAAGATGACTTTTTGACAAGACAGATTTAGAAATGTTAAGACATTTGAAGCTGACACTGGTTTGCAGGTTTATGATACATGATTTAACTTAAAAATACAAGTGGATGAACCAAGAAACTTACTGTAATTGAAACACTCAAATTTATTACCAGAGGATATGTTCCTGTCACCTATGAATAGCTGAAGAGCAGCCTGCCATACTCTGCTGAACGCCCACTTGTTCTGTCTCCCAAGAATTAAGACCTTTGCTTCTAGGACCTCAAAGACACAGTACCAAGCACAGAGAGCTTGGACAAATGTTACTTCAACAAAACACAGTCAAAAATTACAAAAAGGAAAGTCAGTTCACTATTCTTTTAAATGCATTTCAGTCCACGTTGAATTTACAAGGCTTTGATTGCTCTTTTTGTTTGCATGTGACCTGAATAAATAATGATACAGTGCAGGAATTGTTTTTAAATACTAAGGAGAAAGGGGGTGATACTGCTGCCTTCCTTTTCAATTACTCAAGGAAAAATCCAGTCCTCTCCTTCCTAGTAGGAAGGAGGAGTAGGAAGTGGTGGGAAGTACCTGGAAACAGAGTGTTGAACACTTATTTAGGGGACAATAAAAATAAGAACGCACACAGTGAACACCTTCACTTCAGCAAGGGGCCAAGGAAATCTGCAGGAATGTGAGCTGTCCGTGTTTTTGGTACAAACCCTTGCCCACCATCACCCATGGGGGAGGTGGACACACAAAATCTGAAGCTGCTCCATGATGTCCAGGGGCAGCCAGGCGTGATTCCCCCCTCTGCTCCAATTTCCTGCGCGGAGCCCGCAGGCGCCTCGCTGCAGAGAGCTGCAGCATCCTCCCTTCCCTGCTCCTCCTCACAGACACTGCTCAGCTATTAGGGCTCCCACAGGTGCTTGCTGTCCATCAGAGAGGAAATGATCCCATTTGAAGCCATCAGTATTTCCTGCAGTGATGGCAGTAAATGCCCGACGAGCGCTCACAGAATTACTGTCAGCGGAAAGTGTGTCAGAGAGCAAGGGAGCTTAAATGATTGAAGGGGAGCTGGGGCACCATTTCCAGGTAGATGAAATGAGGCATATTGCAAGTGCAGCCTGGCCAGCTTTTACAGCCTGCAGGAGCGCTGAAAGGTGCTGCTGCCCATGCACCAGCAGGCCACCCTGCCCAGCTCTCACTGCATGTAAAAAGCACATTTTGGCTGGAGCTGCTTTCAGTCGAGATTGGGAGCTCAGCCTGCCTGGTTTGTGTCGTGTACAAAGGAGCTGGAAAGTGTTTGTGCCTGTCAGACAGCACCTTCTCCAGCTGCCAGGTGTGAGTGCTGAGCACATCCCTCCTGCAAACATCCATCCTCCAGGAGCTCCTTCCCAAGGGACCCATCAGCAATGGCAGCAGCACCACACACTGCCCAGCATCACACAGGTGACAGACTCTGCAAAAACATCCCCATCCTGAACAATGTGGCCTGGGGCCATCAGTCTCAAGTAACTTCCACAGGTATCCAGCAAGTAAGCAAAGTGACACAGCCAGGCACACACTCCAGGTCCAGTGTTTTGGGAAGACATTCCTCAAGTGTGCCAAAATCCAAGGGCACTGCTGAGCCCTCACAGCTGACAGCCAGCAAACACATGCTTTATTGACAGAGCAACCTTTAAACACTTGATCTGAACTAATTTCCCTCTCCCCAGATTATTCAAACAGGCACTCCTTGAACTCAAACAGCTCCCACCAAGTGGCAGAATCAGGACCTGAACAAGCAGCTGCTTACCTAAAACCAGATGTGGCCATTTCATCCCTCATTTCCAATTTTGCCAGGATGGTAACACAACCCCCAGTCCCCAGCTGGCCCTAAACTGCCAAAGGAAAAGGCATGAAGATCCTACCAGGACAAACTGGCATGGCAGCTGGATACATTCATCATTACCAATTTTCAGCTAAGCCAGTCAGATAAAACCAGAAACACAATACTGAGTAAAAATGCCTCCAGCCTATTTATTACTATAGACAGGAATGTTACATCTTAGAAATAGCTTAGAAATACTACATCTCTCTTTAAAATTAGAAACAAAAGAAGAAGGCCCAACTGCTTCTGCCTCTGCTGAGGGGGATGTCATGCTTCCATGAGCTGGACTCTGGAAATGGAGCTGAGCCAAGCTGAGGCTGGGCAGATGGACTGGACACATGGCTCATTTACCAAAGGCAGGGGCCTAAATTGCTCTCCTCCATCTATACTCCTGCATTTAAAGTGCTGATCTTCACAGTGTGAAATACACAACGATCACAGTATGATTGTGCTGACTCCCACGTGAGCAGCCTCATACTGAGACTGAAGAGCTACAGCTACAACCTCAGGCCATGACTTCAAGAACCTCAGCCTGATTTCCAAAGTAATTCAAGGCTTCCACCTGCTAAATACGAAGTTTTTCTCTATGTTTTAGGATTCCACCACACATTCACTTCATGGTGCATACTTTTAAAACACAGCCATGAAAAATGTGCTGCTCTCAAGGCAGTAGCACCCAGAGCAGGGAAGCTCCAGACGCATCTCCCACACGGTGACAACCTGGAACACATTCCCTCCACCAGGAGCTGCAGGCGTTTGGAGGCTCTGCTCCCAGCCCACACTCTTTATTCCCACCCTCAGGAAGGGTGCAGCTCCCAGGGAGCACTGAGCTCCAGCAGAGCAGGCTGTGAGCTCTGCAGGGTGACACAGCCAGGAGAGATCAGCACTCGCAAACTCGCTCCTGCCAACTCTGCTGCAGGGGTGAGAGTCTCCAGAAATAAAAACAGCCATATCCTCATCCCTGGGGCTCACTTATAAATTAATTTATATTTAAGCACCATGACACTAGAGGCATTTTTTTTACCAGCTCTGCAGTTGCCCTCAGTGGTAGGCAACAATTTTCAGTTCAGCTGTCATGAGCTCTAGAATGTGTATTCAATAATTAGTCCTCTGGTAGTTTTCTTCTGGCTGGGAAACAAAAGACAAGAAATAGAAATGGTTCAACAAGAGGAAATATGTAGGAGCCAGCCTCCTCCAGAAACAGCTGCCCATAGCACATCACTGCAACCTAAGGGGAAAGCTCTGAGCAGGATGAGTTCTAGCAGAGAGAGATGCCTTTCTAACTATCTAAATGTCACCTGTGCTAATGAAAAGCCCAGGACACTGCATCTGTGCCACCTTGGCCACCCCTGCTCTGCTCCTGTGCTGCTGGAGATGCATTGAACAGTGCAGGCTGTCAGGGTGGCCAGCAGAGATGTTCATCCAGCACAGCACGTGTGCTCCTGAGCAGCTCTTCCGTAACTGCTTTGCTTGAACAAACAATGAGCAGCCAAATGTTTCAATATATCCTCAGGGCTTCCTAGAATAGTTTAAAATAGTCTGATATCTGTGGCAGAGGCGAAACATTCATTTATATCCCAGGCAATCGCTGAGAAATGGGAAACACTACAGTAGCAGGCAATTTTAATGTGTTCTATGTTACAAAACATTTTCAGTCAAAGAGCTCAAAGGTCATTAATAGATTTTCATATGTTTACAGACAGCAGCAATTTCAAGCTCTGTAATTTTAAAACTGCATGTCAGTCTCTCAACTTCCAGCTGTTATTTTAACATTAGATAATGAACACAATGCAAAGGTTACACAATCACTTGAACCAGCTTATGCAGCAGATCCAGTCACAAATAATTATTAAATTCTAATTACACATATATTATCACTCTTATTAGAACAGCAGGGCAAATCCTCTTTTATAGATAGATCAACAGTTGAGAAAGAGAGGCCAGCAAGGTTATGCTTTTAGAGCTGCTCTTCTCTCTCCCCCATCACCTAAAGCACTGCTGATTTATGAGCCTCAGAAATAACACCTTGTTAACACCTCACCAGTCAGTGCACATCCAGCCATCAGCCTCTGTTTTACTTAAATCCTTTATAGATCCCTAATACAGACATTGATGCCTAATTAAAATATTCATCCTTGATCAGAGGGACAAAAAAGCATTTAGTGGTTACCCAGTATCCTGTTTAAATATGCTGCTTTTTCTTTATACAACTACTTTTATACTGAGAAGACATCCTCCAAAACTTAGAGATTTCTCCTAAGGAGAGTGCTGTTATCTAAGCTAAAGCTTTGCAAGACATCAGGGTGCCATAACATAGATTTTTATTTTATTGTAATTTTGGAGCAGATGAAATTATTGTCTGACTCTTTTATCACGCAGCCAAATGAGCAAAATCACCCAGCTGGTGTCTCAGGGAAATTTTGGATGTGCACTAACAGACTATCCTCTTACCACATAAGAAATTCAGCAGATTATGTTTTGCTCATCTCCCTCATTTTTTTCCCCTCTCTATTCCCAGTGTTACTCGCTCTGGTTGATTCTGCCCCAATCCAGCTGTCAGTCACACAGCATGTAACCTCAATGGGAATTGAGGAATCTCATCCCCACGCCTCAGCTTTGAAGCAGGACAGAGCAGCAATGTCCCTTTGTGTGGCTGAGGTCCCCTGCAGTGACAGCAGCGCTGCCCTGGCACAGTGATGTCTCTCTAATCCCCAGAGCATCCTCAGCCAGCCATGAATTTCACACTGGGAAATTCCTGGCTTTGACGTTAAATCATTCCAGCTGGGATTTTCAAAGGATAAGAGATAGGACTCCAATCCCATCACATTCCAATAGGAAGCCCTTAAGGTTTGGCTTATTTTCTTTTTACCCATATTTCATTCTCATTTCCAGCCCAGTTTCCTCTGGGACATGAAACTGAAAGCAAGAAAGGGAGGGCAAGTGCAGTGCTAATGGGAAGAGAGACTGACAAATGACAGCACCAGATCCTGGCTACATCAGCTTGCAATGGGCCATGCAAGAAGGCACAGATAAATCAGCACATCCATTACTGCTCCTGAGCAAAAGCAGCCTCTGTGCTGTGCCTGGTCAGTCCACGAAGGAAGGAGTAACCAAGCAAACGCCCAGCGAGGACAGCAGACAATTAAAGCACAAAGCAAACGCACGCAGCAGGCTGCAGGAGGAGGACGTGTGCAGCACGGGAATGATGAGATGCACTCAGCCAAGCGTGTCAGAGAGCCCGGGGCAGGCAGAGCTCAGGACAAGGAGCCACTGCAGGGACACAGCTCACACTGCCACTCAGCCCATGCTCTCACCACAGCCACAGCCAGTGCTCCAGGTTTTCATCAGCTTTCACACTCTCTCCATCGCGTTCAGAGGATCTCAGTCTCCCCCCAAGCAAGAGGTGCTAAGCTGTGTCTCTCTGCAACCATTTCCTCAATTCCCACGTTAAATTACTCTTTTTCCATTAGCTTTCAGCTACAGAAACATCTATCTGCACTTCCCAAACCTGAAGGCTGGCTGGCTTGTAGGACATTTTTCTTCCTTTCTGGAACAAGATTTTGCCAGTCAGAGACTAGAGAAAGGGGCATTCATGCAAGTTTTCCATTTGCTGGTAGCTCTCAACTTTGAAACACAATAGGGAATTAAAACATGGCACAGAGCAGCAACTTTCATCCCTGCTGATCCACTCAAATGAGTTAAGAGCACTTGAACATCTGATTCTTGTACATCTCAGAGTTCAACTTTGCCTCTCATTTACTGTTCACAGCACCTTGACAACAGTAAACATCACAGAGTGAGAAATACAGATGCAGCACACAGCATTTATTTGTTCAAACAGGCACAACCCTTCATCAAGAACCAAAAACCAAAGTCAGTGTGAGAAGGTTAAGATGGAACAGATGCAACCAGAGACTCTGGGGAACAGCCTGTGTGGAAGCAGGGTTTCTTGTGATTACTTCTGTCTTGTAATTCTTAATAACCCACATCACAGCTGACATCTCCACCAGCTCCCTGCTTCTTTATGCAGATAACCAGAAATGGAAAAGCTGACATGACAATTATATTGTACATACACACACAGTGCCTAACAGCCCTACAACAGCACAAGCAACAGAGAACAAGCACACCTCACCTGTGAAATACTTGAGCTAAAAACTGTTTTAAAACCTGCTCATAAAATCAGGTAATGACACAAAGAACTTCCAAGACGACAAAGATCTATAAAAGCATTTTGCAACTCCTGTTTGTTGATAAAGCTCAGATCTCCATCACAGGTGTGCCCACAGCTCATCCCACCCGAGCAGCAGCACCCCAGCATGAGCTGAGGGACCCCGGCCAGCAGAGCAGGAGATGCTGGGGTGCACCTGTGTCCCTCTGTCACCTCCATCTCAGGAGGCTGTGGCTAAGAGACAAAAGTGCCAGGGGATGCTGCAGAATCCTCCAGCTCTGCCCCTTCAGTGCTGTTCCCAAACCCAATGGGTCACAGCATCTCTCCTGGAGCCTTTGATAATCTGGCTTTTGCGTGCAAAGCAGCTCTTGTCGAGGAATTCAGGGAGCCCTATGATAGTAAAAACTGCTGATAAAAAGATAATATCAAGAGTACTCCATTTCAAAAAGCTGATAGAAGGGCACAAGGGGAAATTTCACACATCAGAACAGAAGTGCTCACGAAAGCAGAAAGGGGTTTAAAAAACACTGGGGTTTTGAGGTATTTGTTTCCAGTGAAGGATCTGGATTTCCCAAGTTCCCCACTGTGACCGAGCAAAATTGTAAGCATCAGTTCTCAGATTTCAGCAGAATCTGTAAAAGCAGGTGACTGAAACACCAGCACTCTCTTTGCAAATATATCAGAGGCAAGCGTATTCTTAAACCTTACAGATCCGGGCTGACAATAGAAAGGCTTTAAAAACCAGAAAGACCAGCCTCAGTGTGCACCCATCCCACAGAAGGCAGAACCCGGGAAGTGCAGGGCCATGTTAATTAACACGTGCTTAATGGCACTTAATTCCCCATCTCTCTCTCTCCACACGACTCTCTTATTGATACAGATGGGGTTTGTGGCTTTCACATCCCATTAGCAAAAGTCTGCCTCTAGGACAAAAAAAAAAAAAAAAAAGCCAAGAAAAAGCATGCTGAGAAGGTGAGGGAAAGTTCTTTCATAATTTATAAATAACATCACAATTTGGCTTTTATCAAGCTTTTCTCATTAGCAATTCTTCAAGCACAACACAAAGGGAATCAGCATTTTGACCTCTATTTTTGCAGCATGAGAAATTAACAAATGCAAAGCAGCTTGCCCCAAATCAAACATCAGCTCTCTGGCAAATCTACATCTCCCAGCTCCTAATCACACTGTGCTGCAGGAGAACCAACAGTGAAACACTGTCAAAATCTCCTTCTGGCACAGGGAAGGGTTTCACGGTGGTGGCAGAGAGCAGATTTGTCTAGGACACACAGGATGTGCAAATGCAGATATTAGCTACAGTGGGCAACAGGTGGTATCTGTACAGCTCCAACCTCAGATCCCTTTGAGTGTCTGAGATGAAATCAGCTTGAGGATAGCAAGGACAACACGATCAATATATCAAGTCAAGCTGTTTTCTACCAGAGGAGCAGAACTGGCAGCGCTCCTTGGCTTTGAAACATGACACATAACCTGGCCTTTCTAATGCAGTGCCTTGGATGGCACCCAAATCCAGCACCATCTGGCCAGCATGGGCATGTGCGTACAAAGAGGACAGAAGAGACTCCTGGCTGACAGATAAAGTGACATATCAGTGCAGCAGCACAGGCTCCAAATCTCTTCAGCCTTTGCAAAGCCAGCTCAGCAGGCAGCAAACACGGGGCCAGTTAAGTGACTTCAGGGCAATAGAAGGGCTGAGAATTTCTCATGCAGATAAGATCCAGGTAAGCATTTTGTTTTGGTTGTAGAAAGCATTGCCAACGGTAAAAAACAAACAAACCCCACAAATAAAACCAAACAAAAAAGCAAAATGTTTTTCCTGGGATAGGTTTAAAGCAGAGGGTATCGCATTTCTTCTCCTGTCCCATAATTAACCCATAAGTTTAAAAGCCCCGTTTTCTCACCTCTATTTTCACATTCACTCTTGCATGACACATTCTCCTAGCATCACACAGCAGATAAAACCAACATGTTATTCCATGGCTTAGAACTTTTTACAGCTTGGCCTCCCAGCCATGCATAGACCACTCCTTCCTCCTCCCTGTTACCAGGATTCAATGCACTAGGTTGTTCTAGTTTCAGTTTCTAGCATTTCAGGGATGATTTGGCAGCAAGGAAGTGAGAATACTTAGGTAACAGCATGAATTGCAATCTGTTCAGGAGAACAAGTGGGATGTCTCATATCACATCTACCATCCAATTCTGCACTCACCTACACGGTTTTATGCAGCTGTGAGCTCCTCTGAGACAAGGAAAGTCACAGTGGTGGAGAAGAGAGAACAATCATGATCTTAGTTTATGCCAACTCAGAAAACCCAGCAGGAATCACTGAGTAATCAGACCAAATGCCTATTTAAGAAAATACAGACAACTTGTCGACCTTCTAAAAACCCAGTATTTTACAGGGAGTAGCCCAGCCTTGTTCTGAGCCTGACCTGTTTTCATTCATTCCCAGAGATCAGCTGGCTTTGCAGAACAAGACAATTATCCCTTCCTCAATTCTGCAGTGCCAGCACAGTGCCTTCTCGCACTCCAGCCCCTAAAGCCTGGCCTGGGTTTCGGGATCCAGCACTTGGCTCAAGCCTGGAAGGTGACAAGTGGTTCCAGAGCCAAGGGACATGGGCACACAGAGCCCAGCGCTGTCACCCAAGGCTCCATCCAGGCAACCTCCCCGGCTCTCAGCACACACTTGCTACTTCCCCTTATCTAATCTCACTTTCTGGTACTTGACACTATGGCAGGGCTGGCATTTAAAGCATTTGGAAGAAAAACAGCCTGCAGAAGCACCCGGGGAGATTAGGAGGAAGGTGCTAATTGTCTCTGTGGGCAGTGAGGAGGTGCAAGGGCCATGTCCCATCCCTGCCACCCATCCCAGCTGAGAGTGACCTTGAGAAAGCCTTTTCCTTCATCAGGGGTGATGGGACAACTCAGGATTCCTCTATCAGTCCCTGCAGCTGCAGCAGCACAAACATCTGGGCAGCAGCACAAACATCTGGGCAGCAGCACCGAACCAGAGCAGTTTGCAGCCCCAGGGCAGCAGCACTGGCACCAGGCAGGGACAGCGAGCAGGGGACGGGGTGTCAGTGGCTGCCCCAGCCTGCAAAGTCACTGACAGGGTCTTTAACAAATGATAGCCTGAGCTTAAGTTGAAATATATTGTGGGATGAAGGAATGAAGAGATAGAAGACACAAAGAGAACCTAAAAATGACAAAGTCCCTTGTTTCCCTAGCACATCAAAGTAAAATTAGGGGAAAAAAAATTATGATGATGCAAGGGATGCACAAGGAAAAAAAAATCCCTACACAAAACAAGACCTACAAAAAAACCCACTAAACAGAGGACTAAGTTCTGTTCAGGTTTTACACTTCCGAAATTCGGTAAGTCAGGGTACTGATACAAAAATGCTTGTAGAAAATTCCCAATACATTAAAATGAGACATCAGTCACAAAGCCCCTTACTTGCATGAAACCAATCTAGTGCCTTCTGTACTTTTAGACATCTAAACAAAAGCACTTCAGTAATAAAGGAGTTTAAACCCCACCATTATCAACAAAACACTAACTCCCAGGACCCACTTCCACTTTTGGATTCTACAGAACCTCTAATTCTTTAGGGCTCTCCCATCTTTGCCATACCTTCCTCAGCTGGTTTCCCTGTCCTTTGCTATTTGCTTCATTACAAACAGTTTGGAGGATTGGAAAGCACAGTATTTAACATTTTATAGAAACATCTGCCAACGGAGCTGCTAAACACTCTTGTAAGAGAGACAGAGATGTTTATTTAGACACGCTGCTGACGTTTCCTGTTGCATTTTGATCCTGAGGCATATGTAGTCCTTCCAAACAATTTAGCATGCACTGTGGAAGCACAGCTCTCAGAGAAGTGCAGCTGAAAGTAATTGAGATTGAAATTTCAGGCCCATTGCAGGAAAACCACGACCAAGGCTCCAGGCAGAGGCAGCACCTGGCAAAAGGCAGGCAGGACACAGCAGGAGCAAACTTTGGGGCTTGGGCAGGACAATTTACTGCAAACTATGAACTGATCACAGTTAAATCACCTTCAGCTGCTGCAGCAGAAACCCTCAGGGACAATGAACCCATATCCCTTATCTCTCTGCCTCGCTTCTTATGTATTAAAAAAGGAGGAACCCCTCATTACCAAGCTATAACCATTATGTTGGGCTAGAGTTTTCAGAGAGTGGTTTATCCTGCATTCACTGAAGAAAAAAACCCTACAGTTGCAGCAATCTGAGGGAAAAGAGAGAATTCCAAAGACTCTGCTTTTGACATGTGATCCCTAGAAGCAAAGGATAATACTTTCAACAACAGATTATAAATCTGTGTATACAGAAAGGATTAATGCAGCTTGTTGGTTACAGAGATGAAGGAAACCTTAGAAAAAAAAATGAAAAGGAGAACTGTAAATTCAAGCTAACCACACAAAAATTAAGGGTTTATTATGGGTTACAGATTTAAACAAGCAAGCAAAGTACTGCCGTGCACAAAAGGAAGGGGAAATAATCTACTCCAGCTGAATTTACTCATTCAGACCTGTGGATTTCATTTTCCTACCAAGAAACAGTTTTGCAAAAGTAGCTGATTTTACCTCGTGTTTGGGCTGACAAAACAGTGAAGAAACAGCATTTCATTGTTTTAAGACCCTCATAATTTCATGGGGGAAAGTGATCTTTGCCTGCAAAGACTGACCCAGCACAGTAATGGATGTCCCATACACTGTCTTTTCTTCTGATGCATGTTTTTAAGTTATTTGTGTAAATAACCATGCTGGTTGTGCCCATCTGGCTTCAATAGGGAAGCATTTTAATGAAGAAGAAAATAACCCCCAAAAACCGGAATACTGTGAAAACTTGCATTTTCTGCAACTACTTTCAACAAGAACCAGCCCAGGAATTTTCTTTCACTTAAGCCTCCTTTAGTAATGCTCATATTTTGCATGTATTTGTGTGGAGCACATTAATTAAAAAAGAAATGGCACTGCTAGATCTAGCCATATGCTTATAATTACTCTGAAAGAAGTAGGGGTTTTTTTGATTCTTCTTCTGGGTCTAGAGGTTTTAAATTCTTGATAAAGGTCAAATCATCTCATTCAGAAGTGATGATGAAGTTCCACCAGTGTTTGACTGAAAAAAAGGTCACCAAATCCAAGTGCTCTCAATATTCTTTAAATAAACTCATAAGCCTTTGCTCAAGTGTTAAGGGTATTTAAGGACACTGCAGTAAAAATGTATATACTTTATTTCTACTCTTATCAGCCAGAGGTTGCATTAAGTGGCTGGAAATCTGAATAAGAAACTCCTACCACTGCACCTTTTTCTAAGTTCCTTGTTCCACAAGGAACCAAAAAATCCTGATGCTCTGATGACTTATGATTTTAGTGAATGGAAAGTTGCTAAGGGAGGAGGTAAAGGAACAATAAACAGAGCTCCATGTCTGAATCTCTTTATAACAGATTAAAAGGATTAACTAACAGCACCAACTCAGAGATTCATAGCAATAACTAAAGAGCAAACACTGTTTTAGAAGCATCATGTACACTCACTTCATAGCACCTGATGCACTTGCTTTTACAGTAATCAGTTCACATGTACTTCCACATTTTCCTTTTTTTCATCACAGACACCACCTTGAGCAGGCAAGCCCAGAGTATCAATTATCTGTTAAATAAATGAACTAGTACGTATCAAGCTCAAGAAACACAGGACTGAAATTTGTTTTGTTCAGCAACTAAAAGGAAAAACCTGGGTAGGTCAGTTCCTAAAGATCTCCAGCACACATCTGCAGTGAACCTTTGAGCCACAAAGACTTGCAAAGACTGAAGGCAGTGGGGAAAAGTGATGAGGTTATAAAACTATTGATGTTTACAGGTTACAAATTAACCATTACTGAATTTCTGATCAGTTTCAGAGCACTCTGATCCCAGTGCAGAGCACAAGTGAACCAGAGACAAAACTGCGACTTCCAAAATCTGCTTTTCTTCTTCACGGCCTGGCACCAAGCATCTGGATTCATACCACAGGGTTAATTTACAAAGGGACAGGATTTAGGGACCTTGGAACTGCTCTGCGCTCACCTCCCTGCAGCAGAGGTGGTTGTACCACAGAATTTTTAACAGAGCAGTCAGTTCAACATAGCTTCCCTTTCCTTGCTGCTTTATCCCCACAACATCTCATTCTGGACCTTTCCATGGTATTGAAGTACATAATTTGAGGCTGCATGCACAGTCACACACACACAGTTAATCCCAGCCTTTAGCCAAGGTAGAGATGGGTTAGCCAGTGGAAGGGAAGTACTGAGAAGAAGAAAATGTAGATATTGGGAAGGGAATAGTAAAATGAAATAAAGTTCATTTTTCAAACAGCTGGGCTAAAAACATCATTCTCTCGAGGACAGTGAAGTAGTTTGATGCACACATCCCCCTCCAGCCTTCATGCACTCCAAGGAAAAGGGATCTGGGCTCTCCAGCAAAGTTTTCCCACACAGAAATCTGCTGCTGAGCAGCCAAAAAACACAGACCCGTGTGCAGGGACTGGGGCTGAGCGCCCTTCCCAAAACCTCTCCAACAGGAGACACCCATCAGGGCTCCCACAGCTTTCCCTTTGCTTGTCCCTGAAGCTCTTTCTGGCATGCATTATTTGAGGCACAATCCAAACACCTTCCTCTGAAACCACTTCAAGCACAGAGCAGCAGAAAGCCCCAAGCAGGCTCTCAGGTGAGGCACTCACTTGAAAGAGTGAGCACAGCACAGGGCACCTGCAGCTCAATTACTCAGGAGCCATTTACATGGGAATTTCTACCACTGCTTATTGCTGCTGCACCCCTGCACCTTCAGGACAGAAATGCAATATTGTATGTATCAAATAAAAGGGCACAAACACCATTACAGGCTCATAATGAGACACTGATTTCTTCCACAGCAAATTATAAATATATCACCACTAACAGTTACTGCCCCCTCCCCCCCTTTTTAAATAATTTCTGCCAAATTTGGTGTTTATAAAATTATTCAGAGCTTCATCCAGACGCATTTCCCCATTAAGCCTTATTAAAACACATTCTCTAATTCAGCCTTTACTCAGGGAAGGTTTCTGACTGCCAGACGAGCCACACATCATTTGTAACATGGACCAAAATCCACTAAGAATTAGTATAAAACCAAACTCATTTTCTTTACAGGCTTGGGCCAAGATTTGCATCAAAGTCTCTGGAGGCAAAAATCCTCCAGCATTATAAAGCATCACTAGCAGCCTCTTTGCCTTCCTAGCATAGTTTCAGATTTACTTGAAATCCATATCTGTGTAACACTAAAAATCAGTAGGATATTTCAGATTCAAGAGACAAGAGCAAAGGGTTGCTTTGAAGGTCTGTGAATTGAAAGTTTTGTACTGTTTGCATTCATCAGTGGAATTGTTGTAAAACAAAGTCCTGCAATGAATTCATAATCATTTAATCACAGCAGCTTTGATTCACCTCTCAGTCACAAAACACAAAGGTTTGTCACGATTCTGTGTTTCCAGAACTTACAACATATTAAAATCCCTGGATAAGCATTAACACCCTTTTATTTTGCTAACTGAGCTAGTAATTTCACTCAGAAAATAGTCACAGATGCAGTTTCACATCTCTGTGTTGTTTATAGGAGCAAGGGCACTTGCCAATATTAGCAAGTCTTTTTTTTTTATTTGGAAGGTTTAAAACTAGCCCAGATATACACTAGGTAATAAATTTTAATAACTTAATCACTTAATTTATAAACCCCATATCTTTTCTTTACCCTGTAACTTCTGATGGGAGAACTGAACCATACACAGACTACACATGAAATCAGCAGACAAGTCAGACAAAATCACAATTTCATAACATACCAAAATCCCAAAACATACTAATTAATACTATTTCTTAACATACTAAAATCCCCAAAAATACTAATTAATACTATTTCATAACATACTAAAAATTCCAAACCCTAAATTTCTCATCCAGTGATACACCTACACTACTTTCCATGATCTATTTCACACTTTTGTGGATTCCAGTCTATCTTGAAGTCTGGGAAATTTTCTCCATGAATGGGGGTCACAGTCAGTGCTCCCCTGGGGGTCAGGGCACCCCGAGCAGGCAGAGGAAGAGGATGGAGGATGGAGGCAGCAGGGCGGGTGGCAGCAGCAGGGTGGGCAGCACAGGAGAAACCAAGGCCAAGGTGCCCGTGCCACCTCAGCGTTTCCCAAGCTGTTGTGCCGAGGCTGCTGCTGTCACTGAGCCCTCCCTCGTGCCATCAGACACCATGGCAGGCCTGTCACAGCCACGGGGAGCGGCAGGCAGGGATGACAAATGGCAGGGAATTCGTGTCAACACAATCGAGTGGCCCCGAGACAGACAGCTGGTGCGCGAATTCCAGCACAGGCAGCATCCTTGGGAAACCATTCCAAGGCATTCTCAGCTCTCAACAACAGCCCTGGCTGCTAAAAATAGCCTGCTGGAGACTTGCTCCAGCGTTAGCAACAGCCCTGGCTGAATTTGAGTCATGACCCACTTGGTGACATGTAAGCAAAACAAGCACAAAGCTCATCGAGAAGTGAGAGATTAGAGTGCTCGGAGCCCCAGCAATTTTAGTGCACCTATATTACAGTGTTTTCTCAACATCATCCATGTCAGTTGTTAATATATTCTTCCAAAAATCCTGGACAGAAAGGGAGGCAGGCAGGATTCTCTATAATGAGGTCAAAAGCAAAAATTCAGGTAACTCTTCAGCAAAAATATCAAACACTCCTCACTCCCATGGCAGCTGCACAGGACAACCACACTCTGCAGCCCCACTTCAAGAAAAGGAGGTATTTGAGCTTGCTGATCCATAACATTACAAGTTATTTTATGGGGTTATTGCACAGTTTCTCCTAAATCCTAAATCCAGGCAGGATCCTCTGCAGGGAGGTCAAAAGCAAAAATTCAGGTAACTCTTCAGCACAAACATCAGTGCAAACCCTCCTCACTGCAAACAAAGGGACCAATGCATCGAAGGTGCCAGGTGTCCCCGTCTCTCCCATTTCAAAAGCTCCAACAGAGCATTCATCAGTTTACAAAACACAACTGTAGTATCAGGGAAAAACCAGCAAACATTGCTGCCCCAATGTTTTTGAATCTTGAGAAGCAGAAGAATGACAAGGAAAGAGATCTGCTTCTCTCTGGTGTACAGCTATCCTCAAAACTGCAGTTTTCCTAGCAAGAGCTGTAGCAGCATCTGCAAATTGGAACTGTTCAAGATCTTTGAGAACAACATAGAAAAATGGTAAGCACACAGAGAACTCTTAAAACTCACATACCTGGGCAGCAGCTTTGTCTCCTCAGGTGTGAATTAATTCCCAGACTGTTGTAAGAGAAAAATCTACTGCCTCAAAACTGCAGGCACACTGCCACAACACCAAACTTATCTGCATTAATCCCAGACTCAAACACAGCCTCTTGTTTAGAAAGGTTCTGTTCAGAGATATCCAGGGATGGAGGCATCACAACCCTTGGTAAACTGCTGCAGTCATTAATTATTCACCCCAGTAAAATTTTGCAGCTTATCTCTTGTCTAAAAGTATCAGTGTTAGAGCCTTCCAGCCACTGGATCTCCTTACAGGTTTGACTGCCAGACAGAAGAGCTCTCTATTATCAAATTTCTCTGCCCTGCACAGGCTGTTATAAATTGTAGTCATGTCACCCCTTGCCCTCCTACAATAAAACAGACAGAGCTCCTGGAGTCCTTCCCTGCCAAACAGATTTTCTCAGTCCTCACGACACTTCTCTTGAAGTTTCTCCAGTTTTAACCAATGTTCTTGAACTGCAAGCATCAGGATGGAATACAGAATTCAGGTTGCACTTGTATCAATACCAAAAATAGGGCTTAAACCACCTTGGACCTACTCAGCTCAGTACTTCCCGGTCTACATATTCAATCTTGGGCACAGTTAGGCTGGGAAAACTCCAGTTCAGATGGTTATCTGCCCTAACAGCCAGCCTCTTTCAGGCTAGCCATTTCCCAGGAGACAGCTATCCCTCCTCCATCTCCTCATTATACCAGAAGGGCCCTCATTTTGTCTCTGGAGTATGGCATTTTATTGCATCAGAACACAGTGTTCACAGAGCAATCCCAGTCACTCCGGCCCTGCCTTATCTTGCACTCCACCTAATCTGCCTGTTATCTGAGAGCTTTATGAGTAATGGTTTTATTTTTTCTGCTCCAGGTCACTGATTAAAAGAAGTTAAATAGTGCTATGCTAAGAACCTAGTACAAACATACCTTCTGGAGACTGCTTTTGTCTGCCTGCTTTTGAAACCTTCCAGTGGGACAGTTTGGAATGCAGCTCTCCTGCTGCTTCTGTTCAGTATCTGCATTAACAAATAATAATGCTGGCAGACAAAACCCCTCAACTTCAAAATATATTGAACCAAGCTTTCAGATCTCAGAGAAAAACAGAGCTCCCAACTGCCATGGGAATAGCTTAAAGCTTGTTCAGTGTCCAAGTGTCCACACTTGTGACGGTGCTCGCAGGGGTTCTTGGATGAGGGAAGAGACCAGGATCTGACTCCATGGCTCAGAAGGCTTGATTTATTATTTTAGAATATATATTATATTAAAACTATGCTAAAAGAAGTGAAGAAAAGGTTTAATCAGAAGTCTAGCTAAGAATAGAAAAGGAATGATAACAAAGGTTTCTGTCTCGGACAGAGAGTCCAAGCCAGCTGACTGTGATTGGCCATTAATTAGAAACAACCAACATGGGCCAATCACAGATGCACCTGTTGCATTCCACAGCAGTAGATAATCAATGTTTACATTTTGTCCCTGAAGCCTCTCAGTTCTCAGGAGGAAAAATCCTAAGGAAAGGATTTTTCATAAAAGATGTCTGTGACACACACTCATCTGCCTGCAGTGTCCCTCTGAGAGCAGAGCTGCACTTTTGGGGGTGTCACAAACCTGCCACAGGGCTGGGAGGAGCCCTGGCAGAGGAAGGGAAGGCTCCTGCTCCCACAGGAAACTCCTCAGGGTTTGTAGGGTGGCATTCTGAGATCAGAGAAACCAGGGCTGTGCCTTTGAGGCACAGAGCAGCCGATCCCCTTGGCTCCTCTCCTCCCCAGTCCCACCATGAATGAATTCTATCCCACTGATAGAATTACACTGTCTGTAATGGGAGGAGGTTTAAGGGCAATAGGAAGGCTCTCCAGAGTTGCAGGAGGCTGTGCAAGACGTGTCCCATCCCCTGCACAGCACGGGCAGTGCCAGAGCTCAGGCAGCCCCGCCGTGAGCGCCCACCCATGGCAGCACAGCCACGCTCTGCAGCCCCACTTCAAGAAAAGAAGCTATTTGAGCTTGCTGATCCGTAACATTACAAGTTATTTCATGGGGTTATTACACAGTTTCTTCTGAATCCTAGAGAACTGGAACAGGAGGTCATCCAGACACGATGGTGAGTGATGAAATGCACTCCCCTCCTCTCCCATCTCTACAAAGCAATATATCAGGAAACCAACCAGTACATATACCTGCCACCACCCAGACTTCACATCCCCATTTTGTGCTTAAAATAGATTTCCCTGTATCAAAATACCGTAATTGCAAAGCCCTTCTGCTGCTCTGCAGTCTCTTTGAGAAGCCACAACCACAGCCAACATCATGTTCCTGCAAGCCCTGCTGGAGAGAAGTCCCTGACAGACCAGCAAGCATGAGAAAAGGATGCAAGGAATGCATCTAAATAATATCTAAATATACACAACTCAATCCTTTGGGCCTAAAACCCAAAATTGATCCTCATGACAGCAGGGCCCACCACTGCTGTCCTCCCAGCCTGCACAGTACAGGAATCAATGCAAAGTTCTATCATTTATCTCTTACATCACTGCTTGCTCTCAATCAAGCCAATTCTATTCTTTAAGAAATGCTCCTGATGGCACAAAACCATACATACCTGAACCTCTCAAATTACCCTGATCTTGAGCCACTCCAGAACTAAGATCTGGAAACTACATACTTCAAATGCTGCTAAAAAGCCGGGGCAAGGAAAAATATGGAACATACTTTTGCTGCCTCTATGTGCCACAAAGAAAGATGCCTCCTTTCCACACTAGTGACACACTTTTAAAGGATTTCTGGTCTGCTGTCAAGTCTCACCTGCACACAAAGACAGGGATGACTCAGGAGTGAGACACACCCTTTGTCTTTTTTTGCCCTTTAACGAATCACTAACACCAATGAAAACAAAAGCAACTTCACCTGCAAAATAGTGAGGTTAGGACTTTCTGATCCTTGTCTGTGCTGAGATTCTGGACTAAGTATGAGAGTAAAAGGCATAGAATTAAATCTAAACACGAAGAAAACCTAAGATTAGCTGCAGAACAGGTGTCACTAAATCCCCTCATCTAAAGAAATTAAATCCATGCTTAGATTCCTCTTCCCACTTGCCAAAGAGCCGTAAAGATAGCCCTGGATAAACTTCCCAGGGGCGACAATCTGGACTTTCTCATAAGAACAGCATGATAAAGCTGTTAATGATAAATTCATGCAGAGGTGTAGGAAATCAATGTAAAATGGCAGTTTCATGGGCAACACTGCATATTACACAGCACTGAGAGCCTGAAAAGCACCTTATCCCCAGCACTGAGCACAGCCCGAGGCTGAAGGAAGGTGCTGCTTTTCCTTGTACTTGTCAGGAACAGCCTGGAGCAGGGCAGGGAGCCTGGGCAGGCAGGAATGGGAGCTTTCCTACAACATCCAGCCCTGGAGAAGCTGACAGCTCCCTCCTGTCAGCCCCACACAGCTCTGCAAGCAGCTGCCAGCTCACCAGGGATTTGTCTACCCTATGTTCTGCCCACCAAGGAAGGTGCTTGGCAAATTTGGCCAATGTCATTTTGTGTCACTAGAGCTGACAAGCCCCTTATCCTGCCTGGCAGAACAACCACGAGGACTTCCTGAAGTGAGTCTGCAATCACACCAGGCAAAGCTCCTCCTGGATCTACTCCTTTGTCTCCACATTGCAAAGTTTTTGTTTAAACGCTCCTGCAATTATGATTTGACTCATGCTGCAAAATGAGGTTCTGAATATATTCATAAGAAGAATTATCACGAAAATTATATAAATGAACTTTCTCGGTGCTTGCCAATGTTTTTGGCCATGTCAGGGTAAAGCCTTTATCTAGTCTAGCAAAAGTTGGCAGGTTTAACCCAACCCAGCCCTTGAGACTGAGCAAATGCCTGCTGCCAGTCAAGTAGCCAAAGCACCAAATCATTAAGGGCAAACATTCTCTCTTAATCATTTAATACTTCAAGGCAAACAATTAATGAGCCTCATTTCCCTGTGTCTCCCTGAAACTTTGCTGGAATTTGGCCTCGTGTCATCATTTCATTTTCAAAGACTCTTCCTTTCACTTCCATTGCCAACAGACTTCCCAATCCTCTCAATGTCTTTCCATTGGTCATTTGTTTCAAAACAAGAAGAAAAACCTCACAAAAAAACCCAGGTAAAGAGTCCCTATCACCTCATACTGTTTTATTGTGTAGATCCACAATAAATTGCAATCTGCACAATAAATTGAAAATTATACTGTATGGCAAGAGTAATGTATTATCTACATAGCATAGGGAAAACCCATGAATAAAAAACTTACTCTTAAGAGAAGCAAGTGAAAGAGTATCAAAAACAGATCAAGTACAGCTCAACCACAAAATAAAATCTTTTCAAACTTTCCAAGGGAACTGGAGTGGCCATAAATATCTAGCTAATGAGGGCTTTAAATGGGATCTGTGCTCCTAACTCCTTCAAACTGCTAGGAAAAAAAATAATCTCTGAATGTCAACAGTGCCAAAATCTTCAAGAATTTTATATTTGCCCTGCTTATGCAAACGCCAGAAATTCTTACAACCATCCATTCCCCTTGCTCATAAATATTTATCTAGTTGGAGCCAAGTGCATAAATGAACCTTCTATCCTGCTTATGGCTGTTCTCCCTTTAATCCTTAATCCCTTTGCACTATCTTTCTTGTCTCTAACCTGCAGAGGACTCTGACTGTTTGTATTTAATTCTTCTTACACATGCCCTGGAGCACAAATGGCTTGTCAGGTTAAAGATAAAGCAAACATGTACTGCCACCAGTAGAGTAACCAGCCTTTTTGATATCAGAACACCTGCAGCCAAGGCAGGCTGGGGAAGGGAAGGATGAATAAATAAATGATTTGGCTGAGATCTCCCCACTCAGCAAACACACAGACTTTTCTAGGACAAACCTCTTGTCCACTACTCACCAATAGTGAAGTTGGTCCCCTTCCTCATTTTAATCTAATGCAGCAAAACCAGGGATGGCACAGGCAGAGATTATGTCTAAATTGCATCTTGAACAACTGTGCAGGCAGAGCAGAGAAAGGAAAGGCATAAAATCTGTAAGAGGTCAGCAGTGAGAGGCTTGAAGCCAGCAAGAGATGAGAGGGACCTGGACAGGGTTTCATCAGCATAGGCAGAAAGGTCAAGGCAGGAAGAACACTCAGAAGAAACATCAGTATTTAGTCTTGGAGAGGGTCAATGGAACAAAAAAGACAAGGGTTTGTCAGAGTGAAGAGCTTTGGTTCCTGAACAAGTCCTTTCCATTTTCTTCCTGCTCTACATTTCCAACCACAAAACCTTCCAGCATTTTGGAAGCTTCACTTAAGTGAGTCCTCAGTGTTAAGCCCAAGGCACAAATGAAGCCCCAGCAGTTTTCCTCATTAATAACCATGTCTCATTAGTGCTGGGGACCTGAGAGCTGCTCACCTCCTTCCCTCCCTGCACTGAGCAATGGCCCTGCCAGAGCTGCTGCAGCCCTGGAACCCTGACAGGCCCAGGACACTTGTGGCAAGGTGCAGCCAAAGGGAAAAGCTGCCAATGCCCTGCCCACACTCACTCCTGGGACTGAGAGACCATGGAATTTTTTAATGGGTGTTTCTTTCTGTTGTTCTTTCCAATCAATTTGTTACTACTTTTCCTCCAAAACAGGAAAGTTTAAGGTTTTGGAAAATTTATCTAAGCATGCAAGTGCATCATCTGGCACATGAGGCATTTCAGGGCAAGGATAACATTACATATATCATTGTGATGATCCTATTGAAGCACAATGTTTCCATCCTGTTTCTATCCTGAAATGTCAGGCTGACGAAAAATGTATCAGATTTTAACATAATTTGGAAAATATTTATCATTATTCCTCTTAAAAATCCTCCTCTAAATCAAAGCACAGACACATCCCTGCAGCCACAGAAAACCATAGCCAAAACAAGATAAAAAGTTGGGAAAGTGATGGTCAGAAGTGAGTAAGTGAAACCCCTTTAACTGCAGGGCAGTACTTGCAAGCAACACCTCCAGTCACAGGCTGAGAGCTCTCAAACAGAGATTTGGAGTAAAAGAACACTCTTGATTCTCTGATATAATTAACATTGTTTGTTTCAGCAGCAGTAAAAACAGGCTTTTGCCTGTTAGCAAGATTTTTGGCTATGCCCACTATTGTTTACTTGAATGGAAGGCTAAAGGGCTAACTGAAGCTTTTCTCCCTCTGTTGTGAGAATTTCAAATGCTGTGGAAAAAGTATCACTTCATGAACAAACCTTGTGAATCAAAAAATATAAACCATACCCCTTGAAAAAACCAAACAAGCCTCCAGAAAACCAAACCTGATCTAAATATTTTCTTCCAGCGTTTCTCAAAAACTTCCAAACAAAGCACACAGCTGTCACTCAACATCCACTTATAAAAGTCTTTCTGAAGCCTTTATGAAAATGCATCCATGTGCCTACATCCATTATTGCATTTTTACAAGCCTTCTTGGAAACCTTAACCTTGAGTAAATAAATTCATGAAAATGTCTCTTTTGGCAGAAGTGCTTGCTGCTGTCTGAGCCATAACAGAAGATGAAGCTGTGATGCACCTGCAGGTAGGAACAGAGAGGTGATGCCCAGAACAGGTAAGGCAGGGGCTCCAGGGAGCTCTCAGACTGGTGAACACATGCTGGAGCAGAAGGGGTTTGTTCTGATTGCTGCAACAAACCCACTAAGCTGCCAGAGGTGACCCAGCAGTCCACAAACTTGAGAGAGTATCTAGATAAAAACCTGCTGAGTTTTGACTCATTCTTGCTTGAATTTATGCTTTTGTTTGACTGCTGCTTCCTCCTTACAGGTGCAGATTCAGGACTAGAGAGATTTAGGGTGAGAAATGGCTCAGTAAAGAAATGACTCAGTGGATCAAGTCCTCTGCAATTACTGAGGTGCAGAGCCCACAGAGCAGAGTTTATCCCCACTGGGATCAGGAGCATCAAACCCTGCCTGCAGTGGCCCCAGGGCCAGGTTGGGCAAGCCCTGCCTCACACCTGAGACCCCAGCAGGACCCCAGAGTGCGGGAATTGATTGGGAAGGCAGAAGCAGCAGGTTTATTTACAGAGAGCAGGACCCACATGGAGAGAGATTCTAAGAGTTGGTAATTTGGGAAAGAAAAACAACCCACAGAGAATTGGGACTTTGCAGAGGTATTTTTCCTTCTTTAATCAGCATCTGAAGTTACCTGTAACAAACCCAAAACAAAGGACTGCACAAACCTAATAATAAACCCTGACTTCTCACAATTAAGCAGCTGTTAAGTCCTCCAGCACTTTCTAACTGGGTAAACACAAAGCACTAACTACTCTTGCCCTTATGCCTCAGACAGCTGGCACAGGAGTTCCCAGAGTTTAAACCTCCTCTTTCATAGCCATGGCCCAAATTTGGGGCTTTACTTTACATTTTTTGCTGCATATAGAAGTACTTTTTAAAATCACACATCCGGTAACCCCAGTGAGCATCCTTTCACTGGCACTTCATTACAGGCTGAAACAATCTGGGGATGGCCTGGTCACAAATTCACAAAGGACAAAGCACCTGCTGCTTTAGCTGCTCCCCCAGCCTGGTTATTGAAACTCCCAAAAGCTGAGAAGGCAAAGGTGCCAGGACACTGCCTGCCCACAGGAGCAGCCTTTCTGTGTTCAAACATCATGCTTTGCACTTCATGCCTGCACCAGCTGCTTTCATTTACATGCAGGTCACATTCACACAGACTAGAAAGCACCACAGACCTGGACAAATTGCTAACATGGGAATTCAGGTCCTTGAAACTCCTGCACTGCAGCCAATGAACAGTCTATAATTTCTCCATTAAATATTTAAAAAATACTAACAATACTGCTATTAATAAATAGAGTGCCTTTCTCTTTCAGTACAGGTTCCTGATGTCTGGGATAACGGCACTATAGATTTTTTTTTAATACTTATTTTAAACAGACTGAAAAATCTATAAAGCGGCCACAGAATAATAAAGTTCAGTCTTCTGAGGAAACATGAATTTTCTTGTCAATCCACCAGTCAATGCTTGCAACATTTCAGGAGTGGGGGGAGGAAATTTGGGGAAGAGCATCAGTTGAAACTGGTTTCCAATGGCAGATCAGAGAGCACACAAGGCAGCAGCAGAGAAACATATGTTTGAACCCAAGCCAAAAATCTGGCTTCCTTAAGAAGTGTAGGATGACAAGCCTCTTGTAGCAGTAATAGTAGGCTGAAAAGTGGGGGTGGAAAAATTCCCCTCTCTTCATGCACAAGGCAAATTCTGTAACATCTACCTAACAGCACTTAATTTAGAACAGCTGAGGTCTGGAAAAAGCCTTCAAAATGACCCATTAAAGACAGTCAAAAGCTTCACACTTTAATGCTTTGGTATTGCAGTCTCTTCACTCACCACTGCTTTATGAGATATTTGGGGAAATGGTAAATAATGCTCTGGTATCAAAAACCTGAAGCTCTTGGCAGAGCAGACACCCCTCCATTACTTGGTTGAGAGCTGATAAATGCCTGTGCCTTTCCTACATTAACATTTCCATGGAATTAGGCACATGAAAATTGATGGTGAGCAAAAGTTAATTACAGTGTTTATGTCAAAAATCAAAAGAGCAGAACGGTGACTTTTAGTTTGGGTGTTCCCCTCACCAAGCTCAGCTACTTCCAGCAAAAGAGACTCCCAGGGAATGGCATTTGCTTTTACCAGCAGGACTGATGGTCTGGTCTGTTCTGTCCACAGGAGACTAATGGTACCAGCCTAAAAAAATATTTTTATGATAGCAGTCCTTCTGCTGTCACCAAGAGAAACTCTGCATGCACCCAAGTACCAGAAAATGCATAGTCAGGAAGATGATAAAAATAATATTCCAAGGGGAAAAAAAAGGGAAGAAAAATAAGGGGAAAAAAAAAAAAGACAGAGACCCAAGTTGCACTGTTTCACATGGCAACAACTGCAATTCCCCAGGGGGCCAACACAAACTTTGGCTGAGGTCATGTCCAACATCTGTAGGGCTCAGTAAAATCTACTGCTTGGCTTTTTTTTTCTGCTGCATGCCCTCCACCTTGAAATAGACTGTGCTGATTATCAGTTTTGTGCCATTTGATGAAAAGATACTCCAGCAACTGGCTTGCATAGCTGCTTATCCAGCAGCAAATGCCATGTTTGTGGAGTACAAGGGAGCAGAAAGACATCTGCTTGCCTGACTCCAGTAGGTACAAGCGGCTCATTCTTGGGGACACGCTCGTGCTTTCTCTGCCTGAGCTGCCTTGTCTCGGATGGCTGAGCCCAATCCCTCTTTGCATATCAAAGAGGTGATTTCAGCAGGACTGCAGGCAGTGCTCAGAGCTGGCCAAGCCTTGTGAGATGCTCCTGTGCACCTGCACACAGCTTACAAGCTGTTTGCTACCAGCACTCAACACAGGCAGTGTCACTGGTACGTTTTTTAGAAAACGTTTTTGCTAGGATATTTTTCTCTTGGGAAGCTGGGAAGCTTCAGCTTCTCTGTGTTTTCCTCTTCTAGAATGTGATTTGGAGAATTGTTTATTCAGTATGTGAATTGTTTTTAATGGTTAATCAGAAGTCCAGCTGCGTCGGGACTCTGGTCAGTTACAAGTTTCTAGCGTTCTTTTCTTTGCTAGCCTTCTGATGAAATCTTTTTCTTCTATTCTTTAGTATGGCTTTAATATATAATTTTCTTTTAATATACTAGAATATTATAAAATAATAAATCAGCCTTCTGAAACACGGAGTCAAGATTCTCATCTCTTCCCTCATCCTAGAAACCCTTAAAACACCTCCACATTCAGTGACCCTGAGTGAAGAACAACCACACAGGGAGTTCCTACATTCAACCTCCTTTAGCTGCTCACCAGCTTTGGGACATCAACACAACCTCTGAAGGGACTTCAGAGCAAAAACAGTCACAGTTCTTTTAACAGTTCTTTTACAGCCACATCTCCAGCCCTGAATCCAGTTGCAGCTGTCATGGTTTTTCGTGGATTAACAGCCTTAAAAAAACCCCAAACCAAAGCCTAGAGCAGGCAGCTCCTCAGGTGGGGGGCACTGTCCCTGTGCCAGGGATGGAACCTCACAGGAGTCTCTTCTCCTGCCTGTGCATTCCTGTTTCATCACCCTGATCCACCCCAAATCAGAATATTGGCTTTTTAAAACGTGCCCAAGTTCTCAGCTCGCTGCTGCTCTGTGTTCCTTGAAGAACAAGCAGCACTGATGGCTATCTGTGGTTCAAGACTGCCCAAAAACAAACTATCCAGAGAGAAAGATTCTGTTTTCAGGTTAGCACTCATGGAAATAAACAAGCAAAATGGAGAGAAAAGCAGAATTTTTATTTCTTCTAGACAGTAAAGCTTTCCACCAAGTGTCAGCAGTTCTGGGTTTGCAGGCTGTTGGAAAAAAAGGAAAAAGGAAAAAAAAAGGCAAGCCAGCTTAAACCTATTTTTTCATGGCCTCAGTGAAAACACACATGCAAAATGAGACCAGAACTGAGCTTGTATTTCTGGTAAATCACTGGTATTTCTCCATCCAAGAGATGACCAGGATGAAACCTCTTCATAAAGAAGTTTTCCAAAACTGCCAATTGTCTCTACTTCAAATGAGAGCAGGTTTGACAAAGCAAACACTACTCTGCTTTATCAGGCACAGCTACTGCCAAAAATTAGGAGAAATCTCTTTTCTTAAATTAAGTGTTTCAATTCCTCACTGTTTCTCTGGAAGTCAAAGGGAATGCAAATACAAGACAGGAGAGGAGTAAGAGCAATACTTCTTAATGGGAGAGTATTTTATTTTCTTTTTTTTTCCTGACATAAAGGCAATAGCTTTTGGTACGAAATATTCATGGACTGATTCTCAGAGAGGCCCCCTCCCCATGAGCAGCCCAAGGAAAGCTGGTTCACTCCTCATTTTTTGGGTGTGTTTTTCTTTTTAAACACAGTAACATTTCATCAGAATTTCGGCTTGCAAAGCTAATGTGCATGCTCAACTGCTGAATAATCCATGGATTTAAGTGTCCCTAAATACACAGTGAAAAGATGGATTACCCATTAGGATAAAATAATATACACAAGCCTCTAAATACACATGTACACTGTAATACACATTTTAAATAGTCTCTGTGTGTGAATTGAAATGATAATATGCATGCTAAAAAGTTTCAAAAGACATCTTGACAAAGAAGCCATTACCACTGTGTAAATAATACATCATTTAAAATAAATTCACTGTACTCCCATGAAAGATTTTCTTTTGGTCAACATTAAAAGAATAAAAGAAATGAACACATATAAAATACAAATAGCACTGTGGGACCAGTTTCAATCTGTAGCAGAGTGCACATGTGAGGGCAAGGGGTTATTAAGTTCCTAACTCAGCATATTTCACATTCTTTCACTTCTGCCCAGAAATCTTGGAAAATAAAATAGGGCTTTATCAATTAATAAAGTGACGATTTACAGTCTTTGCAAAGTGTGGCCTCTTGCCAGTGGACATCTACAGAATTTTCACATCCATCCACTGCTCTACAGCACACAAAAACTTGGCATTTTCAATTGGCTCTCATGGACCCTTGATAATTATCCAAAAATTCTATATCAAAAAGGCTCAAATGTTCCTTCCAGACATGCAGGGAAGAAACACCATCCCCAGTGCTGCCTGGAGGAACAAACCCAGCACTCTGGAGGAGGGCAGCTCTGATCTGGAAGGCCTGGGAAGGTGTGATGCTTGAGAGACCAGTTTTAGGAGGATGAAAGAGCTATGCAAACCAGGGATGTACTAAACACAAATGATCAGGTTTTACAACTTTTTCAATTCCAATTTTCAATCAAGTCTGTCTGGAGTATGCAGTTTTGGCAAGTCTAAGTCTGCTGTAGTATACTGGAATATGCTACTAAAACTTCCATTGCTGAACACTGAGTGGAGAGGGAAACAAATCAGTTTTCTCCCTTTCAGGGATAGGACAGGGATGAAAACAATGCCCTGGGGGAAAGGAATAGACAGAGCTGTTCCAACCTGATCCCGCCCAGCTCAGCTCTGGCATCAGGGGAACTCCGGCAGGCTCCAAAACTGCAGAATTTGTCCCAGGATGCTGACACAACCCCAACCAGGAGTGGCATGTGCTTTTGCAAGTCAAGATGCCACTTGCCAGGAGATGTGCCTGTGCCAGCTGCTGCTGCTGAAAGCTCAAGCCTGCAACTGTTTGGCTTCATCTTCCTGACTGCTCTTAAGTGGGTTTTTATTCTGCCTTTCCAAAAGTGATTTAAAGGAGAATAGAATCAATAGAAGCAGAGAAAAGCTGGGATGCCTTCTTCCAAAGGAAGCTAAAGAGTGACAAACCCTTTGTTCCAAGCACTATCATAATCTACACCCTAAATTCTCAAGTCTTGCCTGTGCCCTGCACCCTCCACTTGCTGTCACAATCTCCATGTCCCACTGCCAGCAATTAATCACATTTCCCATCAGCTCAGGGTGGAATCAGGGGAATCCCACTCAGCCCTATTCCCACTGGTAACCAAGGATTCCTTCCCTGCTGAACAGGTGAGACAGATTCACCTAAACACACATTAATACCATTTGGTCTAATAGTCAGCAGTTGATTTTCTTCTTGCCGACCTAGCCTGAGTGCTCAGCCAGAGGAAGCCCTGTGATCTCATAAGGACACATTAAAAAGCAAAAAAAAAAAAAAAAAAAAAACCAAAAACAACAAAAAACACACCCAAAGACCCAGAAAATTTGGAGCATGGCAAAAGGAAAAACTGACACAGAGTGTCTGCTCTGCAAATTATTTTCCAGTTGCCATTTCCCCTCGCCCCTCCCTGAAGACTCCCATGCAGTCTGTGCTGTTTGGGCCCCACACAGGACAGAGCCACACAACCCAGGAAAGCACTTTATTCATAAAAAGCACTTATTTCCAGCCCTGAAAGAATGTATTTGCCCGCTGCTGAGAGGCACGGAATAAAGCGATTTTAAGGGCTCTTTAAACTGGAATGTAGACGTAGCAAACGTGAGCTCAGGCTTTAGATTCAATAATCGGCTGCTCCACTCTTCCCTCTTGACAGTTTGGCCTGAAACAATCCCAGGCAATTCCTCTAAGCCAAGCACAATTACTTTATGACACCACGCTTCAAAGTGATTACAGCTGAGGAAACTCGGAGCTCCTTGCTGAGGGGAGCGAGTCAGTGCTCCAAGCTCTTCATCAGCACAGCTCTGGGGTGCTCATCCTCATCCTCTCTGGTGCTCCCCAGGCCCAGCAGCAAGGCTGGGACTGCACTCTGCCTCACACAGGGCAAACTCTGCAGCCTCTGCTGCTCCTGGCAGGGGAAAAGTGAAACCTCTCCCAGGAGTGAAAGGGCAAATGCAGAACAAGCAATTACAAGAGAGATTAGAAAGTAAAAGCTGAAACAGATGCCTTAAACCTTTGCCTACGTTAGGTCAGGAGCGTCAGCAGTATTTTTTTTTTCCACTTAAAACCAACCTAATTTTGTTTATAAACAGAGTTCTAACATACATCATTCATAACCCATGTGATTCTAATACTGTGACACCTCAAAAACAAAAGGTGATGCTTTTGCTAAAGCAACACTCCCCTGGAAATTCACACTTTAATCAGGTTCTACTTTCTTTCCTTTGCTATTATTCATGTGTAATAACAAACTTGTGTAATTGAACTTTAAAAAAATCAACAGACCAAGATGCAACAAAAATTTGGTAAATTAAATAAATCATTAAGGGAATTTCTAAATCTCTGTTCAATGAAACATAATAAATTGGGTTGTTTCTGTTCTTCAGTTTTTCTGGAAATTAAAAGTGACTTTTGTTCTTTTACAGCTTTTTTTACTGCTTCTGTAATTCTTAATGCAGCAAAGCTTTGCACAGAAAAGTCATACTCCTAAAGCATCCAAATTGCTGCTTAACCAGGTAAAACCCTGAAGTGCACAGGTCCCAATTCCCCCCAGCGAGCACTGCCAGGACCAGCCTGCAGCCTCCTCAGAGGTGGGGGGCAATGGGGTGGCCCAGCTGAGCCCTCTCTTGGGGTGCAAAACTCAAACAGTTTCTGCAGAACTGGTGAATTGATAAAGGTAATAAATCATGAGCAGGATGTATCTTTACCCTACAAAACAAAAATCATTCCCATTTTCCACGAGGACAGGAATTTCCCAGCTTTCCTCTCCAAATCTGACTTTTGTTCCGCATTGGAAGAAAATCTCACTCCATATTCTGCTGTTGGTTTTAGGCACCAAAGATTAATTGCTGTGTTTGTTTTTTCACAGCAACCATTTGTATGGATGCCTCCCTCTTTTGAGATGGAAAGCACAAAAGAAACTCACTTGATTCAGAGCTTGTCTTGTGCTGCTTCCCTTTATCCCTGGAATAATGTATTGTTTTTTTAAGCAAAGCAAACAGAGAGGATTTAGCAGAATACAATTCCTTTTGTTTTATTGCTCCATTAATTTTATTTATGTTCAAATATGCTGCTTTTATCAATTTGGTACGAGCGAGGGAGATGCATCAGGGGGAAGGAACATGACTGTACTTCAGAATGAGGCCCTGGGCAGAGCAGGAGATGCCTGAACCACCTTGGGTGATCACTCATATTAATGCAGCACAGCCCTGATAGGCAGCAATTACAGGGTAACAGATAGCCCAAGCATTATTCAGAAATCTACTGCAACCATATGTTTAGACCCCTGCCTTTACATCCCTTCCTGCAGACATACAGGCAAGCTATCATTATTTAGGAAACAAAAAAAAAAAACCAACCCAAACCTTCCTTAGCATATTTTGGATTTTCTAATATGTGCCTCTTGAAATCTGTCACTGCAGAAAGTCACCTGTTTGCCCAGAGTTATTTCTTTACACTGTTAATTTTTGATCACTCAACTGTGCCTCAGCCAGCAAAACAATAAATACTCTTAAGAAATTGTAACAATAACACCTCAATAAAACCTAATTGAAGACTAAATAAAACAAAATCCAGAATCAAAAAGCCACTCTTGTTAACTGAGCCCTCTGCACAGAACACCTCTGGGTCAACATCCCACCACAGAGTCTTTCCTGATGTGATACAAAGGAAAAGCTGCTTTTTTACAGCAGCATCCTTTACAGAGTGAATTGGATAGAAAAGGCAAAGCACTTGGCTACAAGAAATGAATGATGATGGAAACCCTGCAAAAGGCCTTTCCTAATGACAAGATATTACTCCACAGGTTAATGAAAACCAAATACCAATTTAACATGCTAACCTTTGAGCAAATTGAGTTCAACTAATCAAGAGCCCTCCAAAAGGGTATTTTGAGCTAAGAGAAAAGACTGGAAAAATCATTTACATAAGATGGCTGGTAATGGTGCATTTAATGGCATTGGTGATAGGGAATTACACTAAGGAAATGAACACATCGTGTATGACCTATTCCCTAAAGCATTTAATAGGATGTCTCCAAAGAGCCAAATTCTGCCCACTGGTAGTGAAACACATTTTCTGTTAATGAGGAAGGCATTAACAGACTCTTCCTCAGGACACCCCTGCTCAGAATTTTAGGCAGAAATAATATCTACCATCAAGCCCAGACTGGATAAAGGGGTCTCTACATCAGTTTTGGTAACTAAAGGACAGTCCACCTCTGAACTGCAACTCCTCCAGCACAGAGGGATATTTATACCCATGAGCTCCTATTCTTTATGGACACTTTATGTAAGGAGGATGGGACAGCAATCTCTGAGTGCCTCTGGCTGAAGACCACTGGATAAATAAATCCTCCCACCATTCTTTGTAAAAGATTACCCTGACAAACATACTTGGGAAATATCCTGAGTCGGTGCAGGCACACACAAGGCTGTGTATGCGCCTGCCTTCACCTTGCCTGAGCACCTCCTGAGGCTTTTTTTGATGCCCATTTAGAATGGCTCAAGTACAAGAAAACAAATCTCCCTGACTCCTCTCTAAAACTGAAGGCAGTGCAATTCTTAGGTTCAAGCACAAGAAAACAAACCTCCTTCATCCCTCTCTAAAATTAAATGCAGTGCACTTGTTCGAAATTTATATAAACAGCTGAACAAAAAGTGGTATTTATATTTTTGTAACAAAAAAGTAACTCCCACAAAGGTGACAAAATGTGGCTTTCCAACCTCTATGCACACATAAGAATGGCATAAAGGGTTTTCCTCTGCTCTTTCCCTCTTGCCCCCAACCAAGTCTCCTAGCCCCAAAAACCAGATTTGAAAATCTGCTTTGCACCATCACCTCCACATATTCTGAAAATTACTGGAAACAATCCAGCAGTCCCCAGCTCAGCACCACACCTGTGATTTATCACTTACCACTCACACCGTGGCAACTGCAAGCTACATATTCTTGTTTGTCAAACAAAACAGCATCAAATTACACGGTTGGGAATGTGTCCAGCATCTCACAACAACTCCAGGTCTTGATAGATCCAAGACGTTACATTACAATAAAATCAGGACACATCTTTGGGAAATATACTTTAGAGGAGTATTAAGCTCTGCAGTATATTATTTTTTATAATCTCGCACAATTCAGCCCTTTTTGAGGAGGGCAGGCATTTCTTCCCTGAAGATTTCTAATACAGCAGGGAATAGCTGGCAGCTAACAAACGCTTGCTTTGGCAAAGCACACAAAGCTGCTGGTTTGTACATTTGCTAATATTTTCAAACTCCTTAGAAATGACCTAACCCAGCAGGCACCTCTGGCCTGACTGCACAGGGCTGCTGTCCCCAAGCACTCTCAGCCTGGCCAGACAAGTGCCCAGGGGAAGGACAAAGAGACTGGCACCTAGATGGACATTAAATCAACAGATTACAGGAAATAATCCGCACAAATATAAGGGAGGCAGCTCCAACTGAGCACATTCAGTAAGAAAATGTGAGGCCTTTGCCCAGGAGAGCATCAGTGAACAATAGGCTCCAAACCTACCCCACCCAGCAGCACTGGTGACTGTGCCCCAGGGACACTCCCAGATCACTACATTTAAGCCCTTAATAAATGGGATTTTTTTTTTTTTCATTTAAAAAAATGTCATCTGCTGACTTTCACTTTGGAGAAGTCCTGAACTATTCTAACAGCCACTAATGGATGAATTTTAGTGCCTTCTTGAATTAGGGATATCCAGAGAAGTCTTCAAAAAAGACACTAGTCACAGGTACATTAAACTACTTAAACCATCTTCCATTTCAATGTATCATGCTGTAAGTTTATGAGTCAGACACCCTCCTCCCTTTCAGTTCAGCTAAAGTTTAAGTACTGTGATTCCTGCTGGCTGCACTGAAGGACTAACCCCAGACTTTTGGCTAACAGCTACCCTTCAATCTTTTCATTCTTCTCTTCATTACTCACTCCTGTCTCACTGCCTGACAATAAGAATCACAACAGGAATCTGCAGTTTTCCAGTATTGGGAACCCTCACATTCCTTTAAAAACAGATCCCATGGAAATGTGCCTGCAAGTTAATAAAAGACCCAAACCTTTTCTGGAACTATACCTTGCAGTTACGGGATTCCATAATTAGAACATAATTACTGAGCCATATAATGTGTCAAATTATGGAGAATGACTATTTGTAAAGCCACAGATAAAGAGAAGAATTAATAAATCTGGAGTCACAGATAAAACCAATTAAACTGAAGTCCTTCCCCTCAGCATTCCTCTAACACTTTGGAGACCATCTCTGTACCCAAGACTAGTTTACATGCACAATTGCTGTGATAAAACTTTTACACTATATACACAGCATAAATCCCTGCAGTAAATAATTCAGTACAAGGAAGAGGGACAGCTGGTGCTGACAACACTACCAGCATCTTTGCTACTACATGACACACAGTCAGTTATGAGTGGAATAAGATTATGGGGAAGACAACACAAATTTCAGGTGAAAATTGGAGTTGTTAAAGGATTTCACTTGTTAGTTGAATAAGAGCCAGCATCCTTTAAAGCACTGTTCAAAATTAAACTACCTGTCTTCAAAACACACTGAGAATGTCTTTGCATAGAAATTCAAAGCACGCAAACAGCACATTGAGAACATGTAGGGAAAGAAAACACTCCTCTTCCTTTGGTGTAAATCCTAAAACTCAGTTATTGCAGAGAATAAAATGTAGGAGTCCAACCTATCCTACAATATATGGAAGAGTCCAAGAGAGGTAAGAACTCACAAAGGCACAGCTGTGATGCCCTGGGAGCGGGCAGGGCTGGGGGTCAGCACCACAGACACCTCCTGCCTGTCCCCAGGGTCACAACAGGCCTCAGCACAGCGAGGACACCCAGGGAAGCTCAGCAGAAACAATAAGGTGTGATAAGAACAGGAGACGCAGAAACAGACCAAGAGGAAGCACTTATTTCAGATTAAAAGCCATACAGACACGGTTTAAATCATCACCCCTTAGTTATTCTGATTTCTAACCTCATCCCAAAAGAGAGCCTTCGCTCCTGTACACGCAGAATTAGGAATTTTTAAATTAGATCTTCTTGCAAATGCACCTCTATTTTTTTCCTCTTCCCCCAAAGCTCATTCAGCCCCAAGAAGAAAATGTCACTTTTGGTTTTTGATCATACACAGGGCAGTGCTTTTCCTCACCAGCAGAACAAAGTCACCAAGAGTTGTTGCAACTTCAAACAAAACCAGACCTCAGGCACCTGCTTTGCTCTGCCCCTTCAACACAACACTACATCCCTGCCTTGATACAAGGCACCATCCTTCCAGAAACTGAAGGGGGGTGACATTATAATTCTGTAAGGCACCGATAAAAATCAAGAAGGGAATTTATTAAAGTACACTGAGAACATAGCTGGTGATAAATTAAGGATTCACCATCTAAATTAGTATCAATAATTACATTCTCTTCCAAAGAAACTGAGGTGTGAGAGACACTAATGTAATTTTTTCCTGTACAATAATATAATATTGACTTTTTTAACTGAAAGAAAGCAAACTGTCTGACCAAGTCAGAATATGAATTATGGCCACTTTTGAGGCCCTGAATGTAACACCAGGCCACACTGCTCACATTGTGGCAAATTTAAATCAAGACAAATCCAGTCAATGCAATCTTTAAGCTGAGCTGTGGGATTGGGAATCGATGGAAAAGGCTCCTAAATCTCAGCACCTGACCCAGAGGACTCATAGCAATATTCATCTGGCTTAAAGAAGGAACAAGCAAAACAAATGCTATGTAAAATACATGCATGCAAAATACAAAGCTTTATATATATATAGCTGCTTTGAAAAATACATTCATTGGTATTTACTATTTAGAGATGATACTGACTTTTCAATTTGAAAAAACCTACAGCAAAATCCAAATCTGTGTTAGCAAAGTCTAACAGCAATACAAAGTTCCAATGGCAAAGTCAAAGTGAGTAAATAAATGTCCAAATGCAATAAATGTCCAAACCAGCCAGAAGAAAACAAAACCAAAGGGAAAGCACTGAAAGCAGATCCTAGAAAATTCATGCATCCCAGGCCATAAAAATGCACTTCTCATCACTCTGGTTAGAATATCATCAAAACACCATTTGCCTTTTTACAAGCCCAATTAGCCCCCAGATCCCTCTCACGTCTCTAGCTTTTTCTGGCTGCTATCAGAAATCATTATATTTAAACCTGACACAGTTCAGAAGGAAACCAGAATGGCTGAATCTTTATATTTATTAATACTGAATAAAGACATCAATACCTCAGCAGCATGTAGTTATTTAAGATTATCTGTTATCCTTATGCAGAAAGCAAATCTGCACTATAGTAGAAGTGTACATATGATCCACTACATTGCTGCTGAAATTCACATGACATTTAGACATTTTACTTAATGTGAGAAAAGCAGGCTTACAAGCTAAAACAGTTAAATGTCTATTACACAACTTGTGCCATAATATAGTATCAAATTCAACAGCACTGAGCACACCCATCCAAGCTTGATTTATTGCAGCTAATTGCTAATTAGGGTTATTTTTGAAGCACTGCTGTTTGCATTGCACCAGATTTGCACTTGGGGAGGAAACAGGATTTACAAGGTCAGAATGAAGTTTAAACATTTGTATACAGACTGTTTCCCTCCCCTCAGTATTGCTGAAAGGTCTCAGCAATCTGAAGACAACAGTATTTACACATGTGATGTTATTAAAACCGGGCACTCCCAACTTTGTACAAAGCACTTATTAACATGCAAAAATTCAAAGTAGGATTGCAATTGTTGCCCAGACAACTTTCTAATTAAATAATGGCAGTAATATCACTATGCTTCCATGTACTGCATTAAAAATTGAACAGTGTTTCACTAATAATGCATTGGCCATTTGCATAATCTAAAGAGCCTGGCTGCCAGTATCAGCTACAGCCGTGCACACCATTAACCACCAACATGCACATCCCACACCCCCTCCATGGCCAGCAGTTCCAAATAGAAGCACAGCACTATTCATGGGGGCTCCTGCTTCCACCTCCTGCCTATTCAGACCCATTGCTGGCAGCAGGATGATCCTCAAGATCAAAGATTGTCTGTTTCTTTTACAAACCAAACTCCTCTGTGCACTCTCCTACCCTCAGTTTGCGTATCAACCTTCTCATTCCCCTAGCAGATTTCTGACTGGTGTTTTAGGCACCACAGGAGCGTGTCTGCAACCAAAACACATCACAATTACAGCCCAAGCCCTGAGCCTGCTGTGCTGGATGGAGTCCCCAGTGCTCCAATGCCTCTGCCAATACCCAACACAGCCACGTCCATCTGTCCTGCAGGTGAGCTGTGCTGGGGCGCACAGACAACTGAGGAGGACTAATCCACCTCTCAAAACTCAACTACAGCTGTCAGTAACTATAAAAGCAGACTGGCAGAGTGCTACAAAATTTAATCCCTTGAAAAAGAAAGCTTCAGCTGGGTTTTACTGGATACAGGGCACCAACACACAGGCTGTGCAGAATTAACTGGCTGTAGAAAGTATGCAGGCTGAGTGACCTCTAATCAGGAAAACATGACGTGCCTAGACTTACGAAAGGTTCCTCTTGAATTATGACCTCAGTTCAGATTTATTTTTATGATTTGCTATAACTCTTTCCAAATCTTCTCTAATCATTAGCTGTATCAGCAGTATGAGAGCCCTATGAAAAATAGCTCACTGTTATTTTTGGTTTCAAGAGACCAATTGCATTTCCAAATATACTGCTAGCATAATCCAGCCAGGCTGTGGTTTCATAAATCCAGAGAGTTGTCCTGGCATATTATCCCAGAGCCAAAGACAGCTAGCAGAAAACCCCAGGGAATGGGGATTCACAGCTTTGACTTCATGAACTGTAGCACGGGGTCACATTTCAATGTTAAAAGAAGGAACAAAATGTGGTTCTCTCTATGCCTGCCCAAGGAGATGGTTCAGAGAATGTGTTTCCAGGAGGAATTAAGAATGTAAGTCTGTCCCATGTCCCTGGAAATATATTCATATTTTGGCAGCATGCAGGAGCCTGAAAGAAGGAGCTCCCAAAGCAGAGTGCTATGGAGACAGGATAAGGACACTTTTCCAGCCCCAAAACAGCATCAGATCTTCCCTTAGCGTGGGTACATCGCTCCCAGTTGTGTCTTAATGGAAAATCCACTTGCATCAGTGGCCAGCTGCTTCCAGAGCAGCTGTTCCTTCCTGTCCCTGCTTTGTTTGTAAAGGAACACTGCACTTCTCCTTCCTCTCATCCCTGCCAGACTTGTGCAGGCACAAAGGCACTGCAGCACACGCCAAGGGTCGGAGCCCTTCAGCGCCAGCAGCAGGAAGGGCTGCATGCCACAGGAGCTGGTGCTTTCCCCTGCATTACACCACACGCCATACACACACACTGCTGTTGTGAATAATCCTTTCCAGTCTATAGGCACTCTCAGAACCCTGCCACACAGCAAATTTGGCCTCCCCGCTGCTCAAGATGTTTTTCATCAGTTACTTCAGCTATTTCCAGTGTTGATCAGGATCTCAAGGCACAGAGATCCCCACACACCTCTGCAGCAGGCCAAGCCCCACAGCTGGTCCCCACAATGACCTGAGACAGCTTTGGACCTGCTATGGTCAGTGGGAGCTCCATCCTCACCCCAAAAGGCAGAGCATGGTTTCAGTCCCTAACAACACAGAGAAGTCTGCTCAGAGGAGAGCCCAGAGAGGACTTACAAGGAGGTGAAATGGGTAGAGAAATACATTCTAAGAAAAAGGTATTCCCTCGACTCAAGGTATTCCCTCAACTCAAGGAAAAAAAACCCAGCCTTGTCTGGAACTTTGAAGGAGGTCTTAAAACTCATTTACTTTTGCTTACTCCACTCGGCTGCACAAGTTCGTACAGCATCCAGCAGCATGGACCTTTCTCAAATCTTGTGGGCTTTGCTACAACATAAATGTTCAGACTCAGAGCAATTACTTCTGACTGCACTAATGAGACAAGCATGCTGTTTCTGTACTATATATATACATTATACACAAATTTCATTTAACAACTATCTTGGCTGTGATGTAAACCCATCCCTACTTAATTTATGTTTGCAAACATTTGGACTGAAAATTAAAATTAATAGAAAGCTAAAATAAATAAAGGAGCTCCTGCTGCTCTGTGTGAATGTTCAAGAAAGCAAAGTGCAGAAACACTTCCCCCAAGCAGAGAGTTTGCAGATTCCTGATTACTGAGCAGCCCTGTCAGACACCACTGACTGACTTGGTGTGGGGGGTGACAGAAGGGGTGCAGAGAATAGAGGAATTTTCTCCTTTCATCAGGCAGTCCCCTCTCTGTACAGAGTGAGGACTAATGCACGTAAATCCCTGGTTCATCAAGAAGTGAATAGAGCTTTTGTCGCAGTCTATTACAGTTATAAAGATTCCGGCCACGCTTCTCTCCTACCACCACCATCCCCTCCACCAAAATGAAAGGTACAGCTTAAAAACACAGCGACAGATCAGGATTCCAAACACGCCACACCAGCCTGGCTGCAGGGAGAAGAAGAGAAAAAGCCCTGGCAGGCCCCCTTTCAGGGCCTTATGAGAGCACTTTTGAGAAGTTTTGCTCAGGCAGCTGACATCCAGCTTTGGGCTTCTCCTGCAGATGTGCGGCTTCCCCGCACAATGGGCGCCTGCAGCCCTGGCGCTGCTCCAGGTCCCACTGTGTGACAGCAACAAAAGGCCAAGCTGGAAGCCCTCAGCTCCAGCACAGCTCTAAATGATTTAGTGACCACGGCGTCCAGACCTTGGCAGCAGCTGCTGCTTTAAAGGGACATCACCCAAGGAGTTAGTAAAGCACAGAGGCTGGCGGCTTTTCACACTGGATTTGAAAAGTTCTGTTCAAAACTTAAACAGTCCTGCCACGTTTCTTTAAAAATCCAAGGAAAAGAGCAGGGAGGTGGGAGAGGACAGGCAGGGATTGTCATTGGAAGTTGTTAATGCAGTCCCACAAAGCCTAAAGACCATCCCTTACAGCATCCTCCACTTAAGGACTTCAAGGCACTCTGCAAACATTAGTGATGGCAACCTTCTATCCCCATAGCCATGTATTATTTTTCTTTTGAATTAGAAAAATAAATCTGTGAAATTAAACCAGTCACTAATGACCAGGACAACTTAGACCCATGATGACACTACATGGACACGAGTGTAGAGAAAATTACCTCTTTGCATACCACAGCACATCACATTAGGAATTTCCATTTTTTTTGTGCATTGTTGTACACCACTAGGATGCCACCAAAAGGGCTTCTACAGAGAATCTTCCACTAAATGCCAACTCTAGCTTGTGAAGGGGAAATATTTATAAGTGACAGCATGCTCATCACTAGATATCCATGCATCCCACACCTCAACACATACTGCTCTTGCAGAATTGTATTGTCAGTTCCCTGCAGAACCCCACAGCAGTTTCCAAGTGCCTATTCCAGAAGTATATGGACTAGAAGAGCTGGGTTGGTTTTTCACAGGGTGCAAGAGCCACGCAAATCCACAAATCCCTTCAAGCCCTGTTAGATATTTCACTTCCTCTCCAAGCCAAGGAATAGCTGAGCTTTTGCTACAAAATTTCTCACATGTATTAGAGGATTAATGAAAGTAGCAGTGCAAGCTTCCAAAAACAGCCAGTGAACACAAGGAGTGCTGTGCTCAGCATTCAAGTCCTTCTGCCCATCATTTCTTTTCTACCTTCTGATAACACACAGTGGAGGCTGTGACACGAAGTGGGTCCTTGTTTATCTCTGCAGACATGTCCTGACATCTTCCTTCTCCAGGCCCTCCCTGCAATCACCTCTGGGCACAGTCACCCTGTGGCCACGATGCAGGGCTGCAGGTCCAACCCTCTCTTGGTGGAGCTCCAAAAACAGGTGAGCCCAGCCCATTGCCAGAGCTCAGCTCTCCGGCTCTGAACCACCACGCTCTGTACTGTGAGTACAGCCCACAGGAACCCTCCAGGGCAATGGAGGGCAAATGACTAACCAAAAAAATCACCAAGGCAAAGGGGAATCAACAGTTAGCTGCAATAAGTCCCCTCAATAATTTAGTCCAAGAAATAAACATGTAAAAAAAAAATTACATTAACAGTAACTACTGTGCAGCAAATACTCAAAATAATTTCTGTCAACAGAGCACTAATTAAGATGGATAAACACTCCTTTTGCTAATCTTCCTCCTCCCTCCAAAGCAATTTAGTTGCCCACAGGGGAAAAAAACGTACAAGAAAAGACTGATAAGAGAGACAAATCAAAAAGGTGAACATAGCTCTACATGCCAGAAGCAACTAACAGCTCTGCTGGAGCTCTGCTGGAAGGGGAAAAGGTACCATTTTATATTTCTTTGTGGAGTCTGAAAGTAATTTTAAAAGCACCTTTAAAAGCAATCCTTCACCACCTGCAGTCAAGTGGTCATTAAAAAAGACACACTGTAATCAAAGCACCCACTAACTGATGAGAAACACCATTAATCCAGCCAGCAGCACTTCTCCATCCATTCCCAGCGAGTAAAATGAAGCTCCACTCACCGTGTGGGGTTTCAGTGAGAGCAGAGGCGGTGGGAGGGTGGTCAGGATGGTCTGTGCAAACCCACAAACAATGGCAGATGTCACCAGGGCCCAGGATGGCTCCTGTGCTCACCCCTTGGGCCAGCTTGTCCCAGAGTCCACAACATTAAAGTGTTGTGTTTGTCAATGACTTTAATGTGCAGGCAAGGGAAACCAGCAGGAGCTGGTACGTGTTCTGTTGGGCCTTTCCTGCTCAGAAGGGTGGGAGGGAGGGAGAAAATGCCTTTGCAAAACATATGGTCTGAGCAAGAAGGGGCAGTGAGTGCTCTGCTCTGCCAGCACACTGCTACACACCAGCAGACATCAGTGAGAGGCGGGCAGCACAGTAGCAAATCTGGTACCAGGAAATGTCACACAATATCAAACACACAGAACAAAAGAATGATTTCCTGCTCCCCCAATGGAATATATCCTATGTAGCCTCAGACTGTGCTCTAAAACACGACAGCTGCGTGTTCAACCCAGACATCATCAGCTTGGTAGGATTACAGATATTTTTTCCACCTCACTGTAACAAAGGTCAGAAAAATGGGAGCAGCAAGACCAGGAGCACCAAGCTGGGAATTACGAATCAATGCATCTTCCAGACTCCTGCTCGCCAGACACATCAGGAATGTAAGCAACTGAGAGCTGGAATGGGGGAAAGGGGAGGGAAAGGAAAGGGATTCACAACAGCTTTCAAGCAGTAATTTGTCTTTTAACTGTTCTGGATGGGGTGCTGACTGACCAGTCAAAGAGGTTTTCCCCTAAGCAACAGTGCAAGAAATCAAGAGAAAGGAAAAGAATTTTAAAAAACCTACATGAGGATCAGCAATTCTGCCTTGCCAAGGAAAATAATTTGTTGCATAGGTGCCTGTGACTTCAGGACATCCAGCCTGACGCTCTTAACAATGCTAACAGCAGAAGTTGCTCCCCACAACACAAGGACCAGATGTGCCAGCTGTTCCAAAGGGCTGGGGCGGTGGGAGGAAAGCACTGCTGACCATTTGGGACAGGGACAGTGCCTGCCTGCTGCCAGCCCCCACTGCTGATTGATGGGCACTGTGGGACAGCAGAGCCATGGCTGGCATTTCTGCACAACATGGGGCAAGAGACAGGTTTATCCAGGGTGATTTCACAGCATTCTCTTGCTCCATTTCCTGGTTGTTTTCCAGGTCCACTTTGTTCTGCTGCAAAAGCATTACATGCCTGTGCTCATGGTGACAAGACAAACCATGACGGTAGTGCAGCTAAAGGCAGCAGGCTCTGCAAAAACAAGCAGACAGGTCTGCCTGGTTCTCAGCAGTCAGCTCCCAGGCCAGCTACCAAGAGACAAAATGGGTTTCCAGGGATGGGGTGCCAGGTATCTCATGCCTTGCCAGTGATTCACTTATCTGGTAGAAGAAAAAAAAAAATCACTATCTTCTTTGCACCACGTTTACCCTTGTTTTGCAAACTGGTTCTGAGCCCCTTCATGTTTACATGGAGAAAGGTAGAAAAGGCTTATTTTTAAGAGACTTTGAATTCATTTGGTAGAAAGACCATGACTGTTCCTGGTCCACAGTATTACGAAACTCTCCTATTTCCAGCATTTGCTAGGATCCCAGCCTGACTGCATCAGCTTAAACCCAGCCTGGAACACATGCAGAGACTCTCAACTCACCACCCACTCCCAGAGCTGAAAGGAGCGAGGACTCCAAAAGGTTGAACTGTAACAGGCGAATGTATTTTTAACAAATTCTGTTTCTATAAATATTACAAAGCTTTCTGCTCTTCGGAGGCTGCTCTGCTCCCAGTGCTGCTGACATTATGGTGACATTTAGGAGGCCTCCACATTGCCTTACTGCCTTTCGTATGCTGGTTTTGTTCGAGGGATCAGAGAGACATATGAAGACACAAGGGCTGCTTATTCAAACCCTGCTCACTCGCTGACCTGCTGCTCAGGAGCACAAAGGGGCTCTCCATGTCAAGTGTGCTGCCTGCTGCCGTCTCCACAGCTCTGGAATGCATATAAATGCAAAGGACACTAACCCCGAGGTGCCACCAACAAGGCACAGGGGCGAAGGGATGGGGAATTCGCTCCTGAAGCCGCATTAGTGCTTCCCACAGCCCCAGCTGCTGCTGTACCCAGACCGCACACCACAAACACTCTCCTTCATTTATTAATTCCTGCACTCGCCCTCTCCTCTCCTCTATTTTCAAAGCTGTTTTCTCTGCATTCTGTGTCCTCCCCCTCCATTTCTGCACTTTGCTGCACTCTCTGGAGCCCGCTGCCAGCGCAGCATGAATGGCACCGAGCTGGCACGCGCCCCAGATGCTGACATCACCTCCTCTCCTGCCTCAGCCTCCAGATCCCACACCTCAACCCAGCAGCCGAGGCCCCTCTGCTGCCTCCCACCAGCTGCCAATTCAGATGGGATTAAAAAACAGGGTACACAGAAACAGGAAACATATACAAATATATAGATATACACACATAGATACATATATATGTGTATATATACATGTATCTATACACACATATATACATACACACATATATGTATATATACGTATATATGTATGTATATACATATGTATGTATATATATGTATACGTATATATATACATATATGTTTATATGTATGTATGTGTATATATCTATATCTATATATAAAAATATTTATGTATAACCCAGTAACATTTGGGTCAGGACCCTTTAGATACCACTTCACACACACACTCCAGCCCAAAAAAACACCCTACCCCATAAGGTAGGAAATTACTCCTAGATACCTGAGCAGGTGCTAAGTTACCAGGATCACATCTGTATTTTTTTTTAATGCTGCAACTGTTAAAAAGCCAGCTAATAAAAGAAATAAACAAATAAATAAATATCAGGAATTCTCTTAGTTATCACCAGGATTCAGCTGTTCAGTCTCATTCAGAGTGAGCTGCCCCTGAAATATCCAGTAATAGTTTCAAGTAAATTTAAGGTTACATGTTCTGCACATCACAAAAATCTAGTATTGTGCATACACTGAACTGTTACCTTCTGGTTATTCTGAACAGAAATTACAGGGTGATACTCAGAGTGAAGAATCCATGCTCTGTCTTAAGCAGAAGCTTAATTTTAGAGATGAAGAAAGCCCTTAAACAAACAGAAGAGATCCAGCACTCATTGTACGGTGTGTTCCTTGGACTTTCTTTTATTTTATATAGATATCTGCTGTTTTCTTAACAGGAAACTGCAACAGACTTCCTTTTCTTAATAGAGGGCATGAAAGTCTCAACAATGGTGGCGTTCCAGCTCTAAGAGAATTCTCCCATTGCAGATTAAAAAAATACAGCACACCTGGATTCACTTTGCACCAGCAAAAACAGTTTGAAGACTTGTTGGAACACTTCCCAAGATGATTTTGGCCCCCTATGACATTTAACATAGGCATTGTCATGCTAAGAGGATTGTGATTCACAAGAACTGCATACTTGAATAGGATCATTGCAGAAAAATTTCTGTCTGCCTTAGAAAATTGCCCGTTGCTTTCTGCAATTCAAACCCCAAGCACAAATACAGTTATTTAACCTTTCATCAAAAACTGTAAATATCTGATAACAATAAGTACAATCTATAAAGGCTTCAAATCAACACTTTCTATAAGCAGATTCGTAAAGTAATAAATTTTCCATGACTTAACGATCAGCTATGCCTATGAAAGACAATGTTGTAATTCCCAATTGATTGTAGATGTTTATCTCACAAGACTCTTGTTCTTATGCTGTGATTTATTAGCTGAATTAATGACAGATTGCACTGTTCAAAACAAGCTGCTGCTTTACACAATAACCCAGGAAGCTCCATCCAACTGAGTCACAGCAAGGATGGGAGGAGGGTGGTGTGCAAGGTGAAACTGCTCACCATACCTGAGCCAATTTGTCTGATTGCCTTTGAAATGCGGCACTAATTGTTTAACAATTAACCCTATGACTGAACACCAGGAGAGCTGAATGGCAGCAGCCATTCAGGCTCTCTGCAGTTTGGGATTCACATCGAGTCTCTGCAATTCATTTACATTGAGGCATTTTGCTTTCTCATGGAAAACAAGAGAAGATTGCCCCAACCCCCCTTGCCACACTCCTTTGGGTTTGAAGACTTTGGAAAAGAAAAATCCCTTGTGCTTCGTGTATATATGTATGTGACCAGAAGAGGAAAACTACAGAATAAGGAGAGACCCAATTCCTTAGGCCTTATCTCACTGCTACCACAAAGCCCATAACATTATGTGTAATAAAAGTTAGACCCTTCTCTCCAGATTGTTCATTCTCCACCTCTTCAGCAACAACTCTGCTGTATAGAGAACGTGCTATAAACATGCTGGAAACAATGCAGTCAAACAGAGAGCCAGTACTGGAGTGGAAACAATGACAGCTCCTCGGATAGCCTGAGTCTGCAGGTTTTACCAATTGGGATGTTGTAAGAAACTCAGACCTTTTACTGTCAACTTTGCCATAGAGACCCAGCATGGGAGATGGGAGTAGGAGCTCTCAACTGGAGGGGATGTAACACGGGGAACAAACCCTATTATCTCAGGGCAAGCACTCACAGCATTTAATTCTGCTGGGGGAGCCCCATGCTCCGCTGTAAGTGGTTTCCCCCTTCATTTCCTCGCCTCAGAAGGGATCCCTGCGTTTTGCAATAATTTGAACTCGCTTCTGTGCTTTTTCTCAACTGTTGCAGTGGCAGGAGGCACTTCCTGAGCCATGGAGATCTGAGTGCTGCCAATTCCCAGGGAGCCATGGCTTGCAGCTCCCAATTCCCACGGAGCCATGGCTCGCAGCTCCAGTGCTCGCTCGCTCTTCCCCGCGCCGCCCTGCCAGGCATATGCTGCTCCGTGCTGAGCCTCTGAGGTGAGCAGGAGTCAAGAATAAATAAGGAAAACCAAATAGAGGAACCAAAAGTGATAAAATCGAGAGCAAGCTCCCAGTACTAAAGTGATTTAGGCTTTTATAATAAGAAAAAGAAAGGTCTAAAGCAGGAGCGGTCCCATGGAGGATGCTGCAATGCCAGCATTGGGGCTTCTTGAGCAGCAATGTCCCAGATGGAGCAGCACAAATTTAGTGGGTCAGAAGCCCCTTTTCATCCTGTTTTTGTCCCTTTGGATTGGTTTATTTTTGGGTCCTTCATTTGAATGAAGGTTTAAGATGCTTGCTTGCCCCATGACAGTTCTGTCCAGGCTGGCTCATGGTGCATTTTACTGAGGTGTGTTATGGTGCATTGAGTACTGCATTTCTTATAACTACCCTTTTAACCCCTTTTACAAATAATAACCAAACTAACAGTACATGCTTAACGATCTATCAGCTATTTTACAACAGTTTCTAACTTATTTTTAAAAAGGATGGAGCCTTGCATCTTTTGAGCAGGTGTAACCCCCCAGCAGTCACCCCGAATCCCTGGGAGCGCTGCTGTTATTGGTTTTCCAAAACTAGCCCCAGCCATCTGCTGGTGGTCAAGCTCCATGATGTGGCAATCAATTACAGCTGTTATCTTGTCCTAGCTTTGACAGATGTTCCTCTCTTTCATTGTACAGTAATTACTAGTGAGCTGCCAGCAGGCTTCACACTTTAATTGTGGCGCTAATTTGAGACAAAGAGGAAAAAATAGGGAGAGACAGACAGGGAAAGGCAAAAGCTAAGACAGCTATGGAAATTGGAGCATCCAGGCATTAAACATTTCTTCACAAGCAAGAGGTGAAGGGAACCAGCTACCCCAATAAGACTTTATAAAGCACCATCCAGCCACACCATGGCCTGTGGTCCTGCTTCCTTTCACAGGGGGAAAGAGGGACACGTCCCTTTCCTTGCCAAACAGGCTATACTAAAAATACCTGCCAGCCTTCTGGCAAAGCATGGCTTCACACTGCCACACAGCATGGTGCCAACCACCTCACAGGAGTGGAAATTGGATGGCTAAAAACACAGGGTGGGGTTTTGATTTGGGAAGGGGAGGCGCATGTTAAACATTCTTGGAGAACAACGAATCAACTTAAATTACAACACAGATGAACTCTTACTGTAAAACACAAGCAAAAGCACTCCTGTGCCTTGCTAGAGAGTGAGAGTCACAGAGCACCTGCTCTGCAATCTGCTGTTCATGGAGAGCCTTTGGAGATGGGCAGGAGAGAACAAGTGCTGGTGAGACCAGGAGCCAGCAGGGTTGGAAACCTGGCAACTCATTTCTTATGTAACCCCGGGCTCTAAAGAGTCTTCAGAAAAGGGACATGATTAGATTTATCCTTTTTGCTCTTGGCTGGTTTAGATGCAGCGTTTCAGTGCAATCTCCTCAGCCATATTTTGTGTTAGTTTCTGTACACTCCCTAATGATGCACACCCTGTTTCTGTACACTCCCTAATGATGCACAGCCCATACCCCCATGAAAGGACTCTGCAATGATCATAACCACATGCAAAGCTCCACAGTAAAACTCTCAACAGCTGCTTTTTAATGGCAGCAGTTTAAGAAGTGCTTATTTCCTCTATATAGACTGCAAGAGAATTTTTATTTTAAGGTGTTAAATAGTCAAAAGGCTCTCTGTAAACAGGCTCCAGAAACCAAATATCAAACTTCCACTGGAATTCTGAACAATAAGTAGAAAAATATTCAATCCCTAAGAGCAATTCTGCAGCAAGCTACAGACACCCTCCTACAGGATGTCCAAATCTGCATTAACTATTTTCTTTACAATTTAATTCACAATGGACATATCTCTGCTGCTGAATATTTATTTAATCTTTCAGTAGTACTTAGGCTGTGGTTCTGTGATGTGTCTGTCAAGTTCCTCCCTTCTCTCTGCTGCCCACCCCATGCCCGGCCTCATGCCACTGGGTGCTCCCTGCTGCAAGTTGTGGCAGTACAAGGATTTCAACATCCATTCAGACCAGGAAATGGAGAATGGCAGAAGGAATTAACATCCTCATTTAACATTAAAAAAAAAAAAGTGGGGAAGAAAACGGGGGGAGGAGACGATCTCGTGCTGGCACAACTGATACTTGGGTATTGCAAAACAGCTCATTGCCACCCCCAATTCCCTGAACTGGTGAAGGGGAGGGGAACCAAAGAGCTTCCACCAGCGTGGAAGAGCTCAGCCATGCCAGAAACGTTCAGCACATCACGTGTGCAGGAAGGAGAAGCACAGAACTGCTCGGACCAGTACGGCTGAGAGCTCCTTTCCTGCCCCCGGTTTAATTGGACACCATCAACTGCAGGCATCTGCACTGGAGCTCAGATTCCTGTGAGCTCACATCCACTGATGCTTTCTGTCCAGAACCTGTTTGTTTTTTTTGTGCTCTGAAATTTTACATTTTAATGCCGCTTACTGACTTTTCCATTATTTTATTTTTCTGTCCTGGTCTGAAGGAGTGTTTGTTGGTTTCCTGTTTTATTATTACCTTGTAGTTGAGAGAGATCAAATGGTTGGAAAAATGTGTGAGGTTCTGGTGGCTGCTGAACGCAACCAGGTCCTGCCAAAAATGGCAGCACAAGTTAACTGTCTGGGATCACCACACAGCAGCTGTCAAGGCAGGAGAAGGGAAGGGATAAAGCTGTACATTTCTAACATGTTTCTAACATTGTAAATAGCAGAAGTAGAGGTTTTACAGCAGCAGAACTATGTGGTTCACTGACCAATGATTTGAACTAGCTTCAAAGCAGGAACTGCCATTTATCTGGATAACTGCTTTTTGAAAAGGGACTTTGGGACAGTGCTGTAAACATCTGCCAGGCAGTGAGATGTTGTGCAGATGGACAAGAAAAGTAGGCTGACAAAAACCCACTAGGGTCCTGCTACCTGATAAAGTCAAGTCAATGACTTGGAAAATCATATCACAAACTACCTGGAATAATCTTCGCAGTCTGCTCAGCTTACTTGTTGACTTTTACATGTCCTACAGGCAAATTGTCCTCTCCCTTTGTTTCAAGGGACAGGTCCTCCTCTTAAGAGACATGTATTTGTGGGGAAGTTCACACAACATGCTCCCCTTCAAATTAAATTCTGGATCACATCCCCCATGCTACCTTGCCAAATATGAACAAATGCCACCTTTAAATCTCCAAGTAACCCAATTGTCCATGATTCCACTATGATTTTTCCTGGATGTGTCCCATGATAATGTTCTGGCCAAGCAGCCAGTGAGGATCTCTCAGAATGCCACTGCTGCCATTCTTGTCTAGGACACCAAACCAGTACAGCAAGCACTACAACTGCACTGCTCTCCCTGCACTGTATCCCCCAAAAGAGAGGCACATATTCCCCAGGGAGCAGATCCCAGGAGTCAGAGGGTGCTGACCTCTGAGCTGTCTCCACCAGAGAGGACTTGGTAAATGCAAGGCAATCTCTCAACTGTCCTCAATGCTAAATAGGCAATTACTATGCTGATTGATTGATTACAGTTCCCTGCCTAAATTATATCAGGAGAGAAGGCAAACCACTCAGAGAACTAGAAAAATCACAGCCTAACTTCAGGCAAGTGCAGAGGAGGTTTTTTTAGCAGTCTGAGTAACAGGCAAGTGGACTGGAGTCAAATCATTGCCCTGAGCAAACAGTCCTGAATGCCCAAGGATCCCTGAGCACAGAAAGGCTGGGCAGGGATTGCAAATCAGCCATGACCATGTCAGGCCATGACCTTTTGTGGGAAATTAACTGGAAGGGAAAAAAAAAGAAAGAAAAAAGGTCTCCTGAGGCTGACAGTCCCAAAGTACCACAGATGTGCATCCATTCCCCGCATTTGCGGCTGTGGAAGCAGCCTCACTCCAACTGGAACTAGACCCCCTCCCTCTCCTGGCTACATTTTTTTTTCTCTCTATTTTTTTTCCCTGCATTGTACCACTGGCTTGAGTATCCCTGTGGTTTCCTTGCACCAGCCATGGCCAGCACTGGCAGGCAGCTGTCACAGGTATGGCACAGACGGTTCAAAACCTGCTCCCTTTTGCAGGAGGCACCACAGCCTCCCAAACCCAGATGGGACCCCAGCAATTCTGAGACAAACAGCCCTGCTGTGTCCCTGCCAGGACCCAGAAGCCCTGGTTCAATGTTCTCAGCAGCACCTGCTGGGGTTTCATCTCACACCTGCACCCACCGCTTCTTTGGGCCTTCATTTCCAAGCACTGCTGCCTCTCCTTCCCTCCTGCTGGCACAGCCATGCTCCAAGTGTCATCCCCAAATAAAACCCAGCAGTTTTTCCTCACCATCTCCTTATTCCATGCCAGACACTGCTCCAACTCACCTCCCACCCCTTGCTGCCCACTGCTTCCCTGGCAGGTGAGGCAGAGCTGGGCACTGCCAGGACTGTCCTGGGTGCCCATGACATGGCTGGCCTCAGGGCAGGAGAGCTGGGCAGCCAAAATTGAGCAGGGTGGGGATGTGGGACACTGCTGCTGATGGGCACAGGTGGCTCAGGCTGAGCCCTCAGCATCCTCCCCAGCTCAATGTGACACAGAGCTGTGCAGAGCCCATCCAGGAGAGGAGCCCTGGCCCCTGGGCTCAGCCCAGGCTTTTCTGACACTTCAAACACACCAGTCCAGCCAAGCTAACCAGACCAGCACAGCCTTCCACCCACCACCAGACACAAATGCTGAAGAAAACTTGCTGTGAGAGCCAGTCTTTGGTGCCTTCTACAATCCTTTCTCACTCAAAAACCAGCTCAATTGGCAATGACTCCCTTCCCCAGCGCCCACCATGGCACATCCCCCACACAAGGCCCCACAACAACCCGTGCTGACTTTTGAACATACCCACAGCAAAATGAGCTTTCAGGTCTTATGAAGGGCTCCCTCACAGGCAGCAGGGAAGCCTGTTACAGCTGCCTCACCACAGGGCACTGCCATTGCCACTCACCCTGTGCCATTCAGCCACAGCCACCCAGTGTTGGGGACAGCGATTATGGGCACAGCTCCCTAAGGAGGGGTTTTAGGAGCAGAGAAGGGAGCAGTGGATGAACTCCAGCTGCCAAAACTTTTAATTCCTTCTCACAGGATCAAGGCTGAAATGTTTGAAACAGTTTCTTAACAAAAACAAAAGGGGCTGTTGAAAAGAATAACATTATGACAGCTGCTGGGAAAGTCACCAGTGGGTGAACACCACTCACCTGCCATCCCATCCCTGCACCACTGCTCACAGGAAGGAAGGGGGTTTATATCCTGAGCTGCAGCCTGCACTTGTTATTTACTTTCCCTCTTCTCCCAAAGCCACCCTGGCTGGAGCTCACTGCTGTCCTGTTTCCAGCCTTCAGGATGGCTTTCACCAGTGAGAAAGGAGGCAGGTCTGCCAGACACCATGCTATGTTTGTACTTCAGCACTGACCATCCAGTGGCCACAGCAGACAGGCACAGAGAGCCTCACCCTGCTACACCTGCACCTCTCACCTTGCACGGGCTCTGGCAACAAACATGAGGCAGATATCTATTTAATTTCCTTTAAAGTATTGCTACATGAATGGGAAGTTTAGTTGGATCAGACAAACTTTGTGACATGAACTCTTTCCTGCCACAACATTATCAAGTGGAAGAAGTTTTCTTCAGAAATCTTCACCCTCTTTTCAAGGCCAAAAGCTTTGCTGCTCTTACATTTTAGAATAGACTTGCTTGCTGTAAGCACACTCCCAAAAAAAGTTTCCCCACAGCAGAGAAACCAAGCCTCTGCTTCATCACAGAAAAAAATAAACAGAGTTTCAAATGAAATTAAGTTAATTATGTACATCTAATGACAGGTATGTGCTTTTAAAACAACAGATGTTACACAGATGTGGTTCAAGGTAAAGATGACAACAAAAGCTCTCCCAGTGCTTCAGAAAATGTTTCCACAGAGCACCCTGCACTGTACCACCTGTGCCTTCAACCAGCTGTCAAACCTTGTTTCTCACCCAGGTACAGCAAAACCTCCCTTGTCCACTCCATACACACCATCCTGTTTGTGTCTGTTTACCTGGGGAGTTAGGGTTGTTTGCTTTTAAACACTCAGCACTGACAGACTTCCAAAACATAATTTCCTGATCATCCCCACTGCCTCCAAGGTTATCCTACAGGCTTCTCCTGCCTCATCACCATCTAGCTTGTGCACAGAAAGCAGAACATGTCAGAAATCTCTGTCCTGCCTTGCATTTCCCCTTGGTCAAATATTTTTCAGGAAGTAGTAGATCTGGCCTGCAGGATATGAAAACCAAGGTCAACCACATCGCTAGATGGCTGGTAAGAAAAGAAAATAAAAGCATGTCTGAAAGGGGGCCAAGAGAATTAATTTGAAGGGGAAGTTATTTAGGATGAAGCTTTACAAAAGGGGAAAAACAGAGCTATTATGTTTCACAAGACCATTGTCACAATGAAAGACACTGTGGCACTAAGATACACGCTAACAAGGGACATACACATTCCTAATAAACACATTTACATACTGTTGCATGCGGTAATTGCTTTTATTCTACAGACACTGGCTACATTTTCCAGATCCTTTGATTTCTGTCCAACACAAAAACCTAGCCTGCCCTTGCTCATGAATTTTGGAAGCCAGCATGAAAATATTCCAATGTGCAGAATGGGAGCTTGTACAAACGTGCCAGCAAAACACAGCCCTGCGTGATCTGATGCATTATGAACATAATGCTTGCTTTTCTTTTAATGCACAGGAGCACACTTCATGAATCATAGGAGAGGAAAGAATAAAGAGGAGAAAATACTGGGGGAGAGTACCTTAGAAGTCTGGAGTTTTAAAAGAGGATTTGAGGAACATTGTGACATTTCAACTTGCATTTGGCAAGATCAAGTTTGATTGCAGTTTATAGCAGTGCACTGGGAAAACAGAGCCAACTGCTAGCAGGTGAAGAGGAGCAAAAGAAGAAGAGATCAGGGCTGTAACTCTCCTCAATCTATCACAACTCTTCTCTGCCTCCTCACTGTTTGATCTCCCTGCTTTGGGGGACTTGAAAAAATTAACCAAGGGCCCCAAGGCTGTGATGCCGCAGCAGCTCTGGGCTCCATGCTCAGCCCTCACCAGCAGACACCCCAGAGGAGCAGGCAGCCGCAGCTTTGGGGTGAGGGCAGGGAGGAGCCCCATCCCTGCTGTCTCCCACCCCAGAGGAGCAGGCAGCAGCAGCTTTGGGGTAAGGGCAGGGAGGAGCCCCATCCCTGCTGTCTCCCACCCCAGAGGAGCAGGCAGCAGCAGCTTTGGGGTAAGGGCAGGGAGGAGCCCCATCCCTGCTGTCTCCCACCCCGAGCAGCGCGTCTCTCGCCAGGCCCTGGCTGGAGCCGGCGCCTTTGCCTCTCTGCAGGCAGAATCCCTGTGCAGATGGCAGGACAGACACGCCTGCTGGTGCTGCGAGGCTCTGCCAGCTCCCAGAAGGGGCCACCGAGGAAGGCTTCAGCAGGGAAGGGTCACCAAGAGCAGTGCTCACTTCCCTGATCTCTGCCCCCTTCCATAGACAGCTGGAAACGCCTGGAGGAAGGGTGGTCTCCACTCCTGGATGCCACTATCCAAGTATTTCAAAGATCTCCCCACATATCATGTGTCCTGCTTCATGAATGACTTTTTTATCTCATCTCTGACCAGCTGTTTATCTATCATTACTCCTTCCACTGTTGATTCCTGTTGATTTAATTAATGCTCCTCTCAACGTTCTCCAGGGAAACCGATGGCTTTGGGGGTGACTGAAAGGTGCTGAGTAACTCACACGGCCATTTCCAGCTCAGATTCTTTGGAACACTGCTATCAGTCAGCCTTGTTTTACAATAAATTAGCAAAGCACATGAAAATGTTCAGCTATTCAGATGCACAGTCCAAATGTGCAATCTGAGTGAGATGATACCCTTCCTCCAGCACCACTTGTGCTGCACTTCCTGCAGTCCTACACCCTACTCCTGTTCCACCAGAACACAAATTAGACTGCACTACAAATAAACAGAAAAGCTCCACAGATTTTTTTCTTTGTTTATCCTCCACAACATCTGCCAGAGCCAAACGGGAAGATCAGGCTTTGGTTTCTACTGAGATACCAGAAGTCCTCCAGAGCCTGAAAATCACACAAGGGAAAAATCAGATTTTAAGGCACAATAAACATGTCTTCATGAGATATTAAAAACCTTAGCAAAATAAAAATAAATGTTCATGCAAACCAAACACCAGACATCATGCATTTCATCAGCTGTAAGCCCGCATGCCCAGGAGAAAAAAACATATGTAATCCTATGGAGTACCAGACTGGGTGTTCAGGCAAGGCAGCTGCTATTTGTGTCTCCGCTCCCCAGCCTTTTTGGAAATGAAAATTATCCCTTCTTTCTCTCTCTCCCCACTCCCACTCCTAAACAAGTATTTCCCAACTCTCATTCCCCTTCACTGTCTGTTAAATGAGGAAAATGAAATCAAATCCTTAAAAAGCCTCAACACCCAGAGACAAAAACTGGTAAGACCCGGGTATTATCATTCAAACTAAGCTTATTAAGGTGCTCAAGGATTATTTTTTTGGGGCAGGTATAGTCAGATATCAAAAGCAGCCTTGAGAGAGCCCTACACTGCACACACTGTGAATCTGTAAAGTTTTTGGTAGCCATTTGCACATTATAAAAAACATGTTTTAAAAAACCTTGAGGATCAAAGCACATCAGAACAGAGTTTTAGATAAAAGCAAAGATAATATAGTATAGAAATCCCTAGAGTCAACCCAGGGGCTTTCATGACATTTTAGTCACATCTTTATTCCTTTCTACCTCAAAAACCCCAAAGGTCAATTTATTTAAATTGGTCAGAGATAAGCTGGAAAGCGAAAAAGATTAGAAGTAAATAGGGATTGACACACAGTGCACCTGAAAGATACTTTTCAGAGAAAATACTTCTTCCTGTATTTGTCAAACACATGGTACACCTGAGGCATTAAACGCTATTTCAAATAATTACCCAGGCAGGTTTGTACAAGTCAGCTCAGGTGCATCAGTGACCAAGTGCTGCTTCGTTGCTCTATGATAAAATGTAAAATTGCTCACGTGAACCAGAACTCTCATCTCCTACACCCTTTCCTGAGATACCAGCCTTCTGGGCAGGTGGCAGAGCAGAGCCTGAACTCGTTATGCCAAGGGGCAGTGCTGGTGGATCAGCCCTGGGCTGGAGCCACCTCTAAGGACACCAGGCAAAGCAGGTTCCCTTGCTGAAAAGCACTCACGGGAACAGAATGTTCTCTCCCTCACAAAGTACATCCAAATCAAATCATTTGCCTTTGATTCTTTCCAAAATCTGGCTCTGAACCACCATCAGGAGTGAAAAATGCTCCCAAACTCATTAATTTACAACCCCCCCATTCAAATTCAAAATCTTATGGACAGCTACAAACAATCAGTCAAACAACATTACTTTGCATTAATCAAACCACTGTTGACACTTGACAGCAGTGAACACATGATTTGTCTAATCTGTTTTAATAGAGAACACTGTCAATTTACTAAAATTAGTTTATTGAGCTCTACAGAAAAGTATGATGTTCCTTGGAAACCTTCTGGATACCTTACAATTAATTTTGATGCATTCTAAGGAGAATTCTTACCTCAGGCCCAGTAAATAGAGAGATTTGCCCTGATTTCAAGCATATTTAGCTGAGACACAAAGGATACAACAGGAAAGCTCAGACACATAACCTGAAAGCCAGACACTCCATGGGCCCATCAGCAGAGGATGCAGTATCTAACAAAGCTATTTTAATACCTGATGGCCATTTTCACCAGTTTTAAAACTTCTCTGGCCCTTTTTACAACCTGGGACCCAATTTGCTGAAAATCCCTTCTATGTTCCTAAACCACACCACCATTTGACCACCTAAATAAAATGTATGTGTTCATGAACCATCTGTCACTGTCACAGGTCACTTCACAGTGCTGTTAGGACTTGAGAAAGCAGATGCCTGATGGTCCAGAGAAGAGCTATCCAAATGGGGCTGGGATAGCCCAAGACAGGGCAGTAGGATCTGTGTTATTATATTCAGGATTGTGAGGCTTGGGGTACATGCAGCAGGAGAAATCTCTGTGCAGTTTGCAGAATGTACCATCAGCCATCTCCTGGCTGTTAGCCACCTTGCATTTTGTTGGGGTTATTTTTATTGCAGTAAGTAATACTTAATTTTTACCAGATGTTCATTCATCAGTATCCCCAGAGGCTGCTTCAAACACATTCATTTCTCCCTCAGCCTTTTCAAACCTATCAGCAACCCTTTCATTCCCCTCAGCCTTGCCACAAATCTGAGGCTGGAATGGATGAAGAGATGGTGGGGACAGCCTGTCCCTCCCTGAGGGTACCAAAGCTGTGTCACTGCAGCAATCATCTGAGTCTCCCACTGCATCCATTTCCAGTTTGCAGTATTTTGGTTACTTCTAGAAGAGTCTGTAAAAGGTTACCAGGAACAACACAAGCCAATCACCAAGTAAGGTTCAGTTCCCTCCGCTGGGACCAGCACCTCAGTGGTTTCTTTTTATTGTATTTTTTTAAGGAAACTCAAGGAGAAAAATATTGAAAGCTACTATTTCTTTTGTAAAAGAAATGTCAAGAGGGCAGTTAAGCAGGCCCATGGGAGAGATGGCCAAACACAGGCCATACAAACCTTTTTCTTCTCTCTTGCTTTAAAGGTAAAGTGGGTGAACACACAGTGTTTCTCTTGGAACTAATACTAGTTGGCTCAAACTCTCCAAACATAAAATTACTGAGAAATGTATGCAAGTTGTACTATTACTTCAAATGCTTGCAAGATGGCTGGGGTGCTGCTAGCCAAGTGTGTGGGTCATGTGGTGCTTTTATTTGCTAATGAACATTGAGGGTGGGTTGGCCCTGGGAACAAAAATCTGAGAAGAATCATAACTTGGCTCAGGGCATGCTCTGATAAATGCTGGGAACATGTATTCTAGAAGTCTGCTTGGAATAAAGCTTCCTCTCATACCAGGAATTCAGGCAGAGCTTTTCTCCCACTTACCACCCCTGAGAAACTGGGGTTCAGTTTCTATCTGCAAGCTGATTTAAGACATCACCCTTCCCCAGCAGATGTGGAAAGAGGGATCTGTGCAGTCCTCAGGAGGCAGGGGATGCATGAGAACACACAGATTTTCTCCCAGGCAGCCATCAGGGATTGCCACAGCAGCTGAAGGGCTCTGGTTAAGTCTGAAACCTCCCCTCTGCTGCCCAGACTGGACACATAGCAATCCTACCCCACCCTGGGCTGGGAGATCTGCATGTCTGTGCTGCTGAATTCACACTCTCACCCTCCAACTCCCTTCACTGTACCCTCCCCTCTTTCAACCTATTTTTCTTTTTAAAGTTTGTTTAAACAAAAAGATACTCTTGGCCTCAAACATACTTAATGTTTTGTTCCCATTCCCTCCTCTTGCCCTTTTCCCAGCAGAAATCACCATCATGAGCAGGGTTTGCTCCATGTGAAGGAACTTCCCAGTCCCCAGGCTCACCCCTCCCCACCAGGGCTTCAAATCCCAGGTTTTGTGCTGCCCCTTGCACTGCAGCCAAGACTGAAGAGAGGAGGATCAAAGCAGCTGTGAATAAATAACACCAATAGTAACGGTGGTGTTACGAACATTCATTATTAATACATTTTATTTCTAAACCTCCATAACAGTCTAGACCACCCTGCAAAGATGAGGTACATCTGTTACTGTCTTCCCTGAAAGCAGTGTTAGAGGAGGTGGTGGATTTGAGACATTTGGATGGTGTCAGCAGGCAGAAAATGCCCCACTTGAGATAAACTCAGATTAACAACCCAGGCTGGCCACCGGTTCAGCAGGCAGCACAGTGAGGAGCCCAGGAAACAAAAAAGCTTCCTCCAAAGCATGGGGGTTATAAGTGCTCTCTGAACTGAGGAATACAGTGCTTAAGAACTAAAATTTAGGCTGGAAATGCCACCAGCCTAGTGTTGCTAAACTGCAGTGCACAATACATGATTTTCTGCTGCTGTATTTTCAAGAGATACTTAAACCATAAGTGTTAACATTTCAAAGCTTTCAAATATTTCTGGGCTTAAGAAGTGATGAGCAGCAGGAAAGCACTGTGGTGAGGAGATAGATGATTTTTAGGTCTCACTGCTCTTTCAGCAAGGTGTTAACCACAGCCAAGCCTCAGCAGCTTGGTGCAGCCTGTGTCAGTCTGCTCTCCTGGCTGCACCTCTCAGTGCTGACCAGCTCTGTGGCCAAACAGCAAAACCAGAGCGCCCGAGGACAGGCTCAGTGACACAGAAGAAAGGAAGGAAAGTGGGTTCAAAAGCAGCCAGGTGGTTTTCCTTCCTGCTGCCTGGCTGGGCTTGATCATGGACAGCACTGGCCCCAGAGCCTTGGTGGGATCTGTGTGCCAGAGGTTCAACATCCACGAGCAGCTCCCAACACCTGTGTCTGCCTGATCACTGTGTGTGCCATTACACACCCCAGGAAAAGGCTGTTTTACATCCTCCTCCTCAGTGCCAGGAACTGCCTCCTCCCTCGGGGATTCCAGAACCAGAATTTCATAGCCCTGGGCTCTTCACAAGTTCTATCTACTCTGGAAGGAAAGGGCTCTGCTCTTGCCTTTAGAGCCCAGGCAGATCTGGGCTTCCAGGTCTCTTTCAGACACTCCTAAGAGGCACAAAACCCAAACAAAAGCAACAAACTCACAGGGATTTAACAGCAAAAACTACAATTCAGAGGACAATACATGGCACTTGCTGCCATGATCTAGTTGAACAGTTAGAACATTGGCTGGACTTGATGATCTTATAGGTCTCTTCCAGTCTTGAACTTCTGTGATTCTGTGATTTGCTGGTACTATGAGCCTTTCAGTTAAACATTTCCTCAAATAATTTCTTCCTACCTTCTGTAAGAAGAATACAGAAAGCAGAATACCTTCTGTATTTTTTCTGTTTGAATGAAGGCCCTTGGAATATGCAAATCTGTAAACTGTTGGGAAAAGCTGTGATGTTAGTCATCACCTTACACTTAATTTCATCGAAAGGCAAACTGACATTTAAAAATTAAATACATACAGGCAGAATAAATTAGATAGAAAATACTGTAAACACTATTTAGACCAAACACTAATGGAAATGTTTTTCAACACAATTTTTAAAATAACTCCACTGTTACAGAAAAGCAATTAAGTTGTATCTTTCTTCTCTACAACACAAAGTTAAAGACGGCTAAATTGATTTTTTCTGAATGTTTTTGATCCGTGACTTGTCAGCCAGTGACCAGTGGGGATGCTGAAAGCGCTTCACATGTCTGTAAGACAAAAAGCCTTTTCTCAAGCACCAGAGACAAAACCAAGGCCCACAGAGCTCCAGTCCACAGAGCTTCAGGCCATAACTTGAATTGGACACAAACTTTCTTGGCAGGTGGAGGATAACTAGAAGGCTTGACCCAGCCCCAGGAAAACAAACAACTAAGCAATGGAAATAAATTTCACCTACTCAAACAAAGGTGGGATTGTTCAGTAACTACCTGCAGTCTCCTGAGAACAAGCTCTGAAAACACTTTAAAATGGTTTGAGCTTAAGTGGACTCATAGGTGGGAACTGAGCTGGTGTAGAATGCCCAGTCAGAAAAAGGATTTTTGTGTGTTCCTAAACCAGCTGTGTACATGCAACTTGGGCAACTGGAATGCAAAAAAAAAAAAGGGTTTATCCCCAAGCAGTTACCAGCTTCTAAGTAAGGAAAACAAGGTGCAGGCAGTAGGGGGAAACCAATGTTAAATTCCCATAATTTGGTATAACAGTTAATTGCAGTGATGTAATTTTCTGTCTTTTTTGGAGCAACAGGCTGTCACCAGAAGAAAAATGAAAAATCTCAGTAGAGAACAGTATTGGAAACACCCATCAGGCTTTTTTAAAATTGTGAATTCTGTTCACTGAAGTCTTACCTGAACTCACAAAGTTCATGGTAAGAGACAGAAATCCTGTACTCTTTGGAAGTATCATTGCTGTGTCAATGGATGTTTGAAAATTATGTTACCTGAAATTAACTTTACATCGTTGAGTATTAGAGACAGCAAAGACTGAATCTACTTGTTCAGCACACAGAGGCTTCCAACTGTGCAAAAATATTTCCCTGTCCTTTCAGAGCATCGCATTGCCAGTGCTTATGGCCAGTTTAGTGGCTGCTTTTAATCATCTTGACATTCTAACCCGTCCTTGCACTAATTCAAAGCACACAATCTTCTTCACATCCATTTTAAGGGGCTGCAAGTGGAATCCAGACAAGAATAGCAGAAATATAAAACAGATGCTTTAATGTTAGTGATCTTTAATGCTTCTGAGTTTTCACTACCATGTAATTTTAAGGGCTAATTATGAAATTACTGTCTATGCTCAAAAGAATTCTCCTCCAAACCAACATGCAATCTCCTTTACCAACATGCAAGTCACCCACAGAGACATTTTAGCAGGGGTAACAGCCCCATGTTGAGCAGGCTTCTTGGCTAAGCCTCACCCCCACATTATCTCAGCCCCAAAAGCAAGATGGCTTTGGGTAAATTTCAATCCCTAAAGCTGAGACAAAACAGATGCCAGCCTGTGTCAGTATTACAGTAAGCATTATAACCCTTAACACAAAATAGCAATAATGTGGTAGATGACATTGGCTCATCTTCCTGATGTCTGCATTTGAAGAAACCAAACTAAATAAAAATCCTCTTTCTTTAAATTGAACTTGACAGCCTAAGTTTCCAGGTCTGATCTTGCACTTTGTGGAGACACAATTGGTGGGTTCACCCCAAGGGAGCCAGCAGTTCTAACAGTCAGGAGGAGCTGAGGGAAACAAACTTAGTTTTATTTTCTTTTCAAGAAAGCTGGAATATAGAAAAGCTTAGAGTGTGGCTGAAGGGACAAAAACTTCGGCCTGTACCTTCACTTTGAGCTAAAAGATTGTTTATTTGACCGGTATGTCCTCTTTCTGTGCTCTCCATTCCCTGCCCCTCAGTTGGGATTCACTGAAGGCTTTACACCAAAATTTCTCAGCCTTCAGCTGCAGATGAATGAATGATCCCTGTGAGAAATGCTCAAAATCACACTGTTATGATAGGGACAGGTTTACAGACCTCTCAGTCAACTTTTAGAACCAGTCTGTGATCTGTAATCATAGTCTCAGCTGAAAGTTTTCAGTGAAATCATTTTTAACACCTCTGTTTTAACCAGCATAACTATGCCCAGTCAGCCAGGCACTCTCTACCACAAACTTCACACTTCTGGCATTGAACCCAAGAGACCTTTAAAACGCAGGTAGAGCCCAAAGATAGTAATTTGCAAAAAGTGCAAACCCAGGGATTCTGCAGGGCTGCATTAGCAGCCTGCTGCTTGCATCCAGCTCCTTGGAGCCAATGCACACTTGCCAATCCCACTAACCACGTTCCATAAACCAATTGCTAGCAGCAGGAACCATAAGCTGTACGCACACACAAAGGACCCCACAGCTTGCACAGACAGAAAAGAAACTCCAGCTTCTCTTATGTTAACTTCATCAAACATTTCTACTGCATTACTTGGAATTTGCAAGGAAGGAGTAGGAAGGCACAGATCTGTGCTCAGATCCATCTCAATCTCCAACCAGCCTGAGTCAAGGGTCCTGGACATCTGTGACAGCGATAATTTTAGTTAGGAACAGAGTTGGGTTCCTCCCTGTGGGCATGGTGAGATACAGGGTGCCCAGGGAAGCTGTGGCTGCCCCAAAGTGTTCAAAGCCTGCTTGGACAGGGTGCAGAAACCAGGTCTGGTGGAAGGGGTCTGCTGCCTGTGGCAGGGGCAAAGAGGGGGCTTGGAATGAGATGATCTGTAAGGACCCTAGCAACCCAAACCACTTCTATAAAGATAACAAAGCCAACCATTCTGAATGTTCATGTAAGTAAAATAAGCTGCAAAAACATGCATTCCTTGGTCAGCCTCCCTATTACATCTTCTTTTGGGAGCTGTAATTACACTCCACCAGATGTGTGTGCAGTCGCTGTCACACTCACAGTGCAAAGCAGCTAATTGTGTCAACAAAGATAAAGCTCACTTCCAGCCCTGGAGAGCTCTCACAAATACAGACTGATACAAGAGGCTGAGGCAAGGAAAATACGAAAGCTCAAAAAGTAACTGAATTTAGAAAATGCACACTTTCCACTCTCAGGGTGTATGGCAACCCACAAAGACATGTTTAGAAATTCAAGCAAACACACAGAGGGGAGCAAAACTCACCCAGGTACAGCAACGTGTCATAAAATGAGTAATGGTACCACTAAGACTCAATTGACAGCAAGACAATGACAAGCAAAATATATTACTTCATTTCATCTTTCCCTCCTGCTCCCTCAATAAATCCGAGGCAGGGAAAGCAAGCTTTGAAAGCATGGCTTGGTAACAGAGAACAATGAAAAAAAAACAACAGAATCAGAGGAAAACACACAACTAAGCAATGGAAATAAATTTCACTTTTATCTCTGCAAACTCACAATGGTGTGCACACTCTGCTCACCCAAGGAACACCACATTGCTGTGGATGTCCTCCCCAAATCCAGAGTGACCCACCCCTGCAGCTGGGGAGGATGGACAGGTTTCCCTACACTCACTGCACACAGCTACTCATGGGATTAGCTTGGAAAAGACTTTTAAGGTACCACAGGTATTTTTCCAACTTCATGCCCTGACTTGTTCCATGTTGATTTACTCACACTCCTACGTCTCAAAAGTTTCTTCTTGACCTTTTCCCTGACAAGATTTTTACAATTATTGGTCAGCTTTTGCTCCATTAGAGCCCAAAATTATTTACCTTTAAATCAGAGCATTCCTTTTCCACCCCATCTCAGGGATGAGTCCAAGAGAGTTACCAGTGTGCTGCTCTAGTATAATTCTATTATAATTTCAGGGAACAGACAGCTGAGTTGGGAACACTGTCCTTAGCCACATAACAGTTTCAAACTTCTCTCTGCCACCCCTGTTACTTTAACCTATTAAAATGCTGCTCCTGCACATTCTGTGGTGTAGAATAGGGAGGGGGAAAAAGTCACACTGAGCTTTCAATGGAAATTGTTTCAGTGGATTTGGCACATGATGCTTTTGAAAGGGTCACAAAACAAAGCTAATCCATTGATTTCAACTTCCATCTAAGGGCTTCTGCAGTAAACAAGTGCTGGTTGCACTTCAATTCACCATGAACTGAAAAGTTAAGAAGTCCAGCAGGAAGGGACTACAGTGTCATTCACTTCCAGGCCATCCTAAGGGATATACTTTCTCAACTGTTTTGGAAAAAAAGTAAAAAATACCATGTGTATTTCCTAGGAGTAGTTAACTGAAAAGGTTTGTATTTCTCTGTTTTCCTTCAAACTCTAGCAGCAAAGAGGAAAAAAGAAATCCAACCTTTTACCCGCTCATCAGTTTAATAAAATGTCAAAAACACACAGGATCACTTGAGCATGTGGATTTGACTCCATTATTATACCATATAATTTCAACAGCCTGTGGTTTTATTGTCCACAAAAAGCAATAACTTACTGAAGCGAAAACAACAGCAGTATTGCATTTGTGGTACAACACCCTCCCAACCTTAAAGCTAAAACTTGTTTGTATTTCCTCGTGTGCAAAAGTCATCAAGGCTTTTTGGGACAATTTCCTTTCCTCAGGAAAGTGAACAGGTGACAACACAGGCTTTATATTTAACTAAATAAAAATGTAAAGTCGTGATACACGTTACAGGAGTTGCCTTATCTGAAATGACTCAGCTGCAACCTGTCAGAGGCCAGCCAGCACTGATACTGCTGCATCAAAACCAGATTTCATTCCTTCCCTTCCCTGTCCCACATATCTCTAATATTTATGGCCAGTCTGGTAATGGAGATTAGGCTATGACTTATCAGGCTGCAATAAGACATGTTAACATGGAATTATGGTCCTTTAGCATAACCAGTAATGATGGGTAATGTTATTTACCTGAAGAAAGAAACATCACTGTCACAGCTGCAGCTCATTCTACTGAGTGTAATTTAGTTCAATCATTTATAAATGCCTTATACTTTCCATTTTAATTTCCTTGTACTCCTTTAGTACTCCTTGTACTAAATCTCTCCATATTTAGAAAGACAGTTTGGATGTCCTACATAATAACCGATGAATGTAACAAAAGGGAAAGGCTGACACACTACATTCTGCCAAAGTGAGCTCCATTAACCACTCACATCAAGCCAAGGCTCACAGTGCAAACAGCGCCCACACCTGAGGCTGTGTCACACTGCCAGGGCTCACCCCCACTCAGCCTCAGCAATGTTTGCAGAGCACATGGACACACGACGTGTGCCAACAGCTTGTGGGATCTCAGCACAGCAGGACTGATGTGCCGAGTCACCGGGGCCACCCTTGGGGGGCTCAGAGGTCCTGGAATGTTGCCAGAAGTGTCTGGTGGCTGGACTTTGATCCTGCACGGGAGACGACACCTGTATGAGGATGGGAGGATTTCACTGGGGTAAATGGTGAAGGGATAGGTTAATTAGAGCGTGAAACACGGGTTTTGGAATTTTGGTACAGGGGGGGTCTAGAAGTAGGATGGAGGAGTTGGGGCGTGTCCGGTCCTTCTTCTTCTTGGCCTCCATCTTCTGTGGTGGTGGTGGCACTTTGGGATTGGTTCTTACTAAAAGTGCACTTGTCAATAAGGGTGAAAGGTATTGGGGAAAATAGGTAAATATCTTATCCGTAGTTTTGGGTATAAAGATAAGTGACCGCCCCGGGGGCTCGCAGTGTGCTCATGGCTGGCTTGCTGTGCAGACCTCTGTCGGGCCGAGAGAAAATATTGTAGATAAAAAACTAATAAACACTGAAGACCGAGAAAAAACCTGAAGCCTCTTTTCGTCCTTTGGAGCGCGGGCTGCCCAAGACCATCCCGAGCCTTTCCAGGCCATAAGAAGAGCCGAGAAAGAGACAACAGCTCTCAGGTCACACTTCAGCTTCCCAAAATTTTTTTCCCCCTCTCTTCCCCTTGCTCACGCAGTAAAATGATGCAGGGAATGCTGCAGGCTGTCCTGCAGCAATGGCACACACAGCCACATGCACCATTCCTGACAAGTTCTGTCCTTTCTTCCATCCTTCAGCTCAACTCAACACCCATGCCTTGCTCATCTCCCATAAAAGCAGGCAAACAGCATAAAGAGAAAAAGCACTGCCAAGCAGATATGGGAGCTGCTGAGTCAGCCTCCCAAGCCCTCCAGCCTGGAGCATCCCTTCCCATCCCTCTGCCACAGCATGGTTTCCATCAACTGGGCCTGATGTGCAAAACAAGAAAACCATGGCAAATCACAATGTAACAATTATGTTTCTAATAAGAATCACAATTTCTCCCCCTCCCGTGGATTTTTTGCTCTCAGGCAATGCCAGTGCTTTAGAAAATGCTGCTTATGCTTACATGGCAAGCACTGGGGGGCTGCCCTGCAGCACTGCTGTGAGAGAGATGTGCAAACCAGGTAAGCAGGCCAAAGCAAATTCATAATTATCTGGCATGATTAATACAGCAATTCTACAAACACCTCTAAAGAGTCTATTATATTTTGAGGTCCAGCACAACAGGTTTCACAGGAGGAACAGGTGAACAAGGAGCTCTTACATTAAAAAAGCACCTTGATGATGAGTAAAACGTGATAAAAACTCTAAAAAAAGCCAATTATATTTTTCTTTAACTTCTCTGGCCAATTTTGCTAGTGATTAACAAAAGAAGCCCTTCAGAAGCCTGTTCATTCACAAGCCCACTCATTTATTCTCTGTATGCATGATGTGATCTTGGCACATATGTAGACACTTGAAAAGAGATTATATTCATCCGCCAATATAGTTATGACTTTGCTAATACATCTTTCCAGTCCAGGATATTTTTAAGCAATCTGAAGACTAATGAATCATAGTAAAGAAGAATGTTACTGTGCAGAATACATAAGGCATGAAAAAAAGATGACAGGCAGCTGAACAATTAATTTTGGATTGCAATTAAGTGAGGACATTTTCTGAGAGCATTTGCTCAGAGGAGACATCAATGGGACTGTTGTCACTTTCTGTGACGTGAGCAACATCACTCAAACTAGGCAGGTTCACATAAACAGAAAATATCTGGTGAATTTTACAGACTAAGCAAGTTAATCTTGCATATAAAATATGAACATGCAGAGAAGAAAACCTAATTCTCAAAAACTGAATAAACAGCACACCTTAAAGCACAGACTGGATATGAGTGTCTGAGCCTGAGCTGCTCATCCCATAGGCCTATTCTGCTAAAGCATAATTATCATCATCCACCATCATCTCATGGGATTGCCCTGAAATGTTCTCAAAGTGGTTAGCAGAACTCTGGCTGTGCTAAATCATTTTCAAATTGGTGCTACTCTTACTGAGTAACTTATCATCTATTCAGAGAAGGGGAAAGTTAGATGGCTCTGTGTGACAATTTCCCATTTTACTTCAATTTAGTTAATACAGGGAAAAAAGAAGAGGGGGATTCACAAGCCAAGGAATTTTAAAGAAAACAAAAACTGGATTACACCCATGAGATACTAAAAAGACAATACTGGATTTTAAGCTCAGAATTGCAACATTCAAAGAAAAGCAGGCTGGAATAGACCAGGAAAAAAACAGCTATGAGCCATTAAGTCAGAAGTAGCAAAGAAAAAAAGTGCATTGGAGACCTTTTTAATAACTTTACAAGTATTAACCCCTATTAACTATTAATTATGGGGCTGGGGTTTTTTTCTGAAGTTCAACACAGGGTATAAAACACTGTCCAAGAAGGCTACTCCTGGTGGGGGAGAGGAAGTTTTGCACATGTTTTCTTTGCTTTTTCAGTGCCCCTGGTTCTTCCAGGCTGTTCTGGTGTTTCAGTCACCAGCCCTGGTGAACACACCAGGTACAACAGGAGCAAAGGGAGACACAAGTGCCTCTGATTGCAAGTGCATGCAGAAGAAATAAGCTTTACAGAAAGGCATTGTTGTAGCTGAAAATAAATTCTGAATAAACAAGAGAGCTGCTAACTTGGGGTGAGAGCTCTGCACTACCCAGCAATGCTGCACCCAGGCTTTACAGAACCATACATGAAAGGACAAGCTCTCTTTAAGGACATGCCCACTGAAATCCTAATTTTACAAAATGCAGGGCGAAGATGCTCCTGAAAGAGAGGAGTAAATGCCCATAGAAGAAGGGGCATTATAGGCTTTTTTTAATTATTGTTACTGGAAGAGACTTCCAGCGACTGAGGGATTAATTCATCTGCTTTATGCATTCAATTTATTCACATACACATCATGTTTGTTCATTACACCACTCCTTCAAACCACACACACACACAGAATTCATTCCAAGCCTGAAACAACCCACCTCTGAGCAGATGCAAGACTTGTAAAAGATTAATAGGCACAACAAGCAATCTCGGCTGCAGGGGGAAAAATATCCCAGATAAATATTTCAGTGCTTTCATCAAACATCTGTCCTCTAGGCTGTGCTTGACAGAATGGCAAGGTAGCTGCTCACTGTGGGTTTGTGTGGTGGGGTTTGGCCCTGGAGGGGCTGTAGGGGTCCCTGTGAGGAGCTGGCAGAGGATTCCCCCATGCCCAGCGGAGCCAAGGGCAGCTGGATCCGTACAGACCCACCATGGCCAAGGCTGAGCCCTTCACTGACAGTGGCAGTGCCTCTGGGATGGGGAATTTAAGAGAAGAAAAGGAAAACCTGAGCAGGTTTTAAGACTGGTGTTTATTTCTCACTCCCCTACCCTGATTTGACTGGTAATAAATTAAACCAATTTTCCCAGTCTGGTTTTCCTGTGATGGTAACTGGTGAGTGATCGCTCCATCCTTATGTCAACCCACAAATCTTTTGCTGTACCTTCTCTTCCCTGGGCAGCTGAGGTGGTGAGGGACACCTGGCACCCAGCCAGGGCCAGCCCACCACACTCACAGAGATTAGCAGACATCTGCTCAACCAAAACCAGCTCGTTGGTGCAGTGCCAGCCGAGCACAGCATCCTGGAGTAACCCAGCACCCTGGTGTGAGCCTCTGAAGATGTTCCAGTATTTGCTCCCTTCAAAATGCCTCCCTCAGAAGATAACAGCATGGGTGGGGTTTTGTGTTAATACACAATCAGCTGGTATAATGCATGTACACCATACTGGAAGCCTGCTTCCTAAGGGTGGGAGGCAAAGGGAGGCACAAATCCAGAGCTGCCTCACTTCTTGCTCTAACAGCCATTTGTGCAGGCAGCAAGCTGCAAGCAGCACTAAGTCTCAGTGCCAGACAAACAAGGTTGCTTGGAAATGGCAGGGGCTTGTTTTTACTACCTTCTCTCCCAATGCTATAATATAGAAAGAATAGGTGAGTTTTAAAACACTTCACACGTATTCCAATAAAAGGGAGATGTGGAAGGACATTGCTGCTAGAGGGAGACGCTGCAGGTTATATTTTACACATGAAGTGAGTAAAAAGGGATCATCACTCCAGCAGTTTCCCTCTGCAAGAGGATTTTGGGCACCACTGGCTGCCACTGCAGTTCATCCTTCCTCCCTCCTGTGAGGATGTTTGCTCACACCATGCCCAGCTGCCCTTAGCACAGCAATGCTCTCAAACATATCTTATCTCCATCACGGTGGAGACAGGACTACCATGGCACTGCTCAGCACTACCCCATGCCCTAAAAACACTGACCAGCTCCTCAGGCAGGGCAACACCAACCCCACTGCAGACAGAGGAAAGCTGTAGGGCAGCCAAGCATTTCTGGGGCATAGCCCATGGCAGGTCCATTCACAACTCAACCTGGAATAAACTCGGAGCAAAATCAATAGAAGCCTAGGAAAAGCTCTGACCTGTTCCATTTTAAAAAACAGTGTGGATGTCAGATCACCTTGGGACCTGACAGGCCGCCAGGACACCCTCAAAGGAATCACTGAACTTGGGGTTTCCAACTCCCCTCACCTCATGCCAGAGCAGCAGGGAAAGGTTAAATGCTCTGCACTTCGCTGCCAAACCCAGAGAGGTGACATCTGCACTGCTGGCCCAAGAACAGCCATCCTCCCCTGCAGCAACAAGTCACTGTCACCCCCACAAATATCTTCAGCTGTTCCAACTCTACACAGAATCAGGTCTTCAAAACATTCATATTTTCCAGGGTTTTTTAAAAACACGTTTCATGAACTCAACTGAGACCCCAGGCACCTGCTTGGGAGAGGCAAGGGAGGAAAAGGAGGCACAGGGCATGCAAGCATGGGAGAACTTTGGAAATGCCAAGGGGGAGCCTTTCAAAGCAGCTTCTGCCACCCAAGAATGGTGCCACCAGCCAGAGAAATAAAGGCTGTTAAAACTTGGCAGGACACTTATCCCTACTCCAGAGTCAAATGACTTCTTGTGGCACCGTGTGACACTTCCAGCATCTGTCACTCCAGAGCTGGGTTGTGGCACAGCTCTGGCTTTGCAGGAACATTCAAAGCCAAGGACTATCAACACACACCTTCATCACCTGGTGCCTCTTACCCAGCACAGCCTGGAGGGATTTGCCTGAAGCTGTGAGCAGCTCAGGAGTACAATTACCCTCACAGCAGCCTGCCTCCCAGAAGAGCCTACCTGCTTTCCCACAGGCACTAAAAATAAAAATAATTTTCAGTGAGTGAGGCACCCAATGAACAAGCTGCCTTTTTTCTTAAATGAGAGCAATGAAGTACTTAGCATGTGTAACATTTAATAATATTTAAAATGTAGAGGCAATAGCCAGGCTTTAACAGCTCAGAGCTGCCATTAAAATTAATAGGGCTACCTACTAATTACCTCTGAGGATCAGACCATTGGGTGCCTTGAGGATTTGCACTCCTCCTGTTTAAGAACCTGGCTTAATCTCTGTTTCGTCTTCCTCACCATTTTTTTTAAATAAGCATACAACAGCGTGCTTCTTTATTGCCCTTTTTTTTTTTTTGAGCAGTTATAGATTTCACACTGCCACCCACAAAAGAAATAAACCACCAGGCACAGGCAGGACCACTCTAGCTGGACAAAGAGAAGTCAGGGAGTCAACAACCCCCAGTGTCTCGTGCAGAGACCAGAATTAAGTGACACCAAAGGCCCATGATTGCTGCCTCACAAGGATTCTTCCTGGAAGCTCAGCCTGTGTGAACATTCAAACACTGCTCCCGTCCTCCTGTGGGAAGCCTGAGAGTCCACATCATTAATTTGGCATCAAACCCAGAGCGTTTCCTCAGCCGACATTGCTGAACGCAGCAGGTCTGATCTGCAGGAGCAGCTCCATAATGGGAAAAGCTGCAGAGAGTTCACATAAAACAACTTAAAACCCAAAGAAGGGCCTTTCCCAGAGCTGACAAACCACACCACTGTCTCCAGAGCACAGCACAAAGGGTGGTGGTGGTGCCAGCCCTCAAACCCAACAAGCCTCTCACAGCCACAGCTCTGCATCTCCACGGGGCACACAGATCTCCCCTTCTCTGGCAACTTCCAAATGAGGTTTCATTCTTCACTCCCAGCAATTTCACTGAAAATTTAATTATATCTTTATCCAGTTAAGGTCTGACACTTCATCTACATAGAAGCCATATGTCAAAATACCCTGCTGGAAGTTCCCCACAGAAATGGTATGAAAAAGGGATTGCTTTCATGTCTGAGTGGCTCTCTCCTGTTCAGGACAGGGCTATCATGTTTTCCATAACTTGCTCAGTTTATTGTCTGCAGTCAAACAGCACTGCTAGCATTGTTACTGCCAAGTAAACCATGATATTATTATTCTCCTGAGAGTTAATCCACAACTCACTGAAGACAATGGGAAGCCGCCCCTTTGCTTCTACAGGCTGCACATCAGCTGGCTGAGCCACGCTGCTGGTTAAGTACACATTTATGACATGAAAGTCATCACCACCAGGCAGAGAGGGCAGACAGACGGACAGCCCCAAACACAGCTTTGTGCTGGTTACTCAGCCCACCCATGGATTTCTGTCAGGCACGAAGATTATGAGATCCCTCTCTTCATAGCGCTCATATTTGAATATTTTCAGCTCTCACACATCAAGCCAAGCCTCTCAGCACACTGAGGGTTATTGTCTCCAGCCTAGGGCAGCACTACCCAGCCCACAGTGTGAGGATCCTGCACCCTCCTGGGGACCAAATGGCTGGGGCTGTCCCCAGGGGAGCACCACAGGCATTTAGCAGCATCACTGCATTCATTAATTAAAGCCTTTGTGCAGAGTCACAGGGGAGCAAAAAGAAAACCTTCCAAGTTTTGCCACTGCTTCTCACTTCTGCCCTGCTAAGAGGCCACACCAGCACGTTTTAAGGCAGCAGGGAATATGCACATTTCCACCCTGAACCCTTTCCTGGCCATGCCACTCTCTTCAGAGCCACTTTTTTCCTAAAAACCATCTTAAAGCAGAGAAACATAAGCTTTCTCCTTCAAATAAAAAGACCAGCTGTCCCTCTGTCTGAAACACACTTCCTTCTGTATTTTCCTATTATGTAAAAAAGGTGCAAGGAAATATTTAAAAGGCAGCAAATTAAAGACTTATAAAGGGAAAACTTAATCATCCCATGCAAAGCAAAGCCCATGAGACTTGATTCAGGGCGTGGAAAGTTTAGAAAAATTCTTTAAAAGACAGAATATTTATATCAACAAGAGCATCCAGATTTATAGCAGCAGGAAGGAAAGAAGAGGGGAACAGTATGCAGCAATGCTTGGAAGGAACATAAATCTGCCTGCTTCAAGAGCAATTTAAGCTCTGAACTTTTATATAAATACAACAGTTGGAAACTTTCTGTGTCAACACAGTCACTCCCTTCCCTCAGTTGGTTTTATTTCTCCTTCAAACACCATGACAGCAGAGCTGTCCCTTCTCCCCTCTCTCCCACCTGCCCTGGGGATTTGGGGAACCCAATCTCCAAGCTCAGTGCTGGCCCAGGACAGCCCAGGCTCAGACCTGCACCACAGCAAACAGCACATGTACACTGTACAAATCTATGTACCTGCAGAGGCAACTTTCCAGAAAATTCAGCAGCACTGCAATGAAAGGATCATTTTCAAAGCTTCAAATCCAGGTGCTTTGAGTTAATTAAGTCCATTATTTGACTTCAAAGGGAAAAAATACATTAAAAAAAAATCAAAACGAAAATAATTTTCTTTCCACAGCTAAAGCGCTACAAAATCCATTTTATCTTTACATATCCACATCCTCTTTACAATATTTTTGAATGCTGGGCATGAAATCCTATTAATTTATAGGTACTATTAAAGTCATCTGAATTTAATATTCAAATGGCCAAGTCCTTTTTTTCCCCTTTTTGTATCTTAGCAGAAAGCAAAAGCCCCTCTCATGAAATGTGCCTGGTGAAAACACAGCTAAGCAAGGATAGCACTTGCCAGGATATTTAAACATCTATGACAATATTCCTTAATCCCTAAAAATTGACATCATCTCATCCTTAACCACCTCCTTTCCTGTGCCATGCAGTTAATTATCCTTTTTTCTTTTTATAGTAATAGTTTTGAGAAACTTGTTTCTTTTTACACTAATTTAGTTTTACTGAGTTCCCATTTCAGTTTCTCTGCGAGATACAAAGTTATCACAGGAGGCCTGGTAAATGATGCACCTTTAAGGATAAAATGAACTTAAAAAAAAAAAAATCTTTAACCAAGATTATTCTGGAAGCCAAGCCACATCCCAGAACCTCCTCCAAGCTCCCCAACCCCAAGGTCTGGGTTTCCACATCACTCTGCAGCTCAGCTGCTCCATAGCATGGATCAGCCCTTCCACCCTCCCAGAAAAACCCCAATCTCCCCCCACTCCCAGTCGAGCACCATGACTGAATTCCCCTTATGGATCCCTAAATTCCTGTATTACCCAGTGACTGCATAATTATTGAGAGAAGATACATGGGAGAAGGAACCCATAAATCTTTCATTTTTCTCAGGGAAATGAAAGAACGCTGCAGGCAAACTTTCCACTGATGTTTTAGCTGCTTCATTGAAAGCAACTGTGTGTTTTCCTCAGACAGTTGTTTTGCATGATTCATTGTGAGGCCATTAAAACAACTGTACTCTTGAATTTTAAGACTGTTTGTGCTACCACACATAGCCATTCCCCCTCTTCTCTCTCGTCAGCACCCACAGCCCTTTCTTTTGCTAGTCTCAGTGAGATGAAAGAAAACAAGGCACAGGAGAAAAAGCACCCACACTGTCCCATCCATGAATCAGCTTGGCAGGATATAATTCTCACAAGGCAGGGAAGGGGGGTGAAATTCAGCTGCTGGCAAGTTTTCAGCAGCCAATATTCCTTAGAAACATATAGATTTGATTAAAAACGTTTGTTTTCTGTCCAAATCTGGTAGGAGAAAATGAATGGTGCTCTTTGTTAGCCATCAATCTTCCCCACTTGTCCATGTGCCAGATGGCACCGCACTTCATAGGAGGAGGAACAATAAGCAAAGAGTCAGTTGTGCAGTAAGTTTGCTTATAATCATTTCATCTCAAACAAGCAAAAGGAGAATAAGGATGGAAAGATGTAAAGAAGAATATTAACTCATTATTTACTCACTTTCTTTTTTTATAACTAAACCCCCACTCTTGACAATGCTAATTATTGACAGCCCCGGAATTTTTATTCCCTTCAATGGATTTTGCATTTTTAAGAGAGTTTCAAATGGAGCATGACCAACTTGTTATTAAACAGCAAAATGGAAATATTTGTAACCTGCAAGGGCAGCCTGACTCCTTTGGCACTGACAAATGCCACTCTCCCAGCCCCAAGAGCTTCCCTGCTGCACAAGTGAGACAGAAACAGGGTGGGAGGGGAGCCAGAAACCCACCCCAGCCCTGCCATTTCCTTTAAAACCAAGCCCAGCTCCAGGTTTGGTTTGTCAGGACAGCTGTTACAAACAAACAACCAGCCTCTTTCACTTTCTAAGAGAGAACTTCTCATGAAAGTCACCGAGAGCCTGAGGAGGAGCCCCACGGTGCCATTTCACAGAGTCACACTTCAGAGCAGAGCTGCGCCTCGAGATTTGCTACTGCTCAACAGCATCTGCTGGTATTGTGCCAATAGCATATGCTGGGAGCAGATATGGATTCCAATGCCAGCAACAATATATATTTTAAACCCAGCTACAGAACAACACAGCAAGGGGAGCAGCGAGGCCTCTCGAGTGCGAAGCAGAGCCTGCCTGAACTCCCACAGCCCAACTCCAACCCAAAATGGAGCTGCAGGTCTGTGATTAATGGGGAAGCAGAGCCATGGAACAGCTACATCACATCAGAGCCCCAGGAGTGGAAAATGAAGGGGTCTGCCCAAGCACAGGCTGCAGGAGAGCTGGAAGTTTCCTGGCTCTCACCAGCAGGATGAACAACTGGCTGCCTCTGCTGTCCATAGAGCTACACAGCCCCAGCCCCATTGCTCTTTCCAGACCTGATGCAAAATACCACCAAGGGGATGGCAGGCATGGTTGGCACACTGAGCTCAGCAACAGCTCAAGGCTCACTGAAACAGCCCTTGAGTGTGCAGAGAGGCATTTTGGATTTGCTCTTTTGGTATCACAAAGATGAGGCATGCTGAACACGGGCTCTCATGTGTTTGCAAAGTATTGGACATACACTCATTATGAGGATTTTGTTCAGTCACCTGCATATTAAAGAAAAAAAATTAACATAAAACAAAATAAAGCCTTGAAAATGTTGGCCCAGTCGTTCCTGGCAGATGAAATAATCCTAGGGGAAAACATGACTGCCTCAGCTCTAACAGATCGGATTTAGACAGCCGGGATTCATTCTTTTGGCTCTGCTGTTGACCTACTGCTTCAGCCTATTCATCTCCCCTCTGTACTTCTGTTTGCTCATCTGCAAAATGAGCAAGATACTAATCTCCTGTTCAAAGCCTTTTAAAACTGTGGCTGGAATAGCTAAGTGCTGCCGGTGTGAAGAATCACATCACTTGCAATCTTTTTTCCAGCTGTTAAGTAGTTAATTGCTCAATCTGAAGTGATCAGATGGTTTCCTCCTCTAACCAGTCCTTTCTATCAAACTGAGATCTTGACATATCACTGAAAACATCTTGCGGAATTAATGGTCTAATTTCTCTACCAAATGTATTCATTCCTCATCTGACAGTTTGGTGAGGTACAAAGGCAGGCAGGGAAAGAAGCTCTGGAAAAACAGAAGTGGCAATAATTGCACACACACCCCCAAACAAACCCACAGAAACCAACTCACCTGGACACCAATAAGTCAAGAAAAATTACAGCTGCCTAATATGTTACAGGTAACAGCAACGACCCCATGGCCACTGCATCATCCAGCACCAAACAATTTCATGCTCTGCAACTACGTCGTGGGGAGGGGAAAAAAAGTCACAGAGAGCCTTGGCAACATCTTAAGTGGAACAAAGTGAAAACCAGCCCGAGCTACAATGCGGGAGCTGTTCCTGTTCAAAGTAACTTAATCTTCTAATAGGGCTGTGTACTTTAAATGCACAGGAGGAAGGAGCTTTGAGGCATTATCTGCTGCAGGCAGACGATCTGGGGTAAGCAATACTGGCTGCTGCTGCTCAGCTCAGTGCTGAGCACAGGGCACAGGCAGGGCTGGCAGCAGCTGCAGAAAGTAAACTATATACCAAGGGTCAGCATTTTGTTAAAATAAGTTGTTCTGACTGGTACAGACCCCAGTTTTAGGGGTGCAGACTTTGAGCCGGCTACAAGGCTCCATGCACAGCCACTGCGTGTAGGTGCTCTCAGTAAAAACACACAGACAGCACTGCTGGGTTTAAATGCCTTTTAAATGAAAAAGCAGAACAGATGCGAGTGACAGAGGGAGTTTTTTTAGTCTTGTTGAAAACCTTGGTAAGGGAGGCACAGGGAGATTAACCTGTGAAACATCAGAGCTAAGAAGTGTATTTAAATCCCAATCTCACACATGTAATCAGCCTCTCTCCAGTCTATTGAGTCTGAAACTGAGCACTGCTCAACGCAGATCGTGAGAGAGATACAGCTTCCCAAGATACCACCTCATTTGCTATCCTCACACCAACAAAGCAGCACCATCTCAGGCTTTCACACTAGTTGCTAGCATTCCCACAAAGGAAAAACTTTTTCCTTTTTACACTAATTTAGTTCTAATAAGCTCAGTTCCCATTACAGTTTCTCTGCGAGACACAAAGTTATCACAGGAGGCCTGGTAAATTATGCACCTTTAAGGATAAGGTGAACTTCAGACTTCGAAAAAAAAAATCTAAAACCAAGATAAAGCGTTTTGCAGAGCAGAACTGCTGAAGACATTTAGTATTACAGTGGGACCCCTCCCTCCTCCTGGAGCGTGAAAAGGAAAGTATCAAAGAGTGACAAACAGAGAAGAAAGGGAGTGAGCCTATCAGGCTGTCAATCTGCCAATAAATCCCAGCACTCTGCTAATGCCTTCAGCTCCCCACACGTCTCACACTGTTTAAAGACACTGTGATGTGCACTCTGAAGAATTCAAGGAGGTGGAAGCAAAGCCCAAGGCCTTTATGCTTAACTGCTGAGGAAGAAAAGGGAAGAGAAGAAAACCCTCAGCTAGGAGGATTTAAGAGACTGCAGTGCTGGAGTGCACCTGCAGCCTCCCCCATTTATCACCTGCTTTTACAATTTATAGATTTGCACTTATGCTGATGGCCTGATGTGGGAATAGCTGTGCATGGCCCAGGCTGAGGGAGTCAGAGAATCCCACCTGCCTGCCCAGTAACCACCAGCCCGTGAAAAAGGACATGGTGAAAAAAGCCACCGCTGGACCACGAATTAAAAATTCAGGTTTATTTTTTTCTTGAGTGGGACAAAATGCACCAGATCCCAAAACACGAAGCCCTGGGGGTGGAACTCTGCCTCATCCAGCTGCCAGGGCTTGAAGCTGGCTTCAAAGCAGCCCAGCTCATCAGGGCAGCGTTCCCCAAACCCACAGGGCGGCATTCCTGCTGCTCATCTGCACCACCACCGGCTCACAGCGCCCAGCCAGGGCAGACCTCCTGCCTTTCTTTGTTCCACAGCACTTTCTTATCTCTTCCTAAGACTGAGCAGCCTGCTGCAGGGTGAGCCGGGCACCTGGCTCTGCAGGGTGGATTAATAATCACAATAAGATATTTGTAAGGCTGTCTGAATCAGCCACGCATCCCCCAACTCCAGTCCCTTGCATTTTCCATTCTAAATTTACCAAAAATAGTTCAGTCTGACAGCATGTTAAGTACAGCACATGCTATATTTCTTTATATCCTTACTTTTAAGAAACCTATCAGAAGTATTTCCGATTTTTAATTATTTTTTTAACCGATTTTTATTTTATTTATTTTTAAATACTATTAATTTCATTTTACATTTGTTTTTCTTTTCAATCTATTTACATTTTTGAAGCTGCTCCTTGACAGCCACCATGTACAGCTCAGGCTGTATAAAACATGCACCATGCTGTGGTTTCTCCCCACTGCAGCCAGCACTGCTGGAATGTTCTCCAAGCACAGCCCAAGTTTTCCCATGGAAACTCTCCAGAGCAAGAAAAGCCAGAAAACCAGGCAGCAATCAAACACCATTACAGCCAGACCCTTTGATATTTGCACGCTGTATCAAAGCCAAAGAACAATTCATTTAAAAATACCCACCATGGGCTATTTTTAAATTAAATTTTAAATTTATAAAGCCACAGTGAGAAATTGAGATTTCTATTTTATGAGGTGTATTTTTAAATCATGGAAGCTGGGGAGGGGGTGGGGAGAATAGATTTCTCCATTTTAATAAGGATACAATTGTAACTGCCAGCAATGCATTGCATTTGTCTGATGAGTCTCAGAGCAACCCTTAACCACCCTGCCCTTCCCGACATTGATGGATTGTGTAATTCCAGGAAGTAAAATATAATTATGGAGACAGATGAACAGACACCCAAGAAACAGCATAAAAAGGTATTGCATGGCCATAAAAAGCAATATTTCATATATAACATTATTAAAACTAAGGAAATGTTATCTAAGGAAGTGTTATCTGCATAAAGACTCTTTGCCTATTTAAACTCAACGGAATAGATGGAATTTTGTTCCATGCATGGTCTACCCAGAATTTATTTATACAGTCATTTTAGAGCAGTATTTTAAGATACCTGTATCATTATGCAGACACATTTTATGAACTTCAAAAAATAATAGGTAGCAAAGCTGTCAGAATTTCTCACTTTCCCCAGCTTCAGAACACCTTCTGCATTACCCCTGTGAGCAGGTGATCAGGCTCTAATTTCCATGAGGGCAGACAATGTCTTGGGAGAGCAGGAAAGCCCAGGGGAGCACATCTCAGGCTACAGACACTTCCCAAAGGTAATTCCTGAGCTGATTTCTAAGGGATGGCACACATTCCTTGGCAAGGCAGAGCACAAATATTTCCTGCATGCATGAATTGCTGGGAGCCACCACCAGCCTGCTGCTGCTCACTGTGACCTATTCAGTTTGCCAACCTTTCATCCCAGACTGTGAGCACTTTAAAACAGACAGTATTTGTTGCTCTTTTCCATTCCTTAACACAATGGGACTAATCCTTGTTCAACATTTAAAGGTGCTTCCAACAGGAATAATCTCCTCCTCAAAGCACAGTTGATTTTTACTGTAGCACTGGAGTTTTGATGTGAGTAGAAAAAAAAATTTCATTTTCTTACTAAAGAATTGGTCTATAAAGCTGAATTACAAAGTGCATTTTGCTGTCTGCATTTTTAATAGCCTTTAATAACTTACAGGGTAAAAGACCACTGAAGAAGGGAAAAAAACCTGAAATAAAAAGACCCAAGCAGCAAACCAAGCACTACATACATCTTACATACACAGCCACCCCTTTCAAATCACTTAAGAAAAATGGTTTGTAGACAGATGGTGTTTTCCCTGTCTTGACTCCAGTTCAAACCTCCTTTTTGGAGAGACCAAGTTTTCCACTGAACTGCACATTATACACCAACAAAGAATAAACAGGCTAAATATAGCTTGCAGCCAAATCGCTGCAGTCTTGCAACGCAGCATATTCCGGAGTCCTCTGAGGACAGCCAGCATGCTGGCAATGCAGCCTGCACTATGTTTAGGTCCTCCACTTTATAAATCATTACCTCCACATCAGGCAATGCCATCCCCTGCAGAGTGAAGCACGCTGCTCTCAGAAGCACTGGGATATGGGGAGCCATCCCTTTTGTTGTGTTCTCCCAGTCAGCAGTGCCTCAAGTTCGCCATCCCAGCGCTGCTCTCCAGGGAGCTGCACCATCAGGGGATGCCCATCCTCTCTGGAGCACACAGCCCGCTGATGCTGTGAAGAGCTGAAGGTGGGGAAGGCAGCTGCTGCTGCTCTCACCTCTCAAAGCATCTCAGAGTGACAGCTGAGGCTGTCAGACACCAAGGATCAGAACTGCTGCTAAGAACTGAATAAAAATCCCCAAACAACCAGTAGATGCACTCACAAACATCATTCAGGGAAATGCTGAGTGTCCATGCACTTTTTGGGATGCTCCCAAGAGCTCTGCATTTCTTTCCTCTCCCCTAAGGAAGCACTGCTGAATTTGTGGTTTTCCAACCTTGCCTGTCTTTTAAGTTTGCGACAGCTTGTCCAAAGCACAGGTCACATTACACCATGAGAGCATAGCACTTCTGCTCCACAAGCAGCAAATTCATGTTCAGAGGTTTGGCCTCCTCCTGGTCCCCTCGGGGTCATTGTTCTTTGCTGCTCATTTTTTTGGGGGTAGCAGTTTGTTACATGACCCACTGGGAGCCACCTGAGCCCAGGTGAGCTGCTGCTTGTCAGCACATTTATTTATTGAGGTTTTATTTCGGCAGGCAAGCTCCCTGTCGCGGTGGCAACGCAGGAAACGCTTATTGTTTTACATGTTTACAAACAGCCCCTTCAGATCTCCCTTCCCTCTCTGTCCCCTGAGGTAATATCTATTGTAATAAATTCATAATTCGCATTAGGATGATTTAAACAGCTTTGGAGTGGCATGTTTTAGTGCCTTGATTCAATTGTGTGCCTCTCACACTGACAGCCCCGCTGGCTGCTGCTCCCGCCTGCAAACGGGGATAAACAGGCAGGGAGAGTTACACCTTCCAGGGGAGGAATTTGGAACAACCTCATGTGATCCCCTCACCAAGGAGATGGGATAAACCTGCTGTCTCACCCCAAGCACGTTGGGGCTATAAAGCTTTCTGTTTGGGGCTGCTTTTGGGCAGTGATAGCAAGTAGCAACTTGTCGTTGCATTTATTATAAATTCCCACCATCCAGGCAAAAAATCTTAGCAAGTTTATTACCACCAAGCCTCCTTCACTCCATACACCATCTTGCAAGATGTTTGTAAAGGAAGGAGGGCTGGGTTGCCACAAGGGAGAAGAAGATAAAACTCTTTGTCAGAGGGAAATGCCCAGGAGTGACTCTCTTTGTTTAAGGATCTTGAGCAATGAAAACCCACTGACAAAACATCAGCACTGCTGCTGTTGTCACAACACAAGGAAATTGTCATACGGTGTGACAGCAAAAGCTGGCTTTTAAATATTATAACCACTGCCTGGAAAGGTAAACAGCTGTATGTAAATACATAATGGATTTTGGATAACTGCTCAGTGTTTTCACCTTGTACCAACCCCAAACCACTCTCTAAGTACTCACCAGCTGTTAGTCACTGCCTGCTCTCCCTACAGATGCAAGAATATGCAGATGAACAACAAAAGAATAAAAATCAATGTCACAGCTTTGCTTTGATGTTTTTAAAACTGCAAAACTCAGTACACATCCTTTCTATATTCACGTTGCAACTTTTGTAAGCCATGCTAGGGGAAGTATCAAAGCATCAGCAATTACAGTTGTGACAAGAAAACCATTATAAAAGGGTCACACTGTGATTAAAGCTTATTTTGCTATTACAATCTGGATGTCTTTTTTTGTTGTTTTTAATTAGGTACATTCTAGTAAAGATTAAAAAGAAAAGTTTTATTTTCTTGTCCTAGCACCCAACATAGAAGATGCTGTAAAGATTTGCTCCATATGGTTGGACGCCATCTTGAAAGTCTTTTTCCACCTAAACCATGCTATGATACCCTATTTGAAGACAATACACCAACTATGAGGATCACTGATACTTGGGGTGAGGAGTGCTTTTTTTCCTATTACCAGCCAAAGGAATCCACTGCACTTACACAATCACAGAGAACACAAGGGGCTGTCCCACACTAACCCAGCCCCAGGTACTGTGGGACTAACACAGGTTCATGCAGCAGCAGCTCACCCTGGAATTACCATCCCTGGCTTTTCCATCACCTGCACCTGTTTCAGGGGGCTCATTCTTTCCTGCATTCACTTTCTTTTTGACACACAGGACACACCACGTCCCAGCTGCAATCTCCCAGCCAAGGGCAGATCCTGCCTAGTGGTATTTGCTGTCTTTCCCATATCCCTCCTATCCCAGAGGATTTAACATCCTGAACAATTATCACCAGCACCTTTTTCTCTCTTTGCCTGTATCCTAACTCCTCAGTTTGATTTTGTTTCCAGGCTCTAGTCACAGAGTCTGGTGCTATTATGTTTTACCCTATTTCTGTTACACTTCTTCCCTACTCCAGATCAAACTGTCATTTTAAACAGCAATAGCAACAAAATTACTTACTGTACTGCAGTCAGCCAACTACACAAAGATAAAACTAATCATTTAATAAGTCACCCTAGGGATTTTTTTTCCATCTGTAGCAAAGGGCAGTAATAGATGAGATCACCAATTAATCAGGCTCTAAGACATCATCTTTGCCCCTCTCCTTTTAACCATGGACATACTGTTTTCCACTGTCTTACATATTGCATTTATTCTAAATCCAGCTTCAGAATCATTTTAAATCCAGTCTTGAGAGGAATTACAGAATTCCTCTTTTCTCTGTTACGACCCTCACAGAGTTGAAGCACATCATACTTGAAAACACCAGGATGTGACACCCTTCAATTCCATTAGTACTTAATAAAACACAGCCTCAATTTTTTTCCTCCTCCTGGTTCCAGAATTGAGCCTGGTAAACAGAAGGGACTGCTCTGCCAGGGAAGCCAGACAAAAGTCTTTAGAACAGTGACAAACTTTTCATCGCTGCATCTCAGAAAATGCAAGGTAGATACTGTATTTTCGCACAATCCTCCAAAGCTCAGAGCAGGCTGTCAAACCACATTAGTACAGATCTGTCTCATAATTCATTTGGGATGCACACCTCAAAAATTCAAACCTCAGAACATATGTACCCATTGAGATAGGGCATAAAATAAAATTAAATTTAAAAAAAAAATCGACAGAAAAGTCAACAACAGTTTATAAAGAAGGATTATGGATGCAAAGAGATTTGCATCTGATATATAACCAAATCCCAGTGATCTGGATTAAAGGAGGAAAGCCTCCTTTAGATACCCAGAAAGTCAGGGGGGAAAAAAGAACAATTAAAAATTCTACAGAGGCATAATTTAGCCCCTAATACAAAGCACAGTTTCATTATTCCAAAATGAAATTCAGTGGACATAATGCCTCCCACAGTTTGAAAAAAGGTGCCTGGAAATGCCAGGAAATGAGAATTGGTTTATGCAAAGAAAATTAAGGAGATTATATGAGGTTGGGGAAAAAGGATAGGCCACACAGCCCTTTCTCCTTCCACCTTCTGGCATCCTCCATTCCCAGCAAACCAAGCCACAGCAGAGCAGAGAGTGGGGAAGAAATGGCTATAAATCTCCACTCTGGAGCACTCCCCCACAAATCCCAGCTTTTCTCACAAGCTGCATTTCAGCCAATTTCTCCAGCAATAACTCAGCCCTGCTCAGAGGCACGGGGTGCCCAGCAGAAGGAGGGTCAGGATTCACAACAGCCCCAGAGCCCCTGGCTGGCAGCAGTGCCCAGGCTGAGCTCTGCTCACAAACACGATGGCATCCCCCATCAGCTCCCACGGCAAAGGGATGTTTTAATTAACACAGTGTCACGCAATGGAGAAAAAGCATATTTCGACCTGGATTAGCATATGCTTCACTTAACAATAATCACCACACTCACAAAGAGCCTGACAGCCAAAGTATACACTGAGCTGGGCCTAAACAAGTTTCTGACATCAGCAAAAAAAAATGTATCAATTAAGAAAAATATTGTCTGTAGCTGATTTTAATGGCTTTTAAAATCATGCTGCTGTTCCCACATGCCATGGAGAAGACTTCTGTCCAACTCTTGTGGTGCAGAGCAAAGCAAACCCTTACTTTCCTTTAACAAACTGTATGCTCTGTGACAACTGGGGTTTTTGTTTCCTAAGCAGAATAAAACTAGTTCCAGCTGCACTGTAATGAAGAAAAGACTGCAGAGCTGGAATCCAAGGATGTCAATTGAGACTTTTTAAAGACACAAGGTCCTTCAAGCTGCTGCAAGTGCCTGAGGAAGGGTGAGCTGTACAGGGCAGCTGAAGCAAACTTGAGCTCCAAATGCTCCCCTCTGTTTGACCTAGTACTTGGCTACCAAACAATTCATGAGCACACACTGAGCTTACAGAAAGGAAATACACTTATTTTCTGCTTGGCCAAATAGTGAATTAGAAGAGTTAGAAGTTATTTGATAATGGCACCAACCAGCACAGCTCTTAATCACTGACAGTCAAAGGCAGCTAAGTAAGCATCTTAAACCAGGAAATTCCCAATTCCTTGCAAAAGAGGGGAAAAAGAAAAAAAGAATCAATCACAAGCTGTCATGATATCCCATTGTTCAGCACTGTTAGCATTAGGAAACAGTCACAGGGGATTAAGGCAGCAGAGAACATGTAGTAGCTCCTGACTGCTAAGCAAATGCAGGCTGCCTGGTAACACATGGCACAGGGCTGTGATTAATCATTACGATGCGACAGAAGGCGAAGCACTGCGAGATAATGTCAGCAGCTGAACTGTGCCCTGCCTCTAATGACAAGTTGCTTATCCTAACATGCTCCACATTTGTATGACTCAGAAAGCATCCCCAGCTTGCTCAGTGCCTTCTGACCCACGGCCAAAGAGTGGAGGATGCAGCCAGGGCGAGGAGGCAGGTAAAAGGGTCAGGGCTCAGTCCTTGCGGGTCTAAAAGCATCTTTGATGGGACCTGGTGTGGATGGTTTCTCCAGAAAACCACTGGAAACCTTTCACACCACTAAAGGGGCTTCTCTGGATTTACAGCAACAGTATTTTTCCAGTTAGACTGCAATTGGTGGCAGCCTGTGTTGAAAGCAAAGGTGATGGTTTTTATTTCTACTTTATATCAAGAAGGAACCTAAGCTTCAGAACTTCCAGGAACCAACATCCACAAAACACTTTGCAAAACAACTTTCCCTGAAATGGACATTTAATTGCACTTTCCCTGAAATGGGAAAGTCCAATTAAATGTCCCTCCCTACCGGTGAAGGTTTACCATTCGGTTTGTTGAGCCTAAAAATGGAATTGGAACCAGCAGGAATTACCATGTTTTAAGCGTCCAGGCTGCTAAGACAATCTCAGGTTGATAAAAGCCTAGATGCTATCACTGAAACTAAAATTCAAGTGACCTCTGAAAACTGTGCAGGTGGTTTGATCTATTCCCAGAATTGATTGGGTTTTGTTGTTTTGCTTGGGTCTTAAGCACATGGAACAAGAAAAATTCAAAAGCTCTGCACCATCAGCAAGGGAAGGAAGGAAAACCTATTGCATCCTTCATTCTGCCCACTGCCATGGGCCATTAATGAAGTTCTACTCTGCATTAACCAGCATTTCATGGGAACAATTATTTATTAAGGGTATGGACAATAGCATTGATTGTTACAAGTTTGATTGATTAAACAGACAAATTGGCACAGTTCCTCCCTCCCTGCCTGCCATATGTTTCTTCTTAAACATCTGGCAAAGTCTTTGTTTTTCCTTGAGTAACCTAACAGGTGTTGTACCAAATCCTTAATGCTTCAGTTTTCCCATTGGAAGCAGATGGGTGGAGGAGACACAAGAACACTGCATTTTCAACATCTCTCCTCCCTTCTTCTCTGTGGTGGCCTCACTAATACCCTGAGTTTAAAAACAGCAGAGAGAATTTCAGATTCATCATTAAAGTGATCTTTTGATGTGGAGAAGACTTTACATTGAGACGAGGAAGTCAGACCTCGCTCCATTGATGCACTTTCCCCTGTTCCTTTTCACAGCACAAAGGATACAAAACCAAAGACCTTGACAACTTTTATATCAGCCCTTCTACTGCTGTCATTAAAAATGTGTAATATTCTTTCTCCCATCTGAAGGGGGTCATTTGTACCTTGTTCCTGGCTCTCTAAAGCCACAGACACCAAGTGCCACAGCCAAGCTCTCGCCTGAAGTCCTGTGTTGGGCACTGCACCAAATTTGTAATTCGAGCTGAAAGCACAGAAACACAGGTGCCTAACACTGAGAGGGCACTCTTTATTTTGAAAAAATGCAGCACCACTTCAGCTAATTAGGTCTTATCTGTTTAAAGCTACAGGATAGTTTGATAACAATTAGGAAGGACTCCCAACAGGCTGCTGGGATCAAAGGCCCTTTCTGCTACGACGCTTAACAAGGAAATTAACACTTTTGCCAAGTAATTTGCACATGCTGCCAAAGTTGTTTTAACTTGCTGTAATATTTTAGCTTTAAATATGTACCTGCAGAGATGCTGCTTTAATTCAAGTGTTCTGTGTGCCAGCTACAGGCTCCCTACCACACCACCAGCTCCCATTTACTGCTGGAGGGGAGCTTTCACCAACAGGATAACTCAAGTGCTTGTGTCTAGTCACTTCAATAGATAAAAAAAGAAAACCAAGAAAAAGGAGTTTGAAGGCAAAAATTCCCTCACCATTTTCTTATTCATGAAAACTGAATATTTCCAAAAGACTACCTGTGGTATCTCAAGGCTTAATGCCACAGGAACTAGTGAGAACTGTGATGCCAAGATGCCATGCAGGCTTGGAAAAGTCCAACTGGACTCTTCTGAAGGATTTTTAATATTTGAAACTGGGAAGCAATCACAGCTCCAGAGAGCTGTAATGATGAATGGCTGAGGGACAATAAATATAATGAGGGAAAAAACCAAACTGAACAGCTGTATTTCATAAAGAAACAATAAAACCATGCATAGCAGTTTTTCTTTTTTAATTCAGTGCAATGTTTAAAGAGACATTCTGATACCCAGTAAATTATGCTCACATATCCTCTGCTGATTACTCTTTAATAAGATCAAGCTTCCAGCAGAGTAGGGTACTTGTCTCCTGGTTCCCAGGGATGCAGCAGCACTCCCACATGGGCCCTGGTGTTCCTTTACGTGAGTCCATCATGCTGCACCCCAGCAGAGCCACCCTGCTGTACCCTGAACCACAGGCACTGCCCTTTGTGCTGCAGGATTGAGCCTTGAAGGAAGCCTTCCCCCCGCTGCTGCTGTGCACAGATGATTCATTCACTCAGCATTACTCAGCTCAGGTTAACAGCCAAGCAGCCAGAGTTTATGGAGTGCACCAACTCAAAGCCAAAATTACTTTTATTTCTCAAAGTAAATCAAGAGCAGACCAAACTAAGAGAGACAACAGGACTGTGGCTAAAGCGAAGCAGTGAAATTTGGAGGACAGCCTGACACTGCTTTACTTTGATTTCCTTCCATAAGGAGGGCAAGGATGGCTTTCCATGGGCGATGATGGCCAAGGGTGAACACAACAAAGGCCTCCAGCCTTCACCATCACCTCACCCATGGCTACAGCATCACCCACCCAGCTTCTGACCAGGCAGTCTAGACAGGAAGGTTTCAGCTACCCCCTGATCCTAATTAGAACTGGTCCTGTTTCACTGAAACATTCCATCAGTGACCCTGTGGCACCAACAGCCTTGAGCTGGCAGCTCAGGAGAGCAGGAGTGGAACTTCTGCAGCATATCAACTTAAAAAGAGAAGATGAAGTGCCATCCTTGGATCTGGAGGCAAAGGGAAAACATTTTTAAATCTGGAACCACTAAATACAGACTCTCACCATGCAAACATACCACTTTCACAGACTAGACACTGGCAAAAAGCAGTTTGTTTTTACCAGCACTTCTTTTGTCAGTGACCCACTGCAGGCCCGAGCAGAACCAGCCAGGGCACACCAGAACCAGTGAGTCATGAGACACTCCCAGTGCCAGAGCCCTGGGCTGGAGCTGCAGAGGTGCAACCAGCACAGAACCACATCCTGCCCTGCAGCAAACCCCACCACAGCCCTGCTGCAGCTCCCAAACCACCTCCAGCCCTTCAAAGAAAGCTTCAACTTCTCTGGTGCTTTTAAATAGGGCTCATAAAGAGCATCAGGTTCTCAAGTTTTTAATCACATAAGCTTTGTGAATTTATTAGCATGACAGCATCAGAGAGCATGAGAAAAGGAATTAAGAGTATTTGCAGTCCTTTTGCAACCTCTGTTCAAATGTTGATCGTTACATGCCAAGAGACTCCCAGGGCTCAGCTTTACCTTGTTACAGGAGCCACTGTGCCCTCAAATCAAAGGCTAAAGGCTTAAATCAAAATCAGAGGGCTAGGTGCTGTAAAAAGGCTGGGGAACAAAAAATAGCTTCTGACAAGTTCTAAGCAGGCACGGCCAGCAAAGAATAAGGAGACATCAGTAGCTGTCACGTACTTCTCGTTTAACCTCAGGCAAATTGTTTACTTTTTGCCTCAATTTCCTATCTCTAAAATCTAACTGATAATACTGACTGCAGCCAGAGCTCCCAGACTTCAAGCCTTAGCCAATACACTCAACTTCTAAAAATGAAAAATAACCTTTAAGTCAAGTAGCTACTCATATTTTTGGACACAAAAGTATCTGCTGATTAGTCAGGGTAACTCTTAGACTGTAAACCAGTGTTTTATTAGAAGAATTTTCTCCCTGAAGTTAATTATTAAACTGGACACACTAACCAAAAGTAGTATCTTATTTCAGAAGCAATATTTAATATTGCAGATGAAGTGCAGGTACTTTCCTCAATCCTTAACTACAGCAGCATCTCCGACAAAGCCAGAGCACATCAATCTGCTGTTACACTGGAAAAGCTGCATTCTAGATTTGGCCCAATACACACATCAGGAGACAGAGACTCCAATCACCAGAAGCCTCACTCTTCAGATGGCTGGTTGGATTTCTGAGACTGAAGAGCTTTTCCTGGCTCATACATGTAATAAGTGAAGTATAGCCAGGAAATTACTCACTTTTGAGGACAGGTCTTTTTTAACCCAAGCCAGAGAAGGTCTGGAGCTTTATTTCAGATGACAAGCAATTAAAACCCAAACCAGCCCTTCCCCAACAGTTGCAAGAAGCCAAACCCAGAGCACAGTAACTGGAGCCAGTTTTGCAAGATATACTTTCTGAAAGGTGGAAATTTGGCTGTGTTCCCAATGTAAATTTTCCCCCAGGTGCTCACAATAAAACTGCAAGCACAGTGAGACAGGTGCCCCCCACCTTTGCAGAAAAGGGTTATCTCCAATCCCTTGTACAGAAACAATTTAGTAAACTCCCTCTACTTCAGTTTTGTCTCACTTCACTCATACACTTCCCAACAGTTTCTCTGTTACATAAAACACCTCCTGTAGCCCTTCAAAATTAAGGATGTTGTGCAGGTGTTAATTACTGGCATGGCCAGCACAGGCCCAGATAACACCACAAAAGGCAGACACACACAGGTCACCTGCTGCAGTGGTCACAGGCTCTCCAGAGCAAAGATTAGAGCCAGTCAGAATAGGACAAAGTTTTTCCAAAGTCAGTTTGATGGACTTTCTCTTTAAAACCCCTGGTTTAACACCAATGTTGAAAATAGCTTGGATTAACACAGCAGAACTGTTCAATCGGGTACTGATGGTACCAAAAAAGCCACGAGAAACATTAGCTGAGAGTAAGAAGATAAACTTCTGGGAAATAAATCAAATTTATTTCCTCAGAAGGCTCATTTCCATTTCCAACAAAAATAATTCACAGGGTAAGGAACATTCAGGTGCAGCCAAGTCTCACTGACTTCCCAAACCTCCTGGTGGAGATTGAGGAATCAGGTTCAGCAGCAGGATCTAGCAGCACAAGAGTCTGACCCTCACCTTCCACTGACAGGGAAAGGGGGAAGCCACACAGAAAACAGAATTCAAGAACAAAAAGGCAATGGGGGGGGATCCTTCCAGCATCCCAAACAGCTCAAACCCTTCACCACCACACCATTGGAGACAATTCCCCGGTTACTGCTCCAAGAAATAAAAGGAAGTTTTGTGAGTACATGGTGGCAGGCAATGCAGTGAAGTGAAAAGCTATTGTTGTGAGCCCTGGTGGACCCCTCAGCCTTCCCATTTGTGCCAGAAAAAGTACGAGTTTAGACAAGCAGGCTTGGCGTGGTCATTAATCACGATCAGCAGCAGAGCAGGTTCCACACCAGAGGGACAACCAGGGAGGCAGAAGGGGAATTTCACTTGGAAAGAAAGGGACTGCCCAGACCACAAAAGGCAAGCAAAGAGGTACAAGGCAACATGAGTAATTGAAATACAAGTGTCAAGTGAAAAAAAAAGCTTGAAACATGAAACCCAACAGAAACTATAAAAGCACATTTTGAGCATGCAAGACCACACAATTGTGCTTAAGGACTGCACACCTTGTTTTCTGCTCAATACAGAAACACACAATGCACCCCCACAATTGACCTGTGCAGTATTACTTCAAAACTGCTCCCACCAGTTAATTCTACAGCCAAAATCTCAGCAGCCAGTTCTAATCCTTTTAAATGGTGGGGGATTTCTGCTGATCTTCTATATCTAGGGATCAAACCAGCAATGCAGAAACAGAAAGAGGAAAAAAATGAGTTTAGTTTGATTTAGCACTGGGATATTTTGTATTGAGCAATGAAGTAAATGTGACATAGCTTTAAAATAAAATCCATAACGCTCTTCACTGCAAGCAACTTGGGAAGCCTCCTCTAAAGCATTAATAGGAGCAAAAGGATCTTATTTTACAAACCTTTCCCTTTATGTTTTCCCAGCTCAGGCTTACACAAGCTTAGGAAATCTCTGCTAGAGACTTGGATAAAAGGTCTCATTTTCACACCATTTCCACCTAGAAATGGTGCTAGAACACAAACCCATTCTGTTTCTACTGACAGCTCTGAACACCTGAGAAAGGGGAGCTCTGATATAAAGAACACAATGCTGCCTGTCCAGGACTGAGGCAGGCTGCAAAGGGGCAGGTTCCAGCACTGGCAATGGAGTTTCATTGTGGATATTTCAGCTCCAGATGCAGCAGAAACAACCCCAAAGCTCCCCCCCTTAAAATACTTCCAGATCTGTCAGTAACTTCTAGAGTGACTGGTCTTTTTTTTGCACGGATCTCCCGTGCACTGAAATGTCAAAATTGAAAATAATTGAGACCACATGAAATAAGTAGGATTTAATAACAACTGTCAAGAGAACAAAATTAATAGTCTTCCATTTCCACATTTCTATAACGAAAACTTTAATTTCTGGAAGAGCAGAGCCTCCCTGGTGTATCCGATCTGCTTCATTAGTTGCCAGTTTGGAATCGATGCCATCAGCCCATGGCAGGTTCTGTTATTTAAAGATGTGAATCAACACAGCAGCCAATGGTCCTGCTGAAGAACTCCAAGGTCCCAGGCACAGGAAAACACACATTAAAGTGCAACCTGACACACTTGTCTCGTGGGACCTGTGGGTACTGCTGGTGAGGCAAGCCTGGCTGCAGCCGGACCTTGCCCAGCTGCCAAGGCCCTGCTGAGGCCTACTGACACTGCACACTGGGCTCAACTCTGATTCACAAACGCTGCTCAGCAAGGTTGGGGATACACTCTCAAGTAATTACACAACCCCATAGACTCAATCTGAAATTCAGCTCCACAGTCCAAACAAGTTTGTCTTTTTTTTAAAATGATATCTTTCCAAGACTATGAGGACTTTGATGCAATTCAGCTGTGGGGGACAGCATGCCAGCAACGCACATCTGTCACTAATAAAAATAACAAAATGGAGCCTGGGTAAGGCCCACCTGTACTACTGCATCAACTTCCACTCATTCCTACCAAGTTAGGCTATTAATAGCACCATCAACGCAACAATAAACTAAATACTTGATTAATAGCTGTACTAGAAAGTACAGCTTTTTTACCAAACGAGCAACAAACTCTGCAAGGGCAGTTATTATACCAGAGCAGCAGAAAAAAGCCTTAGAAAACACACATATTGCTGTGCTACTCATGCTCATGTTTTTTGCAACTAACAGAGCTTCATTCATCACCAAAGTCATCCTCATGGTGATTTGGCAAGCTACCTCTCCCTGTTTGAGGGAACAGCACAGAAGACTGCAAAAACACGGTGCACCAAGGCATCAGAAGGGACAATTAAAAACCTAATTGTTTTTAACATGGGCTAAGTCAAAGCTCTGAGCCATGGGGCAATCAAGGAGCTGCAGCAGCCAAAATCACACCTGTGAGATCTGGCAGAAGTACAAACACTGAGATGTCATTCAGAAGCAGCAAACTTGCATGTACTTTACTGTGGCTGGAGTCAAGAGAGCTTGGCATGTCTTTTTGGGGAAAAAGGGCACATTGCTCACCTGCTGTCCCCTCTAACCCCAGCTGAGGGAATTGGGAGCAACACAAGGAAAACAGGGATGTGCCTTCAAAGGAGGAGGAGGTGGGAATGGCACATTGCAATGTGCCTGCACTCAGCTCACACTGCAGACTGCCACACACAACATACCACCTGAATTTGAAATCAATTTCTCATTTGCAGCTCTCCTGTGACATTTCAAATTCTTATTTTTTCATCATGTGAAAAAGGCCAGTAATTGCACGAGGGAAATTCCTCAAACTGTGGGCATGGCAGAGAAATCAATTAAAATGTTCTAGTTTCATTTAGGGAAAAAGGGTCATTCTGCTTTAACCACCTTAGCACAGGAGTGGATGCAGAAACCAAAGTAAGCCCAGCAGGACAGATCACTGCCATTAGGAAGTGCTGACAGCACAATGCAGCTGCCATCCAGAGCACTCCTAAATGAAATTTCTTTTCTTGTGAAGAGGCTCAGTAGCACACAAATCAACAAAACATAGCATTCTGCATACATAAGAAATTTTTTTTGCATCTCCTAGCCGAGTTCCCAAGTCCCCCCATCAGACTGATTCATACACAGTAAAACTAAACAGACTGAGAATTATGCCTGGCAATTTCACTTGCTTCTCAGTTTCCATCCCTTACAATATTCTTACTTCACTAGAAATACCACGTCTCTCAGGCATGCTTCTACCAATTTAGCTTCTTCCCCATAAACAGCAGGCAAAGAAGCACATTCACCCCCACCTGAAAGCAGAAATATGCTGCAAGAGCTGCTGGTAGTGGGGCTTTATTTGGTTTATGTGCACACGTGTAACCAAACCATAAACAAGAGAGTGGGTTTGAACCTCTGGGAAGCGTCTCACGTGGCTTTAGAAAACTACACACTGAGGAGCTGAAGCACAACCCCTGCACTTTGGGGTTAATCATCTTTCATTCCTTTTTGTCCATCACCTTTGCTGTGCAGACCCTTGGGGCTGTTGAGGAAAACAGGACCCGGTCGAGCAGGATTTAGCACAGCCCTAACCTCACTGGGATCTCCCACAGCAACTAAAGACTCCAGTATTTATTTATCCACTTAAATGTACATTTTGAGCCAGCATCTGCTTTAAGAGATATACACATATGCAAGTCAGCAGCAGGAAATTGGGTCTTCTGGGAGATCATTATCTCTCGGTGCTGGCAGAGAGAGGATCCCTCTGAGAGAAGCACCAGATCCTATAGCACGATGGCAAGCCCTGATGATGCTGGTGGTGCACCTACAGGAGGTGCCTCATTCCACCTGCACAGCTGTGATGAGCAGCAAGCCATGCCTGCTGCCCCCAGTCACATGTGAACACCTCCTCCTCCTCCTCCCCACGCTGCAAAGCCAGGACTCAGCTGTGAGCAAACAGCTCCCTTCTCTCCCACTGCTTCGGATACAGGAACTGACTCATCTGTAAGGGGGTTTTACCCCCCCTTTTTTCCTCATTCCAATGCAAATATGAAAAATAATAGTCTTCGTTTCAATATTTAATCATATGCTTCATTTAATAATGAGTCCAAGAATAATTTAATCCTGGCTATCAGCATAAAAGAGATATTGTTCTTTTCGCTTGATTATGTACTAAAATAAAACCCCCTCTGCTCTCCAACTTCTCACAGGGCAGAATTTTGATCCTTCTAACTTATAATATAAACACAAATTACTTTATAGATTTGATTGCACACACAACACCTTGACCTGCATTTGGAAAGGGACAGGGGATGCTTCTCCCAGCAATTTCACCTGCCTAATTACAAATGCTGCAGTGTCCCCTGAATGAACAAACTCGCTTATGAAACAGAGAGGGAGCTGACATTTCATGGCACATCGCCTCGTGCCTCGCTGAAGAAAAACACATCACGTGCCACAGATTTCTGGAAGCATCACCACTCCCTTATGGTACATGATCTCTTGCCAGGAATAAATAGGACAGAGTCCAGCACTGGAATCACATAACATTTGGCTCACACATCATTTTTCTGTTACTGTTCATTATTATACCAAAGGCACTGCTCAGGTACTGGCCACTCTGGAAAAATCTCATCAGCTATGAAAAACCTGGACTTAACTATGAGGTGATTAATAATCTGGAATGTCTTGCTTAGATACCCAGTGAAAACTTGAAGAGAGTCCAAACCTCTGAAGAGGGCAAGGGCTTTTGCATTTTACCTTTATATGATTTAAATGATCCCCAAAACGTGCTCTTTCGAGGACAAATGGTGCCTGCTCTCTATACATTTCTTAATGATTTAGAAATAGTCTCCAAATATTTTAAGCATCTATAAAGCACAATAATGAAAATGCTGCTGTTTTGCATTAAATATTTTCATAAAAAAACTACTTCTACCTTGGCAATATTCACACACTTAAACTCTCTGCTTTGTTTTTCTCTAAAGACCTTTAACTTCAGCTCCTCCATCTTTTTCCACCTAAAACATTTCTGCTCAGTATTACATGTGTGCACTCCCACTCTTAAATCCTCCTTCCTCCTGTTTCTCATCGTGCATACTTCCTTTGGAAACATTAAGTAGGATTTATCACTTCTTTCTGGAAAAAGAAAGTGTTTAAAATTTGAATACAAGTCCTTCAGAGATAAAGCATCCCAGGTTAAATTTAATGATGTCCAGGGGAATTACTGTGCAAGTGATGAGCTGCCTGCTAATATGTCAGTGCTTTAGGGAAGAAAAATATCAATTAAATTTCATAGCATGCAACTACATACTGACCTTGAAAGCTATTTGTAACTTAGTTTAAACTTGAAAATTCAAAGTCTAAGTCAGAACTTCTGCCCTAATTGGTTTTAGCATCACTGAAGAAAGGCACAGCTCTGTAGAGACCACAGAAGTACTAAGAGAATCAATCTGGAGAAAAGAAGAATTCCCCCAAATCCTATTAAGTGTTTAACCATGACATTTGTGTGTACATCTGGTCTCCTCCGGCCAGTCTCGGGTTTTGGCCATTGCGTCAAGAGATATTGATGTTTCTTTTTTCTTTCAGTGCTGAAATAAGCCAGCAGTGACGATAGCCCAGCCTGCCAGCTCCACAGCAGCGTCCCCCCAGTGCCTGAGTGAGAATTTCTGTGACTGAGCAGTTTATTGCCAAGAGAACAATCCAGCAGCAAGGGCCACACAGGAGAAAGAAATCTGCTGTTACCAACTGCTCCAGCACTCACAGGGAACCCAAAATGGAAATCTCTACCTGAAACCAGACTTCATTTTAAAGCCTCTCCCACAGCAGTGCCCTTTCCTAAGCAAGCTACAATTCACACTGTGCCACTTATTCCACTGCAATTCTAATGGCAGGGGGTAGCTTGGGGGGGTTTTCAATTATTATTTTTATCTGCACTGACCTAGCTTCTCAGTCTGAGATTTCACCATCAGGAAGAAATTACAGTAGAATATGCACCTGTCTTTCCTACTACAGAGTTCAGGCAAAGAAAAAAATCCCATACACTTATTCAGAATAAATATACTTAATTTCATCAAATATCTGTAAGCTGCATTTCCAAGCTACCAAACAGAAAAAGCAAAAGGAAGTAATTGTGCATTTACCAAATATGTCCAGAAAAGCCCAGCTCCTTCCAGCTCCAATCCAACTTGCCTTCTGTAGAAGTTTCCAGAGCACAGGCAGCAACAGCAGGACGTAACACATGTGTCATTAGAGGACAGCCAAGCAAGCCTTCTCACTTAATTCTTCTGGACTTTGTATTAGTAACAAAGGAGTTTGAAATTCTTCCAGCGTTCCTTGGAAGTTGAATTAAAATTTGTGATGCCTGAGCTGATGAAAAGGCACGATGGTAAAACAGCACAGCTCCTTCCTCCTCAGCTAACAGCCTTGTTCTGGCCAGAGTGAGGTGGGGTCCATTTATTTACTCTGAGACTTAACGAGCTAACTCTTTTCAGGTGAGAAGCTCGTTTACATCACGAGCAGCAGCTGGTGAGAACACCTGGTGTCCTGACACCAGCTCAGGTGAGCAGGCACACACAGCCATTAGCCCTATCAGTTACCCCTTGTCAGGGGGGATTTCTCCCCCTTGCAGCAAGTGGAATGTAAAATCCTGCACAGTTGTCGAGGTGTCTAAGTCAGTTCTGAAATCCAGAGCTCTCTCCAGAGCTCAGCTGATTTTGAAGTTAAAAAACATGAGAAAATAAAAGGGTTTATCTGCTCAGGGCTCACAGACCCATTTATGTGAGACACTGCATGCCAGCTCAGCCTGTAGTTTAACAAACCTCTACCTGCAACTTTCCAACACCAGACTGTGGAGAATTCTGCAGCAGCCTGGGGCACCTGGGGCATCCACAAAAATACACACACAGCTCTTTCCTCTGCTTTGAAACATCCTGCAGAAGCCAAAGCATGAACTCCTCCTGCAGAACAGCCTGGGCTCTGTGTAACATATGAGGTTCCTTCACCATGAAATTTGCTCTCAGACTTCTTAAAGTCTGAGTAATTATTTGAAGAGCAAAAGACAAATCAGACAGCTCCTAGCATCGTGTTAAGGATCCCAGGAGCAACAGAGCAGCTCTTTATTCATGGAGTGTGAGCAGCAGGGCTCAGCTCAGAGGGAAGCCTGTGAGCAGACAGAGCAGGAACCCATTAGACTGAAAAGAAATGCCAGAAATCCACACCAGAGGCTGAGGCAGATCCTCCTGGAGCACCGGTCCAGTCCAGCCCCAGATCCTGCAGCCCTCAGATGGCTCTAGCTTCCCTAAGTCTCTGTGTAAAGGGATCAAATTAGATGCTGAGGTTCAATGACACAGCCTGAAGGGAATTAAGGTCTGGCCTGTCCCTGCTTACAGGGGATAGAGATAAATTCTTACCTAGAGCAATGCCAACAGGCAAAGCCACCACACAGCTTTTGGGCTACTGCAGCACTTTGGGAACAAGAATATTTCATGTGAGCAGCCACACAGCAGGGCTCTGCTCTGAGCCACACTTTGCTCCCGGGGTATTTCCCTGCACTGTGGCCGTGGAACAGCAGGAACACACCCACTGTCACACAGGTGATCCTGCCACAAGTCCCTGGTGGCAGCACCTGGGGTCCAGCCTTGCTGGGGCTGCCACCAGCTGTAAAACAAGAGGGAAAAGCAGGAAAATGGGCAGAGGAGGGGGATGCTAAGCACTAACAAGCCCCAGATAAGCTGTTTGTGGCAAAAACTTCTCCAATTTAGAATGTGATCACCTAGAGCTTTCACTTCAGGATTGTTTCCACTGCCTCTGGCTCAGGAAGTAATGTGGCTTTGCTACACTCTTGGGCCATTAGCCTCCATGGAGAGTTCATTCCCTCATGGCCCAAAACTGGTACCAGGAGGGAATTTCACACCCTCCCCAAGGCACCCATCAAATTGTGCAGCAAAAACAAAAGCCTCCCTGCAGCAGGAATCCAGTCAATTACACCAGGGTGTTTTTACACAGCTGGCTGTCTCTGGGATCGAACACTGGCATCTCAAAGGGGACATTTCTTTGGAGACTACTTAACCCTTTGGAAGGGCTTTGGTTCAGGACATCCAGGCTGTCCTCAGCCTTCAGGGTTGGTGGTAACAGCCTCAGGTATTTTTCCATACCCTACACAGCCCAGGAGGGGACAGACCCAGACCCTGCTCCTCAGCAGCACTTTCACCTCAGCAGTAAAACATTTAAAGCCTGGGTGCTTCTAAAACACATATTCAAGTTCCAACCCCCTTCCCTAATTTGCCCAATCATATTATCAGTTTTACCACAACAGGGAAAAAAACCCACAAAAACAAAAACCCCTTTGAGCATTTCATAACTGGGTGGGGGTTTAGTATCACTAAAGCCTCTCACTGGTTTTCAATACAGCTTTATTTTAAGAAAGCATCTATTATATGAAGCTTGGGCTTTGGCAGGCAGAGCAGAAGCCTGGCCAGAGCAGAGAAGGAGGACAATACTCAAAGTGCACTATTATTGTGTCACTTTTTCATATTTCTTAATACCAACTTAGAGAAAAAGTTTACTACTTACTGGAAGTTATTTAGCATATGACTTCTACATTATTCTGCAGCCATGGTACAGCCTCTCCCTTTCTATCCTCCTACACAGACTTAGTAGAAACATTTTCGAGCAGTTCATCTGAGCCAGCTATTTAGTTTTTGCTTGGCAATATTTTCAACTAGAGGCAGGTCCAGCCTCCAGGAAAACAAGTTATGCAGCAAGAGGGCGGGACACTATCAGAGAACACATAATAAAGTAAATAATAAGTATGACCCATGAAAGAAAAACTAAGAGATATTGTTTCCATAATATTGTAAATTAAGTCATTGACACTGATGTAAAATGTGACATTCCTTGTGTGCTGCTTTTCATTCATTGGCCATAGAGGTGGAAGGCCAGAGCCAGGTCCAGAAAAAATTACATTGTGAAGGGCCAACAGCAAACCCAGCCATGACCCAACAAACATCCAAACAGCAGCCCAGGAGGATTAAGGAAAGGATCCTCATAAACCTTCCACTTCAGTCATGGAGTAGGAAAAACGTCACAGCCTTTTTTCCTCTGCTGCACTCAGGGTTCAATGGACCTAAAGCAGCTCCTCCATCAACCAGGGTCCTGCTGCTATGGATGAAGAGATATTGCTGTGCATTTATTGATTAACTTCCAGCCAGCATTTTCCAGTTGCCTGAGAATCAATTTAATATCATTGCTGAAAGCAATAAGGATAAAAAAGCTGGATGGGTACCTTTGATCTACAGCTTTACCAGGCATCAGCAGCTAAAGCATTGCTGAGACTCTCCTTAAGACATTTTCCCCTCCTTGGAATTATTTTGCAGTTCATTCAATAAAGCAGCAAAATAATTTCCTGACAAACTAGGAAATGACTGTTGGACTGAATTCAAGAACTTCAGAAAATATTAGAAACAGAGATTTAACAGAAAGTGCTTGGATCCCACTGACCTTACAGACAAGTCAGGCTGTCATTTCCTCAGCCATCAAACCCAACCTGCTCACAGACTGGTGGCAGGGAAATAGTCCTCACTGTGAGTCACATCCCACCTCAAACACACTTCCAAATGCAAGCCTGAAGGAGTAACACTCACAAAAACCTTATCCACCAAGACCCTGCCATAACACTTTGCTGCAAGAACGATGCAATTGGTAGAAAGTGTATTAAAAGTGATTTGGGCAGGGAAGTCTCCACGGAGTAGGTGGGCAGGGGAATCACAGCACCAAGTTCAACCTGCAATGGCAGACAAGTTCCTTCAAGTCCATGCCCACACTCTCCCCTGTGGGAACAGCAGCAGCAGCTCACCCACAGACTGCAGGATGCCAGGGAGAAGCTGCCCCATCTCCAGCAGCACAGCTGCACACAAAGCTGCACCTCCCTGCCCCAGCCTGCACCCTCTGCTTCCCCAAACACACAACTGTACCACCCATGGGCAGAGCAAGGCCCTCCACAAACAGCCCAAAAACACCACCAGGCAAGTTCCTCAATTATTAATGGTCCCTATGGCTTCTCCAGGACACACACCACTGACACCAAGAGAAAATCCCAACAAAAAATGAAATAAACCCCCAAGAACCAAAACCAACGCTGGGCAAGTTCCTCAATTATTAATGGTCCCTATTGCTTCTCCAGGACACACACCATTGACACCAAGAGAAAATCCCAACAAAAAAATGAAACAAAACGCCCAAGAACCTAAGCAGTCAAAGCTTTATTTTACCAGCTGCAAATAAAAAAAAAACCCTGCTCCTATTTATTTCAGCTCTAGCAGCTCACTCTCCATCTAATTTTCACCCAGCAGTGCCCAGACAAAGCAGTGTGTACCAGTGCTGCTCTCAGCTGAAGAGTGCCTGATTATTATCAGTTATTATAATTGATTATAATCAATTATTACCATAATTGATTGAGGTTATTGTTTTGCTGTCAGACACGTCCATCTCTACATTTACCACATGTAGCCCCCAAGCCATCGAACCCAAAAAATGCTCGAGTTCCTTGGGGTTCACTGCCCTGGGAGTGCTGCTGGAGCAATGAGGGAAGGTGCTCACAGAGAACACACAACCTCACTGTGTTTTCCTGCCAACAAACTGCACCATTTCCCAAAGTCTCCATTCCACCCTGAAAAGGCCCAGGAGTGCTTTGAGCAGTGGCCAGCAGAAAGGCTCCCCTCTGCTCCAGGGAGTGGGTGAAGCTCCCCAAAAGGGAATGAAAAGATGACACAGACTCATTTATAATATTGCAATCTGGTTTATTCCTCTCCAGGGATTAACTGCAATGTATGGCAAACTGATTTATTTTTTTTTTTTTTTAAGAAGGCAAACCACATTCAAAGCTGTCACTCCCTGAAGGCTGCACTCTGGACTTTGTGCAGGAGGATGGGGAAACTCCTGACTCAGCCCAGACGAGAGATGGGATCTGCTACAACACACACACGTGGGGACAACAGGCAGCTGGGCTGCCCTGTCACACTCTGGGGTCAGCTGTCACAGGGACACTGTGCTGGCCCATTCCAACACTGGCTAAAGCAAATTCTTGTCTTCTTGTCTCACTACCAAGGTTGATGTCAGCAGCGGTGAAATGGGAGTCATTTCAACAACTTAACAGAAAATCTAGGGTCCTGTGAATAAGAAATTAACTAAAAGCACTGCTGTACAGTTCTCTTCCAGATTTTAGGGGGGTTTGGCTAGCAAAATGTTACTAGAATTTAAATTAAAAAATGACTCCAGCATTAGCCTTGATCTAGCAGAAAGCCACAGCATGTTTCCAAGTATTTCCCCCAACCTCCCATGGGACTTCCCACTTCCTTAACTGTAAACATGTGAGAAGTCTCTGCACAACTGAACTAAAAGGAGTACATCTGCTTTCTCAACAGTTACACTTGCCTATTAAAATTTAAACCCGGTTCCTAAGTAGGTGAATATTTGTGTGCCCAGTCAGGAGCATTAGATTCCCCTGCAAGCCCTTCTTTCTGGTCAGATGCTGCAAGAGGAACAAATGTAGCTGCTGGGAACTGCTCAGCAAATTGTTTTTTCCAGAAATACACACCAACCATTTCCATCCAGAGATTCAATGTTTCCTTTAGATGGGAAATAATTCAAGATTTTTTTTTACAGAAGTAAAAATCAATCATTTCAATATTTCAATTCTCAAGCTGGTGTTTATTCCCACCATTTGTGGGGTGGGACACATTTGAATTAAATGAACCAACTCAGTGAGCTGCTGGTACCTGGAAACTCCTCTTTGGGACAGGTATGTGCATTGAAGGAAACAGCAACAGATAATTTACTCTCTGCCCTTCCTTCCCTTAGTTTGCAACCAAAGCAGTTTAAATGTAATGTGTACATCAAACAAGTGTAGCTCTACCAACAGCTATGTGACCATAACCAAGCAGGAGCCTCCAGGATTTAAAGGGTGTCATGCACAAGGTGAATTTCCTGACCTTAGGAAAAATGCACATGAAAATCCCAGCACTAACATGAAGAGGACAAAAACTCAGAATTCTGAAATCTCAGAACCTCTGCTGAAGCTGAAATCTCAGCTGAGATCTCACCCCCACCACCCACCTCAGCAGTGCAGTGACCACCCAGGGACAAAAAGGAGATAATTTGAAACACCAGTTTTGCAGGAAGATGGTCATTACTGATTCTCACAGCTAGGGAGACAAAGAGAATAATTTGAGCCAAATACATCCTTAATTTTCCCCCCACTGAGATAAGATTACAATAGGCTTCCAATCTTTAGCTGCTCTCTTTTGTGAGTTGCACATGTGTGCTTTTTATTAGCCTTGGGCTTTGCAATTAGATGAATTTTCAGTTACTCCCAGAAATGCTGCAGGATGACTGAGCTGCAGCTAATCTTTGCATCTCACTAAATGGGAATATGAAAAATGCAGTGGGGCTGCCCAGCACTACAGCCTATGCATCTCAATTCTGCACTTCCACACAGAAATACAGGAATGCTTTATTTCACAGCTGAGCTCTTACACAGGCACCAAAAAGGCAACCACAGCAGAAGGAGAAAACTAGTTATAATCATTGATTTGTAGGGAAGAGAAGGAAAAATAACACAGACATTGCCTGCCAGGAGATGACCAATTTTCCAATAGTTCTGCCACACAGAAACTCTGTAGAGATGAGCTTTCTTTTTTATTTTTTTTTACTTTAAAACCATTACAGCAAAACAGAAGATTACAGCTGCAACAAGCTATCCCTTAACTCTAATTAGAAAGTATTTGTTGTCTGGATTTAAAACTTCCCAACGTGGTGTTAATGAACTGTAACACTATAGCAAAAGGTATTAATAAACATGCCAGACTGTGGGTAGATAACAGATCTCGGCTCCCAGTTCAGAGGATGCTGCTGGGGGAATTTTCTCTGCTGCTGCTTCAATGCAGAAACTGTAAAACAGGGAATTCAAGTACTTAAAGTGGAAGACTGAGGGAAACTATTTACCTTGCAAAATTATATTTAAACATCTACTCCATATTCTGTTTTGAAAGAAGTAAGTTTTTTCTAATCTACCAACGAACACAAATTATATTTTGGGGTTTTTTTTCCTCCTGGAATGAAAACAAGCAATAGAGCAATTGACAGGAAAGAGAACACAAAACAGTTTTTAAATTGTTTGGGTTTTTGTTGTTGTTGCTTGTGTGTGGTTGGGTTTGTTTGCTTGTATTTGAAAGGGGGATTGGTTGTTCTCTTGTGGAGCTGATTTTTTAGTGTGACTTTTATCTCCTTTTAAGATTCCAGAGAGAAGCAAACAAAAAGTGACTTTGAAAGTCACAGAGGCTGAGGGGCAGTGTCGCCCTGATTTTTTAAGATTTTCTAAGCCTTCTGATGTTTATATTTTCGTAACTAATTTTTTCACACACTTTATGTAAATAACTTATTGTTTTGCATTCTTTTATAGAACAGGAGAAATTTGATAGACTGTTGGATTGTCCAGTGTCATTGGAGAGGTGGCACTCTTGGAAATCTATAAATGTTAGAGTCAGAAGAATCAAAGTCCCTTTTTTACCTTGGAGATTCCAGTGTCTGCATAATTTTATTTCATGTCCTAGAGCAACAGGGCAGCAGCAGAGGATGCACAGAGGGAAAGGAAGGGGCTCTTTCCACCCACCAGCAAATACATTTTCCATCCTCCAGCAGATCTCCCTATTGTTTTCTAAGGAATTCCTGTATTTATCTCCCACCAGGGCCTTTCACCCATCTCCAAAGCCTTCCCTGCTGCCCTGGCTGTGATCAAACCCGGGCATTACAGGACATGATCTGTTTGATGCGCTGTGCTCAGGCTGGTGCAGCGGTGCCAGCCCAGCTCCCTGCACCTCTGCAGCAGCTCCTGTGCCTCTGCCAGAGCTCTGCTGGCCCTGCTCACTGCACTGGCCCACTCTGGCAAGTTTTCTCCTGCTCTGCTTTGAAATACAAGCAGCACTCCCTGTGCCAGGAGCAGCACAATGGGCATACCCAGAGCCTCAGCAATGAGCGACAGCCACGAGCTGCTGGAGATTATTCCACCAGCCCAGCACCACAGAAGTCCTCCAAACATCTAAGCAAAAGGGAAAGATGAGGAAAAAACCAGGAGAGAGAAAAAGGAAAACCATTTACTGGTCAGTGAATCCGAGCTGTAACCTGACCCTGGCTGCATCTTGCCACCAACAGCATTAACTACAAGCAGCTTCCATTCAGCAGCTCCTGCCAAAAATAAACAGTGCTGGCTTTCCTGGCTGCTTGCTTGGGTTTGCTCTCAATGTTTTTTCTTCTTGCTTCTTCTGGCTAATTGGGATACACTACGTTTCCTCCAAGTAGTTTCTTAGTTTCTACCCACTGCATTACTAAAATTGGAGCAGTTTCTCACAGTACAGAATGGAAATAAAAGCTGCTTGATCAAAGATGGCCACAGCAGGCAGCCTGGCGTTTTAGGGGAGAGATGGGAGGAGGGATATGAGGGGTTAGAACAGGTGCACAGGATGTTCTAAAGGTGCCACACTAATACTTTTACCTTCTGGAAAAAAACCCAGCAACCAACAGCAAACACACTGGACCTGGTCTGAGTTGCAGCAGGCAAAAGGATTTAATAGCCACTATGGCAAAGTAAGAATTGAGAAATATGTGACCAGTGCTAAAGAGTATTTAGGAAACACCAACAATAAACCCAACTGATTTAAGCTTCTGGACAAGCTTGCTTATACAAAATCTCCTTTCTTGCTTCCCCCAGACCCAGCAATGCAAGCAAACAAAAGAGGAAAGAGCAGTTTTGTCAGGCTAAACAGCATGTTTCTGACCCAGCCACTGAAAAATAAGTTCAAAGGCCCTTTAAAACTCCTATTTTAATATGCTGTAAGTAGCACTCTCTGCCTTCTAATTTGTTCAGCTCTTTGAAACACCTAATTTCCTCTGCACTGTCACTGCACAGCACTCTGAAGCCTCATGGAGCCCTGCCACTTGATTCAACACCAACAGTCACGTTTCAATAGGCAATTCCACTTGAAAGGTTACAAATGAAGAGAAAAAAGATGTCTTCAAACCAGAGAATGCAATGCAACACCATTTATTTATATCCAATCCTCCTTTCTGTTGCTGGCTACTGTAGGCAGGCACAAGAGAAGGGGTGCTTTAAAGCTCAATAATTAATTCTAAGTGGTTTGAAAATGGCTAGAGATTTAAGGTAGACAAGATGAAACAGTGGAATTAGAGTCAAGCTGCTGTGCTCTTTGCTCTGCTCTGGAATGCACTGTTTACTCTGGCACCACACGAATACATAATTGATTTCTCAAGGAAAAGAAATGAGAAAAACCAGCCCCATAAGCCTCATTATTCTATAAAACAAAAGTAAAAGGGCGCGTTCCAAGCCAAATCACAATTGTATTTCAGTAGGGTAGGAGAATTGGAACAGAATCATAATTTCATATTTATTAAAATTCATTTACTACAATTGCCATCAACAGGACCCCCAGGCTGCTAACAAGAATCTCCCTAGAGACAGAAGCATCAACTTCTACAAGCATATGCAGATTTAAAGAAAAATTTAATTAAAAATAAATTTAATAATATTACTTTGGAGAACATTTATCATTCCCGACTATGGGGATTTTTGAGTTGTGGAGAATTTTTTTTTTCTCCTTCCCAAACTTTCTTATTAAGATTTTGTGAAATTATAATGAAACTTGACAATAAACCACATGGTGCCTGAGTACACTCCCAAATTAGTCAGCACCAGATACACAGCAACTATTTGTGCATCCTCAGAGAGCAAGTGCTGCTCTTCTTCCCAAGGCCAAGCAGGATTCCAGGGGCAAGAAATGAACTCATGGCTGGACAAAAAGAGCACTTTGGGGACTCACAAAGCCATCAAACCTACTGGGCCCCTCCAGACCCAGCAGAGGAAGGACAGCTTATGAGGAAGGTGATGGACCCACCTGTGCTGCACCCCACAACCTGGCCCAATTTTGCACACACAAAACAAGAAAAATCAGTGTTTGTAGCTCAGCTGAGCCTCAGCACTACAAAGTGAGCCAAGGCCTTCACACATTCAAATAAAAAAAGAAAGATCTGTGAAAATGAAGCCAAAGAAACGCCACCGAAAACCCTACGACAGCAAATTGAAAACCAAACAAAACCAACAAATAAATGTAATTAAAGCAGAGAGCAACTACAATGCTAGCAAAGGGGAGGGGTCATAAGGAGAGGGACTTGTCACAGTCTTTATCTTTTTCATATGTTCAGGAATAATTATTAAAGACAGAACACAATGAGATCCAATTTGTCACACAACACCTGCAATCAACTGAGCGAAAAAAAAAACTACATAAATAAAACTCCAATCCAAAAAACACACTATTTTACTCATACATTGAAAAGTATACTTCATGATTGTTTAATTAAAGTCATTTTTAGCTTTGCATGGCTGCAATCACCAAACATTGTCTCCCTGTCAACATCTGAGGGGCTAACATACTGTTGCCAACAATTAGCACAAATCTGGCTGACATTGTTTTCTCTAAAAATAAACCATGCATGTTAAGTAGCTTGAGAACAAACATGAAAACAAGATTTTAGGATAACATTTTTCTTCTCAGTGGTAACACAGCAGTGCAGGAAGCCCAAGTAATTACTTCAGGATCTAGTCAAGCCACCACCACACCTCTGCTGCTGGGGAAGCACCACCAGGATATTTACTGGGGGTTCTGAACACCTGTGATTAACAAACCTTTCTAAACGCAGGGAAAAGATTAGGACTAGTGTCTTGGCCAAAATCCCAATTTCCTTTCTTTTCCAGCAATGGTCTGAGCATGGGCATCATGGCAACAGAGGAGAGTGCGAGAAAACGGCCTTTAAAGTTATTTTCTTTTGGATAAGTGACTTGTCTCTTAACTGGAGCCATCAAGAAGAACGACACAAACAACACCACAAGCATGCAAGGCACTGGGCTGGGGAAGGCAGAGGCATCAGAATGAGGAGCAGCTGAGAAGCAAGCATGCAAACACTTCCAAGGGCAGCTTTGCTCACTGCCCATCTCCAATTGTGGGACCCAGCAGTTCACCCAGGGCACACTCCACCCCAGATGTGGTTGCCCAACAAAGATGGTTAAACGTGACTCAGAGAGCAGAGATGACTCTAATTCTCCTGAAGAAATACTGTATTTAAATACAGACTGAAACTGCCCAAAAAGGAAGAAAACAGTTTCTTATTGTTTACAGCCAGGACTGTTCAAACTCCTGCACTGACAATAAAAATCATGAACCTACTCCAAGGACTGGAAGCAGATACATATTCCAGTTTTGAAGCCAACACATCTTTCCTGTGCTTGCATGACACAGGGATTAGTGGTGACAGAGCAATAGGCAGGGGTCTCATCCATACTCTGACTATTCCCTCTCACACTAAGTTACACTCTGCCATTACAAAACTAATGCTGGAAACCCTTAACCAGACTGAAGAAGTTAACATATTCTACTCAGTGTATAGCAAGTCTATGACTACTTATTTTATACCCTGTTCTCATCTCTGAAGGCTTTTATTCTCCAGAGCAAATTAATCAGGCAGCTTGCATTATATGTTCTTTCTCCAGGCCTGGCTCCTCTAGGCATCTCTATCGATCTTCACTCAGCAAGCCATTAGCAGGAGGTTTTGAAAATTTGCTGGTTTTACAGTTCCCAGAGAAAGCCAAGTCCAATTTAGGGGGATTGCCAGGTTCAGATCTGAGAGCTCAGTCCTTCAGGGGAAAGATCACCATTTCTCAAAACACCCAGCAACACTCAAATCCTGCTCTGCTGCTCACTCGCAAGTACCTCAGTGCTGCTGTCTGCTAAAGGAAGGCTTTTTCAGATGGCCAAGGAGAACAGAATTCAGAGAGAACATACAAGTACCACATAGCTAGAGTCAGCAAATAAGCCAGGGGACAAACAGTCTATGAGATTGATGCAGAAAAAGCAACAGGAGAAAGATATGGAGAGAGGGGTAGGAAGGTGACAACTTTTAATACATAACTCTAAGCTTTAGGACAAAGTATTTCTCCCTTTGACTCCAAAAGGTCATCTCTTCAATATACCTCTCCTGGGTTCCCATTTCCTCTCTAGTCCAATAAAGTCATAATGGTAAAGAGAATTGGTGCAACTGCAATGTATTTTTGCCACATTTTTCGTCGTGTGTGTGAGACAATCTTTGTTCCTTTTTTTGTAAGTTGTTTTCCCTAGACATGCATGAAAGCAACCCAAACTAAACCTATCACCCATCCTTCCTAGTAAATATAGGAGACCCTGCCTGAGTGCTGGCCCAGCAGGAGCCAGGCAGGCAGAGGGAAGTGCTGGCTGTGCCCAGGGCTCCCTGCACCACGTGCGTGTGCACACTGCAATTCTGTTGTGCCAAGTCTCCAGCTGACTTTCACACTGTGCAGACATTATCCCCTGGCAAACAATGGGGCTCATTCTGCCACCCCTTCCTGCTGGACACCCTGTGTCCCCATGAATCCAGAGAGCACAAATGCCAGCCTGGGATAACATTCTCTGCTCACAGCCTTCATCCAAAGCCAGGCTCACTCACTGCTCAGCCCAGGCTACGTGAGCTGAGCCTGGCTGGGCATCCCCACACTCCTAGAAGGAATGAGAAAAAAGAAGTTTCTGAAACAAAAAATCCCTCTGTTCTAGACCTGAACTGGCCCAAAGTCCAGGGATGTAGAAATTTAAATCAACAAGTAAATGTATTTTAAATTATTTGCCCTTAGTGACATCTAGAACATCACACTAAAAAAACCTGGGTGTGTAATACCAGTGCCAACTGCTCCTCTCTTACCCCCATACAGCACTGTGCTGTATCCCAGCCCTGACTGCTGTTCTGAAGAGTGCATGATTTTAAAACACCAGCTCAAATCTGAGGTTTGATTCCCTTACAGGTGCTGCAAGAGCACCAGGAGGGGCAGAGCTGTGTGACCAGGCTGGCCAAGCCCAGCATCACAGCCGTGCCCCAGCTCACCTGACCTCTCATGGCAAAACTTCTTTGTGGCCACAGGAAACCAGACAGAGCCTGACTTGCTGCTGGCACTGCGAACACACTGAGGACAGATCTGCTCACACAGCCCAGGCTCAGAGACAGCAGCCACCAGGGGACCACTCCTCTCTCCCTGCCTTGCTGCACCTCACATGAACAATTGCCTGGCACTGCGCTGCTGCTGCTGGGCTGGCCAGGAGCTTCCCTGGAGCTCCAGCACTCCAGAACCAGCTCCACTCCCACTTTGAGACTACAGTTTGAATGTTTTATTCAGCAGAACCCAGGGGTGAGTCAGTCCTGCCAGCCACTGACCTCAGGGTGAAGGAGGTAATGGGTGTGGGGTCAAGCATGGCCAGTTCTTCATCATTTTAGTATTTGCTCCAACTGGACTCCCTGCCCTTGTTTTCAGTCACAGTGGGCCCACGGGTGCCCCAGCACACTCAGGTGTGTCTGAAGCCTCACCAAGCCCAGCAGCACAGCCCTGGGGAGGCAGGAGCAGATGGAGGAAGTACAGCCCTGCCCTTCCCTGCACTTTGCTGGGACACACCAACCCACTGCCCTGGTCTGGGGAGGCTGCAGCTCCTGCATCCGAGCCAGGAAATCCCAGCCACAGCTCAATTGTGCTTTTGCCAGCCCTCCTGAGAGTGCAGGGTGTGATGCAAGCCCAGATTGGTCTGGCCATGCCACAGGGGTGATGACTGGCCCTGGCTGGTCGGCTCTGGCCAGAGGCTGAGTGGCATCACAGCCAATTAATGTGGTTTAGAAACATCTCCACCCTGCACCTACTCTCCACTGAAAGGAGGGGAAAAGAGAAATAAATAAAAAAGGAGGAAAGAAATAAAAAGGCAAAGTGCACCCTGTCTTCCCTGCATGCATTTCCCCCAGCAGTCACTGGTTGGGAAGGAAAGGCAGAATAAATCCCCTCCACAGCGGTATCCAAACCCAATTGACAGGGGAGATAAATCTGTACCCAGGAGGAAATCAAGCTCTCTCCACTACAGACCCAATATAGATTGTGTAATGAGGTGCTTCCTTGCCCACACCACCACAAACACAAGCTGCCTGCATGCAGAAAAATAAGTATATATATAGTTTTCTTTAGAAATCCACCACCCATTTCACCTCCCCCTCACTTCAAGCAGTGAAAACAGCTTCTGTCCAACTGTCACGTGAGATTTAAGCAGAAATGACAAGAAAGGCAGCTTTGTGCAACTCTCCCTGCAATTTTCCCATCTATGATGTACATGGAGAGATGGAGAATTCAACAAAATGCAGAGGAAAAAACAAAATTTCCAAGTAATAATAATACTGAGCATAACACAACCCTTCCACTGACCCACAGACCAGCCACCTGCTTCTCCTATGGGTATTCTGCTGCTTTTTCCTGCAATTTATTGAAACAATATCAACAAAATAACAGAAATAAAGTCCCAAAGGAAAGTTTTTCCCCTAATGTTCCTCTGCCACTGCAAAATCCCCTCTTTAGGCAATGATCTAGAACTGTGGCAGGGTCTAGAGGCAGTGCCCTAGCCCAGACTCACCCTGATTCCATGTAAACACATGAATACCATGCCATGGATATAATTCTCTTGTAAAGGGATGCAGAGCAGCCCTGGCAGCAATCACTGCAGCAGCTCCACACAGAACTCTCCTGATTATCCCAGCTACAACCCTGCTAATGTGGCCCTCTGCTCTTTTTAAAGGAGCTTTTCACACACCTGCCTGAACCATGATTTGCTCATTTTGCAAGATCTAAGGCTTGTACCAGGCAACCTCTCTTAGGGGTATTTAACCCACATCACAGGTTAAACAGAGCACCAGTGTGAGTTCTGGGGAAGCAAATGGCTCACAGCCTTCATTATATGCATTACACAGTTTGGGTGGGTTAGGTGTTAGGTTATCAGAGTTTTTTTAAATATTTTAGTTTAGATTTTGATCCCAGGACATCTGCCCCAGTGGCCCATTATTATTAAAAATTCCCCTAAGCAGGTATGAAAAGCCTTTGAGATTTTCTGGCTCAAAACCACGAGGGAATGATCAATGGCACAAGACGATGAGCTGTGCTTGTGGAAGGGGCTGGCAACGAAGAACAACCCACAGACACACATCCAGAAATATCTAAATGTACAATCTTGAGGAGAAATGATCTTTCAGTTTTTCATCCTTCCCCTTGTCGAAGATTAAATATCAGTTTTGAATCTTGTTACCAAAAAGCTTTAAGACAGTGGATCCATCAGAGAGAAGAAAAGACATCTCCAGTTATAAGTTATAAAATCACATCCCCAGGCTACCAAGCCAACTTTCCTCTCCAAAATTCTTCATTATCCACAGAAATCTCATCCCCCTCCCCAATATATACACAACATCCAGAAGAGCTGGGAGGCTGGAAAAGCAAAGCAGGACTTGGCAGAGCTGTGGCAGAGGAGTCAGAAATCCCCAGGGCAGATGCAGGGGAAGGGCTGTGCTCTGCAGGGCACTCTGCTGTGCTGCAGCAATCCTGGTGTGGCTCCAGAGCCATCCATCCATGAGCCAGGCAGGGCAGGCAGCAGGGGCTGCCACAAGGATGATCCCCAGAGCAACCCACTGCCCTGCCAGGCTGCTCTTTCCAGATGATTAAGCCCAAGGATTGGGGGGAATTTCACAAATAAATCCTTAGAATATAGAGAAAGGAGGGGGAGGAGAGGACAGCAATGGCTGGAGGACGTTCAGCAGCAAAAGATGCTTTTTCCTGTTAGAGCAACAAAAATTCACAGTCACTAAACAAGTGGAGAGAGGACCTTTTAGCAGGAACAGCTGAGAGACTGGTTTGAGAATGAGAAAAAGCCCATTTTTACACAGTGAAAAGCTCTACCCCATGCAGCTATTTGTAGCTGGTAGAATACACTGGATTTCTTGCCTTTATCACCACAAACAAGAGGCTGTTTGTACTGTAAAGCTGCAAGTTCCACGGCCAGTACCAATGTCTGTTCCTTTATACTTCATCCCCCAATTTTATCATAAGCAAACATGCAGCTCACAGTTGCCTATAAATTTCATCCTCAAACTCTTCAGAACAAAACACCGTGTACTTTAATCTTAATGTACTCCCTATCAAAAAGATCCTGCTTGCAGGGTTTACAACTACTAAGCAGTAAAATACCAGGAGATAAGTTATCCTTGTTTTACAGAAGTAATAAAGGGACAGAGATTAAATAACTTATCTAGAGAGGGGGGAAAGTGACGTGCCCCAATTTTCAACTCTGATTTTTCCAGCTTTGCCCCAAGCTGTGCTGAAAGTGCTTTGGAAGGGCTCTTGAGAAGCTACTGCAGAGAAAATTATTTGCAAAAATTGAATTTCACACCCAGTTTTAATAAAACTTACACCCTGATAATTCAATAAGCAGGATGTAAAAAAAAAAAACCTCACAAGTTTAAACAGCTCAGAGAATTTAAAGCTAGATGTTTGTCCACCTGCAATTATTTTAATGGAAGGCTTTGTGCAAGACCAGGACACTTCATAGGTGCTGCTCCACTCAAAAAAAAATTTAAAAAAATAAAGTGCCATGAGTGCTCAATCCAATAGAACAGGAGGAGCAAGCAGGAGTTTACAAGGAGTTTACAGGTCCAACTATTTTAAGCACATAGAGGAGAAAAAGCACATTTCTCACACATGATGTGCACCCACAGACACTTTATACTGATCATGTACTAGCTGGGACATGATGGAAACCAGGCAACTCCTTCAGCTCCCCATGGAATTGTGTAACACCAGGCAGGTGGATACAGCTGCCTCCCTGGAACCTGCCTTCAGTTTAACACCAAGCTGTCACCAGAAAATAAACATATAATTTCCTCCAAATACTTCTTCACATGCAATCTTCAATCCCTAAATCCTGAATGATTGACAAGGCATTGTTCCACAGACCCTTGGAAAGGTTATGTTTATAAAAACCTCTACCTCTCACCAAAAGAGGAAATGCTCAAGCAGTGTAAATTTGGTGTAGCAAGAAACTTGCATACAGATTAGCCCATTTATTTATTATGATGTTGCAAGATACTGTTTTATTAGCTTAATTTGTCTTTAGCAGCACTGGAGACCAAGGTAACTACAGCTGCATTGCTGGAGCCTATATAAAAAATCCCAGCCTTTGAAAAAGCATCTTCTTATTCTTGTACTTGCAACTCAGTTTTATTTGTTTTTTTAAAAGGCAGACTTATTTGAAGGAAATGAAGCTTTAAAAAGCTGGGTGGCTGTTGGCAAATATTTTATACCATTTCTCCACTTCAAAGACTGTTCATATCAGAGATTCTACAAAGTCCACAGCACGCTAAATTGACACAAATTCCTGACAGAAACAGAGCTTATGTGTAACCTACTAGTAAAATTCAGCTACCTGAATAATTAATATTTTTCAAATTAAGATTTCACTTAGCTCTCTGGGTGTCTAATATTAAAAATACTACCATTTGCTAATTTTCAGCTTCAGATCAAAATCAGAGAGCAGCCATGGCAATTTGGCACCAGAGAGGACAGAGTTTTGACATTTGCTTCAGTGAGGCATCATTTCACCCCTGGTCATGCCAAGCTGCTTCAGTTCATATTTCCTTCTTTCTTTCAGCTTTTTAAAATTTTTTCTCCTTTTACATCTCTTCTGAAATGCACTCCAGCGAGTTCCCAGCCCTCAAACAATGTGTTCTCAAAAGGTGCAGCCAAAAATGCCAATACAAATGAAATCTGTGCTGCAGCTTCTATGGAGCTGGGACCATTTTACGTCGTCTTGTCTGATATTAAAAACAAACAAAAAAACACCAACCCACAAGAGTGAGCCATCTTGTTTCTTTCAAGTCTGAAGAAGCTTTGAGAGTGCAAAAACAAAGCAGCTAACAGTAATGAGTTACACAGAACCCCTCATCCATGTGTTTTGCTTCCAAGGGAGCAAGACGAAAACGCAACATCAGATACACATGAAATTCTGCACCTAATCTGCAAACCAGTTACCATGACTGCACATGCAAATTGGTCAGATAAAAGCCAGTCAGAGGAATAATTGGCTATTTGGAGGTACAAAATGACTAATTTATCACAGCCACCACATAAGTGGGGTTTTTTTTTCTTCTGCTTCATAATTGCTCCACTTAATTCTCCAAGTCCAACCTGGTATTTCAGATGCAATATGGTACAGTAAGTGCCAAAATAGATCCAGATCCATCCAGATCTCCACCACTCCTGTGACACAGGTCCAGACTTTCATCTGTGCCCCACAGTTGCTGGCAGGAAGTCAAGGCACAATTCTAAAGGTGACTGTAAAGAACCACCCATGCCCAGCAGCCTTGAACACTTCTCAGCAGGAACTGTGTGAACTCTGAAGAAGCCTGAGAAGCCACCAGTGCTGAATACCCCAGCGTGGGCTGCATCTCTGTGGTGTCTCCAACATCACTTGTGAGCCTGAACCTCCTGAACAAAGAATCTCCAATGACCAACCTTCAGCATCATTTTCCTGATGCTGTTCAGACTGTGCTTTCTGTAACTCGTTAATTTGCACAACTCTCATTTTCCTGCCTAGCAAAAATTCAGCACAAATATCAAACCCCATCAGCACCCAATCTTCCAGTAACTACAACCAACCACAGCTTCATTCTAGGTGCTCACAACCAAGGCAGGAGCAGAGCATTATCATTTCTCTCCTCATCCAGGAGGTGACTGGGCATCACTGACAAATGATGTCCTTTACTGGCAAACACAAAGAGCAGAGAGCTTCAACTTTAATGCCTCTTCTGCCTACTAAGATACCAACTATTCCTGCTGGAAGTATTGGTAATTTTCTTTTAATACTTTCTTCCTGGGGTATGAAATTAATTCAACTAAGGCAGAATTGTAAAAGAATACAGAAGGCAGAGCAGAACAGATCTGTATAAAATTTGACACTGCAATGCTTAGACTTGAAGGATGCCATGGCATCAAGCTTTCTAATAAACACTTCATTCAAGGAGGAAAGCCATCCTTAAATATTCTCTCCTTTAGGCACAGAGCAAATGGATCAGTTGCTAGTAATTATCTGTTTTCCCTGTACTTCAGACACTACCATCTGTGAATTGGGCCTAATATCTTGACACAGTAATTGTGAAGTCTTACATGGCAGCAGATACACCACTCATTCCTTCTGAGGTTTATAACAAAACATCATCCTCTGCATATTTTCAGCCCAATAAAAAAGCATATCAGCCTCCTTCCTGCATAAAACTGCACCTCTCACACCAAACCAACAGCTGCAGGTAGGATGCAAAAATACATTTGTATGTGCAAAACTGTAAGGGAAACCGGGGCAAAAAGACAGTTTTAAGCACAGAAGTATCTCATTATGAGACTAGCAAGGCAAGTTTGTGGGGTTTTATGGTTAATTTTCAAGCCAACCTTCTCCTCATTGGATTAGGGAGTCCATGGTGTAACCAAGTGTTCTTTCTCTTGCAGCTGGGGCCAATAAAGCCCCTGGCTCCAGACAGGTTTCTCTTCTGGCAGGTGCCTCCCCATTGCTCCCTGTGCTCTCTGATGGCTCCATGTGTGCTGCTGGAGATGGGATTGGGTGTGCTCAGGCTCAGAAGGAAAAAGCCTCTGCCCAGATGTGCTAATCCCCTGTGGCAACCACTTCACCACACATGACCTCCGCTTGGCAGGGCTTGACAAGGTCAATGACTGCTGTGCCACAGAGGTTACTTCTGCTCACTCAAGTCTCCAATGTGCACACAAGAGGGACCCTCCCCCTCTTTTAGAACAATTAAGTGCTTTTTATTGAAAAATTTGCACAATTTACGTGCAATTTTCTCCCCGCACAACCAAGCTCCATTAAAGACATTTTCACACAGCAGAGCCAGCATTTAGCTGGGCTCAAACACTGATCTTATCCTCCTGACACTTTCTTCAATCCCTCTGTGGGATTACAGCTGGGAAAATGACACTGATTAGAAGAGCTCCTTCTTCCCCCACTCTCTGGATTTAATAACCAATACAGGCTTCTCCTTAATACAACACATGCATGGGATATGGTACAGAAAGAAAGACAGGAGGAGAAAAAAATAACAGAAGGCTAAAAAAGGAAGAATTATTGTGGGAACAGAGCTACAAATGCCATTTACAGAGTGAACTGCTTTTAACTTTCTGCCATCAAAAGGGTTAGATACCTCATCCAGTCCGAGGAACCAGCCAAGCACAAAAAAGCTTGTCTCCTCTTTCTCCCTGTCACATTGAAACTAATCACTGAAAACAAGGTAGAAATTGTGTTCTCAGAGCAATTAACTTGCAAGTGAGGTTTTATCTTCCCCAGTAATTCCTCCTACCCTCAGCCACTTCCCACTACCCCATATATGACCAACTTCAGAAGCTTAACCAAGACCAGAGTCACTCCAGCACAACCATCATTCTACACTACCCATTTCGGCAGACTTGGAAGACGACCTGAAACACAGGAAGAACATGTAGCTGCAATCCTGCTCCAAAGGCTCTGGCCATATTTGCAGGGTTTCTTTAATCAATACACATCTGCTGTGCATGCCCTCCTCCCCTGCATCCTGCCTGCCCTGTGCCAGAAGGGCATTTGCGTGGCTGTGCAGCCAGCCAGATCAGGGAACCAGGGAATTAGTTTTCCTGGCAGCATAAACGCTAGTGCTGGCACAAGGGAGGTAATCAGGACAAGCAGCCAGGGCAGGAAAGGACCATCCCCTTCAGCAAAAACACATACTTATGTCAGATTAAAGTGGTCACAGCCCCAGCTCCCTGCTCGCTCTCCCCCTGTTTCTGCAAGCGTGGGAACTACCCAGCAGCGTGGAAGATCAAGTTGTTTAGCTTTGCAAAAGGGTGTCCATCTAAGCACAGAGCTATTTTCACAGCTTGTTTCTTCTCTCACCAGCTTCTCCTCCCTTCAAAAAGCAAAAAAACAATTGAATCAAGGGGTTTGGATGCCATCAGTCACCATGTTCCTGTGGCCACGGCGCTGGGCTGAGCACAGCGGCCCTGGGCTCCGAAATGGAAGGGTGCTAACATTTTCCTCTGGCAAGGTAAACAAACCCGGCAGTACAAAGATTGAATGACTCCATGGAACAAAAGGGAAAATAAGGTCAAACCAGGAAAAAAAAAAAAAAAAAAAAAAGAACAAGAAGCAAGAGAGATGAGAGAGATATGACAGATACAAACACACAGAGCAAAACCCCCAAGAGGCTGCTCGTTAGCTCTGAAGCTGAGCACATGGAAAAAGAGAAGAATTTACTTCTTCCTCAACTGGAATGTTTGCATAATTGTCACTTTCAATTCTACATAATTCCCCTTTCTACACATTTGTTTCATGTCTAGGCCACCATGCATGAAATAAATCCCTGTCTCGGAGCACGGCCTGTCTGTGTGACTCAGGGTGCTAAGGAGATTGGGTTTCCCGTTTATTCCTGTATTACATTCCAAGAAGGTGTGAACAATGCTGTATCAGACTTAAAATATCAACCAAACAGACATCCACCTCAGCCAGGACCACTTTGCTCAGGCAAATTTTTCAAAAGCCATAAAGCTAAGTGAACATGGTATTAGTCAAGCATTAATTAAATACCATTTTCCCCCCTCCCTGGGACACGTTCCAAGTGTTCCCAAACAAATAATTGAGTCTGAACTTTAAGGGTTATTTCTTCCCCCATCCCCAATTAAATTTACATGCACTTGCTTTTGGGATAGGTTCAATTTTCTTCATATTTAGTGCTGATACCCAGGTGCCCTATTAAAAAAGCTGAATTATAAGCTCAGATATTGAAATATCAACACTAATTAGGTCTTTTAGACACACATTTTTAGATGCTGTTTAGAAAATCTACATTAAAGAGAGCAGGGGCAAAGAATGAACTTTCAAAATTAAAAGGAGCAGCACTGGCTAATTAGGCACTCAGATCCTCATTCTTTTTTTAACAATAGAGACAAACACCATTTCAGTGGCCATAGTCTAAAGAGGACACAATATTATTTCTTTTTTGAGACTGAAGGAAGTAGAAAGCAAAGTTCAAATGCTGCTAAACAGAGGTGATATTTAAAGTTCATTCAACTTAAAAGCTTGGCAATGTATCATTAGAAGAATGAGAAAGTCCAAAACATTTTTGTGCATCGCAGCAAAGGTTTTACTTTGTAATTCAGCTGCAACTCAAATTCTGACCTCCTGAAAAGCACCTGCAAAAAGACATTCCAGAGGTTCTAGCTTGGCAGCTGCCTGGGAAGGCAGAGCCAAAGGGATGCACCAGGTGGGAAAACCTCCACAGCCTATTTTTGTTCCTTTCACCAGCATCAGGAACAAACTGCAAGATGCCAAAATTCACTCTTTTTGAAAAGGCTTGATCCCCATGAAGACACAAAGCCAGGTGATTTTTCCCCCATGTTTTCTCAGCTCCAGAAGCACACCAGTTAAGCTGCACTGCTGGGAGCTGTCACTGCCCCCAGGAACACAGATTCCCATGCTGGGAAGGGACCCCACACTCTCCCCACTTTCTGCTCTCTCACATCAAAATACCAGTCTCACATCATTATTAACTTCCTCCTAACTCAAAATAAGAGAGAATGCTCCAGTAAAATTGGTAAACGAAGCTACACTTTGCATTTTCCCCCATGTCTGTACTCTTACTGCATGTTTTATGTGTCTGGCTTTATGCTTTAGGCACAGACCCATTATTCCTACAGTATTCAGCAGAGACTCAGTGAATAATCACATTCTGCTTATGTTCATAACACTGTAAAGGTAACACTGGGAAAAAAACACCAGTGACTTCATCTGCTAAACATATATAAACAGGGAATGGGAATTTTAACACACACGAGCACAAAAGGAGGAAGACATGAAAGAACAAGGAGAATTAATTTTGCATTTGAGACAAAAATCTATTCCCTCTCTTCAGTAGCTGCTCCTTTTTGTCCAGGTAAGAGCAGTGAACAGTGAAAATTCACCTGCAGGTTACTAGCAGATAATCAGAAATACGCAAAAGAACAAACCAAGGAGCACCCCAAGGGAAGACAAGCTTTATTTGCCTGCAGGAAACACCAGAAGCTGCCCATTCACCAGCCCTGATGCTGACACATGCTCTGCATTACAGCATCTCACCACAATGCTCAAGACCACCCCAATGCTGACCCCAACCCATGCCACAGGAGGACAGCAAACCTAATTAATTCCATTTTGGATGGCCAGCACATTGTACTTAAGACAGATAAACACCCACAGTTTACGCTCTGTCCTTTTTTAGGTCAAATTAGTATTTTTGCAGGTTGTATCAACCTTACAATTATCATCAAACATGCTCTGTTTGGGCCACACAGCCCCATGCCAAAACTCCACTGCAAACGTGCCACCAGGCGTGGTGTACGATTGCAGATACCATATCAGCAAACAGCTATTTAGTAGCAGTCACAGTTAGCTGACCTTCAGGCAGAAACTCAGTAACCTGATGATGATGACATTGCTGGCCCTGGATTGTCTGCAGCATTTATTTTGGCAGTGGCAGAGAAAATGCACAGATACATTTTGAGCAGGAAAGCAGAGCCCGAGAGCCAGGCTTGAACAGCCTCCCCTGGAACCCACACACTGCACCTGAGCAGCACAGCACCTCAAAGAGTCACAGGAAAGAATATTATTATTATTATTGTGGCCTCAGAGCTGTGGCACAAGAGCGACAGTGTTTGGAGACCAGCAACTTTATAATTATAAAACCATGAGCATCTCGCGAGCAGAGGAGGACCAGGCAACACACTCAGAGACTCCACAATCCATCCATGTGTTTCTCAGGACATACCATCTTTGGTTTCTTACCTTCAGCTGTGTTTCCTCTGGAAACAGCTTGTGTAAACCATTTCCATTTTTTCTTTTTTCATTTTTCTTTAAAAAACATCCCACTTCAAAAATAATTCCTAGGAACCTACCAAGCAAACCAACTGCATATAGCTGTTTGTCTGAGGTGTCACCTGGGAGTTTACATTAGTTTGCACAGGTCCTGTTACAGCAGTTCCTTAACCTTTGGTTTGGAAACGGCCTGTCCCTACACATACCAAAACATTTTCTAACCAGGGTAAATGAGCTTGATGTTAATATGGGGCTCCTCTATCCAACAGCTGCTAAAAAGAGCATCTTTCCTTGCAAAAAGCCTAAAAGTTGCACAGGAGACCTAGTAATGAGCATGGGAACCTTTTCTGATTGAGCCCTGCAATTACTTTTGCCTAGATGCAGCTACAACTTTAATTTCCCAGTCACACCTCTGTGTGACTTAGCATCTTCCAGCAACATGGAAAAAAGTCACTTATGAGTATTAAAAATCTGTGTGAAACCAAGTTGCAGACCCTGGGCAGCCCAGAGGCTCTCACTCATGTTTCATCACCCCTCTTCCCACCACAAACAGCACTGAAACACCAGTGCCTGTGTCCTTCCCTGCACAGGTCACACTTGACCCTGCAGCCACAGCCATGGACAGGGACAGGACACAGCTCAGCTCCACACTGCCAGTGAGAACAGGCTGGGAACAAACCCCCACTGCTGCCAAACCCACCCCAGGGCTGCCCAGGGAGTGGGAACAGGGCTCCAAGGGACTTATCAGTTTGTCTGATGTAATCAACAACACTGCCATGTGCACACTGACACCAATGCACAGATCTCTGCGGAGTTTGATGGATGAGCTGATGGCAGGCGAGTTATAAAATCCATCTGCTTGGAAAACCATTGTCATTTTCAGCTAAAAATCGCACCAGCAAACTCGTATCACAACTTTGTACTATTCAGTGCCAAACTAGAATACCAGACTAAATCATGGTGTTCTTTCCTGGGCAGATCTTGCAAAATATTCAGTAACTCAACACTAATAGTAGTAGGACAGGTTTTTTTCCTTTTTTTTTTTAATGCTTTAGTTAAGCCTGAGAAAAAAAGGGAAGGCAGTTTTTGCCTACCTTGCAACAAAAGGTAGGTTTTTGCCTACCTCTCTTGAGATATGTCTGTTCTGCATCAGGAGAGTTTCCTAGTGAAGGCATGAATGAGTGCTGCTACGAGAAGCAAGATTATAAATCCAGAGCATCAGTAAGGACTGATGAAGCTTAGGGGAACTTAAGAAGCCTGAAGTCAAGGCTTGTGTTTTAGCTGTGAGAGGAGAACTAGAGCTCAGGGAAATCTCAGGCTGCGTTTGCACCACCAGCAATGCCCAGAGCAGGGCATGCCACGGGAAAGGCTCTCCCACAGCTGACGTGGGGCAGAGGAGAAAGAGAAACATTTCCCTAGGAGTTTGAACAAGGAGATTTTGCCATCAGAGGCTCTCCCATCATCTCCAGGTGATGCACAGACAGCACTCACGTCAGGCTGAGGCAGTTCCAACACGTCACAGGAGTTTCCCTGAGTGGCACCTCCAGCTCCCAGCAGCGGCACAGCCAGGCTGACACAGGCACCGATGAAAGGACTTGCCCAGAGCTCTGTGAGAGGAAACTTGTGGTGGAGTCAGAAAGAAAACCCCGTTATCTCAGCTTCCGGACCCCTCTGCTTAACCGCCAGACCACAAAACACTTTTATTGTAGGATAACATTGCAACAAATAGCTGTTTTCTCTTAGCACAAAACCCGCTTTGCAGTTTTACTTTTAAAAATCCATTTTTTACTCCTACTCCCTAGGACTTCGAGCCAGCCCTGTGACTTGGCATAAACAATTTCTCCCTCCTTTGCATGCCCCAGTTTTATTAAGTAATCCCCATAAAAGCAATTACTGAGCTTTGGACTGAAAAATAACTAGGGAAAAAAAAAAAAGAGAGACAGCAAATTCTGCATATCTTTATTTGCATACGGATTCCCTCCCTCCCCCTTTCTAAGGGTTTTGCCATGAGGTCTTTTATGTCTCTTTCAATAATCATATAATTATATGATTCCTAAAGTACACGCTGGCAACACTTCAGGGGATTTTAGTCATTACAGGTGACAAGACTTTTCTCTCATGTCTAATGCTCGCTAGGATTTCCTTCCACTTCATTCACAGATAAGATGAAGAACCCAGTGACACCCAAAATGCTCTCACAGACAGATTTTGGGAGGATCAGCCCTTTTCCTTCCCCATTACAGATGCAAGGAAATGGTCAGAACTGAACTGGAATGAACTTCAATTGGAATGAAGCACTTTTTCAATTAAGCAGCCCATCATTTTTCCCAGGCCCCACATCCAACCATTTTAATGGCTTTCACATTTTTTCTTTAATTTTACAACCTGAAAGAAATGCCAAGGTTCCATCAAGGACTGAGAATGCCATAATTCCATTTCTTCCAATGGCTGCAAGTTATTAACAAGATGTCAAAACATCATAATTATTTTATATCAAGTGTGACTGATTCCATAAACATCTCTTAGCTGCACGCCATCCTGAGTCTCACTGCCCCTGAGTGCAGGTATGTGCTCAGGCTAAATGGAGTTAAGAGGCTGCGCATTCTCTCCCACAGCATTACAAGAGAGATTTAAGAGCCACCAAAACATCAAGAGCAATAATGCATTTTATTACCTGATGCACTTGATGTCATTGTAAGCTTTGAGATGTTGTTTTCCTTGAAACTCTTTGGGGGTTTTTCCTCCTCTCTACAAATAAGAGCTCCAAGGAAAACAGCTGCAGCTTCAGTAAGGATGAGGAGGGGTTAAAGGAACAAGTTTGGAGTCCTTCAGTAGCCACTCAACAACCAGCAGCTCTGAATTACCATTTGTTTCCCAACTTCGGCTGCTCCTAACTTCAGCATCTCATCACTAAGTACAGGTTAGGTCAGGGACACCCTAGCACTAGAGTGAATCAATCTATATTTAAAATTGGGGAGGAAAACAGCAAAGCACCAATTACTGTCTTATATTTCTGAAGATGAAGGAACATCTGTTGAAGGGCAAGGTAACACAATGATATCAAACCACAAGCACTATAAGCTTCACATTGAGACTACAGGCACAACTGCATCATGCATATGTATTTTCTCAATTCCTCTCTATGACAACCTGTGCAGAAGAGAGAGCAAGGCAGGCTGTGGGCAGAGCAGAGGAGCCCAAGCACGGCTCCTTGCCCTGCTGACCGTGCACGGCAGCCTCAAAATAGAACATTTAACTTCAAATTGCCACGTTTGTGTGGCACTATAGATAGCCAGCACAAGATTTAAAAAGCTTTGCTCTGAGCACAAAGGGAGAGACAGGAATGGTGCCATAAGCCCATGTTTTGCAGCCAGTGGCGCAGGGAAATAATTTTGATCCCTTCAATCCCCTTATCCATGCCAACCACTGACCTTGCAGATGCAACTTTTGTTCAAGTTCAGTCCCTTTTTGGCTCCAAGCAAGACAGAGCTACAAAGGAAACACTCTCCATTCATCCAGGATCACCCAAGCACAGTGCACTCAGCTGCCCCACGCTCCTGTTAGCCAGGTAATTCTGCACTTCACGTCTAGTCACTCAGTACAAAATAATTAAGCTGCAAATGGTGACACTCACCTCTCTGCCTGTCACTGGGGCCTGGCTGGTGCAGGTGGGAGCCCCACAGCTGGTGCAGTTTGTACCTGCCCAGCTTTCACAACTCCTGCACCAGAGGAACTGGACCGACAACTCTACAACTCCGCACAGGTCGGTTTTGCCTGGGAGGCTCAGAGCTGGTTAACCCTTGCCTCCATGCTCAGCGTTTCTGGCTTTGGAACATCAAGACTGATTCCTCTTTCAGCATCAGAGCAGGATTCTTAATAGTTCATTAGTTTTCAAAAAGAGACTATTTCTCAAGGAGATGGACCAGGGCTGGTAACACTGTGCTCCAAGTCTTTTGTCTCAGAAGAGCGTGGCTAGAACAGTCACAGCCCCCACTGTGCTGAACACAGCAGAGCCAGGAGACATTTAAACAGCAAGAGCCACTTCACCTACATAAAACTCTTTTATACATTTACCATGATAAACTGGAGGCATTAAAGTGCACTGAATTGGAAATTGTTCTCACTTAGAGCTGGATGTTCACCTACAACCGATACCAAGATGCACACCCTACGCACTGTATTTCAAATCTTTATTTTAAAAAAAACCCAAAGTGCATCAAGCAGGAAACAGCGTTTCAGTTCTGCTGATACTGTTCTCTTTCGAGTACTTGCTGCAGCACCACAGACTGCACAATATTCCCTCATCGTGCACCACCAGGACAAAGCCCAAAGCTGGAGAAGCTGAAGCTGCAAGCACATTCTGACAAGGCTACACCCACACAAGGTGCACACAGGTTTGGGATCTGTGTGCTTGCAAAGCCTGACACAGGGGAGCAGCCTGCTGTGGCTGTGCATGGAGAATTTCACACCTCACCCAAAAAAAGCAGGGAAGCAAAAGGGGGAAAAACCAAACCACCCCAAAGCCTTTCTATCAATGTGTCTCCAGCCACAGTACAGCACCTCTGCACCAAAATGAATTTCTTCACAAGTGCAGTTGCATGACCACCAGCCCTTCTGCAGAGCAAGCAGGGATCCACCAAAGAAACAACACGAAACACCAGGCTGATCTCATCCTACCCAGCTCCATTCTTCACTGCTATTTTCCCAGAAAGCAGCATTGTGACAGTCAGTCTCATTCTGTGAAATAACTGAGATAAACGATAAAAAGTGCATCTTCTTAGCGTACTGAGAGCACAGTAAAGTTTTCAGTTCTTACTAGGCATGAAGTCAAATCACACTACTGCAAGTAAAGATTTATTATCTGAATTAAGTGGAACACTAGTTCTATTATGTCCTTTTTATTACAAAAAAAATCTTACCTGTGCAATACACAGTACCTTATTTTTTAAAAATGGTATAGATTCTAATTAATTTTAAAACTGAATATATCTTCTGAATTTCTTTGTGATGGTTGGTCTACTTGACATTTCAGCAAATTTCACCTCACGTTTTGTCCCAGGTTTCAGTGCTCAAGAAAGCCTGAGCAGTTATACTATGGGAAACGACTTCAGAAAAATTGGTAGGATATTAAAAGGTCATCCAAAACACCCAGATAGACAGAATCAACTGCAGTTTGAGTTAAAATGAAACCTCAGGTAGGGATGAGTGTGACCCCTGAGCAATTCCAGGCAATTTCCTCTCTTCAACACCCCTGCAGCCACTTTATGTGCACTAAAGGTGCAGGGATGGCCCCAGGCAGGGGCTGCACTTGCCATGCACCCCATCACTCCTTTAACCCTGGCAGGTTTCACCCACGAGACAGAGAACTCCCCATCCAGCAGAAGAGCTGCATCCTTCCTCACCACCCCACCAAGGTTTGCAGGAAACATTGCTCCCCCCAGCTCCTGGGCCAGCTGAGCAGATTCTTCAGGCTTTGCAGAGCTCTCCCCCTCTGATTTAATCACCTCTGACTCCTCAACAAAGATACCTAGAGTACCTGCTTCAGACAAGATGCAAAAAAAAAAAAAAAAAAAAAAAAAAAAAAAAAAAAAAAATAATAAAATCAACAGCTAGGAGAACAAATCAATGGAGACTAGCAAGCCTTCAGGAAAACCAAAAGGCATTTAGAGCCTTTAGAGCATCATCCAGAAAATCATTAGCTTTCCTGGGGTTAAAAGCACTTTTAAAGAGGAATAACTGGCCATCAGAAATGCTAGCTTGATACACCAGCACGTGACAATTAAGTAGAAGGAAAAAAACACTTAAATATCTAGAAACTTGTTTTAAAACATAGCTATGGAAAAATCTAAGCTGTTAAGCAGACAGAGAGAGAGATGGTGACAAATCAGAAGTTCCATCGCTAGGTCAGTGGAGCCAGCCCAAAACCCTTGGAACAGGAAACTGCAGCTAAATACATTGGTTTTCTTATCAATGAGAGATCAGAGCAACAGTAACAGGACAGTGTACAGCACACATGTGAAAACAGCCTTATCAAGATGACAGTCATGGATTTTGTCCAGAAGCCTACTAGGAGCAATAGGCTGTCCAAGCTCTGCTGCACCAGGCAGGAACAGCAGGGAAGGAAGGGGCTGAGAGGCAGCACTGCCAGAGCTCTGGACACAAACAGGGAGAGGGTAAAGCATTCATCTCCTTGGGGCACAGCTGGGCCCCGGCTCGGCTTGGCTTGTAAGGGCAGCATCTCCGCTCCAACACCACGTGCAGCGAGTCAAGGTCTGCCCCTTTTCAGCTCAGGGCTGCTTCTGCACAACACTCCACACACGTCTGAGCAGGGATTCTCAACGAGATTCTGTAAACAGGTTAAACATTCCTCAAAAAAAACCCCTACACACACACACACGCCCCTCAAGAAAGTTAAAATTTCCATTCAGGGCTCCAAAGCTTTGCTGGAATCTGTAAAAATGATAAACAACAGCCAAAAAGAAAACACAACCCCTTGTCTTTTCAACTACTTTGGGAGAACAATTGCTCTCAAAGATCGCATTCATTAACATTCTGATGAAGTTCCCTTTTAGCGCTGTTTTTCATACTTGAAAGGAACAGCTATGATCAGAGAGAGCCCTCAACTACCGACTCACTCATTTAGATTCTCTCGCTCTGATTCACCAATCACCTTCAAGAATAATTAGCAGCTTCACCTGAACGTAATGAATATACACACATGCTCACATCCACACCATTCATTCTGGAAGGAGGGCAGAAATCCCCCTTTCCTCAGCCCTGGCACTGCACCCATCTCCTGGTGGCTTTTCCAGTCTCACTGACCACCCCAAGCCAAAACTACATTTCCAGGTTAAGTCCAAAGTCGTGGTGAGTGGCTGGGTACTAAAAAACCCCAAATAAAACACCACTACACACACACACATCAGCCCTAAACTGCATGAAACCTGAGCTGGATTTATACAGGAAGATCCAGGGGAAGGAAGAGAAAGGAGAAGTTTTAACTTCTTCTACACAGAAAGAGGCTGCTGCATGTGTGTCTGTGGGGCTTTGTTTTTCACTTAATTTAAAATATATATATATATATAATCAACTCAGTCTTTATTTGGAAGATGGTAAGATAGGAGATAAATAAGTCACAAGTATAGCCACATGGTTTTCAGATGACAACTGCCAAGGAAAGGAAACATTGCCACATGAATTAAAATACAAAATGCTTAAAATTCACACCAGAGAGCTAAAGGAGACCTCAAAGCCACCCCTCAGTATTGACCTTAACTGTTCATACTCCCGGGTCAACACAAAGGAAGAATATATATATTTATTCTATAAAGCACCCTTTATTTACAGGAACACCAGCAGTGAGAACTTCCTGCAGTGGGGAAGGGGAATTCACAATATGGTGAGATACAAAGAAAAACAAACCAAAAACCACCTTACCTCTCCCAAATGATTCTACCATTAAGTTCTACCTAAACACTGAGAAATTGCATTTCCAAGGGGAAACCCAAGCCTTGGTTATTCTATTAAACATAATCAGAGACCACTGTAACATCAAGAAACAAACCAACCTAGAATACCACAATAAACTACCACATATGCAACAAAAGCTCCTTTTAAGGATTAAAAAATTAAATAAAATACTTTTTTATTTCAGTACTGTCCCTAAGCCATACACTCACTTCTAACTTTATTCCCCCTCATGGGCATAGAAGGTTTCAATTCTTATTTATTTTTTAAAAAGCATTACAGCAGATTTTAAATCCTCTTAAAAAACCAATGTGCACCAAAATACAGATTTCCTCCAAAGCAGAAGAAAACCACCTGTTGCAGCCAAGTTCATCAGAGAACACAGTTCCACACCACACAAAATGACCTTGCCATTTCACTCATTTCCATGGCTGTATACTGCTTTAAAGTGCTTTTGCCTTGACCATCCCCTTCCCTTGCTGCTGCATGACATCTGCCAAACATCACCCATGGTCCAAAGCAGTGGAAAAAAAAAAAAATCCACACAATGTATTTTCTTTTTTTTTAGTTTCACAGGGATTTAGGGAATGCACACCATCATTACCCCCAAGAACACAACCTGAAACATAACACACCTGGTTGGTGTGAAACAGGAGAATTCTGCTCACACTTCTCCCTCTGAGGTGTCAACCACCATGGCTGCGGAGGTGCACACGTTTTCTAACATCTTGGCAAATACACTATAAATGAGTTCATTTCAGGTGGTGTTCTCTTACATGTTGGTAAATAGAGTAGAAATCAGTTAATTTCAGGAAAGCGTTCTAGCACGTGTTGGTAAATACACTAGAAATAGGTTAATTTCAGGTGGTGTTGTCTGACATGTTGGTAAACATTGTAGATATCAGGTAATTTCAGGAAGCTGTTCTAGTACATGCTTGTAAATATAGCAGAAATGGGTTAATTTCAGGTGGCATTGAAGTTTTTGGCAAGAATTTTAAAGCGGATCATTTTGCAAAGACTTTTTTTTTTCTTTTTAAAGAAAAACCAGAAGTGCTTCCACAAACAGAAGTACCTTGGGGTGGCAGATATTTCAGGTCACTTTTTACCCTTGTGTACCTTATTATCAAGGTTTGGCTGATTCAATGACAAGGCTCTCCCCATGTGAAAAGCCCAGAGTTTTCCCCATCAGCCTGGAGGGACTGCACTATCATTTGAATTCTATTTCCTGATAATGTGCTCATCATGGTAGAAAATTTCTGCAGGAAGATGAATTTTACTTTCTTCCCTGACAGCTCAGTAGAGACTCAGGGGTTTAATTGGACCTATCTGCTGATGCATATTTGACTAAGAGCATGCCCAAGAAAAAGAAAAAAAATAAGGTTATACAGACAGGTCTAGGGCTTGGTTTAGAGGCACGGGAGAGCAGATTGCTCACTCATTATCAGTTCTGCATACACAAAGTAGTCAGCTTTCCTGTCAGGACAACACCCCACAAATGACAGCACAAAAAGCCAAAGAGCAGCCATCACCAAGCTAACACAAACCTTCCTGCCTCTCCAGCACCTGCACACCCAGAGCTGCTCAGGGCTGGATGTCCCTGCTGAGCAGAACCCCTGGCTCCCCAAACAAGGGTCCTGCCACCAGGGCAGATGGCCAAGGCCACCTCTGGCACCTCCACGGGCACACAGGGACCATCCCTGGGACTCTCAGGAGTTGGTCCTGCAGGCAAAAAACTCCAAACAACCACGGTGCCACCAGAGGCCTGCGTGGCTGGAGGGGTGTGGGCTGGGGAGCAGCAAAGCCCAGGAACAAAATGGGACCTCAGAGCGTGAGCCAAAGGCATTAAAGATCCCAGGGCAAATCAGAGAATTCATCAGCCCACGCACAACTCTTCACTGCTGTAACACAGGTTAACAGATACACAAGAGGCAGGAAATCCAAAGCAAGGAGAGCACCCAAAACTTTGCCCACATCTCCACCATGGTGTGTCAAACAAAGTGGGCAAAAGCACCAGAATTGCTCATATTTACTGGGAATTCAAGTTCTTACACCCAACAAGCAACTTGTGAGGTGCTTCCTCTCCACAACTCACTTCTTCCAACTGTACACAAACAAAACAAAAATCAAAAGCCAAAGTCATGGTTTGTCAATGCCCCTCTGAAAATATTAAATTTCCTGCTCTGCTTAACTTAGCTCAGACAAGGCAGGCAGTATTTGCTCAGCAAATATTGTTTGTAATAAGTTAGACAAGCAATATTTTTTGCCAGCCTATTAACACCAGAAAAATACGTACAGTCAACAAGAGATGAAGAATTTGTTCAATTACTTCAAAAATGGGAATTACAACCGAGGGATTATTATCCATTTAAACATCTCTTTTCCACAAAATGTCAAACACTAGCCATTTGCTAACAATCTCCGGAGACAGATAAAGTAACATCTTGGCAATGCAAACACAAACTCCCGAGCTGGAGGAGGGGGGAGCGGGAGGAAGGAGGGCGGGAGGGGGGAAGCTCCACCATTCACAACAATGCCGGACCATCCCAACACGCCAGGAATATTTTGCAGCCAATTAAAACCCCAAACAAACACTGGACTTGCCCGGAGTGATGGCGAGCACCGGCCGGAGCCGGGCAGAGGAGGGAAGCAGCCAGGAGAAGGGGGGGCAGCCAAGTTGCCAGCGGATCACCGGGGCTGGCCCGGCACCCTCCTGCCCGCAGCCCCGGGATCCCCCCGGGCTGACACCAGGATTAATGCACGTTAATTGCTATTTGCAAAATTCAGCAGCCTGAAAGCGCCGCGCTTCCTTTCTCAAATCCTTTTTTTTTTTTTTTTTTCCCCTCCTTCCCCCCGTTCCTTTTCCCTTCCAACCCCCTCCCCGCCTCCCCAGCCCCCGCCCCGCGGGAGGGCAGAGCCCCCCGGCCCCCGGCGCCCTTACCTCCAGCGCTTCCAGGGTGTTGAAGCTGGCGATGGCGAAGCCATCGATCAGATCCTCTTCCTGGGAGCTGGACTCGCGGCGGCGGCGGCGCGGGGGCCGGGCGGCGCGGGCGGCGGGCGGCGGGCCCCGCGGGGCGGTGCAGTTCTGGCCGCCGTTCTCCTTGCCGGGGCTCGGCTCCTTCTCGGAGCCCGAGGAAGGGCTCTGGTTCCGCGGGTCGCGGGCCGCCGCCTCCCGCCGCCGCACGCGGTCCCGCTGCGACCTCGACCTCCGGCTCTGCCGGATTTTCCCATCCATCGCCGAAGAAGAAGCAAATTAAAAAAATTTAAAAATAATAATAATAATAATTAAAAAAAAATTTTTAAAAATGAAAATGAGAAGGCCAGGAGCGAGGGGGGGTGGGTGGGAGTGGGGGGGGCGCGGGGGGGAGAGTAAAGTCGCCCCCCTCCAACTCACCGCTTCCCCTCTCCAAACCCCGGAGCCCTTAAAAAATAATAGTAATAATTAAAAAAAAAAATCAACAACAACAACAAAAAAATCCTGCTGTTCAGAGCCTCGGATCCAGGGCGATGATAATCCACAGAGCAAGGCTGGGTGGCGGTGGCGGTGGGGCGAGCGGCACACACACACAAAAAATATTAAATCCACGGAATGACCTTGACAAATTTCCACCCCCCGCCTCCCCCCACCCCCCCAAAAAAGCAACGACGGGAAGAGGAGGGGAGGAAAAAAAAAAAAAAAAAAAAAAAAAGAGAAGGGGGGGAAGATTTATCTGGATCAGGACGAGGACACCTCGGATTCACTCGGCGCGGAGGAGAGAGGCAGATCCAGGAGGCTCGACCCAGCTCGGGATAATCCAGGCGCGGCGCCCCCTCCCCGGGGGCAGCGCCGCTCCGGGGCCCCGCTCCGGCCGCCGCGCACCGCCGGGGGGGCCGCCGCCGCCGCCGCGCTCGCCGCCCAACTTTCTTGCCGCGGAACGAGCGAGACAATCCCTGGGCAGCCCCCGCCGCCGCCCGCCGCCGCCGCCGCCGCCCGCCGCCGCCGCCGACCCCTCCTCGCCGGGCGCCGCCGGCGGCTCGCAGCCCCCCGCCGGCGCGGCGCGGCGCCCCCGCCGCCGCCGCCCGCTGCCGGATGGCGCTCGCCCGCCCGCCCCAGCCCGGCCGCCCGCGGCGCGGAGCAGCCCCGGCCCCCAGAAGCCGCTCAGTCGGCGCTGCCCGGATGCCGCCCCATTCTCCCCGAGCTGGGACGCGGCGCTAGCACCGCCCGGCCGGCCGCGCATGAGCAGGGCTGCCAGCTGCGCGTCATTCCCCGGCGCAGGCCCGGCCGTGCCCCCGGCCCCCCCCCTTCCTCCTCCTCCTTCCCGCCCCGCCGCCGCCTCACCTCCCCTCAGCGCGGGCCGGGGGCGCCGGCGCCCGCCCCAACCCCCGGGAAAAGTTTCCCCCGACCCGGCTCCCGCCCCGCGGCCCCGGGACACGGAGGGGGCAGCGCCGCGGGCCGGGACAGGGGATGGAGGGGCGAGCCGACGGCATGGAGGGGAGCCGGGGCCGGGGGACTAGCTGAGGCGAGCGGTGGGAGCGGGGCTGAGCTGCGGGATGGGCTGGGGTCAAACGATGAGCCCAGGGCCAAGGAGTGAGCTGGAGGTCAGAGGGTGAACCTGGGACAGGGAACGAGCTGCAGGAGGAGTTGGGGATTGAACGCTGAACCGAGGGTCAGGCTTGGGGGTTCAGGACAACTTGGGGAACACGGGAAGAGCTGAGAGACAGGGAGAGAGCAGAGGGATCAGCTAGGGAACCATCTGCGTGTCAAGGGACAAGTTGGGAAATGAGCTGGTGATGGGGGTGCAGGACACGGGAGCTGGACATCAGAGCTAGGTGGGACACGGAGCAGTGTAAGGGAACTGAGGGTTAAGGCTCATGGAGATGGAGACAGGAGACACTGTCCATTAGCCCCTGCTCCATTCATCTTGTTGGGGTTTTTTTCGGGCTCTGCAATGCGGGAGGGGGCTGTTTCCTTTATTGATTCCCTGCAGTTTCAGGCCCTCTCCTCTCTCCAGCATTTCCTGGCCAAAGGCTTGGTGCTCAGGCATTCCCTTGGGACAGGGACTGCCTTGGTGGCCGACTGCGCAGCTGTGCAGTGCCCGGTGCCAAGGCCAGCCCTGAGGAAGGTGTGCCTGGATCAGGGCTCCTGCACAGCGCCGTCCTACATATCACAGTGGTAGCAGGACTTAATCCTCCTGTTATCATCTTTTATTGCACAAAGTTAGAGATTGCAGCATGCTACCATCACTTCTGGGTACTCTTCCTTGTGTAGGGCTGGCTTTGCTCCATTGGACTCAATCGCCGTAATTCCTTACTTCAGCTGCTTTCACCTTCCCTGGGGGGTGGCTGTTGGAAAGATTTTGTGAAATAAAGACTAAAGAAATCCATTGAGATTCATGTATAAGGGAAAAAAAACCCATGAAGGAAATTCAGAGTTAGTGGGAGCCATGGATGTAAGGAAGCAAAAAAAATCTCCTGCTATCTGCTCCCGCTGTGTTCCAGCTCAGCCATCACCTGGGATGGTGGTTTCCTCAGGCTGGTGTCCCCAGAAGTGGCAGGCTGGCAGCTGAGTGTCCAACACACTCATTAAAGGTTTCTGTGTGGGCACTTCAATGCCCATTTCCCCACCATTTCCTTATGTTCTTGATCCAATTGTAACAACAGAGCAGTCAAAAATTAACCCCCTTCCACCTGGCCCAAACAGGCTCTTTGAGAAGGGTTTCTGGTGTCTGGCAACAGCGTTGCCCTACCTTACTTAGACAAGTGCTAAAACGAATATCATCCTCTTAAAATGTAGCATAGAAACGTCATTTAAATTTAAGCCATTTAAAACCAAAGGTAGAAATCCCATGTGTAGTGCAAAGCCTCTTAATGCAAATAGTCAGTCATGCATTGCATGCCTCAATCACGCTCATATCGGTGTCATTTGTGTCCTAATAAAATCCTATAATCTTTTGCGTGCCAATTAAAGAAGGAAGATAGCTAAATCTAGCTGCTTCCTCGGGTAATTACAGGCTAGTGGGGAGCCAGACAGTTATCTGCCCTGCCTTTTGCAGGACTGTGGATTTCCAAAGGGTATTTCCTCTCCTGTTTCATTAAGTGACTGCATTTTTTTAAATGTGTGGTATTTGAAAGACACAACCAAGATCCCGGAGATGGGATGGGATGTTAATTAAAGGTCTCAATTTAGATACACCTAGTTTAACAATGGATTGGGTTTAACAACTGCATTTGCTTTACCAGTATTTTAAGGGACACTTTCTAGAAACAAGGATTTGCACTGACTTCACGAAGTTATTTTTACACTGGTGAGCCTGTCCTTTTATTTACAAGGTAATTCCTATGTTGTTTATAAGTACATCATAAGGGTAAGTAATTAAAAAGATAAACTGGGGCATTTTTAACAGTTCCTCTTGCTAGGACTCATCTCACTCCCATTGTGCTATAGGCCCTCCATCATTAATATGCATTTCTAGTTGCCTTTTTTTCATTCACTTCCAAATTTGCTGACCAACAAGGACAGTGGAAATTGCCTGTAAAGTTTCTTTCTTTATTTCCTGTCGGCAGGGTCATCAAGATTCTCATCCCATGTTTACATACAGGAGTTTAATGTCACTGGGAGCATAAACCAAAGGTGCCTTCTGGGGAAAGTTGTGAATACCATTATTTTTTTCAATTAACTCCACAAATTCAGCAACACTATGATTGTCCATAACATGAGTTATTCTCATTTTTGTATATATATTTTTTCTTGTTGAAAGATGCAGCACAAGGGTCATCCAAAGGAATTAACAAAATCAAGCAGTCCACATGGGAAAGGATGCCTCTGCTTGAAACAGCATCTCTGAATCAATCATGCCTTTCCTTCCACCAAGGCAATTTCGTGTTTTCAATAGAAGGCAGACCTACAGTGGTTTTGTTTCCCCCCAGCATCAAATGGCATTCTGTACAATGATATTCATCATGTTATAACTCTAGGTGAATGATAATGGATCAGAGGGAATGAAAACAGATGGATGTTAAAACAGACAATTCCCTGCCACAAACCTGGGAGCCCTCCACTGCTGCCTAGTCCATTCATTCAGTGGATAATTGTATTAGACATTCCAACAATAGAGAGGCCTTCTTCATTAATCCTGAATTTACTGAAAAGAAGCTTTGCAGACTATAGCCCTTTCGGTGCTTAGACAACATCAGGCAAAATTTACCACAGGCTTAAATGTCTAAAACTCAACTGGATAGAAACTAGCACAGAAAATTCCAAAAGCAAGAGAGATGGGTGAGAGAGGCCAGGGCACAGGACAACCCAGGAGCAGCACTGCAGCTAGGCAGGGGACACGAACAGAGCTGCAGCTCAGGTGATGCCAAGGAAATTTATGGAAAAGCTTTCCTGTGGCTGGAGTGCAGGCACAGCTGAACTGACCAACATTGGACATGGGTTTGAGCTGATTGTCCCTCCCCAGGCTCCAGCTCGCCACATGAGCCAGTGAATGCCAATCCCTGCCATGTGATGGGGCACCACCGTTCTGTAACCCTGTGTGCATCAGGTGACTGGGGCTAAGCAACACAGATCAGGTCTCTTACCAGCTGTCCTGTGAGTCAGACCTTGATTACAATATTGACATTAACATTTTAATCACATGCATGCTGCTGCGGATTTTAATGACAAACGTGCTATGCCTTTGCCTTTTGAGGATCAGAAATTGGACCCTGGTTCGTAGCTGGAGTGAGTGTGGCATCAGAGCAGCAGCAGCAGCCACGACAGTAAACGTGGCATTGCTCTTGCCACCAGCCTGCCCCTGGACATTAACCCTGCTGGCACTGAGCACCTCGCTGGAACGGGGACTTTGTTCTCAATTACTCTGTTCCTGTGTCTGGGGCAGTGCTGGAAGTTATGAAGAAGGAGAAAGGCGGTGCTTTTGTATCCTCTGTAGCCTGAGGCAATGTGAAAATCCACCCAATCCCAGTGTAACTATCATTTTCGATTCACAGGTACTTTAATCAGGGCAGAATAATCCAGAGATATTTCCTTCTTCCAGTGGAGCTGGGAGCAGGGCTGCTACTACACGTTTTCTGCCCAGTGCCATCAGAGTGAGGTGGAGAAAATTCAATGCAAATGAGAATCATGCCCCAAATCTGTGTTGTTCCTCTCACCCAAAACACGCTCCACAATCTGTTGTAAATGCTGCAAGCTGAGCCTGCGAGGCTTTGCTTTGTTAAAGACTGTCATGTCCAAGGTGGAAGGACAACCAAAAGGTCACAATAAATAAACTGAATACAAAATTGCTTAAGGCAATAAAAGGAGACCACAGACTTTCATTACAGCTCTGACATGCACCAGGAGACACTTCAGGATGTTAAATAAGCTGGGGTTTGTGTCGATGGGCTTAGTTGTTTTCTGTTGTTTCTTTCCCTGCTACACCAATACTTTGCCAAAACAATCAGGCCTTAACTGCTTGGTATCCCTTTCACAAACACGGGCTGCCTCTATCACTTGCTTCATCATGGTCATTTGCACTGAAAATACATAATCACTGTCAGAGTACAAAGAATCATTACGAATAATTAGTTACTTCCAATATGGCAAGTCAGTCTCATAAATCTTGAATATTTGGCTTTGGTTTTGGAAAGAGATTCCTTAATGGCTACACTTGTGAGACTCTGTTAATTGATATAAAATTGTATTCAAAATTAAATTTGTTTCAACAGATCTAAATCACCCCAATAAATCAGCTTCAGCCTATCTGCTCTAAGGGTTCAAGTACAATTTCTTTTTCTTTTTTTTTTTTTTTTTTTTTGCCTTTGGGAGAAACTGTGAGCTTGCAATCAATGCTTAGAGAGCTGCATCTGACCCTCCCCTCGTTGACTAATTGCTTCCATATGCTGACACGAGGTGATTTTGCTGGTCTGAGGAGTCATAAAGGAGGGGGTGGAGGGTGCAACCCCTCTGCCCAGCCCAGCCCAGCCCTCCTGCCAGGCTGGGGTGTGGGGAGCAGGGGCTCCTGGCCCAGTTCACCCTGGGTGTGAGGAAGGAATTGTCTGCCTCTGTTCTGGGTGGGCAAAGGAGAGGGAATTTTAATAAGAAAGAGAAGGAGTTCAAGTCTATCTGTAATAGTCAGATATTGAGGATTTATGCTATTACAGGTAATAGCAGTGTGAATGGTAGCTTTTTTTCCTTCTTCAGAGAAACTGTCTTTTTCATCTGATATCATGGGTGAAAGAAGATGAGAGTTAATAACAATAGCTTAATTTTACTTGACTGTATATACTCTATTTAGCTGCTGAAATTGTTTCAGGACAGGATGTTATTATCTTTACCCTTGCTTTAAACCACAGAAATGGAGCTCGAGAGACAAAAGCCCAGTGTTCCTCTCCCATAACGTCTTTAGTGGGCTGTATTCCTCACCTATGCAGCAGTGAGCCCAAACTCTCTCTGTGATCCTGTGTGGTAAAAATCTGTTGGAAGAATTCCTCATTTGCATCCTGTCTGCATTTGCTGTCTGTTATCTTAAATATCTCTCTAATTTTTTTTTCCTCTCCTCCAGAGATTCTTTTGTACCTACTTCATCTCAGTAAAGCTTTCCCCACCCCTCTCACAGCTGTATTTCTGCCTGGCTGCTCTCCCTGGGAAGGGGAAGCTCCATGGCTGGGATTTCCATGGCATGGGCAGCTCTGGAGAGGTTCTGAGCTCCTCTTGTCTCACCTGGGAAAAGCCTGCAGAGCATCCTCCTTGCTGTCAGGCCCTGCTAATGCTGTGTCTTGCTTGGCTAGGGATGCCTAAATCCTGTTGGGCTCAGTCATCTATTTAATGATGCTTTTGCTCACCTTTAAAATGTTGTGAGTGCACAGCCACCATCCTCACTGCTTGCTGTGTCCTGGTGCAGGGTGTTTAGGGGTGAGTAAAAATCACAATCTTTTCAGTTTTATTGGGTGCAAGTGTTAAAAATTTTCCTTGGGTAGAAGTTGCTTCTTTTTCCAAGTGTCTCATACGTTGTGCTCAATTTATTCTTACATTTGTTAAAGCAATGTGTTTCATTTTAATCCCTCAGTGCATATTATTAATCAGCTAATGCTTCAAAGAAAAAAAACCATTAAAAATTCGCAAATGAGCAGGAAAGAACCCTCACCCACCCACCTTGGGAAACCAGAAGGTTGAGACTGTAAGTATGGTTTTGTGTCCTAAGCCTGGAAAGTGAGGGGAAAGCCAGTAACAACTGATTCAGAGAAGGTATATTTGGCAGTCTGCAACTTGCAGACCTCTCCTAATAAAGGCTGGCAGGGTGTGCAAATGGAGCTTAACACATGGTCATGATAAACAGGTGCTGAGATATTTCTGCAGCATTTCTTCCTCTAATATTTTGTTTCTTTAAAGCAATCGTCAGGAAGCTGTGTCATCTTAATTACAGAATCTGGGAGTGAGCTATTGACTAGTAGCTGTGTAACTTGTTAATAAAGGCTTCCCTGCAGTGGGATTTTGGCTCTCTGTGCACCAGCAGCAGGCTAAGCACTGAGGGAGGCTGGCAAAATCACAATGATGCATAATTTACACTGGGTCAAGTTACTGTTCATGGCAAGCAGATGAGCTGGACAAGTGTTAAACAGGGCTTCACCTTCACTGCTGTCCATGCCTATGAGGGGAAATTTATTCCCAGAATGGATGAGGCTTAACTAATTACTGCACAGTTGTATGTCCTGGTGTCTTTGGGTCACCTGACCAACTTTGCACAAACCAAATCAGAAGTGGGCTCAAAGAGAGAAGAATATAATAGTCATAAGGATTGGCTTGACTGCCTGGAATCATTTTGCAAAGAGAAAGGTAGAACTGGAAGTTAGATGAAAGGAAAACAGGAAAGATGGGAATGGCTCTGTTAGAATGAGTGTGTAATAAGGACTGAATTATTCTGAACACAGAGAATTTTTACATGCACCTTATACTATTGCTAATCTTTTGTTGTCCTTCTTCTGATTTGCTGATTTAATTTCACTTCTGCAAATGAAGCAAGGAGCCTCAATTTATTGAGGGGGCTGTGAGGGCCTTTGGAAGGGAATGTATTGAATTTTAGAAAGCGTTTTCCAAGAAGGTAGCCTGCCACAGTCTTGTGCTGTAGGACTTCCTTTGGAAGCATATATTTCTCCCCCATAAGTCTTTTGAACAGTTTAATACCACACATGTTTCAAGAGAATGAAATCAATAACAATCTGTACCTTTCTAACCTGAAATGCAAGCTCTGCACGGCAGGAGATCAAGCTATGCAATTAACTGTTGTCCTTTCAAAAGAATTCTGACAGATATTTATAGTTTACTGTATTCCATTTTCCTGCCATTGGAATATAACAGTACAACTGAATGCAGCTAACTGGAACTATGAAATAATTATAGCAATAACTATTTCCTTCTCTACTGGGGAAATCTTGTAAAGTGCTGCATGTGGGAACTGCTGATGTTCTTGCCCCTCAAAATCCGGTCCTTACCTTTAGTTTATTGTGCATCCCTGGCTAAGTCACCCAAGAGAGAGTTTTTGTTCCATTACCTTCAGCTTTTTCTAAAGTCATGTTCTGAATCTCACGTTCATCTTGATGTGGAATGAATCAACACTGTAGAAATAAATGCACTTTAAAAAGCTTTCTATATTTGTGCATGGACAGTGTATGAAGTAGAAAGACCTCTCTGTAGTAAAATAAGTCATATCTTTGTGTGGGAGTTTGGAGCAGTCTATTAAGAGGAAACTACGCAATATTACCAGAAGTGAATAGATTGGCATTTGACTGCTAAGCACTTTGCAAATTTTGATATAAAGGCACTTATTTTATACCCTGAGCTGTCACTGTAACTTATGTGCTCGTGCTGGTGACTTAGTAGCATAATGACAGGCCATTGTTACTGAGCTAATTAGTTTTAAGCAATCTTTCCTAACAGTATGCTTGAGGATGACATTCATTTGCTGCAAACTTATGAGACGTTGATGCATCAGGAAAATAGTGATGCTGGATCTTTGTGGTACCTCTCTTGCTGGCTCAGTATGAGTGTCTTACCAGTGGACAGTTGCTGTGTTGGACACTTTAGATGCCTCTTGCCACTAGTAATACCCTCAGCTATTTAGCTAAAGGCTGTAAACTTCCAGCTTTAGGGCTGTAAACCTGCAGAGGAGCACTGCAGCTTCCAGCATATGGTGGGATTTAATCGTTGCTTTGCCACATGGCCATTTTCTGTCACTCTGGTTGAATGTCTGCAGATGCTTCCCAGGACTTTGCAAACCAGGATCAGATAGATCTGGAGCTTTGGGGAGCAGTGTGGAAGGGGATTGTGGTGTCATTTAAAAAACCCAGGAGTTCAGAGTAGGACAAGTAGAAGTGGAAAAGTGTCTTCAAAGAAAGTATTGGAATTATTTCCTAACAATCTTTACTAAGGTATAGTAAAGAAAAAGTGTCCAGATGCCCTCCACCTCTACCCATGTGGACTGGGCATGAAGTTAACCCCTCCTTCCAACGTGAAAAGAATGAGAGTAGGGAAGAGAAACTGTTCTCACTTTATTCTCACAGGTGGCACCGACAGCTTGTGGCTGTTGAGCAATACTGTATTGTGCAGCTGCCTTAGAAACTGGTGGTACTGAGTCATTCCCAGGTAATAATTTTGTTTTGGAGTCCCCCCCCAACTTATATTAAGACTGGGTGGATAAGTGGTGGTACTGTAACATGAGGATAATTTCAACATCAGCCTCTCCCAAGCTTGCATTTTCTGGAGCTGTTATAAATGTGAAGTCCACTAGAAGGAAAGAAGTGAAGGAAATGGAGAACATCCTCTAAATTAACCAGATCTGGGACCTCCCCATGTTTTTCCATAAGGGGCTCTGGAATGCAGCTGCCTGACCCTCTGGTGTAGTAAAACCTGAGCCTGTGTGACTCAGCTCCTGGCAGTTTGTGCACAGAGGGCAGATTTGGGGTTTCTGCACAGGGAGCTGGTGTGTGTGTGTGTGTGCAGATCAATACCAGAGCTGAGAACTCTCCTCCTGAGAGGCCTGTAACAAACAGTACATTATTTATGTGCTCCTCTCCTCTTTCCTGTGCATTATGTAAATACTAATCAAGGTGAAATTGGACTTGGTTTATTTTTGCAATATCCAAGCAGAAATCATTCTAATGGTCCTTCTAGAGGGGTCCTGAGCTTTTCTAAATCTTGGGCTTGGGTTTTCTAAGGCATGGGCTTCAGGCAGAGCCCCTGTGTAGGCTCAGAGCTGACTGTTGGAATCCCAAGAGCTGGTGCTCTGTTATTCCCAAGCCTTGCCCTCTCCTTTGCCTACAACAGGAATGTGAAAAAGACCATGTCCTGTCCAGCCACTGCCCTCTGACCACAGCTGATGGTACTCATTCTGATAAGCTTTTATTCCATTTATCCAGCATTTTGTTAGCTTTACATCTTCTACCCCACATCCCTGAGTTTTTCACTTTGTGTTTATGACTCTCTCAGTGAGTTTTTTTTTTCCCAGTTCTGCTGGGAGCAGGGGATTTCTCTGGGAATGTTTCACAGCTTTCAATTTGTTTTGTGGTTTCAGCAGTCTGGTGTTGGTTGTTCGTGTTTACTTACTTACAGCACTGCTGTATTTTTTCACCTGTCTGTAGATCTGGGAAAAAAAAGGTGCTTTGCTGGCAGTGCTGCCAACCAAAGTCTCTTGTTCTTGTGTGGTGAGAGCTGGGGCACTGCAAGGCTGCCACGATGTGCATGGGTGTGCCTGCTGAGCAGGGCAGCTATTAGTTCTGTGCATGATGATGGTTTCTGTGATGTGCATCACTTTCTCTGTTGGGAAATGAACTGTGAACACCTACTCATTTTTCATAGGCCAAATTACAGTGCTGTTTCTGCTCTCTGAATTGCCTACACCTCAAAAAGAACGTCCCTAGGATCCTTTAGTGCAATAGTAATGAAATAGCTGGGGCTGAGCAGCTCTCCTGTTAGCAGGAGCCACCTCTATAAATTTAGCCATTTGCTTTCTGCCTGGCAGACTTCTGATGCACTTGATGTACTTCTTCACCCTTTTATTTTTTTTACACTCGAGGTAGCCTTTGTGTGCTTGTTGCTCAAGCTTTAACTGTGATTAAACCAAAGGAAGAGATTTTGGAGTCAGTGAAATTTTGCTTAGATTTCTCTGTCACTCTGAAAAGCTCAAAGGCAGCAGCTTGGAGAAAGCAAATTAAAGTAGACATTACTATTTTTTCTTGAGGGAAGGGGAAAAACATTACCAGTAGCATTGCTGCTAAAATAAATAATACAAATTTAGACCTTGGAAACAAAGGAGCGCAACTGTCAAAGAATTCATTCCCAAGTTGGAATTCCTATGCTTTCACACTTACATCTTTGGATGATCATTAAATTCTGTTTGTGCTTTTTAGTCTAAGAGTTCCCCAGTGGTATTTAACAGCTCAAATATTTGTGCATGAGGGTTTTTTAAATTTCCTTCTCCTCTAGTTTTGAGGTTATTACTGATTTGGTCTAGCAGAAAAAAAAAATGCTTAGTGGAGCTTTTGACTCTTGAGGCAGCAGGACATGGCCAGTAATAAAGTTGTAGTGGAGCAGAGCCCAGAAATGGAGGAGACAGGGCCCTCGATGAAATGGGAGCTGTGGGATCTGTCTCATCAAGCAACTGTCAGAGCTGCCTTCCACCTCCAGGCTGACCATGGGGAATTCATGCCAGTGCATTACCCAGGGAATCAGGTGTGTGTCTGCATACAAAGATGCCTTCAGTCTCTCTCTGATTTTCCTGATGTTACATCTCATCCTGTGTGTATACACAGCTGTGTTTTGTTGACTTCAGAAAATAAAAATCCATTTTTCCTCAGCACTCTGAGGTTTGGCCACTGTGGTCAAAACTGTGAAAGGTTTTCCTTAAAATCAAGTTTTCCAATGCAGCAGGACAGAAAGAATACTGCCAGACAGTCAATTTGAGCTTCAGAGCTGTGCAGGTACTTAGAAGTGCAATCCATCAGGTGCTCTGATCTACAAGTCTGGCTGAAATCTTGCAGCCGTCAGCATGACATTGCTCCCAGTCACATCAAGTGTGACGAATTGCTAATAGATGTTTTGAAAGGAGAACTTAAATTAGCTTCCCAAAATTCACCTCAAGAATACAGGGTCTGTCTGCAGCTTGGATGTTAAGGTATGATTTTAGCCTATTTTAAAAAGTCACTAACAGCAGTGTTTGGTTTTTTATTCCCCCCTCACAGCTGCCATTTTAACTCGTGTTTAGCTGGCTGTTAAACAATCCTGTGTTCTGCTAGAGCACACAAACTGTGCTGGCAGGTGACTAAGATCAGAAGGAAAACTAGATACGTTTCTTTCTTCTTGGTGGCTGTGGCTTTCAGTTCAGAGCAGAGGCAGGCGTGTGAAGCATGTAATGTGGGTGCTGTAGGATGTGTGTAGGTCTCATGTCAGCTCCCATTAACTCTGCTTGTACACAGAGTTCAAAGTAAACTGCCACGTGATCAGCAGCATGAACTCCAGCATTTGGTCATCCTGAGCAGAGAAAAAGAGCTTGTTCTGGTTCTGGACTCCTCCTGAGAGGGCAGAGGATGTTCATAATGTGCTTCCTCAAAGCAGAAAGGATTCGAGTTGGCATCTGCTGAGGGCAGAGTTCTTCACTGAGGCAAAGTTGCTCAGCTTTATGCTGGGAAGCTGCCCCTGAAAACTAAATGGGGATGGAAAGGGTGATCATCCAAAAAGTAGAATGAATGTGGGAAAGCAAATTTCCAGAGAGAGTGGGTGTAGGGATTTAGCTGTGCTGCTGCTAATGGGTTACTCATGGCTCAGACTTGTGTTCCAAGCAAGGGTGCCCAAAAGTCCGAGTGTCCATTACATGTCAGCCATTTCCTTGCCTCAGTTGTTTTTTCCCTTCGTTTGGATTGCCAGTTCAGCAGGGGACAGTAGGACAGAGTGCTGGAACTCATTTTTAAGTACCTGTTTTATGCTTTGCGAGAGCAGCTGGAGAGAAGGGATAAATTACTATAAATTGCCAGTCTATGCAAAAAGGTGTTTGCATAAATTATTGGAGAGCCCACTTGAACTTGTTGAGCAGTGCTCCCACCAGCATTAAGAGGTCACTTAACCCTCTGTGCAGCCCTGCAGCGGAGCCCAGTCATGCATTGCAGAATTCAATGAGTTCCACCATTTTTCTTCTGAGCATTGCCCAGAACTGATGCAAAGTGACATCTGACAGCACAGGCAAAGCAGTGACAATGCTCTGAGACACTAATAATAGCTGTAGAGCTAGAGCAGTTTCCCTCTATCCTTATTTTTTATTAGATTCTCCCCCCTTTGGTGAGGAAATGTTGTCATCCCTGGCACAGTTTATCCTTGGAAACCACCTTTGCTGAGCCATTTAATCACAAGACTGGCTGCACAGTGGAGTCAATGTGCTAGGAATGCTCCCACCATAATCTCTTTAAAGAACAGCTGATACCTCATTGAGAACTTTGGAAAAAAAACCCACATTCCTCTTGGGTGATCCTTGCCAGAAGTGAGGAGCAGTGAGGGGTGCTGGGGGAGAGGCTGAATCATCCCTGGAACAGCGTGGCAGCAAACACCCCTAGAAAAGCAGGCTGCAAATCCTCCTGTGCAGGCTCCTTCTCTTCCCCCCTCCATTTCCTTTGTTACTAAGGAGATTTACATTGAAACAAGCTCCGCAGGAATCCTCAGGTTCCTTGCAAGGAGATATTAATATTGCTACTCATTTATAATTAGTAAAAGAGAGAGGATATTAGAAAGGCTTCCTGTGAGGGATTCTTGGGGCCAAGTTAGAGTAAAAAAGGAAAAATTGAGTAGCCCTCAAAACCTCAATTGTGTGGCTGTGGTCAATTTGATGGGAACCCAAAGGCAATCCCAGGGGCAGAGCAGTAATGTGAGTTACTGCACTAGGACAGAAGTAGATCAATCTTTGTTGTTGTTTTTGTATTTTTGTTTCATGATCTCCTGCTGCAGTTGTTTGTTCCTTGCACTCTTGCCTATTTCTGAAGGTTATTTATCTTCTTATCTATTTATCTGTTATTTATCTTTTGTTTAACAGTTGGAGTCAATGCTCTTAAAGGCCTTTTCCAACCTAAACAGTTCTGTGATTTTATGATATCACCCTGCTGTACCCAAGTCAGCTGCAAGTCTGCAAAGAGCAAATGAGGTTCCGGGATGCCTGGATTTATTCAGTCAGGTGTTTTTAACCAGTGCTCCACAGATAGGGAAAACAAGGGGCACTGATTTTATTTTTTTTTTTTTTGAGTGTTGGATTTAGAGGAAGGAATGGATGCCTAAGGAAGAGTTTAGGTGCCTAAATCCTAAGGGATAATCCTGGCTGCTCCCACCTACTTCTGTAAGCAGCTGAGTATCACCACCAAGAGGGTTGCTTAGGTACTTAGAGCTCTCCTCTGCATGCCCAGCATTATCAAAGTCTTGTTGATGCTGCCCTGCTCCAATCTGATCTCCCTCCCAAGCCTGGCAAGATTAACAGGCTGGGCTTTCTCCTGCCTCCTGAGCTGTGCTGGTGGCACAGGCAGGGCACACACAGCTGCTAGGGACATGCCAGAGCAGGGGGAGAGTCTGGGGCATCCTGCTGCTGCTGTGAAATAGCACTGAATATTAAATGGCAAACAAGGAGTTGTTGTGGGGGTTTGTCCAGTCCTGTGCTCCTCTGCTGCAGCACTCTTGACAGACTTCGCATTTTTGCTTTGCAGGACAGGAGCCTCATCTCTCCCATCTTCCTGACATCCCTGTTGTCATTTCCCTCTACCTCTGACATCTTCATGCATCTCTGCCATGTTCCTGTTGTCTTCCCAGAGCTCCTACATTCAGCTGTGTCATAGCTTCTGCTTTCTCCTGTGTCCTCTGGTTGTTGCTGGGAGGGATAAAACCCAATGGCTTGAGGGTGGGCTGTTGGAGCAGTGTCTGTGCTGGGCAATGTGATATCCTGTGTGTGTTAGAGAAGTTCTGCATGCAAGGGAGTGCTGAGCAGTTTTCCAGTGCCATCTGTCTGAGTCCACGTGGCCATGGGAGGTCTGGAGTTTCTTTAAAACTAAAGCAGTCTAAAGTGATTTTGATGCAAGGCAGAAATTGGCAGAATTTAGTCCATACGGTGGGCAACATGGAAAATGCTTTTGGAATGGAATTGTTGGAGATTTTTCAGTGTGAAGGTGAATGGAAAGAAAGCACGGAGAAGGGAGGACTTGGTAGGATCCTGTAAAAGAGCAGCTGAAATCTTAGAATGATAGTTTCCTCCCACCTCAGCCCCCATCTCATCTGCTGGTGTCTTAGTGTGCATTCAGCAAGCTAACAGCGCCAGGTCCTCTTTCACCTTGGCAGCACCACTGGTGATAGATACTATTATCCACCTCTATGGTTACTGATTCTTTTTCCCAAGTGTTCCACACCAGTATTTTTTTCCCATGTTGATTATGCAGAATCTTCTGACCTTTAGAAATATGGCACTTCTGAGTGCTGCAGTGGAAACCAGCCTTTCCCTTTACATCTCTCCTCAACTCCCTGAGCTTTGCTATAAAACACACTACTTTTATTTTTCTTTTCCCCTTCCAATATATTATATTCTTGTAGACTTAACCCTCAGGAAATCAACATCTGGTAGCAATTATTATTCTTAAGCTGAGGTGGCTGAATCTCCTGCCTTACAGCAGTGAAGGTCTAGAATTCCTTTAGCATGGGAAGTCCATCAGCAAGGGCAGAAGCTTTCTGTGAGATGAGGACATTGGCACACTTCCCAGCACCTGTTGGTAGCACAAAGGGGTATGTTACAGGCTGGGCTGTACAGTCCCAGGGTAAAGAAACACCGTGAGGCCATTAAACACCCACTCTAAATTGCACCTTTGCTCAAATTCCTCACCAAAGGCAGCATTGCTGTGCAGCCCTGTGTTCCTGCTTTGCAGATTACATCCCCAGATGTACAGCTCTCAGGAGACCAGAGGGGAAGGAATGTCATGCACACAATAGAGCTGGAAAAACCTTCTGTCTTGATGGTGTCCCATCAAATCTTATCTGATAACCTCTCCTTTTGAAAGTATGTGGAAAGCCAAAAATAAGAACAAAGCAAACCATAGACACAGACTTGCCCTGACCTGTCTTCTGGGCCGTATCTCTGTGGAGCTCTCCTTGCTTGCTCTACTTGTCTTGCTGTGACCTCTCTCTCTCATCTTGCTATCAAACTCACTTGCTGGTGTGGAAAGCTCCCCCTCCCTTCCTCCTTTCCAGCCTCTCCTGTTTGTAACAGCCTCCTCATGCTTGTCTGCCTTATCCACTTTGTCTAATATTTTCAGCAGAGATTAGAAATATCTTTTCTTCTGACTCTCAAATTTCTGAATTCCTCTATCTTCCTGCCACTGCTTATCTTGCTGCTGTATTTTTAAACTCTAATACACTCCAGGATATGGTTGTCATCAGGGGCACTTGAACAAAGTAAAAGTAGTGTAGCAACCTTCCAAAATTCTCAGCAGAAGTGCTTTGTCAAAATAAGCAAGTTCAAGGCAGAAAAATCTATATCTGTATTTTTTTGTTGTTGAATAGTGGCAACATATGATAGCAGAATGATTTTGGAGCATGTTAACTGCATTCAGCCTCTGCCTGGGAATATCCACAGCTGCTTTTGTGGTAAAATCTGTTCTGCTCTGACCCATCATTGTATCACTTCTAGTTTGAGGCCTCTGTGGTACTGGGAGGCTTGCACCAGCTCATTACCAGCAGTGGGGAAGGCAAAGGATTGCTGCTAGCCCAGTCTTTCTGTCTGCACAGATGAGTGTTCACACAGAGGAGGTATCAGACCAGGGAAATGAGCTCTGACCTCCCCATCCCAGCCAACAGCAAAGGCTGGGGGCCATCCTTCCTCTCCTCTGGGGTTCCTCCAAAGATGAGGTGTGAGGTTCTTATCAGGGTGCTCCCTACCAGTGAATCCCTTGAATGCTTTGAGCTTAATGAAAAAGCCAAGAAATACTTCAGTTTGCAGAGTTTAAAGAAGAGAAGTACCGGATCTTATTGTTCCTCAGCTGAGGAGGTGCAAAGAGTTTGTGCTACAGGCTATTGAAAGTTTTACCCTAAAGCCTTGGGCTGACACCCGTGTGGCTTTGGAACCACTTACTGAATATAGGCCCAGGTGCTCTCCATTGAAAACTTTCTGGTTGGTCCATAAGAGACCTCTGAGTGTTTTACCTCAAATGAGGGCCTGTCAGGCATTATGGGGGTGGTAAATAACAATTTCCTTTTTTACTGCTGCCCACTTGGGATCATGAGTTGCTATATTCAGAACAAGGTTATTTTCCTTCTCTTTGGTTTGCTGCATTATACCTGCCCTGAAGACAGCTCTGAGATGCATATCTGCCTTTTGAAACCATGCCCTTGCAGTGTCTGATGTTCATTTTCACATTGCAGTGCCCACAGCTGCTTTCAGGGATTTTTCTAGGAGTGGAGCATTAGCAGTGTGCAGCACAGTGTCTGCACTCTAAGTTGTTTACAAAACCATTTTACTGTCTCTCCCCTTTATGTCTTGTGCTCATAGTGGGCTCATCTCTCTCCTCATTTCAGGAGGCATTATTACCTTCTTTATGGAAGTGAAATACTTAAAAATGTGAAACTTGGCTGTTAGAGAATGGCAATGAGGTTGTGCCTCTGTGGGCACCTAAAGAGCACCTTCCCTCCTCAGGGAAGTGCCTGCTCCAAAACTGGCAGCTCCTAATCAAGCAAGGGCCAAGCTTCCACCTGATGTTAACCCTGCAGCTCCAGTGAGACAATTCAACAAATCCCTTCTAATGCTGTGTCTGTTTACTAGGAAATTAATTACTAATTTTTTTTCCCTAACAGTTTTTATTTTAGAGATGGTAAGTTGTTTCTTTGCCATGGGGGGAAAAAGTCAAAAGAAGAGGCACATGATTTCTGCTTCTTCTGAAATCACAGTTTTGTTATGCTGAATAGCTGCAAACTATTTGCATTACAATGTACTGTAAATAAGAGATGCCACCGACTGAAGTGTAAACTGAGCAAAATGTGGGGAGCTCTCAGCACAACGGGATTTAAATGGTTTAAGGTGAGATTGGACAGAACTTCAAGGTAAGAACACAAGGTGCTGGGTTTTGGGTCTCACATAAAACCCTGTGGTCAGCAAAAATCCTTACCCTAAGATCCCCAGATGATGTTAATTTTCAGTGTAAGTAATGTAATGTGTGTGGTATAGGTGCCAAAACCGTCAGGCAAAGAGGATGGGAGGGAATATGAAACCCTGTAGAACAGGATTAGGCAGGATTAAAGTCTAAAATGATCATGCTGCACCATGTAGCAGATATTGCCACAGCCAGCTCAGTAAAACTCAGTGGGACACTTGACATTGCACATTTTCAAGCAGCAAGTCTTAAATCTATATTCATGTGGAACCTCCTGCACTCAGTCTGGTGGGAGCAGGAGCACAGCACAGCTTCAGGTGCTGGCTCAGGGGAATAAAGCACAGGCTGCTGCTGGCAGGGACAGATCTCTGCTAGGAAAATGGAAAGCAACTGAATGATGTATGTAATTATGTTTGTTTGCAGGGCTGTGTAATTTCTACAAACCCACTGAGAATCCCTTAAACCTGAGATTAAAACCAGCCATAGATATATTTTAAAAGTTGTCTGTATATAATTATATGTAGGTACATAGCAGCTGGTGTAATGGTGCAATACCTGCCAGTTCAACAGTTCAAAGCATATAAACATTTACCTTTATAAATTAAATCACACACTTAAACGCTTTGCTGGACAGAGAAGTACTTAAGTATTTTGCTTAAATGTTGGGCTGAGTCAGGTTGGAATGAATTTGAGCTCTTCCCATCTCACTGTTGATATGAAACTGCTCACTTAAAGCTGACCAGAGTCAAAAAGCTGTTCCAGAGATGTGTTCTTGCATCAGCACTGTGTGTCATCAGCTCTGTGTCCCTGGTGCTGCTGCAGCTTTGGCAGGGTGGGAGGACCAGGATGCAGGATCTGTGTGGCAGAGCTGGTTGCAGTGTGGAGCTCTCAACCCTCTGTTCTTCAGCCTTTGCATCAAACACATCTTTGAACTGCTGCAGACTCCAACCTCTGCCAGCCCCTATCCATGAGGTAACCCTTTGCTAGGCCCAACATGAGTCATAGATGGGGAGGATATCTCTGGTTTCCAATTAAAAAGAAAGAAATGGTGAAGCTCATAATCGCGAGCAAAAGGTCTCTGTGCGGTAATGGGAACCAGCTGGTGTGGCAGGCCATTGCAGGCTCAAACCTTTGTTCAAAACGTGGCCCCACCATTATCACGGTTGGAAACAGTCCTTGGTGCTGACACAGTAATGACAGCTTCATGTTTTAGACACATCTAATGGCACTAAGTCCTGATCTTAGCCGGCATTTATCAAGATAAGTAAGCCAGGCAGGCAAGAGCATGGTGGGCTGACTGCACTCCTTTTGATAACGACGTGCGTGTTTCCTCTCTTGGAAGAATAACGAACAGAATATGACTGTCAAAATATTTCCCTCTGGAGAGATTCCAAAATAACTGACACTTACATGAGCTCAGTGCCATCAGCACTGTGAGCTTCCTCACAAACCTGGGAGAAGTGGAGCTGTGACCAAGAGATGTGAGGATTTATCCTCAAAGCCTGGGAGAATTGTTTTCTCACAACTCCCTGTTGTTCTCACTTGCAATTGGACCTCTCTTGGGAACAGTTTCAGGGACACTGAGTGAGATAGTCCTTTAAAAGGACAATCCTGGTGATTTCAGTGAGGTTGGTTCTCAGGCAGCATTGTCTTAATCTTGCTGTATCTGGAATTTTTGCTAAAATTATCCAATCCAGCAGAGAGTCAGGCCCTGCAAGTTTGACTTCATAATTCTGGGATTTTCCTTTCTAATCTGACTGGGAAATAGCTCAGCTAATGACTTGTCTGCAGAATGGAGTGCACACACAGACTGAGGCAGAGCTTAATGTGCTTGGTCTGGTGCAGACAAGGCCCCTCTCAGCTCCTTGCCTTTGAGAATTCTGGGAATTCATCTCCAGCAAAGAGGCTCCTTCCAGGAGCAGTGGTTCTTTTAAGGAGACCCCATTAAAAAGGCATGGCTGGGAATGTGAAAGGCATTACTGAGAGTGCTGCTGAGTTTCTGTCTGACCCAAAGAGGAGCATGGTGGGGCTGTTTGGAGTCAGCTGTGCTGTTGAGGGGCAATAGTTGCACTGGGATTGCTGCTGGGATGGTGGAGAAATGCTGCAGCACAGCTCAGGGCTGGAATGTGGGCACAAAGGGCTCTCCCTGCACAGCAGGCCAGGTCATGCTGCTGATTAAGCATGTCCTGCCAAGGTGTCATAACGCTGGGCAGCAGGGAGTTAGGAGAGCAGGGTGTGCAAGACTGGATTAAGGTGAGTTTATTTGCTTTTAATTCTTTCAGATGTAGATCTGTGCCTGTTAAGCTGTGATGAACTTACTTTTTGCTGTCAGCAAAGGGCTGACACTCATGCTGATGGAGTGACTCCTGTATTTTTGCTGACCTCTGTTCCATGCTATTCACTGTAGTTTTCATGAATTTTCTGTATGGGCAGCCAAGAAAGTGTCTTGTAGCTGGGGTTATGGGGTGTGTGTTTGTGTGTGCCTGTCAGCTTTTCAGTTGCCAAAATCCCCCTTTTCCTGAGTGTTTCGGGGTTGTCTGGGGGATGCTAAAGATGGCCAGGACAGCAGTAAAATAATATTTATAGAGCTATGTGTTTGTGAAGGTGACTGTGGGTTTTCTAGGTAAATAGTGCTGGATTATGCAAAATACTTTGTATGTCCATCAAAATCCTCGTGTCACAGGGAATATCTCCCACACAGTTTGGTAGAGAGCTTCTTTTTAAGTGCTGGTGGTAAACCTGTGATGCTGGGTTAGGTTTTTTTATAGCTTGCAAAGGTCCCTGATTGATTTTTCACACGTTTATTTCCACAGCAATAAGGTTTTACATACTGAGATGTGGGAAGGAAATAAAAAAAAAATAGTCACAGGATGTTGAATGTATTTCAAAACCTAAGTGTGTGTCCATCAAAGACTCTCAGCCTGGGGGGGTGGGTAAACTAACCAGATGAGAGGTGGAAAGTTTGCAGCTTCTCAAGTAGGGGATCACTTAATTTCCTCAAAGATGAGGTAATTTGAGTGAATCCCTGATAAAGCTGGTTCAGCACAGTGCTGGTGTCACACTGGCAGCAGAGCTTGGCCTTGCCTTGCTGCTCCACCAGCTCAAGCACCAGTTGCTGCAGCACTCCCTGGATTGTCGTTTCGTGTTATTTCTGCGTGCTGGCAGGGCAGAGATAAGGGGCAGATTGGGTGTGTGGGAGAGAGGCTCTGGTGATGCAGGCTCAGAGCTGGTGCTCCTGCTGAGCAGCCTCAGCCAGCTCCAGCTGTGCTCCTCTGCACTGTCCATCAGGCTGGAAACCCCTCCAGCAGAAAGGGAACACCTGATGGGGACACAAGTGACAGCTGTGACCCAGAACCCACCCCAGGAATTGTCCTCACAAGTGACATTTCAGAGAGCTGCAAAGCCTTGATGAAGTTTAATGGGCTGTGGGCGGTTTTGCCATTTGCATAGCAGACGTGGGGATATTATTGGGGATATTTCCTTCCATTTCTCACAGCAGCCTGTTGGGAGGCTGGAGTCCAGCCTGGCTCTCTCAGAGCCTCTGAGTAAACAAACAAGCATGCATCCTACTTAAAAAAAAAAACAGACTGGCAATTAAAAAAAGACATCTTGCCTTGTGCAAACAGGAAGGGCTGTAAAACACACTTTGCAGGGAGTCGGTGGAAATGCATTCAGTCTGGTTTATAATCACAGCACAATGAAATACCCAGAACATAAATAGCAAGAAATCAATTTTCCTTAGAAAAAGTAAAAGAACATTAAATGATCATTTGACTAGATAACTGCAGTTTGCTTGGTGGTATAACTGTCATCTTGCCTGTGCACAATAATGGAATTAATGCAGAAGGGGGTATGGTTTGGATGTCTCCTTCTTTACAGTGACAATAACTCCCTTGTTTTCTCTAGTGAGTAGATGTTTATATTCTAATTTTGTCTCTGCAGGCTACACAGAGCCTTAAACTTACAAAAGGGATTTGTGAGCAGCCTGCTTGTCAAGAACAAATACTAGTCAAAAGAAATGTGTGGCTTATTGACCTTGGGTTCACTGAACCTTCATCTTGATGCTTCCGTACCTCTAAGGAATCAGCTCCTCTGGAAATTAAAGTTTCCAGATTAGAATAGAAGCTTCAACAAAGGACCTGTGTGGCTTGAAAAATACACATCGATTAGAGGGCTTTGGAAGAGCTTTGTTAGAAAAGTGGAATTATGCAAGGCAAATGTTTGAGAGGTAAGAAAACAGTGGAGGTCAAAGTTGATGAAAGCCAGACTTTTGAAAATATAGAATTTCTTGTTTGCATTTTGGCTAAAAATCTTTACTCATTATCCTTACCTGTTACTTTATTAATTTGGAGATACAGTGGCAGAGTCTGGCTGCCCATCTTGCCAGGATGGTGAGAGGCCATGACTTTCAGGAAGACTCTTTTGTTTGTGCCCAATATTTGCTTTGTGTTATCCATTCAAATTAGTTTGGTGCATCTTCCAAGTTTTTATAAGCTTACAGAAATATTTCAAATTCCAACTCTTAATGTCTGTGTTTAATAATTACAAAACCATGACTTTTTTTTTTTCCTCTTCCTGAAGAAACATCTCTGCATAGAAATCTTTGGGCTGATTTCTTGAATGTTAATCTTAATCTTGGTGCTCAAACTTTCTGAAAGTGCAGAACCTCTTTCCAAGGCACCAGGATGAGTCTTTAAGCTAAGATGAAATTTATAACAGATTAGTATTTCCTATATAGAACTATAGAGAGGAAGTGCATTCTTCCCCTGCAGAACAGTGTATTTGTGCACGTGTGACCATGATGTGGATGTGTTAAATACTTCTGTGATGTGTGTACATATCCACAAAACCTGACGGAATGCTATTTAAAAGCATATATATATTAAATTTCATGTGCTTTTCATATGCTCAGGAAACATCTTCTGTGTGGACATTAGTTAATTTTTAAAAATCAATTTACTACATTAGTTCCAAGGTTTTAACACCTATATATTTTACCTGTTTAATTACAGAGATATTTGTGGGATGAGAAAACTCAGAAAACTGAGTTTTGCTTACCCCATAATCTGCAGTTTGCTTTGATGATAGTATGTCATAATTCCTCCTGTGTGCCAGTCAAAACAAAGACTTTGCCCTGTACACAAGCAGTTCTTGTTTGGATGGTTTTGGTATTTTGAAATGTGGAGTAAAATCCAAGACAGATTATTTCCCTTCCCATAGCTGAATAAGGATAAGGCTGAAAGTGTGAAGAATCTTCAGGCTTAAAGGAAGAGAGGATTCAATCCCCTTAACACAGTGCCACTGTGACACTGGGCTGCATCATGGAGAGTTTGAAAGCAAAAGTAGGAGGAAAAAAGCCCTCAAACCATTTCAAACTGTCAACTTTTTTTTTGCTGAAAGAGGGTTCTTCAAATGCTGTTACCAATGAATCTGGATGGAAAAATATTTCTTTAATATTTTGAAGCTTCTAGAGTTGGATTGCATTTTAGAAGTACTCATATTACCAACAGTATTTTCATATTTGGTTTTAACTACCTTACCCCTGGGACTTGAATTATTTTGGTACTGGGTTTGTCCCACCATCAGGAGTTTGTTGTAATGGTACTGTGGAATTATGTGACTTAAACTGCAGTTGTTGTATTATGTGCACTCACTGGTATCTTTCTGGCTAGAAGAAAGCTTCAATTTTACCATTGAAACTTTTGAAACTTAGATGGCTGGACAAAATAAAGCACTCCATGAAATCAAATATCACAAAACCTGACAGTGAATACTGTGAAATGCCATTTCCATGACTTGCTCATGACTCTGGTTCACTGCTGGAGCTGATTACTGCCTGTCTTTATGCTCCTGCTGGAGGATCAGTTGTCTGAGCCTGAGATTATGCTCATGTTTAAAGACAAGCTCAAGGTTTCTGATTTGGGATATCAATTAGAAGGCAGGGAGAAGGGAAACATGTTTAGCTGCAAAGTTGGAGGGCAGCCACTTGCTGTGTGTGTGTTCCCAAAGCAATGTGGGACCAGAGGGGCTGGGGAAGGGCTGCCAGCTCAGGGGCTTTGTCCCATGGTCTTTCTCTTCTGCCTCATTGCAGCTTTCCTCAGCCAGCAGCTGAAGCTTCTCTGTCCTGCCTTGACAGCCAGTGGTTTCATTTGTCCTTTCTAGTCAGGAAAACAGAAATTATTTTATTTTCTGGTTTGGTTGAAAAGGCTTTGCAGTTATCAGGATTAGCTATCCCTTTAGTGAGTCTGGTTTTGACATTACTGAATCCCAACCATCCAATCCCTTGCTTTGCTCTTGAGTTCAGAAATTGCTGAGAATTAATTTTTAGGCTGAGATAGAGTTTTACAGCCTTCTAGTAATCTGAGCTGAGATAATGCACTGGCTCAAGAAGGGTATAAGAAGAAGAATAGTGAATGGCCTCGGACAGGACACACAATGAAGCTTCCAGCAATGTTCCTGAAGTGCTTTAGGAGAGTTGGTGGTGGGCACACAGAGAAAGCAGCTGCAGTCTGGGCTGCCTGTGGTACCCAGGAACTGCACTGTAACCAACCAGGCAGAGGTGAAAAAAGGTCAGGAAGAACCTCTGCTGTTCCCAGTGTCTGTCAGTAAGTAATCATGCAGATAAAAATCACACCACACCCTCAGCTCAACAAAAAATTTATCTATATATCCATATAACATTACAAATACAAGCCTCAGGGCATCTCTTGTCCTTATCTAAACAAAAGTCTTCTCTGGAAACCTTAGTCATGCAAGTTATGGCATGAAATCACCCTTTCAGCAGAAAAATGGAAATTTTGCATCTGGAGTCAAAGGAGGACTGGCTTGGTGTACAAATGTTTCTCAGATCCAATCACCCTCAGTAATTCAGGAGCAGCTCACAGATCAGTCTGTGAGGGTTTTTATTCAGTGCAGGTATGCAGCCCACTGAATTGTGCCTGGGTTTTTCTTGGGGTCCTGCTGACACAGGAGCCCTGTGTAGTGTGATCTGCCTTCTCTGTGGAAAGCATAGGAAAAATTACAGACAAAATAAATTAAATGTGAATGACCTGGCAAACAGATGCAAACCCACAACACCAGTTCATTGTGTCGTGAACGTAAGTGAGGAGGGAAAAAAAAGATTTTTCTAGGGAAAAGCAGGAGTTTGCTTGTTGAATATGATTATCACTTTGTTTTCCAGATTTGGTGCAGAGTAACAGCTGTACCTTCCCTCTGGTGTGCTGGGTGACTCCTCTGCCTCATGACCCACCTGTCTGTGGGCAAACACACAAATGGAAAAGAGGAGGAGGGAGCTGTGCCCTGCTTGGCCAGTCCCTGCACAGCTCTGGGAGGCTGTGGAGGATGCAGGCAGGCAAGCAGACACAGCAATCTCCTGGGAGGCAAATCTGTGTGTGAGAATCCTTTCCCAGACAGAGAAACCTCTGTGGGCTCCTCAGTGTGCGTAGCATTAACTGGCACAGTTCACATTGAAAAGGTTGTTAAAACAGTTCTTTAAAATAATTACACATAATCATTCTTTTTCTCTGCCTTCATGCTTTAAAAATAATTTATTTGCCCTGATTAGTGCAGGTAAGGCTCAGAAGTGAGCTGAGCCTTGCTGTACATAATCCAGCTCCAGGGTGGCTGCATTGTTCACCCCAGTCTGCTCAGGGGCTTGCTTTCCCTTCCTGGCACCATTAAAATGAAGCCTGGAGCCTGTCCCCGTGTGGGTGGTGGGATGCTGGGCAGGGGGAAGGGGGCTGTGCTGGAGGAAGATGAGGAGGAGGAGGAGGAAACCCTCCTGGCTGGCTGGGAAAGAGAAGGAAAACAGAGCACGACCTATGGGGTTGTGTCTGTAATGGCTCTTTTTTCCCTCCCTGGTACTTTTGCAGTGTGCATTACTCCATGGAAAGGATCCTGTAGCACCAGCTCCCCCCCTGCTCCAGACAGATGATAACTGGTAAGCTTTGATTTCTTCCCTTAATTACAGTGTCTCAGTGCAAAACTTCAAGAAGATCTTTAAAATACTGCTGATTGTTAAGAACTGCACTCCCTGCTTGCAACGTTATTTCTTGACATTGCTCCTGACTTGCCTTTTTTACTTCTTGGAGAGGTGAAATTCAGGCTTTTGTAGTTTTCCTCTTTAGATTTTAAATAATACTGTGTTGCTTCTGCTTTAGTTTTAATGTTTGCTTTCCCTCTCACTGGGGACCTGGTCTGCCACCCCTTCCTGCAGTCCCCAAATGCAATGGGGGTTTTGAAAGTGCTGTTTGTTCTTCTCACTTCACTGTTTATGATGCTGGGCAGTGATGCATTCAGATTATCACAGCACGGGTAAAATAATACCCAGTTCTTCACTTACATCCTATTACTGCACCTCAGAGAGCTCTCTCACTTAGATTACTCAGGGGAAAGTCAATGACATACAGTCTTTTGATTTCAAATACAAATTGTTGTGTAGAGATTTAAAAGATACCCTAATTTATTTTGAAATGGCCTGTAATGTGCTGGTGCTTTTTTGATTGTTTTATTAGACTGTGATTTTCCCCATCTAGCTCCTATTCCCAAAGCCTACCAAATGATCATTATTTACTTAGGACATCTGCTAAATGCTGGGCTGTCTGGGGAGCAAAGCAAGGGAGCTGCAGTCCTGATGGGAATATTGAAGGCAGGCTGTGATCTCCCAGCCATGGGGCAATTGGAGCCAAGCCTTTCTGCAATCCCTGCAGCTTGCACAGAAATGTGTTCACCTCCAGAAATGCTCTGATTAACTGTTGGTAATAAGCAGATCTAGCTCAAGACTGTCTCAAGACATTCAGATCTATTGCTTTGATATGTTTTTTTCCCACAACAAGAACAAATCTGGAGCCTAAACGGGAGCACTGACAGGATGCTGGGACCTGCTTGGTTCCCCCACCCACAAATGCTGAGACATTTCTGTTTTCAGCTGTCATTATTAGTGTTTTCTCAGTTCTCCTCCCCTCCACCCCCAGTTGAGACCAGTGCTAAAAAGATTTTTTGAAGCAAACCCTGCTGCATTTGAGCTTCCTCCTGCAGGACAGATTTACTCTCTGTGGTTGCCCTGTGGTTGCCACATGTTAGTTACATTAAAGGCACTGCTCCCATATCTAATGAAACAGAAATCCATGAGATACAGAAAAACATTCTACTATTTTCAAGAACATTTCCTGTTCTTCCCTCTTTCCCCTCAACAATTTCATTAATATGGGCTCATTCTGTTGGAAGGGAGATTTTTGTTAAAATATATCCACCCTGTTTGGCTCCCAGCAGTTGCAATCACCAGGAGCATGGGGGGGATATTCCTGTTTAAAGAGGAGATATTTATCTATGGAATATTTATCTATGAAATATGAGCCAGTATCTGGGGTTCTTAATGGTTTATAGCATTGCAAAAAGCACATTGTGAGTCAATACAAGTTTTACCTGTGCAAAGGTGATTGAAATCTGTACATAAAGAGATTTTTTGGGTTTGCTACCATAGCCAGACATACTGAGATCTGCTCTGTTTGCACCTGAAGAACAAGCTATAATCTGAAGAAGGGGCTAGAAAGAATACTCAAGACAATTTCTAAGTGTGTTGAAGCATCAATCCTCACAAAGTGTCAAGGGAAATGTATAACTTCAGCCACAAAACAAGCAGCACTCTCTTGGAGACTTGAAATGGTCTGTGCTTCTGCATTTATAAGTTTTATTGTTGTCATAATAGGAAGTTTAAGAGCACATAGGGCAGGAAAAAAGTTGGTGTGGTTTTGTTTTTTTTTTTTTTTTTCCCTGCTTATAATTTTTCAAGTGGGTGGATCAGCCGTGTGTAGGAGGGTTCAAATGACTGTGTGAGCTGGGAACTGGAGCTGGGAATTCTCTTTTCCTCCAAGTGCTTGAACTCTCCATAGAATCAGATCATTTTGTATCTGGACTTCAATATAAGGTTTAGTCAGAGAGGATGGCAACAGAACTTCACCATGAGTCATACTCTTAACCCTGCTCCAGAGGGCTCTTCTTTTGCTGCATTAATCTCTCTGTAGCTCCCTTGTCTGGCTCTTAGATGTGTTGGTTATTGCTGGTTTGGGTTCTTTCTAAATTAGGTTATTTTTCCTGTGCTTTCAGTTCTCGTGGTGGTGGCATTTTCAGCATTGCAGGGATTTTTGTTACCTCTGCAGGGTGGCCCTGTCTTGTGCCATGCTCAAGCAGGTTAATTCCAGTCCTGAAGGGAAAACTGTCAGGGAGGTTTCCCATAAAGAAACTGATCGAATTCCTTTGAGCTGGTAAAAGATTTCTGAGCTTTGAAATGTGCTAGACTCTTCCTTACAAGGAATTCATGTCAATTCTGGAGCAAGGCAACAATAATTTAAAGAGAGGATGATATCTGCAGGTCTGTGACCCGAGAGAAGCCCTTCCAGTAGTGGCTAGAAGTTTCTACAATGAAATCCCAAACCCTGTGAGAGATCCCAAGCTTTGCTGCCAGCCTGAAACCCGAGTTAGGGTTTGGTAGCTCCATGAAACTTTCAAGAGAACCGTGGCCAGTTTTTGATTTCAGCTGAGTTTCACAGCGGTGCCATAGGTTCATTTAAATGCTGAATATGTGGAAATGAGCTCCTCTCCTTCCATGTGAATGTTAATTTAGTACACTTTGTTTAGCTGCGATGGCAACACAGTTTTTGGAAGCATTCTGTGTGCATTAGTCATCAATATCTGAGCCATGTTTCTATTGTGCTCATCTGCCAATGGTCCTAAAAAGCATCAGCAATTCATCTATTCCAGCTGGGACAAGAAAGCCTGACAAACTGCAGTGCTGCATTGAAAAGCAACTAAAAATGGAATCATAGGGCATGTTTATTGTATTTTCATGACTGCAGCAGTCAGGGACTGATTTTCCAGCACACTGCAGCATTTGGGATCACCGCTGTGGGCTGTCCTGGTCCATCCCACAGGATGAATCAGTTGGAATTCTGCAGCCTGTGTGGAGGACCCTGCACATCAGCACCCCCTGACTGGTACTGAGGGGGCAGAGAGCTGTATAGAGGGCAGCTGCCTGGCATGATGCTATTTGTGCTTTGCTGCCTGGTGCTAGGGTGGCAATTCCTCGTAAAGGTGAAGAGTTAGGGCTGCCACTTTCAGGTTCAGGCTGGGAGAATTACCCTGGGAGGTTCACCTGAGGTCCTGAGCTAGAGCTTCATGAATCCAGCTTTGACTTCTGCTCTGGGAGACTTGCCTGACCTTGTGCTCAATAGTTTCCACAGGGTGAAGATGTTGTTCCTCCCTCTGCCTGTTCTTTGTTTCTCTAATTAAACTGATGAGTGAGGATGGCCCTTAATCAATGAAACAAGAGAGGGGTCTCACAAAGCTAACTTTAGCTGGCTGGTTTCTTTTAGTGCCTGTAGCTAATAGGCTTTTCCAGAGGCTGAATCAGGGCTGCTAAATGGCAATTCCTGCTCTCAATGCCTTGATTAAAGCTGCTCTTTGTGAATCCCCCTTTTTTCTTCACACTTACACCAAATGCTACATCTGCCTGGGTTTGGGGAGCTATTGCATTTTTGCCATCTGTTTTCAAGGCAGTCACCTTAGAGAGAGGTGTGTGTACCCCACTGTGTCCTGCCTGGTGCTCCTGTACTGATGCCTGTGCTGCTGATCCTGGGAAGCATTGTTGCTCTCAGATGAGTTGATTTATCTGCAATTTATCAAGAGGAAAACAAGGCATAAGAAAATCCTGCAGAGCAGTGGTGCCCTGCATCTCCTCCTGGCTGGAAGTGCCCTGGCTGGCTGCTCCATCACATGCTTGTGAGGAGGGGGACTGGGCCTGGGAGGTTTTTAAGGTCAGCACCATCTATTCAGAGCAAGAAGAGGAGGTGTGACCTTTTTCAAATGGTAAGCTTTGTCAGTGCTCCCATTGGGATTTTCCCCCAGGTGACTGCTTAAATGTCACTTGTGGTAAGGCAGGGCATTGGAAGCACTGTGAACTTCCCTTTCTCCTTGGAGAGGCTGCACAGGGAGATTCTAATTAGCCACTAAACAGAGAACCTCCTATGCTTTCCTAAAGCCAAAAACACCAGAGAAGTGAATAGCAATGTATTTTTCATATCATCTCCGTTTTGTAAAAGCCACACTTCTTGAGGATGTCAGCTTCTCTAGCAATGAAAAACCCCTCCTGTATAGCTGCAATTAACACTGCAGCAATAACTCAGTGCCATACATTCCTCGTGTTTATTGATTAGTGAACAAGCCCCCTGGGGTTTACACTGCTTCCAACATATTTGGTTCCAGCTGAATACCTGCAGTGTGCATTGATCTAAGAGTGTGATTTCCCCTAAATATCAGCCATCCTATTGCACCAGCCCTACGTGTGCTGCTGTAGCTGCACAAAGCAAGTGGCTGAGAATGAAAAATAGTGTGAAAAATGAAAGGGCACCTGTTCCAGGCTCTGCTGACATCCATGAGCTCTTGCTGTCACATTAAGGTTACACCTGCACAACTCACTTGGCTCCAGCAGTGTGATTTCTGATTTGTATTTGCATGTATGAGGAGAAACTGAAGTCCCTCAGGGGCTGTGGCAGCTCAGGGCTTCAAAGAATTGGGTCCCTGCTGCAGAGAAGGACCAGATATCAAATGGATGCTCATTTCTTTGCAGCTCTTGTTTTCTTTGTATGAGCTACAGATCATTGCACAGGCATTTCCAGTATAGGTGTGGCTGCAGTAATTACTGCTTACTCTTTTGAAACCTGTGCTTACAAAACACAGCAGGCTGTGAAAGCAGATGAGCAAGCTGTCCAGAAGGCCCCAGTGTGGCCAGCTGAAGTTCAAAGATTAGGAGCAGAGGAATGAGTTGCTGGGCAAGACAAGGGCTTCAGCAAAACCTGTGCCTGGTGGGCCCTGGAAGGGGCAGGTGAGCTCTGCTGGAAGGACAGGGCAGGTGGCAGAGGGAGCCAAAGGGGACAGGTGGATGTGAAGGAGAGGAGGACTGCAGGGAGAGGGTGGTGCTGGCGCTGTAGGAGTAACAGGCTGGATGTGTTTCAGCTCATCAGCCTCTCATCTATTTTAAAGTTGATAATAAAGTATGAAATAGCATGTGGCAAGCAGGATGGAGGTACAGACAAGCTTTCAAATCAGCATTTAGGGGCAGGGTAATTCTGCATTTCTATTCATAGCTGTGTAGCAGAAAAAGCAGAGGCTGCATGTGCATGAGTGGGAAGAGCCTGATATGCAAAGGAGAGAGCATTAATACACCAGAATTGGGGATTTCTCCTTTCAGCTGCATGCAGTGCTGGCTCCTACCAAGGATGAAGATTGCACGCACACATCTGACACAGCCTCTGCCAGAGTTTGCTGTGGAGGGTGATGCTGTGAGGGTCTGGCTGTGCTCTCCTGTTCTCTCAGAGCTGCTCCATCAGGGTGCCTGTGCTGGAGCTGCTGTAGCCCCAAAGGGATTAGATCTTCACCTCTCAAGTTCACCCCCAAACCTGCTTCTCTATAATCTAAGGTGTCCCTCTCCCCGTGATGTGACCTCACCATGGCTTTCTGCAAAGACCTGTTTCCAAAATGAAGGGTTTTTTTAAAATGCAGCCTTTCTTTATCTTGTGCTATGTTTTAATGAATGCTGCAGCAGCCATAGTGGAGAAAGCTGTGGCAGGACTGCAGATGAGTGTGTGAGGATGTTATTCTTGTTAAAAGGCAGGGCTGAGGCTTTGGTGGCAGGAGGCTTGGCTGCAGAAAGCAGGGAGGGCTTCACCCTGAGCTCACTCAGCCCTGCTCACCCAGAGCAATGCCAGCTGCTGCTCTGGGCTGTGCAATAAGCAGCACTCTCCAAGGTTCATTAGGCCCTCGCCTATTAAGGGCTTTAAAAACTCAGGTCAGGACCTTGAAGCAGATCTGCAGGCTGGGACTGAGCAGAGTATGTGCAGCAAGGGGAGTTTTGGTTCAGCTCCAAGCGGATCAGTGCCTGTGGAACAAACCCACCTGGAATTAATTGGAAGTGCTGGTGGCCACTTTTGGCAGAGAGGCAGGGCCAGGCCTGGAGGCTGGGAACACTCTGCCCTCATCCCCTGGGCACGCTGGGGGAGCCTCCTGTGGGAGGTTTGTGCTGGCACTTCCCACACTGAATGTGCTTTGTGAACTTGCATTTCCAGAGCTGTCAAGGAAAAGTCATTCCCTGTAATAACAGGCATGTTTTATTTTCTTGTAGCACGGTTGCATGCGTTTGTTTCAGATGTAAGGAAGAATTTTTTTTGTTACAATGAATATGGTAAAACACTGGAATACATGGCCCCGATTGGTGGTGGATGCCCCATCCATGGAAACATTCAAGGTCAGGTTGGATGGGGCTCTGAGGAACCTGATCTCATTGAGGTCAATGCAAAGGGATTGGACTACATGATCTCTAAAGGTCTAATCCAACTCAGACTATGCTATGATTTATTTGCACTCTAACCATGCAGCCCCAACAAGAAGGCACTGCTTAGAATGACACAGCTTCTTAAATATAAGCATGCTTTTTTGGCTCTTCTCTCTCCACAGGCCACGTGCATGGCAGAGTAATTGTGTGGGGTGCAGGACTCTACTTGTTAAACCCACGGACATGAAGCTCACCAGAAAACTCTCAGGTTTGGCCAGGGTTTTTAGGTGAATTCCAAATGTCATTAGGAGGATTTATGGGCTTGTGTCTGATGAACAATGTTCTTTGTTTCCTTTCTATTCTTTGGCTTATGAATATGAAAGAATATCTAGCTGATGAGGCCACTGATATTTTAGTATACAGAACAAAGTTGGGATGTTCTGAGTATTCATAAATGTAATCAAGGAGAATTATCCAGATGTCCTGTGCCTGTGTCATTTGGGAAGTAAAACTAAGTATAAATAATAAAATCAATACATTCTAGCATTGTTTTTGTTGGCCTCAGGATCCTGGAGGAGATGAGGGACCCTCCTGCTCCAGGAGAGTGGAAATGGAAACTGAGTGGGGCTGCAGCTGCAGGTCTGAGGAGTGTAAGGTGGAGAAAGGATGCTCTGGCCAATGTTTAAGGGGAATTGATCATAACCTGCATTGGAAAAGTAGATTTAAGAATGGAGACTGACCTGTGCTGAGATCAAAGTGCCGCTGCATTGTGTGTCTTGGTGAGAGGGAGCAATGTGGCAAAACAGGGTTTATCATGCCAGTGGCAGAAGAAGGAAATCTCTGAGTTCCAGCTCTGTCCACAGCCAGATCATGGGCAGGGACAGGCTACTCTGCCCCAGATTTTCAGTTCTTTCATCTGTTCCCTCCTCCCTGCGTCTCCTCTGGCTTCTTGCTGTGTTGTGCTGCAGGAGAGCTTGGATTCACTGTTCCTCTGTGGAGCAGAGCCTTTCCTCTCTGCCTTGCCCTTCACAGCACCCCTGGCACCACTGAACTTTGTGAGCAGGACAGAGATCTCCAGCCCCTGGTGCTGCCATTTTCCCAGTGCTGATGCCCCTATTTCAATTACCTGCAGTTTTATGGTGTTGGTATGAAATCTGAGGCTGCAGCTCACACACACACAGCTGCTGGACCCTATTTCTTCTGTCTCCTCTTCAGCTCATAGCTCCAAATGAAATCTCAGGAAACTGAAGTTCCAGCTCCAAGAAGTAGGGTAATGATTTGTTTGTTTTTTTTCCCTCCTGTTTTGTGTTGTTCCACACAGGTATGGTGGCTTTCTCCTTGCAGCAAAGGAGATGGGGACTGTGTTCTTCAAGGGGAAATTCCAGTTTGGGATAATGCAAATGAAAACACCATGTGTGTCCTTTTTCATTCAAATTACATACAAAAAAATTGGTGATACGAGACATGAGCAAAGGCAGAAAGGAGCCTAGAGTCTTTAATCTTTAAAATCTATTTTACATGATTAAAAGGATCCTGCTTAGAGAAAAGCAAGACTGGCTATTTATATCTCCATTCTTCTCCCCACTGCTCCCCCTTTTTTTTTTCCCAGAAAATACTGCACAGTCTCACATCTGAAAGACCACGGCTGGCTGCCATTAATTTTAATGCTAAATCCTCATCAGCATTTCAAAACATTATGAAAATGTCTAAGAAACTGTCTTCTAGTAGCTTGAAAATATTGCAGGCAGCAGCCTAAATAATATTGTAAGTGCCCTGGTAAGTACAAGAGCACATGCTGGAAAGGAAAAGAGAAAAATAAAAGGCTTTAGACCACCAAGCACACGTCAGCTCCACAAAGCAGGCATAAATGGATTGCAGGATTTCATGGATGCTGAGAGTTTGAATTACTGGCTGAGCTACACCTCACTTACAGAAAATGTGGTTTTCTTTTTTTAGAGAACGCATCAAATATTGAATGCTAGCTTGCTTGTCCACGGACAAGTACATAAATAACCTTACATGGAGGGCTCTGTTTAGGCTGACAAATGCAATTAAATGAATGGAATATGGCCAGGCCCCCCATATTAGTGCTCTGTTACACTGCATTGGTGAGGATGATGGATGCCAATTAAATTGAAATGAATGGTCATAGGTTAAACAAATGATGGCTCTGATCAAAGCACTCCTCCTTCAGCAAGGCATTCAACCTGTCCTAAGCTTAAATACATGGTTTTAAACCCTGCTTAAAATTGAGCTTAAGTAATTTCCATCTTAGGGAAGGGCTGGGCCATGGATTTTGGGTTATTTATTTTTTTAGTTTGGAATACCCATGCTTACCTGGTCTGTTATGCACATCCCAAATTTCACTGGGCTTTTAGGACCTGCTGCTGCTGCCTCATGCTGCTTTGTATTTGTAGTGTTCCAGTGGGCTTGGGGAGCTGAGTAAGGATTGCAAAAGCTCATGCTATTTGTGCTTTCATTGATGGTGCTTTCACTGAAGCCCTGCCCTGCAATGGATTGGCAGCAGAGGCTGATGAGTGACCCTTCTCCTGTGGTAGTAAGGGGGATGTTGCCAGTGGAAGATGATTATCCATATCATTAGTTTTCCTTCAGTGAGTATTTTTAAGTATTGCCACATCTTTCTGCTTTTAAACTGGAATTTTTATCCTTCTCTTTCTAAGAGGTTGCAAACCTAAAGCCCCATTTTAATAATTATTAAAAATAGGGGAAAAAAAACATGTAATTTTTCACGAGCAGAAAGAAACTCTATTGTTTTTTCCCAGTTTGCATAGGATCTGAGACAAGAACTCTCCAAATAAATAGAGTCAAAATGTCAGGGATTGCTGGGAAATCCCAGGGTTTGGGGGGGAGAAATGTAGAGCTCAAAACAAAGGCACAGATATGAAACTTCCTTCAGCTCCTGTGCTGCTGCTTCTCTCTTTGATTAGACATTAAGTTGGAGCATCATCAGCAGTGTGAATTCTGAAGAATACAAGAGAATGCACTTCAGGTTAGAAAGCCTGTCTTTTATTCAGATATTAAAAAAAAATAAGCCACTAGACTATTCTTGAAATAAATCACTGAGAGGGTTAGGCAGGGGCTGGAGGTGCTCACAGCACATTTTTCACTGCCAGCTCCTTGTAGCCAAGGTGTGTTGTCAAGACCAGCCTGGAGAAGCACTTCCCTCCCTCCTGCCTGTGCCTCTCCATGGTGACATCATTAATGCTGAAGGCTGTAATTGACCACAAAGCACAGACCTTTAGTCCCCACCTGATCTTCCCCAGTGTTTATCCACTGCTGGCCTGACCACACAGCAGCCTAATGAGCATTACACTTGACAAATATTGTCATGCCTAAACAGGAGACAGTGATTCTGCTAGGACAAGCAGCGAGCCCCAGGGCACGTCATGCACAAATAGCAAAGTTAGGAATTAATAATAATTCCCTTCCACTCACTAGGGGCCTGATCCACATCCCTGATGTCAGTTAAGTCTTTCCACTGTGAGCTTTTCTTCTCTCCTATGAAGCAGCACTTTTACACTCCTTGGTTGTGTTTTATTTTATAATAAGTTTGACAGTAATAGCAGATGGTGCAAACAGTTTTTTTTTTTTCATCTGGGATCAGGACTGTTCCAGTAGATGGACAAAGTACTGATTTGAGATGAAAAACCACAGGTCCTAATTCCTTCTAGATGTTACTGTCTGGAGTCTTGATATATGTTGGATAGCCTTCCAAATTTTATGCGCTAGAGCAAGATGTGGTGAGCAATTTAGGAGAAATGAGAACCTGTGATTCTCTTTGTTGTCTGTTTGCCTGTTGTGTAAAGCTCTGTGTGGCTGCTGTATCCAGTCTGCATGCAGAGCTTTGGGAAAATCCCTCTCCCCACACCAAGGCTGCTCATAAATCCCCAGGAATTGTAGCACCTGTGCTGCTGAGCTGCCTTCCCCCTGCTACCTTATTTTCATTCTTCTTGATTATAAACAGCATCAGAAATTTTAATCACTGCTTGAGGTTTTCTTTCTAGATATGATAGTTTATTTTTATTTTATATAGTTTGAGATAGATAGCAATTATTGCAAAATTAATGAGATGAAAAATCATGCTTGTGTCTAAATATCTCCTTGGTCTGTTTTTCTGGTGTCTAGGCCTCACGGTACTTTTTTTTCTTGTCATAACTTGCCATGATTTACTTAACTGCTGCCTCCTTTTTAATCTGTTTCTGACAGAATCCTTAATATCAGGTAGAGTCAGATATCCCTGAAGCTTTGGGCTAAGTTAACTAACTTTGCAATAGAGCAGAGAAAGCTGCTGCCACGTGGAAGGGGTGGCTGTGTCTCCAGCCTGCTGCTGTGAGTAGCTCTGCCAGGGGGGTGATGGCTTTTTGCTTTGCTCAGAAGGGTTCTAGCACTGATGTTTGCTCAGGAAGGTTCTAACACTGAGCAGCAGATGGGCTGGATCTCCCAGGCTGCTGCCTGGCTCTGTTCTGCTCTGCCTGGCCCTGTGTGGGTGCAGCTCTGGGACCAGCAGTGCTTGACTTTGTGGGGTTTGACGTGCCTGGGTTTGTGCGTCTGTCTCAGTGCTGGGTTTGTGTGTCTGTCTCAGTGCTGGGTTTGTGCGTCTGTCTCAGTGCTGGGTTTGTGCGTCTGTCTCAGTGCTGGGTTTGTGCGTCTGTCTCAGTGCTGGGTTTGTGTGTCTGTCTCAGTGCTGGGTTTGTGCGTCTGTCTCAGTGCTGGGTTTATCACCTCTCCCCTGGCTCTGAAGCACACAGCCTCATGGTCCTGACCAGCTGCTGTACGTGCTGACAGGGCCTGGCTCAGGGTGGGATTTTGGGCACCCTCGGCCTGTGCAGCTGCAGGCAGGCCAGGAGCACATTCCCAGCCAGCAGGGCAGCTCTGTGCTGGCTCTGGTTGCTGGAGCAGTGTGATCCTGTCAGACAGGGCATTGCTGAGCATTCCTGCCACCAGATCCCCCTGTCTGGGGCAGCAGGAGGCAGCCAGCCCCTCTGGAGGAAGGCAGGGAGCCATGGTGCCACCAGACTGCCCTGGAGTCCTCTGCAGGCCTGTGCTGCTGACAGGAGGTGATTTACTGGGATATACAGCCAGGGCCAAGTCAAAGTGAGCCAGCTGCAGCAACTGAAGCTCAGAATAGGTCAGGCCTAAATGCAGCCTGGAGCATTTGCCTGCCATGGCTGTGGCTGCTGGGGCAGGGAGCAGTATTTGAAGGCACAGTCCTGAGGGCACTCAGGCTGCCCTGGGGGTGCAGTGCTGCCCTGGCATCCCTGACCATGTCCTCAGCCATTTCTCCTCTGGGACAGATGTGATCCTTCACATTAGGATCTAATTTTGTGTTCAGAATGTTTTGAGCTTGTCAGAACTCAGCGCATCCCTCTGGGTATCCAGAGTTGCCAAGGACCCCGCCGGGGGGTTCAGAGACCCTGGCACGCTGCCCAGAACACCTGGGGATTTGATTTTGGCCCTTGGAGCAAGTTGCCAACTTTGTATGAGGACCTGAAAGTCACAGAGGTTTGAATGGTGTAATAACAAAATGATCACAGGGTGAAAATGTACATTTTAGGATTTTTGGCATGGAGGTTATGGGGACAAGACGGAGGAACTTGGGCATGTCCAGCCTTTCTTCTTCTTCTTGTTCTCCATTTTCTGCAGTGATGTTGGCACTTCGGGATTGGTTTAGAGTAGAAGTGCACTGTCTAGGTGATAGGTACTGGGAATTAAGTGTAAATATGTTATACGTAGTTTGTATAAAAGGACAGCACCGCCTCGGGGGCGGTCAGAGTGCTTGTGGCTGCCTGGCTGGGCAGAAAGAAAATTTTATAGATAAGAATTAATAAACAACCTCAAGACTGAAGAGTCCAGACTCGTTCTTCAGTTGCAGGGCTGAAGCAGAGACATCCTGCACATCTCGGGGCAGCAAATATCAACAGCAACACGAGATGGGCTAAATGAAAAATAACCAGTTTATCACCAAGAAGAGCAAGGACTCCTTCTTTGCAGGCTTTTCTGCTTCCTCCCAGTGGGGATGTGCTCAGTGCCCCCATGCCCACCCCCAGAGCCCTGGGCCAGCCCCTCAGAGCACACTTGGGGCTGGCAGGGAGCAGTAATTGAGCTGTGCATTGTCGCAGCGCTGTCTTGATCCATGATGTTTGCTGTCAGGCAGATCCCAGAGGGAGCTGCTGCAGACATGTCAATGTTCTGCTTCCTCTGCACAGAGGCTCCAAGCTGCCAGGGCAGTTTTTTATCTCAATATCACCTCCTTGCTTTCACCTGTGTGCTATTAAGCTGTTAATATATCGGGGGAAAAACTCATCCAGGCAAGTGTATTAGGGATACTTAAACGAGGTAGCAAAAATATTGTTATTAAATGTTCCCACCAGATACTTGGACAGCTTGCCTTGCAACTGCAAAGCTAACATTTAATTACAGCAAGATATATATTCATAATGGATTGCAATTTACCAAAATACACAGAGGGCCCTGGATTTGTCAGTGTGCATTTGCTCTGCAAGAAATGCATCTCACTAAAAACCAGATGTCAAAATTAACAGTAGAGCTTTAGCAGTGCAGGGAGGGAAGCTGACATTTCTGAGCTGGCATTCCAGCTGTGCTAACAGCATCAGGGGCTCTGTGTCCTTAAACACAATGTTTAGCAGCAGAACTGCATTAATTTGTTTAAATTATAAGTGGTGGGAAATCATCTACACTGTGTTGGTGGCAACAATTGCAATCAGGAGAGATTCTGGATCCCCTCCTACGCCCCAAATATTTTCTCCCTTTCCATTCACTTGCCATGTTCCTGTCTAGCAAAATTGCAGGAGGTTGTAAAAATTAGTTCAGTTCTGAGGGAATTGCTGAGGATCATTGCCAGGGTCAAGATTTGGAGAGGGATGAGGGAGACAGGTGTGTGAAAGCTCTTGTAAATGTCTGAGTAACTGTTCTGAAATGTAAATTATTGATTCGTATCCTCCTGTTTTTTAATGTGCTTTATCTTCCTGGTAATTTAACCTAGTTTCCAGAGTATTTTTATCTGTAGTTTTCTAGAACCTGTATTACCCATGTATTTTATCTCATCTCTTTCTCCTGTACTTAGATGTTAGGTAGTGAGTCAGGGCACTGATTAGCTTGACTAATTTGTTGGCATAGTTTTCTGTCAGGGGAAAAAGGATGCACATTTTTAAAAGTGAAGATAATTAACTGTTGGAACAACACAAGCACCAGTGCCTCCTTCAGTGCTAGCAATAGCAACATCAGGATGTGTATTTTCCTAAGAAATGTCTCTGCTTTTCCACTGCCATTAATTTTTGGAAGCCCTGAGGCCTGTGCTACGTGGAAGATGGATGATCCTGATGGGGCATCACATTTTGGGACTTCCCAAACCTGGTGCTTGGGGCACTGTGTTCAGCTCTGTTCCTTGCAGGACAGGATGGCAGGAAAGGTTTGGTGGTGGGGTTCCATGGATGGGTTCCATTGATGGGCTCCATCCATGTCCTGTGGAGCTCAGATCTGCATCTCAGGTGCGTCAGGGGAAGGACAATGAATTCCTTGTGAACTGCTGGGAAATCCTGGGAGGCTCCTGGGCTCTCTAATCACTGATTGAAATAGGAATTGCAATCTCCCAGAGCCTCTGATGGTATTTGCCAGAGCAGGAGCAGCATCAATGGGTGCTGGTGTGGGATCCAGCTGCTCCAGGGGTGGGAATGTGCTGTGGGGACAGTGCTGCAGGCAGGGCTGCAGTGTCCTGGGACATCATCCCCTCCCTGCTGGGCTGGGAGGCTGCACAGGGTGAGGGAACAGCAAAAGGGATGGCAGGAGGGGAGGTGCTCCTGGGGAGCTGATATCCCACTGATAACAGCACCTGGTGCCCTTATCTGTGGGTGCTGGGCTCATTTGAGCTCCCCCAGGTCCCAGCCTTGCTGCTGGGGCTGTGCTGGGTGGGGAAGCAGATCCCCATTTCACAGGCAGCAGGAAACCGCTCACCTGTGGGCAAGGGAGATATTCAATTTCAAGGCAAGATCATATTTTCTCTTTAAAATCCAGACAGATAGAGATGGCTGTTGACCCCAGCAGCATTATGTGACCTTATCCACCACACAGATATTTTCCTGAGGTTTTCCATTAGAGAGGCAGGCCTGGGGCTCCAGGGGTGAGCTGGGGGCTGATGCTGGGGTTAGAACCCACCCACCCACCCTGAGCAGAGGTGGGGCACACAGGGTGCTATGCCTGGGGAGAGCAAAGGGAGCATCATCCAGAGGAAAACAGCTCCCTAAAGCAGTGTAGAGATGCTCAGTAAATCACTTGAGTGTGATCTCGAGCATCTCTCGAAACGTTTTGTTGAAGGGGAGCCCAGCAGAGGAAAAAGTCCTTGGGCAAATCACAGTGTATAAATACCTCTGGTGTGGGTGTAATTAAGGCCACAGCCCTGGCACACGGTACAGTCAGCAATAAATAGGTTCCTGAATTGGAGAGAATCTCTGCTGTATTTCAGATGTGACTGTTTGAGTTACATGTATAAAATGGCCTTTGAAATAGCAGCTGTGTCTGCGTTATCTTCTTCTGAGAGATAAGCAATTATGAGAATGTTATAATGATTTCTTTAAAAAAATGGATTTAAACAGCAATTGCTTTTCAGTGCAGGAGATATTTAAACATCAGTACCTTGAATTGATTAAAAAGAGCTGTACTGATAATGCAATTTTGTAGCTTGTGATTTGCAGTGAGCAGTGCAATGAATCATGATGAAAGGCTGGAGAGGAGGTGTCTGATGGGACCTTCGGCCACTTTGGTGGCTCTGAGGTGCTGTGTTCATCTCACAAAGGGAGCTGCACTTGTATCAGACTCCTCATTAGTGCTGCTGTGTGTTTAGTGGCAGGTGGTTGTTCATTAACAGTGAACATGGGAATACCTTGCCTTGCTGGAGGGCCTCTTAGGAGAGCCTTGTTTCTGAGGGATGCTCTGCATTCCTCTGCTCACTGATGCCTTCTGTACTTGAAGGATTTTTAATATCACGCTTTTACAATTTGTATTTCTCCTGACTGTTTATTAGTCAGAGTAATTACATGTATTTTTCAATGCAAAATAGATTCCTTCCACTTGGATAGCTAACTGCTGCAAAACATTCTCCCAGCTAACAGATAGTATCACTGAATTCTTGAATCACAGAAGCATTTGTATATCCTCCTTGAATCACGAGAAAATTTATTTATTCAAGCCCTCTTGGATTCTGTTCTCCTGCAGCAATAACTCTGGTGCTGGAAGAGTAAGGAGCAGAGAGTGTTCATGTATCTCGTGGGCAGGGGCAGGATGCTGTAAGCAGATAGAGCAGTTACCAAGGTGAGCTGGACTCTGTCACTCTGTTCTTTTAATTCCTCTTTACACAGTATAAAAACACAAGCAACAACAACAAACAACAGAAGGGGGGGAGGGTGTTTCATTTCACTGAGCTGCACTCTGAGCATCATTAATTTCACTTCAGCTTGAGGTGACACTTGGGTCTAGAATCCTTCTGCACCCTGGCTCCTGCAATTAGTCTGCTGCCTCCTCAGTGGGGTCTCAACCATCTAAATCCTTGTCTTCAAGCAAGTACTGACAGCCCCCTCGTGTTAAGTTTTGTAAACACTAATTTGTGACATCTCCCGTGGCTTGAATCAAAGCACTCAAGTAAAAGTAATAATACCACTGTTAAAGTGAACGTTGCAGAAGGAAGTGCCTGTCACCTGATGCGAAATGGAAATGACACTGAGCATGTTTCAGGAGAGGCTTCTAATGAGGAGGCGCTGGGGAAGCAGCGCTGCAGCCCCGGCTGTCAGCCCCGGCCCTGCTGGGCACACAGAGGGGGAACAGGGCTGGGTTCCTGCTTTCCAGCCTCTTCTGCATTTACTCGGGTGCCTGTGAAAGGAGAGAATGGCAGCCTTTGTGTGAATGGCAGCTGTGAGATGCAGAGGTGCAGGGATGGCAGAGATGTGAATCTGTTTGTGCCCTGCTTGTGCTCAGTGCTGCACGCCCAAGTGTCTCCCTGTCCTGCAAAATGTAGCTCAGTACAACTCTTCCTTGAAGTTATGCTTAGACTATAAAGCTCTTTTCTATTTATCATTTGCCTCTCTATTTATTTTTTTCGGTCTTTCTTCCATGATCACATTGTATAGATTGAATGCATCTTTTCCCCCTTTTCCTTTGTAGTGCCCTGAACACTGTTCTTGTGTTACACGAACTTTTCATGCCTGGCAATACTGGAAACAATAGGAGCCCTCCAACCCAAAACTGAGTGTCACACTTGGTAATTTTCAAAGAAACTTCTGTGAGCATTCACAGTACAACCATAATACAGACTTTCTAGCAGGTAGCTGAGCTGTTTGTACCCATCTGCTGTGTTTGAGCCTGCTGAAGGATAAAATGAACCTCTGCATAAGAAGCCCAAACAAACTGGGAAAACAGACAAGATTATTACTAAGAGAAACATCATGCTGTGTAAATTCCTGTCCCATGAGAGGAGCAGGGAACAGGGGAAAATTCCTGAGGGTGTTGTCTGTGCACAAACTCTGGGCTGGGAGGGGATGGGTGTCAGCACTGGGTGCCCACTGGGTCTCACCAGCATGAAAACTTGACAGGTGCTCTTGTGCTGAGGGGTTCTGCCCTTTTCCACAGGCATTTGTCTGAAACTGCACAATGCAGGGATGGTGTGGAGTGGGAGGGAGAGAATGGAGACAGGGGCAGAGGTGATGCCCAGGAAGCAAAGTGGCCAGCTCAGGTGAAGCTGAAGGTGAGAAATGAAGGCAGGAATACAAGAAACACCTCGGCACCTGCAGGGGAGGAGGAGGTGCTGGTTTTCCTTCACATGAGCCATGAGTGCCCCTGTGGCTCCCAAAGATGCCACTGCACAGAGGCATTGCCTGAGGGAATGTGCCTGGGCTGTTAATTTATTCTTCCCCTTCCCTACTTTATTCTTCTCTTCCCCAGGCTGCCCAGTGGGTGCTGTGGGGTCCCAGCTGCCTCCCTTGCTGTGTCACCCTGTTTGGGGAGGAAGGTGCTGTTTGTGGAGCCAGCACTGAGCAGCTGCAGCCGGGACCAGGGGCACTGGCAGCACTGGCACAGGTGGCACTGATGGTACTGGCACTGGCAGCACTGGCACAGGTGGCACTGGCACAAGTGGCACTGGCAGCACTAGCGCAGGTGGCACAGGAGGCACTGATGGCACAGGTGGCACTGATGGCACAGGTGGCACTGGCAGCTCCTCTGGTGGATCCACAGCAGCTTCCCTGGGTCATCCCAGCTGCACCAATTCCCCTCAGTGGGTTTGGCCCCACAGGGGCTCACAGGGCTGGGGTCTGGCTCAGAGCTGGGTTGCACAGCAGCTCTGAGTGCCCTGCCCAGCTCCTCCCCTTCCTAGTGCTCATTAATCCTTTATTCATAAAAAGCACAGAATTAGTAAGGTTGGAATTAAATCTTTTCAGGCCCTCCTCTGTCAAGAATGTTTCTAATGTCTTTTATTTCCTTTCTAATTTAATTTAACTGGAAAAAGCACTTTTTTTTTTCTTCCTTATTTCTCTATTCCTTTATGATTAGGGAAAACCCCATCTAGTAAGTCTAAATGTGGAAATATTTAGTACCAGCTCTGGCATATTTATGTTGGCTCCCTGATTAGACAATGTGCCAAGCTGTCCTTCGTGGCCTTAATTATCACAACTTCAGGCCAGCATTGCCTGCTTGCAGCATAATCCCACGGCCCAGAGTGAACCCTGAAAATGCTTAATTAAATGACATTCCACAACAGATTAAGGAGTCAGAAGCCCAAGATAAAGGAAAAGGGAGACTGTGGCCATAGGAGTGGCAGGTGCTCTTCCTTCTCAGGATAATGCTCCTGACATGGACTGTTTAGTTTTGAGCACGTTATAAAAACCAATGTTATTTGGTAACAGTTTGGGGTCTTCGCTTGGCTTCTGGCATTTTCAGTGGATCAGAGAGGTCCTGCCTTGGGATGAAGGGTGAATAGCACTGATTTTACATCAGCTGAGGATCTGCTCTGTGCTCAGGTCATTTGTTTGGGTACCTGGATGAGGCCCTTTGCCAAAGTCAGTGGATGCTTTTGCAGTTCTGAAATCCAGAAGCACTGGGGTCATCCACCACAAATCTATTGCTTTTTCAAAAACCTCCAAAAGCCAAACAAAAAACCAAAATAAAAGCTATTAAAAACCCCAAAGCAACCCTTTTCCCCCATTTAAATCTGCTGTGCAGTTATTTAGAGCAGACAGGATCAGAGTGTGTCAGGGAGCCCTGCAGGAGCCAAAGCCCACGTCTGACCACAGAAGATCAGCAGACAAATACAAATGCTGAGATAATGTTACAGTGCTCAGATTAGGGCTCAAATCTTCAGCAAATCTGTTCAGAGCAAGGAAATGACAGCACGTGGGGCACGTGCAGCACACTGAGCACGTCTCATTCAGAGCCCCATCACTAAAGGCAGTTATTGCTGTTATTGTGTTTTATCCTATTATTCCTCAATTATTTGCTCCAGCAACTCTCTTGTCTTAGCTAAACAAACTGGCTGTGCAGAAGCTGACCTGATGTGATTTCTTCTTTGTGAGGAGAGTGGGCTGTGCTTGGGTGCCACGATGTTTCCAGGGGTTTGGTTTCTATGGTTTGTGTCCTTCCCCAGTTCTATAATGTAATTTCAGCAATTAAACTACAGGAGAAGGGAGTGAATTAAATGTCCCTGCCAAGACAGAGATAGTCCTTAGGGGGAACAGAATACAGAGGAGCTGAGGGTGGTCCCTGGCTGGTGCCTGTGGTCAGGGGGAGGTAAAGCAGCCCCAGCCCAACTCCAGTGGGCACTTGTCACCCACAGCCCAAAATACACCCCATGCTTTACACAAATGGCATCTTTGGGTGCACAGAAGCAAGGAATTTTTTTATATTTGATAACAGCAGCAAGGCACATTATTCCTAAAGCCCATCAGCTAAGCTGTGCAGAGGACCGTGGCACATCATTTCCCTATCTCTGAAATGGAGGCTTTTCTGCTGAGCTGGGCTATTCAAGTGATGAGATTTTAGTGTGAGGGAGGCCTCTTGCTGCAGCTCAGAGGCTGCATGTGCTTAACCCCTCACCCTGTGGCTGCTCATGCTCAACCTGGAGCCTGTCCCAGCCCTGAGCCTGATCCCCTCCCCTCTGAAATGCTCTCACACCTGCCTGGCTGCTCCACCACCTCACCCTGCATTTACCAACATCAACATTTATCATCTTCTCTGGCAGCTCTCCTTTCTGCAAACGAAAAAGGAGAGAAGTTTTAAAGAAGGAAGTGAAATCTGACAGCAGAAACCTCTTTTTAGGTACTCCATGGAGGAATAGCCCAGGGCAATACGTGAAGCAGAAGGATTTTTATTTACCTGGAGGTATTCCATGCTTGGAGTCAACAAGACTGCACTGATTCCAGTTCAGAGCTTTGTATGTGATAAAAAGCACCACCTCCAATTCGTGTTCTTTATTCTGTGTTTACTATCACTCTTCAAACTGAAAATTTGTCTTGTTCCAGTCTGAAACTGCAGTTCTGAAGGCGTTGGAGCATCCTCAGGTTCTCCCATCACATCTCCAAGTGATCCAGCAACATGAAACTTCTGGATGCTTTTCTCTCCAGACAGAGTCCAAAATTGGGGATTTTGCCCAGTTTGGTCTTCAGGAGGCTTCTGTGTGTGTGTGCACAAACTGGAACCCCCTCAGCTGCAGCAAAGCTTTGTGCAGGTGAAGCCCAGCCTGAGCAGAGCCCTGCTGAAGGCTTTCTTTGTGGCTGGAGCAATATAAAAGTCTTTAGATGCAGTCCTCAGCCTTGAAAGTGCTGCTTTGAAGTTTCTGGGCTTTCACATGTCCTCCAGACTTTCATTTCACATACTGGGGTTTTTTTTTGTAGGTTTGTTTAGTTTTTTTTTTTTAAGATTTCAGGTAAGATTTCAACAAGCTGGGGATGTACAAAAGTATAAAATACTTTGCTTGAGTCTTAATCAATCCAAACTGTTCTCTTAAGAAGGGAAAATAAAGGCTGTTAAAGCTGGCCAGACACAAGGCAGCAGATGTTTCTCTTTAGTGTCAGAGCAGCAATCTTTATTAAAAACCAAAGAAAGCCCTGTAAATCCAGGAAGGCAGTTGGGTCTATGCTGAGGACACCTCTTCCTGAGGCCAAACAGCCTTTCCTGAGTAATTTGTTTTTCCTGCTGATCTTTCAGTGGTGTTTCTGTGACATAAAAGCAAAAGGGAAAAAATGAATATTTAACTGTGGAAACAACCTTAATATTTAACAGTGGAAACAATCTAGTTTGAGCTTAAAAAGAGGAGGGAAAGGACTGGAGTGATGCTGTTCCCACCTGTGCTGGCTCCTCCTTGGTGCCAGGACTGAGGTGGGACCTGGAGCTGCCCCAGGTTGAGCAGGTTTGTCTGGTCAGCACACAGTTAATGTGCAGGCATATCTTCTCTCAAAAACATGCTGAGGGGAAGCAAACAGCTCCTTCCTACTGCCTGGGAAGGGCAGAGCCAGGTCTCTGTAGGATGGAGAGAGCTCTTTCAGGGCTGTCTGCAGAGCTCTGCCCATAATGAGCCTGGTAGTTTTCATTAGCATTGCTAATGGCATCTTCCACTTTTAAGAAATAACAACAAGGTTTCATGAATTAATAAAAGGAAGATGGTGATTGACTGAACAAAGGGTGTGCCAGCCTGTGCAGCTGCTCTGCTTTAACTAGGTAATGTCCATAGATACGGCATTAATTTAATTCTCAGTTGAAATACTCCAGAGGAAATGTCAGATCAATAATGTAGGAAAGGGCAAAGATTTGCTAAGCCTGGCTGGCTTGTGTATGTTAACTACCATGAGATAGATATGGATAAATGCTGAACATTAAGGTGAGTAATCACAACTGTCTTGGGTGTCTGAAAAAATTTTCTGCATAAGCGCTGTGCAAAACAAACATGTTGCAGGCAAGAGCCTGGGTAACAGGTTGTTATTTCATGCACAGCTCTGCACTTTTAACATCCATGGGTTTGTTTTTTTTAAGGAAAAAAGCTTCATTTCAAGCATTGTCCATTCCTTCCTGGTGTGGGGCAGAATCCCTGTGCCCATCCCTGCTCAGGGTCCTGCACCAGCACATCTTCATGCTGCACACATGTGGGTACCTGCTCCAGCTCTTGGTGGTTTTACATTCTGCTTTGCATCTGAATTTAACCTTTTACCACGTTACTTGTGAGATTTCCACTGGGCTGGGTGGCGAAGGTGCTCAAGCAGCAAATCCCACCTCTCCTTGTTAGGAAGCAGTTCTGTGAGCAGGAGCTGTGCTCAGTTGTGGTCATGGCTGGCACGCTTTCCCTGCAATGAAACAAGAACAGACACCTTTCATGGCCTTTGGGCCTAAATCTCAACTATTTGACAGTTGCACGGTAATTTTTCCATGCAGTCTTGGCTAAACCACTCAGAAACCTTGAGGATTTATTTATTTAAATCACATTATCTCCTCCAGCACTGAGAGTGAGGGCTCTCCCAGGACCCGTGTGTGTGTGAGGAGTTTATGGGAACACTGTGATTTCAGAATTGCCAAAACAAACAACAGGTGCCTGTGTTATTTTGCAAGTAGGAGCTGCTCAAATATCAGACTTTGGCAGAGAAGAGGCTTCCTTACCACACTGATCTTACCCCAAAGGCCCCTGGGAGCCTGGGTGGTGCATTTATGCTAAAGGATGCCGAGTTGGAAAATATTTTGAAATCACCTTTGATGAAGAAGTCTTTAAAGTGCCTTCCCAGGTACTTGTTCATCTGCTTAATTTCTGCTTTTAACAACAGTATGGATCAGTATCAGGTTTAAGTACAACTGGAGAAGGCACAGGGTGACTCAGAGAATCCCATAATAGCCTTTTTCCTAAGGGCTTGGCTTACCTTCTCCAGGGAGCTGAGCATGGCTGGAGCTGCACTGAGCTCTGTACCAGTGGTTCAGAAACAGGGTGGGATTGGGAGAAATGCTCTCAGCAGTGCAGGGAGCCCTCCTGCAGGTTAGGGGGATGTCCAGACAGAGTTTGTCATGCTGGTGGCTAAAGATGGAGGATTGATTTATTTAAATAACACTGTTGTGTTGTGGGAGTGAGACTTTGCAGAGCAGTCCTTCAAGTGGGGCTTCTTCCATTCTTCCATCATCCATACTCAGTCCAACCTTCTGGCTTCTTTGGGATCTACTGAAACCAAGGTCCTCCAAAGAACCAGCTCCTGCCTCAGGAGCCACCCACTCAATATTTGCCGTATCCTGGCACTGGTTTCCCAGCAAGGTGACAATGGACAGGGTCTGTCCCCTGAGAGGCAGGGCAGTGTGGGAGGTGTGTGCTGCTGCTTTGGAAGGAGCTGTGAGCAGCCCAGTGCCTCCATCCCCAGTGTCTACCAGCCTCCTACTGGGGCTTTTCCCAGCTGGGTTTTAAAAGGAGGAAAGAAAAGAGCTGACAGAGCTGGAACTGCTTTAAGGTGGAACTGAAACAATAGCTTGTGGCTGTCTGAATCAGTTCCCTTGTTCCATGAATTTGACTCAGAGCTGAGTATTTCAGAGCCTCAGAAAGAAAAGGCTCATTTCAATTTTGGTTCTAATAATGGGCAAAGGTCACAGCAGTTGGGAGGAGAGAGGAAATGAAAGGCATGGGCTTGGCTGTTTTCTCTGAACCAGCTTCACCCGTTCCTGGTTACCATCTCAGCAGAATAATAGCTGATCCTGAGCAAAGCCAAGAAATGAAATTAACACATGCAAAATTGCATTACAGCCGTGTCAGGATCCTGCTGCCCAGCACTGTGAGCAATGCCTCTGGAGCACGTGGCAAGGGCAGCACAGGAAAACTGATGGCTGGGAGCAGGGAGCTGGCTCTGCCAGGCACAGCCCATCCCTGCAGCTCTGCCTGGGGGCTGGAGATGCTCTGCTACCCCTGCACCCACAGCTCAGCCTCTCTCAGCCCCCACAGTGCTTTAACGTGCTGTAAATCCAACCTGGAACCTGCCTCGAGGCTGATGCTTGAGCTTCTCCAGGGATTTGGCAGCCTTCAGGAGCAGAGCACAGCACACCATGAGAGCTCCTGGGAGGAGCAGCCAGGCCCCCTGGCCCTGCTGAATACCCAGCAGCAGCATCGGGCACTTCCCTGGCTCTGATCCCCTGGTCCAAGCCTGTCTTGAGCTGGAGATGCTCTGCTACCCCTGCACCCACAGCTCAGCCTCTCTCAGCCCCCACAGTGCTTTAACGTGCTGTAAATCCAACCTGGAGCCTGCCTCGAGGCTGATGCTTGAGCTTCTCCAGGGATTTGGCAGCCTTCAGGAGCAGAGCACACCATGAGAGCTCTTGGGAGGAGCAGCCAGCCTCCTGGCCTTACTGGCAGGCACTTCCCTGGCTCTGATCCCCTGATCCAAGCCTGTCTTGAGGGGTGGGTGCTCATCCCTCAAGGCTGCTGTGCCCCTCTGCCTTTGCTGGGAGCGCAGTGTGTGGCAGGAGCCCAGCAGGGCTGGGGAGATGCTGGCAGGTGGTGGTGCAAACACTGGCTGGGGGGAGCCCTGTGCAGAATCTCCCACCTGCTCCTCCATTCCCAGCTCCCCAGGAGCCAGCAGCAGGGTCAGGCCTCACACAGCTCATCCTGCTGCCCATACCAGCAGAAAATGTGCCAGCACAGCCACTGTGACCCCCGTGGCTCTGGTGCAAAGGCAGGTTTGCTCAGGGCTGGGAGATGAATATGACTATTCCCACGATGTGCTTAACAACATCATTTACCTCAGGGGCTCTGGGGACGGCGCTGACACTCGCTTTAGCAGCTCAAGTGTTTAATGTGTTCTCCAAGGCACTCTCTAAACACAGATAGAGCTGAGTGACACAAATGTATTTGCAGAATGTTTTAGGGTTAGCACGCTCCAGAGCCATGCAATCAAATGATGGTGAGCCAGGGAATGGTTCTTGGAGAGGATCATGATTCAGCAAGGGGTCGTGATTATTAAACACATCACAAGGCTCCCTCTTGGTATTTTTCATACCTTGTTCTCAAAGTATTACTCATATAATTTTCCCTCTGAAAGTTATTACAGGTGACTCACCTTTAGCTCGAGTGAGCAAACATGACCAAGTGTTTATTCTCTTCACAGCTGAGCAATTTGAAGCCCAGATTCTGACCTTAAAAAAGTCCCTGAGTGAGGCTGGTGGGTAAGACAGTACACCACTGGTCCCTGGAGCATCGTGACTCAGAGGCATATTTCTTATTAAAATGCTTCTGCTTTTGACTCGAGGCAGTCACATTTGCTGACCGACCGACATCCACCGTGAATTTCCCGTCCCACCCCGAGCCAGGGTTGGGCTGAGCTCCCACCAACTCCCCAGCTCCCTGATGCTGCCAAAACCCAGCAGCCTGCTGCTGTCCCACCCAAGGGCTGCAGGAAAATATCATAGGAAATGCCTGTTTTCTTCCATAAGCAATTCATCTAAGTCAGGATGGGTCCACTTGTTGTTGCTGCAGGGGGGAAAATAAAAGTGAGCATCCCTGGGCCAGGGGGAGAATTCTCTCCACTGCTGCCCCGTCTGAAGGTTAGTTTGGGTGACATTTTCTCTTTGGATTGAGTTCTTTGTCTTTTTTTCCCTTGACACGAGATCAGCAATTTCACTTTGCAGTGACAGCTTAGGGAGGGCAGAACATGTGCTGCTGCCCTGCCTGTGAAAGCCTCTTTGTTGTCTGCTGTTAATCTGAGCAGGTTTGCAGGCTCTCAGTGCTTTTGTCCCGAGTTTTGTTTTCAGTTTGGGTCTCACCAGCAGTCCCACACGGTTTCCTGGCTGGCAGAATGATCTCTAAGCTCAGCAGACTGCAGGCTTGTAGTGTGTCCACTGAGCAGGTGAGGGAAACCTCACACCTGCCTGAGGGGAGTGCCTGCAAGGCAAAGGGAAAAAGGCACTGCAAAGGCTGGTGTACAAACCCTCTTCTGGGCTATTTGCAGAGAGGAAGGGACTTTGGCAGGGAAACAAGAACTCTGGGTGCCTACATTGGTGTTTATTGCAGCAAGGAGAGATAAAGGGAGAGCAGTGGCCGAGGCTGGGCTGGGCTCATCACAGCCCCTGTGCCAAGAATCACCCAGAGCCCTGAGACACAGAAATGCATCCTGAGCTCAAACCTGTGTGAAAGTGCCTGGGAGGAGGCTTAGGCTTGGGAACTGGTGCCCTAAAATCTGCTGAGCCCTGGCAGTCAGGTTTAATTATTAGCTAATTGGCTGGGATGTATCTCATTTGTAACAAATGAGGAGAGGAAGGCTCTGAGGTTGTGGCTGGTGGAGGCAGAGCTGGTTAACTCCTGGTTGAGCTGGCATAAGAAGCTGCTGTCCTGGTCTCTGGGAGGGGGTTCTGTGGTGTGGTGATGCCTTATTCAGGTGTGTGTCCACAAGGATTGGTGGGTGTCACCTGCAGGCTGTCACCCACCAGCCTTGCCTGCTCATGGACCAGGCTTTGGAGATTGCCTGCCATGGTGCTTCATGGGCTGATGCTCTCAGCAAGACAGCAGTCAGGTAATGTGTGTTACACCCTAGCAGCTTTATCACTTGGGAAATTGCCTTTTGAGAGGTTTGGGGGGGAATACAGCAGAGTAAGTGTAATTCTCAGAGCCCCTAAACTCTGTGACAAAGCTGTGGAGAGACTGAAATTTTTTGTCAGGAAAATATCAGTAGCCTTAATCTCTCATTGCCTTCTTTTATAACACATGATTTAAAAACATTCTAGTGTTATCTGTGTGTGATATAGGAAGCAGCCATGTAATATTGTCTCTCTGAAGATTGTGTTGGAGCTCACTATCTCTGCTCAAGTAGCTACAAGGTCAAATCCCAGCTGATATCTCAGAGGAATTATAGAACAGATGTTAAGCTGAGCTTCTGACTTGGGGTGTCCCTCCCCTGGCCGTGCCATAGATGCTTGTGATAGCAGCTAACCAAATTAATTTGTCTGTGCTCCCCTCCTGCCTTGTGAAATTGGGATTACAGCACTTTGTTATCTTGGAGATTCTGTGCAGATCAGCCCAGTGATGATGTGGTGCCAGGGAGGGATGTGATGATGGGATCCACACTAGTGCATGAGGATAGATGGGGGGGGAAAGGAATCAACAGGGTTTAGGGTTGACACACAGCAGTGTGTGTTTCAAAATCTGTAGTTCTCTGGGGAAAAAAAACAAAACAACTGATTTAGTGGTTTTGGTGTTGCATCTCGTTGAGCAGAGATGCTTCAGTGAGGTGCTGAAATGCAATTAGCAGAATAATTCCAGTTGAACCGGCTCTGCCAGCAGCTCCCAGAGCCAGTTCCCTGTGCTGTGTGCTCTGGATGCTGCTGGGAAGGTGCAGAGCCCTGAAGCTCCTGCTCTGCTCCCCAAATCAAGCAGGGTCAGTCCCTGGCACTGGGTGTGAAGTGTTGGCCTCATTTGCTAACAGCTTTGGTCTCTCCATAGCTGAGACAGAATTATTAATATGCCTTTTCCTCCCAGCCTGGCTGAGGTTAATTGAGATTTGTGAGGTGCTGAGAAGGTGCAGCAATGAGCAGGGCAGAAATGTTGGTATTTGAGGGAAGATTTTTAAAAACAAGTCTGGAAATCATCAAAAAAATAAAAAGAATCAGTTTAACAGTAATTATTGGGGGGCAGAAAGTACACTTTTAAACAAACCCCTCTGCTTTAACTCTTATCTGATGGCAAAGCTGATCAAACAGAACACTTTCTGATAAGGGTGATGTGTTTGCCAGTTGTTTAAATGAACACCTGCAAGCCTTACTTTCAATATTTGCCTTTGGAGATGGCAGGGGACAGTGGCTGCCAGTGCCCAGAAGCTCTGCAGAGCTGGGGGAAGAGGCACAGAGCCTGAATGAGAATGGGAAACCCCAGGAGTGTGTGTCTGCATTGAGTTACCTCTGTGGCAGTGGTGTTAAAAACCCATGGAATGGGGAGGGCTGGGTTGGAGGCCAGAGGAACACACATTTAAAATGCCAGTGGGGGTTCCATGAGGTTCCTCCCCAGCAGGTTGGTGTCTCCTGACAGGGATAATTCAGAATGGTGCCCCAGAGCTGCCCTGCTGCTCCTCCTGACCCTCAGTGCCTTAATGAACCTGGTGGTGAAATTCTACTGCTGGAGCCCTAATCCTGAAATAAACCTGGAGCACCCTTGGATCTGTTCTTCCCTATCTCAGGAGCAGGGCCTGCTCTGTGACTTTGTGGTTTGCTTCCTTGGCTTGTTTGGGATTTATTTTTAAGGAAAGAGGATGCTTTTGGTTTGGAGCTCAGAACAGGTGTGCAAGTGAGAGGTTTGTGCCTGATGAATGGCATTGGGAGCAGTGTGTGCCTGAGCTGCTGGTGTCAGGTTGTTCCATGTGTTCTTCAGGAGGGTGAGGGTAAGGATGAGTTTGCACACACTGGGATCTGTCTGCCTCTGCTTTGCTTTCTGTAAGAGAGAAGTGACACGAGATGGAAAGGTGAAATGGAAGCTGGGATGCTTGGAGCTTGTGCAGCTCAAGTGCTATATCTCATGGAAACCAGCAGTGCAGGAGGTGCCAGCAGGAAATGCTCCCTGTCCTGGCTCTGCTCAGAACCCCTGGGTAACTTTGGTTGATGTTTCACTGCTCCATCCTCCTGCCTCTGCTCCCTCAGTGGCCTTGTGCCCATTTCTGACCTCGTGCAGCTGTTTATGTGGGGAAAGGGGAATCCCTTCATGATGTCTGGAGGTTCCATCACATCCCCTGTCCCACCCTGGCTTCATCCCACCCCAGTCCACCCTTCCCAGGGGCTCCTGTTCCCTCACTGCACTGGTGATGTGCAGGAAACAGCACAAATTTTTGGGATGCCCCTGGCATCAGGTAATGGATGGGAGGCTCTCCCCAGCCAGCCCTGCCCAGTTTGGGTCAGTGTTGGTGCCCCTGTGTAGGGTGCAGGGCTCACAGCTGGGCTGGTGGTGCTTGGGCACAAACAGGGCAGAGCTGGGATGAGCCCATGGATGTTTTGGGTCCCCTGAGAGTGCCTGGCTGGCCAAGCAGCACCACCAGCCCCTGGCTTGGGGCACTTGGACTGTGACAATCACTCCTGGGTGTTTGGTGACCTTGATACAGCTCAGCAAAGGGCTGACACCACATCCTGGGGATTTCCCAGTGGTGGCACAGCCAGGAGAGCACCAGACTTGTGGCAAGGGCTGATGTCAGCAGCAGCAGCAGGGTCTGCAGGGCTGCCCAGCCAGCCTCATCTCATCCCCATTTCCTCCTCTTCAGTAGCACAAAACGAATCCCTCAGAAGTGAAGTTAACTAAATAAACAAATATGGAGCTATTTATTTTCCATTGTCAAAGAAATGCTGTGGGCTCAGGCGGGATTTTGCATTCACTGTTCACATCTGCAGCCCTGCTGTGCTCGGGGTGGGGGAGAGAGTATCCCTTTTATTTGCTCTGGCCTGAGCAGTAAATCAGATGGGAAGGATCCCACCCTGAAGCCACCCCTCTCCAAGCACTCTTCCCTTTCTCCCCAGTCTGAAGGGAGTGGAGCTGCACCATCCACACAGTAAACACTGCAAGGAAAACAAATGCATTTCCCTCTCTGGGTGGGAGGGAAGGGAGAAGAAAAAGGCATTAGCAATGTCGTTTTTCCCTCCAAGCTAAAATAACACAGTAGTGAGAGCTAAGGATGCAGCTGTGGTTCAGAGGGGGGTTATTTTTATTTTTTTAATACACCACTGGGAGTTCAAACAACGTGTCAGTGATACGTTGCCTTTTGTAGAGAGCAGCTCCGTTGTCTCCACCCTCTTTGGGTTTCTTCTTGTTTTTTGGTTTGTTTTTTTTTTTTTTCATTTTCTTGAAGCATATTACTCACCCTGTTGAACACATAGCTCATCTGGATAAAAGCCTCTGCTGTGACATCCACAGGCTGGATCTGCAGAGCTGTTTGTTTCAAAGCAATAGTCTGGGAGAATTTATTGAGCTGGCTTTGCCTCCCCCCACCTCCCCTGTAAATTAATGAAATGCATGTTCTGTGGCACTTGTTAAAAAGCAATAAATCCTCTCCTGCATTTATTGCTTTGAGGGTAAGGAAAAGAAGATGTGATTTAGTCTGGAGGTAGGGTGGCTGGAGATGCTCTGGTTCCCCTGGTGCTCTGTCTCAAAGGTTAAGTGCTGTGCTTTCAGCAGCCAAAGCAGCTTGAGAAGCCAAAGATGCCCCTGGACCATGGTGGCCTGGTGCTGTTGGCTGTCCCCCAGCTGAAGCCCCATCCCAGGTGCATTCAAATCCCTTGTATTCATCTGGAGGCATCCCATCTCCTGGTAAATGCAGCCCCAAGCTCACAGAGACACTCCAGGAGCAGGGGAACAGGGGGGCTTTTGTGGGCTAAGTGCCTCTTCATGTCTATAGGCAGCTCTGTACATCTTGACACTCGGTGATTAGAGATGTTAGTCTGCACTTAACAGTGCCTGAGTATCTCTCAGTGCTTTGCAAATCCTGATTAAACAAACCTTAGGTAATGGCTTTTTGATTTTTTTAATTTATTTTTTTTAAAAATCCTTATATTGCCAGGATGTGGTAAAGCTGCTTTCTTAATCTCTGAGCGTGCTGAATCCATGGCAGTGCTGCAAACAGAGCCAGGAGCCCTGGGTGGCTCCTGTCCCTCTCTTCCAGGGCCTGGGCACAGGAGCTGATGTACCTGTCCCTGTTTCCTGGGCTGGGAATGTCCCCAGGGCAGGGGAGAGGTGGGAGACATTCCCAAAGCCCCACAGTCAGATCCATGAGTGTGGCAGTATTCTATTTGCAGGGTGTCCTGATGAGGAAAGGAAGGATGGATCTGACTCCATGTTCTCAGAAGGCTAATTTATTGTTTTATGATACTATATTATATTAAAGAATGCTATACTAAACTGTACTAAAGAATACAGAAAGGATACTTACAGAAGGCTAAAAAGCTAATAATGAAAACTTGTGACTCTCTCCAGAGTCCTGACTGGCCAAAGAGTGAAAACAACTCACACCAGAATCCAATGAAACAATCTCCAAACACATTCCACATGAGCACAACACAGGAGAAGCAAATGAGATAATATTGTTTTCCTTTTTCTCTGAGGCTTCTCAGCTTCCCAGGAGAAAAATCCTGGGTGAAGGGATTTTCCAGAGAATGTGAATGCCACATGGCAGCTCACACTAATGGAGGCTTCTTGGTGTCCCTGTGTCCCCCTCGGGCAGAGTGAATTTATAGTCAGAGTGGAGCTTTTGTGTCTCTGGGAATGCTCAGCAGGTTGGAGCCAGGACAGGATAGAAGGAAGGGGATTTGGGACCACAAACACAACCTCTGCTTGTCCTGTGGCATGTGCTGCACCATCAGCCTCAATCACACCAAAAATGAGCACAGAGAGTCCCTCTATCTGCCTTGGCCTGACCACCTTTCTTCTCTCAGTCTTTGGCTTCAATTTCTTTCTGCCTGGCTGGCCAGAGGCAAGTGCAATTCCATGGGCTGTGCCTGAGGGATGCCTTGGGGGGCACTGGTAATATTGGACAGTGGGAGGGGACACAAAAAAGATGGGAACAGCAGCTCCCACAGCACCCTGAGCAAGCCTGAGCCCTTGGGTGAGACCTTGCTGTAAGAGCACTGTGGGAGGGTGATGTGAATTTAACTCCTGGCAGGAATGACTGGGAGGATGTGGCCAACAGGCACTAAATGCTTCCTTTGAAACCACAAACCCCAAAATGCTTTGATTTTTCTCTGGAATCATGCAAAACCAGCCTGGCTGGTGGCATTTTCTGTGAATGAAGCTGAATTAAGGAGTGGGTGCATACACCAAAAATTCTGGTGAGGGGTTCAGATGCTGGGCTTGGAGGTGTTTTTTGGAGCACTGCAGGTTTTTCCCATTCCAGCTCCAGTTGTGGCTCTGATGAGAATACAAACATAGTGACCTGGGCAGAGCTTGTTGGGCTCTCTCAAATTACCTCAGAGTGGGTCCAGCAGCATGGTGGGAGCCTTGCCACACACATTAGATTAGACAGTGAAAATAGATTAATTTCTTATCACTGCTTGCAGCATATTTTGCAACTGGGTTTTAAGTCCTCCTGTTGCAAAGTGCCCTTGGCAGTGTAAAATGTGTGTACGTGCTGAAAAGACAGATCAGACCAAATGTCACCCTCTCAGCACCAGCAGTGCAGTTGGCATCAGCATTTGGCACTGAGGATCCTCCTCAGCAGCAGCTTCTGCAAACGTGGTGGGCTTTGTGCCTACAATGGTCTGGGTTTTCTCTTAGATCTGGTGATTTGGAAAGCACTCACCACAGGGAACGTCTTAATTCATGTTTACCTGCAATGGAGCACCCACAGCAGGGATTTTTCTCTCCTCTGCATCAGAGAAGGCCTTAAATGGCCATGTGAGCTGCATGCTGCCTTTCCCTGCCAATAAGCCCTGATAGCAATCACAGCCACGTGCTCGGGGGTGTCCTTGATGGCCGTGTGTCATGCTGGGCTCACAGAGCCTGGCTCTGCCTTTCAGCTGCAAGCTCAGCCTGATGGCAGATGCCAATACCCTCAGCTCCAGCTGTGCCCTCTGGGGTGGGTTATCTGTCAGATAAATAAGGGTTTCAGTGCAGGGCAAAGGCACTGGCTGCTCCCAGAGGGGTTGGATGCCAGTGTGAGGATGGGGTTTGGTGGGGTTGAAGCAGTTCATGAGGAGATGTCATCATATCACAGACATGACCCTTTATTGTATTTGTGGGGTTCCCCAGACTAAGGCAGGAATGATGAATCTGACTCCATGTTCTTAGAAGGCTAATTTATTATTTTATTATAATAAAATATATTAATAAAATATATTATATTAAAGAACACTATACCATATTAATATATTATATATGCTATATATATATGCTCTTATATACTATTAGTATATACTATAGTATATACTAATAGTATATAATATATAGTATATAGACTATATACTATGTATTATATACTATTACTATATTCTATATACTATATATTATATAGACTATATACTATATTATACTAAAGGATACAAAAAGGATAATTACAGAAGGCTAAAAGATAATAATGAAAACTCGTGACTCTTTCCAGAGCCCTGACACAGCCTGACCCTGATTGGCCAATAAGTCAAAACAATTCACATGAAACCAATGAAACAATCACCTGTTGGTAAACCATGTCTAAATACATTCCAAAGTAGCAAAACACAGGAGAAGCAAATCAGATAATTGTTTTCTCTGAGGTTTTTCAGCTTCTCAGGGGCAGAATCCTGGGTGAAGGGATTTTTCCAGAAAATATAACCGTGACAAGTCCTTGCCCAGGAGCTTGGGATGCAAGCACCAAACCCTGCTTGGCTCTGGGATCCCAGTGCCTGTTGCCCTTGGAGATCCCAGGCAGGACATTTGCCCCTCTTTAGGAATGCTCTACACCCAGCAGCAATATGTGGAAAGTGTTTTTTTTTTTTTCTTTACCTATTTTTTTTACTGTGGGAATAGAGTAAAGACCCATTCCTTGTATTTTTATGGAACAGCAGAGGGTAATTTTTAGCACCTGAGGCTTTAAAGCAAAATAAATAATAAAACCCAAAAAGGTTTATTTCTATTTCCAAAACATTCCTGTGTTTAATTCAGCACCATAAGTATAACTCTTGACTCTTTCTGTGAAACAAATTATTACCTGGTAACAGTAGGGAAAACCATTTCAAAATCACTTCCAGGTATCCAGAAAATCACAAAGCAGAGTTACAGCCTGAAACAGAACCCCCAAACCACTTCTGAGTGGCAGGTTTAAAAGCAGCTGAGGTGAGAAGATGCCTGAACATGCATATTTTGTAGGTGGATAAGCAGCAATGAAGTGTGGTGTTTCCTGCCTTTTGGAAGGCTTTTAGTGGGTTGGCTGATCCTGATCTCCTGAGGTAATGAACAGGGATGGGAAATGGTGCCTGCAGCTGCAGGGAAGGAGTGGGGAGAAAGGAGGAATAAATGAGCAGGGTTTAGAGACTGGAGATGTGCAGCTCCTGAAGGGCTCTGGGGTTATTGCTCTGCTGCTCTGATAGCCCTGAGTGGGTCCTCTGTGACCACCACAAACCCAGGGACAGTGAAACCTAAAATCTGGTTTAAACCAAACAAACATCGCTGCCTGATGCTTTTCCACATTTTTCTCCAAGGTGTAAAAGAGCCCTGAAGGAATAATTTTATGATATTGTGGGTAAAAAGCACAGGATGAGGAGCCTGATTTCCTTTTCACTGCTTTGCTATAGATGAACCAGAACTGTTCCTGCCCAAAGCTGTTTGCTCCAAGACTCCCCAAGTCCTGAGCAAACTTTTGATGGTTTCCCTCTGAAGCTGAAGCCTAAGATAGTCTTTACTGATTTCTCAACTTTTTGTGCACAGGGGTTGCAGCACCTTACAGGGCCTAGGCTCCCTCCCCTTGGCCAGGATGGGTAACACCAAAAGTTTTCTTGGAGCCTTTCCCTGGCATCCCATCTCATGGAGACCCTGGCACTCGACTAAACACTAAAGCCTCATCTGCTTTGAGGTGAGATCCCTGAGTTGTGTTGGGATTTACACCAGCTCAGGGCTGCCATGGTGTGTGATGAGATCTGTGCTGGGCTCCCCTCAGCCTCACACAGACCCCTGGGTGTTCAACCAGCAGGAGGCTGCTGTGACAAACAGCCCTTCAAACCCTTCCCTGGGCTGCATTCCCCAGCCTTGGTCTCTTGGTTGGAACCTGAGCTGCAGGATTTACAGTGGGCACAGTGATCTGCAGTGCATGTGTCTTGTGGAGTGAATATTCCAGGGGGAGAAATAAAACTCATAGCTTTCTGAGCTGTTTGTCTCCTGCAGCTTCAGTTTGCCTTTTCTTTTTTTTTTAAATGCAAAGTTTGAGCTGTAGAAATAAAATTAACCCCGAGGTTGATTTGGTTTTTTTTTTTTGGTGTTTTTTTTTTTTTTTTTTTTTTTTTTTTTGTTTTTTTTTTTGTTTCCCCCATCTCTTTGGCTTTTGGAGTGAGGGAGACCTGGATGCTTTGCCAAGAAAGATGGATGTTTGTCAGTGACACTTCCCATATCCTGTCCTTTGAGAGCCATTGATGACACTTGGGAATTGATGCCTTTGAACCCCAGGAATTAATGCCTCCCAGCTGTTCACAGCACAGATCAGCCCCTAGATTGCATGTTTTAACTAAATTGGTTACAAAGCAAATCTGTCTAAACTGGTGTGAGCCCCTTTGTGTGGACGCTCCTAAATCAGTTTAAGAGTGGCTGGTATTGATTTTAACTTAATGTGGTTTGTTACTGAAGTAAGCTGGATCAATAGTGCTAAATAGGTGCCATTTCTTGTGTTGAATATGCTATGGAAAACATGCAAAGAAAAGATGAGCAGAAAGGGAAAAAGATTGAGTTTCTTCTTTTGTTGCTTCCCAGTGATCATTTATCAGTTTTTATGGCCACTTTGGGGATTTTCCCCCAAAAGATACCACTTTAAACAGCACTTTTGAGGTGGTAATAAAGATTCCAAATCCACCTTAGCAGGGGATTTCTGGGAATGCAAAGCTTTGTTTCACTCATTTATCACATTTACCTTTGAGCCAGGAACCCATGCAGGGAACCAGCACCTAAATTTCCCCAGAAGCTGCAGGGAGGATGCTCCATTATTCATTTAGTGCCTGGAGCTGTGCTTTGCCACGGAATTTCAGCATGGCCCTGGAAAAACCATGAGGAGCCTCCCTCTCCATCACCCACAGGTACTGATGGCTGTGTTTGGCCATTATATAGATTGTCTTGCACTGATGAAATGAGCAGGAGAGCACAGAAGTGACTGTGAAGGTTTGTGTTCAGGCTTTCAGCCCCTCTGCCAGAAGATCTCTGCCTTAGGTGAGCCAGAGGAGCAGGATCTGGGCTGTCCTCAGGAAAGATGGAGTGGAGGATGGTGCAATGAGAGTGAGCTGCCCAATCTCCTCATTAGGACTCAGATTTTACTGAATCCAGTGTGATCTTTGCCTTCCACCCCTCTGTAAGCCCATTTAGCCTTGCTGTCAGTGCCCTGGGTTTCTCCCCTCATGCATTATGCACCAGCCTTGCTCCCTCCTGCCTCTGCAGCCCTACTGGGCTCAGTGCTGCTATCACAACCCTCTCAGTTCAGCTGCTCAGCTTCATTTGCTGTAACTGTGAATTGTGGATCCATGCTGGCCACCAGAGCCCTGTGCTGAGTCCCTGCTGGCCCCTGTGCAGCAGCAAGAGCTCCCCTGCCCTGGCTGAAGATGCCTGCAGTGCCCCAGGGCTGCTCCTTGGACGTGGGGTCCAGGCTGGCTGTGAGTCCACAGCCCTCCTGCTCTCACAGCCTATGCAGCAGCAGAAATCCAAATATCTACACAGAACACCTCTGAACCTCTGGTTTCCAACAGGCCTTGGACAGGTTTCCCTTTTCTCCCCCCTCCTCTTCCAAATCTCATCCCTGAAAGACACATGATGGAGATGCCCTCACACACTGGGCTCATTGCCATGCATATTGCAGTCAAAATCTCATTTTCATTCCAGAAACAAAAGGTCTGTCAGCTCGTTTAACTGCTCAGAAAACACCCAACAAGAAATAAAGCCCAATTAAGGGTGAAGAGCAGGAAGAGGCTCGGTGTAATAGATTGTTTTGGTAAGTGGTTTCGGCAGCTCCATTTGTGAGCTGCTGCTCTGTGACCCGGTGGCCAGGGCTGGTTTGGGGGCAGGGAAGATGAGGATGGTCTGTCCCATGAAAGGCTGTGTCCCAGACCCCAAATGCCCCATTTTTCCTGCCAAGGGGGGTGAGCAGGAGCTGAGGTGTTGCTGTTTGACATCCCTTTGTCTCCCTGTGGAGGCTCTGCCCAGGGAGCAGCAGCAGGAGGAGGAGGAGGCCACTGCCACCACCATGGCTGTGACCTTGCTGAGGGCACCACAGGCTGCTCCTGGGCATGGCCCCGTGCTTGCAGGTTTCTCACAAGCTTTCCCCCCTGACTTTTCTCTTCCCCTCAAGAGATGACCACTTCAAACAACGGCTCTGCTTTCTGATGCATTAAGACTTGGAAATTTGCCATCCATCACAGCTGTGTGTTTGAGCCTGTGTGATTATTTTGGGAAGTGAACCATGGTGATTTGTGTGTATGTGCTTTATTGGCGAGCAGGATGTTCCCTATCTACCTCTCCCTGGCTGCCTGCATTTGCATTGGTTAATAAAATGTCTGATGTTCAATGACTTTCTGATGGGTGAACAAGATTTGGCATACAGGATGTAGTAGTTTTTCACGAAGGCTAAAATTTCATCCTGAGAGACTGAACCCTCTGTGGCAGCCATACACAATCCATAATAACAGAAGCTTTTAACCCATCCATAATTGCTTTCATATAGAAAATGATTGCTGTAAGTTAACTTCATAATTCTAAATCAGTGGCTCTCAGTAGGAGTTCAGATGCTTTAATTTGCCCTGAATTATCTTTAACTCACAGGCAGTTCATCTATGCTCTTTTCTGATTATGTTCCTTGTCACTCTGACCCAAACTTTGTCTGTTTAATTTTTGTTTCCTCTTTTCTGAAATTAGACCAATTTCCAGTGATATTTCACCAGTGGGGGTGATAGTGAGTGGATGAGGAGCTCCCACCTGCAAACCAGCCCCTGCTCTGAACCTGTCCTGTGTTGCTCACGTGGCCAGCTGGGGTTCTTGGGCTCTTCCCCTGGGTTGGGGGTGTGGGTACCCCCAAAAGAGAGGGAGAGCACCCCAAGCAGGACCAGTGGTGGTTTCTGGGCTGGTTTATGCCATGGCTCCTGTCAGGATCTCTAGCTGGTCAGAGTGACCCCAAGAAAAGTTCAAAAGTCCCTTTTCCCAGCCTGGTGCTTGAAGAAGGAGGCAGGGCTCTTCATTTCTTGGTCTCAAGGTTGTTTATTGTACCTTATCTATAAAAAATTTTCTCCTGCCCTGCTGAGGTCCATCCAGCAGGACAGTTACAGGCACTCTGCCTGCCCCAGGGCAGTGTTATGTCTTTATACTAAAACCTATGTGTATAATGTTTACAATTACTTCCCAATACCTATCACCTATGTTAGACAATGAGCTTCTACTCTAAACCAATCTGTCAGTGCCACCATCACAGCAGAAGATGGAGGCCATAAGAAGAAGGAGAAAGGCTGGACACACCCAGTTCCCTCCATCTTGCCTCTGTAACCCCCATACCAAAAACCCCAAAATCTACTTTTTCCACCCTGTGATAACTTCACTATTGCTCTACCTAAACTGTTGTGGCTTGCTGACCTTTCCTGGGCGCAGTGTTTGATGTATTGTGATGGCACATATAGAGATGGCACATATAGAGACTGCACATATGTGGTGGCAGTCTGGGGGTGCCTCCCTAATGAGGACAAAGCTCCTGGCTGGGCTGTTTGGCAGTCCCAAAAGGAGCAGGGTGGCCACTCCTCCCCTTATGGCAGCAGGCAGCCTGTGTGATTTTGAGTGACAGCAGATGAAGGGGTTGCATTACGCCTTGTCTCTGGAACTGCACATCTGTGTCAGCTCCTTGCTAAATCAATAAACAGCATGCTGAAGGAAAAATACTTTCAGGCTTCTCATGTCTTTATGCATCAAACTGATTGGGCAATGAGAAACTTGGGTGATAGCAGGGATGATGGTGGCTCTGGGTTGATGAACCTCTTGGCAAATCCAAGGTGAGGGCTGGCTCCTGGAAAGGGCTGGCGGGTTGCTCCCCTGGTTATGTGGATTCCCTTTGAGTGGTAGTCACTTAGCAATTTGGATAGAAATCTTCAACCTAGGAGCCTGTGGTACAGTATCAAGAAGTGGAGAAAAATCACTTTGCATGTTCCAACAGACTAACAAATTACCTATGGAAATGCACTTGGGAATATTCCTCAGTAATTGGATTTCAGCTGTTGTTTCAGTGTATGTGCCCCCGGGCTGTGGAGGTAAAAGGACTCCACTGAAGTGCTTTGAAATGTTCTCTGGCACCTACAGAATGTGTTTACTATTAAAAAGTGAAACCTGCAAGTCAGAACGCTACTAAGTGCAGTTTAAAAACAAAATTGCACCCCTGCAGCATCGCTCAGGGTGCTGAAGCATCTGGTTTATCCAGACAGTCTCTGCCCAGAGACATTCCTGTGACTCGAGTGGAGAGGTGGTGTCTGTGTCTCCCGCCAGGCTAACCTGGGCACAGCTGGGTTGTGCAGAGCAGGAACTTTGAACCATGGCTGCTTGGAGGTGGGGATCCCACAGGGCCTGGAGCAGGCTGAGAAACACCATGGAGGCTTTGAAGTGTGAACTCTTCCAGTTCTGGTATCTCTTGGATGCACTGGTTCTGCCCTTGGAAACAAAAGTGCTCTTACAGGCTTGAAATTCAGAGAATTTGCTGCTTTTCAAGAGCATGAGGAGCAGTAGCTCCTTAAAGTACTTGCAGTGTGTGTGGTGAAGAGGAGATGTGCTTTTGGGACACTGACCCTGGATATCTGGCACCTTTTTGACATCTCCAGTCCTGGCCTTGATGCTGAAACCACAGATGAAATAGGGAGGAGTAAGCTGTCAGTAATGTCACGTGATGACCACTGAGTTTGATATGGGAGAATTTGAAGTAAGTTGGATAGAATTGAGTCTGGATGCCCAGAAAAAAATTCTTGAATTTGGGAGCAGAAGGGAAGCAAGCCCTTTTTCTTTAGTCATACATACATATCATAAAGCTGAAGAGATGGGTGGGTTTTTTTTTGTTGCTGTTGTTTTGGTCTTGCTTTGGTTTTCTTAAGTGGTGATCCAAGTTGTCCAAATTCTGATTCCCATTGCCCCAAGCTGCAGTTGTCTGCTCACACTGAGCATCACTCAATCTTTTGCAGTGGAGATGTATGCTGAGATAAAAAGGACTAGACTTGCACTTCAGGAGCTGTATGTGCAGTTCCAAATCTAACTATGAGTTTAAAACACAGCATCCTGAAACGATGCTGATTTTGAAGTGGGATGGCTCCCTTGGGCATCTCTCTTCAGGCATCACCTTCAACTTGTTTTTCACAGAAACACATTTCTAGGATTCTGCAGAGCAATAAAACCCAAACATCCCTGTGACGGTGTTCATGGGAGTCTTAGGATGAGGGAAGAGACGAGGTTCTGACTCCATGTTTCAGAAGGCTTGATTTGTTATTTTATGATATATATTACATTAAAATTATACTAAAAGAATAGACAAAAATATTACATGAGAAGGCTAGCTAAGAATAGAATAGCAAAGAAGGATAACAAAGGCTTCTGTCTCGGACAGAGAGTCTGAGCCAGCTGACTGTGATTGGCCATTAATTACAAACAACCAACATGGGCCAATCACAGATCCACCTGTTGCGTTCCACAGCAGCAGATAACCATTGTTTACATTTTGTTCCTGAGGCCTCTCAGCTTCTCAGGAGGAAAAATCTTAAAGAAAAGATTTTCCATAAAAGATGTCTGCGACACATCCCTAGTGTGAAAAGTAGGTCTTTATTTTTCACAAGATTTTTGAGGTAAACCAGAAGTTATTACATGTGTGTTACACGTGTTGAAGAGCAAGGAAATGGGATTTTCCCTTCTATTAAAGCAGTGTTTAGCCAGGTGACTTACAGAGCTGAATGACACACCTGCCTGTGGGTCAGCCCCAAGCAGAGGCAACTGAAAGATCATCACCTTTCCCCCTAGATTTACCTTTTTCCTCTGCAAAGCTTTCTATTGAAAGCCTCCCACCTCCACCTGAACCCTGCAGCTCTCCCTGCCCTTTGGCAGGTGCCGAAATCCAACCTGGCCCAGCCAACGGCCCCGCTTGGCTCCGTGGGCGCCACAGGCAGGGAAATAACTCTGCTGTGCCGAGCCAGGCAACCAGTTGTGTGGGTTTGTGCAGGCTGCAGTGGAGTGTTTTGACACGGCAGTCAGCCACAGTTAATCTCTGCGTGACCCCGCGCAGCTCTCGCCGCTGCTCGAGCACGTCCGTCTCCTGTTGTAGCATTCGCGCTCCAGCGCCCTGGCTAATCAAGTGTAATATATCTCTGGCTAAAGCACACTCTCTGCTTTTCACAGCTATTTAAACAAAAAGCAGACCTTGGCGTGTTGGTTGCGTACACAAATCGCCCAGGGTTGCGGTTCCTGCGGTTGGGAAAGGAGTTGGATGGGCTGGGCTTGTTCCGGGGAGGAGGTGTGGGAAAGGTGTGGGAAATGCTTGCTGCTATCTGCCCAAATACGAAGAAAAAAAACACCCCAAAGTGCGCTTGGTGTTGCAGGTTTGAGAAGGGGAGTCGAGCAGATCCTAGGGGGTCGAATCCACAATCATATGGGAATAATTTTTCTGAGTCAGGGGTTATTTGGGCGAGTCAAAAGTTTAGTGCAGTTAGGAGAATGCTTGGGGTCAGTGATTGGGCCAGTATGAATAGGATTGTGTTTATTACTCTTCTCTGGGTTTAAACCAGATTCTAAGGACTGGAAGTTGATTGTAATGAATATACCAGAAGAGTATATTAATTACATGCTTTGAACCCTGGTATTGTGTATGGATATAGAGAATATCTGCTTGGTGTCATCCCAAAGGTTGTGTGTCCTGGTGGGCAGATGGTGATGGGCCCAGGGTCCTGCTCCAAGGGTTGGGAGAGGTGAGATTGGCTCTGGGTGAGATCAGGAGGAGCTTGTACAGAGGCTGCACAGATTTTCTGGTCTCAGTGCCTGGTATTGATAAGCCTCTCCTACAGCAAAGGAGACAGTCAAATTTGGGCAGGACAGTGAGCGACAACAATTGGAGGCATAGCATTGATTTAAATTGCTGGGCTTTTCTCTCTGGCAGCACAGCTGGATCTGCAAAATGTGCTGCCCACAGAGGTCCAAGGATAACTCTGGCATCTCAAAGCAATTTTCCTTTGCAAATTCAGTAAGACCCATTTGCTTTTGTTAGACTTATTAATCCCAGCTTTGATTGGAAGAGGCTGGGGATGTTTTGTCAAGAGGTATAGGAAGGGATGCTCTGTTTTTAAAAGCCTGAAACACAGCGTGTCCCTGTGCAGGGAAACCACAGGAGCCCTATCTCAGATGATGGGGTGAGGTGTGGGATGGAGCCTGGAGGTCACTGAGGGGAACAGCATTTTGTCTTGGGCTGGTGTGGATGGTTTTGATGGCACCTGTGACTTTGGAAGGTGAGGCCAGGTGTTCACAGAATTTTCATGGTAGCTCAGAACACAGATGGGAAGGAATAAATCATGCAGGAGGTTGAAAAAGAAATCTGAAGAAGAAAAAATGTGTTTCAGCATTGGTCCAAATCCTGGATAGGTTTGCAAGTTGTGCCAGTAATGCACAAAGTAGTCTGTGATTTCTAGATTAAAGAGTTAAGTGATTTTTAAAGGTTTATAAACACTGGACTGGGTGACCTCTTGATACCCCATCAAGCTTTATATTTTCCTGTGACACTTTGACAGTTTTCCCCCAAAGGATCCCAGATGCTTTCTCCTGTAATTTTTCTTGCCTCCTGTTTGATCTCCCTGATATCTCAGTGTGGATTCATTGATGTGTCTCTGTTAAAATTCAACAAACCTTCTGCTTGAGAACTCTATTTTACAGAGCAGCTCATCCTGTTGGATATTGAAAAATGACACAGCTCAGGATGAAATACACCCTAACCCACCCAAAGCCTCAGCCGCCCAAGTGCGAGCTTCCTCCAGGCAGTACAACGTGCGAGCCCCGTATCAACCGTGTGAAAATAAGATCCTTAACTCTCTTTTGAATCCCAGGCCCATCACAAAGCCAGTCCGCGACCTCTGCCCCTCCCTGCCCTCCCTGCAGCGGAGCTATGCTCCCCTGGGGGAGCAGGGCTGATGCTGCTGTTTGTGCAGCCCTTTGAAGGTGAGTGCCAGCGGTACCTGGGGCTCAGCAGCGCTCATTGCCATGCAGGGCATGCTCGGGGAGCAGCTCCGTGGCGCTGTGTTAACTGTGCTGATAAATCTTGTGTAAAAACAACACTCACCGTGCTGCTGGAGCTGCCTCGGCCCGGGAGCATCAAAGCCGGCACGGGCGCGGATTGATGCTCACAGTGCATCCCTGGAGGGACAGGGGGCTCTGGGGGCACCCCTGGCTCTGGCAGGAGGGACACGCAGCTCTTGGGGCCTCTCAGCAAGGGGGTGACCACCCCACAACAGCCATCCGAGCCCCAGGGGTCTATAATTATACCAAAAATGTGCTGCTGGGTGTCACCGATGTATTTTATGAAATATATTTTCTCCTCGGAATCTTCAGCTTCTCCATGTTTTGCTACTTGGGAATGTGATTTGGAGAATTGTTTACCCCACATCTGAAATTGTTTTTACTTTATGGCCAGTCACAGGTCCAGGTTTGTCAAGACTGGTCTGTCACCAGAGATTTTATATTAATTCTTTTCCAGCCTTCTGAAGTCTCCTTTCTCTTTCTTTAGTATTATCTTAGTATATAATTTCCTTTTAATATCATATATATAATAAAATAATAAATCAACCTTCTGAAACATGGAGTCAAAATTCCCATCTCTTCCCTTGTCAGAGTTGCCTACAAATTCCACAGCTGGGAGCTGACTGGTGCTGACAGGAGGTGAAGGGCAGCCTGTGAATTGCTACAAGCAAGTTTGGGTTCTAGCAATAAGAAAAAATTAAATGTAGGGCATATTTTAAGTCTGTATTCTGTGCTATGAAAGGTAATTGGATACCATTATAAAATCAAATAGAAATGGATATGAAACAGTCATGCCAGCACTGGAACTGGGTGCCTGCCTCGTGCAGAGTGCTGCAGGATTGCAACCTGTGCCCTCTGTTAAAAGCTCCAATGTCTTTTAAATGTATTTACTTCTCCTAAAGGTTTGAGTCCAACACAGCTTCAGAATAGGAGGGACCTGTTATTAAACTATCTTTTTCCTGTGGCTTGCAATAAGTTACTTCTCTTAAAAGAGATGGAAATTTCTCCTAGGGAATAACCACCAGATCAAAAGATAATTTAGGTTGCAGGGGCCCTCAAGAGGTCACCAAGTCCAACCTTTGCTGAAAGCAGGGCTGACCCCAAAGTCTGACTGGGTTGTGATTTAAATGTGATGACATTTATTTGTATAGTGATAATTGTATAACACTTGGGTGTCAATTTATGTTCAGTCTGGCTCTTCTGAGTGAAGGGATAACTGGAGGAAATGGACTGGGGTTTTTGAGGTTAAAGTCTGGGTAACAATCTAACCATCACTGCCTTGGGGTAAGTTGTTCCCAGCCTGGCACAAGGCAGGAGCTGAAGGATGCTGGGCAGGGCAGGAGCCTGGGGCAGGTCCCAAACATGGACATGGCCATTGGGACCCAAGGAGGGTGCTGAGATTGTCCCCAGGTCCATCCCATGGGCATCCCTGTGCAGGGTTCAGCTGCCCACCCTGTCCCTGGCAAAGCAGGGGACACAGTGACATCAGCCCCAGCTCCTGCAGCTCTGCTGCATCCCCTCCTCTCCCAGACATGGAAGAGGAGCTGAGGAAGAACAGAGAAAGTTTTAGTTCAGCAAATCATTTCATTTGATGATTATTTATGAGCTAGATCAGAAGCTTATAACAGTGGCTCTTAAGAAAGAGTTCCTGGCTGAGCAGTTGGCACAGTTGTCCTCTGAGAACATTAAATATGCATTTGCACAGGTGACTCTGGCTTCTTCCATTAACCCTTGGTTTCCAGCTTTCAGCCACTACTGCCCTTTTTACACACAAGCATGTTAATACTTTGTAATTCTACCCTAGGGATTCGTTGGGAATGCAGTGAGCATTAGGAGTGAGGTGTAGCAAAGGTTGTTTGTGTTGTCTCCCACTCAGCAGTCCTGCCTTTCTATTCTGAAAGATTTTCATCTTTATTGCTTGGGGATGGAGACTTCTGCAGTGGGGCAGGACCAATGCAAGCTGCTGCTCTTTGCTGCCAAGTAAGGCAGCAAAACATGACCCTCCAGTCATCTCTGGAACGTTTTTCAAGATTTTTGCTGCTTTTTAAACTGATTTTTGCCACAAGAGCATCCTCCTGGTGCCTCTGCCAGGGAAGGAGCCTGCAGGCCTGCACAGTTGTTCAGTGAGGATCCAGCAGCCACAACGCACAAGCTGAGTGGGAGCACAAGGGGTTAATGCTGGATGCAGAAGGGCTGCAGGGATCCTCAGCAGCTCCTGGGCAGGTTTGGCACTGTCACTTCATGGTGCCACTTGACAAGCAATGTTGCAAAGAACAAATTAATTAGATTGGACAAGACTGGGAAATAACTTGACTTTGGAGTAATCTGTTACAGGAAGGGAAAGTATTTAATTGCTGGCGTTTTGGCTTTTTGTTTAAAATCAGACCCAGATTTCCAGCTCTTGTGTGGGAGTAGGCACCTTTCTGGTGTCCAATAATGGTTTGGATAAGTGAGTATTTCCACTGCTGTGGAACTTGTTACTCAGCATGATCTGGGAAAAAAATACCGGGTTTCTTTAGTATTTAAGAATTCTGTACCAAATGTCCTCACTAACCTGGGAAGTTGGGTAAATCTCAGTAGCAAACTTGTCTGGGTGCCTGTCTCCTGTGCAGGGCTCAGTACCAGCTGCTGGTTTGCAGCTTTGACTTCAGCTGAGTTTGACACAAAAGCTTCTGATTACCACAGAAAGTTTGGGAGATTTTTTTGCACTTAAATCCAGTGGTTGTTCTTTTCTAGGACCATTTTGCACTTGGTGGCTACAGAAATAATTGCCAGTTTCCAGGATCTGTAGTAAGGCAGGCACAGCCACCACTTCTGAGTCTTCTCCAGGTACAGCTCCCCAGCTATGCTGTGTTACCTCTCCCACAGCTGCAAACCCCTGAAAAGACTCAGAATAAAATCCATTTGAAACCTAGAAATCCTCTTCATTTCCTCCTTTTACCAAAAGCCTTTATGCAATGAGTTTTTATGCAATGAACTTTACTGTGTAGATCTACTAGGGTGGGTTACAGCTCCAGTTTCCTTTAACATTGAATATTAGCATTTATTATTTATGTAGTGCAAACAATGCACTAAACTCAGTGTAACTCTCTTAGTTACAGATGATACAAACCCCTGATTGTTATTTTTGTGGCTACATAAATCCAGAATTTCTGATGCTCCAGTTATCCACCTTTGACACATGGGATCTGCAAAGCTCTGGCAGTGTTTGCTAAAGGTGGGAAATTCAGTTGATGGATTTCAGGAAGACTGTACCTGAGGAACAGACCTGAATGACACAGTTGCAGCACTTAGGTGCTTTTCTTGGGGATGAAGGATTAACAGATGATGGATTAGGCAAATTAATCTGTGCTTCATCAGGACTACATTACACAGAGTTCAATTTAGTTTGATGGATTAATTATTTATTATTTATTATTTGCTGTTGTGTGTCAGTAAGTGACTCTTCCTAATGTGATGATGTATGAGAGCAGCCCATGCCTGAGCTGCAGTATATAAAGGTCATGGTTTCTGTAATTAACCCCATTTTTCATGGACTTTTAATGCCAATACATTAATTTGTGCTGGTCCAGAATGTGACAAAGAAATGCCTTTCCTGAAGTTGGGTTTTCTTCAGCTCCAAACCCTGGGACTATGAGTGGAGTCTTTTGGGGTGCAAGCACAGCCTTTCTTCAGGAGCCTGTAGCTGAATTTCAGCCTGTAGCTGAATTTCTCTGACCCAGCAATATTTTCAGGGGGACAGAGAGGATTTAGGTGCCTGCAATGCCAGTTTTAAAAAGGAATATGAGCAGGGTGATAGAGCAGCACAAACCTGGCAGTGCGAGGTGGGGTTGGCACCAGAGCCACTCTTGAATTTCAAACATCGCAAACAGATCTTTGCAGCAGAGCAACATCCAGGTCTTAGAGGCTGCAGGGCTGTGCAGCAGCTGCTTCAGGGGCTTTTCTGAGGTGTGATCCCATTTCCCACCCCCTGAGCTCCCTGCCTCCTCTCCTGCAGCTGCTCATCCCTGCCGAGCTGGGGTTTCAGGGTGTGCTTGGGGACAGAGGTTTCTCTGCAGGGACACCTCCCTGGATGGTGCCCAAGGCTTTGGGAGCTGCTGCTCCCATCTCACAGCAGCCTCACAGCCAGAGAGGAGCCCTGGGGGTGAGGTCACGGGGCTGCTCCAGGTGGGACACATGCCCTTGCCTGGGTACCAGTGTCCATGATCCCAACAGCACCAATGAACAGGGAAATGCTCTTTTTTCCTGGTGCAGCTCCTGCAGAGCTGAGCTCCATGTGCAGCCCCCTCTCCCCATCTGCCTGCAAGGGCAGGGATGTGGCAGTGTCCTGGCTGCTCCTCACAGGCACAGCACGTTCCCCTCTGGATTTCCCTCTTTTTGTGGCTTGAGTCAGAACCTTGGGGCTGGCAGATTGCCTGCTTAACCATACCATGGGCTAATCATTTACAGCAGAATGCAAGGGCAAAGAAGTGTGGTTTTAATCTTTACAAATGTATCTAGATAAGCCAGGAGACAGACTTATCTTTTGTATTACAAGAATGGAGGGCAAAAAAATCCCCACTGCAGAACTTTCCTGTGGCGTCCTTGGCCTTTTCTTCAGCCTTTGTCTTTTCCTCTGTATCTTGCACTGTTGAATTAATGGGATATGAACTCTGAATACTTAAGTGATTTATTCATTTTAATTAGCCTCCTAATAGCTTCTGGACAGTGATGGAACAGAACGTGGGGGACTGGGCTGTTTACCTCCCAAAGCTCCGGGCACCGTGAGCTCCCTGGGCACAATTCCTGCCCTGCCCGGGCTGCCGAGCCCCTCTGGCACCGGAGGAGGTTTGGGCAGGATGGAGGATGTGGATGTGAGGGGGTGGAGCTGGGAGTGCCTCCTCCTCCTCCTCCTCCTCTTGGGAGCCTCCCCATCGCCAGCGCTGAGCACGGGGAGATCCCTCGGCTGCCGGGGCTGAGCCGGGGGGATGCTCTGGGTGCAGGATCAAGGGTGGGATGCTCTGGGTGCAGGAATCATGAGTGGGATTCTTAGGATGCAGGAACCACGGGTGGGATGCTCAGGATGCAGACATCACAGGTGGGATGCTCTGGAATCACGGGTGGGATGCTCTGGATGCAAGATCATGAGTGGGATGCTCTGGAATCAGGGGTGGGATGCTCAGGATGCAGGAATCACGGGCGGGATGCCCTGGGTGAGGATCACAGGTGGGATGCTCAGGATGCAGAATCACAGGTGGGATGCTCTGGGGGCTGGAATCACGGGTGGGATGCTCTGGAATGACAGGTGGGATGCTCTGGAATCACAGGTGGGATGCTCTGGGGGCTGGAATCACGGGTGGGATGCTCTGGGGTCAGGAATCATGGGTGGGGTGCTCTGGAATCACGTGTGGGATGTTCAGGATGCAGAATCACGTGTGGGATGCTCACATTGCAGAATCCCAGGTGGGATGCTCTGGAATCACGGGTGGGATGCTCAGGATGCAGGAAACACGAGGGGGAAGCTCAGGATGCAGGAATCATGGGTGGGATGCTCATGTTGCAGAATCCCGGGTGGGACGCTCTGGAATCACAGGTGCAGGAATGCAGGAATCACAGGTGGGATGCTCAGGATGCAGGAATCACCGGTGGGGTACTGTGTATGCAGAAATCATGGGCAGGATGCTCTGGAATCACGGGTGGGATGCTCAGGATGCAGGATCACAGGTGGGATACTCTGGAATCACGAGTGGGATGCTCTGGATGTAGGAACCACGGGTGGGATGCTCTGGATGAGGATCACGTGTGGGATGCTCACATTGCAGAGTCCCGGGTGGGATGCTCTGGAATCACGTGGAGGACGCTCTGGATGCAGGAATCAGGTGTAGGATGCTCTCTGGGATGCTGCAGGGGGCAGCGGGGGCTCCTCCCCGCCCGGGCAGCTCCATCTCAGCCCCCGAGGCTCCCCGGGCAGGAGCTCGGGCAGAGGGCCCTGTGTGGGCTCTGGCTCCATCCTCAGCAGGGGCACACAGAAGTGGGAGCTGGGCCGGTGGGTGAGGAGCCAGCCGCGCTCCAAGCTGTGAATGGGAGGGACGGGGAGCGCTGGAGCAGCCAGGGCTGCGTGGGGGCAGGGATTCGCACCGTTCCCGCTTGGGGAAGCTGTGAAGGATGTGATAGATGAATCACTTTTGCAGCAACCTTCTCTGCTCTGTACACAGCGTGTACTTGAGGAAAAGATAGAAGGGATGTTCTCTGAATCAGGGGAGAGGCTGACGCACAGAGACGTTTTCAGGGGAATCATTTACATATGCATTCCCTTTCTAAAAATATCAGTCACAGCATTGCCTCTATTTTTGCATGCAAGGCTCTCCAGGCTGGTAGATGGATAGGACTGGGAATTTGCACTTACGTGGACCCAAATAGCAAAGGGCTGTTGGGATGGCAGCATGGGAGGCCTTGTGCTTTGCTCAGGAGGCAGAGTGTGGAGCTGGGTGAGCTCCAGAGGGGTGAATGTGGCTGTGTTCAGGGTGACAGTGCCCCAGATGTCATCTGTGCATGGTCTCATGAGTGTGGCCTGATGGACAAGAGGGAAAATCAGCATTGGCCTGTTCCCTGCTGGAGAAGGGAAGCTGCATGACTGAGCAGAAGGCAATGACCCCTTTGGAAGGGGCAGAGAAAAATGTGGGAATACTTCATTTCCTTGATCAATGGCTGAGAGGTGGTAAAAGTGGGTGGCACAGCACAGTGATTGTCCTGGAGGCTGTGGGTAGGCATGGAAGGGCCTTTTCCATGGAAAAGCTGCTTCTGGCCTGAGCCCCATGCTGAGGTAGGGATGTCAAGGGTTTGCTCTGGCCCTAGAGAGGAGAACTGAGTTTTCAGATGCTTTTGACATTGTCCTGCTCAGCTCCAGCAAAGGCAAAGCTGAATTCCCTGACAGCAGTGGGAGCACATCTGGGTCTGCCCTGAGCTCAGCCCTGAGCTCAGGTTAAACCTGCTGGACTTTCATCCTGGTGGGGGAAGGCTGATGTGGGGCCAAAGCACATCCTGCCATTCCTTCATCTGAAGTGTGTCTGGGAACCCCAGCCAAAGAGTCTCAGTCTAAAGGGACAGGACTGTCCCCAATGTCCTTACTGGGGTCCTGTCCTGGGGCCTGCAGGGTAACATCACCCACCCCCTGAGATCCTCAAGGCAGAACCTGTGTCTTGGCTTGGTCATAAATTAAGTAGCTCAATAGAAACACACATTTATCTTGAACTTCTATCATGTAACATCCTACAGAAACAACGTGGAGGAGTGCTTTGATGTCACTCCAGCAGCCTTCTCCATCCCCATCTGGAATTTACCTTAACCTTTGCCTTGGGCCTGTTAGGGACTGGTGAGTAAAGAAAGGAAAAGGAGGAGGGGAAGGAAAGGTACAAACTGGCCATTAATACATGTAAGCTGGAAAGAAAACAGGCACTGCTGCCACCAGAGGGTTGAGGTTATGAAACAGCTGTGCAGCAACCCTGTGTCCCAGTGGTTTTATGATGGAAGCTGATAAATTTATGGAGGAGATTATACAGTCCAGACTTTGTGTTAGCAGGGACCAGACTCTCCCAACAAACTGCTGGGAATTTTGTGAAGTCAGAGCTATGCTGATATAAAAACTGTCCTTATAACCCTGAGCAAAACCCATCCTTGGCCACAGCCTCACTGCAATGACTGATCTGAACCAGGGCTGGTGCTCCCTGCAGTGTCACAGCATCCTCCTCAAACTGGGCACTGACTAGTGGGGACACAACAAGCAAGGCTGCAGCTGAAACACCAGGGAAAAAAAATTTTAAGTGTTTTTTTCTCTTTTTCTCTGTGGGTTTTGCTAGTACTCTCAGGAAGTCCCATTAACGCCCACTCACTCCAGTAAGACACATCATTTTGCACCTTATTGTGTCTTCTATGAAAAGCTGGTACCGAGGAAGCAGCCTGGTGCTTCTTTGAAATCGTCTGTCAGAAAAAAACAGCACCCGGAACAAACAAACAGCCGCAGCCTCCCCGAGCACGCCGAGATTGATTTGTAGCACTTTTCTCCCGCACCTTCCCCTTGCAGAAGTGTTTTGGCAAGTCGTGAAAAACCAGAACCCTTGACTGTCAAACGCAATCTATTTGCGAGGGAGCTGCACTGGGGGCTCCGGGTGGAGAGGAGGAGCTGCTGAACAATTCCCATCACAGGGATGCTTGTCCAGAAGGGCAAACCCAGCCAGGGAAGTGTTTTGCAGCAAGGACAGGAGAGCAGTGGGGAGAGCTCGCTGTGCAGGCTGCAGAGAGAGCTCCGGGAAAGAGATGCCACACCAAATGCAACACAAATGGGAGACAACCTGCCTACTCATCCATATCTAGTATTTCTCTGTGTTGCTGTTTTTCTGCATCCCGTTAAGCTTTTTGATTTGTTTCCATCTGTTCGGTATAGATCTCTTCTGCAGTTTACTTAAAACACAAATACCCTTTATGAATCTCTACAGATGGTTTTCAAAGACTTATAGAAAGACAAAGATAAGATCAAGAAAATCTTGAGTGTTTGCCTCAGGGGAAAAAAATGGGACAGTCGCTTTGCCTTGCAGCTGCAAGCCACGTCAAATCAGACACTTTGATATGTTTCATTTTCTGTCTGAAGTCTACATCTGAAAGGCAGCCTGGCTTATTTCAGTCAATGCACAATTTTGGTGAGTCGGGGCTCTTTCTCAGCTTCTAAAAAAGATGCTCATTTGCATCCTCGAACAAAGACAGCACTTTCCCCCCCTGCATTCCGTGTGTCTTCGCCAGAAACCAATCATGCTGCAAAGCCTGTGTGGGTGTGTGGTTTTTCTGAGTGGTTCTCTCCGGCCTTGCTGCTCAGACTGCCGCAGGGATGGGGGCTCATCCTTCCCCAGAGAGCCTTGTCACTCTGTGGTGTTTGTCCTGGCTCTGGGTGGCTCAGGCAGGGCTGGGCTGTGCAGAGCCCTTGGCAGGCGGTGGTGCAGCTCCTGCATCCCCTGTGGGATGCACTGGGACTGGGCAGTGCCCTGCAGGATGGGATGGGAGCACTGGGAGAGAGAGCAGGGGAAGGTGCAGCAGGAGGAGAACACACTGCTCTGTTCAGCTGCTCTTGGGGTTTTCTCCTCAAGCCATGCTGTAAGTGCATCAACTCTGCTGGCCTCGGAGGTGCTCAAACCTGTGTCTGCTTCTGAGTTTAAAAACCCAATCATTTCCCACAGAAACCCCCTGAAGTATGGTAACTGATACATTTCTGCTACTACACTATTCTGCTTTAGACTCCTTGCTTGGGAGGGAGGGGAACTCACGTTTCTTGTCTCTTCCTTTTAGCCCTGCTGGGTCCACCCTAAAGCCACTGGACCCTGCTCCTGTCCTTCAATAGACACTGATGTGAGCTCTCAAAGAATGACCAGAATCAAAATCCTTGCAGAAATTTGAGTATTTGCATTGCAGACAGGGAACAATCACAAAAAACCCACTCCACCTTAAATGCTCAGCATTGCTTAGAGCTGATTAAAAGAGAGCCAAACCCCCAACCTGTAGGAGACACACAGGTTAGCACTGGACTTTATGTGCAGAGACAAGGTGTGTATTGTTTGGCCAATTAAAGAGATAAAACCTGCAGGCCACAGTCGGAGAAATGAGCTGTGAAATGAGTGATGACTGGCTGAGCAGGCAGGTGCACACAGAGGCGTATGCAAACTGTTCTACTTATCTAAAGACACTTTTATTGCCTGACCATCAATTTATAGAACAGTTCAGCTGCTCCTGAACTGCCTTTGTGCTGGGCTCTCAGATAAACAGGACCAGGAGTAGCATCCCCCGTGCTTTTCCTGCCTTTTGGAGCAGGAATGATCATCAGGAGCAGAAAGGAGGTAAGAGAAAAATGGGAAAAGGAATGGGAATGGAGTACCAGCTGGGGCACTGTTGGCACCTGTGGCAGTGCCCAGCCTGGGGCTCATTCAGTGCTGTTGGTGCTGCTGAGCAAGTTCCTCCCCGAGCATCTTCTCCACTGGGATAAGTGCATCCAGCCCTGAAATGTGGGGATGTGAAGGGGATGCCTCCTGTGCCCCTCAGTCCCAGGCATAAGGAACTAAATTAGGGAAGATGAATGAGCAGTTCAGCTGTTCTGTCTTGACCCCAGCAGAGAAATTTGAGAGCAAAATGTTTAAAACTTACAATTCCTGTCCTATATGGATCCAGCTTTGTGTAAATATGTGCTTGTAACAAATGTTCCTGGACAGAAGATTGCAAACCTGATATTGAACTTGGAATTGGGGCAGCTTTGCCATTGTTTTTTTGTGGGAGCTGCTCACCTCAGAGATTTTTGGAAAAAAAGGGACATTTCCTATGTGTGCTGTGTGAGCAAGAAGTGGCATAAACCAAAATGCTGAATTTAAACCTTGGTATGATAGAAATACCAGCAAGTTCTATAGAAATATGGGTACATACTCAGTGTAGCTCAGTGTGATGTTAAAATGGTTTTATAGGGAAGTCAGACTACAAGAATATTGCTCTTGATTTTGAATGCTGAATTTGCAAATGAAGAAGCTTCTTCCTTCCAGCTTTCTTTGTAAGTCAAAGATTGTATGCTTCCTGCAAGAGTTTTACAACCATATAAATCAAGCCTTTCCAAAGAAGATCTAGGATTTGCCTCAAATGGATAATTTTATAGTTTGCATCAGAAGTGTGTGCTTCTAGAGATTAATAAATGTCATAAGCTCAGCTGTGAGACTTTAACAAAACACAAGTTTGGGTTCATTGCTGAACATTTACACCTGGAAGTGATAACGGTATTAGAGTATTTTGCATCCAGGTAGTGAGTCTGGAACCAAATAATTGTTTGAAAGTTTCAAACTGATTGAATGGAGCATGTATTCCATGATGAATAACCTCATCTGATGAGAGCTCTCAAGAAATAAGAAACTTCTCAATAAACAGCTTCAATTTGATTGTTAGTTGTTGAATTCAGCACTCCTTGGGTTATAGAGACAGATGCTTTTTAACCAAGAGGTTCAGGAAATCCAGAGTTCATAAAGCCAACACAACTGGTGGCTGTGCTTGTGATGGATTTCACACTCCAGCCTGGCTTGCTGACATTTGTCTCCAAACAACATTCATTTCAAAAGCAAGGGTGAGAGCATGGCTGTGACAAATTGGTTATCAAATTAGACTGATTACAGATTTTTTTCTTTTTTTAACACCCATTCTGTGAAATTTCCTTTTCTCAGGCTTTAGAGAGACTCATACTGAACCTTCAGATCTTGGCCCTGCCAAACCTCCAAGTTTTTTCAATTCTGCCCCCTCTCAATTTAAGGGAACCGAGGTTTCCTCCAAAGAGACCCTCTCCTAAGGCAAGGCAGCAGAGCTGCTGGAAACCACTGCACTTCTGAGACAGGGAGAAGAAAGAGGGGTGATCAGCCAAGCTGAAATCCCAGGGGTTTTGTCCTTTGGCTTGCTGAACAAAGTTTTATCATAGGACAAAGAAAGAGAGGAGTCCTGGCCACTGCCTGTGAGGCTTTTTAAATGGTGTGGATCAAGCAGGAGTTATTTTAGATAGATGAGTGTGTGCAAGTGTGCACAGTGCAGGGGAGGTCCCTAGAGACTGATACCCTAGGGAAGAGGGGAAATACCAAATATTCATTGTCAGGTTAATACCAGTTTTTAGTTGGAAATAAACTGGTATGATGGAAAATAGAGAGTGCTGTCATTGCCCTCTAAAGGGTTCTGTAACATCCACACACCTGCCCCTCATATGCTCATCCCTGAGTGGGGAACAGCCCCCAGACCCCTGGAATGTCCTTGCCTGGGCACATGGATGCAGGAGAACTCAGTGAGGCCCCAGTGAAGTGAAGTCTGTGGAAATGTGTCACAGGTTGTGCCAAGCCTGTGGGAGGGCTGCTGTGACGTCCTTATGTGTCACTGCAGGCAGAAGGGGGATTTTATGAAGCTCACTTTGGAAAGGATTGACCTCATTATCCCAAGGTAACAGCTGCTAAAGCACATGGACTGTCAGCACTCAATCCTGGTTTCCAACATGTCTCTCATGCTGCATATTGTTGTTTTCTGAGAGCAGAGGAAAGGATGGAGAAGGGGGAAGACAAGTGGGACTGAGTGTGGTATGGCCCTGTGACAACAGCAGATCCTGGAACTGCTCAGTCTGGGAGCTGTCCCTGATGTGACACAGCCCATGGGTGCATCCTACACCCACAGCACTGACCCTGCACTTCCATGAGCTGTTCCTGGTGTGACACAGCCCATGGGTGCATCCTACACCCACAGCACTGACCCTGCACTTCCATGAGCTGTCCCTGGTGTGACACAGCCCATAGGTACATCCACAGCACTGATCTTGCACTTCCACTGTTATTTGCTAATTCTTTTTAAAAATGTGTCCATATACAAAGGAGTCTCTGCTTCTGGTATGTCAAAACTGCCATTAAAAGTAAGAAATGCAGCCCATCCACAGCACTGACCTTGCACTTCCATTGTTATTTGCTAATTTTAAAAAACGTGTCCATATACAAAGGAGTCTCTGCTTCTGATATACCAAAACTGCCATTAAAATTAAGAAAATCAAAGCCCCCAGCTTTCCTCTTGACTTTGCATGCACTTGCCTGTTATCCCTGCCCTGCAGAAGAGCCTGTGACAGTGCCACACCATTGCTGCTGCTCACTCCTCACCACTGCAGGCTCTGGATGAAGCTGAGTTACGACCACAGCTGCAGAACACCGTATGGTGCTGATGATGTGGGGATGTGGTTCTCATAATGAATTCAATTAGAGGCTGTGTTAGAACGCACAGAGTGCAGCTCCACATCCCCCCCTGCTCTCAGAGCTCCCAGCAGCTGTGTGCTGTTGAATCTGTGCCCTTCTCCTTGCAGGGTCACCTCACCTTGTCAGTGCCTGCTCCCATCTGGTTCCCTCTGCACTGCAAGGGGTGCAGGAAAAGGATGCAGAGCTCAGGGAGGGTGAGCACAACAGGGCCTTGCTTGGAGGATGGAGGTGACCTTGGGTAGTAAAAGCAAGGCAACCCCGAATGACACAAATGATGCATCCAAATCCATTGATATCAGAAGGCTAATTAATTACTTTATTATTTATTATAATTATTTATTACTTTATTATCAGAAGGCTACTTAGTTACTTTATTATTTTATTATTAATAATAATATATAATAATAGAATAATGTATAATATATTATTATTATTATACATTACTCTATGCTAGTTAATTACTTTATTATACTATATTATTCTATACTATATCACACTACATCTAAACTGAACCTGCACAAACACTCAACTGCACTCAACTGACAGAATCTGACTGGCAGCTGACCGTCCTGACACACACACCTGGATCCAATGGGTCAGTAAATCAAAACACTCACACCAGAATCCAATTATCAATTCCCTTCAGGTAAACAATCTTCCACGATGCATTCCACCTTGTGAACAACAAGAGGAGCAGCAATGGAGGTAAGAATTGGTTTTTCTTTCTCTGAAGTTCCTCGCTGCAATTCCCAGAAATATCCTTGGGAAGTTGTGCCTTGCTTTTCTCTGTGAAGAGGAACACCACAACCTTGTGTGGTGGAGAGGATGTTTGTGTTCTCAGCAGTGCCAGATGAAGGATTTGTTAACTGGAGGCAAAATATTCATACAGGGAGACAATTTGTGAGATGAGATTTTAATTTTTCCCTTTCTGTTCCTGACCTTTGCTATAGGGAATTGAGCAGAGCAGTCATCAGTTCCTCCCTCCACGTGCAAGAACGCAGTTTTTGCAAGCTATCCTGAGCTTTTAGGACCTCTGGGGAGTCCTCACAGCAGTGTTTGAAACAAGTCCCTCACGCATAAAGCAATCAGGTTTTTCCAGTCACCTTTTATAAACCCCCTATTGGTTCCCTGCTGGGTTGGGATGCTCTGCTGAGGGGCTGTGCCCCAGAGGGAGAGAACAATAATAACACAACTCTTCTGTGATCTCCTCCTTTACCACATGCACTTGTTCACCTGGTGTAAGGGGGCGACCAGGCTTAAGGGCAAAAAAAAAGGAATTAAAATCGAGTCCCACCACTGTAGCACAGGGATTTTGTGGCACAGCTAATAGATGGTGCTCAGTTCACTGTAGCTGCAAAAGGAGGAATGTGTGGCATGTGTATTTATTTTTAAGGAAGCAATAAGGTACCTTGAAAGAAATGTTTTAAAGTGCTCCAAAAATCCAACAGCTGTTTGCAATTTTGCTCAACTGCTAGAAATAAAATGCCAGTTGCATGGCACACTGCTGCAAGGAGCCAGCTCCTTCAAATGTCCTTCTGAGCCTTGGTGTCGGCTTATTCAACAGCCACCCTCAGCTGAGAAATCTCTGACTTGAAAGATCATTTCCCCCCCCTGTTCCTGAACACCAGAATAACCTTTCACAGCACAAGCCTACCCTCCCACACATGAGCTCAGCCACTATTCCCTGAGCTCAGATTTTCTTGGAATTCCAGCTCTAACCTAAGTTCCTGGGTGATTTGTAGCAGGTCTCTTGATATCTGTCTTGGAAATGTTCTGGTGAGCTGCAGTTGGATGAAAGATTGCTGCTTTCAAAGCATTAGCTTCAGCTGACCCACTGGAAGAGCTCATAGTCCCAGTTTTGTTATTTTGCCTCCAGCAGTTTGCTTTATTGCAAGCTCTCGAAAAAATTCTCATCCCTAGGAAACCTCTCCTTTGGGTCAGACAGCAACTGAGCCTCATCCCAGCCAGAAACAGCAAGGCTGGGTCAGACAGCAACTGAGCCTCGTTCCAGCCAGAACTGGGATTGCTCACACAGCAGGAATGTGGCCCTGGGACCCCCCTGACCCACTGCCACCCATCCCCATCTGATGTGGGGAGCCTGGCCCTGTGCCCAGCATGGAAACAACAGGGTTTACCTGGGTCTGAGCTCTGCCTTGCACTCACAGGAGCTGGGCAGGGCTTTGGGCTGGGCCCCAGGGCTGAGCTGACCTGGCTCCAGCAGCTTTTCCAGTTTCTTGCAGCCAGTTGTGCAAGGAGCAGTATTAGGAAGGCAAGGTCTCCATCACTCTGCTATGAAACAGTACAGAGCTGTTTTCTTCAAAAGCTTTGAAGGTGACTGGACTTGCCAAAGTCCCTGGGTCACACTCAAGTCCTGCTGCCAGCCCCAGTGACCCTGGGCAAACTGATCTTGGTGTTTGACATGTCAGGTCCCTGCCTCAGCCGTGGTTCTGCACACACACTGCAGGGATTCCATCCTAAATCTTCTCATGTGAATAAGCAAGGTTAAAGTGGTTTAACGTGAGAATTTCTCACTTCAACAAATGCATTTCTTTCCCCTGGTCTGAATCATAGAGGGGGAAAAAAATCGTCAGCGTTTCAGCCAGCAAGGATATGAAGCTGGTATTATACCTCGTAAAACAAGTGGTGCAAAGCAGAGCCCTGTATAACGCTGAGTGGGCAACTCTGCAGCTGAAGTGCAATAGATTATCTCAAGCTCAAGCAGTCAGGACCATCAGTCATGTGGTTTCCAAGAAACTGAAGATTTAGATAGAGAAACGACTGGCAGAGAGAAACTCTGTGACTACGACAGGAAAAAAGGCAATTTAGTCAGATCTGCTAACTAACATGGCCTGGGTGCCGCACTTCTAAACTAAAGGGGGTTTTTCTTATCCTAAGGAACTAGATCTGTGTGGTTTATCTAAATTCCTGTCTTGCCTCCAAAGATTCAGTGAAGAATATTGAAAGAGAAGCAAGTTAAGCCTAGGCTGTAAGTGGCTGCCTTACAGGATTCCCAGGGCTCTGGGGCCCTTGGCTGGCACCCACCTCCCCTCTCCCCTTGCAGAGGCAGGCTGATCAGCACAGCAGAGCAGAAGAAAGGCTTTTCCCTAACAATTAATTTGTGTGACAAGATGTGCTGGAAAGAAAAAAAGCAGCAGAAGAAAGGAGTTTGCCTTTGTTGCTTGTTTATTCTTGAAGCACACTCTGTGCACCTGACACGTTTGCTGGCTTCATTCTGGATCTAATGCAAGAAATTGGCACAGCCTCACTGCTGTGGTTAATTTTAAATGCAACAAGATCATGCTACAGCACTTGACACATCTCTAAGAGCAACATCATGACACTGTTGACACTGAATGTTCACTAATGGCATCCGCTGCCAAACTCCGATGTAAAATGAGTGGGATAACAACAGCAGCATTTAAAAAACTTCATTCAAGGGAGCATTTAAAATTTTATCAGGTCTAACTGGCATGGTGGATTTGCAAATGTGGAGAATATCCCGTTTCCTTTGCTTACTCACAAGGTCCTGTGTGCAAGCCGAGCACAGCTCCTTCCCTCAGGGCAGGGAAATCCAGAGGTGCAGCAGCCATCCAAACATCTGTCCTCACAGCATGTGGTGTCTGGCTGGACTCCTGCAAGGACAAACCCCTGGTATTCCTAGTTCTGAAGAAAACCTTCATTATTGGGTTATTAATGGCTCTAAAACGTTGCGTGGATAAGTCAGAATGTAACCACTCCAGCTTTTCTGTCAATAAAATACCAAATAATAAGAGGAAAATCAAAGTTCTATAAATAAATATGGCTCAGTTAATCATTAGCTAATGATCTATTGGTGAGGATGTAAGCAGAAAAGAATTACTGGTTTTCTGTGTGATTGCTGTGAACATTGCTGTGTGTGGATGCAGTTATATTGGCTTAAATTTTATGCAAATACAACTTCATTCACACTTTTGCTAACACAAGCTACTTTCCTAAAAAGTACTCTTATTTAAATATTTACACCAAAAAAATCAGTGGGTTTTAAAACACATCCTTAGTTTGGACACTGTAAGTCACTCATTTAGATTGTCAGGACTGGGTATAAACTGGATTCCTATTTCTGGAGATGGTGAGAAAAGAATTGTAGGGAAAATACTTTTTTGTACTGATGTTTCAAATCCTGCTCCCTCCCAGCAGGGAACTGTGGTAGAACTAATCAAAATGTTTGAGTCCCAATGGGTTTCCAGTATCTCTATGTCAGTGATATTTGAAATTTAAACATTGTGAATGTTGAAATTTTTATTTGGGGGTAGGTTATGGGTTTTAATCTTTTAAAAGTGGTTTTACTCACAGAAATTGGGTTTGAAGGTCTTTAAGTAGTCTGGGGCCAAAGCAGAAAGGGAATTTATTATTCTCTTTGTACAAGCTGCAGTGGAAATCCTGAGTGGGGCTTTGCTGCACAACCTCAATGCAGTGATGATGATAATAAGTTCCTCCAGTTGTTAAGTACGGCTAATAAAGTTGAAAAACACCTTTTGAAAAATGATTAGGTAGATAATAAAGTATGTCAACTTGAAAATATGCATTCTTCATGTGATGACTGAAGATAGTTTATCACTTTATGAGTGACACATCCATTTATAAATATTTATTCTCTCCGGTGGTACTGATAAATCTTTTGAGCCTATAAGCCCATTGATACATACACAGTAATATCATTTGTCTTTCCAATGCATTTTATTTATTATTGACTAATTGCCTGCCAGATTGTAAATATGATAGGGGTGGCATTGTGCTTTGATTAACTGTATGTTAAAGTACCCAGAGGAATTTAGTTCTAGCTCTGAGCAAAGACATCCAAGGCAATAAATTGTATATTTTGAAATCAGCTATGCAGTATGGAGCTGCAGCACTAGTTAAACAAGCTGAGCAGAGGCATTTTCCAGAGCAGTTTATTTTGATTAATGGGTTCCCAAAAGCCTCTTGCTGCTGTTTACAATGGATTTGCTGTAATATTTACAATAAACTGGGGTAAGTCAAGAGAGTTTTAATGTACTTCGACAGGTTACTTGCACTTCTCAAACCCAGGGCAGGAGTTTGGTACAAAGTCAAACAGGTAAATGTTTTATCCTCTTTTTGGCACATGTGGGGATTTTCTCTTGTTCTTCCTCCTTCAGCTCCACTCAGACATTTTCTTAGCTAAATGTTTAAAACTGGCTTAACACATCTTGAGCCATCTCAGTGATGACTGGAGATAATTTATCACATTAGGCCTGACACACCATTTATAAATATTTATTCTCTGTGGTGGCACTGATGAATGGGCTGAGCAGTGTCGGCAGAGCTCGTGGAGCTGCTTCCCTCTGCCTGCTTCTCCTGGAGCACAGGGCTCTGGCACCAGCACCTTCCTGGGCTGGCAGGGACACAGCCCTTCTCCTGATCAACCCCACTTCCAATTAGGGCACTCAGGACCTTGTTAACCAGCTGCTCTTGAGTGTCCCTGTAATGAAATTCAAGGTTTCCAAGCTGCCACAGCAGCAGTTTTGTGCTCTGGGCAGCTCTTGATGCCCACCACAAACACACATGCTTGGCCACCTCTTGGTTTTTGTCTCTTGAAGTCATAAGGGACCAATGTCACTGTCCTGCCCAGATAAAAATCCCTCTGTGGTGGCTGGATGCCTGAAACACAGCGCAGGATGAGGGGGGTGTTAATGTGGAGATGCCTGCCAGCACTGCCAGCCCCTGCACTCACCCCCTCTTCCCCAAAAAATTGAACTAGTTTGTCAGGCTGTACTTATGCACCGTGTAATTTGACAGGAATTCTATTGTAATTAGCACCCACTAATCACTGCCAGCCATGTTAGTTAGCTAATTGTACCTTGGGCATTCAGAACCCAGGCAAACCCAAAGCTCACACATCATTTTGTTGAAGTAGATGAAATAGCCAAATGTGTGTGTTCTTGTGAGGGATGTGGCTCCTTCTGAGTCCTGCAAAAAAAAAACCATCTCCCTTGGGGACTTCTGGGCCTTCTCCATGGTCCCATAGCTGGATCTGTGGGGAGGGTGCGCATGGTGCTCTGTAAGAGAGCAGGGGAGGGGGAACTTTGTGGAACTGGTGCAAGAAATCCCCAGGGTTAGAGAGCTCCAGAAGCAAAAATGAAAGCAGCAGCCCTTGACCTATGGGCCAAGTTAAGGAGGTATTTGGCATTTCCAACTAGGGGAAATGATCTTTTTTGTTTTACTGCTCAGATTTTTTTTTAATTCTGTTTTTAACACTTGTTTCTTTACAAGTTAAAGAAACAGGGAGTGCCATCACCAAGAGCTGTGCAGCCCTTCCTCCATGGAGGCAGAATAACCTAACTCTCTTTGATTTCCATTATGCTTTCCAGTGGATCTGAGATGTAATTAATTAATTGATTTTTGCTGCCAGTCCCCTAATTAACACTAAATAAAAATTCATGCCAGGGTTAATAGCTTTAAAGGTTGGAGGCAGGAGCTTCTGGTGCTCAGGTCTGCTGCCTGTCGAGCAGTGCATTTGGGTTATATTCCCTGCCATGCTTTTAATTCCCAATCAATTGAAAGTTAATTTTGTTCTTAACTGAAAGGGAGCCAGAAATAGGTTACTGTTACACAACTGGTTTTGTTTTATGGCCTTACAGGGCAATATTCACAACAGTTATAGGACCACTGGGTAAACTGGGATAGCATGGTAAGGACACGACCCTGGTGTTATACAGTGCCCAAACCACTGAGATTTATACCTTGTGGTCCCAATGCTTCCCATAAATGCTGCACTCTGCTCTCTAGTGTGCTGGAAAATTACCAACACTTAGTATTTGTATGATGCTTTGAAGCTCTGAAGTGCTGGGTAATTTTATGTGTGGCCAGTGGAATTTTACTTACAAAAAGGTCAGGTTGTTTTTGTCCATTATCTCTTACTAGATAATAAAATTGAAAACTAGACAGAATTATTGAAAATATTGCTTTATGTGTTCATAAAATGAATTATCTGAACCATCTCATTTTCCCTCAAGAGCAGGAATGTTAAACTGCCTCAGAGATCTGGACTGAACCTGGAAAAGGTGGGCTCTGGATTTTGGGGGTCCATAAAACCCTTTAAAATATCTCCATGCAAATGATGAGAAAATTGATAAACCTCCTCTAGTTATCTTGAAAAATGGAAGAGAAATAAGAATGAGAGTTTCTGTCTGACTGCTGCTTTCACTTTTATGCCCCTGTGGCTGTTTGGCTCAACATCTTCTCTTCCCTGGACATGTGTGGTGCAATCCTAAAGGGTATGAGAGAAATATTCAGAGCCAATATCAAGAGCAGTGAAACACAGCCCTATTTGACAAAAATGAGGTTTGATAAAAACCTCTGCAGGGTGGCTATGAGATGGTGTATTTATATTGTTTTCTGCCAATGAAGAACTTGGTTTCTGAAGCAGTTCATGCAGGAATGTGTAAGTCCAAGGCAAACATTCTGTAATTCCAATTGTTGTTCATTGTGTTTGGGCAACCCCCTGAGAACATCCCACTTCAACAGGGCTTTTCCTTCTCCTAGCTTTAGTTAGCAGTACTGTCCTGCTGAAATATGGAAGTGTTCATCTTGATAATTTCTCTTGCATTTTCCACTGCCTTCTGTTCTCCCTTCTCACCACAGTGTGAGCAGCTGTGCAGCTGCTGTGCTGCACCTCAGTGCTCTCAGGGTGCCAGGGCTCAAACTGGTGACATAGCACAAGCAAGGGGGAAACTGAGCTAAAATCCTTGTTGCTGTCTCTTCTTTTTGTCTGCGTTTGGGCATTTGCAGCACTGAGCAGCCTGGAAAGGGAAAGGAGCAAAAAAAGGCAATTTCAAATATGTGCATAAAATACTTTTTTTTTTCCCCCAGTCCATCCCTCCTAGATTTTAAAATATTATAGGTATTTTTTAAGCTACAAGGTGTTTGCCAGAGCACAGCACGCTCTGTCTGAGCTGGGATCACTGTGGTTAATCCCTGAGAATTCAACTCTGATTTTATCTTTTTGTTATCAACTTTGTTCTTTGATCCAACTGGAGTATCAGTTCTATTCTCTTCCTTTAATGATCTGCTGCTCATTTGCTTCTCTGCTCAAATCCCAAGCTCTGGATACTGCCAGCCTTTAGCCCTGGCCACACTAATACATAATGCAGATGATAAAAGGCAGTGTAACAGAAAAGAGGTCCCAGGGAGAATACAAACCATGACAAAATAAGAAGGAAGCAGATGGTTAGGTATTAAACTGCAGTAATAAAATAACATCTGGCAGAATATCACACACACACACTGATGCCCATCTGAGGAGTGCACTGATTTAAGTAATATGTTTCTCATTTTGGTGCAATTAACACCAAAATTTGCATAGCAAACAGTGGCAGAGCACACAGAAACTTCTTTTGAGAAACGATGTCCAAATATGCCTTTCCTACAAGGAGATTGGGCACAGCAGAGGCTGATGGATTTCTGTAGTGTGGGGTAAAGCAATTAATGACTCAGTCATCCCTTCCTGCTGGCCAGGGAACCCAGCACTGTGTACATGCAGCCTGGCAGATGTACTTGTTTGCAGGGCTGGAAATGAAAAGATAAAGGGGGAATAAGACGTGACCACATGGAGCATCCCTCCTCCCCTGGCTGTAGAGAGGGGGCTGTACAGACTAGGCAGGTCCTTAAAGCCCTGCAGAGATAAACCTGGCTGCCTCAGCTGCTCTGCCAAACTTCCCTCTGTGTGAGCTGGGGAAAGAGAAACCTCGGGGCTGCGTTTTCCAAGGAAGCTGAAATCCTGAAATCCCTGAGTGGTTTGACAAGGCACAGGCAGCACCAGGCACCCTGCAGGCAGGGAGTGCTGCCTTCACAAGCCCTGGCCTGCCCACAAACTGAGCCCAGGGCCAGCCCAGCCTGATGGAAAAATGTTTATTTTGTGTTGCTGAGCACTTTGGGATGCTGAGGAAGGAGTGTGTGCTGGGGAGGGCACTGGGGGGATGCAGGGTAATCAGGACAGGGCTGATATCAGAGCAGGGCTGCTTGGAGCTGTGCTCTTCTTGGAATGGGGCTGATCCATGGAGAAACCCTTCACCAGCAGCGTTCATAACACCTCAGTGACCAAATATACATAGATATTGTAATGGGGGGGGGGTGAGGGGAGCTGTCTGAGGGCTCCCAGTGGGACCCTCTGGCTGTAAATACAGGGACAGCCCTGGGACACAGCCCTGGGGACACCTGCCCAGCCCTGGGGGACACCTGAGCCACCTGCTCACCCCACACCCCACAGGACAGGAGTGTTTGCAGCTCAGGGATGGAGAGCTCCTGCATCTCCTGTGTGCTGGGAGCTGTGTCTGAGCTCTTGGGGTGCTCCACAGCAGGATGCGGAGTGTGAATCCACAGAACACACAGAACTGCCCTGTGGAAGCACCTGGTAAAGTCAGTGCTTCACTCACCAAAAGCCCATGCAATTAACAGCAGGCAGCAGGTAGCAGGTTGCCAGTGACAGAACAGATGCCCTGTGCTCTGCTCCAGCCAAGGAATCACTGGATTTCCACTTCTCAGGGCTGGGCCACACTGCAGCCTGGCATGTGCTTCAGCATAAATGACATTTCCTCTGGGAAACCTCCAGTCTAGCTTGGAATAAAAGCAGATTTATGTTGGAATTCCCTAGGAACTGAAGTTCTGAGAGAGAAAAGCATGGGAAGAGCTCAGCCTCCATCTACCTGCTTGTCCCTAGCAGGAGGGAGGTGGGTGGCAAATGTTTATCCTCAGTTCTGCCATCCAGGCAGATTTGACCATCTGAGCTAGGCCTGGCTGCTGCAAAATCCCATACACTGAATTTTCCCAGGGTAATTGGCTTTTGCAGCTGGCACAGCATCACCTGTCTGAGCAGGGCAGGCAGGCTGGCCAAGCTGCAGCAGAATTCCAGGCTAGGGAAAGTGGATTCCTTTCTGTTTTGGTGTGTTCAGTGAAAGGCCTGATCTTGCTTCTTTTGAAAACGGTGACAATAGCCCCCATTGATTTCCTCAGAGGAAAGGAGTGGGAACATGTCTAAAGTTCTTCTTCTTTCAACAAAGTGGAATAAAAGGGGGGCTTTAACACACCTTTATTCCAATTCCTTCTGCCTTTTGTGCAGGGGTTATCTGCTGGAAGCCTGTATTGCCCCATGCACAGAGAGATCCAGATTTTGACAGGAGCCCTGAATGCCATCACATTGGAAGTGAGATGAGAATGCAGTGATTTACTCCCCATCAGTGCAGCATTTAGATCATTGGTGTCTACTTTCCTATGGCAATATTTACAAGGAATAATGAGGATGCTTTCCTGGCAGCAGATCTAGGACACTATCAGAAAAAGCTGAGAGGTGAAAGCTAGAGGGGCATTTACGGGTGGGAAGTTATTTGTATTAACTATGAACTACCACAGGACCTCTGAGGAATAAAAGGCAGAATTTTGCAGTTTTAGGGGCTGTGATGTGAACAGCAAGCTTTTTTTTTCAGCAGTTAATTGTCTTGAAATCTGATTTCCAAAGGCAGCAGCCTTAATTTCATTTGTTCTTTGTTGGGGATCCCGTGGGAGTGTGAGCTCCAGTCTCCAATAAATCAGGAGAGCAGCATTCAGTGTGGGCTGACTCTCATGCTCACTGGGAATCTCTCCTTCCTCCTCACTGGGCTTTGGGTGGAGTCTTTAATTCTAAAAAGGTTAAAATAGCTATAATTCCTATTTCTAAGGAAGCAAGGCTGCCAAAATCAGGAAATGAAGGAGAGCCCTGCACTCTGCCTGTTCCTGCCCCCAGACCATCTCCTCCAAACTGCAGAGTGTTGGGGACGTGGCAATTTGACCTCTGAGAGCCAGTGCTCACAGGGCGTGCTGGTGCCAGCTATTCCCAACACACCTGGCTGCACAGGCAGGGCAGGAGAACAAGCCAAGATCCTTCCCAGAACAGCTCCAACCAAATCTGTACAAGCAAATCCCTGACCCAGGGACCCCTGGAGTCAATGAGCTCTTTTGGCTGCAGAATCTCACACTGAGCACATAACCTTTGCTTTGCTGTGCTTCTGCTGGGTTTAACCATTCCACTGTAGTGCAAAATGGGGCTCTGATGGTGCCTGAGGAGCAGGTGGAGGGGTCAGTGTGGGAATATTTGCAGAAAAACTGCCTGCTCCAGCTCCTTTTACCAGCAGTTTGCATTTCCCTGAGTTACTTTCTGAAGACGCTGTAATTTCCTATGTGATGCCTGTGTATTTTCCTTGCATTTCTCCTCTCCAGCCCCCCCTCAATGATATTCTGGTGCCTGCCTTCTCCACAGCAATAATAGCTGCAATAGATTTAATAGCTACCCACTGCCAGCCTCTCTCAGCCTTCTCCATGGATTCCCCAAGGTACCAGATGCATAATGCATTTCCCAGCTAGAAATCAGACCTCTCCACGATCTGCCCCCTCAAAAAAAAAAAAAACCTCCTTCCTGGCAGGTTCCCCAGCTCTGTGGGAATGAGCAGAGGCACACAGAGGTGGTTTCCCTTCTCTCTTTGGGTGTGAAGTGAAAGGTGTGGAGCTGCAGACAAAAAGGCTGCCCCTCACCCAAAGCAGTGCCAAAACTGTGTCCCCTCCCTGCAGAGTCCCTGATGGGACACCTCATCCTGTCCCCAGCCATCCCAGCACTGAGGAATGGAGCTGCAGGGATGGAGCTGGCTAATGGCAGGGAGATTTTGGTATGAGAAATAGGAAAACGCAAAACACAGTGCAGCAAGAGCCTGATTACAGAAAATCTGTGAAATATTCCCAGAACTAACCCATCTAACCCAGGCTGACCAGCTTTGCACTCTATCCTAAAAAAAAATGCTGGATGTGACAGCCATGGGGGGCTTACATTTAGCTTAAATGTTAATTTCTTCAGGAAGAAGCGTTTCATTATTTATTTGACTTTCTATACAAGCAAAGAATGTTTTAAAGCAATTTGCTCGTATGAATTCCCGCACCTCCTGGTGTCCTTCAGGACAGGCTTGTTTTCAAGGAAAAACCCATCAAATGACTTGATGAAGGTTTAATATAAAAAAAAGGAAAAGAAAAGGCCATGGTAGAGCTGGGAAATGAACCCAGGAATGTTGACTTTGAACTACATGAAACCAGTTGCACTACAGTAGCATGCTTGGTAGTTTTGCTTGGTTTTCAGCCACAGCTTTAAAGTTTGGCCAACAAAGTTAAGAAGTCAGGAAGGGGGTAATTTTTATTCTTCAGATGAGAAGACTGAGAAATCTAAAAGCCTGGTGCTCACAATAACTTATTATTGCTCTTTATTTGATGGAGTGACTCATATAGCACATAGCTCCAGGAGCAGGTTTGGGGAAAGCTATAGCTGAAAACACAGCCAGCTGTAAAAAGCTGGCCATTTCCTACACAGCATCTACTTCAAAGAATAAAATAGATGTCTTCTCTTTTCTGTCCAAAAAGTCACTGCAGAAGCAGCTTTCTTTTGTTATCTCCCAATAAATGTGTCTCTGTAATAGTGGAATTTACTGCTGGGGGTGTGTGTTTCTCACCGCTGCTTCCCCTTACAAAGGAGCTAATCTATCTTGTGCTGGGAGAAGGCAAATGATGTCATGTTTCCTGTATTTCAGCCTCCTTTCCAGCTGCTGCAGAGAGGCAGGGCTCGAGGTGAACACTTCCCTGTGCCTGGGCAGGGTGGGTGCTCCAGGAGCAGAACCACAATCAGGGCGTTTCTGGCACCTCCACCACAGCCTGGCTTGGCTTTCCCTGCTGTTTCCCCCTCAATGGGCAGCCCTGGCATGAGGGATGGATGGGAGGCAGCATTCCTACCCCTGTGCCCTGCTCTGGTGGGGCTGGAGCTCTGCAAGTTGGGGCACCCAGCCTTGGCACAGCCCCAGAGTTTGCAGAGCACTGCCTCAACTGGTTCTCCTTCCAGCAGGAGAGCCCTTGACATTCATTAAGGCTAAATCCACTCTCACATTTTAATCAATGAGATGGAAAAACAACAAAACAGCAATGCATAAGCGAGTCTGACTTCTTTTTTCAGCTTTTTTTCTTTTTTTCCCCCTCCCCTTTCTATCAGCAGCCTAACAAGCCCAGGATAACACCAGGCAATTATCATTATGCATGCCAGGGCCCGGCTGGTACCTGCCACATGCAATGACTCAATCCCTGTGCAGGTGCAGGTGCAGCAGGGCCAGAGAGCAGCTCAGCCCATCAGGCATTGCCCTGTGCCAGTGCTGGTGGCATTCACTGTGCCCTCAGCCCTCCAGGGGGACAAGGATGCTCCATGGTGAGCTGGGACCCTCTGTTCTGGCTGACAGCAGATTCTGCAGGTTTTCTATTAACCCCACTCCAGAGCAGTGCTAAAGGAGAGATGCCATCCAAAGCCTGGCACAGCAGACCATCCTCTTCCTCTTCCTGTTGGATTTACCACCAACAGTGCTGTCCCTTCCCCATGATTGCTGCCTGCAGCCTCTCGGCTCTGCTGCCTGCAGTTTTCCACTCTGTCATCCTGCCCTTTGCCCGTGCACCAGCAGAATATGACTTTCTTCATATATTATACCTTGAGTGCAATGCAAGAAAATAAAAATGAGTAACAGCTTGTTTGCCAGCCCTGGATGGAGTAAAAATTTTGATGAATGGGCAGGTTACTTGCATGAAAAAAGAGCATGAATAATTTGTAATGAATAATATTCGAGTGTTACCTTTTTTTTCCACTCATAAATTGCTGGCAAAATTTTCCCCCCCAAGCTGTTAGTCACCAGAGCAAACACAGAGCAGCTTGTTGGAAGCATTTGTTTTCTGCTGCTCTGAGCTGTGGTTAGATGTGCTGGTCACTGTGATGGATGGGGAAACTCATTCTGGCATGTTTCTTCAGGTGACACTTTGTGATTTCCAGAGCTTTGCATATATTTTTTTGTCACAAGCAATGGCAGATGTTGAAAAAGCTGTTTGTTTGCTACTGTTAGTAATTCATAAATTATTGCGTCCACAGGTCTTAACCAATATTGGAGCTTGACAGAGACCTGGGTTAAGAATGAATTATGTAATGAAAAATAGATGTAGATATTAATGCTGCTGGAAAGGCACAGTTCACCATTTCCCCTCCATTTTTCTGGAGTTTTGCTGTTAAAAAATAACACCCCTATATTTGTGGAGAAGTTTTGTAGAGGTGGAGGGTGAGGAAGGGAGCAGTGGGGTATGGGTGAGTACGGGGTACGGCATTCTTTATTCTGGTTTTATTGCCACAGCAAGCTTCCTCTTCTGACCTGCTCCCTCATGGAACAGGTGAGAGCTCAATTTCACCCTTCCACCCCTGCCTGTCCCCAGCTTAGGGCAGGGACACATTGATGTGCCCCAGGGGTTTTCTGTATTTTCTGTATTTTCTGTGTTTTCTGTATTTTCACCTTTCCTCCCACCACGCCAGCGTGGGGCAGGCTGTGGGGAGGGTCTGCAGTGGGGACAGGCTGTGGGGAGGTGGGAGAGGTGTCCCCACTCTGTCCCTGTGCATCCCTGCCCAGGCCAAGGACACAGGTCAGCCCTGAGTTGGTTATTTCCATGTGAGCTGCATCTCACCTGACATTTTTCACTTTGAAATTCGGGTGGTTCTGAAGAAAACCTGGGCACAGCTGTGTAACCCTGCCCTGGCCTGGCTTCTCTGGGTGAGCTGAGGCCAGGACAGGGTAAGGAATGTTCCAGGGGTGGCAGTGTCTGACCAAGCTGCCCTGCTCCTTGTTCTGGGCATCATGTGGACACTGCAGCCTAAGTTATTTTGGGATCTCTGCCCCACCTCTCCCATTTTCTGGTCCTTTTCCACTGACCTCTTCTAATCAGCTGAGATGCTTTACTGTTTTCTTTTATCCTTGAACTCAAAGGAGTATGAAGGAACAACCTCTCCTCCATGCACATGATTGCATTTTAAACTTTAATAGCTTCCATTCCCTTTTCTAGGAGGTGCTCTGCTCAGCTGAAGCTCTGTACATTGCACTCACATTCAGGGAGCAGCCAGGGGATGATGGCAAAGTAGAGTTTCTGTGTCAGATCTCCTTCTGCATGAGGGACAATTCAAATTGAAGTTGCACTTCTTTCTAAGCTGAACATATGCGAGGTTGAGGTTCATCTGATATTTATTGACATTATGCAGCTGTAAAGAAATATAGTTTGCTTATGAAAAAAATTGGAGTGTAATGTAGTTAATGCTAATTAAGAGATATCTTAATAATGCAGAGTGATTTCTTAATAGATGCCAAGAGAATAGGCTTAAGGGGAGATAGGGAAGCACCCACAGACCTGCAGGTGCTCTGTCACAATCCCTCCTCTGAGTGCAGAGGAATGTTTGATTTCTGGGTGTGTGTGTCTGTCAATGGAAGCCCAAGCAGCTGAGATTACAACAGTTCTGTTTACCCTAAACTGGATCTGGGATTTTTTTGGATATTCCAAGTTTAATGGCTGATTTCCTCTTAGCACCCAGGGAGATGGCTTGGATACACCAGGAATGACCTGGGAAGGATGGTTTGCTGACATGGATCCCAGAATGGAGAAGTTAGAGCCCAAATTGCTTCCTGGCTGTGAGAAAGGTGATCAGCTCCTAGGTAGGAGGACATTGATGAACTCTGATGTTATGAACTTTGATGGGACAGTAGCTGTTCAAAGTGGGGGGAAAGGATGTGTGACAAGTCTGGAAAAATCAGAATAAGGGCTTTTAGCTTGGAGATGTTGTCTTTTTCTCCTTTGGTGGAGTTGTTTCTACTCAGAGGTAATTACATCTAGGACAGGGATGAGCTGGAATCCAGCCTGCAGTGGATGAAACACTGGAGAGGGGAGCTGGTCCCACAAACCCCTCCAGACCAGCTCTAAGAACTATCTGGCTTTGCTTCCAGCCCCAGCTGAGCTGGCACACCCCAGCCCTCCACAGCCCAGTGCTGCTTCTCCTTTTACAGCTGCTCCCTGATCACATCGAGCACTTCAGCCCCTTGGGTTTGCTTCTGATGTAAACCCAGCCGGGAGGGTGTGTTGGGAGCGAGGATGTGAGCTCACCCCACCTACAGTGTGAGAGCCCAGCACAGGCTGAGCAGCAGCAAACCATGCTGTGACCTCTGCTTCCTGTGCCAGCAGAGTTTGCATTGTGCAGCCGTGAACACAGAATCCATTGCCACCCACCGGGAAGCGCCCTGCCAGCACGGCACCCACATCCCCAGCACGGAGCTGCAGGGAGAAAGGAGGTGCTGGAAGGAGAATTAAAGACACACAGCCCTGCAGGAGGGATGTGGGAGATGGATTCTGAGTGGGAATGGAGCAATAAATGGAGCAATATGCCTGTTTGGCTGGATTCTTTTCAATTTTTTTTTTTATAATTTTTTTTTTATAATTATTTTCAATTTTTTTTTAATAATTATTTTTTTTTTAATTCTTTTCAATTTTTTTTTTTTATAATCGTTCAGCGCTACTGATGATTTTCAGCACTACTGATGATTTTCCATAATTTCAAACCACCTTTACCTTTTTTTTCTTCCACAAACCAGAAGGCAGAAGAGCTGAGCTACCCCTTGAGAAGACATTTCCCATCACAGGTGTTCTGCTATGTGATCCTGTATCTCCCATTGCCGGAGGAGCTCCAGTGTCACTGCAGGCCTGGGTGAGGATGAGGATGACATTCCTCCAGCAAAGGCAAACCTCTGTTCAGTGCTCGCTGCAGAACAAGTAAAACCTCTCTGTTTGGAAACACCCCTGTGTGCACTGAGACCTTGCCTTGGAGAGGGGATAATGTGAAAAACATCCTGCCACGTTTTGCAGTGAAGATCTATTTGCATTTGTTATCTGGGAGCTGTCCATCATTTCTAACACTGTGACTTCTGGGTGACTCCTCCGTGCTTCTCTCTGGCACTGTGTGCCAGCTTTGTGCCAATAATCTTGGATGACAGTTATGGAGGTCTGAATTCACCCCTCATTTCTGTTATATACTGCCTGTGATTTAAAGCCACTTAAAAATATATTGCCTGTGATATAAAGTCACTTAATTGTCTTGTTCCTCATCTGTAACATAATGCTGCATTCTTCCTCCCTGTCATCTGCCTGCTCTCTGTGGATCCAGACAGGGCTCTCTTGGGTGCAGGAGTCTCAGCAGACTTTCTGGAGCCAATAAAGTACTTTAGATGTCTAACTTCTGGATTTGGAACATACTTCAGTTTCCCCCAGTTCACTGCTAACCAGACTGAGATCTTCATGAGATTTTCTGCAATATTTAAATCCCAACTTCACTGATTTTGTGAAAATCTCGGCTCCTGGGTTCTCTGGATTTTTCTCCTTGTCTTTTAAAAGAACATCACTAGCATCAGTGCAAAAAAAAAAAAAAAGATCCATCCCCAGATGGCTTGAATCTGCTCTGTCTTCAAATACAAAGAAATTTGGGCTGATATTGTGACTTTCCCCAGGCTCAACTCATCAGTCTTGTGCATGGGGATGTTCTGCTGTGCAGAACCAGCACTGGAGCCAGGAGAGAAGCTGCCTTTTCTGCTCTGGCTTGGAGCAGAGAGTCCCTTAGAGCTGATATTGTCCACAAAAACTGAGTCTCAGCAGTTTCCTTTGGACAGCCTGCTGCTGTAGAGTTTGTATCCTAATAAATATTTCTCTGTTGTTACCTGCTGCTACAATGCATATATTGGGTATTAAGGAATTCCATCTGGGAAAAGTGATATATACATATTTAATGGAAGTATTTTAGAGCCCATAAAAATCAAACCTTTCTGTTCAGGCATCCCTCTGTGTGCTCCAGAACTGTCACAAGAGTTAAAGCAACTTATGTAGGCGTGATCTCCTGTATTAAAGGAGTTGCATTCATATCTTCCATCCTCAGCCTCCATCTCCTCCTATTCAATTTACAGTCTAGACTCTTTAAAAATGCCTTGTTATTGCTTGGCTTATTTTTTTTTTCCTGTGGGGAAAGGGCACTTGTGAGACAATGCTCCCAACTGGAGATTACACAGAGTTGTTGCATGTTGGTGCATGATAACAGGAGAGGTTCCAGCAAGCCCCAATACATAATAACCTGCAAAGGCATAAATTGCATATGATTAAACCTTTGATGGTGGGCTGTTAGGAATTCCCAGTGCAGCATGTCATGCTGCCTTTTACATCAGCCCTTACAAGAGCACTCCCAGACTCGGTGGCTCCAAGGGGTTAATTATACATCATGGATTAAAACAATGAAGGATGCTTGTTAATACTCAAATCACTGCATGGCAGCTGTGGGTGACTCCCTCACCACTCGTGCCAATTTGCAACACTCACCTGGGGCAAGACAGGAAAAGATTGTCATTTCTCACTCCTTCCCCTCTCTTCCCCTCCTCCTGGCTGGTTTTTTTTTTTTTTCCTCCCAATCTGCAACATCAATTTGCTTGTCAAGGTAGGTGACAGGTGAAAAGCCTACCTGATTATTGAAATTGTAGGGTCAAAAGCAATTGGATCCATGTGCCATGGATGGCAATTTACAGCCAGTGCTGGCCCAGTGCACAGATGAGGGGCAGGTGAGGCAGGCAGGGGAGGCCTGATGGGAGTGATAAGGCTGGGGCTGATAAAGAGGGGCAGGGAGGGGCCCTGGTTGCTTTCCTGGGGGTGAGGTGCCTCATCCCTGGGTTTGCAGTCAAAGCCTTGGCTGGGGAAGCTGGGTGCTGTCCTCTGAGGCACCAAGGAGCTGTGGATGGTTGTCCCCTCCGTTTTTTCTTCTGACTCCAGAAGCTTGAGTGCATTTTACCTGCCAGAAACCAGCACCAACATCAGAGAGAAAGGTGAGCTAATGTGTCTGTCTAAATGTTAGATACTAAGTGGAGATGTTATGCCATGAGGAACACTTTTGGAACATTTGAGTTCTGTCTTGTTGCAGGAGACTTTAACATGCTAAGTTAACATCCATAAACCTGGGATGAAGTTATTCTTTCAGCAGTTGCAAGCTTTGTATTTTTGTTCTTCTAAATGATAGCTGGAATAAAATGAAACTCTACTCTCAGGTTCTCCTCCTGCTCTGGGTAAAACCCACCCCATTGTATGATCACAAATCTGAATTTGTGTTCTTTGTTTGTCCTGTTAAGCTTTCCTACCTTCAGCCTGAAGATGCCAGCTAGTCTGAGTTAGTGAGGGTCTCTAAACACCCCAGCAGGTTTTGTGCTGGGTGCATCTGGGATGCTCCAGGTGAAGCTGGAGTTGAGCAATTGAGTGATGCAGAAAACCTTGGTAACAAATGTTGCATCCAAGGCTTTTCCTTTCTCTCCCTTAGAGGGGTGTGAGATTTGTCTGGAAATCTCCTGCCCTGGTCCTGGGGAGCCCCTCTGCTGCTTGTGCTGGCTCTGGACAGCAATCATTTTCCTTGCACACTTTACAGAGTGGCTCTGTGTGGCTCCAGCAGAATGAATCAAGTCTCAGCGTGTGTGTGAGCATCCCAGGGAATAGCTGGGGAGCAAGAATTAATCTTCTGGAAGTCAAGCTAATTGAGCAGTGATGGTGTTTCTGTGTCCACATCCCCACACAGCCACTAATCCCTGCCAAAACCCTGGCAGAGTCTGTCTCACAGCCTTTGGACAGGCTGAAGGAATGTTTGATGGATTAAGGAAGGGGAAAAAAATAAACAAACAAAAAAAAAACCCATCTGGGGGGTAGCATATAGTAAATAAGACTTTGACCTTATCTCAAGTATTTCTGTGCACTGAATCTAGCCAAGGACTCTTGAATAAAACAAACCTGAAGTTTCTAGGTCAAGTAGGTTTTGAGATACGGCTCCAGGATAAATTGTTAGAGGAATATTTCAAAGGCTGAATTGCACCTCATTTTTCAGAGTCCCATATCTCACAAACACCTTGTCTGATCTGCCGCAAACTTTGTCAATAAACTAAACCCTGACTACTGATGGTGTATGCAAAGTTGTGGGCAAAAAAACCTGCAGAAATTTTCACTCTTAAGTACCTCCCTTCCAGGATACACCTGCCCTACCCCTAAATATTGGCAGAGATTTTGGGGTTAATTAAAAAAAAAAAATCTGTAAATTCCAAAGTGGTTAGTGCTGAATGGAAAGGCATAGAGCTTGCTGTTTGCAAGTTCTAAATTATGGAAACTTGGTTAAATAGGAAGTTTGAAACTAAATACTTTAACGTTTCTTTTTGTTGTGCATGAACTCCAGGAAAGTAAAAGTAGAGCAAAGGGATTTGAGGCAGGAGCAATGAGTAAGTCTAGGACTTAGTGTCATCCTCCATAACTGGTATGGATAATTATTATTTTAAATGCTCTCTGGGCATTATGGCTCTCTGGGAAATGCATTTGTGGAAGAAGGGCTTAAAGAAATAAGTAAATCTGTGTTTCTATTTCCGAGGTGTGGATTAACACTTTTTTGTTTGATTTCCCCCATTTGTACACTTGCAAAGACAAGCTTTTTCCAGTGTCTGCATTTGGATCCATGAGGGAGTTATTAATTACTCTGGCACCACTATCCAGTAGCAATGGGGCAATGACCCTGTATTCCCAGTAATTTGTTGTGTGATATTATAAAGATTCAAATTATTTAATCATTTAATAATAGACTAAAGGTCCTTTGGATGTCTATGCTTGTGATTATTATTTCTTTTAGCTCTGCTTGCTTCTAGTCTTCCTAAGGAAATAGAGGAATCATAGATTTTATTTTTCTTTATAACTAGATCCTGCCTGGAGCCCTTCAGTTTTTTGGGGATAAAAATTTCAATTAAGTATCAAAAAATTAACAATTTCTCAAATTGAGGTATTTAATCCACATTTTTCTGTGCATGACACTCGTAATAAATTTACAGAGAAATCATTGAGGAAATTCCCACTTCTCTGAAACATGAAGGAGGAATTTGGGAGGTTCTCTTTTAAGATCTCAGTAATCTGTTAATATGTTTCAAGTCTACATTTTTAAAGAAATGAAAGTAACTGAGTTGTGGAAGTGTTTTCATGTGCAATTATTTCAGCACTTGCATTAACTCTCAAACTGAAATCCTATCCATCCTCATTATACAGATATAATCAATATCAGTAATTTAGAAGTTAGGGAAGATCTTCATTAATATCCCCTGTTAAGTGAGCTTTAAAAGTCATTGCATTATTATCCAGCTATTATTTTGTCACAGTATGAGATTTAAAAGTAATTTTTCAGTGTGTTGCTGTGCCTTGCTCACCCGTACCAAGCTGATAAACACCTAAGAAATCAGTGAATAAACAAGCACCACTTTAAATGCTTTTTTTATCAGACATTATTTTTTTTCCAAGCTGCTGCCTAATAGCAGCACTTCTAAGAAGAGCTATCACTCCACGTTTATTTAAAATACTATTGTGGGTTTTTAAAAAAAAAATGTGTGTTTCCTTTTCTCCCAGCTGAAGCTGTGGGCTAACTCTGTTCACTGCTGATCCCAGTGATGCTCCAGGTGTGGAGGTGGGACACAAATACCAATACTGGGGATGCTGTGGAGCAGATCCAGGCTATAAAACCACACTGTGGGCAGTGGCTGCTCAGGAGCTGGGCTGAGATAAATGTGTGAGTGCTCAGGGCTCTCTCTGTGCTATTGAGGTCCAGCTGTTGCAGGAGTAGAAGTGAAAATCATGGAGGTGGGTTGCTGGTGAGGGCTGTGAGCAGCACACTTTGGGTTTGCTGCTGGCACCCAAAACCCCCTTCTGGCTCCCCCTGTGCTGCAGCAGTCACAGAGTGACCATATGTGGGGACTGTGCTGTCAGGGTGCATCTGGCAACTGGTGTGGGAAACTGGGAAACTGTCCTGCATTGCTGCTGGTGAGACCCCAAAGAAACCCCTGATGGAGTGAGTGTGTGGTTTTCAGGAAAGCTCTGCATGAGTGGGACTCCAGTGTCAGCCCCGTCCATCACAAGTCACAGTCCTTATCTCTGCAGTGCATAAGATATATGGTTTATTAAAAAGCTCTAGGTGATTATTTGTTTCTCTCCTCCTCTGCATATGTGTCAGGAGTTGCTTGGAGCAAGCTTTGAGTTTGTTGGTGGCATGTGAAACAGTATCTTCCAGGAAACTTCAGAAATATTTTATGAAGTGTAGTAATAAAAATAACCATGTGGTGCAGCCCGTGCAAAATAACACTTCTGGCTTGGAGCAGTGTGCGCAGTTTCTGTAGTGCACAATGCTTCCACGAGAAACACTTGCAGATGGATTTCATCTGCCTGGTATTTTAATATCCATTACTCAAGCCCAGAAATCTTTCCTGGGGTGGGTGTAGGAGCAGTTCCCTGTGACAGACCCTTCCGGCTCGGATCAGGGCTGGTTTGCCAGGGCTGGCCCTGCCAGGCTGCATCCAGCCCTGTGCTCCTGGCCCTGCTCCTGCAGATCCCCCAGCAGCCAGGCTGATCCCATTAAAGGGGGCTCTGGGGCCCCTCTGCAGGGCTGGAGCTCTGGGGCAGGCTGCTCCTGATGGGATGTGCAGGGCTGTGGGAAAATCCTGCAAGGAAGGCTTTGCTTCCTGGGAGGATTCCACCAGAGGGATGGCCTGGACCACTTTTGAAGAGGGAAAGATTAGAATAAACTCAAGATGTATCAGCTCAGATATGGGGTTTGCTTTGCAGCTTGTGCTGCTGTGCCCTGTGAGGAGT